>NC_089505.1:123611570-124811570 GCF_036850995.1 Saccopteryx leptura | reverse complement strand
TCTTTTTTTTCTTTTTTTTTTTTTTTTGTATTTTTCTGAAGCTGGAAACGGGGAGAGACAGTCAGACAGACTCCCGCATGTGCCCGACCGGGATCCACCCGGCACGCCCACCAGGGGGCGATGCTCTGCCCCTCCGGGGCATCGCTCTGTTGCGACCAGAGCCACTCTAGCGCCTGGGGCAGAGGCCAAGGAACCATCCCCAGCGCCTGGACCATCTTTGCTCCAGTGGAACCTTGGCTGCGGGAGGGGAAGAGAGAGACAGAGAGGAAGGAGAGGGGGAGGGGTGGAGAAGCAGATGGGCGCTTCTCCTGTGTGCCCTGGCCGGGAATCGAACCCGGGACTTCTGCACACCAGGCCGACACTCTACCACTGAGCCAACCGGCCAGGGCCTCTATCCCTCTTTCTGACTCTCTGTCTCTGTAAAAAAAAAAAAAAAAAGTGCGTGTGTGTGTGTGTGTGTGTGTGTGTGTGTGTATAATTTGTTGAAATGTCATTTGAAATCTTTGTTCTAGGAGTGTATCTTCTTTGTGGTAGCTTTTAATTGTTTAATATTTGTGAAATTTTAGCAGTGTGGCAGAGAGATCCTGAATAGCCTATAAATGACAGTTTTCTAAAAACTTTATATAGGCAAGTAAATGTTCTAAATGGATAAATTAATTCTTTTCTAAACCTCTTTGCAAATCAACTTTTTTTGTTTTCAGAAAGAAGAGTCATCTGTGAAAATGTTTTAGCAGTGTTGTAATCAGTACAATGTTTGATAACAGTTACTTTAACTCAAGAAAAAATTCATTTATAAATTTATATTTTATTAATTTGTCTATGATAAATTTCTCAAGAATGAATTGATATAGTAAATGTTTCAGGTGCATTTTTGCATACTGTTCAACTTAAATTTATTTCTAGTGAGTGTTACTAGATTTTCTAAAAGTGAAATTTAGTAAGTACTGAGTTGGTACATGTGTCAGTAAGTTTTAGTAAGCTACTGAAAAGTGGCTTTTTAAAAAATTGTTTCTTTAAGTTGAGAGTAGGGGAGATAGACTTCTGCATGCTCCCCGACTGGGATCCACCTGGCAAGCCCCGTCTGGGGCCAATGCTCTGCCTATCTTGGACCATGCTCGCAACCAAGCTATTTTTAGTGCCTGAGGTATAGGCTCTATGGAGCCATCCTTATGTGCTCGAATCAATCAAGCCATGGCTGCAGGAGGAGAAAAGAGAGAGAGAGAGGGAGAAGAGGGAAGGGGAGGGGTAGAGAAGCAGATGGTCACTTCCCCTGTGTGCCCTGACTGGGAATTGAAACTGAGACGAAACTTCCATCCGCTGGGTCGATGCTCTACTGCTGAGCCAACTGGCCAGGGCTGGAAAAGTGACTTGTTTTAAGAAGAGGACATTTCCCTAAAATTATGCATTCTGTATGAAACAAGAAACTTGCCCCCAGTTAAAGCATTGATAGAGAAGATTGCAACACATCTAATTGGATTGTTGTACCAAACCCATTTATATAGATTTTACTGTCTACTGATAGGTCGGTGATCATTGACATTAGCTTATCAACATCACACTTTGAAAAAGAACTGCAGGTATTCTCTATAGCTGATTTAATGGACATTTAGAAACATTGTCAGTAATTCATGAAACAAAAATCATTATATTTATAAGTGTAAATTTGGGGCTTTCTTCAAATTTTGGTTGGATAGAATTATGTTTTGACAGTTTAGCTATAAACTACATGATGAATCACAATATATCAATATCACCACTAATTACCACATTTTGATTAATCTTATATAGTACTTTGGTTAATACATTTTGCCGAATCCAATACATCTCTATTTTGACACAGTAATTATAGACATAAGGACACCTGAACTTTGAAATCATCCTGAAAAATGTTATTAAGAATTATATGAAACAAAATGTTTATCTAGACATATTTAATTGCCAGCAAAGAAAGCAATTAAAAGTTGCTTCAGAGTAAAAGGCTAACCTTTGTTAAACGTGGTTTTAAGATTGTTACAGAACTTATGGTGATGATAACATGGTGTCCTGGAGAATGTTAACAACTGTAACAGAGTGTTAATTAAGAATGATGTAATCTACGGCTCAAAATTATTAGTATCATGTTAGTTTAGTTGGACAGGAGCAAAACCTAGTTTCAGTTATGATGAAGGCTCAAGTTGTATTTATAGTGGAAAGATTAACATTTTCTTTTTATGCTTTTCCTGAGACAGTTTTAAAATCCTGAATGAAATACAGTCAAATGTAAACATCAAGTCCCTAGCTCATTTACATATGTGCCAGATTTTCAAACTGATTGCTATTTGAACCTAATCTGTCAATGCTGGCTGCATTAGCTACAACAAACATTACATTTACATATTGATTTCTTATTTTGTTTTAGTGTAAATAACCCATAATTATAGTAAATTTGGTCTTTTGTTGACAAGAGCTCATATGACAGTAAGTTTAGAATGGAGATTTAAATTGCCCTGTGCCATGCTTTTTAATTTCAGATCTTGATATGTCTGAAAGGGTAAAAAGATCATTGTCGATCATAATGTATTTCCAACTAAACAAAAGAGAACATTTTGTAAAGCCTTTTGAAATGATAGAAATTATAAAATATTAGTGGAAAATGCAATGGCACATTCCAAGTTTATTTACATTTTTATAATAAAAAATCACAATAATTTGAGAGAAATTACTGTTTTGCTTCAATATCAGGTCATATTTAAAAAATGAAATCTCTTGGATATTAGCTTTCTAACCCTATTGTTTTACATTATTCTTTTGTTTCTTTTCTTTTAAAAAAAAATATCCAGTGCAAGAAAATAAATAGAATACTCACACAGCAGGGATGAAATAGGAGATTTTCAGTTTCTATATAGGTGTTAGTACTTTACTCAGCTACATATACAGCATTAATTTGAGAAGTTTAATTTCCCTGACAATCCATATTGTACCAGTGAACATATGGTCTTATACTAAGTAGCAATGGCAACAAATTCATAGTTTTTGTTTTCATTAATTAAAACTGTATGGTATTTTCAAAGTTAAAATATGTGCCTATTTTATTTTATTTTTTGATTTTTAGAGAGAGAGAAAGAGGGGGGAGAAGCAGGAATCATCAACTTGTAGTTGTTTCCTGTATGTGCCTCACTTGTCTAAGCCCAGGGATTCAAACCAGCGACCTCAGCATTCCAGGTTGACACTCTACCCACAGCACCACCACAGGTCATGCAATATTGGGCCTATTTAATTGCAAAAATGGTGGCCATCAGATTGTTTATGATTTACAATTTTTAATGGAGATATTTACATACAATAAATGCACAATTCTCAACCATCCCCCATTTATATGAGTTTTAACAAAAGCATATTGTTTTCTCCTATGGATTTTAATGAGTATTTTAATTTGCATATATATATACAGGTGTTTACAGACAGACAGCCATTTAGAAGCCTGTGCTGAACTGATGCCAGCTGTTTACTTGAGTGTTGTGGATACAGAAGTCCTGAAAGCCCTTATATTAGTCAACCAGCCTGCTATAACAAAATGCCATAGACTAGATGGCTTAAACAACAGACATTTAGCCCTCAATTCTGGAGGCTGGGAAGTACAAGATCAAGATTTGCTCTCCCATGACAGAGCCCTTTTCCTTATTTGCAAATGGTTACCTTCTCACTGTTTTCTTATTTGGCAGGGAAAGAGAGACAGAAAAAGTAAGTTCTAGTTTTTTTTCTCTTAGAGGAACACTAATCTCATCATGGGCCCCACTTCATGTCTGTTGAAACTTTAGCACCTTCCAAAGGCCCTAACTCTAAATACCATCACATTGGGGGTTAGGCTTTTAGTATGAATTTGAAGTGGAATACAAATATTCAGACCATATTCAGACCATAACATCCCTGAAGCCCAAGACTGAATTTGTTGTTTTCCTAGACTAATTGTTTAATTTTTTTTTTTTTTTTTTTTTTTACAGGGACAGAGAGAGAGTCAGAGAGAGGGATAGATGGGGACAAACAGGAACAGAGAGAGATGAGAAGCATCAATCATCAGTTTTTCATTGTGACACCTTAGTTGTTCATTGATTGCTTTCTCATATGTGCCTTGACTGCGGGCCTTCAGCGGACTGAGTAACTCCTTGCTGGAGCCAGTGACCTTGGGTCCAAGCTGGTGAGCTTTTTGCTCAAACCAAATGAGCCCGCACTCAAGCTGGCGACCTCGGAGTCTCGAACCTTGGTCCTTCCACATCCCAGTCCGACACTCTATCCACTGCGCCACTGCCTGGTCAGGCTAATTGTTTCATCTTGATGGAGTTGTAGTTTATAACTGTGAGTGCTTCCCCTAAAACTGTTACTATTTTACTTGGAAGGCTGTTGTTTAGCCTGGTCAAATCTTCTGCCCACTGCAGACTTAATTTAAAAGGATTCATTACTCAAGAAATTGCTGGAGAGGAAATCCTTAAATTACTATTACTATTCTTGGTGCAAGGCACCCTGCCTACTACTGTTCTAACCTATGAAATGGGCTTGCTTCTCTGGTAGTAGGGGAACCATTCCTCTTCTTAATTGGGAATAATGCCAGGTATATAGCTACATGATGATCAGGTGATTGTTTCGCTACTGTAATGCAGCTTTATGTTAATCTTGGAAAATCACTGTGTTCTACGTGTTAAAATAGCCATGTGCTTTGGTCACTGAAGTGCTCTTTCAGTGTGAAATAAACACAATCAAAGCAGTAAAGACTGGTAACTTTTATTTATTTATTTTTAATTTTTCTGAAGTGAGAAGTAGGGAGGTAGAGAGGCAAGACTCCTGCATGTGTCCGACTGGGATTCATCTGGAGCATTGCTGTGTTGCAACCTGAGCCACTCTAGCACCTGAGGCAGAGGCCATGGAGCCATCCTCAGCACCCGGGCCAACTTTGCTCCAATGGAGCCTTGGCTGCGGGAGGGGAAGAGAGAGATAGAAAGGAGAGGGGAGGGTGGGAAGCAGATGGGTGCTTCTCCTGTGTGCCCTGTCTGGGAATCGAAACCAGGACTTCCACAGCCCTGGTCGACACACTACCACTGAGCCATCCGGCCAGGGCCAACATTTATTTTTTTAATGTTGTTGCTTTTATCAATACTGGGCTATGAAAGTCAAAACTATATGGCTTTTTATGTTTGAATGTATAAAAATGTAGCTTCATTTATTTATTGTATTAAAGTTTGCTATACTGCCTGACCAGGCAGTGGAGCAGTGGATAGAGTGTCAGACTGGGATGTGGAGGACCCAGGTTCAAGACCCCAAGGTTGCCAGCTTGAGCGTGGGTTCATCTGGTTTGAGCAAAAAGCTCACCAGCTTGGACCCAAGGTCGCTGGCTTGAGCAAGGGGTTACTCGGTCTGCTGTAGCTCCATGGTCAAGGCACATATGAGAAAGCAATCAATGAACTAAGGTGTCGCAAGGAAAAACTGATGATTGATGCTTGTCATCTCTCTCTGTTCCTGTCTGTCTGTCCCTGTCTATCTCTCTCTCTGACTCTGTCTCTGTAAAAACAAAACAAAACAAAAAACCAAAAATTTGCTATACTTTCTCCTTATTATGTAAAAAAAGTGGAAGGTAATATAAAATGTTTTAAATTAAGCTAGTAGATTAAAATGAATTTTGTACACATTAGAAGGTAGATATTTTACAGACTACTTTTCTGTTTCTGATAAATGTTACAAGTAAATTGGAATGGGATCTGCTCAGACAGAGGTGGACATTCTGCTAATGAAAGAGTACTGGAGTCCCTGGCCAGTTGGCTCAGTGGTAGAGCGTCAACCTGGCATGCAGGAGTCCCAGGTTCGATTCCTGGCCAGGGCACACAGGAGAAGTGCCCATCTGCTTCTCCACTCTTCCCCCTCTCCTTCCTCTCTGTCTCTCTCTTCCCCTCCCGCAGCCAAGGCTCCATTGGAGCAAAGATGGCCTGGGCGCTGAGGATGGCTCTGTGGCCTCTGCCTCAGGCGCTAGAGTGGCTCTGGTCGCAACAGAGCGACGCCCCGGATGGGCAGAGCATCACCCCCTGGTGGGCATGCCGGGTGGATCCCGGTCGGGCGCATGCGGGAGTCTGTCTGACTGCCTCCCCGTTTCTGGCTTCGGAAAAATCCAAAAAAAAAAAAAAAAAAAAAGAAAAGAAAGAAAGAGAGTACTGGAAGCCCAAGACTTGTAGATAGAAAGGACGCAGAGAAGGGGTGGTCTACTGAAACTATTTCTAGAATTATGTTAATGGCTTAGATATTAATGCTTAGTTATGATACTGAAAATTTTAGTGACTATCCATTCATCCATCCATTTGTATATCTATTCATCCATCCATTTATCTTCACATCCTACCTAGCCCCCACACCCTGCTGCCATTTTTAAATTAAGAAACTGACTAGGAGAATTTTGAGATAGTGTATATGAAAATTTATAGCACTTTTCCTACTAACTGTTTAAAAATGTTCACATTCCTTGTATTATATTGTATTATATGATATTTTTTGCAAATAGCTGCTAGCTCAAAGCTTTGGGACAATGTATAGGGTTCTCATTACATTTTAAACATTAATTTCAGTCTGATTTGAGGGTAGAACAGTGGTTAAATTGGAATGGCAGGGTCTGAATGTTAAGTTGGTAAATGTAAATATTCAAATGCATAATTTTATAATGGAGAATGAAAAATTAAAAACCAGTGAAAACAGATGTTTTGTGAAGAAATTTATTGCACTGAGTTAAGATTCAGACTGCTTTTAAAAAGTTTCTACGTTTGCTTACATGTTTCCATCTCTCATGTAATTGAAGAGAAAACATGCCATTACAAAAGAAAATCTGTTTCATGTTGTTTCTCTTCTACCTATGTTGGTTGACAGTCATCCTCATAGCTACTGTAAGGGTCAAAAGTTGAAGTGGCACGAATGACTGCAATCTGAACGTAAAAGTGAGCATGCTTGAAGGTGAGCTAACCATAGCTAACTATCCTAACCAACCATTAGAAGACACTGTTAGGAGAAAATTGCTCCTAGATGCAGAAACTAAGGACTCAACTCTTTCTGCTAAACAGCAACTATAATCAATTTGCCTAGATATTATTTTAGCAATACAGTTCTTGCAAATTATGCAAATCACCATGGTAAATATCTTAAATAGCCTTCCCTTTCCCATCCCTCTACCCTTAAGAAAAAGGAAAAAAACCTCATGAGGCAAAACTTAACTCAGTTTGCGAGCCAGAGTCTGCGGATTTCTTATTTCCATAGCATCTTAGGAAACGTGATGTTAGAGTTCTTAGCAAACTACTATTTATGAATTCTAAGTTTGCTTATCTGCCCATCTCTCAATAAATTCAATGAAGTCATAAGTATGATTTTACTAGGTTCCCTTTTCCTGTAACTAGAGGACAGATTATGAGTTAGACCTGGGTCACTACTACTTATTTGTATATTACATTAAGCAAGTAACTTAACATCAGTTTCCTCATCTGTAAAATGAAAATAACTTCTTAAATTGACAGGAAACTCTTTGCCTGATACATAGTAGCACTCACTGAAGGCTAACCATTATTAATGGTTAAGTGAGTAAATCAGGCTGAAGTTTGAGGTTGCAGATAATACCCTTAGCTTACTCCTCCAAACAAACTACTCTCCCAGGGAACCTGTATGTGCTATGTCAACCTCAGACAAGACCTGTACAAAGAACACTGAGTCTGGATCACATGAGGTATCATACAGTATGTTCAGTGCATCAGAAAAGGTTTTACACTCCGTGAACTCCTGCAGAGGAGTGGAACTAAAACATGAACAATAACTGCTGCAGAAGCACATGGGTTGCTTATTCATGTTTCACTGTCATTGCAGGATTTTAAAGTATGGAAATCCATCAAAAGTATTCCTTTTTCAGTAAGTTATAACAGGTCACCTTAAAATTATATGCAATAAAAATTCCCACTTGACTTTCTAAAATTTAATATTCAAAGTTCAATGAAGTAAGGGCTATTATCCTTTTTCTGAAGAGGAAACTGAGAATTTATAGAGTAATTAAATGCCTAAAATGGGGTCTTGTATGTAGTAGACACTCAATACATTCTATTGAAAGACTGTATGATTGACATTTCAGTGTCTTATAGCTAGCATGTAGTAGAGCCAGGGAGTCAAATCTGGCCCTGAGATTCCTGAGCAGTTTAAAGCCATAAATATTTTATCTTGCTAATTTACCCCTCCCCTAGGGCTATTGAGGAATTGTAGAAATAGACTAGATTAGTGTTCTTCTACAGTAGTTTGGCAGTCAGTACTGGTCCTGGCAAACCTTTCTGCAAAGTTATTACACAAATCTGCCCTTCAAGATCAAGAAACATCTCAGTAATTTCACAAAGGCGAGCACTAAAAGTATTAAACACATGTGTAGATTCATAGGTGAAGATAAAGGGAGATATATAATAGTCAAGACTTCTGGAATTCTGAGCTCCTTATTAGCCTAGCATTTGAAGCCCCTATATGTAGGTCCTTAATGTTTTTCAAGTTTTCTCTTTCACAAACCCTCTTCACATCCCTTTAAACTTCTTCATTGCTTTCTACACCTTTCTCTGTATTCTCCAGTTTCTGTCTCTGCTCAGACTAGTCTGTATAAAATTGTCCTCCACATCCACTTTTCAAATTACTATTTATTCTTTTTCAAGTAGTTCAAAGCACTCTCCCACATCTGTACGATCTTCATGTCTGTTTTAATCTCTGAATAGTCTTTCTTGAGGTCAGTGGTTACCTTTTATTCCTGTATTATCACAAATAATAGAAATAAAATAATTATGGAAAGAATGATTGGTGAACTCCTAACAGTTGTTCATCTTTTTATGCAGCCTAGCCATTTGGGAGATAGGATGCTGATGTGTAAAGAACATAGAATCAAATATAGTTTAGACACTGGGTTCCACTTTTTTTTTTTTTGACAGAGACAGAGAGATAGTCTATCTCAGAGAGAGGATAGATAGGGACAGAAAGACAGGAACAGAGATGAGAAGCATCAATCATTAGTTTTTCATTGCGACACCTTAGTTGTTCATTGATTGCTTTCTCATATGTGCCTTGACCGTGGGGCTACAGCAGACTGAGTAACCCCTTGCTCGAACCAGTGACCTTGGGTCCAAGCTGGTGAGACTTGCTCAAACCAGATGAGCCCGCGCTCAAGCTGGCAACCTCCAGGTCTCGAACCTGGGTCCTCCACATCCCAGTCTGACGCTCTATCCACTGCACCACCACCTGGTCAGGCGGGTTCCACTTTTTTTATAGCTGCATAACCTTGGACAATTCCTTAACCTTGGTGAACCACAGTTTTGTGAATAAAATGGCACTTCACAGATAGGCTGAAAAACTGAGAATTAGTAATTTTTTTATATGCAGTTCAGAATATGTAGAGACATTTCTTAATGTTTATATAATTGAATCACCTTTTAGTATGAGAGTTGCCAAAGGGAAATACTGATGAATAATAAGATATTTACCCTCTAAAGGCTTATAGTCTTGAGTTTAGGACTTTCACATGTGAAACAAAAAGCAAACTGTACAAAGCACACTATAAGCAAGCATTAAATACAGTATGTGATAAAGAATTTAGAGAAAAGGAGATCTATAATAAATAAAAATGGTAGACCTTGAGGTGATCTGAAGCTATGCAGTATTTGGGACTGGTGGGGGATGGGAAGGAGGACGAGCAAAACATGAATAGCAATTGAATTGAGTATGATGTGATGTTTTTGACATGAGCGAAGTTAGCCAAACTCTATAGCCATGTTTTTCAACAATCGTTGGGTCTATAATCTTCATTCAACATGGGTGGTTAACTCTTTTAGGGACTACACAAAATTTCTGGCGGACCGACAGCAGTCCATGGACCAGCAGTTGAAAAACACTGCATTAGAGCAAAAGCCAAATTTTATAAAATAGTTGTGAAATCAATCTACCTGTGAAAGGTCTTGAAACTACAAGTAGGCTCTTGGTTACTTGCCACTTTCACCCCAAATGCATTTAACAGGCATATGTTAAACATTGACTCAACCACTGTTTTAGTCTCACTACCCTACTCTCACACACTTTAATTGTGGTCACACCAAGCTTTTCATGATTTCCTGAGCATGGTCATTTTTTCTGGCCTTACTGTACTGTATGAGCACCACTTGGCATAATCGCTCCTAATTGAAACAGTTACTTTTTTTGCTCCTTTATACTAGATTTTCTTGATTTTTCTTTTATCTCACTGACCATTTGCCAATCAAGCAAACTCCTCTTCTGCTTGTCCTCAAATTATTGGAATGCTCAGGACTCCATTTTGGACTTTCTCCTTTTCTCTAAAGTAACCTGGTTTCCCAGGTGATTTCTTTGGCCACAAAACCCAAATGCTATGTATATGCTGTCAACTCTCCTGCTCTGAGTTCTTTTGCTTGACCTTCAACTCCTATGTAATTAACTATACATGATATCTCTTTTTGGATGTCTTAATAGGCATCTGAAAACCTTTTTTTTGAGAGAGAGAGAGGCAGAGAGAGAAGGACAGACAGAGAGATGAGAAGCATCAACTTGTAATTGCATCACTTTAGTTGTTCATTGATTGCTTTCTCATATGTGCCTTGACCAGTGACCCCCTGAGCCAGTACTAAAGCCAGTGACCTTGAGCTTCAAGTCAGCGACTTTTGGGCTCATGTCTATGATATCCCACGCTCAAGCTGGCAATCCTGCACTCAAGCTGGTGAGCCTGCATTCAAGCTAGATGAGACTGGGCTCAAGTCAGTGACCTCAGGGGTTTTTTTGTGTGTGTGTTTTTGTTTTTGTTTTTTGGGGTTTTTTTTTGTATTTTTCTGAAGTTGGAAATGGGGAGGCAGTCAGACAGACTCCCGCATAAGCCCGACCGGGATCCACCTGGCACGCCCACCAGGGGGTGATGCTCTGCCCATCTGGGGCGTCGCTGTGTTACAACCAGAGCCATTCTAGCGCCTGAGGCAGAGGCCACAGAGCCATCCTCAGCGCTCAGGCCAACTTTGCTCCAATGGAGCCTTGGCTGCGGGAGGGGAAGAGAGAGACAGAGGAGAAGGAGAGGGGGAGGTGTGGAGAAGCAGATGGGTGCTTCTCCTGTGTGCCCTGGCCGGGAATCAAACCCGGGACTCCTGCACGCCAGGCCGACGCTCTACCACTGAGCCAACCGGCCAGGGCTGACCTCAGGGTTTTGAACCTAGGTCCTCAGCATCCTGGGCCGACACTATCCACTGTGCCACGACCTGGTCAGGCACATCTTAAAACTTAATGTTTCTAAAACTTCTCATCTCAGTTTTCCTACCCAGCCTCGTTTTTTGTTGTTATTGTTGTAGCTGTTAAATGCAGTTCCATCCTTTCATTTACTCAGTCCAGAAGCCTTGGGGTTATGTTTTTGTCTTGTACTCCATCAGTAAGTTTTCTGGCTTCTACATCTAAAATACATGTTAATCTGACAACTCTTCACCATCTCCTGTTTTATTTTCTTCATAACACTTAGTATTCTCTAAAATTACTTATTTAGTTAGTTATTGTTTATGACCTTTACTAGAATGTAGATTTCATAAAAGGAGGGACTGTGTTTTTTCTTGTTCACCTCTGGTATCCCTAACAACTAGAACAGTGTCATAAACATTGGTAGATGCTCAATAAATATGTTAACAGAATGAATGAATATGCTGTGTTCTTCCTTTTTTTCTTTTTTGGTCTAAACAGTACCATTTATTTCTTTTCCTCAAGGAAAAAAAATATTCCTTCCAAGAATGATAAACTCGAAAGTTCTACTTATCCTTCATATTTTAACGTATCTTTCTTCTCTGAAGCTTTTTCTTTATCTCTTTCTTCTCTCACTGAGACAGAGTTTGGTACTTCTCAGTTTTTATTGTATTTCCTCCCCAGTTTCTCAGTTCTATCTATTACTTATATCATGGCTGTTTATGTATAAGATTGTGAAATATAACCTGGAGATGTTCTCTCTGAACATATGTACCCTGATTTATCAATGTCACCCCATTAAAATTAATTTAAAAAACCCAAAAAACAAACAAAAAAAAAGATTGTGAAATATTTTATGGTTAGGAAGTATGTATTATTTGGGTTGGTTGTCTTAGCACTGGAATAATGTGAAGCATTGATTTAATGTTGATAAATAAATGAATCAAAATTTTAATTCCCATGGTAGTTTTCCAGAGGCAAGATTGCTGTTTGAGATTCAAAATTGAATAAGACTCTTTCCTTCTGGATTTTTACAATTCATTATTCAGTCAGTACTTATCTTCAATGTGCAAGGTACTATGCTTATGTACTAAGGAGACAGTGACAAAGGTCCTTGCCTAAAGAAACTATTTTTAGCAGGGTTATCATTTCCTTTGATTTTGATTAACAGTATTTCATGCAATATATTGGTGTTGCCTGGGTAATTTTAATCAGTAATCCACCTGTGAACTCTTTAGGAGACAATAAGACAAACAGATTAACTGCCTAATTTCTAATCTTATGTATGTTTATCACATAGTTACATATTGGCAGAGGAGTGATCAAGGAAGGACAGAATGATATACACCCAAAATGTTTCCTGATTCCATAAGCATGGCATAATTATAGAGGCTGGTGGTACTGATTATTCATAAATAATAGTGATAGATTTTTATCGTCAGTACTGATAGTGCTTCTTAGTATTGTCATAAACAAATAGAACCATGACTTATGCTTTTTAAAATATATGACTAACTTCATTAACTCATGGTTCTGACACATTTCTACTATTTTAGAACTTTTTTTTTGGCATAGAGTTTAATGTTGTTCTGAATTCTTCAGTTTCTGAATTCTGTGTATTTCTCATTCCTAAGTGAAAGCACAATTATTTTGAAGGATTTTGGTACAGCGATTAAAATGTATAGATTTCAGTATATCAAGAATTTTTACTTAAACCATATTTCTATTCTTATAAAACATTCATGAATATAAACAATAGTTTCATATATCTCTTCTTTTAGAACAGTATTCATTTTAGTAACATACCTGGAATTTGATATAATTGACAAGTTTGGTCCTTTTAAAGGTAATACATATGCAGATATGCAGACATTAGCAATAATATATGACTTGTAAAAAAGTCTATGTATGCAAAGTATTTGTAATTGAAGTTTAAAAATACATTGGTAGAGAAGGAGTTAACAGGTTAGCTCCCCATGGTTGTTCTCAGCATGCTCTTTTGCCTTTAGGAGCTGCAAAGATGATAACATTGGGCCCAGACATGCCTGCATGGAGGTTATGGTACTCCTGGGGTTTTTGCAGCTAGCTGTGAAACAAGCTAGAACTTGTTCATCTCAGAGTTTCTTGTTTTTCTTTCAACCCTTTCAGTGCCCTGCAGGAGTCATTAAATCAAAACTTCATGCTGATCATCACCCACAGAGAAGTCCAGCGGGAGTACAACCTGAACTTCTCGGGAAGCAGTACCATTCAAGAGGTGAGTTATGTCTCACAGCTGAGGAATAAAGGTAGCTCATTATAGCTAATGTTGACCCTGTTAAAGAGGGCTTATCTGTTCTGGTTGGAAACTCTCTTTATGTTTCATTATTGAGTTCTTAATTTTAATTAACTGGGACATCATGATTACTGTAGATATATTAAATGACTTGACCTAGAAAGACAGATGTTATAAATGGGAGCTCTTGATAATCTTAAAATAGTCACCTTAAAACTCTGCTTATAATACTCATTATAATTTACCATATTTTATGGTTTTATAGTAATTACTCAAAATATTAAATTGGAAATTGTTGCCAGTATGCATTTTCGAACATACTTATGTTTTGTTTCAAAGATTGCTCTCAAATATATCACTTAAAATGTATACCCTGTTTCCAAAAAGAATATGAAAAGGCTTTTCTTAAGCAGCTCAATCCCAGTCTTGGGCAGTATTTGAGAGATGCTGATGAAACCTTAAGTCATTTAACTCAGAATATCTGAGAAGACTATTTATGGTATTTATTTTCTTCAATGTAGCCAACCAGGGCCACTGTTTCAAAAAGGAACCTCTCCCAATAGAGAAGAGGTACCTTCTGGCCTGTGACCCCACCTAGCTAAAAGCCAGTGATTTACATATCTCCACTGGGGGAAAATGTATCAGGCTGTGACAGAACTTGTGTTTAGAAACACTGAAATGATGATTATATCACATTACCCCTTTTAAGTTGTGAAGACAACAATCATTTCTCTACTAATGTTTTTATAAAGAGAATCACGCTTAAACTTGGATTATTTTATAAATTTTTTCTTGGACTACATACATTGCTTAAAATAATTACTGATGTCATATTGAAAGAACAAGTGGTTTTCATCCTAATCATTTTTAGAGGTGTATGAATTGTGGCAGTAATGGCTAGATTATTAGTGGTTCCCTTTTGTCATGTTCTGTCAATGAATTTCAAGTTCTGAATTTGTCATAAATCATAGCTTGAAATTATTTTCTGTTTATCACTTGAATAGTTACCTGATTAGTAATTAAAACCTTTAAAAGTATTCTTGGTCCCTAATTTAGATCAAAGGTTTGAGATACTTGATTTTTTTTTTATAGTTTAAAACGTTAATTGCCATTTCATTTTTAACCTGTATAATGGATGTCCTAGACTCTAAATTTAGATTCTTTATTTCTTGAATAAACATTGTTGTTTTTACACAAGGAATAGTATTTATGGCTCTATCACAGAGTTTTTCTGGAAACTTCATGATAGTAAAACTTAAATTATATATTGAATATAATTAAATAAGGGAAATCTAATCAAGAAAAACAAAGATACTGAGTAAATTTTATTCTGTTGATTTATTTTTAAATTGAAGACTAGTATAATACATGATGGATAAACATATACTATTTTATTTTTCTTTCTGAATGGAATTTTTATTGCTAAAAATTTAATGTTTTTTCATTCCCAATTTCCTTGTTTGAGTGTGTTTCTGCTTTCTCCCACAAGAGGGCAGAAAGGACTATTAAACTGATAATCTAAAAATGCCATTCAGTGTTTTCAAATTAGCTTCTCTTATATTAACAAAAAGGAGCATAATGGCCAAGTTATTGTTTGATTTACAGATAATTGGCATATTGCAGGGAGGAGACTTAATTTCACCCTTTTAAATTAAACAGGGAGATTTAAAAAGACATAAAATATTCATTAATGTTCGGTGATTATAAAGTAGTGGCATATATTTATTTTGCCTTTATTACTGTTTCGATGGGGAAATACTGCAAATATTTCCGAAATCGAGTTGGCCATACTGACAAGTTGAAATGTTTAAGCAGCGTTAATGCAATGTGCTCACACCTGATATCCTATGCAGAATGATTCAAAATGACTGCATCAATTATTAAAAGAAATATTTAAAATTCTGTAAATGTGCCATTGGATGCCACAGTTAGCTGAAACTGTTCTTTATGGCCTGCTATTTAGATTATCAAATACATTTTAAGCTTCAAGGACTTGAAAACAGTCAATATATTTCTTATACCATTTTCTAAATGAAATAAATCCCAGAAATATTTTTGCAAAGACATATATTCCTATGTATTTCTTGGCAAGAGTTTGGTTTCTTATTCTGTTTCACTTTTCTTTTTTTCTTTTAGTTGATTTAAATGATACTTTGAAGTGCTATTGATGGGAATAATAAGTCCATTTTTTTTTTAATAACAGTTGCTTTTCTGTGTGAAGACCAGGTACACATAGGTTCTTTTATTCTGTACAACTTTTAAAAAGGATGTGAATTATTGTCTCTAGGCCTGGGATCACACTCTGTAAGCCTAGTCCTAAAACTTCCCCCTTTAACTTGTGGACTAACTGATGAGGGGGAGTTTCAGGACAAGAGGCTCATATGCTACATACTTGCAGTTTTTATTGTGCATGATTAAAAGTCAGTTTGCTATAATCTTACAATGATTTTGCAGTGTTATTTTATAAACTCCAGAATTTTTGCTGTTAATATAGAAGCTTAATGATGCCATATATCCTAAATTATAAATTAATTTCTATCATCATTTCCGGTATTTCTTTTCAGTATTTTTAAATAGATCTAAGAATGAATTCTGATCAATATATGAAGGAAAGTAAGAAATGTAAAAAAACCCCATTTTTTTCTTTTTAGTGTATATTTGTTGTAGGTGAAAAAAATATATTGGTACTTTTAAATTTTGGAAAGCCTTGCATTTTTGAAAGAAAGCTTTTGTAATGTTTTTCCACCAAAGGGAATCTACTATTACATGAAATAGGGTTGAAAAGGACACTATGATTTCAACTTTTAATTTAAACAAAATACACTTTTTAAAATACTGAATTAGAAAATGGAACGTAGATGCAGTTAGAATTTCAAATAAACTATTCAGTGACCATATGTTCATGCAAGTTAGTAGTGATAAACCAATAGTTGCACAAGTGTTTGTTCATTCTGGTCTGGTCTTTTGCCTCACAATGTGTGACTTATGTCTTTAGGGTGCTCTAGATTTTAATTTAAGCTAGTTAGATATTGAGGTTATTTTTTTTTTAAAAGCTCTTTACAAATCCTTCCACTTACCCTCCTACTTGAGGAAAAGGCAGAGATAATATAAAAAGGGCAGAATGGAGAGTTACAAGTAATCATAAGAATAAATGTCATTTCTCTTTTCCATTATGTGAAATAGTTTGTAAAATGTAACAAATAATAGAATAATAGCTTTGTGACAATCTGTCTTACCTTTTTGGATCCTCAGTTACTTACTTGTCACACCTTAAAATGTGAATTTCCTTGAAAATTTAAATAAGCTTACCTTATATTAATGAATATTTTACACTGACAATTTAGATTTTTAAACAGTTAATTGTACAGATTCTAGTAATTCTGTCATACTGTTAAAGATCTGTGGTATAAATGCACTTGGGATTGGTTAAATTGGGGTGGGGGATTGATTTGCCTACTGCAAACCCTAAACCCAGATGTGGAAAGGATATAAAGTCCCTGAAATCAAGCCAGTTTTTTCTTGGAAACGAATTCTTTGTTGTCCTTTTTACTACTGCAAAGCTGCTGTTGGGCTGAATATCCACTTTTCTTTGTAGAGGTCACACAAATTTAAGGAATACATACATGACCCAGAATAACAATGATAAGAAACCTAAGTATTTTTGGTGTGGAATCATATTACCTATCCATTACAGCAAGAAGCACAATGAATAGCTATTGGAATTATTTAAATCTTCTTTGAAGTTTCACTTTACCTTAGAATTCTCGCTGTTTTATTAATGTTGATTTAGTTCTTAATGGGAATAGAGGGGAAATTGGCAACCTATAAAGATATATCTTGCATGGAATAGTAAAACATTTCGCTATGGATACTAGTGATTGTCCACTGGGAAGCCAACATTGTGAATTAGCAATAAGAAGGGAACTAAATACATAAATTGTACCAGTCCTTCAAAATAATCTTGGCTAAATAATTGTGAAATCATGAGGCTAATTCTTATTCTGCAAATGTGAAACTTTTGTTGGCTTTTGTTTTTGTTTTTCTACTTGCCTCTTTCTCAACTTGTTTGGCTAACATATATTTCAAACTATTCTCAAATACTGGAGGTCATTAACAGTAACTAAATATATAGTTTTTTACAGATTGTACTAATGGACAATTTTCTAGTAGTGGATTGACTCTTAACTTTTTAACTAACATGCCCTTTCTGTAAATGTTTTAGAGGGGTAATGGGGGGTTTTCTGTTTGTTTTTTTGTTTGTTTTCCAGTATGGAGGGGGTGGGGGTGCTGGCACAGAAATGAAGAGCAGGGTAGCTTAGAATGTGCATATACAAGAGGGTAAATTAAATTGTGTGTATTTAATTAAAAGTTTCAGTAGTTTATTTTTACTTCCAGATAAATGGCATATATGAGCTCAGTTAGAATGAACCCATTTTAATTACTGTGTATCATAGTTTGAGTTTTTAAAATTTGAAATTACAAATGACATTTTACCAAGAATGAAAGAAATATCATTTCTTAAGCTACTGGGAATGAATTCAAGCCTTCATTCAGCTTTCAAAAAAGGAGATTATGAGTTTCTTTCAAATATACATGTTTATTATTATTAGTTTCAAGTTACATTTTATAACTGAGATCTCTTGAAGTTATACCATTTCAACTGAACAGATCAGTAAAGGCCATATTAAAAAATTGAGGATTTCTGTGATTCTTAATTAATTACCTTATTAGGAAATAAGTTTATGTAATATTTACAATGCAGCCATTTGGAAATGACAAATCTTTTTCTCTCTTTGAAAGTATTTTAGAATAATCTCTATTGGAAATTATTTTTAGCCTATTTCTTCACCTACATTTCAAGAAGATAGAAACAATATTTTATTAGGAATTAAGGGCAATGCTTTAGTCCTTTGTTATTTAAGATACTTTTATTCTAACATCTACTTGGCCGACTACGTTTCATAATCTGTGATTTGTGGGTTGGCAGTTTTGAAATACCTGCGTTAAGAGAAATTATGTTCAGTTATCAGAAACTAATAAACATAAGACATTTTTATATGCAAGAAAAGGCAGAGAGTAAATAATTGCACTGGTGACCAATACTGTAATAATCCTGTTTTACAATATGCACTTGACAGGTTGTAATAGTGCTAATTGAAGAGACTAATTCACACTTGCTTCATTCTATTCAAAGGCAAAATCAGCAGCTTGTTTTGCTTTTGACCAGATGGTCCTCATGAACACCTACTGTGCACTTTAAGTGCTTTACTAGAATTACAAAGGCTGGGGCTGCGTTCGACTCCAAATGATTTGAGAAGCGAGGGGGGGGACCCTCTGTGCTCAATGGATTTGGTGCAAGTAAATTAATTCTAGTAGACCCATTACACATTGAGCCCCCTTTTCAAAGCTCCGAGTCTCCTCGCTTGCTCTGTAGCAATGAGAAAGAGAAAGAGAAAGGCAGATTACTGCAAACAGAAATAAAAAAAAGGGATATGAAAGGGAGAAAAGAGGCCTTGAAGCCTTTCATATCATTTGAGTTTTTCAAGTGCGTTATTTTTGGGGAGGGTGGATATATGAAAAGCCAATTGGAGTTTTTTTTGTTTTAAAGTGCGCTATTTAAGCACCGTGAATATAGGCGCAAGAGCAACAGTTGACTGAGTTTACTGTGGTGAAGCTTTGTGTCCGAGGATGAATCAAATTCATTATATTCAACTCTTTGTGTTTTAACATGAATGTAGGGTTAGTTTCACAAGACTGTGTCTGTTTAGGATAATTATAATTTAATATTTTCCTTTCATAAAGTTATCACTGTAGATGTCTAAAATTTTAATCAAAGCAGATTTTGTACATTGACTTTGAAGCACCCTGACAGTTTAAAATTCAAAGGAAAGCTTTTTTAGTTTTCAGAAGAAAAGAAAGGCTTATTCTAATGACATTGAAGCAGAGATTATTATAACTAATTAGAAGTCACACATCTGTTAGCTTTTAGTTTGTGACTTACTTATATATTTTTTGAGTAAAATATATACTTTAAAAATATATTGCTGTCATTAAATGAACCCAAAGGGATAAAAATGAACTTAAAAGAGAACCATTTATTTGAGCCAACCATTTTTGCAGATCTCTACATGTTCCCATAAAAATATGTAATGTATTAAAATCCATTAAATGTAAATTAGAGTTGCATAGTTAATAACTTAAGTTGGAATGCACTTCTAAACATTTTTACATTTCTTGTTAGCATAATTCTGATTATTTTTCTGATTACTAAAGTTATGAAATAGCAATATAAGCAGACCCAGTTAATGCAAATTTATAGTTCTTTCTTATCCTTAAAGCTGTTTGTGTACAATATAGTAATTTGGAAAACTGACATTATAAAATAATTCTTATTGCAATCTGTGTGGGTTAAGATATTGGGGATCACATCTAGAAATACATGTCATTTTCTATGTTTTTATACTTTAATTCTCTTATGATTATATATTTGTTGCGTGGTTTACTTTTGTTTGATGGTATATACTACTGACATAATTCAGGTTCAGTTTAATTATAGTTATTAGAGAATACAACAAAATTATAACAATATTTTATAATTTAATGATGATTATAAATATTTCATAGAAAATATTTATTTCTAAATCTCTTTAAATTAATGCTTTGATTTATATTTTAAAAGGCAAAATGTACCAATATGCTTTATATATCAATATGCTTTAATTACATTCTTCAGAAATAAAACATAGAAGTGCAAAATACAACCACAAAAATAGTTTAGATTTTATTTCTCATATACAGTATAGAAGTTTTAGTGAAGAAAATAGCATGACCTTTTTTATATTCAGAGTAAAATTGTATTAATTTCCAGTTAGTATGGGCATTGCGTTGGGACTTATTCACAGAAATATAAGTTACGGGGTGGGGAAGAATATAAGTGGAATCCCCGAACCTTCAACCAAAAAAAAATCCAATGAAATTTATAAGCAATGAGGTGTTAATGAATGATATCCTTGGGGGGGGAGGATAGAATTTCAAGAAAAAAATTAAATGATTAAAAACTTCCTAAAAAAATGTTTTTGCAGTAAACTATTTAAATAAAGGTAAGATTACTCAATTCTCTTTCTTGTAGGTATAAAAAGCTATCTTTAAAGCTGGAACCTCAATTAGCAGAAGTTGATTGATCTTGACCGTGTAGTAACTTAGTTATGGTTGGTTCTTTGGTTTCACAGACACAGTACTTGAAGATGTTCTCCTCATGAAGAAGAGTATATTTCATTTTAAAACATTAACCCTTAGATTTCTGAATTCCAGAGACAAGATTCTCTCCTGGAGGGTGAAGGTTAGAAAAGGCTGCGATTTCTTGTTACGCTGAAATACCATGTTATTTTAGCCAAGAAATATTTTAATATTTAAGTATCCTCCAGCCATAAAGTAAAAATACTAATTTCCATAATCATCTTCTCACCCTACCCTAGCAAAAACAGAAAAAAAACAAAACAAAAAAACTGAAGAAACAAGTATATGAAAGGATAAGTGAAAGGGAGTGTGCTAGACCAAGACTAGGTATATTATAAGGCCTGCAAGTAGAAAATTATTTACATTATACACCAAAGATTTTTTTTTACTATAACCTCTTAAAACATCTGTTTATGGTAATTTTTTTTTGTATAATGCATCTTGTATATAACTTAATACTATCTTGTCAAGGAGTTATTTTTCAAATATATTTAGTGTGGCAAATATACTTTAAAAATCCTATCATACAATTTAGGACTTTATTACCTTATTTTTACCCTTAATATATTTCTGTCATTTTTCTAAACCTTTTTTTTTTTTTTTTAAGGAAAAACGATTTTAAAAGCTCATAGCGAACATATTCTATAAATGACAAAATGTATTCCTTGCTTTGTGGTCATTGCGTGACCAGACAGTAGAGTACTGGATTGTTTTAAGGTTTTTACAGCTGCAAGGCAAAAGCATCTGCTCATTGCAAAGCCGGCATTGTTTAATTTTGACACTGACTTTTCCATGCGTCTTGTACCAAGTACTGGATTAGATGCCACTAAGATGAAATTTGTTTTAAGTTGCTCCCAAAGTGCAGCTGTCCCCATCTACAGCCTTATAGCTTAACCAAAGTAGATGGACATAGGATCAATCAGAATCTTTCTACAGGGTCATTCATTGGACTAGGGAGGCTCAGAGAAAGAATGTTAATAATATTTTTATTGTGAATAACTGAAAAATTAGTTTCCAGGCTGATTTAGTGTATGTAGAATATATACCCTCCCACATACCTTTTTGGGGCAGTAGAATCATTATTAAATATTTAACTTTTAAATTGGAGTATAATAGTCAATTATTAAGGTGCTTGTGTGTGCACTAGGCTCTATTCTTCTGCAATCGATTGGAAGAAAAATGATCAGTTTATCGGTCACTAAAGTAGACTGAAAATAAAACTCAACCTAAAATGGCTCTACTAAAATCTTGAAAAATTGATATTTTTATAGAATGATAATTTTTCTTTAATGTTTCAAGTGAATGAAAAATGAAAGAGCACCTCACTTCCCGGGTTTCCTGGGATTGTGTGATTTTCTACCCAGCTGGTCCAAATTGATTGATACAGGGCCAAATACTTGTCTGCCTACATTTCAAAGTCTATAATTTGCTAATGAATTGTGGTAATAATCTTTCATCATACATGAAAGATTTAGCTCAACAATTTGCTAAGTATGTATTTTGATCATAAAATTTTTGGACATTCACCAAGCTTTACATCTATTTTACAGCTAATACATGGGGGTTGAGGGGGATCAGGGGGGGAAACAATACTGAACATGGACACTTGATGGGAAGAGATGAAGGGAACAGGAGGGAAGAAGGTAAAAGAGTAATGCCAGGAAAGTCCTATGAGTGGCAGTGGAAAACAAGTCAGATTTGCACTTAGAATGCAAAATAGAAGTTTGAAAATACTGGCAAAGTTTTATTCTATGGTGCCTTAGGTATGTTATCCATGTACATGAAGGCAAGGAAGGAATTTTTTTCATTTTTGGCTACAGCTATTTCACACATTGATTATGGAATAATTTTTTAGAAGCTTTATGCTAGAAAAGTAAAATGCCTGCAAATTGGAAGTAATTGAAAGAATAAGAATAAAAGCCAGAAGTTTGTTAGGATTGATTTGAGACTTAAAAAAAACAGTGAAGAAATAACTGATTTGACCAATTCCCAAGGTGAGAAAGGAACCTCCCAGTTAAACTTTTGAAATGACTGTAAGCATCCAAGAAAATATTTTCTCCTTTCAAATACAGACTATACCAGGGGTCCCCAAAGTATGGCCCGCGGGCTGCATGCGGCCCCCTGAGGCCATTTATCCAGCCCCCACCGCACTTCCAGAAGGGGTACCTCTTTCATTGGTGGTCAGTGAGAGGAGCATAGTTCCCATTGAAATACTGGTCAGTTTGTTGATTTAAATTTACTCATTCTTTATTTTAAATATTGTATTTGTTCCCGTTTTGTTTTTTTACTTTAAAATAAGATATGTGCAATGTGCACAGAGATTTGTTCATATTTTTTTTATAGTCTGGCCCTCCAACAGTCTGAGGGACTGAACTGGCCCCCTGTGTAAAAAGTTTGGGGACCCCTGGACTATACAAATGAAAATGAGGTGTATATTGGGGGGTAGGACAGAATAACCTCTGTTTGGGAAAGTGCAGACCTTATTTATGTATAAATATTTTGTAGAGCAGCTTAGAGTATGTTCTAGCAGAAGTCCAGGTAAAAGAGACTGAACCTTCCATCTTACAGATTTTAAATATAAGCAGCTCTAGAATTTTTACATAACTGCCGGACCTCTTTCTTGTATATGTCACATTTCCAGATCATTAATATGTATCCATTTGAATAATTTTCTTTTTGTTCTCTGATAGATCTAAGCCTGTTTAAATGTTAATACAGTGAATGTCTATTCAAGATGGCACCATTAGAAACTAAAAGTATTTATGAAATTGAAAGATATATATATTTTATTGATTTAATGCTTGTCATAATTTCTTCATAGTTTTATTGTTATCATATTGTGATGTTATGGCAGTAAACATAAAAGAGATCCTATAATCATTAAGGGGAAAAATCACTAAAATTATATTTAAATACAATCAATTATAAGTGAGATATGAATGACATTCCTGATTCTCTTACTAACAATTTTATAAAAGTTTCATTTTAAAATTAAAAATTAGAATTATAGATTATGTATGTTAAACTTAAAACATGCTGTTGCCATTTGTTTCTAGGTGTCTTTTTTAATTTTGGTGTTCTGTTATCCAAAACACATTTGCATGCCTATCTTTGCCTGGTTAAAATATGAAATATTTCCTAAGAACTATATGTGTAATGTCCAATGATAATAATAGTAGTAGTATCTATCAGTTAAATGTCAGTTCCTTATCCTTCACATTGTACACAAGGGCATTTTATTGTGGTGTTATTAAAGGCTGCTGTTTTCCTCTAGGTGAAAAATTCTGTTGATAACAGATCCACGTTGATCATTTTACTTAGAATTTGAAATTTCAGAAATATAGTAAAATGTTATAAGAGTCCTGGCTCCTGTTGGTAACTGTTATTTCAAATATTATAACTGACTTTTGTAGATGATGAATGGAGCCATATGTGAAACATGATCCTAAAGTAAATGTGATTGATATATTAACATGCCATACATGTCATAAATTTAAGTGAATGTTGATAGCTTCAAATTAGTCATCTTTGTTGTTGATAAACATATCTTCTATTTGCTCAAAAGCTATTCTGGATTTCCAGAAACTGGCTTTAGAGACTATATATTCATTTTCTGTTTTGTTTTGAATGATCTCAATTATGGCCAAACTTTATGCTGCAAAGAGGGAATATTGATTTTTTTGAAACTACCAAAAGTAATTTGAAGCCAAATATTTTAAGCCAGGTGGTTATTCAATCTGTGTAGTCAAATTTATGGTTATTCATGTTAGGTATCTCTTTCCTGAGCTCCTCTCTCCCTGTGAGCATATGTCTGTCATAGTATTTTTTTTTTTTTTCTGAAGCTGGAAACGGGGAGAGACAGACAGACTCCCGCATGCGCCGGACCAGGATCCACCTGGCACGCCCACCAGGGGCGATGCTCTGCCCACC
This sequence comes from Saccopteryx leptura, assembly GCF_036850995.1. Classification (NCBI taxonomy): domain Eukaryota; kingdom Metazoa; phylum Chordata; class Mammalia; order Chiroptera; family Emballonuridae; genus Saccopteryx; species Saccopteryx leptura. Next base: position 124,786,903 of record NC_089505.1, on the reverse strand, counting down.
AGGGGGCAATGCTCTGCCCCTCCGGGGCGTCGCTCCGTCGCAACCAGAGCCACTCCAGCGCCTGGGGCAGAGGCCAAGGAGCCATCCCCAACGCCCAGGCCATCTTTGCTCCAATGGAGCCTCGGCTGTGGGAGGGGAAGAGAGAGACAGAGAGGAAGGAGAGGGGGAGGGGTGGAGAAGCAAGCAGATGGGCGCTTCTCCTGTGTGCCCTGGCGGGGAATCAAATCCGGGACTTCTGCACGCCAGGCCGACGCTCTACCACTGAGCCAACTGGCCAGGGCCTTGTCTGTCATAGTATTGACCACACTCATTCGCAATTATCTGTTTACTTATCCCCCAACCCCAGTCCCACCTCTGTCACTTTAAGGTGTCACTAAGTGCACCTTAAGAAGAGGAAAGTATTGCATTAATCTTTTTATTTTGGGGTCCACTGCTGAATTTGTCAGAGTAGGTGTGCTTAATAAATGACTGAATTTTAGAAGAATCTATAATGATATCCGATACTTATGACTGAAGGCATTTTCAAAAGCGAAGTTACCCAGGTATTCTTAAGCATTTCAGACATTAATATTAACATAAATACATACTTTCTGAGGGGATTATTATGAGAGGATCTCTCTGATTGGGCCTTCTAAATTCTCATTTATTTGTTTAAAAGGATCTGAGAATAGTTTGCAGAGTGTGCAAAATAAAAGTCCTACTTTAAAATTCGTTTATGTCATCCTCTATTTGCAATATCTGCCAGGTAATTACATGGTCGTTTCCTTCTAAATGAGGTTATAGCTGACTTTTTAAAAATGGTTTTGAATCTAGAGACATGTTCTTACAGATTTTACTCAGATCAACGGTACTTTTAAATTGGCAATTTGTTAGCTTCTGATAGTGCAAAGTTTATTGCACTGTGGTGTAGGGAATCTGAGTTCTAATCCTCTTGCCACTGACAACCTATATGATCATCTAGCCCTGAGTGGTCTGATATATACTATTTCATTTATTTATCTTTTTTCATCACATAGAACTGCAGAAAATCAGAAGTTTTTTGCTAGTGAAAACATAAACTGTCTTGGAACCTTGACATGTGTAACTTGACCAGTCAAGCCCAGGGTTTCAAACCAGTGACCTCAATGTTTCAGGTCAATGCTTTATCCACTGCACCAACCACCACAGATCAGGCCAGATTTTACCTTTTTAAGGCTGAATAATAGTCCATTGCATGTGTGTATCACATGTTTTTTGTCTATTCATCGTTTATAGGACATCTGGGTTGCTTCCACCTTTTGGCTATTGTGAATAATGCTGCTATAAACATGGATGTACAACATCTATATATTTAAGTCCTGCTTTCAACTCTTTTGGAGATATACCCACAAGTGAAATGCTGGATCATTTGGTAATTCTATGTTTAACTTTTTGAGGAACCATCACACTATTTTTCATAGTGGTTGTGCCATTTTATGTTTTTACCAGCAACACATAAGGGTTCCAATTTCTTCATAGCCTTACCAACACTTATTTTCTTTCTTTTTAATAATAGCTATCCTAGTGGATATGAAATAGTATTTTATTGTGGTTTTGGTTTACATTCTCTTAATGACTAGTGATGTTAAGTATACATTATCTTATTTCTCCAAAGAAGATATACAGTGGCCATTTTTTGTCTATTTTGGGAGTGTTTTCTTTGTGGTAAAAATATTCTGAGACTTCTTACTGATGATGGTTGCACAAGCTTGTAAATGTACTAAAAAGCACTGAACTCTACAGTGCTTTTTTATTAGTAAAAATAATGAAAAGTAAACTAAACAAAAAGTGAATATGGAGAACTGAAAGCTTATAAGAGAGCTACACCTACAAATTGAATTGTTCCAAAAAACTGGATTAAGAAACCTGGAATGATGCCACCAAGATAAAGTCTAGAAGAGTACCAAGTTTCAATTAATCAGTATTTGCCAAAAATTTAAAGACCTCTTTTTGGAATATTAATTAAATACCTGCCCTTTCTATTGAAATTAAACCAGGAGAAAATGAAGTTTGGAGATAATTTTTTTTAATTTGATATTATGCATTGGAGAGTTTTATGATACCACATTTTGTAAGCATTTTTGTTAAATATTTAAAAGGGAAAAAAGATATTTACTCTGTAAGTTTGATGGCTAGTCTATTGCACAACTCGAATAACATTCCATGTGAATGAGTACCAACTCTTACATGGCAGAAGTCTGATCAAAGGTAGTATTATAGGGTTATGATTATATCATCATACAAACTAACTAATTTTGCATAATGCTTCCATCAGATTGTTACTGTGAATGTTATAGACACATATCTGATCATGGAATGAATATGGAGATTAAAAAGATTAGTCTGTTTGAGAAACATGTATTTTCTGTGATGTTAAGTAAGCATCATTTTATTTCTCCAAAGTAGATATACAGTGGCCATTTTTTGTCCTTTAAAAGTAGGGCAAATTATCTATCATCTATAATCTAGTAGTGACCCATTAAAAAGGGGAATGGTTTTTTTTTTTTTTTTTTTTTTTTGTATTTTTCTGAAGCTGGAAACGGGGAGAGACAGTCAGACAGACTCCCGCATGTGCCCGACCGGGATCCACCCGGCACGCCCACCAGGGGCAATGCTCTGCCCACCAGGGGGCGATGCTCTGCCCCTCTTGGGCGTCGCCCCGCCGCGACCAGAGCCACTCTAGCGCCTGGGGCAGAGGCCGAGGAGCCATCCCCAGCGCCCGGGCCATCTTTGCTCCAGTGGAGCCCTGGCTGCAGGAGGGGAAGAGAGAGACAGAGAGGAAGGAGGGGGGGTGGAGAAGCAAATGGGCGCCTCTCCTATGTGCCCTGGCCGAGAATCGAACCCGGGTCCCCCGCACGCCAGGCCGACGCTCTACCACTGAGCCAACCGGAATGGGTTTTATTTTATAGTAATTTGAATTAATGTTTATGGGGACTCTTCTGGTCAATGATATTATTTGTTGACCTTAAGTTGTTAACAACTTCATTGAGGGGTAGGAAGAGGAAGCTTCACATTGGCTTAGTGTTTTGTGCTTTTCAACTTCCTTTCACCTGCCTTAGTTAGTTCATTCGATTCTTATAGCATCTCCTAGTGTTAGGCCTGCTGCATATGGCTGTGCAGGTTGAAAACGGAATTTCCTGAAGCCGTGCAATGAAATAATATTTTTATTAATTTTTTTTTAAGTGAGAGGAGGGGAGACAGACTCCCTCATGTGCCCCAACTAGTATCCACCCAGTGGCCCCTATCTGGGGCCAATGCTCAAATCCAACTTAGCTATCCTTAGTGCCGGGGCTGACACTTTAAGCAGTTGAGCCACTGGCTGCTGGAGGGGAAGAGAGAGAGAAGGGGGAGAGAGAGAGGGAAAGAGAAGCAGGTGGTTGCCTCTCATGTGTGCCCTGACTAGAGATTGAACCCAGGATGTCTGCATGCCTGGCTGACGCTATATCCACTGAGCAAACCGGCCAGGGCCCAAAATGGTCTTAATAAGCATGTAAATGTAGGACTTGATGGTCACTCTTCCTGCTATGTAGATAGAGGTACTGATAAAGTTTATAGGTAAGTGGTGTCTAAACATTGCTTTTTCCCACTGTATGAATTGAAGTGAGTACATTATTCAAATCTTAAATTCATTAACATGGTTTATACTGAGCAGTAGCTTATTTCACTCTCCTTCAGTTTTGGTACATGGACTCTTTCCTCATCTGTAAAAATAACACAGTGGTAATATCACTTGTCTGACAGGTATTTAATTGTGAAAATGAAAATGAGACAATATAGGTGAAAATAGCTTTATTAGCTCTAAAATACTTTTCATAGAGTTCTGTGTACTTCAGATTTTACTAAATGATATTACTTACTTGTCTCCGAGCATGCCTATTTTTAAAAAGATTCCTTTAACTCTTCTTCTTCTCCTTGACTCCTACTCCTCACACTGTTTGGAGACCCCTATTTATTTCAGGAAGACCAAATTTATTGAATATCCCATAGGAAATCTTCTATAATCCTTTGTCCTACTATAATGTAACGTCTTCTTACCTCTTGATTTTGCCCTCATACGCCACAGAGTGGTATTGTGCCTCATGTACTCAGTTGCCTAATTGTCTTACATGCTCTTTGAAGGAAGCGGGACTTTGTCTTATTGATCGTTATATTAGCTATAGAACCAAGCAGAATCCTTTAACAGTAGAAGGAAAAAAAGCATCTGTTGAAATTAATTGAGTTCCATTAAACTGGTTTAACCTCTTCGATCTACATCTATTATAACACTTATTGATGTTAACTTGCAAAAATTCATTTAAAGTCATTATTTATATAGAGCTAGAAGTAACTTCTGTCAGTGCAACAAAGCTGACTGTTAGATGTTTAGGAATTTTGTGAACCTGATAAACCTATTGGTAGCTTAAAATCGACCACAGTGAGAGTATTTACACCATGGAAATTGGCAAACTCTTCAAATCATAGATTTTTGTTTTGGGAGAGCTGATTTATCAGCTCATCACTGATTGTATATTTCTAACCCCAGTATATTGTGAATTCCTTTAGATTCATTTCTGCCTCAATGCATGGGCTATGATAGGAACACTCTTTACTGAATAAATGACTAAATAATTAATAGAACATATCAGGTGCCTTATTCTTCTACTGCCTGACTCATGCTGGCAGATACCGAATTTTAAAATTTAGTGTATTTTTTGAGAACAAGTTTAGAAATAGCCCATTGTTCTGGACTGCAGTTTTTTTTTACTGCTTCAGAGTTAACCACTTTTTTGAACCAAAAAAAGTGTCTATTGGAAATCAAGGCTATTAAACAGACATGTTTCAATAGCACAGTAAGGATGGCATTTCTGTCCATTATCACCTTGTTAAGCAACTCCTGCTCTGACTTTACTGTCTACTAAGTTTTTTGGCATCCATTGCTTAACTGCCTGACTCACCCTTCAGTTTCCAGGTTGGAAGCCAATAGTGTGAACCATCACAAATTAGCTGAAAGATTTTTTTCACATTATAAGAGGTAACTGACTGATTAATTCTCTCTATTTATAGATGCTATAAGTTTCAACAAATGAAAATAACATCTTAGGACCTTAAAATATTACTTTAAAAATTACTATGTTAAAACAACTTGTACTATTTTTTCTATTAATATCCTTGTCAGTTCTATAAAAAATAACATATAAAATGAATTTTAAAGATAATAATGTCATTTGGATTTTTAATTTTTCTAAAGCACCCTCCATAATTAAGATGTATTTAAGCTTAAAAACAATAATACTCTTTTCTGACCATTCCATGTGCCATCAATTGCCATCTAAACTTGAAACCATTTTTCTCTTTTGAATTTTGAAGAAGATAAATACTATGTTTGAATCCCAACATTAAGTAACAAAATAATAGGAATAGCAACTTACTCTCTGAAGATCTGAGTAAGTTTTATGTTTTATACACTATATCTTATATGACATATACCAGTGTTTTTCAACTGCTGGTCTGCAGACCAATGTTGGTCCGCCAGAAATTTTGTACTGGTCCACAAGAGTTAACCACCCTGATGTTGTGTGAAGATTATAGACCCAGTCATCTTAGTCAAATACAGTTATACTCAGGGCAATTGCCACTTAATAACCTTCCAAACTTATGTGTCATTAGCATGCAAAGCCTATATTATCATTGAAAATACTATTGAGGTTGTCTTAGATGTTTTTGGAACTTGTGGTTTGTTTAAACAACCTTTTGCAACATGCAGAGCATTTGAAATTATTCACTATAGACAAAACACATTCAGACAAACTTATGTAGTAGTAATCAGGGCATCGTACATGTTGAAGTCAGGTGCCAGCTTGTATCTTGTTGCACGGTTATATGCAGTAAGATAAAACTTTATTCATTCTGTGTTTCCATTTCCAGTGGGCTAAGTTGTACGCAGGCTCTAACTCCCACTCCTTCTCTTTGCAGTTCACCTTTTTCACGCGCAAATATTTAGAATGTGTCCATGTTATTTGCAAATAAATTATGGTATTGCATGTTTCAGTGTTGTTGTAGTGTAAATTTTAGACCCTATAAAGTGGAAAGAAAAAAACCAACAAAACATTTTAAACTTCAAAAGTGAAAACAATAGTTAAAAGAAAAGTAGTGATGACACCAAAAGTAAATCAAGTACTTGTTCTTCAAGTTAAAAAAAATGAAAAAGAAATATGTTGATAATTTGAAAGGTGCAACAGAAACAAAAAAATGAAAAGGAAACTTTGTTAGACAGTACGGTAAGGAGTATTTAAAACTTGATTTCACTGTAGCACCTGGTAGTAATTATTGCCATGGCCCTTGTGTGTAGTATGTTCTGAAATTCTGTCAAATGATGCAGTGAAACCTTCCAAACTTATTTGTCATTAGCATGCAAAGTACAATGATCTTGTTGAGAAGCCCCTGGAATTTTTTTTTAAGAGAGAGAAACGAGTGGAAGGGGCAAAGGGAGAGAGATAGTTGTGTCACTTTAGTGTATGTGCTGCTGAAGTGAGCATGGTTGTGTCACTTTGGATTTCCATTGATTGTTCTCACACAGGCCTTGACTGGGGGACTCAAGCCAAGCCAGTGACCCCTTGCTCAAGCCAGCAACCTTGGGCTCAAGCTAGCATCCTTTGGGCTTAAGCCAGTAACTATGAAATCGTTTCAGTGATTCCCACACTCAAGCCGATGACCCCATGCACAAGCCAGCAACTTTGGGGTTTGAACCTGGGTCCTTAGTGTCCCAGGTAGACTCCCTATGCACTGTACCACCACCTATCAGGCTCCCCTGGAACTTTTTGAAAGATTACACAACCAAATGAAAGTCAAAAATTCAAATGAAGAAAATGATGACTATTGACAAATCGATGCTTTGAGCGTCTATCCTTTAAATATTGAAAGTGAATAAACCATTCCCTGTTGGTAAATTAGTAAAGCCTTGCATTTTAGATGTCAAACTCAGGAAATTTTTGGTCCTCAAGCTGCACAGAAACTTGAGGCTATACTGCTTTCGGACGATACCATTCAGAGAATTGTTGATATAGCCAGTAATATTGAAGAATTAATTGTGGAGGGGATAAAGAAATAGAAATGTTTTGCCATTCAACTTGATGAGTCAATAGACACGAGTAACCATGCTATTCTACTTTGCTTCATGAGGTATATTGATGATAACAGACTTCAGGAAAGTACTATTCTTGTTGTCTTGATCTACCTGTTTGTACCAGTAGTTCAGAGATATTTAATGCTCTTGAGTACTTCCAGGCAGAGGGCTTAGTCTAGGGAGAGTGCGTTGGAGTGTGTACAGACGGTACTGTGAGCGTGATTGGATACCACTTGGGTAGTTGCAGAAATAAAAGTCAATGCATATCTAGAAATGTTATCCACCCACTCTGTAATTCACTGGCAGTATTTACTTGCAGAGAAAATTTCCCCTGAATTGAACACAGTGATGAATGATGCAGTGAAGATCGTTAAGGATATTTGTAGTCAAAATTTGAACTCCAGACTGTTTATGACACTGTGTAAAATCATGGATTCACAATACCAGTGTCTCTTTCTCTATATGGATTGAGGTGTCTCTCAAGAGGAAGGGTTCTTTCATGCCTTTTCAAGCTGACATAAGAAGTGAACCAGTTTCTGCAAGACAAAACTCTGCATTAGTAGAGCTTTCATGGGATGAAGAATGGATGACTAAGCTTGCATATATGGCAGATATATTTAGCCTTTTTAATTTAATATTTACCTAGGGGTTTTACATTAAGAAATAAAAGCCTGACCAGGTGGTGGCACAGTAGATAGAGCGTTGGACTGGGATGCGGAGGACCCAGGTTTGAGACCCTGAGGTTGCCAGCTTGAACACGGGCTCATCTGGCTTGAGCAAAAAACTCACCAGTTTGGACCCAAGGTCGCTGGCTTGAGCACGAGGTTACTCGGTCTGCCAAAGGCCCGCGGTCAAGGCACATATGAGAAAGCAGTCAATGAACAACTAAGGTGTCACAATGAAAAACTAGTGATTGATGCTTCTCATCTCTCTCCATTCCTGTCTGTCTGTCCCTATCTATCCCTCTCTCTGTCCCTGTAAAAAAAATAATAATAAAACACATTCTCTCTCAAATCAACATTAGGAAATAAGACAGATACATTCAGAAAGAAACTCGTTCTTTGGGAAAGTTGCATGCAGGAATAAGGTGTAGAAATGTTTCCACTTTTCGAAGACTTTTTTGATTGCTGTAGACATCAACTGGAAATTCATGTTTAATATAATAAGTCAACATTTAAGAGCTTTAGTTCAAAACTTTGACCATTATTGCCCTGAAAATGAGCATCCCCATAAAGGTAACCTCTGGCTCAATAATCCATTCATGGAAAATATCAACCCCTACTCTCTTAATTGTGAAAAAGAAAAACTGATAGATTTATCTTCTGATACCATTCTGGTGTCCAAATATAAAATGAATGCAATCATGACAGTTTTGGATTTCACTGGAAGAATATCCATCTCTTAGTTACAAAGCTATTAAATTTTTAATCGTATTTTCTACTACCTACCTATTTTCAGCCCTATCACTAATAAAAACCAAACAGAGAAACCGAATGGATTTCCACGCAATGCTTTATCTCTCAGAATCAAAACTGCAGCCTTAATTATCAAGTATCTTGCAAAGAGGCAACAGCAGATTACACACTAGCTTTTACTTGAATTAAATATTGTTCTCTAGAAATTTCAATTGTATACGATTAAAAATACATATTTATTGATAATGCACAAAATACTGATAATTGTTTTTATTTCTGCCTTAGTGATTCTCAAGATAATTCTATTTTCACCTGTTCCTAAGTGTGAAAAGGTTGAAAACCCCTGACATATAGTACCTTAAATTCCTTTCAAATAGGATGAGGTATACTGGTGTTTGTTAAATATTTAGCAGATTCACTCTTATAAGCAAGGAGGTAAGTAGGCAAATCATATTTCAACATTGTTTTTGAAGTTCTCTCACTTGACACAACAGGTTAAATATTTTGTTGGTAAAATTGAGAAACAGAAAATGACATTAGACAACATGCATATTTTTTGGTTTTATTGAAAGTGTGAAAATTTCAAACAATTCTAATTAGGTATAAGTGTTCTCTATCTCTAGAGGTACAACTCAGCATCAGCTATTCAGTTGCACATTGAAATTATGTGCTGTATGGGATTAATATGTCCATGGATACTGAAGACGTTTGATTCAAGAATAGTAATAATGGTCCCTGGCCGGTTGGCTCAGCGGTAGAGCGTCGGCCTGGCGTGCGGGGGACCCGGGTTCGATTCCCGGCCAGGGCACATAGGGGAAGCGCCCATTTGCTTCTCCACCCCCACCCCCTCCTTCCTCTCTGTCTCTCTCTTCCCCTCCCGCAGCCAAGGCTCCATTGGAGCAAGGATGGCCCGGGTGCTGGGGATGGCTCCTTGGCCTCTGCCCCAGGCGCTAGAATGGCTCTGGTCGCAACAGAGCGACCCCCCGGAGGGGCAGAGCATTGCCCCCTGGTGGGCAGAGCGTTGCCCCTGGTGGGCGTGCCGGGTGGATCCCGGTCGGGCGCATGCGGGAGTCTGTCTGACTGTCTCTCCCCATTTCCAGCTTCAGAAAAATACAAAAAAAAAAAAAAAAAAATAGTAATAATGGAGTGGTGGCATTTTAATAAAATCTTGACAGTTCTATGGAAAAGTTAAGGGTAGAAACTATTCAGAAGAATGGGAGGTTGTTTGGTTAAAAATTTGTACTGTGCTAGTATTTGTTTGCAGGTGTATGAGAATACTATTGAATCATTTCTTGAGACTAAAAAGCATTTGAAATGTACAGTAAATCAAAACAAAAATTAACTACCTTTTGTTTTTCTGACAGTCAATGTCATCTCAAATTTTGGTAGAAAAGCATGCAACTAAGAAAGTTTTCTTTAAGGCATTTTACAAAAAATAATCGAATATAGTGTCTGTGATCTTTAATGTGGGCAGTTTGTATTTGTAAAAGCAGCTGTTCAGTTTACCATACAGGACAGCTTTCTATAGACTCCACATATAATTGGTTCATGTAAATTCTGTGCTTAAGTGGTCAAACTATAAAAATGGGAAAATCAGAAGTACTTTAAGTTGATCTGAGCATCAGACAGAGGGATAAAAATTCTCTCAAAATTCTGATTACTTGTGAGTGATTTTTGTTATGGAGACCATTGCGTTGAGTAGTTGTTTTTGCCAGATATTCCCATGGTCACCACTTAGAATCTGTGATATTTTCAAATACTATGAAAGAACATAATTTCTTTAGAAGTTATCCTTTCTATAAAATGTATCTTATCTAAATAATGTATAGCAGGGAATAAACTAGAAATTATAGTTAATATTTACTGATAAAGCTGTTAACAAAACCTGAACACTAGTTTTAAAAACCATTATTTAAATATTTCTTTTATTTGTCTGTTACACATTCAGTGCTTACCATCTCTTCAACTTGGAAAATACTATTTTAATCTTTTTGGATCCCCTAATTCTGTATGCTAATTTCATCTGTAACCAGTGATTTCTTGAGAACCTAATATGTGTGGTAGATATATCACAGTGAAAGTGATTTTTCTTTTTCAGCTAGATTTTATCTCAAGCCAATGTACTACTTATTTTGAAATAAAGGTGTAAGTGCCAGGCTCTAGAACTTATTCCTGTTTAGGTCATTTACCAAAAATGGAATATAATGTCAGTCTGTGTGGTGATGTTATTAGATGTATTAACTTCCAAGATGTATGGTTTATTTTTTTTTTTTCTTTTTAAGTGAGAGGAGGGGAGACAGAGAGACAGACTCCCACATGCACCCCAACTGGGATCCACCCGGCAAGCCCCCTACTGGCAATGCTCTGCCCATCTATGGCTGTTGCTCGACAACTGAGCTATTTTTAGCACCTGAGGCTCCAGGGAGCCATCCTCAGCACCTGGGGCCAATTTGCTCGAACCAATCAAGCCATGGTTGTGGGAGAGGAAGAGAGAGAAGGGGCAGGGTGGAAAAGCATATGGTGGCTTCTCCTGTGTGCCCTGACTGGGAATTGAACCCAGGATATACACACACTGGGCCGATGGATGCTCTACCACTGAGCCTACTGGCCAAGGCTAAGATGTATGGTTTAGATCAGTGATTTTCAACCTTTTTCATCTAATGGCACATATAAACTACTAAAATTCTGCAGCACACCCCCCAAAAATTTTTTTTGCCAATCTGACATAAAAAACAAACACAAAAAACAAAGTAATTTTGGCTCATTTCATTTTTTTTATTTGACAATCCAAGGGAGAAGAGGTCAATGCCCCTGACTAAATAGTTAGGTATTGCGTGTTTTAAAAATTCTTATGGCACACCAGTTGAAAATTGTTGGTTTAGACTCTGCTTAAGTGCATGTAGAGAAATTTGCATTTAAAATATATGTGACACACAAATACATGTGTAAATATATAGCAATTACCATATTTTTAGTTTATATTTACCTACTATGTGCTTTACATTTAACTGCATAATATTATAAATTTATTAATTAGTAAAAATATGTTTGCAATAATACTAAATTGAAATATAACTGATAGAAATAAAATAAAGTTACTGAGAATTACCACATTTCCTTCTCTACTTAAATGCATAAGGGCTCTTTCCTACCTCTTACCCTTCTGTTTTGCTTTTTAAATTTTTATTTATTGAATTTAGAGAGAGAGAAAAAATAACTAATTTATTGTTCCACTTATTTATACATTCATTGGTTGATTCTTGTATGGGCCCCATGGGGGTTGATCCTATAAACTATGCATATTGGGACAATGCTTTAACCAAATGAGCTACCTGGTGAGGTTTACCCTTCTATCTGGAACATTCTTTGCATGATTGGCTTCTCATTTTTCAAGTCGCAGATCAGCTTATAAAGACCTTCTCTTCCACCAGCTCCTCAATCTGATTAGTTCTCCCCTCCTTTGCTAGTTTCCATCATTAAACCCAGTTTATTTCCTTTATAGGACTGATCATAGTTGTAATAATGTACTTGCTTACTTGTCTTTTCTATTAGACTATAGGGCTCCTGGACACAAAACCATGTCTATCTCATTTTCTGGCATAACCCAAACACTTAATTCAGTAGATACAACAAAATTTTACTGCCTTTAAGAAACTTCTAGTCAAACTCATTCTTGCCTCTCTTATACTGAAAAAGCACTTTGTACTAGATCAACCACTTATTAACTATCTGACCTTGGGAAGTTATTTAGCCTCTTCCTGCCTCAGGTTCCTCGTCTCTGAGGAGATGACATATCTCAAGAATTATGAAGATTAACTTTATGAGTGCATTTAAAGCTGTTAATACAGTGCCTGAAGCATTATAGGCACTCAATACATATTTTTAAATATTATTTTAAATGTGTTATTGCCTGGATTATGTGAAAATTGTTTACCATTGTGTCTGTTGCTCTCTTTGCTGTAAGTTTCAGGAGGGGAGCAGGTTGTCTTACTTGTCTATACTACTATATCTAGTACAATCTTTTGTAGCACGTTATGGTCTAATTCAGTGCCCATTTGATCCTTGATTCTATCTCCTAAATATCAAGAGTGGTAATAATTGCTGGTGTAATGTCTGAATCTTGTTATAAGCTAAAAACAAATAACATCACCTTTATTCCACCTTCTTCAACAGATGCTCCCACCGTTTAGGCTGTTCTGCATACTTTAGATACCCACCCCTGCAGCTTCTTGTAGTTTGCTTGTTCATGCTGTCCTCTGCTTTGTCTTTATATTCCAAGTCCATTTATAGAATTTTTTTTTTTCAGAGAGAGAGAGAAAGAGAGTCAGAGAGAGGGATAGATAGGGACAGACAGACAGGAATGGAGAGAGATGAGAAGCATCAATCAGTTTTTCATTGCAACACCTTAGTTGTTCATTGATTGCTTTCTCATATGTGCCTTGACCGCGGGCCTTCAGCAGACCGAGTAACCCCTTGCTCAAGCCAGCTACCTTGGGTCCAAGCTGATGAACTTTGCTCAAATCAGATGAGCCTGCGCTCAAGCTGGCAACCTCGGGGTCTCGAGCCTGGGTCTTCTGCATTCCAGTCCAATGCTCTATTCACTGCGCCACCGCCTGGTCAGGCCATATACAGAAAATTTTTAAGGTTCATGTTTAAAAGGACTACCTTCCTAAGCCTTTCTCTAATCGTTCATAGAGATAGAATAACTTTTTCCTCTTGGTTCTTTATGACTTTCTTTTGATACCTAAAAGTGTACTATCTTAAATTTGTTTATTTGTATGAAGATCTGCCTATGTAAAAGAAATATAGATTCCTATATTTAACAAGTATTTATGGTGCTCCTACCATGTACTAAGCACCATGCTAGCAGCTTATCATGAGGAGAATATGCATGTAGATTCTCTAAGGAGATAAACCCATGCATATTACAGTTGATACAATAAGTGCTGGAACAGAAGTCCATTGGAAGATTGCAAGGACTGGGGTTAACTTTACCTGCGAGGTGAAGAAGGCCTTTTTTGGAGTACAGTGTGTCCGTAAAGTCATGGTGCACTTTTGACCGGTCACAAGAAAGCAACAAAAGACGATAGAAATGTGAAATCTGCACCAAATAAAAGGAAAACTCTCCCAGTTTCATACCTATTCAGTGCAGTTTGATGTGGGTTCATGCACAGATTTTTTAGGGCTCCTTAGGTAGCTATCCCGTATAGCCTCTACAGACTCGTCACTGACTGATGGCCTACCAGAACGGGGTTTCTCCACCAAACTGCTGGTTTCCTTCAACTGCTTATCCCACCGAGTAATGTTATTCCTATGTGGTGGCACTTCGTTATAAACGCGCCGATATTCACGTTGCACTTTGGTCACAGATTTTAATTTAGCAAGCCACAGAACACACTGAACTTTCCTCTGTACTGTCCGCATCTTGACTGGCATGGCCGTGGGCTGCTCTGCTGTATACTGGGTGTTACATCATCATCTGCACATGCGTACATGCTGCCACATCATCCTACAGAAACTAGGAGGGTTTTCCTTTTATTTGGTGCAGATTTCACATTTTTGTCGTCTTTTGTTGCTTTCCTGTAACTGGTCAAAAGTGCACCATGACTTTACGGACACACTGTATATGAGGTGGACCTTTAATGTAAGAATTTTCCAAGTGAACAAAAGAAAAGGATGGAGTTGTGAAATAATTGTGTTTTAAGGAAGCATCATTTGCCTGATATACCTAGAAAAATTGTTTTTTTAATCTTTAAGTCCTCTCAGGGTCTACCCAGCATAGTGCTTAACATATGGTAATTTTTTGGGGGGGGAACAGAGACAGAGAGAGGGACAGATAAGGATAGACAGACAGGAAGGGATTGAGATGAGAAGCATCAGTTCTTCATTGCAGCACCTTAGTTGTTCATTGATTGCTTTCCCACACATGCCCTGACCAGGGGGCCACAGCAGACCAAGTTACCCCTTGGTCAAGCCAGCAACCTTGGGCTCAAGCTGTCGACTTTGGGCTTTCAAACCTGGATCCTCTGTGTCCCAGTCCGACACTCTATCTACTGCTCCACCACCTGGTCAGGCGACATATGGTAATTTTTAATAATAAAATTAACACATGATATAAGTCTAGTATAAAGTAGCATAAACTGTTCTCTGTGTCCATCTCTTGCTTCTACTTTCTTCTGAACCACTTCTTTTCTCAGTATCTTTCCAAATGGTACTACATAAAGCTCTGAGTTTATTCTGCTAGATTGGTAACTAGTGAAATTTGCCTCTCATAGTTAGAACAGAATTCTTGCTGCTGATTTAACTGGCTCAGCTTAGGTCCTATATTTTCTTTAAATGAGTAATTTGGTAGTGAAAGGTAGTGTTATTAAGTTGAAGAAGTGGAGGCCACATCATTCTAAGTGCAATGGGATGCTTTTAAAAGTTTTTAATTGAGAAATGACATGATCTAGTTTATGTTTCTTTAAAATACTATGTTTTGCTACTGTGTGTGGGATGGATTGCAGAGGGCAATAAAGGGCCTAGACTAGTGAGGTGGTTATTGCAATAGTTTAGCTGAGAGATGATGGTAGTCCTGTTTTGGTTATGGATTCAAAGGAATGGATGGTGAGATTAAGGGGTAAGTGCAAGATGATTTCTAAATTTTAACTTGCATAACTGAGTAGATAGTAATACCATTTATTGAAATAGGGAGGTCTGAAATAAGGATAGTTTAGTTTTGGCTATGTTACCACTATTGTCTGTTAAATGTCTGCATAAAAAAGCAGATGCATCCTTAGGGGTCATTTTTCTCATCTGTAAAGTGGAAATAGTGCTATCTATTTAAAGGGGTACTGAAGGATATGTTCATGTATAAAGCATATGGCATTTAATAGTTGAATGAACAATGTTTTTATTCAGAGCCTAATAACTCCTCACTTTAAAAAGTTGAAACTGGCTTCCTTTCCCTCAGTAGTTTTGTTGCCATATTTAGCAGGACAAACTACAAACTGTGTGCTTATTGTCATGATAATAAATGAGTGTACTGTGTGTTGATTATCATATTTGGTAGATAAAGAATTTGGCATAAGAGAATGGATTTTTTAAAAAGCAACTAATTTTATTTTGTCAAATTGTCCAGTTTCTTGCTTTCTCCTTTGTGTTTTTCTCATAAAATTGGTGTGTTTTGTGAAATGTGTAAACTAAAGGGAAAAAGGATTCCCCATAGTACCCTGGTCAAACACTAATAAACTTACCCTTAGATATATGCTTGACATTGCCTGGCCCATGAGTTGAAATAAAAATGACACTGTGGTTTCAGTAGTGTACAGTTGCCTGGTTACTCAGTCCCTGTACACTTGCCTATGAGGCTAATGCTATTTGGACTTGAGAGAATTTGGGAAAATGCCTCATACAGTTTTTAGGTTTTGTATTGTGAGCTTTCTTAAAGTGGAGGTGTATGGGACAGGGTAGGTAAAGCTGCATGAAGCAGGGGAAGGGCCTGAGATCAAGTGTTAATTGTGAATGGACAGTGTCTATATCGAATAGTCTTAAATTACTCAGAATATACGAATTAATTACTGGTATTTTCCTTTTGTAGTTTATGTAAATGGCCTAGATTTGCTTCATAATTCACAGTTTTCTGAACTTAGTAATATGAAATAAAATGAAGAAATTATCTCATACATTCAGGTTGACATTGAAAAGTATAACAATTTTTCCATTATACTGTTAGCAATTTTTTAATTACTAAAAAACATGAATATTTTTACTGTAAATAACTTAGAAGTCTAAAAAATAATATATGACAGCCCTTCTTTGTGAGCTGTGTGAATTTCTCTAAGCTAGCTACTTAGAAATAGAATGGCTGTTTGAAGGTTATAGTCATTTTATTTTGATAGATATTGGCAAATTGCCTCCCTCAAAAAAGCTTTACCTACTTCTTTACCCACCAGCAGTATGTGAGCATGCATGTTACATTGTATTCTTATCAACAATGTATTATGTCAGTACTTTTAGTTTCTGAGTTGAAAGGTTTGGAAGTTATTTTGTTTTAGTTTGTATTTCCTTAATTACTAGTGAAGTTAAGCATTTTTTTGTGTATCTTAATGATATATAATTTCTAAACCAATTTACTTTAGTGTTTATTCAATTAGAAAATGATTAATTAATGTGCATGTAGTAATGATTGAATTATAACAATGCTGAAACACTGGGTTCACATTGTTAATTCTACTATAGACCAAGTATACGTTGTAGTATGGTTGTAGTATGCAGTTCCTTACTGCTTTCATATATATCAACTGAAATAAAAGAGGCAGAATCACAGGTGTTTGAAAGTATGGACTCTTGCAGTAGAATACAGCTTCAGCACTTGCTATTATGTGATCTCCACTAAGTTATATATACTCTCTGTGCCTAGGTCAGTGCCCTGGTATTCAATGAACTGTAGTTGCAGCTGTTATAATTGGTCTCTTCTCTGTGCCCCTCCTGAACTTTATTGCTATCTTTATCATAATTAATGATCACATTGCACCTTGAATATTTGTTTCTGGATTGCAGCCTTCACAGGCTGTTACCTGCCTGAAGACAAAAATACTGTATCTATCTTTGTATCTCTCCTGCGGAGGTTGTAACAGGCAACTGCAAGGCTTTTGTTTGACAATTAGTATTGGTCCCAAAATGTCTTAAATTTGAACTGGTTGCTGATATTTAGAAATTAGGAGGCTTCCCTTTTAAAGAACAAAACAGGATTCCTGGTTCCTGTCTCTCTCAAGGAATTAGAAAATTCTGGCAACACCAAACCCCAGATTTTTCATAGCAAGAATCAGCTTTTCTGAAGTAGCAGCTGCCTCCTTGAATGGGGCATGCTCTCCGGTTTGCCATAGTCCCCTGTGCCCCAATATGGCTTCCGCAAAACTAAGGCTGAATGCCATTTACCCATCACATTCACTCATTTAGACACTTGGATTTGAGAAAGCTGCTCTAAATGACTATCAGAGAGTCTGGAACTTAGAATGTACTCAACAAATGTTTGCTGAATGGATGAATGAAAGAACCACGAACATATATAAGTATAGAAGATTTATCAGATTTACTTTAACACTTACAAGGTGATAAGGGCCTAGCTCTGCTTTCGCAACAGCTATTCCCATCATCTTTTTCAGTTAGAAAATGAAGAAGTGGTAATGTTGGGATGTCAGAACAATGTGCTTAAACACTGGTTTTCATTGGATGTGATTGCCAGGCTGCCACATTTTCAAAAATAGACATCCTCAAACTTATTCAGTACTGGCATAATGCAGTGAAAAATGACAAAAACTATGATCAAATGCATTTGCCATTTATTTTTGGAATGCATGACAATATCTATTCATTCTAGCAAAAACATACTAACAATATCCAACTTGTTTGAAGATATGATATCTTTGATCAGAATCTCTGAAATATGCCTTTAAGTTAGCTATTAGTATAAACTTGATTAAAATTTGAACCTGACAGTAGTTTGAGATTTACAATGATTTAGTCTAGTTGTACTAAGACTTGTCCCAAATCTCTGAAGGAAGACTTAGTCAAGTAAGCAAACAGGGTGGGTAAAATTTCTTTGGCAATGATTTGGGGGGAGCATATTGATCTACTGAAAAAAACCCCAAATTTTTCCATTCTTAGTTTTTACAGAAGTATCATGGTACAGTAAAAAGGAAAAGTGCCTCAGAGTCCTGTAGATAGATTTTCTTTTGAAACCTGCTTCTGCCACTTCCATGGAGAGTTTGGATGCTCAGTTGCTTTTTCAGTAAAGAAAGATTTAAAAAGCTTCATTGAACTTGACAGTAGAATTAGAGAATATATACATGTATGTAAAGCACCTAATAAAACCATTTCATTTCATGTTTTCTCCAACTGGAACATTCTTCCTGGGATTTGTATTCTTATTCAGGGTTCAACTCACCTAAAGTTGAGAATGACTGGTAGGACTCTAATATTACCCTTCATAGACCTTATGTAATTTTGAAATTATCTGATTTATTCATTCACTTATTTTTTTTATCTCCTTCTTTCTCTTCTCCTTTCCTCCCACCATACATATACTATAGAATGAATGTAAGCTCCATGAAGGTTATTCTTGTTTTTTGTTTTGTAATTTTCCAAAGGTAGAAGCTGGGAGGCAGACAGACTCCCGCATGTACCTGGCCAGGATCCACCCGGCATGCCTACCAGGGGGCGATGCTCTGCCCATCTGGGGCGTTGCTCCATTGAGTCCGGAGCCATTCTAGCACCTGAGGTGGAGGCCATGGAGCCGTTCTCAGCCCCCGGGCCAGCTTTGCTCCATTGTAGCCTTGGCTGCCAGAGGGAAAGAGAGATAGAGAGGAAGGAGAGGGGGAAGGGTGGAGAAGCAGATGGGCACTTCTTCTGTGTGCCCTGACTGGGAATTGAACCTGGGACTTCCACATGCCGGGCCAACACTTGACCACCGAGCCGACCAGCCAGGGCCATGAAGGGTTTTCTGAACACAAGCACTGTAATACCCAGATAGTCAATCTGGTAACTCAGATGACTACTAAATCAATTTATTAATGGGTGGGTAGCATATACAGTGTGGATACTCTGGACAAAGGGATGAGTCACATCACAGGTGGGACAGAGCAGGACAGTAGGAGATTTCATCACATTACTCAAAACAGTATGCAATTTAAAATTTATAAATTGCTTGTTTCTGCAATTTTTCATTTAATATTTTAAGACCACAGTTGACCACAGGTAACTGAAACCATAGAGAGTAAAACCATGGGTAAGGACAGACTACTGTACTACGAAATACTATAGTACCTTCCTCATAGTAGGTACTCAGTATAGATGTATATTGACTCCTGGAAAACTGAATGAGTGCTCATGTATTATTAGCACTTAGTGAATGTACTTGTTAAATTTAGAACAGGTTTATCTGTTGCTTATTAAGTCCAGTGAGAAATTCTCCTAGCACTTTGTAGCAGTACATTATGCATTTTCTTTAAACATACTTTTTAATGTCACCCTAATTTTAAAGAATAATAAAGAGATGACCTGCTTTTTGTTAGGAGGCAGAAGTATTTTCTATTTCATTCTTATTGACTCTCTTCTCTGCTCCCATGTGCAGTTTTTCATTCATTTATACAGTCATTTTACTTACATTTAAGAAAAACCCTCTAACAAGTGTATTTGTACTGTAAGTAACTATTCACGTACTTTATCCCCAACTAAATTGACTTGCTTAAGGGAGTGTAGAGGTCTTTCTTTGCTGTACTGTAATCATTCAATTGATAGATGCTCAGTAAGAACTTACTGAATCAAGAAGGAACTGAGTGTGAGACTGGTAGTGGTTACAGCATCCATTATAGTTGTCTCTTTCCAGCTCTGCTCCTGTGAATGCTTTAGGAATCTTGGCTCAAAAAGAAGAGCAGTAATTGATTTGAATCATCACTCTCAAATAAAAAAAAAAAAGCCAGGTATACAAGTAATGTGATTTATTATAGTAACATTTGAGTCATTGTAATCGTTCCCTGGTAACCATTTTGGGAATAAATGAATGAATTAATGAATATTAGAACCACTTAAGGTGGCAGCTATGTTAGTCAAAGTTACAGTGTTCAATTAAAGAATATTTTACTATCCTGGATATTTAATAACTATAATATAGTCCATTATTGATCTGGGTTCCAGGAAGGTATCATTTATGTATATTCTGTAATTATTACTTCAGTTTGGGGATATACTAAAACATATAGTTCCTAATGATCCATATCAGGCTACTTTAAAATAATGTCATTAAAATCATATGTTGCTCTGTATTCTCTACTTCCTTAATGAGGTGTAGTTACTAGCTACATGTGGCAATTTAAATTAAAATTAAATACAGTTAAAAATTATGTTCCTTAGTCATACTAGCTATGTTTTTGGTGTTTAGTGGCCCCAGAGGGCTAATGGCTACCCTGTTGGAGAACACAGATATGGAACATTTCTGTGATCACAGAGTTCTGTTAGTGCTGGTAGACCATCCTACACACAGTTTTGTACCCTTTACTTTGTCATACTGTATGTTAGATTTTTTGTTTGTAATTTGAAAATGGAAGTTAATATATCCTAGAAATACTACATTGCTCACTTTTTGAAATCTTTCCCCAAAATGGTTGTTTTATCAACTATATATTTAAATCATGTTTTTTCCCTTTGTTTTTCCATTTATTAACACAGCCAACATCTGACATTTCACCATTATTTAAAACTCTAAGTTCTGTGATGAATACAGTTGAAGTAATCCTACTAAGTGTTCGCCTTTAAGACAACGCAGTGGATGACAGTGTCTCCATGAGCCTCTTACCATATACCATGAAAAAAAAATACTTATTAAGTGGTGATTTTTCTCCCTTTATCTTATTAAGTAAATTATATGGTCCTTTTTTATGGAAGCCTCCGTAGTTAGAGATGTAAAACAGCAATTTCTTGGTTCTATAGCATGACATAGTTCAGAGCTGAGATTAGAGAAACCCCGTAGAGTTGTTAATACTTGAGGGCATCCCCAACTAGAAAAGTATGTGAATTTAGGCATGGGAGGAAGGAAGGATCTGCTTTAAATTTAGTGTAGGGTCACTGAATCTTAATGATAGATTAAACAAGGGAGGTAGAATAATGAATAGGGGTATGCAGTGTGTAGCACTAATACCAGAAGTCCATGGTTTGTGGCGGTTTTGTAATGTCCTTTCCCATATGGTTTTGAATAGAGTAGGTTATGGCAGGGATGAGCTAAGGAATAGCTTTGTTAATGAATAAATAGGAGTAATTTCTTTTAACAGGAGACTTCAGGCAGTTTATTTAGAATGTCTGCTTATTTAATGACTCGTGATTAAAAAAAAACATTTCTGATCTTAATATAATACATTAGTGGAGATGCCAAGGTATTCCTGTTATTTTCTTTATAAAATAGGTAAATTTACATTTCAGAGCCAGCCCTAATGTGAGATCCTTGGGTTAAGGTCTTAACTGCCTTAATTAAAAGCCAGCTTTATGGAGTTTCTATATATTGGCAGCATCAGTCTTTAGTTAGGGTTTGGTGTGCAGTATTGGACTTTGTTCATAGTGTCCGTTCATTTTGATAAGCTTTAACTAAATTGTCATTTGGAATCAGGTTTCTAACTCTATCTCCTTAACCTAAAATTAGATATGTAATGTTGGTGTCTGTCCTTTTGATATAACTTTGCTCTCAGTCCAGACAGGTGCTTTCCTTAAGATATCCTCCCTGTTCTCCCACTCACATCTTGCTCAGAGACAGTAATGCTGAAGTCTCATCTTGGAAAGTAGCAAGTTCAAATGAGAAAACCTGACAGACACACTGTTAAATATTTCTCAGGGCTGTTCTTCAGAGGAGACTACTTAATATTTCCGAAAGGAGCGGTTATGTAGGTTGTCTCTGCCGTCTTGGTTAAGTAGAGTGAAGGAGAATGTAACTCTCCTGACTCCAGGGACCCAAATGCAAACACTGACCTAGTTGTTCCCAAACTTTCTTCTTGATGTGGGTGACTTGAATGGTTTATTTTCCCTTGATGAGCCACACCTCCCTGGCCACGTTAGTATTCATGGCAAACCCCAACACTAAGTCCCTTTGTTGTCTTTGTTTTTTGCATTTTTTTGTTAACAAGAAAAGATAAAATTATAAGAGACCTGATTATATAGACTGATGTTCAATTGCTAATGGTTCCCACCACTTTTTTCAACATCTCAGAGAAAGGCAAAGGCCTGGATGGGCAACAGAAAGCAGCAGAGCAAGCATAAATATCATGTCTGAGCATCAGTGTGGTGCTACCAGAGAGGGAAACAATACAGTCTTCATCAAAATATAAAGATGGGCGTTTGCCAAAAACAGTAAGATTGTCAGCATTTAAAAAAACTTGAAGTTTGTTATACAAGCATTGGTCTTTAACAAAAACAATTTTTTGAGAAGAAAGAAGAAAAGGTTTAAGAATTTTTAAAACCTACTTTATGATCCTGACTTACACATTAACTAACTGAATGACATTTGAGCAAGTAGTTCAATTTGTGTGCCGTCATGCGTGTATATGCGTAAAATTTAAAAGAAAATGCAAATCTATAAAACACAAATTAGCAGAGTATGGCATTGCCCTACATTTTATTTGAGAACTTACAGAGGTTGCAAATAAAACAGATATTTGATTCAGCATTTCACTTGTTCAACAAATCAAAAGCCTGTAACAAGGGTTGGCAAGAGTACAAAACTTTTGAGAGGGAGAAAACTGGAATAACAAGATAGGGTATAACTGATTTACTGTAGATTGGTAAAGTTGCAGGAGCAGGTCCATCGTGTGAGTCTCTTCACATGCTTTTATTCCATACAAAATTTACATAGTAGGGAGTGGAGACTCAGAAGGCATTGGGCAAAAACTGGTAAGAGGACGAGCCTTTGCTAACCCTCACATGATAAAGTTTTTGCTTACTGTTCTAATTCTTCTTTTACCTTGATGTATTTTCCTAAAATTTCTTTTTTCTTTTTCTTTTTTTAATCTTGCTGTTTCTTTTCCAGCTGTGTGTGACACCAGCAACTGCCCTCTCACTGTGAAGGCAGCATTCAATTGTTGAAACAATAACAAGTTGCTATTTGATCTGGCAGTTGTCCTTCCTCTGCAGCACTTAAAAGTACAAAATTGACAGCCTCTTCATTGCCTGTTGCAGCACAACAGGTGTGAAAAGACTCACTTGATCTCATGACAGAGGTTTTCCTCATAGTTGATCACTCTTAATGTTACCACATAATGCCCACTTAATGCCACTTAATGTTCACAGTGAGTATAAATGGTCTCATAGAAAATTCTTATACATTACAATTAAAGTGTCACATGGAAAAGAATTTTAAAGATGATTATTTCAACTCTTTAATTTACAGAAGAGCAAATCCAGTGTAAGAGAAGATGTCATAGTCCTGAAAGAATCTAGACCAGGGGTCGAGAATCTTTTTGGCTGAGAGAGCCATGAATGCCATGTATTTTAAAATGTAATTCAGTGAGAGCCATACAACGACTCGTGTACATTACACATTATCCAATAAAAATTTGGTGTTGTCCCGGAGGACAGCTGTGATTGGCTCCAGCCACCCGCAACCATGAACATGAGCCATAGGAAATGAATGGATTATAATACATGAGAATGTTTTATATTTTTAATGTTATTATTTTTTTATTAAAGATTTGTCTGCGAACCAGATGCAGCCATCAAAAGAGCCACATCTGGCTCACGAACCATAGGTTCCCGACCCCTGGTCTAGACTCGCAGAACTAAATTAGGATAAATCCTAATCTCACCACTCACAAAATTGGAGTAAGTTTAGGCAAATTATTTGTCTCTGAGCCTCAGTTTTCTTATTTGTAAAATGAAGATAATAACACACCTGAAATGTATTGTGAGGATGTTATATTAACATAAAACCTAGTTTTTGGCTTTTCAAAGATGCTCAATGAGTGTTCAATTGCCTCTTTCTCTTTCCTTCCCATTTTCTTTGTTCCAGGACCACTCAGATAATTAGTGGCATAGCTGAAATGAAATGAAAACCATGTTCTGATTCAAAGTGCATGTCTTTACTTTGAATAAAAACGTCTATTTATTTATTTATTTATTTATTTATTTATTTTTGAGAGAGAGAGAGAGAGAGAGAGAGAGAGAGAGAGGTGAACATTGAGCTGCTTGCTTCTGTATGTGTTCAATTCCTGAATTGAACTGGAAACCTCTGCTCTCTGGAATGATGCTCCAATGCATGGAGTTATCAGGCCAGGGCTTAATTTTTATTGATTTTTAGAGAGACAGAGAGGAAGGGAAAGAGAGGGGAGAGGGAATTGAAGCATTCATTTGTTATTCCACTCTGTCATGCATTCTTTGCTTCCCGTGTGTGCCCTGACTGGGATCAAATCCACAACCTTGTCATTTTGGTAGGACACTCTTAACCAACTGAGCTAACCAGCCAGGGCCAGAAGAACAAAATTAAAAATTTTTTATATTAAGAATAAAAACTTAGCCTGACCAGGTGGTGGCACAGTGCATAGAGCGTCGAATTGGGATACGGAAGACCTGGGTTGGAGACCCCGAGGTCGCCAGCTTGAGCACAGGCTCATCTGGTTTGAGCAAAGCTCACCAGCTTGGACCCAAGGTTGCTGGCTCAAGCAAGGGCTTACTCAGTCTGCTGAAGGCCCGTGGTCAAGGCACATATGAGAAAGCAATCAATGAACGACTAAGGTGTCGCAAGGAAAAACTGATGATTGATGCTTCTCATCTCTCTCCGTTCCTGTCTGTCTGTCTGTCCCTATCTGTCCCTCTCTCTATCTGTCTCTGTAAAAAACAACAACAAAAAAAAAACTTAGAAAAGATAAATTTGCAGAAAATAAAAATGAGTCATAATCTCATGATCCAGGTGGAGCAAATTTTAACATTTTTTACGTATTTTTTTTGTTCACACATATACAATAGTATAGATACATATCTATAAGGTCTACCGGAAAGTTCTGTCTGTTTCTATCACAAGTTTCTACACGTAAGCACATGTTTATTTGGCGCATGTGTGCCTCTCTATTTTTATCACAATGTATACATACTGACGTAGCAAATTAACTAAAACAAAGTTGATTCACATTAGTCTTATGTGTGAAGCCATAGTATACCCATGGCTACTGATAAAGTTCATTTACGCCACTGTAATTTTTACGAATTTCAACAAGGAAGAAATGCTACAGAAGCATATCTGTCACATCCACCATATTCCCCGGACTTAGCACCCTCTGACTATCACTTGTTTTTGTCCTTACAAAATTTTTTGAAGGGCAAAAAATTCAAAAATGAAGAAGATATCAAACAAGCACTGGTTCAATTTTTCGTATCAAAAGATAAACATTTTTCAAAAATGGGATATACAAATTGCCCTCATGCTGGCAAGAAATCATTAATAATAATGGCAATTATATTATTAATAAAGTTTATTGATGGTAAGAAAAATTTGTATTTTGTTTTATTCCAAAAACGGACAGAACTTTCTGGTAGACCTTAATTTAAAAATATATATATGTGCCTGACCAGGCGGTGGTGCAGTGGTAGAACGTCGGACTGGGATGCGGAAGGACCCAGGTTCGAGACCCCGAGGTCGCCAGCTTGAGCGCGAGCTCATCTGGTTTGAGCAAAAGCTCACCAGCTTGGACCCAAGGTCGCTGGCTCTAGCAAGGGGAAGGGGTTCCTCGGTCTGCTGAAGGCCCGTGGTCAAGGCACATATGAGAAAGCAATCAATGAACAACTAAGGTGTCGCCATGAAAACTGATGATTGATGCTTCTCATCTCTCTCCGTTCCTGTGTGTCTTTCCCTGTCTATCCCTCTCTCTGACTCTCTCTGTCTCTATTTAAAAAAAATAAAAAAATATATATATGTACTTAAAATATATATTAAATATATTAAGCCTGTATATGTAAATACTTATATATGTATATATGTAACTTAATAACAAGCAGAAAGGTACATAATTTTGTAACCTGGTTTTCTTTAATCATTAACAACTTTTAATGTTATTAAATATTCTTTTACATTGGGATCAGTAAACTTTTTCTGTAAAGGCTAGATAATATTTTAGGTTTTGCAGGTCATATAGTTTGTTATATCTACTCAACTATACCATCATGATAGTGCAAAAGCAGCCACAGACAGTATATAACCAGTGGAAGTGGTGATGTTCCAGTACAGCTTTACTTACAAAAGCAGACAGCAGACTGGATTTGGTCTCTGGGTTGTACTTTGCTGACCCTAGTTCTACATCATTATTTTAATGGCTGCATGGTATTTCATTTTTTTATTTAGCTATTATATTATTGGATATTAAGAATTTGCTAACTTTGTGCGTGTATGATGATAAGGCTGCAATGAATATTCTTGTAGCTGAATATTTGTTTTACATATATGCTTATGTCTTTAAGATTAACTAACACACACTGCTTCTGATGTTACATCACATTGTTTAGATACTAAAATTCAGGCTTAAAAATCAATTGGTGTATGTGACCAATCTTTGAAGTAGTATATAAAATTGAACTTTATTAAATGGCTTTAGGTTAAAGTGAAACTCCTAAAAATGTTTTTAATTGTTGTAGTTAGTAGTTATTTCTAGGGTTGACCTTTGTCTTAATTAGTATTCTTCTTTGTGCAAGGAATTTTAAGTTCATTAATTTACATGACTTTAAAAAGGGAAAATTTAAGAGCATTTATTGAGTGACTGGTGTTTCATTCATTGCAGGCAATAAAAACATTTGTATCTTTGCCTGACCTCTGGTGGCGCAGTGGCTAAAGCGTTGACCTGAGAACATTGAGGTTGCTGGTTCAAAACCCTGCACTTGTCTGGTCAAGGCATATATGGGAGTTGATGCTTCCTGCTCCTCCCCCCCAAAAAAACAAACAAATAAAAAAAAACATTTGTATCTTTTAGGACATTAAGTAGTTGGAAAAAATTTGCTCTCTCACTGTTTACATGAAATATAGAGAGGAAATATTTCCCTCCAGGACAAGGTCTTGACTGGCTGATGGGGATGTTAGCCTCTTACTGTTTTTCCTTTGGATCTTGTTTAAGTTAGCTTATGAGAGATAGAAAGAAAAAAAAATCAAACATTAGTTTGTTTAGTGTTTATGGGCATTTCTTCAATTCAGTGGATGTGTACAAGTGTCTTCCAAGTTGATTTAATGTGACCAATAGATCATTTATTACGGATTTAATTTTTACTGCAGTATCCAAATATGTATTATAGCCAGAAAGTTTTGTGCCTTAAGTTTAAGGCAGAAAAACTGAAAGTTAACACAGATTTTTAATGATGGCTATTATCAATTATTTCAGTGTCGTGTAGTCTGTAGTGAAGAGATAGTGCCTTCTCTTATTAATTTCTTTGACTAAAAATGACTATTATATCATCCAAAAAATGCAGTAAATCATTATATTTATTCTCAAAAAGGACTTGCTATGTTAGGCCAGAGTTCAAAGAATGTTAGAATCAGTAAACTGGAGTGGTATGGTATCTGGGAGAGCCTGTAATTCATACATCCTAAAACAGTGCTTCTTAAACTTTGTCTTTATAAGAATTACTTAGAGGGCTTGTTAAAACAGATTCCTGGGCCCCAGAGTTTCTAATACACCAAGGTGGAGTGGATCCCCCAGATTCTCCTATCTAGTAGTTCCTAGGTGATGTTAGCATTGCTTGTCTAGGCACTGCACTTTGAGAACCACTGTTGTAGAAAAATAATTGTTCCAGTTTTTGTTGTTTTCTTATGATTTCAACTTTTGCAACTTTACAATTTCTCTAAACTTTTTTCCCTTAAAATTTAGCATCTTTTCTATTTGTGAAATATGCTCAGCCTTACTCATCTATATTTTCTTAGCACTTTAGGAGTTCTTTTTTAAAATTCAGGCTTAACCTTTAACTAAATATAATTATATATAAATTGATTTTAGTAAATATATGACTGTAGTTCACTTTATATATAATCTAACTTTGCAATTTTTATATCATTTTCACCCACCCAAACTCCTAGGAGAGAAAATTATGACTATAACCATATTTCTAATGAAAATGTTAAATCTTATTCTCAGTAATTTTTCAGGATGGCTAAAATCCATTTCAACTATATACATTCCAAGTAGTTTCTATATTTGATTAGCTTTATTGTCATTCTAAATAATATCTGAAGATACCAATTTACAAATATTGTTACATACAAGTCAGAGGTGTAGTAAGTTTTTAAAGTATGCTATACAAAGCAAAACTTACAGTTGTTAGAAGAATTCCATTCGAGCCAAAGATGTTTTAAAAGATTAGAATATACTAGGTTCAAAACTGAAAGCAACTTCAATTTTGTAGTTTTTTTCAAACATCATTTTTGTTTTCTGGAAAGATGGTATTTGAGAAAAAGAAATGTCTCAAGTTACTGTTTTTATGAGAAGAGAATTGCTGAGTCTTTTAAATGGTTAATGAGAAGAAGTAATAGTTAAACACTTTGAGCATTGATTTCTGATTTGAATTCTCCAACACAGGCCAGCCCTGAGGGAAGAAGGAAAAAAGCTTGCTAATTAACATTTGATTACTGATGCTACCTTCTCAGTCCCTTTGCACTATCCAGTTCCAAGTGTTTTTGTTCAGGAAGGATTTTTAGGAGGGTTTTAACTTGCATCTTAGTGAACAAATCCATGTGCAACTGCAACGAGTATACAGTTTGTTTAAAAAGAAATAGAAAAAGCCTTAGATATGAAGTATGTATTCAAACTCAATCTGGATCAGAAGTGATTGGTTTCTTAACTATGAGCCTTTCAGAGCACCAATGATTTCTAGGAAACTGGAACTAAGCCTAGTCTGTATGCCTTATTTTGATTTAAACACACACACACACACACACACACACACACACACACACACACACACAAATATTTGTTTAGTGCAGTTATTATTTAGTAAACTCTTGCCTAGAGCATCATTTAATACTATGAAGTACTTGGAGTTCAAAGTTTGATATATTTAAATTTGGGTAAGTTCAAGTTCTAAGGTTTTTTTTTCTCTCTAAGATTGGTAAGATAATGAGATAGATGTCTAGTTTCAGGGTGCTTTTTGTAAGGGTTGCAATTTACCATAGTTATCTTAATTCACAAAATCTAGAATCTAGAGTGCTAACACAATGATAGCTGTTGCAAACTCATGGCAATGAAATATTTTCTACTTTTTGCTATATTAAAATGTTTGATATGTGAAAAATCAGGACCAGATTTAAAAAATTTAAAGATGTTGAAATAAATTAATAGAACTTTACAACTATATCACTTAGTTACTAGTGTCAAACCATAGTCTCACTGATAACATTTGGCTGATGGAATTGTTTTTTGGGAAACCAGTGTGACAGGCTTTGTTTTCAGATAAGATCTCATAAGGGGAATTTAGACTTTAAAAAAAATCTAGGCGTTTTAGAATAACAAAAGTAAAAAACTAAGACTTTTCTTCATCCAAGAAAAATATTCACCCTAAATGCTTTTTATATCTATATTTCTTATCTGAAATTATTTGCAGTTTTCCTTTTAAATGTGTTGTATTTATGATCTTACTTTTTTTTGTTTGTTTTCTAGCCTTAATAGGTTAAACTTTTCCTCATTACTTGCTTGTCTCTGATATATTTAGCTCTTCTTTTCCTGTACATAGGATTAACTCCAATATTTTGATAAAATCATAGGATTTTAGAGCTCTGAATATCAGAAGTGATCTTGTTTATTTTCTTTTAACACTGAGTAAACTAAGTCTCAGAGAGGTTCTACCAACTTGCCCACAGTAACAACTGGACAAATTTAGGGTGAGAAATCTTTTTTTCTGATTCTCATTATGCTACAAAACCTCAAACTTTGTGACATTTTTGTTTTCAGAAATTTTTTCAATTGGATAAATGTTTGACCAACTTTTAGCTCACAAGGAATGATTTTATTATAGCTGACAAATTTATCTACTAAGTTTTATATTTTTCTACAGTCAACTCATAGGAATCTAATTCTGAGCCTCAAAACTTAGTTTCGCAGAGTAACTTTCTAATACTTTTTTCTAAGAAATTCTGACAAAATTTAAAATAAAAACTGTCTGAAAATTTATGAACTTTTAAAACTTTGTGGGAGGAAATACTTTATATGATTTTATATTGAGCAGGTCATAATAAAATTATCTTTTTCCCAGTGCTGTGCTCATTGACGAGGTACGAAGTGGAGATCGTTGCTTTATTTCTTACATTAATTATAGTTTATAAATAGATATTAACAATGAAAAGCAAATAGACAGTTCAGTCACATATTAATACTGTACCATTTCAAGTTAATCTGATTTAAATTTTTTCTTGTTCACAACTCTCTTAAACAGTGAGAAAAACATTTTCTTTTTCTCAAATGTAGAAAAGAAACTGGAAAATCTATTGTCAATCTAGGACAGAGTATAGTTTGTAACATAATTTTGATATTTAGCTGGTAATTAAAGCATTTATTAAGTTTCTTCAGAATTAATTGAAACATTTGCATAATTTAGCATCCTGAAATCTCATAGATTTAGAGCTTAATGCGCAACAAAAATTAAAAAGATTATGAGGGTTCAGCATGATCTTTAGTCAATGCTGATCAAAGAAAATGTGTAAGACAAAAAGGCCCTTAGGAAATACTACTTTGTGAAGTACCACTTATCCTTAACTGGAATTTAACACAAATCTCTAAAGATGAAATTCCATCAGAAGTAGCACAGTAATGGCAGCTGGGCATGCCAGCTACAGCGCCCGGCCTCTGATGTTTGCTGTTGCTCTCAAGTGCTCGCCCATCTCTCAGATCAGTCAGTGATCTCCCACCCTCTCTCTCCTCCCCCTCCTTTTGTTCTCCCCTTCTTTTTAGTTCTTCCTCTCTGTCTCCTCCCTTTCTCTCTCTCCCTCTTCTGTTCCCTTATCCCTCTCTGAAAGAACTGCCCTTCACTTATTTCATGAAGACCTTACATTTTTCAGCATCATTTTATATGTAGCTGTATTTTGTTTCTCGGGTTTTCTAAACTACTAATACTTTTTAAAACATCATATTTACTTCTGCTTTTTATACATTTTGGATTTTTTCCTTTCCTGCAGAATTGTGACTTAAACTTTTAATTAAAGAAAATCATCAATAAAGATAATGGAGTTTTCATATTTCCATTAGTAAAACCTTTGCCCACTCTGTACTTTTCTGTCTTATCATGTGTTTCTTCAATACAGTGTTAAAATCTGCCTATGGTTACAGCATTGATAAACATAGAATTTTTTTTTGACAGTCTAATTTGTTTTTAAGTTGTTATATAGTGCTTATGGTTGAACACAAAATTCTTTTGGCTTAATCTCAGAATCTCTGTGAATTTATCTTTTCCATTGGACAAACAATAGTCTAATATGCTTTCCTTTGTACCCTCTCAGCCAAGTTCTTTCTGCATTAACCAGTTTATTCTATGACAAGTTGCTTAACAGATGTCATTCTGGGGAGAACAATGAAGCCAAATACTTGTGCAATGGCTAACATTACTCTAACTTTGATCACTTTTTTTTCAGCACATCATTCTGGCGTTGTGCTTTATACCAACATCACACTATAACCAGAACTTGCTTTTCAGGCTTAGAATAGCAAAGGAATGTTATTCATTTCAGTGCAGTTACAAGTGAGTTAATGAAAGAAGAAAAATACTGTTTATTTCATAATACCATATTGTTGTGTTTAGGAATTAAGGTGGAATTTAAAGAATCCCCCTCCAAAGTTAACTTGTTTGTATACTCAACTCATAGTATTTGTGTGTACTCTAACACTGCGGTAGCCTTGCTGCAACCTTTTCTACAGATACAAATACTTGTCCTGTATTTTCTTTTTTAAATTTTTTTCAGAAATATCTAGACAATGTAACTGGAAAAATAACTGTAAGAAAGGAATTTTTTTTGGCCTGAGCCCTAAAGTCTTATACTCTCCTCTTCTTTTTCTTTCTTTTATTAATATAATACTTTGGGTTCTGAAATACCTTTGCACTAATGTTTAAACATGACAGAGTAGTCTTAGCTAGTGGAGGTGGTCAGAGGTTGCATTTGTTTAAATTGTTGTGTTCATAATGACTAAGAAAATTTCCAAACTTTATGTGACTGATCATAAAATACTACATGGGAGACTGGCCATTGCTAAGAATCCCTGAAGAAAAGCTGTTCGTTTGAATTGCACAGGGATCAAGCCATTCCCCCCACACTTCTCAGTTCTCATTTACTAAGCCTTTTTTTCACAGTTGTACATTAGAGATAAAAATAGATTGAGTTCCATGTTGTGTTTTTGTTTTTTCTTTCCCTGGTACATATATATCTCCATTTACAGGAAAGGCAACTTAGATGTATTTATGTATAATAAACAGAAATTTGATACACAATGCTGTGATTGGACACTATGATACTTTAGAATTCTACATTTTCAAAACATGAATGAATGAATATTGCATATTTTCTCAAATGAAGTCATATTATACAATGTACAGGGTCAGGCAAAAAAGAAGTATACAGTTGTGAGTATACAAAACACAAAGTTTATTCTTGTATTATTATTTATTGTATTATTTTTCTTATGAACAAATGTAAACCTAATTTTACCCAACCCAGTATTATATGCAACATTGAATACTAGCTGCATTTGTTATAGAAGGGTAATCCTATAACTAACCTGAAGAGTTAACATAAGTAATTTGATAGTTTATTTGTAAATATGGAACAGAATAGAATTTTGGATCTATTTAAAACTGAAAGTCCTGGCTGGATAACTAGGTTTGTTGGAGCGTTGTCCTGAAGTGCAGAGGTGCAGGTTCGAAACCTGGTTGGTACACATACAGGAACAGCTTGATCTTCCCCTCTTTCTCTCTCCCCCCCCCCCCCCCGCCTCTCTTTTAAAAAGAAAATCTGAACAGAGATATAATACTTCTTAATTAATGGACAAAATAGAGTTTAACCTTCCAACACTTTATTTCTATAAATTACCTCCTCTCCTTTCAAAGTGAAAGGTATAATATTGCATGTTGAAAATAGTTTTTCATCTTTAACAGTATTGAAAATTAAAAAGTACCATTACTATATTTTCTTTTCAGGAAGGGCCTAAATAGTACAGATGGGTTAGTTAATAAATAGTCTGTTGAAATAGTTTTTAATTTGGGATGATTTCAAAGAAATAACCTGTGCTATTTTATTAAGTTTTTATATCTTTGAAGTTTTTATCAAATAATAAAGAAAACTTTAGGTTTTTCCTCTCACCTGTTCCCCCCCAATCACCCTTCTTTCTTCCACATAGAAACTTAAAATATTTCTCTTGTTTGAATTATTTCACATCTTGAGTTACTTAAACATTGTATAGATTATTAAAATTTATAATTATATTCTGTCCTAGGTGTACTATGTACCTAAAGTTTCTTAACTGAAAAGAAACTTGAAGCCATCCAGGAATATAGAAAAAAACAATCAGTGTGTGGTGGGGGTTGTTTCTTTTTCAGTTATATTTTATATTCAGTATTATTTTATATTAGTTTCAGGTTTGCAGCATAATGGTTAGATGTTTGTATACTTTACAAAGTGATCCACTGAAGAAAGAAGTCTATTATTGACTGTGTTCCCTATGCTCTACTTTATATCCCTTGACTAGATTGTAACTACCAATTTGTACTTCTTAATCCTTTCATCTTTCCCACCCATTCTCCCAACGCCCCTCTCCTCTGGAAACCGTCAGTCTGTTCTTTGCAGATTTTATCAAACCTTTTTTGTGAATATGCCTTTAAATTTGGCTTAGATTTTTTTACAAAATTTTTCTGACTTATGTTTTTCTAGTTTCGAATTGTTGTTTTGAAGCTAGAAGAAAACAGGATATACAGTGTATATTACATAAATTGAATGGCAGCAACCCTAAGTTATATGGAAACTCTATTTTTAACTTCTGTGTTCCTTTTTGCAGGTAAAAAGAAATGTGTATGACCTTACGAGTATCCCCGTTCGCCATCAGTTATGGGAGGGCTGGCCAGCTTCTGCCACAGATGACTCAGTAAGTAACAGCTGACTCAGCAATTTTATATCCTCTTCTCTCATTTGCCACTTTCAATCTAATTGGCTGTGATAATAAGCAGAATCAAACGCTCTGAATATTCCACTGAAAAATTCTATAAATAAAATACTGTGAAAATAAGAGTCGTAATAATTTGAGTTCACTTGTAGAGCAGGTATCATAAGGTCAAAAATGTAAACATTCTGTTGATAATACTATTTCAGTATCGGGAACTCAATGCTTCTTGACTTGACTTAAAATTTTCCTTGATCAAAATAATAAATTCAGCTATTACTGATGAAATGTCCCAAATAAAAATATTTTTTCCTAAGTTACAGATACCTCAAAAATCAATCTAATTGTTACATATTTAATTTTCAAGCTGTGTTTCTTACAGTGGACTGGTTTTTAAAAAGTTAACTTTTATAGTGAATGTTAATAGCAGTCTATTCTTAAATCTACCCATAATTTTCACTACCATAAAAAAATGGAAGAAAAGATTTAGTCTGCCATTTTTACCTGTTATAGCTATATATAAAATGATTTTTCTGTTGTCAATTTTGAAAACTTTCTTGTCACCACCCTATTTCTAAGAAATTATTATTTTCCAAGAGAGTAAGTTTTATCATTTGAGGAGGCCAACTGAAATTACCGTATTTCCTCATGTATAAGATGCCCCTATGTATAAGATGCACCTTAATTTCTGGGCCCGAAATTTGGGAAAAAAAAGTATTATATAAAGTTATTGAACTCAAGTTTTATTCATCATAAAACTTATAAAGTCCTCATCACTGTCAAAACTCCCACCCATTAGCTTGTCCTCATCTATGTCTAATGACGAATCACTGTCTTTAACAGTGAGCGTAAAAAGAAGCGTGAAAAAGCGGGAAATGCAAATAAAGAAACCTACAACCACTGTATAAGACACACCTAGTTTTTAAACCCCACAAGTTTTGAGAAAAGGTACATCTTATTCATGGGGAAATATGGTACATTTTGACCTCTTTTACCCATAGTCTTGATTGTTCTAATCAGATACTCTTTTTTTATTTTTTTTTAAGATTTTATTTATTGATTTTAGAGAGGGGAGAGAGAGAAGGGTAAGGGAGAGTGGGAAACATCAACTCGTAGTACGTAGTTGCTTCTGTTATGTGCCTTGACTGGGAAGTCCAGGGGACCGAATCGGTGACCTCAGTGTTCCAGGTCGGTACTTTATGCACTGCACCACCACAGGTCAGGCAGATACCCATTTTTTAAAAAAGTAAAAAGTGAGAATATGTCAAGATTTCTAAAGTTAAATTTGATTTAAAAAATAAATAAGGCAAAAGAAATTGAGACTTTGTAAATAAACATCTTGTAATAATAAATACCCAAATAATGATATAAGAACTTAATTACCTTTTTTATATTTTATAGTTAATACACATTTCTATCTGGATAGTAATTACTCCTTTTCTCTGAGCACTGCAACTTAACATTTTAAATGAGGAAATTCTTTGTGGAAGACAGAAACATTTTTAAAGAAGTTCTTTATATATATATTGATTTCTTCTCATATGTGCCTTGACTGGGGGCTCCAGCTAAGCCAGTGACTCCTTGCTCAAGCCAGCAACCTTGGGCTAAATGCCAGCGACCTTTGGGCTCAAGCCAGCAACCATGGGTGTCATGTCTGTGATCCTATGTTCAAGCCAGCAACCTTGGGGTTTTGAATGTTGGTCCTCAGGGTCCCAGATCAGCACTCTATCCACTGTGTTACCACCACCTGGTTAGGTTTAGTTTGTTTTTCTTTTTTCCTGTTAGAATGAAGAATTTGACAGAAAATGTGTTACATTTAATTTTACAAAAATAAGAGTAATTTTTATAAATGATAGCCTTCTTTTCATCTGAGGAGACATGAATAAACCAGAAATGTTCATAGCATTGTCTAGTAACCTATACAAGAAATAATAATATTAATAGAAGGAAATAAAGAGCTGAGTGTGTCACTTAAAATCACAAAGCTTTAGTTACCTGATTTGCAGCATTTTATGAGGATTAGTGATATGTGGCTCATAGTAGATAATCAATAAATGAGATTCAGTGTTACAATATTAGCAACTCAGAAAAAGATCACAGGCAAGAATTGACTCGTTTAAGTAGATGAAGTGGTATCTGATACTTGCTTCAAAATTACCTCTAGGGATGGGGAGTGAGTGGTGGGGGATATATAAATAAATTCAGGTTAGCTATCTATTGATCATTGTTAAAGCTGAGTGATAATGTATATTGGGTTTATTATATTATTCTCTAAACTTTTATATATTTGTAAATCTCTATAATAAAAAAGTTTAAAGCAAAAATAATTGTCATTTAAGAGCAAGAATGTAAGATTATTATCTTACATTCCAGATGTGAAGTCCAGAAATGTGGGACTTCATAGGGTTGGAAAAGCCAAAACTGCTGTTGGATCCCACACTTTTAGAAACTAAGTCTTATCAGATGCAAGATCCAAGAGTGATGGGCAAATTTAGTGAAGTATTATAAATTCTTCTGTAGCACAGTGACATTACATTTCAGGTGTTAAATCATTGAATGAGTAGCACCGTCTTTTATGAAGCTCACGTTGTAATGATAGTCATAACAATTTGCATTTTTACCAAGAGTGCTAATGCAATTTCAGTACTATAAGAAAACAGGAAAGCAGCTAACCCTTACCATTTCCAAGATAATAGTGCTACGCAGTGCTGTATCTAAGTCACAGCAAACACAAGAGGGAGTCTCCATTAAGAGGCTTGATTCTTTGCCTCATTATTCCTATTTGCACCTTGTCCCCAAACCTGTGAAATGATGCCTGCCCAGGCCTCCCAAGAATAAATGTTGCTATATTGGCAGGATGTTGCCTTGAGCTGCATGATTTGCTACAAAAAAGATGTTTAGGGCCAAGCTGCTTTTAACTGGTGCGGTAGCAGATCCACTAGCTCCAGTGCTTGAGTTTTGGCAAAAATGGCTTAAACTGTAGTCTTTTAAGGAGATCCTAGCCAAAGAAATGTCATGAAGCCTTTCATTAGGACTGTAAAAACTCATGAAGCCTGGTGCTTGTAATCTGTATTGTTGCAGGCAATGGTGTTTTTATACTTATTTAAATCACTCAAGTGGAGGCATCTGCTACAAAACAAGATCGTCTTCACAGCTCGGGACATGAATTGGGTACAGCTGAGAAATGTCAGCTGTGTAAACAGCCTGAAATGTGTTACCAACAAAAGTATAATTAATTTCTTTCCAAGACAGTGTGCCATAACTTAACACTTAGAATGGTTTAACGTTTAGAAAAAAGCACCTGAACATTTTCTTCCCAGTGCCAGAGTAGATGATTGGCTATAAAGGCCATTGAAAGTGAGGTTAGTTTGTACTTTGTGTGCTCGGTTGCAGAGACTTGTGTAGCTTGAAATATGGTATAGTAACTTTGAGTACCAGTGGCTTCCATGAATTTATGGAAATATCTTAGATGAAGAAGTTAATGGCTTTGGGATGATGGTAATGTTCTAAAATGACATTGTCGCAATAGTAATGCAGCTGTAAATTTACTAAAAAGATTATTGAACACTTTAAAAATGAGTAAACTTAATGGCATGTAAAATATACCTTAATAAAGCTATTTTTATAGAAGTTAAGAAAGAACTAGATTCAAGTACTTTTTTTTGTTTTTATGTTGCATGACAAATACTTTGCCATAACACTGGAGGTGTTTTCTTCAGTGTACTTCTCATTAACCTTTGACTTAGCAAACAGTCCAAAGAAATAGACTTCTTATAATTAGATTCTTGTAACATCTTGAGTCACTTCTCAACCTGACAGACTACAGTCTTTGACATTTTCAGCACTATTCATTTAAGTCAACAATCATTTGAAACACTGTTGCCCCATCTTCCCTCAGAGTTAAAATATTTTCTTTCCCTTTAGTCTAATGGGGTGTGGGATATTGTATGAATTGTTGATAACTCTTTCAGTTCCATTTGGACTATTTTACCAGGGAAGTGGTTGGTTAAGCACCAGTCATAGGGGAATGTTTTCATGCTGTGGCAGTTCAGCTGTGAGAACAAGAGGTTGCAAGTAGCCGAAATCTCATTATACACTTTAACAAGGATGCTCTTGGTTTCCAGAGTAGAAATAATTTTAACCCTGTGAATTATGTCTAGACACCTTATTATAATGCACATACTGTGATACATGTCATTTATAAAATTCAGGTTTTAATAATGCTTATGCTAGGAGGAAAAAAAATCCTTCAGTTTTTAATACTCTTTTGTTGTGTGTGCCACCCCCCCCCCCCCCCCGAGATCATAATGGTCTTCTGTGGTTCTCTCATTGGCTAAGGAATGTATATCAGAATTTGGGAAGTTCGAATTTTAGAATCAGAGGTCTTTAAGCATGTGTTAGGAGTCAGAAAGCTACTTATTAAGTACTTTGACATAAAAAAGGAGATCATTTCTAAATAGAACCATTACACAGTGGCTTTTCTATGAAATAAAAATAAAACAAAGGCTACACACACACCACCTTCCTTTATTTTTAATAAAAAAGGAATTTATGAATGAGAGAATGTAATCTACTTTTATCCTTCTGATGGGGGTCATTTTCTTCTGTAACTTCTCCCTGATACATTGTGTTTGACAGGTGTCAAATTATGGACATTCCCCTAATACTGGATCCCTATCCTCCACTTTATAGGAGCTGTCAAGATACAAATTCACAATTACCATACTAACATATTTATCATACTGTAGTTACCTTCTAAGTAAACTCATAAGCCTCCACTATAATCATTCCATCTTTACTGTAAGGTAAATATTTCTGAAGAGTGGAATGACTCTTCAGAATGAATGTTCAACTTTGCTTACTTATCTTCAGTGGCAGCCTGGTACTTGTTGATTATATACAGATTTTTACGCTGGCATTTAAAACCCTTCCTTCATTGGTCTGTAACTTCCCTTCCAGGTTTATTTCTTCATACAAGCCCAAAGTAAATGCTCAATAAATATTTCTTGAATAATTGATTGAATGTGATACTCTGTGTATCTCAACTTTAGCTAAGTAATCATTTTTCCATTTGTCAAATACACTTAGTTGCTCTCTCCCACTGTGTCATTTAATCATACTATTCCTTTCACCTATAATACCTATAGTAATTAGCTGCTCCTTTTAAGACCTTTCTTTGAGAAGTTTTGCCTTTATCCTTCTTCCCATGCCTCCTTTTTCAATGTGGTAAAAAAAATTAGTTTATATTTTTATTTTTTAACTTTTTATTTTTACCTTCCTTCATTCCAGTTTTACTAACATGAGAATGGTTTTAAAAATGCCTTCTCAGAGAAAGTGACATCTGATTACATCTTAATTTGAAAACAGTAAGTCTCCTCTATTCACTCAGGATACATTCTAAGAACCCCTAGTGAGTGCCTAAATCTGCAGATGGTATCAAACCCTGTATATACTATATATATATATATTTTTCTATACATTCAGACCTTTCACTCAAAGGAAACACTTCACAGCTTCTCTTTTGCATATCCGAATTGCCAACATTACTTGAACACAAGCACTGTGATTCCACAACAGTCAGTCTGATAACTGGGACAGCTGCAAAATGACTAGTGGATTGGCAACTTATACAATGTGTATCCACTGAACAAAGGGATGATGCATATCCCAGGTGGGACAGAGTGGGATAGTGCGAGATTTCATCGTGCTACTCCCAGCAGCATGTGATTTAAAACTTAAGCCTTGTTTATTTCTGGAATTTTCCATTTAATATTTTTGGACTGTGGTTGATCATAAGTAACTGAAGCTTCAGAAAGTAAAATTACAGATAAAGGAGTGCTGCCATACTTGTGTTTCTCCCTTTTGTAAATTCTAAAAATTGGGAGCAAGACCTGTTTTCCTCATCTTTCTGTGCTGTGCAAGATCAAACGTAGTGTCGTTTTATACAGTCACTCACTTGAATTAAGAACTCCACTAAATTGACATCTATGAAAGTAAACAACTTAATGAATTTGTATGATCATAACTCGATAAACTGAGAATTAGGTTTATTTTCTTTCTAATTTTAATTAAATTACCAAAATTCTTTAGTAGCAAAGAGAATAATAGATGTAGGAAGGAGAGCTACACTGAGCTGATTAGTACCAGAGAGAAAGAGAGTGAGAGAGAGAGAAGGGGCAGACCAATTCAGATTTGTTGAACCCTAATATTTCTATTATTTGGATAAGTTAGTCTATGAATTTCAGTTTTCTTATCTGCAAAATGAGGTTGATATTAACACCCTTGAAACTCTATTTTGAAGATTAAATTGATTACATATTAGGTTGAACCATATAAAATTGCCATTTGTTAAGGACAAAATGATTGAGTATTTACAACTCCATATGGTTTTACCTAATGTGTAAAGTATGTATAACGCAGGCTTTGGCAGTTATGACTGTTAGCCCAAATCCTGCTCACTATCTGTTTTTGTAAATAGTGGTTTTTGGAACACAATCACATCCATTTGTTTATGTATTGTATATAGCTACTTTTATATTATAATAAACAGTTTCCATTTTTGGTTGTAGCAAAACCACATGGCCCACAGTGTCTTAATTATCTGCTATTTGGTCCTTTACAAAAAAAATCTGCCAGCCTCTGGTATAATATCTGGCATTTAGTAGGCATTCAACAAACGTTAGCTCCTTGTCCCTTGAGTAAGCACCTTCTATATATTGCATACACATGCAGAATCAGAATCATTCTTTGAGTAGCTTCAGGGTCATCTTATGCTATTTAAATTACTATGTTAGCCTGTCCTAGGTCAGACAGACTCAGGCAATCTTTGGACATTTTCACTGGCTTTTTCTTTATTTGGCAAGGTCATGGATAATGTTGCTTCTGATAGTGGTGAGACTCAGTAGCTTCAGAGGGTTCACTGCCCTTGTCAACATAGAGAGTCTTTTACAAATAACACAGGAAAAGACTAAACAGACAGAACAGCTTTGAAAGCAGTAAAAGAAAGTTTGAGTTTAAAAGGAATGAAAAGTTATGAAATGGACTATATTTTTAACAGA
Source organism: Saccopteryx leptura (assembly GCF_036850995.1). NCBI lineage: Eukaryota > Metazoa > Chordata > Mammalia > Chiroptera > Emballonuridae > Saccopteryx > Saccopteryx leptura. Next base: position 124,745,694 of record NC_089505.1, on the reverse strand, counting down.
GAGAGTGAAAAGTTCAGGAAGGTGGATGAAGTATTCAAGGGACATATTTATTTAGTCAGTATGAGGGAGAATACATGAGGTGGGATAGCCCCCAACAGGAAATACACAAGCACTGTGAACCTTGATTTTGATTTATTAAAATTATAAACCTGAGCACCGCTACATCTGCCAATGAAGGAGTAACTGCAATGAGAATTTTATTCCCTCTGTAAATAACTAAAAGACTGATTAAAATATGTGAAAGAACTATTTTCAGATATTAGACAGCAGGTAGTACAGGACTGTGAAGAAGGAAACAAATGAGTCCTGTGGTAGTCTTATATTCTGCCTAGAGGCAATTTCTCGCTCCTAGAGCAGGGAGAAGAAACCAAAATGGAACCTGGTGATTTTATTGAGTTTGAAAAGATGAAAAGTGGAGTGCATAGAGGTAAAGGCAGCTAGACTTTGCAAGACAGAGTGCTAGCTCCAGAAAACTACATAGGTTTGCCCTGGTCTTGAGCTGAATAGTAGTCAGTAGGTGCATAGCTAAAATTCCTGGAGGCTGGCTGAGACACAGTTGCCAGGTAAAAGAACAATTACCTAGAAGCTGTAAGGCATATAATTCTCAGAGCTCACACAGTTGAAGAATAGTTTGAGTTTTCACCAGCCATAGTAGAGACATCTCAGCAAATACACAGGCCATTCAAGAAATATCCGCAGAAGACTCATACCTTAGTGGAGTGGGTAAACTAGTCCTAGAGCAAAGGCTACTCTAGGACTGCCCTTTTATAAGTGTAAAAACAATTTTCAAAAGGAACAAGCTGATTAACAGAATCTAGCATCCAATCAGATGTTACTATGCATATGGAGAAGTAGGAAAGTGTAACCAATAACAAGAAGAGAAATCAATCAAAAGAAATAGACATAGAAGTGATTTAGATAATGAAATTAACATATAGAAATTTTTGCTATTTTAAATATTGTGAATATGCTCAAGGGAAATATGCATTTAATGAGAGAATAAATATATAAAATAGAATAACTTGTTCTTTTAAATATAACAATATGGTATTTGAAATGAAGATATTTCTGGATGGTCTCAACAACATATTAGAAACTGCCAAAGAAAAGACCAGTGAACTTGAAGATATAGCAATAGAAACTATTTAAGCTGAAGCATAGAGGGAAAAATATAAAAAATAAATATATAAAGTATCAATGATACTGGAACAAAATTGAAGCAACTGGGCATACATGGAATTAGAATCCTAGAAGGAGAGAAGAGTTGAGATGTGGGAAGCAGGAGAGCAAAGAAAACAAATTGAAATAATTTCTGAAATTTTTCTATATTTGATGAAAACTATAAAACTGATAGATTCAAGATGCTTAATGAATGCCATGAAAGGCAAATACAAAAAAAAAAGAATTCTACAGTAAGGAGTTTATAATCAAACTGCTGAAAACAAGTGATTAAGAGAAAAATTTCATAGCAGATAATAGAAAAATACATTTTACGCAGAGGAACCACTATAAACTCTTTAGATTTCTCCTCAGAAACAATACAAGCCAAAAAACAATGGATTGACAGTTTTCAAGTACTGAAAGGTTAAAAAATGACAACTTATAATTTTATATCAGGTGAAAATAATCTTTGAAAACTGAAGCCAAGGCCCTGGCCAGATAGCTCAGTTGGTTAGAGCATCATCCCGATACACCAAGGTTGTGGGGTTTGATCTCAGAGCACATATGAGAATCAACCAGTTAATGCATAAACAGCAATCTCTTTCTCTCTCTCTCTCTTCCTCTCTCTCTCTCTCTCTCCAGAAATCAATAAAAACAAATTTTAAACTGAAATCAAAGACTTTTTCACACAAGCAAAAACTGAGATAATTTGGTGCCAGCAAACCTGCAGTATAAGAAATATTAAAGTTCTTTAGGCAAAAAGAAAATGATCACAAAATAAACTTGGTCTGTACAAAATAATGAAGAGAGTTAGTAATGGTAAAAATGTTTAAATATAAAAGATGTTTTTTTGTTTTTAATTCCTTTAAAAGGTAACTTTAAAGAAAAAACAAATAATGTGGAATTTTGAACATACATAGAAGTAAAATGTAAGACAGTGACACAAAGTGCAGAGTGAAATTATACTGTTGTAGGTTTCCTGTGTTAGGTACAAAGTGATATAATATTCATTGAAGGTAGTCTGGAATAATGCATCTTGTAAGCTTTAGAGCAGCTACTAAAAATACAAAGAAATTATAAGTAATAAGGCTTTAAAAGAGATAAAATGGAATATTTAAAAGTAATAAATAAGGCAGAAAAAAGAAAAAGGAACAAAATAAGGTGGAATACCTATAAAACAAATAGCAAAATCATAGGTATAAATTCAACCATAATGACAATTACAGTAAATATAAATGGTCAGCACATTAAAGGACAGAGATTTTCAAAATGAATTTTTAAAAACAAGGCAGCTATGCCTGACCTGGTAGAGGTGCAGTGGATGGAACTTTGGCCTGGGACGTGGAGGGACGCAGGTTCGAGACCCCAAAGTCGCAGGCATGAGCATGGGCTCATCCAGCTTGACCACAGGTTGCTGGCTTGAGTGTGGGATCATGAAAATGATCACAGGGTCACTGGTTTGAGCCCAAGGTTTGCTGGTTTGAGGCCCAAGGTCACTGGCTTGAATAAGGGGTCACTTGTTCTGCCGTAGCCCTCCAGTCAAGGCACATATGAGAAAGCAGTAAAACAGCTAGGGTGCTGTAACAAAGAATTGATGCTTCTCATCTCTCTTCCTTTCTGTCTGTCCCTATCTGTCCCTCTCTCTGCCTTTCTCTGTCTCTGTCAAAAAACAAAACAAAAACAAGGCAACTATTAATATATATACTGCCTACAAGGAACATTCTTTAAATATGACAATGATAAGGTAAACATAAATGACAACAAAATATTTACCAGACAAACTAAGCATTTACAAAGCTGTAATGACTCTGTTAATATCAGATAAGATACAGAAAAGGAACATTACCAGGACTAAAGGGAAACGTTTCATAATGATTAAAAGAACCACCCACCAAGAAAACACAATTTTAAATGTGTATGTACCTAACAACAGTTTCAAAATATACAAAGTAAAAACTGATAGGACTAAAAGAATAGACAAGTCCACAATTAGAGATTTTCACATTTCTGTCTCAGCAATTTACAGAAAAATAGCGGATAAGGATAGAGATTTGAGCAATGCTCTTGACCAACTTGACCAAATACTTTCTATATACTTCAGTTAACAATAGCAGGATACAGGTTTTATTTAAGCATGCCTGGTACATTCATCAAGATAGACCTGGACCATAACTAAAAATTACATGTTTTATAATTAATAATTTACATAAATTGTCTTTATTCTTATACAAAATGTTTAATGGTTTGTTTTATTGTATATTCAGTATAATCAACAAAAAAGCTACTAAACATGACAGGTGAAATTCAGTGTCACAGACTACAAGATTTAATATACAAAAGAAAATGTGTTACTATATAGCAACAAAGTGAAAATTTTAAAAAATGGTACCATTCATAATTTTATCCAAAACTGTCAAATATTTAAGGATAAATTTAACTAAATATGCATAATATCTATACATTGAAAATTACAAAGTATTGCTGAAAGAAAGTCCTTGATATCATGGTCATGGATTGGGAAACTTGGTATTTTATGGTGGTAGTGTTCTCCCCACACTAATCTCTGGATTCACTGCAATCCCAAATTAAAAGAAAAGGCACCCTTTTGGTAGAAATTGACAAGTTAATTCTAAAATTTATATGGAAATATGCAGGACCTAGAATTCCCAAAACAATTTTGAAAACAAAATAACAAAGTTAGAAGAGGTTAGTTTCTGATTTCAAAAAATAATAACGTATTCAAGACAATGTGGTATTTGTGTAAAAACAGACATATTGGGTAGATAATAAAACATTCAGAAATAGATCTATGTATATGTAGTCAAGTGATTTTTGTGCAAGGAGAGGATGGTCTTTTTTTTAAAGCAAACAGTGCTAGAACAACTGGATATCAATAAGACCAACTTCAACCTTTACCTTATTCCATACACAAAAGTTATCTCAAAATGGATCATAGACCTAAATGTACAGCTACAGCTGTAAAACAGAAGAATATTTAGGAGAAAAATATTCTAAGACCTTAGGTTAGGAAAAAATTCCTTGGAGAGGACACTAAAAGATCTTACCATAAAAGAAAAAACTGGTAACTTGGAGTTCATCACAATTTGTAACTTTTCCTCTTCAAAAGAGACCGTTTAGAAAAAAGAAGGTGAGGCAAGCCACAGCTAGGTGAAAAGACTTGCAAAATACCTATTTGGTAAAGGGCCTGTATCCAGGTTACATAAAAAAGTCTTACAACTAAATAATATCATATAAAGCAATTTGGGGAGGTGATAGAAGTTTTTGATATTTTGATTGGGCAATTGGTGGTTACAAGAGTGTATATGTATGTCAGAACTCCTTGAACAAATACACTTAAAATGGATACATTTTAACTAGTGATTTAGAATGAATATGTTGATCTGAAACCATACTGGTGAATGAGAAGGTGAAATGCAGAACCAATATTCAACTCCAAATTTGCCAATGTTCTTTCTCTGTACCTTTGCTATTTCTTAAATGTTCTGTATTTCTCAAAATAGTTTCAATTTTAAAATATCCAGCTTAATTTTTTTCCAGATTGAATTCATACTGGTTTGAAACTTTACAATTATTTAGTAAAAGGCAGAAACAGAGAAACAAGATCTGCCTTTATTTTCCTTTATTAGATTAACACTTTCATGTCTTGAATATAAGTGAATTTAAAATTTTCACTCTAGCACTTTGGTTTATATGTATATATGTTCTTGAATAGTAGCTGTATTATTAATAAAGCAGGGAATGAGTAGCAATACTCACTGTTTTGGTAACCACAATTACTTATACAGTGCTAGATGAGTAGATTAAGACACATTTATATAGTATTTGTAGTTTACAAAGCATATTTCATATACATGATCTCATTTGAGCCAAGTAGTACATTATAAGTAAATAATTTTTCATACAAATAGTATACAGTGGAATACAGCCCCTCTCTATTACTGTAAATTTTCCTAATAGTTATTTCAAACCACTGTTTCCTTCTGGCTAGCTCTTAGAGTATTTGTACTAATGTATTTGTTTACATATACTTGTCTTTATGAAACTATGATCTCCTTGAGGGCAGGAAACAGGTCTTTTTTTTCCCCCCCCCAATTTATTGATTGATTTTAAACAGAGAGAGAGAGAGAGAGAGAGAGAGACATTGATCTGTTTCTGTATGTGCCCCTGAACGGAGATTGAACTGGCAAACTTAGCATTTCTAGAGGATGCTCCAACCCAGTTATCTGGCCAGGATAGGAAGCAGATCTTATTTATCTTTGTGTCTTGTGTGCCTAGCATAACCCCTGCCACAGAGTAAACACTCATTAAATGTTTTTTATCTTTATATTAAATGTAATACTGAAAAGTCTAGTGATTGGCTTTAATTCCAATAAATAACTGCTGACCCATTACTCCAACACATATTACAGTACTGCTTTCTTCAAAGGTGCCCCTGTTCTTTTTTTTTTTTTTTTTTTAAAAACACAAGCTCTTTTCCTCTGTTTTGAAAAAGATCTTACTGGAAACCTTGTACCTGTTCATTTTCTCTAACTGAGAAATGGAAGGTTGTTTATAATGCACATGTGTACTAGTTAATCTCTGGCATTTGTGTTTGCAAGTTAACATGCTGTCTATTTCATTTGAACAGCTGTAACATATGTGATAAGATTTCTTAATAAGTCATTTTCTTAAGCAATGAAAATATGAATATGAAGAGTAGCATTCCTAGCTTGTTAAGTTGTGATTTTAAACCCTTGGGTTTTAGATATAATCAATTGCCTGTGATTCTCTATTTGAGAAGGGTAGTGAAGATAGCATTATAGCCTGGTTTGAGGCTAACAAAGATCCCATGCCATTTTTTTTGATATGCAAAAAAAGGGGGGAGAATGTCTGTGACTGTGTCTAATTGTCCAAATTCTTATAAATTTTCTAACCAGAGAAGACTTGAAATGAACATTTATGCAATATAAGTAGCCTTTTGAGCTCAAAGTAACTTAATTGTAGTCATTTCAACTGCTGCTCCATATCATGACATTGTTTAATATTCTACATGTAGAATATATAAGGTTGTTTTTGATAAACATCTAAAAGAGATTGTTGTTCCCACAGCCAATGAAAGTCTTTTTGTTCTTTTATTGTATGTTTGTTGACAGTTGTGATCAACACAGAATAAACTGCTTTACAGTTTATTACTTTCAAAGTACAAATTTGAATGCTGTGGATTCAGATGTATAAAAGAGATAAAATTACAGACAGCTTTGAGTGGCAGTTACACATCAAACCTCATGGGGGTTTGACAGGCAACGAATATCGTTATTAGACGCTTTTTCCATAATTGCTGACATTTATCCAGTGTTTCACAGTATTTGCTAATGTATTAATGCAGTCAATCTCTGAGAGGCTGCACATGCCTTCTTAGCCCTGGCTTTTATGGGATTCTGAAATTCATAGACCCACAGATACTTATTCCCTGCTGGTTGCCGTAGTGACAGAGCTCAGAGATAAGCCAAGACAGAGCCCTTTTGTGATTGCTTTTCAGGTGACATTCAGCGGCAGCTTGAGTAGAGTGTCCTTTTATAGTTCCTGTAATTCAGAAAATGATAACAGCTTTTTGCTGCTTAGAAGAGTAGTCTGCAGACTGCTCCCTGTGGGATTTCAGTTTGCTGTGCCACTTCATACCAACACCAGCCTGATAAAGTTCTTATTATTGTGGAGATTTCAAAGTGCAAGGGGACTGAATTAATTATGACAGGTTAGGAAATACAGGACTGATACTACAAATAAAACTTTAAAGAACCAATAGATGTTCTCCAACCATATGTAACAAATTAATTTGGACATTTTAAGCTATTAGTAATGATATACTTAGGTGCTCGCTTAATAAGTAAATGCACCTGACTTCTGAATTGCTTATGAACTAAACTAGCTGTTTCATCTCAAAGTTTAGAAGTTATCTTTCATTTCTCATTTGAAACTGTTGCTTCTACATTTTATTGTTTGGAGGCAGATAGCTTTATTTGGACATTTTCTTAGTCAGGGTTATTACATATATGCTTTTTCAGTATTCTCAGCAGTAGGATAGTTAAAAAATTAATGTTTTAGCCCTGGCCAGGTAGGTCGGGAGCATCATCCCAATACACCAGGGTTTTGCGGATGCGATCCCCATTCAGGTCACATACAAGAATCAACCAATGGATATATAGATGGGTGGAGCAATAAATCAGTTTCTTTCTCTCTCTCAGATCAATAAATTTTAAAAATTAAAAATAAATAAAAATGAGTGCTTTATAAGTTATAGCTTAGATAAATGCTTCAAATTGAGAAGAAAACACTTGTGTTGGAAGAGCATGGTTGGGAGTGGGGGCGAAGGCAGTTCAAGAGATAACTGGAGAAAACAGAACCTTATCAGGAAAAAACATCGATGTCTTAAGAAGCCATGTTTTTTTCCCTTGATTGTTAAGCTGGGGAGGGGGGGTAATATCTTAATTCTGGAAGAACTTCAGTAACAGTAGATAAGTACGGGAAACCTTGAGAGCCGGAGACCACTGTCTTTGTAGTTGATGGTTCTTGAAAGGAGGCAAAAACAAACAAACAAAAAAACACAAGAGGAAGCAGGAACACTAACCCAAATTAAAACATGCAAATCTGAAAGGGAGGTATGAAGCACTTAAATATCATACCTCTAGACTTTAAATGTAATTCACAATTAAACAGGAAGTAGGTAGAAGGAGCTTAAATAGAGAAGTAACTGGAGAATCTGAAGAGATGGAAAATTTCTGAATTGCTGGTAAATGGTGCTAGATGAACAAGCATATGGTTAACACATCAGTGAAAGCTCAGAAGAGAAATCTGGGCCAAAATATCAAATTGGTTATCTTGGATTAGATGTGCAATTGAAAAGCCAGAGATCTGATCTGTGTTACTTGTTTCTAACCTTTGAGTCTCATTTAGAGCCAGATATAAACTCAACTGTCATAAAATTCAAATATTTGTAATTCAGACAAAAAAGGATAACCTTCAGACTAGTGACAAATACAACATTTCAAATGATATTTAATTGACATTTATTAACACTTTGTTACCGCATGGTGTTCATTGCCTTTTTTTTTTTTTTTGTAACAGAGACAGAGAGGGACAGATAGGGACAGACAGACCAGAAGGGAGAGAGATGAGAAGCATCAATTCTTTGTTTTGGCACCTTAGTTTCTCATTGATTGCTTTCTCGTATGTGCCTTGACTGGGTGGAGGGGAAGGGGCTACAGCAGACCGAGTAACCCCTTGCTCGAGCCAGCGACCTTGGGATTAAGCTGGTGAGCCTTGCTCAAACCAGATGAGCCCGCGCTCAAGCCAGCAACCTTGGGGTTTCAAACCTGAGTCCTCCACATCCCAGTCTGATGCTCTGTCCACTGTGCCACTGCCTGGTCAGGCTCACTGCCTTTTTTTACTTCTTATGGTTAACTTAATAATTTATCATCTGCTTTGAGTGTAAGAGAACAAGCAAGGGAGAAGAGAAATTTGTTAGTTGTATTACTGTGTGAAGTGCCTTTCTGTGCTATGGTTATCCACTTTGAGTCTTTCTCAAAATTTAGTCATCCACCGAGGTCTTAAACCATGAAATTCCCATAATGTTTTAGAATTGATAAGCATCAGTTTATAATTGTTACTAAAACAAAACACAAAACAAGTAAGCAAACAGTTCTCCCCCCCACAAAAAAAAGAAACCTGTCGGCCAGGGGAAAACGGGCATATGGTTGCTCACAAAGTGTAGAAACTCCCTTTTAAAAAATGGTTATTATATTCAAGGAATTACCATATTTTTCGCTCCATAAGATGCACTTTATTTTCCCCAAAAGTGGAGGGGGAAATGCCTGTGCATATATGGAGCGAATATTCATATTCATTTTTTTTTTAGCTGCTGCAGGTTCCTGGACAACTAGAAGAGTATTTGAACATTGAAGTCTCTTCTCATTTGTTAAGAACAGTGCTAATGGTTGTTAATACTGCTGTTGAGTTTGCATTGTTGAAATATTATTGTATATTTTATTAAATATTTTAGCACACCATTTGGTTCAGAAAATTTTTTCTTATTTTCCTCCTTAAAACCCTAGGTGCATCTTATGGCACACAAAAATATAGTAGTTCTTTTTACTAACATGACAGCTCATCCCCTGACTTCAGAAACTCAAGAATTTTATTGTAGTTCTTGCTCATGATATTTATATCTACTTTCAGATGACTGTAAAGTCAAAAATAATTAAATAAAAATTAGCCTTTTGCAGTGTGACATCACAAGTTTTGCTGTGAGCACATGTTACAACTAAATATGGAATACCTTTGTGACTTGACCCCTGGGAAATGCCAAAAAAAAGAAATGCTATGTAAAATTTAACTGTTTTTCTTGACCACAATAATTACTAGTTTTGTTGTTATTAATAAATCAGTAACAAGAGGGACAATATCTATTTATTCTACTTTGTCTTAGGCACTTTGTTGGGTCTTTAGATGTTTCATCCATAATCATCCCATTATCAACCCAGAAAGGTAGATGTTATTAACCCTATGTTTACAAATGAGCAACAGAGGCTTAGAGTGGTTTAATAACTTGTCCAACAACACACAGATAAATAGTGGCAAGGGGATGCTGGCCCGGGTCCCACTCTGAAGGCTACCTCTTTCCACTAAGGTTCATAGGGATTTCCTTAGGAACCTTAAATCTAAGTTCTTATTTTTCCTTCCCTTTCATAGTTCTCCAAACTTTACCTATTATGAACATTCAGATATTTTCCTCGAATAATCTGTATTGTCCCCCTAAAATTGGTCCTTTTGCCTTAAGCTCATCTTAGACCTGTCTCTCAGGGATAATGACAACTTTAGGTAGCACTTGAAAATACTCTATATATTTTAACAATATACATAAAATAACTCAATCTTCTTCCTACAACCCTATGTAGTAGTGGGTATTATTTGCCCCATTTTATACATGAGCAAACTAGTAATGTTCATATGAACTCAAAATTAATCAGTGGAAATGGTATTTGAACCAGGTAAATATGCTTCTCACAATAGCAGAAGAAAATTGGTTATAGAATGTCTTTAAAAGCCTTATCATCATTTGTGTTCTTCACCATGCTATACATGTTCATTGTAGAGAGACTGAAGGATAAGCATGCCACATTCATTGTGGCCATAATTTTACTTTCATAGAGTGTGAGTTAGAAATGGAAACTAGGTCTATCATTTACCGTGAGTGTGACCACTTTGTTCACCATGTCTGCCAATTCTCTTTGTCTTTCTTATAATTTCACCAGTCTAGAGACAGTTGGCAAATTTAATTACTCAAGCTTTTAACATCTAAGAATGAGAAGTCATCATCATCCTAGCCTTTTTCATCTCTAAAGCAATGTTAGCTAAGGGTTTATTAATTGATCCATAAAACTCCAGGAATGCTATGATAGTGTGTTATATTCAATTTAAACATGGAAGATACTATGGCTAATTATTTATAAACAATCCAAGGCCTTAGAGACAGGATTAAAACTTGGAAGCTCCTTACACTGAGCATTAAAATATTGCCACTAGGCCAGTCCCACAGTTTCAAATCACATAGTTTGTAGAAAAAGATCACCAGATGTGGAGGGTCAGAAAACCTTGTTTCTTGTCTGAACTGAGTGAGGTCATCCCTTTACCTGTGCTCTGTACCCCATCTCCTTCTGTAGCCTCAGGACTATGCATTATCAATATCTCTTCTTTGCTATTTTTATTAATCTCATTCTACTAGATATTCTATCTACATTTAAACATGAAAAACCTCTCATCTTAAAGGAAGCACATATGTACGGTACATTCCATAAAAACAAAGACAAAAAGATTCTCTCCCCCATTTTAGCTATTTCTTTCCTCTTTGTAGCCAAAATTCAAAAATAGTTATCTGTATTTAATTCCTCAACTTACACCACTCTGGCCTCAACCCAACCAGAATAGCTTTTCTTCAGGTACCAATGATGGTCATGTTGCTAAACAAGTAGACCTTTCACTCATCATTGTACTTCTTAGCAGCATTTGGAAAACTTTCTATTGAAATACAATTATTCAGAAAAATGTACAAATCATAAATAGATAGCTTAGTGAATTCTCATAAAGTAAATACCTTCATATAACCAGCACCACATTTAGAAAGAAAACATTCCCAGCATCCCAAAAGCCCCTCTCATGTCCCTTTCATCCTGGTGTTAAGCATATATATATGGAATCATATAATATATACTATTTATGTAGCTGGCTCCTTTCTCCCTGCCTTCCTTCCTTTCTTTTTTTTCAATCTTATGTTTATGAAATTGATCCATATTCTTATATATAGTTAGAATTTATTCATTCTTACTGCTTTATAATTTCACAATATTCATCTATTCTCTTGATGGGGTGAGCATTTGGGGAGTTGCCATCACTGGGCTAATTTAGATACTTCTCAGCAGCATTTGACCCTATTGAAAACTTCATCTTGAAATTATCTTCCCATGGCTCCCAGGATATCATACTCTCCTGGTTTTTTCCCTGCCTCTGTGGCACTCCTTCCTTTTCTGTCTCCTTTGGAAGCTCATCTTCACTAAATATTGAAGCTCCTTATGGTTCCATGTATTCATTTTGTCTCATCACATCTATAGTTTAAATTATCACCAATGTCATGGTGATTAACAAATTTATATTTCTAATGGAATGCTCCCCTGTCAGCTCCAGAAGAGCTTTCTTTATCATCACCACTTAAGGTCCCAAAGGACCTTAAATTCAATATATCCCAAATTGAATTTATGTTTTTCCCTGGCCATACTTGATCCCCTTCTAAAGTTCCCTAATTCCGTAAGTGGCATCACCATGTACCCACTTTCTCAACCCAAAGAGGAGTTACTTCTGATAGCTCTCTCCCTTACTGACATATCAAATGATCAATTCCTGTCAATTTTAATTTCATATTTCTCATTCATTTAATTCTATCCATTTTCACTGCCATTACCATAATAGAAGCTATCAACTTCTTGAATTTGCATTATTGCAAAAGCCTGAAAACTGCTCCCATATCCACTCTTATTTCCCTTCAGTATGTTCTTGTTCTACATCAGGGTAATCCTTTTTTAAGATGATGTAAATATCTTTAACCAATCTCCCTATTTAAATCTTCCCAAATGAAGATAAAATTTTTAACATACTCTACAAGGCCCTATATAGTCTTATTTCTTCTTATTTCTTCAGTATTGTCTTATTTCATACGGCCTCTTGTTCTCTAACTAAACTGGTCTTTTTTCACTTCTTCCCATGCACCATCATTAGGCTTTTGCAAAATCTTGTTCTCTTACTTGGAACAGTCATCCTTTCCTCAATCTCGTCTGTATACTTCTCACTAATTCTTCCAACTCAAACCATTTTTTTTTCTTTTAAACGGAAGATTCTTAATTTTTTTTTTTTTTATTGATTTGAGGGAGAGAAGATGGGTAGAGAGAGAAAGAAACAGCAGTTTGTTGAATCACTTTTTTATTCATTCATTGGTTGATTCTTGTATGTGCCCTGACCAGGGATCAAACCTGCAACCTTGGCATATCAGGATGATGCAGAACTAACTGGTCAGGGCTTTAACTGTTTCCTCATGGGAGCCATTCTTTTATTGCATTTACCATAGTTGTGACTATATTTTATATAAGTGATTATTTCCTACTTTAAACTGTAAGTTCTACAAGGGTAGATGTCTGTTTTTGTTTACCATTGCATATCTGATGCCTTCTGAGTATTTAATAAATTTTGATTGGATGAATAAACCTCTCTGAACTTAAGTTTCTAGTTGTTAAAGTTATCCAACATTATTTTAAGGTTCAAATAATATACATGGAAACACTCCTTAAAATATAACACATCAAGAAAATATAATGTGTTGGCATCATATACCCAAACGGATAGATTATTGCTACTGAAAATTATAATTATTAAATCTTTCTGTGATATTAGAATTATGCAAACAAATGGCAAGAATCATCCTTTGGTTTATTGATCTGTCATCCTGTCATTCTGCCATTCCTGCCATAGGTCAGGCTCTCACTATTTCCTCCTGGTTTCCCCATTTCAGGACTCCCTCTCGTCCCTTTCCCACCCAGTTCATCTTTCCTTTTGTAGTTATCTTTGTTAAATGCATTTCCATCATACTACTACTCTGCTTCAAATCGCTTGTTGTTCCCCATTGACTATGGGATAATGTCTAAGCTCCTTAATGGATATTGATCTAGCCTTTGCCTTTCTTTTCACCTGTCCCTCACCATTTTGCACCTTACCTGCCCTCCCACTACTTGTTTCTTAGATATATTACGTCCTTTCTTGCCATTTTGCCATTGCTTATCTAATGTCCTCCTAAGTGCTTGCCCACTCATCATGGTCTACTCCTTAATCAAATCATTCTTTTAAGATTCAGCTGGCACTCCTTTATGACATTTTCTCTTGAAGTCTTCAAAGTTAAGCATTTTCTCCCAAAACGTTTATTAAGAGATTTACCACATTTGTAAAATTAGTTATTTACACTTCTTAGGTACAAGTACATTTCACTACTTGTTTGTGAAACCCTCAGTGGCAGGGATAATATTCTTTTTATCTCTCTATCTATATAAGGTAGTTGGTATTTATTGACATGATTAGAGGAAAACACTAACCAAGGAAAATGAGGAATAGACTCTAAAGTGTGAAAAGATATGTGGGGGTCAAATTCATGTTGTATTGTGCATTCTTTCTGTTGTTGTTGTTTAGACTGTCAGCTATAGAATTTGGGTGCTTTTGATTTTGGCTAGTTAGGCTTCTTATTGTGTCATCAAGATCACCTTAACAGTCAGATGTTTTATTGCATATCTTTTTAATAGATGGCACTTTAGTTTGTTTGTTTTTTGACAGAGCCAGAGAACCAGAGAGAGGGACAGATAGGGACAGACAGACAGGAGAAGGGAGAGAGATGAGAAGCATCAGTTCTTCGTTGCAGCACCTTACTTGTTCATCTATTGCTTTCTCATATGTGCCTTGACCAGGGGGCTACAACAGAGCAAGTGACCCCTTGCTCGAGCCAGCAACCTTGGGGATCAAGCCAGTGACCATGGGGTCATGTCTGTGATCCCACCCTCAAGCTGGTGAGCCCATGCTCAAACCAGATGAGCCTGCACTCAAGCTGGCGACCTCAGGGTTTTGAACTTAGGACCTCTGTATCCCAGTACAACTCTGTCCACTACACCACTGCCTGGTCAGGCTGCACTTGACTTTTGCTTTGAGATTTTTTTATTTTTATTTTTTGAGAGCGAGAGGGACAAACAGGAAGGGAGAGAGATGAAAAGCATCAACTCATAGTTGCAGCACCTTAGTTGTTCATTGATTGCTTTCTCATATGCGCCTTGACCGGAGTGGGGGTTGGAGGCTGCAGCCAAGCCAGCGACCCCTTGTTCAAGCCAGCAACTTTGGGCTCAAGTCAGTAACCTTGGGCTTCAAGCCAGTGACCATGGGGTCATGTCTATGATCCTGCACTCAAGCTGGCGACCTCAGGGTTTCGAACCTGGGTCCTCATATCCCAGGCTGACACTATCATCCCCTTTGCCAATGCATGGTCAGGCTGTGTTGAGGTCTTATAAAGCAACCAAGGTGAATACTTATGAAGAATTGAAGATAGGATAATGCTGGTGTTACTTACGTAGTAGATAGAATGAGCCTGGTAAATGTTGAAGAAATAAAATCATTCATCTGTTTTTTTAGTGTAAGTCATTTTACATGGACTGACACAGTTTTTCTATAATCTTTTGAATCAGACAGAAGAGTTATTTTTTCTCCTACAAATGAAGAAAACCTGAGGTTCAGAGAAGTAAATGGCTTTAGCAAGAACACCAGGAAATTAGAAAGTTGCAGAGTCTGAACTAGAATCCCATTCTTCTGACTTGTCTACCAGAATGCCTTACATGGAACCAACCTCATGGCCTCTCTGGTTTGCCACTTCAGCATAATGCCATTTGTGCTTTGATCGGTGAGAATTTTTTTAATATGGAAAAAATTGTTCTGAAAATTTCTAAACTGCAGTTAGAGTGGAATATTTTCCTTAAAATGCCACAGATAAAAAGAATGAATATAAACTAGTAAAATCTCTAGCTGTTCTTTACTTGGTATGGGCTGGTTCAAGTTTGGTGCATCTGTTGAACTAGTTGATACCTGAGGTTCTAAGGAGATGAAACTTGATATAGATAAATATAGTTGGAAGATGGCGAGAGCAACAGGGTTATGGTGTAGGTAGGAGAAGATGATATTAATGAGCCTAGTGCGTACTAAGGAGTTACCAAGTCTAGGGTGATGAAAGAGAGAACCAGGTCCTAGAAGAGGGTTGGAGGAACACATAGAGTCTAGAAGAAACTGCACGCTACTTCCCAGGTATACATAGTTACACTGTCATGGTTCCCCAGGGGAACCGGATTTTGTGACCACCACTGTACCCAGATATACATAGTTACACTGTCATGATTCCCCAGGGGAACCGGACTTTCTTTTCCTCATAGTACCCCCAAGGACTTCCCCCTCTCTTAGAGAATCAATCGATCACTGCCACTTGGCCCTTGGTTGCCTATATATGTCTAAAATGGCAGCCTACTGGTTCTTAAGCCCCAAGGAACCCAGGTACCTTCGTTGTTCTTCTTTCCCAGCAGACTTCTCCCAAGACTGGTGATAGCATGGTATTTTTTTTCTCCCAGGCCATAGCTGAGTAAAGATTTTAGTGTTAGGAAATTGGAGACGGTCAAGTTTGAGGTGATATTAATTTGGTCCTGTCAAATAGGCTTGAATGTCATTTTAGCAGGGCAAGAGTTTATATGACATCATTTAAGGAGGCTCTTGGATTCAGTGGTGGTGAAATAATGTATCTTGAATGACCGAATGTAGAAAAAGAATGTCATATGTTCAAACCTACAGGCCCAGCTAATATCTCCCTACTGCACCTTGTCACCTGTTTAACCTTGGATAAGTCATGGAAGTCCTCTGGACTTTGGTTTCCTTAGCAGACAAATGAGTTATATTAGAAAACGTGCCTGTGACCATGTAATAGAAGATCTCACAGTAGCTTTAGATAGATTTACTAGCTTTGCTAAGCCTCTGTTTCCTTATCAGTGATATGGTAATGTTAGTAGCTTTAGGATTAAATGAGTTAATGAATATGGATTTCCTAGCTAGGAAAACTTTCTTTCATATGGGTGAACAGATACAGACCCTAAAATCAGAACAACTTGAATTAGAATTAAATTTTAACCCTACCAGGAGCAAATACTTTCTCAGGACTTTTCCTGAAACAGAGGTAATAATACCTACCTCATAGAGTCCTTGCATTAATAAGAGGTGGGGGGATGAATTTAAAGTATCTGGTACATAGTAGGTTATCAATATGTACTAGAATCCTCTGGCTTTTATTCTTCCATCTTCTCTACCCCCAACTTCAAGGTTTCGCCTAACTCTAAAATTCTGAAATTCTATATGATTCTATTTACATAAGTATTTAGCAAATTAAGTGGATCAACTAAAAACAAGTAAGTTCAAATAATATAAAATTCCTGAATGATAACCTTACTTGTGTCCTTAAAAAACTAAAGCTTTCCTTAATTCTCAAATTATTTCTTGCGCTCATTTTGCTGAAAGGTCTCTAGGGATTCTTTATGTTTGTTTTTGGAGGAATATTTTTAACATTCTTACTATATGTTGATTAAAATAATGTATTTATTCCCAGTCTCTGAAATTTTTTTTTTCACTTTTTAGTTTTGTTATACTCATATTAAAGGTTCTATATATATATTTTTTTTCTTTTTGCATTTTTCTGAAGCTGGAAACAGGGAGAGACAGTCAGACAGACTCTCGCATGCGCCCGACCGGGATCCACGCGGCACGCCCACCATGGGGCGAAGCTCTGCCCACCAGGGGGCGATGCTCTGCCCATCCTGGGCGTCGCCATGTTGCGACCAGAGCCA
This sequence comes from Saccopteryx leptura, assembly GCF_036850995.1. Lineage (NCBI taxonomy): Eukaryota > Metazoa > Chordata > Mammalia > Chiroptera > Emballonuridae > Saccopteryx > Saccopteryx leptura. Next base: position 124,728,532 of record NC_089505.1, on the reverse strand, counting down.
CTCTAGCGCCTGAGGCAGAGGCCACAGAGCCATCCCCAGCGCCCGGGCCATCTTTGCTCCAATGGAGCCTTGGCTGCGGGAGGGGAAGAGAGAGACAGAGAGGAAGGCGCGGCGGAGGGGTGGAGAAGCAAATGGGCGCTTCTCCTGTGTGCCCTGGCTGGGAATCGAACCCGGGTCCTCCGCACGCTAGGCCGACGCTCTACCGCTGAGCCAACCGGCCAGGGCCAAAGGTTCTATATTTTTAAACTATAGTACTTTTCAACAAATTTTTTTCAGCTCCAAGTTACAGGTTTATTCAGTTTTTGAAATGTAGGATTTATAATTAGCACACAACAGTGATTACTGCATGTTTTGGAGTGTTAACACTTTAGCACAACTTTCATTTTATAGTTTTTTGGCATTGATGAGTGCCACAGATATGAATCTGCCCATAGAAGACATGCTTGACTCTGGAACGAAGCATTGTTTTATCATGGGTCAAAAAATTTTAAAGACATTGGATTTGAGAATTTTTTTTTAATACAAAAAAATTATGCTTGGGGGTATGTACATATGCATTTAAGAACCAGCAAACCAGTAAATAGACACATACACATGTATTATAGGGAGATTATTTACTAGTTCTAATATCTACCTTAGTGTGAATCCTAAAATATATAATATATAATTAAATTATGGGAGAAATTATTAAAAATGTGTTATAGTATTTTTCTAAAGATTTTACTCATTGATTTTTAGAGAGAGGAGAGAGAGAGAGAGAGAAAGGTGGGGGGGGGGAGCGGGAAACATCAGCTCATAGTTGGTTCTCCTGTGTGCCTTGACTGGGCAAGCGTGAGGTTTGAATCAGTGACCTCAGCATTCCAGGTCGACACTATCCACCTCGCCACCACAGGTCAGGCTTTAATATTTTTATATCTAGTTTATATTATTGCATAGTTTCTATACCACTCTGAAAATGTTTTTATTAGCTGTATTATGTATCCTTATAAATTTGAAAACCATATCTTACATGGTAAAGATAAAATGACATTTGAATTTCTCTGGACCCTGTGAAGTTCACAGAGATGAAATATATTAGAATACACAGATAATTATACACTAACATTAAGTATGAAATGAAACTAGTATGACATTGTAAAAACAATGAAAATATATGTAAGTTCAAATTATGTTGATGTTGAATTTGAGTGATCTATGTTTTGCATATTTTGACTGGTAGTTTCAAGTCATCAGTGACTACCAAGTTGAATTTCACTTCTCTTAAGTCAGAATTCTTTTGAGCTATGCCTTTCACTAAGACCCGGAAGTCAATCAGACAGCACTCTAATGATCGTTGTTAGTACTTCTTATTTTACTATGGAGTGGTTTCCAGGTTCTTTTTCTAGGTAGATTTTTATTTCTCTAGAAAATTACAAGTATCCATAATATTTTATCTTGGCAAGGAAAGTAGGAAAAGTACCAATTTAAATTCGAACAGTAGACATTTATTATGTGGCTGGCCTATCAAAGCAACCTACTAAGCCCTAAGAGGGCAAAAAATGAGAATATAAGATCAAGGTTGTTTTCCTCAAGGACTTTAGGTCCAACACCTAAACACAGACCAAGAATTTAGAGGTTTATAATCAGGGTATGGGAGTTGAGCAGAAGGAGAAAAAACACTTGGCTGGAATAGGCCGGGCATAGATTAACCAGCAAGATGAAATTCTTTTTTCTTGTTTCTAGTTTATACCCACTTAAGCTGCTGTGCCTAACTTGGTATAGTTAATTCAGAGTGTTTTCCCCAGGAGCAAAAGCCCCAAGATGCCCAGCAACACAGGTGCTGAGACCAAAACTGTTAGCATAACTGCCTGAGTTTTACCAAGGAATTCAATACTGCTGGAAAAATATCTGGAGCTCCTATGTTTGCTATCCAAAGAATTCCACAGTGTTGTGGGGTAAATGGCATCCCACTATTGACTAGACATATGCCAAATGGCTGATGTACTCTTTATGCATACAAAGCAGGCTTGAGATGGATCCTTCTGTATTGGAAGGTTCTGTGGTTATGATTAATACCACTGATTAATACAGTAGGTCCATAAAATAATGATGTTTCTTCACTAGCAGAACCTTTTTATCAAACTTAAATGAGGAGTAAGCCTTAGGTAAAAACAACTCTCTGACCTAAAATTTTGTTTTGATTCTCTCTGAATATGTTTTTATTATAGAATAAGGCAAAGGGCTTGTTTTGATGAGATCCTGGATTCATTTAATTAGTATTTCCTGTGTTGACTTTATATGTTTTTGTTAATAATGACTTTCTACTTTTTTTTTTTTTTTTTTTGTATTTTTCTGAAGCTGGAAACGGGGAGAGACAGTCAGACAGACTCCCGCATGCGCCCGACCGGGATCCACCCGGCACGCCCACCAGGGGCGACGCTCTGCCCACCAGGGGGCGACGCTCTGCCCCTCCGGGGCGTCGCTCTGCCGCGACCAGAGCCACTCTAGCGCCTGGGGCAGAGGCCAAGGAGCCATCCCCAGCGCCCGGGCCATCTTTGCTCCAATGGAGCCTCTGCTGCGGGAGGGGAAGAGAGAGACAGAGAGGAAGGAGGGGGCGGGGGTGGAGAAGCAGATGGGCGCTTCTCCTATGTGCCCTGGCCGGGAATCGAACCCGGGTCCCCCGCACGCCAGGCCGACGCTCTACCGCTGAGCCAACCGGCCAGGGCCAATAATGACTTTCTAAATGCTAGAAGAATGAAAAAAAGAATCTTGAGGAGTGTGGTTTTTTGTTTTGTTTTATAAAATACTCCTTCTGTATTTTGGCTTAAAAATTCTGCATTTCTATTACATCATTCATGTGTATGATGGTTTTAAATTTTGTGAACTATTAAGGTACTGAAACTATTGCCATGCCAAAATTACCATAGATTCACCATGGATATGATTTCCTGCAAGCAAGTCAGCAAGCAAAACAATTTCTTCTGTTGAATTCCTGCTCACCATAAGTATTTTGTCCTTTGCTTTTTATAAGTATTTAAAACTTCTAGATTCTGTTTCAAACTTAATCTCTGGCTTGCATTGTTGAGTCAGGTTGCTGTGTGTGTGTGTGTGTGTGTGTGTGTGTGTGTGTGTGTGTGTGTGTGTGGTGTGTGAAACAACATTGAATTCCTTTTAACTCTGACCAGGTGATGGACATTTGAAGCAGATCATGTGTGTTGTGGCAAATACAGATCCACTCGCTGTTGTTTTGTTAGTGTGCATTAGCACTGATTATGAAATAGATGTATTTATTTTTCAGACTTTCTGGATTGTCATCTAAGTAACAGCAGCAAATAGTGAAGTTTCCAGAGCTTAGCCATCATCATTTGGTATGTCCGTGAGCCCAAATTGAAGTAAAAATAGTGTCAGAGACCATTTTATTTTAAGTTCTCTATCTGGAGAGAGTAATTAACTCAGGATCCACAATTAGCCTCACAGCAGTCCTTATTAACCACCCCAACCCTCCCAGGTCTTTCAGAGGTGGCATAATTCTGAGATTATTTAAAACACATTTAAGAGTGTGAGTTTTTTCCTTCTCCATTTTTTTGTGTTAAAGTCTTTCTCTAATGATAATTTTCTGGTTTGCAAGTGGAATAAAAACAAATGTTAGGAGAGAAGGCTTCCTTCCTACCTAGTTATAAAGCTGCCTTTCCTTTGGTAAATTGAGCAGTAGCTGCTTTGTTTAGCTGGAAATTTTGATAATGAATTAGCTACATGACACAGAAGAATTAAAATGAATCAAATATTCAGTCTTTGGAGAAAACCATGAAGAAAACAGAGGTCCACTCATCAGCATTGCCTCCTGGTAAAGTATCACCACTGGCTCTTCCTTGTTTACCTTTTGGTTTGGTTTGGTTTTAAAGGAAATGTTCAGTTGCAGAGCATTCCTGCGTAATTGAGATACAACACAAAGCTTGACCCTGGGAACTTTTCTGAATATTTTTTATGCAACCTACTTTAAGAGGTTTAAATTACATTCTGTGACACTGTTTTTGTGGTCGAATTAGAAACTTTTTTTTTTAAGTTAAACCTGTGATAAGTAATTGTCACAGTTAGCGCCCTGGTACAATGCTAATTTGAAGTGACATGTCCATACTGGCCTGCCTGTAACATGAAGAAGCCTAACAGGTGTGAGGGGGTGTGGCTTCCCATGGGCTCTGTTGAACTTCTAACCAGAGAAAAATAGCAGAAAAAGTGAAATGAACCTTGAATAAAGCTGTCAGCAGTAATTATCTCAGCAACACTTTGTGGGGAGATAAAATAAGCCCTCGTGCTTTTATAACCTGAACACACTGCGCCCAGGATAGATTTTTCACCCATTTAACAGAAACTACCGAATACCTTTCAAGAGATACTTTCATAGGGCCTAATTAAACAGCAACAACAATAATAATTATCATTACATATAAATTGTTGGAAGATATGCATTGGTTTTTATTTGGCAACAACTTTTTCTCCCCATGCTTCTGGTTTTGAAAAGCCATTCTGGTGTGAAATCTCAAGTAGAGTATAGAAAATTATATTATCTTCTGGGAAGAGATTCCTTTACAGAGAAATGCTTCCAGATTTGGTTTCCAGTTACTTTAGAACTGTTCAGTGTTATTGGCCTGGCCCATATGGAGCAGGGCACTATATGTTAATGAGCTGAATGGAGCACATGCCATCATATCACCACAGCTACCTGTACTTCCTTGGAGAGGTATAGAAGCGCTGCACTTCTTGAGTGGAGTAGAAAGAATCCAGGGAGAATTTGATAAATCTTTTTCAATCTGTTCTTCAAGTACCATCATTGTTATTTTCTTAGAAAGAAGTATTTTAAAAATATACTTTAATTTACCTACAAAATAATTTAAGTAACCTGATGACCATGTTTGCCTGACTTGAATCAAAATGTGGAAAAGTTAAACTGTAATTTTTCCTAACAAATGTCAAGGCTACAGAAGCTAACTGGGCAAAAAACAGATGAAATTTCTCAACACAAATGACACTCATTTATTTCTTTCATCACCTTTCTATGCCTTAGAATAGAGTTATGATTTTAGGTAATCTAATGACATCTAGAGACTTAAAAAAAATTTTTTATAATACAACTTTACCATATTTCTGCTAACCATAAATCAGAGGCTTACCAAGTTAGCCAGTTGGTTCACATTTAAAGTAGAGGGGATGTCATTTTAAAAAAAAACATATCGCTTCTTGGCCTTCTGGCTAAGATCAAGTGTAGCATCTGTTCTTATCAGTTTAAAAAAAAAAAAACGAAAAACTAGGAGTCAACATATGTTAATCCTGACTGCTGTATATTTTAGTTCTGTGATTTGGGGTGAAAATAAGAGCCTCATTTGTTCTAAGGCTCTTACTAAGGCATTCTTGATTAGGGTATATACCTTATCTCCCCATGTATAAGACGCACCTTAATTTTGGGGCCCAAAATTTGAAAAAAAAAAAAAATGTATTACATAAAGTTATTGAATTCAAGTTTTATTCATCATAAAATTCATACAACTCCTCATCACTGTCAAAACTATATTAGCTTGTCCTCATCTGTGTCTGATGATGAATCACTATCTTCAACAATGAGCGCAAAAACAAGTACAAAAAAGCAGGAAATGCAAGTAAAAAAACTACAACCATTGTATAAGACGCACCCAATTTTTAGACCAATAATTTTCCGAAAAATGGTTTGTCTTATACATGGGAAAATACAGTAACAAGTATTATTAGATATAACAATAAAATAGATCTAACATGGTCTATACTATATTCACAAGCCTATAGCTTAGAAAACTTCATCAAAGCAGAAACTGTTCACCATGGCTGTATCCCTAGCACTAGGTTGAGTTCTTGGCATATAGTGGATGCTCAGTAACTATTAGTTAAATTAATGAATGATACTGTTTTGCACTTTACTTAAAACAAATGTATATAGTATTATCTGTCCCCCAAAGTTATATAAAAAAATATCTACTACCTATCATATATGATTGATGGTAGAAATTTTGTATATATATATATTCTTTAAGCCTCACAACAATGTTATGACTTAGAAACTTTATTGATAGGGAATTGAGAAACTTTATTGATAGGGAATTGAGGCACTGAGAAGACAGGGAACTTATCCAAAGTCGTACAGCTATCAGCTGGCAGAGCCAGGATTTCAAATGCTGACAGTGTGGCTTTGGAGTCCAAGTTCATAATCACTCTGCTTTTATACTTCTCCAAGGAAATGTAGTGACATCTGATTACCAAATAAATTGACTTATAGTGACAGATGTTCTTCCAGAAACTACCTTGTTACAGGTGCAAATGATTTGGGGAGAAATGGAGTTGCATTTTAGGGGGTAAGATTCCTTCCTTATTAGTGGGACACTCCTCCCCCTGACCTGAAACAGCAGGTTCCCTGATCCACTATACCCATTGAAGCAGCATCACTGCCTTTCTTGGGACTACCTCTTCCTCAGAAACAGAAATATGATACAGGGCTATGGCCTGAGTAGACTTCCACAAACGTAGGATGACAGTTTTGATATCTAGATACTTGGTTTTTCCCTCAGTTGGGTTCAGTTCTTGGGTCATTCTTTATTCCCTTTAACCCAAACCCTGATCTACCCACATAAGACCTCTATCTTTAAATCTATCCCCACTGGCTGCTTCTACTCAGCTCCTGCCTGGAATTCTGGTCTTTCCCTCAAGAACTAGCTGACCAAAACATGTTTATTTCCGGAAGATTTATTTGTACAAGTGTCAGTAGGTATGATTGACTACCAAAAGATAGCAGATATTTTAAAGATCAGAAAAATTTGAAATTAGGGAGCTTATTGAAGGCTTTGGGAAAGAGATTGAGCTGAGTTTTGAAATGTTTTCACTTTTCTTGGAGGATCTGAACATAGCTATGAAGTGGACAGGTGGAAAGGAATAGGGAGGGCAACCAGGCAAGAGTAACAGCTTGAGCAAAGCCTAGGATTAGACAAGTGCAAGCCGTCTTTTTGTATTAATGAGTAAACAAACCTAAACACAGTATAAAAAAGTAGTGGGCGTTAATGGCTAGGAAGGTGGGCCAGATTTTGGCCTTGAAAAATTTGTTCAGAGTGAGTGAAAAGAACTTGGAAATTGTCTAGTCCATTTTTTTTATAGGTGATAAAATGGAGAGAAGAGAGTTAATCAAGGTCTCACAATGAATAAGGGACAGATTTAGAATTTAAACCCAGACCCCTCTCCTTTTTTAAAAGTAGTGTTTTTGTATTAACTCAGCAGTGTTTTTACACACATGGAATCATCACAGGCAGCATTGATGGGAGAAAGTCATAAAATGGCACCGTGCAGCCTTAAGGAATAAAAGAACAATAACTGTTTTACTTTAATAGTGGTAACAGAAGAGAATTAAGTTTACAGGATGGTTAAATATATTTAAGCTAAAAGTTCTCAGTAGGCTAAACTGGTCTCCCAAACTCACAGCAGCAGATAGGAACACTCCTTTCCTCTGCCCTCAGTAACCTGTTTCCCTGGCCCTCAATCTTGCCAAGGTTCCATCAGATAGGAATTAAATGGGAAGCTTATAGGAAGTTCTACTTTTGGACATCACCTTTAACATTCTTTTAAAATTTTGTTATAAGTAGGTAGTGAATGTCAGAGGTAGGCTTTTAGGAACACTCAGAGCCAAATTATGTCTAAAAAGACTGTCAATTCAGTGGCACTTAGGTGAATGTCATACAAGTTTTTGAGTAGAGAAAATAAATCCCTACATAAACTTACTTGGTTCACCTAAGAAGAAAATATTTTATTACATAATTGGCCAACATCTGTATATCTTTGGTGTGGAAAAGGTTGAAGTAATACATTTGGTGGTTTTGAATATGTTTCAGGACACATTTTAATTAACTTAAATGTAGTTGACATAAGATGTTGCAAAACACTTCACTTATACGACAATCCTGTCATCTAGGCTTAAATTCTTAAAGACAGTAATTGAGGATTGCCTCTGAAAACACCTACATCACAATCCTTTCTGGCAAAGAGCCAAAAATGAAGTGTTGCATGGTAGTGGGTTTTTTTTGGTATTTTTTTTAACTTACAAATTAATTAAGTTTGTTGTTAGGCACTTTTTTATTTATCTTTTAAATGATGTCAACAAAGATGTAATCCCCATCTCTCAGGTGAGGAAACTGAAGCCTTCTGAGGTCTAACAACTTCCCTAGGAAATGACATTAAATAATCAAAGCCAGGATCCAAGGCCAGGTTATCTGCCTCTTAAGTGCTGACATATAATAGGAACTTAAATGCTTATTGAATGATTAATTATGGACTCTGAGTAACTATATGGTTAATATTACTTATTCAGCAGCTACTATCTCTAAATTATAATTACAAGGAAAAAAGGCAAAGTCATGAGAAATCTACACATTTCACTTCCTCCTCACCAGCCTTGTGAGTTAGAGGCAATGTGTTTAGTAATATGTTCTTTCCCTGTTCTGCCCTCCACCAGAGGGTGCTATTAAGCAATTAAATGTCAAAGCAGTAGAAGAAACAGGAACTAAGAAGTAAGTGCGATTTTAATTCACAGCATAGATTATTGGCCTCTGGAAAATAGCTGACGGAATTCTTGATTCAACTGAAAGTCGCTTCTTTGATTTAAAGTTGCCCTGCAAATAACAACTTGTCTGCCTGAGTATGTTTATATAGATAAATGTGACTATTGTTACTAAATGAGTGTAAGAGAAACTATGCCACTAAGCAGTGTTAAGCTGATCTAATAGGTCTACATTTCTTACATTGATGTTTTTCAGGAGTACTTCTAGTGTACACACTAGAATAATAAAATCCAAGAATGTTATTTAGTTTATAAAAGTACATCTGTTTACTAATTTTGCTAATTATGTTACAATGTCCAACTCTTTATCTCCCTGTGGTATAATCTGGTTTAGAGGCAGAAGATTTAAAATAACAAAAGCTTTTGTGTTCAGCAGCCTCTTCTTGATAGGAAGAAGTCAAGGTAATGTTGGGTCACTACAAGGAAGTATGAAGCTGAGCAATAATGTGGAAAAGTATCATCAGATGATTCTCCTTGTTTTCAAGAATCCCAGCAGATTAAAGGAAACAAAAACAAGTCAGGATCACTTTCAATTATTTTAATTTTTTTTCTAAAGTTTTACTTTGCAAATTTGAGATATGTAAACCAAAAGAGTAATTAGTATTTTGCAACAAACCATGACATCTTTGAAAAATGTAGTTCAGATTATTTACTAGGAAGACCTAGGTTAGGAGTTAAGAGAACATGCTTGTGCTTTCGTTAAGTAGATGTGTGACTTGGGAAAACTTCAGCTCTGTACCTCTCAGGTTCTAGACAGACAGGAACGGAGAGATGAGAAGCATCAATCATTAGTTTTTTGATGCGCATTGCAACACCTTCGTTGTTCATTGATTGCTTTCTCATATGTGCCTTGACCGTGGGCCTTCAGCAGACCGCGTAACTCCTTGCTCAAGCCAGCGACCTTGGATCCAAGCTAGTGAGCTTTTGCTCAAACCAGATGAGCCCACACTCAAACTGGCAAGCTCTGGGTCTAGGACCTGGATCCTCTGCATCCCAGTCTGACGCTCTATCCACTGCGCCACTGCCTGGTCAGGCTGTTCTAGATCTTCTTTTTTTTTTTTTGTATTTTTCTGAAGCTGGAAACGGGGAGAGACAGTCAGACAGGGGCGACGCTCTGCCCACCAGGGGGCGATACTCTGCCACGACCAGAGCCACTCTAGCGCCTGGGCAGAGGCCAAGGAGCCATCCCCAGCGCCCGGCCCATCCTTGCTCCAATGGAGCCTTGGCTGCGGGAGGGGAAGAGAGAGACAGAGAGGAAGGAGGGTGGGGGTGGAGAAGCAAATGGGCGCTTCTCCTATGTGCCCTGGCCGGGAATCGAACCCGGGTCCCCCGCATGCCAGGCCGACGCTCTACTGCTGAGCCAAGCGGCCAGGGCCTAGATCTTCTTATGAGGATCAACTGCCTTTCATTTGGAATCTTTTGGAGATGATGGGCTACTGATAGAAGAAGTCTAAGAGTAGGCTGCTGATAAACTTCTCTCTGAGGATTCTCGTTTACCAGCTGGGAATGGAGCAGGGCATGCTTGACGGGGAGGTTAAGGCAGCAGTACTTAACTTAGCTAGGGCTTCACAATGTGGGGTATACTGGATGGCATACAGCGATTGATGAATTCTAAAGACCCTTCTAACTAATGTCTCATGAGCCTAAACAAATCATTTATAGTAGCCTCTTGTTTCTTCCAACTCTGCTTGCTTGTATGATAGCATTCATATTTATGTTCATATCAAAAAGCCTCAGAATTTGTCACTGTTGGTGTTTATTTCATTAAACCATACGAACTTGCCAAATCAATTGAAGACCATAACACAGCACGGCCAGGCAAAGGACAGTTTTTGAGCTACTTACGCAGGAGTTTTGTAGATAATTGATTTTGACCTGTATATCTCATAATATTTCATTGGTTTTAGATTATTATTAGTCACTTCCTTTTTAACACTATGCTTTTTATTAAGGAGGTGACTAAACTGCTCTTTAACCCTGCTACAAGAATGTGGCGGTGGGCTAGTCCAGACAAGTGAATGTACACTTGGTAACTAACATTCTTAATAAGCTTGCTTCAACCTGCCACAAATTAAAGCTCTGTGATTCTTTCTAACACATGCATTATTTTTTTTAAAAAGCTTGGATTGTGAATAAATAAGCTTTTTTGATTTCCACTCTGGTTGGCAGTAAATGAAACTTCAGTCTCATGATTCTTTTTCTCTTAAAACGACCATAATAGTCTGTCTAGCTGAACAGTGAGCATCCGAAAAATTTGAAGAGGTGATCTAGCAGTCATCTTAAGGGCTCATGAAAGACTTTGTATCAGTCAGACATGTGATGTAGTTGAAAACCCCAGGGCTTTTGGAGTCAAATCTGGTTTGCCACTTAGTACTTGATTGATCTTAGACATGTTATTCTATATCTCTAAGACCATTTTGTGATTGATGCAATTATGATTATCTTTAATTGGCAGGACTGTCACGTATGATAGATATATGTTAAATAGTTAATAAATAGTTCCTGAAAAATTGAGTAGCTGTTTTAATTAATCCAAAGAAAGTAATTATTGTTTATCAGACCATAGGACAACATATAGTAGGGCCTTACTAGCTGTTTGATTGAATGCTTTTTACATGGTTCTGAGCTAAAACTGCTTGAGTTTGAAATTTGGCTAACTACTCAGTAGCTGTGTAACCTTAGGCAGGCTTCTTAATCTGTGTAAGGGTTAGTATCATCTTTAAAATGAGGATTAACAGTAATACCTATCTGGCAGAACTATTGGGAGTATTAAGTAGTGTGATGCATATAAAGCACTCTGCATAATGCCAGTACATGTTAAATTCTCAGTAATAATTTTTTTTTTTTTTTGTATTTTTCTGAAGTAAGAAGCAGGGAGGCTGAGAGACAGACTCCCACATGCACCAGACCGGGATCCACCTAGCATGCTCACTAGGGCGTGATGCTCTGCCCATTTTGAGGTGTCGTTTTGTTGCAACCAGAGCCATTCTAGTGCCTGAGGTGGAGGCCATAGAGCCATCCTCAGCGCCTGAGCCAACTTTGCTCCAATGGAGCCTTGGCTTCGGGAGGGGAAGAGAGAGAGAGAGAAAGAGAGAGAGAGAGAGAGAGAGGGAGAAAAGAGAGGAGGAAGGGTGGAGAAGCAGATGGGCACTTCTCCTGTGTGCCCTGGCCGGGAATCAAACCTAGGACTTCCACATACCGGGCTGACGCTCTACCACTGACCAACCGTCCAGGGCCTCAGTAATAATATAAAAATATTTTTTAAACTACTGAGTGGTTTCATGAGTGTTTATATAATTCCCAATTTATATAATATAAGTTCAAAACTTACAAAAATTATACACTTCAAAATGTGTGGTTTATTGTAGATCAAGTTATGCCTCAATAGAGGAACACTTGGTGGTATGTGTGTAGTGTAGGTGTGTCTATCTTCTTTGTACTACAATAATTGGGTTTAATGCTGCTGCCCAGTAACATTCCCAAACCTGGTTCAAATTAATTATGCTGATGCCTTACCAGGATGATGACCAGCTTGAAATATGGTTTTTAAAAAAGTTCTTAGATTAGTGTTCTTTTCAAAACACAAGAGAATTGTATTTTACAGACTGGTTTTTAAAAGACACAAATAGTATAGCTGTAGTTTGAAAATTGTTGGGTTGTGTTACTAAATGTGTCATATGCCAGGCAAGGATTCTGCAGATGAATGAACTGAATCTTCTTTGTGACATATTAAGAGCACAGCTCATTAGAGCAGGAAGAGATCTGAGAGATCATTCATATGGATTGCTCCTGTGTTTTACAAAAAAGTATATTACGGCTCCTGACGACTGGCCCAAGGTCCCAAACTCAGTCTCTAAGTTAAAGAGTATTGTACTAAATTCTTGTCCAATACTCTTAAAATGTCTTTGTGTTTGTCATCAACAATAAGGAAGAAAGACAGGCTGCAAGTATGTATTTGGAAGAGGACTAAAATTTTGCTAGAAAATAAAGAACTCTTTCAAAAACGAATTCATATTTTTAAAGCGTTATTTAAAAGGGCCTTATAAACACCCTGAGGAACAAACTTAAAATAATTATTGTCAAAGATAGCCAGTGGTTAATTATGGTTTATGGGAGTTGTCTCTTGCACATTGTCCTAATATTTCATTTTAATTTGTTTATAAGGAAAGCGTTGTATTGCTTTCTTAGCTACATAAGAATAAACAGTGAGAAGATTCTACAACTTTACAAAACAAGGTGTTTTTTTGGACTTTCTAGTGTTTAAAATATTTTCATTATTTATGAAAATTAGTTTTATCTGTACATAGGGCCTATTCCAGCATTATATTACTGTTTATAAATTGTGAATTTGAGAAAAAAATATCAAAGACTCCTAAAGAGCTGCTGTTTGTATGGATCATATCTTACTGACATTTGTCATTCAAAATTAACATTGAGAAAAAGTATTTAAAATAACAACTCCGTTATATGTTAATATAAATAACACTTTATAAAAAGTAATTTTTCAAAAAAATTAAAAGTGACATTTTACACTTTTACACATTTCCTTAATGTCTGTCTTCAGAGAAGAGAACCCCATTCTCATATCTTCTTCATTCACCCTGTTGTAATATATTATTTTGATTGAAATACAGAAAAAATATCTGACCTCACACAGATCTCTAATTGGAAAGGGAGGAGTATTTCAACTGTCTTTTCAGATAATTGTAGATTTTTTTATTGTGACAGAGACAGAGAAAGAGAGAGTCAGAGAGAGGGACAAATAAGGACAGACAGACAGGAAAGGAGAGAGGTGTGAAGCATCAATTCTTCATTGCTTGACTGGGGCTACAGCACCTGTTGCCTGAGCCAGCGACCTTTGGGCTTGAGTCAGCAACCATGGGGTCATGTCTGTGATCCCACGTTCAAGCTAGCAACCCTGCACTCAAGTTGGTGAGCCTGTGCTCAAGCTGGATGAACCTGCATTCAAGCCAACGACCTTGGGGTTTTGAACCTGGGTCCTCTGTGTCCCGGTCCGATGCTCTATTCACTGTGCCACCGCCTGGTCCAGCTAATTGTGGATATTTTTTATACTAAACTGGAACTCGACAAGTGAAGTTTTCTAAAGGTTAGTTTCAATGGCAGGGGTCTCCAAACTTTTTACAAAGGGGGCCAGTTCACTGTCCCTCAGACCATTGGAGGGCTGCCAAATACAGTGGTCCTCTTACTGACCACCAATGAAAGAGGTGCCCCTTCCAGAAGTGCAGTGGGGGCTGGATAAATGGCCTCGGGGCCGCATTGTGGCCCGCGGGCCGTAGTTTGGGGACGCCTGATCTAGAGCAAGGGTCGGGACCTTTTTGGCTGAGAGAGCCATGAATGCCACATATTTTAAAATGTAATTCTGTGAGAGCCATACAACGACCCGTGTATGTTACACATTATCCAGTAAAAATGTGGTGTTGTCCCGGAGGACAGCTGTGATTGGCTCCAGCCACCCGCAACCACGAACATGAGCGGTAGGAAATGAATGGATTATAATACATGAGAACATTTTATATTTTTAACATTATTTTCTTTATTAAAGATATGTCTGTGAGCCAGATGCAGCCATCAAAAGAGCCACATCTGGCTCACGAGCCATAGTTTCTCCACCCCTGATCTAGAGCCATACCAATGTACTTTTTGTACTTTATTACAGCAAAGTACTCTACCTCACACTTTCAATAGCTCTTTTGCCTGTGCGTCATTTTATAATATTATGTATTCATCATTGATTTGAAGAGCATTGGTCCTCTGAGTTACACAGATTTTCTAATGTTAACATATTTCATTATATGATATCAAAATATCACATCTGTAAATACCACTACTGATTTCATTAGAATAATCTGTAAGTATTAGAAAGCTGTTGAGCTCATAATGGTGGATAGTTTTCCAAAATTTTAATTTTTACTTGAAAACTCAAATTTTGTCATTGGCAATTAATACTATTAGACTTGTTTCTTGAAGTAACAGACTTACTTCACTCATTTTGGAGGGCATTCCTGTCAAATACTTAAATCCAAATAACCACAATTTGTCTGCCAGTCTTTTAAGTAATATTTGTGTTCCATGGGGAAAAAAAGAGCTCATTCAGCACACAACTCCAACAATTAAATAAGTGCTTTTTCCTCAGCACAATAATTATACTCAGAATACACTTTATGCAAATTCCCATTTGTCACATACAGTATTAAAAGACATATATTTAAGCCTGACGAAGTGGTGGCACAGTGAATATAGCATTGGCCTGAGACGCTGAGGACCTAGGTTCGAAGCCCCTAGGTTCCTGGCTTGAGCGTGATATCACCAGCTTGAGCGCGGTGTCACTGGCTTGAGTGTGGGATCATAGACATTACCTCATGGTCACTAACTTGAGCTCAGAGGTCCCTGGCTTGAGCCCAAAGTTGCTGACTTTAGCAGGGGGTCACTGGCT
This sequence comes from Saccopteryx leptura, assembly GCF_036850995.1. Lineage (NCBI taxonomy): Eukaryota > Metazoa > Chordata > Mammalia > Chiroptera > Emballonuridae > Saccopteryx > Saccopteryx leptura. The sequence continues at coordinate 124,713,476 of NC_089505.1, read as the reverse complement.
CATCTGGAGCCCCCATTCAAGGCACATATGAGAAGCAATCAAGGAACAACTAAGTGATGCAAATACAAGTTAATGCTTCTCATCTCTTTCCCTTTCTGCCAATCTCCCCCTACCTTGCACTCACTGCATGCAAAAACTAAATAAATAAATAAATAAAAGACATGTATTAAGAGTCGAAGTTAGGGCCTGACCTGTGGTGGCGCAGTGGATAAAGCATCAACCTGGAATGCTGAGGTTGCCGGTTCAAAACCCTGGGCTTGCCCGGTCAAGGCACATATGGGAGTTGAAGCTTCCTGCTCTTCCCCCCTTCTCTCTCTCTCTCTCTCTCTCTCTCTCTCTCCTCTAAAATGAATAAATAAACAAAAATAATTTTAAAAGCCTACAGAAGGCTTTAAAGATATTAAAAAAAAAAAAAAAGAGTCAAAGTTAGCCTGACCTGTGATGGTGCAGTGGATAAAGCGTTGATCTGAAATGCCAAGGTCGCCTGTTTGAAACACTGGGTTTGCCCACTCAAAGCACATATGAGTTGATGCTTCCCGTTCCCCCTCCCTCTCTCCTCTACAAATCAATAAATAAAATCTTTAAAAAAAAAAGTTAAGCTCAAATAAGAGTACTAATTTTTACTGACTTAACAGGGACATTCTTAAGTGAAATGAGCACTTTTACAGTGAATACATTGCACTGGAGACTAGCACAGTTTAGTGCTACTACCTTGATTTATGGTAAGATACCAGCAGTTTTGCCCACCATTGTTTTTCTTCACCATCAGTGTGAAAAGACACAATGAAAAATAATACTTTTAAATATTATTATGAAAATTATTTTAACATTGTGGAACTTCTAAAGGGATTTCAAGAACCCTGTGTCTGTAGACCACACTCACTTTGAGAATCATTGGCATAGATAATATGTTCTTAAGAAAATACTAAATACTTTCTTATTCTTTTTTTTTTAGATTTGATTTTTTATTGAGTTTTAGAAAGAAAGAGGGAGGAGAAGCAGGAAGCATCAACTCGTAGTAATTGCTTCCTAATATGTGCCTTGACCTCAGTGTTTCAGGTTGACACTTTATCCACTGTGCCACTACAGGCTAGGTACTACATATTTTCTATAAGAAGAAAAGAAGAAAGGCCCTGGCCAGTTGGCTCAGTGAATAGAGCATTGGCCAAGCGTGCAGACATCCTGAGTTTGATCCCCACTCAGGTCACACATGAGAAGCGACCATCTGCTTCTCTCCCCCTCTCTCTCTCCATTCTTTCCCTCTTCCCCTCTCACAGCCAGTGGCTTGATTGGTTTGAGCATCAGTCCCAGGTGCTTAGGATAGCTTGGTTGATTTGAGCATCGGTCCCAGTTGGGGATTGCCAGGTGGATCCCAGTCAGGGTGCCTACGAGAGTCTATTTCCTTTCCTCTCATTAAAAAAAAGTAAAAATAAGGAAAAGCTTCAAATAAGCTTTAATAGTATTCACTAACAGATGGAATATCTGCTACATGGAAAATGTATTCTCCTTTAAGCAATCCTTCTAGAAAGCCCTTTAGGAAAGGTAATTTCTTCTTTTTTAGTGGGTTAAAATATTTAATAAAATATACCACAATAATATTTCAACAGTGTAAATTCAACAGCAGTATTAACAACCATTAGCACTATTATTAACAAATGAGAAGAGACTTTAATGTTTAAATACTCTTCTAGTTGTCCGAGAACCCCAGGAACTCATCATTGCTAGTGTCAGAATTTTTTTTTAAATTTTAATGGGGTGACATTGATAAATCAGGGTACCTGTGTTCAGAAAAAACATCTCTAGGTTATTTTGACATTTGATTATGCTGCATTCCCATCACCCAAAGTCCACTTGTCTTCCATCACCTTCTAACTGGTTTTCTTTGTGCCCTCTCCTCCCCCAACTCCCTCCCTCTCCTCCCTCTCGCCCCGTAACCACCACACTCTTGTCCATGTCTCTGAGTCTCATTTTTATGTCCCACCTATGTATGGAATCATATAGTTCTTAGTTTTTTCTGCTTTACTTACTTCGCTCAGTATAATGTTATCAAGGTCCATCCATGTTGTTGTAAATGATCCGATGTCGTCATTTCTTATGGCTAAGTAGTATTCCATAGTATATATGTACCAAAGCTTTTTAGATAATCCACTCATCCACTGACGGACACTTGGGCTGTTTCCAGATCTTCGCTATTGTGAACAATGCTGTCATAAACATGGGGGTGCATTTCTTCTTTTGAAACAGTGCTATGGTGTTCTTGGGGTATATTCCTAAAAGTGGGATAGCTGGGTCAAAAGGCAGTTTGATTTTTAATTTCTTGAGGAATCTCCATACTGTTTTCCACAGTGGCTGTACCAGTCTGCATTCCCAGCAGCAGTGCAGGAGGGTTCCCTTTTCTCCACGTCCTCGCCAGCACTTATTCTGTGTTGTTTTGTTGATGAGCGCCATTCTGGCTGGTGTGAGATGATATCAAATTGGGTTTTTAATTTGCATTTCTCTAATGATTAGTGATGTTGAGCATTTATTCATATGCCTGTTGGCCATCTGTATGTCCTCTTTGGAGAAGTGTCTCTTCATTTCTTTCACCCATTTTTTGATTGGACTTTTTTGTCTTCCTGGTATTGAGTTTTACAAGTTCTTTATAAATTTTGGTTATTAACCCCTTATCAGATGTATTGTCAAATATATTCTCCCATTGTGTATAGTTTGTCTTTTTATTCTGTTCTTATTGTCTTTAGCTGTGCAAAAGCTCCTCAGTTTGATATAGTCCCATTTGTTTATCCTGTCTTTTATTTCACTTGCCCGAGGAGATAAATCGGCAAATAAATTGCTGCGAGACATGTCAGAGAGCTTACTGCCTATGTTTTCTTCTAAGATGCTTATGGTTTTACAGCTTACATTGAAGTGTTTTATCCATTTTGAGTTTATTTTTGTGAATGGTGTAAATTGGTGGTCAAGTTTCATTTTTTTGCAGGTAGCTGTCCAGTTTTCCCAACACCATTTGTTGAAGAGGCTGTCTTTACTCCAATGTATGCTCTTACCTTCTTTGTCAAATATCAGTTGTCCATAAAAGTGTGGGTTTATTTCTGGGTTCTCAGTTCTGTTTCATTGATCTATATGCCTGTTCTTATGCCAGTACCAGCCTGTTTTCAGTACAATGGCCTTGTAGTATAACTTGATATCCGGAAGTGTGATACCTCCCACTTTATTCTTCCTTTTCAAGATTGCTGAAGCTATTCGTGTTCTCTTTTGGTTCCATATAAATTTTTGGAATATGTGTTCTATATCTTTGAAGTAAGTCATTGATATTTTGATAGGTATTGCATTGAATTTATAAATTGCTTTGGGTAATATAGACATTTTAATAATTATTCTTCCTAACCATGAGCACGGTATATGCTTCCACTTGTTTGTATCTTCCCTGATTTCTTTTATCAATGTTTTATAATTTTACGAGTACAAGTCTTTAATCTCCCTGGTTAAATTTATTCCTAGGTACTTTATTTTTTTGGTTGCAATGGTGAAGGGGATTGCTTCCTTAATTTCTCTTTTTGACAGTTCACTGTTAGTAAATAAAAATGCCTGATTTCTGAGTATTAATTTTATATATTGCCACCTTGCTGAATTAATTTATCAGGTCTAGTAGTGTTTTGACTGAGACTTTAGAGTTTTGTATATACAATATCATATCATCTGCAAATAATGATAGTTTTACGTCTTCTTTTCCAACTTGAATGCCTTTTATTTCTTCTTCCTGTCTGATTGCTGTGGCTAGGACTTCCAGAATTATGTTGAATAAGAGTGGTGAAAGGGGGCACCCCTGCCTTGTTCCTGATCTTAAGGAGATTGCTTTTAATTTTTGCCCATTGAGTATGATGTTGGCTGTGGGTTTGTCATAGATGGCCTTTATCATGTTGAGGTATGTTCCCTGTATTTCCGCTTTGCTGAGAGTTTTGATCATGAATGGGTGCTGGATTTTATCAAATGCTTTTTCTGCATCTATTGAAATTATCATGTGGTTTTTCTCCTTTCTTTCATTTATGTGATGAATCACATTAATTGATTTGCGAATATTGTACCAGCCTCCCAAGAATAAATCCCACTTGATCACGGTGTATGGTTTTTTTCATGTATTGCTGGATCCGGTTTGCTAATATTCTGTTGAGGATTTTAGCATCTAAATTCATCAGGGATATTGGCCTATAATTTTCTTTCTTTGTGTTCTCTTTGCCTGGTTTTGGAATCAGAATTATACTCGCCTCATAAAAGGAGCTTGGAAGTCTTCCTTCCTCTTGAATTTTTTGAAATAGCTTGAGAAGAATAGGAGTTAGTTCTTCTTTGAATATTTGGTAGAATTCACTTTTGAAGTCATCAGGCCCAGGACTTTTCTTTTTTGGGAGTTTTTTTGATAACTGTTTCAATCTCATTTGTTGTAATTGGTTTGTTTAGGTTTTCTGATTCTTCCAGATTAATTTTTGGAAGATTATATGTTTCAAGGAATTTGTCCATTTTATCTAGGTTGTCTAGTTTTTTGGCATACAGTTCTTCATAGTATTTGCTTACAATATATTGTATTTCTGTTGTGTCAGTTATTTCTCCACTCTCATTTCTAATTTTATTTATTTGACTCCTCTCTCTTTTTTTCTTGGTGAGTCTGGTTAAAGGTTCATCGATCTTGTTTACCTTTTCAAAGAACTAGCTGATGGTTTCATTGATCCTCTGTATTGTTTCTTTAGCCTCTATGTCATTTATTTCTGCTCTGATCTTTATTATTTCCTTCCTTCTACTAGCTCTGGGCTTTACTGGCTGTTCTTTTTCAAGTTCTTTTAGATGCAGGGTCAAGTTGTTTATTTGAGCTTTTTCTAGCTTCTGAAAGTGTGCCTATAATGCTATGAACTTCCCTCTCAGGACTGCTTTTGCTGTGTCCCATAAATTTTGAGTTGATGTATGTTCGTTATCGTTCGTTTTAAGAATTTTTTTATTTTTTCTTTGATCTCATTGTTAACCCATTCATTATTTAATAACATGCTGTTTAGTTTCCAAGTGTTTGAGTATTTTTCAGTTTTTCTGTTGTGATTGATTTCTTGTTTCATGCCATTGTGATCAGAGAAAGTGCTCGATATGATTTCAGTCTTCTGAAAATTGTTGAGACTGCTTTTGTGCCCTAACATGTGGTCTATCCTAGAGAATGTACCATGAACACTTGAAAAGAATGTATATTCTGCTGCTTTAGGGTGAAAGGTTCTGAAGATATCTATTAAATCAAGTTGATCTAGTATGTCCTTTTAAGTCTGCTGTTTCTTTGTTAATTTTCTTCCTTGAGGATCTATCTAGTGGTATTAGAAAGGTATTGAAGTCCCCTACTTATTATAGTATTGCTGTTGATCTCGCCCTTTAAATCCATCAAAGTCTGCTTTATATATTTAGATGCTCCTATATTAGGTGTGTGATATTTATAACAGTTCTATCTTCCTGTTGGATTGCTCCCTTTATCATTTTGTCATGACCTTCTTTATCTCTTACTATAGCCTTTATTTATTTATTTTTTTTGTATTTTTCTGAAGCTGGAAACGGGGAGAGACAGTCAGACAGACTCCCGCATGCGCCCGACCAGGATCCACCCGGCACGCCCACCAGGGGGCGACGCTCTGCCCACCAGGGGGCGATGCTCTGCCCCTCCGGGGCGTCGCTCTGTTGCGACCAGAGCCACTCCAGCGCCTGGGGCAGAGGCCAAGGAGCCATCCCCAGCGCCCGGGCCATCTTTGCTCCAATGGAGCCTCGCTGTGGGAGGGGAAGAGAGAGACAGAGAGGAAGGAGAGGGGGAGGTGTGGAGAAGCAGATGGGCACTTCTCCTGTGTGCCCTGGCCGGGAATCGAACCCAGGTCCCCCACACGCCAGGCCGACGCTCTACCATTGAGCCAACCGGCCAGGGCTATAGCCTTTATTTTAAAGTCCATTTTGTCTGATATAAGTATTGCTACCCCAGCTTCTTTTTCATTTCCCTTTGCTTGAAATATTTTTTTCCATCCTTTTATCTTCAGTCATGTGCGTCTTTTGTTTTAAGGTGTGTCTCTTGTAGACAGACAGACAGCATGTGTATGGGTCCTGTTTTCTTATCCACGCAGCTACCCTGTGTCTTTTGATCGGACCATTTAATCCATTTACATTTAAGGTTATTACTGATATATAGTTGTTTATTGCCATTCTATTCTTTAAAACTGTATTCCTCTTTTGCTATATTCTTTTTCTCCTTTTATCTGTTTACAACAGGCCCCTTAGTACAGGCCCCTTAGCATTTCCTGCAGCATTGGTTTGGTTGTAGTGAAATCCTTATTTTGTCTGGAAAGCTTTTTATTTCTCCTTCAATTTTAAACAATAGCCTTGCAGGATAAAGTAGTCTTGGTTGTAGGCTCTTGTTCTGCATTATTTTGAATATTTCTTGCCAATCCTTCTGGCCTCAATTGTTTCTGTTGAGAAGTCGGAAGTCATCCTTATGCGGGCTTCTTTGTAGATGATAGCCTTTTTTTCTCTAGCAGCTTTTAATATTTTCTCTTTATCACTTAGCTTTGGTATTTTAATTATAATGTATCTTGATGTGGATTTCTTTGGGTTTCTCTTTAATGGAGTTCTCTGTGCTTCTTGAACTTGTGAGATGTTTTCCTGCCTTAATTGAGGGAAGTTTTCAGCTATGATATGTTTGAACAAAGTCTCTATTCCTTGTTCTTTCTCTTCTCCTTCAAGAACCCCTATGATGTGGATGTTATTTCTCTTCATGTTGTCACAGAGCTCTCTTAGAGTTTCCTCTGACTTTTTGAGTCTCTTTTCTTTTTTCTGCTCTGCTTCCGTGTCTTCATTTATCTTGTCGTCTAACTCGTTGATTGGATTCTCAGCTTCATCCATCCTGCTTCTAATTCCTTCCATTTTGTTCTTCATTTTCGATATTGTATTTGTCATTTCTGACTGATTCTTCTTTTTTTTTTTTTTTTGTATTTTTCTGAAGCTGGAAACGGGGAGAGACAGTCAGATAGACTCCCGCATGCGCCCGACTGGGATTCACCCGGCACGCCCACCAGGGGCGACGCTCTGCCCCTCCGGGACGTCGCTCTGCCATGACCAGAGCCACTCTAGCGCCTGGGGCAGAGGCCAAGGAGCCATCCCCAGCGCCCGGGCCATCTTTGCTCCAATGAAGCCTTGGCTGCGGGAGGGGAAGAGAGAGACAGAGAGGAAGGGGGGGGGGTGGAGAAGCAAATGGGCGCTTCTCCTATGTGCCCTGGCCGGGAATCGAACCCGGGTCCCCCGCACGCCAGGCCGACGCTCTACCGCTGAGCCAACCGGCCAGAACCCTGACTGATTCTTTTTTATTATTTTAATGTCCTTTTTTATATTTCTATCTCTATTTAGGTGTTCGTAATGACCATCTATTGTTGTTCTAAGATCTTTGAGCATCCTAACAATCGTTATTTTAAACTCTGCATCTGGTAATTTGGTTATTTGTGACTCATTCAGGTCCTTTTCTGGGTATTTCTCTTGATTCATTTGTGTTGTATTTCTCTGCATTCTCATTTTGTCTGTGTAAAAGAAGGTTTTGGCCACCAGAGTCCACTGGGTGTGGCCTCTGTGTTTCCTAGGTGTCGTCTGTCAGCAGGCCCACCACCCCCTCTGCTGTTGCTGCCTAGGGCGTTTGGGTATTGTCATTGCCGGTGCCTGCCCACTGGGGCTGTTGCTGTGGTCTCCACCTCTCCTTCACGGAGTGGTTGTAATCACGTGCTCGGTTGTAAAAGCCTCCTTGTCCTTGGCCTTCATCCCGCCCCCGCGGGTGGCGTTATGCTTAGCTCTGAGGGTAGGGGTGAGCACCTTTGCTCAACTGCGGGTTTCCACCTGATTCCGGGCTTTTGCCCTGTCCCTGCAGGAGGAGCCTGCTTGTGGGACGGCTGCAAGCCTTGGCTGCACAGGCCCGGCAGGACTGCGTGCCCATGCTCAGTAGCGGGACTCTGCCTGTTCTGGGCTTTTGGCTCCACCCCCGCGGGAGGAGCTGGCTCCCAAGTCAGGCCACAAGCCTCGGTTCCCTCAAGGCTGTGCTCCTGCGCCCTTACTCAAGGGCAGGTCTCCACCCTTTCCAGGGCTCCTGCCCTTCCCCCACAGGCTGGATTGCAGGCAGCCCGCAGCTGGGCTTGACCACTTTTGCACATACCCTCGTTCCCAGTCGGGCAAGATCGAGCTCACACCTGGGCCTCAGTGGTGGCCAGCTGGCTTCCGCCCTTGCTGACAGAACCGCTCTTCCACATCCCGCTGCCGCCAGCCTTTGGGCGAGCCCTCAGCCTTGTGGGTGGGGCGCTGCAGCTCAGATCCTAACACTCCCTACTGTAGCCCTGAAAGCTCCCTCTAAGCAACTCTGCTCTGAGTGCCGGCGGAGAGCTTGTTTGGCTGGTGTCCTGCTTCCCTTTGCTGGTATTGCTGTTTCCAGGGGAAATATTCACTTCAGATTTGGGGAGTGACTCGTACTGGGGGTAGGGTGGCTCTCTCGCAAAATGCTTCTCCCTGTGCCTCCTAGATTACACTCTCTTCCTGCTACTCTGGTACTCTCCTCTCTCCCCGTCCTCCAGATCCCTGGGTGAGTGGTTGTGAGAGAGGTTTTCTGCGCAGTCCCTTTAAGAAGAATCCTGGGTCTGAGAAATCAGTCTCTTTCTCACAAACAGTATCCTGACTTGTTTCCAGCTAAATATTGTCCATACGCCTCTTCTAGGCTCTGGGGCTGCAGGCTGGGGCTTTGTTCCTGGGACTCAAGACCCTCCCCTCTCTGCTAAACTCACTTCCCGCCACGTGAGTGTCTCCCGGCTGCTGTTCACTCCGGGAAGCTGGGCAGCCCTCTCCACGTTTCCACTTTTCCTACCAGTCTCAGTATGGCTTCTTCAGTGTTCCTTGGTTGAATAGTCCTCTTAGTTTAGTCCAAAGTTGGTTTTTCCAGATGATGGTTCTTAAAATTAGTTTGTAATCCACTTTGGTTCAGGGAGGTGGAAGTTGTTACATCCACCTACTCCATCGCCATCTTGTCTGGAGAGGTAATATTTTTAGAGAGGAAGAAGCTGAAGTTTGAGATGTAAATTATTGATTGGAGGAAATAATGGAACTGTGACTAGTAGAAATAAATTTGAATTTAGGACATTATTACTTTAAAAGTTTTTGTTTTCAAGAGAATCAGAAGACAAGCCACTGGGAGAAAGTGATTACAAAAGATACATCTAATAGGGACTGTTATCTGAAATATATAAAGAACATTTAAAACTCGGTATTAAGGGGGGAAAAACAGTTAAAACATGGGTTGAAGACCTTAGCAGACACACTGAGGAAAATATATAGATGGCAAGTAAGCATATGAAAAGATGTTCCATATCATATATCAGTAAAATGCAAATTAAAACAACAGCGATATACCACTACATATCTCTTAAAATGGCCAAAATTCAAAACACTGACAGCACCAATTGATGGTGAGGTTGTGGAGCAACAGGAACTTTCACTGCTGATGAGAATGCCACTCTTGAAGACAGTTGAGTGGTTTCTTACAAGATTAAACTTGCTCTTACCATACAATGTAGCGATTATACCCCTTGGAATTTACCCAAGGAGTTGAAAACTTAGGTCCACACAAAAACCTATGTACAGGTGCTTGTAGAAACTTTATTCATAATTACATAACCTGGAGACAACCAAGATGTCCTTCAGTAGGTGAATGCATAAATAAACTGCAGGACATCTGGATAATGGAATATCATTCATCACTAAAAGGAAGTGAAATCTCAAGAGAGGCTACATACTGTATAGTTCCAACTCTATGACATTCTGGAAAAGGCAAAACTATAGAGACAGTAAAAAGATCAGTGGTTGCTAGGGGTGGTGGCAGGTGGAGATGAATAGGCAGAGCACAAAGAATTGTTAGGACAGTGAAAATATTCCGTATGATACCATAATGATAGATAAAATGCCATATATCTTTATATATTTTCTAAGCACATAAAATATAAAAACACCAGTAGTGAACCCTAATGTGAACTATGGGCTTTGAGTAATTATGATGTGGCAATGTTCGTTTTTGGTTAAAAAGAAAAATTGCACTCTTGTGAGTGATGTTAATAATGGGAGAGACTGCATATGTGGGGACAAGGGATATAGGATAAATTTTTGTACTTTCCTCTCAGTTTTGCTGGAAGCCTAAAATTACTCTAAAAAATTGTGTACATATATGTGTGTGTGTATTAGATATATAAAACACATTCCTACACCATTTAGCAGAACTCATTATATATACATACACACACTCACAGAGTGTTCAGTGGCATAGGAATTTGTTTTTGTAAGCAATTAGTGAAATTTTAAAAATGGAAATTCTACTTTTCCCCCAATTTCTTCCATCCCTATGCATCCAGAAGGTTATACCCCCAAATATGCAGCCTTTACTGTATTTAAGGGTTTAGGATAAAATAATAGAATCTTGCCTTAGTTTTATTTTGAATTTATGAACCTATTTTGAACGCCTCTACATGTGTGATGATGGGAATTCAAAGAATTGCAGTCAGCATGACCAGAAAAAGAATGAATAAAACCTTGAAATAGATTTTGAAAAGGAGTCATAGTCTTTCACTGTATTAGGTTAAAGCAGTCTTGTGATTGAGGATTACAATTATATATAAATTAATTAACTAATGTATGTAAATCTAAAATTATCAAGATAACCCTCTTCGACTATATATAATGTCAAACCTGCAGCCCTAATCTTTTACCCTCAGTTTCTGCGTAATAAATACCCCAATGATAATATAATAGTATCGATCTTGTACAATTACATAACCATTTGGTTTCATATATAATATCTCATTAGATCTTATACCATGTCTGTGAGGGAGATAGAACAGATTAACAGATTGTATTACCATATTTGGTGAATTAAGGACAGTATTACACATTTCTTTCTTTCTTTCTCTCTCTCTCTCTCTCTTTCTCTCTCTCTCTCTCTCTCTCTGTCTCTTTTTCTTTCTCTTTTTCTTTATTTTGTTTTTAATAGAGAGAGAGAGGAAAGGATGTAGGGGGAGAGAGAAGCATCAATTCGTTGTTCCACTTAACTGTGCACCCATTATTATACATACCCTGACCAGAGCTTGAACGGGCAACCCCGGGTTCAAGCAGGTGCCCTTGGGATCAAGCCAGCAACCTTGAGATTGAGCTGGTAACCTCGGCACTCTGGGACAATACTTTATGCACTGCGCCACGGGCTGGGGCTATACCATATTTCTAAGAAAACTGAAGTACAGAAATGTCAAGTGACTTTTGCCCCATAGTCATTGGACAATTGAATGATTTAGCCAACCTGGAACCTCAGCCTTCTGAGCTTCACATCTTTTATATAAGTTTAAGTGATGGGTTCCAGTAACCATTTATTTTAGATCTATTTTTTAAAATCACTCTTTGAGTTACTCTTGCCCCTTCCAAGGGCTCTCCAGCCCTACAAAAACTGCCTGTTGGAGATACATCTCCATCTTTACTCACTTGTACTTCTTTGTACCTGTTTTTATATGCATATCTTGTCTCCCCAACTGGTATACATATTTCCTTAGGACAAACACTGTGCTTAATATTTAATTAGCACTCAGAAATTCCTGATCATTTAACTTCCCCAGTGCATTGTGATTACTAGGATCTGAAATAGTTATTCAGATGCTCAGCTGGTCAGTTGTAGAGCAAGGAGAAAGTTTTGGCCACTCTCCTCTTATCCTCAGGAACGATTAGTAGCTATGGGGATAATTAATGTTGTTGACTAGAGAGATAGGCCCATTGAGGAGCCAGCTAGTTGTAGGACCGTGTACTGTCAGTAAGCCCTTTTCTCTGGTTCCTCCTGTGACTGGGCTGTCTGCAAAGGTAGTCACAGTGGGAAATTACTCACCATTTCTCTTCTTCAGGTCCTAAAAATAATGATTATTGGAATGATAACAGCTCTTCTGCCTGTGTCAGTATAGTTTCAAAGCCAGCTTTTACTTACCTTACTGCATTTAACCTTTTCAAAAGTTCATTGAGCTATTAGGGCAGGGCCATTACTGATCAATAAGTGAAGAAACTCTGGCTTAGAACAGAGAAATGACTTTCCCAAGATCAGGAGGCTCAGCAGTACTTGACTGGAGATTTTTCTGGCTCCTGGTCCAGAACCTTTCCATTATACTACACTGCTTCTGATTGTCAGTGATGTTTACCATCATTATTATTTGATAACTAGAGGATTTCACAGTGGGGTTGGAGGCCTTTTTTTAAATGAAAAATATTGTGAAGGTAGTATGGCCTATGCTTCTTATCCAACTTAGCTTTGCTTTTATTTAGCCTATGCTTCTTATCCAACTTAGCTTTGCTTTTATTTGTACTGAAATGAAATAAATTGAGCTAATTATGACAATCATGTTGATGACTATAATTGAATAGAAATGACAGGATCAATGCATTTTTGCTTTTTAAAAAAATTAATCAGGTTTAGCACTTTTAAAGTATAATGCCAAACCATCTAGATGCGAAAACAAATAAAACCTCTAGCCAGACTTAAATGAAAAATAACAATACTGAAACATGTATGATTTTTATTAGTATAATCTGTATGATGACAGCACGTGATAGAAAATATTAGAATATTTCTTTGACATTTACATTTTTCATTTTATTATTTGTCTTCAGATAATTCGCCTGATTATAACACATTTTGAAATGTTGTTTGACCAACCTATTATGTCTTTGACTGCTCCTGAGAATTTACAGATATTTGGGTTTTCTCAATTAGTACTTTAATTCATACCTCCCCAGAATTTACCAAATGGATGTTTTCAGTGTGCTATTGGATACCCTATTTTATTTATAATAATAATAAAAGAAACTTCACTTTAATGTCATTGTTACATTAAATAAACATATTGCATTTCATGAACAACAAGGAAAAACACCTCTGTTAGCTATTTAATATTATTTTAATTCTCCTATATAGACAAAATAACATGCACTCATATTTCTTCATATTTGCCTAAACTTAATTGAAACCTCAAAATAGTTATTTAATATGCGACCCACTATAAACTTCAATAGAAGTAAATATATATTGCTTTATTTGGGCTAAACTAGGCAGATTTTTTGGGGTAGTATTTTAGATCATAGTGGTAATAAAAATGGTAGGCTGGATGTGTGGTGCTAGGTCTTGTGCCAGGTGCTTTACATAAATTATAGATTCATAAGCTATAATAATGATCTGAAATTATGGATTAATATTGATTGAAGTATAAACGATATAGTTACCATGTGTGAAAATTTTTTTTAATATCTTCAGCAAACACTCTTTCAGGTACCCTCCAAAAAAGATTTATAAAGTATTGCCCTTGGAATTAGGAAACTGAGGTATTCTACTAATCAGAAAGTTAACAAACATATTAGTGGGGAGGGAGATGTATAGGATAGCTATCTTTTTTTTTAAGATTTTATTTATTCATTTTAGAAAGGGGGGAGGCCAGGAATTATCAACTCCCATATGTCCCTTGACCAGGCAAGCCCAGGGTTTTGAACTGGTGACCTCAGCATTCCAGGTCAACACTTTATCTGCTGTGCCACTCTTTTAGGCTTTTTACAGTTTCCTGGAGCTCAAGTCTATTGTCTAATGAATAATAAATAGCCTCAACTATTGTAGCATCCATATGTGGAAAAATTTCAAGTTTCCAGAGCCTTCCTGGTAATATAATAACTGGGCTACTAGGGTAATCTTTCTAATATTGCTTCAGAAATAATAAAAAATATCCCAAAAGTAAAATCTTTTTGTGAGCATGGCCTCGTTCTGTTTACAAATGATGGCTTCTACTTTTTTCAGATGTGTCTTGCTGAATCAGGTCTCTCTTATCCCTGCCATCGACTTACAGTGGGAAGAAGATCTTCCCCTGCACAAACCCGGGAGCAGTCCGAGGAGGTAAGCCTGTTTGCCAGCTTTCAATGACGAGAAGGCCTATCCTCCACCCACCTGCCCACTTCCTATTTTTATCTGCCACAGCAGTGAATAGATAAAGTTAATGTAGTGTGAATAAAGTCTCAGTAAATTCTTTAGGGCAGAAACTTTCCATGCTAGGTTATTGCTAATGTGGTCTTTCATGTTCTATAAGTTTTGTGTTTCAGCAGACAGAATTCGGGTGGATTGGTTGAAAGGGTTTTTACTTAGAACTGTCAAGTTAACAAAGGGATTTTTCTTTTCTGCTGATAGTTCAGGATTGACCTTCTGTGAGCCAAGGCATTGTGCTTGATATTAGGTAATAAAGATGAATCACAATGTACCTATACCAAGGTGCTCAGAATGGAAGGTAATAGATTAGTAAACTAATAATCATGACTTATTGTAATAAATGCGGTGACAGCAGTCAGTGTACATAGGGTGCTTATAGAAAAAGAAAAGAGTCAGATAAGATGAACATGTTTATGTATGTGGTGTGCCTGTGTTTGTCTTTGTGGGTCGGAATGATATTAAAAGGCGCAGTGCCTTTTTTATGGATACAAGTAGCATTCTCTGTACAACTATGACTGATTATAAAAGAACGGGAAAATGAGCCTGAAGATTATTGTTTCTCTGTTTAAAAAGTATTTATTGACCTCTTGTTAAATGTATGCAACAGAGGTCATAATTAAATAGCACAGAAAAACTTTATTTATACCAGTGTTTTCAGGCTAGAGCGTGACACAAGTATTTAAAAGCTTGGGATAGTTCAGTAAAACCATTTTCCACTTAGAGTCTGTATAAAATATGGTTGCAAATTTTTATTTAAACTCAGTTTTTGGACACTCCTTTTGGGAACTGCCACAAGCCCTCTCCAGCCATCCTCTGCATATTTATTTATATCACTTAAATATGTGGAAGAAGAATGAGATTGCATACGTGAAGCTCTAGTCTATGGTTATTCTGTAAAAATGATAATTTGCTACTCTCGATTTTTAATATTTTTTTTAGAAATCCACAAAGAAAAAAAAAGTTTTCCCCTGTTCCACATACTACTGTACAATTTCCTTGGGCCTCTAAAAATGTTAATTTCCTTTAAAGAACCCACATTGTTTTTCTAGCACTTTATCTCACTAATCCTCATGAAAGACAAAAATGATATTGAGTTTTATGCTTGGCAGAATTTGCCAGAAATAATTTATTGAAATATTTCTACTATTTCTTTCTACTATTTCTGAGTATATTTTAAATGGCTAAAGTAGGTTATGCTTCAACTCTTTAATGGATAAATCTCCTATCATTAAAAGGGAGCCAACTAGCTCCACCCAAAATTCTTAATTCGGTTCTATGAGAGGTGACAGATACCTGTTTGACTCCACTTTATGTCCTTCTCTTACCCTTGCCATCATATATGTTGTTGAGGCAGTTCCATGGGCAGAAAGAAGTCAGAGTTAGAGAGTGAGGAGTAATGTTTGTGAAACTGGCACACTCTCTAGGTTAATTAGAGAAGGTAGAGTGGGGTTGGTAGGCTTTGCCAAATTAAAGCAGCCACAGCCTCAGAATACCTTAAAATCTGATTATCTGAGATGAATCCGTTACTTTCTTCTTCCCTGGCTAACTGCAAATGCCATCTCCTCCTGGGAGCTGGTGAGAAATGGGAAAGAAGCTGTAATGTGGTTTTTATGTTGTCATAGAGTTATAAAACTGGAAAGGATTTTTAATTTAATTTCCACTCTTCCATCCATCCATTCTTCATTCATTTAAAGTTATTTACTGTCATCTACATCCAAACATTAGGACCAGTCTCTGTGCTAAAAGAGCTCACCCAAAATACCCCATCAAAATATTCCTTTGTTTTTACCTCTAATGACAGGGTTCTGACATCATGAGGCCACCAGTTCCATTGTTGAGCAGCTCTGTCATGTGACTCTAAGTGAATTTAACTATTAGAGTCAGATAATAGTTTTGTAAGATACCATGCTATGCCATCTCTTCATTTTCACAGCCACCTTTGTGGGTCAATATTAGTCACATTCTACAGTGGGGATGCGAAGACACTTGCTCAGTCATAGAGAAAATGGTAGAATAATCAATGCAAAATCTTTTGGTTATAAATTCAGATGTCTTTGTGGTGGTTTTCTTGTCATAATATCATAGCTATCTCTTTCTTAATTTTCATCTTATTGAACCTTTCTACAGTTCTTGTATCCATTGAAACTTTCTCAAACTTTGCTTCTCAGATTCTTTCTTTCAACTGAGTTTATAATTTTTGGCAGCTGTCTTTTCATCTTACTATTTTTCTTCCTTCACCAATTGAAATACTTATATATTTTTTTATTTATACATTAATATAATTACCAGTATAGATATATACTCTGTAAACTTTTCTCTTTATCACTCTTGTTCTTTTATTTTTTAACTGATCTTACTTATTTTTATAAACTCAACTATGATTTATATACTGATGATTCCAAATGTACATTTTTTCTGGGCTTCTCTCCTGAGCTGCTAAGAAGATTTTTATTCCAGCTGCCTACTATTTTTACCTGGATGTCCTACAGTTCCTCAAACTTAATTGATAGCTGGTCTCAGTATCCTCCCTCAGCAGTGTAACCCTCTCTACCCACTCAGTTACCCAAATCTTGGTATCATATTCCGCTCTTCTATTTTGTTTATCCTTTAATCTATTTGGTCAACAGTTCCCATCAGTTCTGCTGAAGTATATTTTAAGTCTGTTCCCTTCACTAAATTCTCAGTGCGACTGCTCAACTATATGTTCTCAAGGTCTCTCACTTGGAACTTTGAAATAAGTCTCCCATTTCATGTCCTCAGGTCTGATCTGCCATGTAACACCACACCACACCACACCACTGCAAACACACACACACACACACACACACACACACACGGAGCCATCAGTTATTCCTTTGAATAGTCCTCTGCCTAAAAACTTTTAGTGATTTCCTTCTTGCCATCAGTAATTTTTTAGGTAGCTCCATACTGCTTTCCACGGTGGCTGCACCAATCTACATTCCCACCAGCAGTGCACGAGGGTTCCCTTTTCTCTACATCCTCACCAACACTTGTTGTTTGTTGATTTATTGATGACAGCATTCTGACAGGTGTGTGGTGATATCTCATTGTGGCTTAATTTGCATTTCTCTAATGATTAGTGATGTTGAGCATCTTTACACTAGGCATTATAATTATATTTTATGTGGTATTCTTTGAGAGAATATAATCTATTATATTCTTCAAGGAGTGTGGCACTTAGTAGGGGTTTAAAAATATTTGTTTAATGCTAAAAGGAATAAATGAATGTAATAAACAGCTAAAATCAAATTGCAGATTTTTTTTTAGCTGTTTTTAAAATTTTGAATAAATAGCTTCTCTGTATTCAAAGAATTTTAGGGCAGCCATGACTGAACCAAATAATTATTATTCTCATCAGCAAATATTAATGAAAAAAAGATTATCTCATTTTTTAGAAAAAAGCTTTTCCTAACCTGTTAGATGGCTATTAAAAAAATGTGAAGAGATTTCAAGCTCCTTATACATAATTAACTAGCTCATTCTTCCATATTTCAATAATTCATATTTGAAATATACTTTTTTTCAACAGAATTCGCTTTTTAGATACCTTCCTTTAAAGCTGTTATCATTTCACTTTCTGGGTTCTTAAGGGATTTGGGAACTCTATACTTTGTGAAGACAAAATGAATAGTGGGTTACATAGGCACGAAATGAAATCACCATTCTAGTATGAGGTAAAATCCTATTGTTATGAAAAAGGGCTGTTATTAGATTGAAAACTGAATCAGGAGAAAAATCGATATGGGGGACTAAAGTAAAGGGAGTGAGAAAAGAAATCTGACATATAGAACAACCCCTTTCTTTTCATCTGTGTTCTTCAACCCTCCTTTTTAACACAGTGCCTCATAAAGGCGGGAAGGGTACTAGGCAGGACTAAATGAAGGCTGAGATGATAGCTTAGCTAATAGAGGATGTGAGGTTTGTCATTGCTGACCTTTTGTTTCTTTCTACTTGCCTGTGAACTTGGGTAAGCATCGTAAAGGAACATGTAGTGTACCTTGAAGGTCCTGAGCCTTTGCCTGTTTAAGGCTGAGCCTTGGAGTTGAAGGGAACTTCATGCTCCAGATATTTGCCTGCCTGAAATAGAGGGAATTCAAGCACATAGATGTGTTATTTTGTGGAGGAGGCTCTTTCACTGCCTTGAAATGAGAAGGTATTTAAAATACTTAAGCTGTTGAATTGCTAAAATCAGGAAGAGGTCTTGGCTATACAAAGCAAAACAATAAAGTAGGATTAGGATCACAAGTTAAAATAAGGCTTCTGTGAGAAATAGTGGTAGAGTCAGAATAACAGATAGACTGCTTAGGGCAAGGACCATTCATTTTCATTCATCCAGTAAGTATTTGTTCATTACGTTCTCTGTTCAAACCATTGGGAAGACTTTTTAAAATAAAAGAGGAAATGTTACAATTATAGGAATTACCGGTAATTCTTGGGATATATGCAAGGAAGAAATGCTAAGCCTACTAAATCAAATGGAGTAAATATCTTGGCTGCCTCATTTGGAGCTGTTAGACTCACTGGATCAGTAGTTTTTAAAATCATTCCATAGTATCCTGAGAGCCATCAGAGGTACCCAGCTGTCAAAGGGATATGAGCAAGAAAAGGCCAAGCGCAAGAGCATTAGGCTCCCCTTTGCCCTCTCCTAAACCTCTATCAGAGTGGACTTAGTTTTTATATATTGTATGCATTATAATTTTATGTAATGTTGTGCTTGGGGCCAGCGGCGGGAGGTAACCCTATGAAAAGAACTTTGGAAATTATCTTTAAAATTCCTTTTAGCTTTAAAACTGATTTTGTGACTGTCTATACTCTAATATCCCCTCTAGCTAAGTTTTATGAGTCTTTGATTCTAAGTGTCTCTTAATGCTTCTCTAGCAGATATTTATCACTAAGTTAGGCTCTTTTACATTGACTGAAGCATCAAATAGTTTCCTCATTTTCATAACTTAAGTATATAGCACACTGTATTTTAAAAGATAGAAATTTCATTTATTAAATAGATTTTGTAGAATTTATTTGTTGAACATAGTACAGACAGGTATTTAGCCAGATACCTTGCTGGGGCCTTGTTCTTATTTCAAGGCATGAATATTTGTCAGTATCCACAACTCAGTTTGAGTGTTTTAAGTCTCAGTATTTTTGAAATCTTACTCTAACCAGAGATCAGCAGACTAGTTTGTAATTTCAAACTGCTTTCAATGGTAATACCTTAAATTTCACCCAATATTGCTGAAAACGAAAGAAGCAGAGCATGTTTATCAGTAGTATATTCTCAGTAGATGTTTATTTCACCAAAGCATCATTATATTTAATAGCCTGCAGTGTGTATTTTGTTATCTTCCGGTAACACTGGGAGGATAGTATGCAGTATTTCACTGAAGAAAAATTTGAGAATCATTGCAGTAAGGCAATGCCAAGTTGGAAAATGCTACCTTTGCTTTACCTGCCAAATGTAATTTGAGTGAGCTTTTTATGTCTCATACAGCTACTTTGTCTCTGACCTCTTTGATTATACCTATCTCTTCACTTATTGAACAAATGTTTATTGAGCACTTAATTGTGTTATTATAGGCTAAGGATGAAACAGACTAAAATACCTGTCTTCATTAAGTTTGTAAGCATCCTTTATTTTCCCTCAGTCTCCAATCTTTAGGGCAGTGATTTTCAACCTTTTTCATCTCATGGCGCACATAAACTATATAATTACTAAAATTCTGCGTCACACCAAATATATATATATATATATATATATATATAAATATATATATATATTCAATCTATCAAAAAAATATATAATTTTGATTCATTCACAGTAAGCAGCTAGTGTTGTGTTGGCTGTTGTCATTTTTTATTTGACAGTCTAAGGCAGGGGTCCCCAAACTATGGCCCGCAGGCCGCACGCAGCCCCCTGAGGCCATTTACCCGCCCCCACCGCACTTCCGGAAGGGGCACCTCTTTCATTGGTGGTCAGTGAGAGTACAGTACTACTTCCGGTGACACGGGATGCATGCGTCACGGCTCCGGAAACGCGCCATATCACTTGTTACGGCTAGCATGGAACCAGACATTGACCATCTCATTAGCTGAAAGCAGGCCCATAGTTCCCATTGAAATACTGGTCAGTTTGTTGATTTAAATTTACTTGTTCTTTATTTTAAAGATTGTATTTGTTCCCGTTTTGTTTTTTTACTTTAAAATAAGATATGTGCAGTGTGCATAGGGATTTGTTCATAGGTTTTTTATAGTCCGGCCCTCCAGCGGTCTGAGGGACAGTGAACTGGCCCCCTGTGTAAAAGGTTTGGGGACCCCTGGTAAGGCCCTGGTCAGCAAACTGCGGCTCGTGAGCCACATGCGGCTCTTTGGCCCCTTGAGTGTGGCTCTTCCACAAAATACCACGTATGGGCACTACATCGATAAGGAATGTACCTACCTACATAGTTTAAGTTTAAAAAATTTGGCTCTCAAAAGAAATTTCAGTCGTTGTACTCTTAATATTTGCCTCTGTTGACTAATGAGTTCGCCGACCATTGGTCTAAGGGAAAAGAGGTCAGTGCCCCTGACTATAAATAGTCATGTACTGCATGTTTCGAAAATTCTTGTAGCACATGGTTTGAAAATTGCTGGTCTAAGGGTATCACAGCAAATTTAGAAATATGTGTAAGCTTTAAACTGAAAAATATTAAGCTTTGCTCTAGCAAATGGCTTTTTCTTTAATAAAAATTTTATAATGCTAAATGTGATTATATAACTTATATTTTGAAATTTGATTTCCTAAAGTCAATATGAAACTAATCAGGACTTTCCTTAAATAGCAAAGCACCGATGTTCATATGGTTAGTGATAGTGATGGAGATGACTTTGAAGATGCTCCTGAATTTGGGGTGGATGATGGAGAGGTATTCGGCATTGCATCATCTGCCCTGAGAAAATCTCCAATGAGTGAGTATTAATAGCTTTCTGGGTCCAGCACTTAATTCTCCCTCCTATTGCAGAATAGTGAGCTTAAAAGTTTCTTAATGACTTTCAAGTTTGGAGAGATAAAATATAGCAAATAGGAATTATTCACTATAACTAGAGCATATTAAGTTTTTACTTTATTGTGTCCAGCGATTCCCAGTGCTTTTATAAAATTCATTAAAAATGCAAGGGAATATAATTTGTTTCAAATGTATAATTAGCTGTGAATATGTCTCTTTAAACCTAGGGGCTGGTAAACAAATAGCTGAACTTTCTGTGACTATAGTTGTTTCCCTACGTTTTATTGGAGATACCAGTTTTAAGAGTAGTAATATTACTTTTCCATGAATTGTTACCCATCTTTGAAATATAAAAAGTAAACTAAATGTACTATCTCCCTCACTTCCACTTTACAAGATACATACTATAGAATTATAAGTGATTGCTATATACATAATGGCTGTTAAAATAAGCCTTTTAAATGGGTCATTCACTCTGAAATTACGGAAATCCTGGGTGTAGAAATAGATATATTTGCATTAAATTGACTTTTTTTCTGATTAATAGGGTATTAAAATAAATTGAGATCCTTTAAATATAATTTCATCACAAGATGCCATTTCAAGAAAACATCAAAATTCTTTTGATGCCTGGCACATGTTTTAAATGCTTATTAGCAGGATTGTGTCAGTTGCATTTTGAAAACTTGTGAGCTTGGAATTTTTTTAAGATTTGATGAAATCTTCTAATGTTTATCAAGTTAAAAATGTCTCCTCAGATATATCACAGACGCTAAAATTTAATTTTATTTCCTCTTTATTGATTAAATATATTTCTTATATGTGGGATTAGATGTTATGTGGTTTGTTTTTTGTGTCTATTTGTTTTGTTTTTTTTGTTTTTGTTTTTTCTTTTGTTTGTTTTTTAGTGCCAGAAAACGCAGAAAATGAAGGAGATGCCTTATTACAATTTACAGCAGAGTTTTCTTCAAGGTAGGGTTAGGACGTTAACTATATAAAATTGATGTCCTTTTAATACCATTGTGATTTTTCTGGATCTATTTTAATCATAGTTTGATTGTTTTTAATTTCTCCTTAAAATATTCAAAGGATACATTTATCAATGTATATAGTCCAGATAGTGAAACATGTAGTATTTAATGTCGAATAACTAGTTAATCATTTATGCCACTTCAGAGATGTGTTCATCTTATCTCTGTATCTTTATTGAAGCACAATAAATGGATCACTAATTTAATACATATATTGACTATATTCTGAAAGGGCTAGGTTATGAAACACTACTTTTTAGTGTATCCTAAGACAACAGAATAAGCTTTAAAATAATATTACATAAAAAGATAATTTAAAATGTAAGCAAATTTTTTTTAATTTTTGTTTTGGAATCACTTAGCATTTCTTTTGAGAGTCTAATATAGCATGTTTATATATTGAGATTCTTCTAAGGTGTTTAAGTCAAGAGAATTTCAATATTAAACCCTAAAATTTTATGAAAATAATATTTCTCTAATTCTATCTTCTAGTGTAACAGTATAATTTGGAAACTGTAGGATACCATTTTTCCCTCTCTGTTGAACTTCCATAATAATGGAACTAAAATGTTAAGGCCATAGTAGCTAGGAAAGTCTAATGAAAGTGGGTAACCAGAAATTGCTACTTATAAATGGCATGGTTTTGTGACATTTATTAAATACATTTGCTAGATGTACTTAAAATTCCAGGGTTCTAATATATCAGTATAGGCCACGAAGAGCTCTAAAAACTAATGAAGCTCATTCTCAAGCCTTTAAATAAATGGTATAATGTTTGATCTGTATGTAAGACACATTAGCTCCAAATTTACTTAAGTCATTGGTTAGACTTGTGAAACTTTGAAGTTAATTTGAAATGTATTTTAATTAACACACACACTTTTTCCTATAGATATGGAGACTGCCATCCTGTATTTTTTATTGGCTCGTTAGAAGCTGCTTTTCAAGAGGCCTTCTATGTGAAAGCCCGAGATGTAAGTGCAATCTTACCTTTCTGATTAAAAAGGGCATCTCAGGCCCTGGCTGATTACCTCAATTAATTAGTGTCGTCCCAAACTCCAAGATTGCAGGTTCAC
The DNA here is from genome assembly GCF_036850995.1 of Saccopteryx leptura. Taxonomy (NCBI): domain Eukaryota; kingdom Metazoa; phylum Chordata; class Mammalia; order Chiroptera; family Emballonuridae; genus Saccopteryx; species Saccopteryx leptura. The sequence continues at coordinate 124,690,306 of NC_089505.1, read as the reverse complement.
TCCCTGGTCAGGGCACATGTGGGAAGCAACCAATGAGTGTGCACCCAATGAAGTGAAACAACAAATGCTTTTCCTTTTCTCTCTCTCTCTCTAAAATCAATCAATAAATTAAAAAAAAAAAAAGTCCTTCTGAAGGGTTTATCACCAGACCTGAGGCAATGCTTAATGTTTTTTGTTTTTTTCAGATTAGAGACTTGATTTTGTTTCTAGTTCATTTACTGACCTAATCATCACTAAGGTGCCCATTTCAGAGGGTCAGTAGCATGATAGGGTACCACTGGCTCTGCAGAAGGCCTTAAAATGGGGTTTTGTTGTTGTTGTTTTTGTTGTTTGTAGGGAAATAAAAAAGGTGGACATGCTTAGAAGGAACCAGGCTACTTGTTTGTATTCTTTTAAGTTATGTGATTGACAGGTTCTTGCTAAAATATTTGTCCTTCAGTCTTTTTCCAAAATGATTATTCCATCTTTTTTTTTAAAAGATTTTATTTGTTTATTATAGAGAGGGGAGAGAGAGAAAGAGAGAGAGAAGGGGGGAGGAGCAGAAAGCATCAACTCCCATATGTGCCTTGACCAGGCAAGCCCAGGGTTTTTTTGAACCGGCAGCCTCAGCGTTTCCAGGTTGACGCTTTATCCACTGCGCCACCACAGGTCAGGCGATTATTCCATCTTTTAGTATGTATCTAGTAGCTATAATATTTTTTCCCCAAAAAGTCACTTTGGGTGGGACAAGTAAAGGGTGATGGTAAAAGGAAAAAAAAAGTCACTTTGGACAACAAGAAGATTCTTCCTTAAACACAGAAATAAGCTTTGTGATCTTGAAATCAAGTAGACTGAAGTTTATAACAGGAATTCAGAAGGCATGTTTTGAGCAGAAAGGTTCTATGCAATCATTCTAAATTGGCAGAGTAGTGGAAACTCAGTAAACTGGTTCCTGCCTATTTGTACAGCTTCAGTTTTTCCCCTTCCCTGCCTTACACTTAATAGATCCAGCAATAATATATTATTTGTATTTTTCCATAATCTGACTCTTTTTTCATGTTTCCTCAGACAAGAATGGCTTTCATCCTGCTCTTTACCTGGTGACTCTACACTTACTCTGAGACTTATCCTTTCCTGACATACTCATTTTTACACTGACTACACCCACTCCTGTAGTACTTTGCAGTGATACTTTCTGCTCTTATCTTCACACTTAACACATTGGTTATAAGTATCCATTCTCTCTATATATATATATCCTATTGAGATTTTGTTTTCTTTTTAACAGTGATTGGGTACCTTATATCCTTATACTACATAGCAGATACTCTGTATATTTGATGAATGAAGGAAAAAAGAGAGGAAGTAATACTGTGTAGATGAAGCAGAAGGAAAGTTATTGGAATTAAAGAGGGCACAGAATTTTGATAATAGAGGGTAAGAATGCTTCTAAAATTTCTAGTTTCTGTTAAACTCTGCCCTAAAGAAAAATTTATTATAAACGGATTTTAAAAATTGAACTCCAGGACAGTAGTGACAAAACTTAGAGCTATCAGAAAAGAAAAAACAAACAAAAGAAAAAAAAAACCTTAGAGCCATCACAGGCAGTTTAATGAAGGAGATTAAGAAATCTAAACATCTGCCTAACCAGTGTTTACCTGGGATGCTGAGGTCCCATGTTCGAAACCCCAAAGTTGCTGATTTGAGCAGCGGTTCATCGAGCTTGAGCACAGGGTCACCAGCTTGAGCATCAGATTGTTGAAATGATCCCCTGGTGCCAGCTTGAGCCCAAGGTTGCTGGCATGAGCAAGGGGTCACAGGCTCAGCTGGAGCTTCCAGTCAAGTCACATATGAGAAAGCAGTCAATGAACAACTAAAGTGACACAAGTTTGATGCGTCTCATCTCTCTTCTTTCCTGTCTCTCTCTCACCTTCTCTAAAGAAAGAGAGAGAGAGAGAGGGAGGGAGGGAAGAAAGAAGGAAGGAAGGGAGGGAAGGAGAAAGAGAGAGAAGAGAGAAAGGAAAGAAAGAAAAGAAAGAAAGAAGAAAAGAAAGAGGAGAAAGAAATATAAACATCAACTGCTTTTTTAGCTTAAGAATAGTGGAATAGGCCCTGGCCGGTTGGCTCAGTGGTAGAACGTCGGCCTGGCGTGCAGAAGTCCCGGGTTCGATTCCCAGCCAGGGCACACAGGAGAAGCGCCCATCTGCTTCTCCACCCCTCCCCCTCTCCTTCCTCTCTGTCTCTCTCTTCCCTTCCGCAGCTGAGGCTCCATTGGAGCAAAGATGGCCCGGGCGCTGGGGATGGCTCCTTGGCCTCTGCCCCAGGCGCTAGAGTGACTCTGGTTGTGGCAGAGCAACGCCCCCTGGTGGGCAGAGCGTCACCCCTTGGTGGGCGTGCCGGGTGGATCCCGGTCGGGCGCATGCGGGAGTCTGTCTGTTTCTCCCCGTTTCTAGCTTCAGAAAAATACAAAAAAAGAAAAAAGAAAAAAAAAGAATAGTGGAATAACCTATTATAAAGGCTGTTTTAGGAAACTATTTTTAACTCAAATCTATATGAAATGGACATTATTTTTTAAGAAATACATTTTTATAATACATGTTTATAGTTTCCATAAATACACGTTTATAGAAAATACTGAAAAGGAAAATATTCTAACAGATTAATGATACATGCTTTTCCGTAATTTGTATTAGATATTTTGATGAGCATATTTGCTAATATTTAATATGAAATTGAGTCATTATAATTATGTTAAAACAGCTTACTTTTGCCTTTTAATATGATTATTTTTCATAATTATATTTTATAATATTTTAACTTTTTATTAAAATGATTTTAATACGGGAAAAGTAAAACAATAGTGAAAGCATCCACATTCCCTATACCTAGATTTAATAATTACTAAAATTTTGCAAAATTTGCTTCTTTTATATACAAGCCATTTAAAAGTTTAATGGGGTTTTAAGCTTTAACAGCTTCAAAAGTTTTACTGCTACTCAAAGCATTTTGTATTTAATTAAATATGTGATTTTTATGAATTTTTTTTTCTGAAGTGAGAGCAGAGAGGCAGAGACTCCCTCATGCACCCAACCGGGATCCACTCGGCAAGCCCACCAGGGGGCGATGCTCTGCCCATCTGGGGCGTTGCTCCATTGCAACTAGAGACATTCTAGAGCCTGAGGTGGAGGCCATGGAACCATCCTCAGCGCCTGGGCCAACTTTGCTCCAGTGGAGCCTGGGCTGCAGGAGGGAAAGAGAGAGACAGAGAAGAAGGAGAGGGGGAAGGGTGCAGAAGCAGATGGACGCTTCTCCTGTGTGCCCTGGTTGGGAGTCGAACCCGGAACTCCTGCACGCCAGGCCAACACTCTACCACTGAGCCAACCGGCCAGGGCTGATTTTTATGATGTTTGTTTCATTTCTTCTCTGAAAATGGCAAACATTGATTGGAACACAAAATATATTTAAAATATATTATTGAAGATTTACAAAAGGAAACAAATGTATAAGAATATAAAGTTCCAAATGAATTTTTAAGGTTATAGTTATTAAATGTTTAAAATTATTAAAACTTAAAAACTGTATATTCATTATTTTTTACTAAACCATTTCAAAGTATATTACAGACAGCATATTTTACCCATAAAAACAGGTGTGTGCATTTTCCAAAAATAGTTATATTCTATATCATCACAATCCCATTATCACATAAAACAAAATTGATAGCAGTTCCCTAATATCATCTAATATCTTTTTAACTTTTTTTTTTTTTTTGGAACCACGATCTACTCAAGAAATATGAATTATATTTGGTGTTAGATTTATTAAATCTCTTTTAAGCAAGCACTACCTCTCTATTTTATTTTATTTTTTTCATGAAGAAATCATGCTAGATGACTTATATGTTGTTCCAAATTCTGGACTTGTGTGATTGTTTCCTTGTGATGTTATTTAACTTGATATCTATCTTGGTATTTCATGAGGAATGGATATGTGGTCTAAAAGCTTTGTTTAATTCAGTTTGAAATATTTTTGCAGAATACTTTGTAAGTAACTTTGAATACTTTATTATAACAGGATTTTTAATGGTTATAGAGTCTCATTGTATTGCCATGTTTTTCATATTTAAGCAATTACTTATTATTGGATATAATTATATTTGAAAGAATACCTAATTATAGCTTTTAATTATTTATTTTTCATTTCATTCTTAGATCAGAATGTATTTGAGATATATCTGTCTCTGCCTCCCAGCAAGATTGCTAAGCAGTTGAAGTAACCAGAAAATATTAGGAGCTTTTGAAACATAAACTGAAGCTCACAAAATAGGCATAGACATCTTTTAAATCACATTTTAAAAGCTACTGTAAGATGTACTAGGAATATCTTAAGCATTACATTTTAAATGAAGATACTAAATATATAAATAACAAAAGAACTTTTACTAAGCGTTTTACGCAGTAAGTTGACATTTGGATTTATTCAGACTAATGATTCCCAGAGGAACATAAATTCTTACTTGCTAACATCTGAGTATTTCTGATGAACCAATTTATTGTTTTTGATCAGTACCTTGGTGTTTTAGCAGATGAAAATCATTGGTTCATATAATTAAATGTTTTGCCTCATATTAGATTCCTAGCAAAATCTGCTGACCCCTTTTGACTATTAAACTGTCCCTTCCTCCCATTGTCCAGGGCTTTTTTATTTTCTCATTTCTGTTTTCCAAGTTAAAGATCAACTGTTTATGCATTGTTTACTCTTATTATTATAAATTTAAGTAAAACTTATCCACATGGTGAATAAATTATTCAATATTAAATCTAAGCAGATACATTTCTTATGGTCATCAACCAAATTATACACATATAATATCAACATTGACATTGTAAGGATAAGGAAGCTCAGAATAGCTAAATGACTTGCTCAAAGACACCTAAATGGTAAGTAGTACAGGCCAAATAAGAGCTCGAGTGTCCTAACACAGATAAGTGTTGGTTTATACTATACCACCATACTCATTTTCAATGCTAACTGCTGTATTGCAGAATTCAGTTATCAAAGTTTATATCTCCTTTTCAGATTTTACATTTGAGAGTTAAAAATAATTTTTTTTCAACATTATTTTTTTAAATTTCTGAATGAGTCATTTTTAAGAAACCGTTTACTGATCAAATATTGTAAGTTAAATGTGACTGATACTGTGGCATTCTTACTAAATTTCTTTCATCTTAAATATCACATGTTTACTTTAAATTGTGGGAGGCACATTAATTTTATCAGGGCAACAGATGAGCTTCAAGCACCAGCATTCTTCACTTCAAGTGAGAAATTGAGTTTCTAGAGTAAATAAAAACAAGATTGAAGGTTTAAATCCTGTGCTAGGCTTTTTGAACTTGTATACTCATTAAATGTTTATTGGAGTGGTGGGATTACAAAGGATTTAGGGAGCTTCATCAACTCGTATATAGTTAATCACTAAGTAAAACACTACATTTGATAAAGTGTTTCTCACAATGCCACTTTCAATCCATCTTAATGAAAACTGCTTCAAACTGATTTTATTTGAGAGCCCTTCATAGTGAGAGTACTCATAGTTCTGTCGTCTGCCTTTTTCATGAGGAATTTACAATATGGTCCAAAGCAGAGCTCCAACTTTAGTAAAACATATTTTAATTTCTTGTGTTTAATTAATATATTGTGACAAACTTTGACTTTTAACAATCAAGTGGTAAGTTTTATGACCTCTTTTTTTCGTAACTATTAGGGATGTTCATTTAGTTGAAAGCTATAAATATTGATCACATCCCAAATAGTGTATAGAGGTTTCCTGCCCTTAAGAGCTCACAGTCTAGTGAGGAAGATAAGACAATATAAACAGCTCTTTATAGTATAGTATAACATGCTATAGAAGCAAAGAGGAGAGGTACTTTATCTGCCTTAGAATTTTGGGGAGATCTCTTGAAGTACCTCTGACCGGAATTTTATGACTAATATTTAGGCAAATAACAGAGTTATTAACAGAGGGGAGAAAAGGTCTAAAGAAAAGAAAAGAAGATAAAGATGAAGGAGATACAAACCAAAAAATTAATACAGAGACCAAAATATGCAAGACAAAGAGTTGGATTTGGATTGCAAGGCATGAGTCTGGATAGATCAGCAGGGGGCATGACTTGAAGGGGGTTGTGATTCCCAGCATTACCTAGCATTTCAGAGATAATCGCTGAATGATATTTGTTGAGTGAAGCTTATGTTTTATCTTTAGGTAAGTGAACAGTGATTAGCTTCCATAATTAAGGTTGCAGAAGAGTTACCACTGACCACATCATGAATCCCTGGGAATTTCTTAAAAGAGGGTTCTTTTTCTCCTTAAAGCCTCTCCACCTCTCATTTCTGCTACTCCTGAATTCTCTTTACAACAAAAAGTACCCTAGAGAATGATTAGACATTTGTAGTAACTAAAAGTCAATTGCAATAAAATTCCCAGTGCCAGGGTTTACCTCCCATGTGAAGGATTGTTCCTTTTCCAGCACCGCCTTGAGAGACTAGGCTTTGATATCAGCAGTCCTGTTACATCTCCTTAGATCTTGACTTCAGAATAGTACTATTCCCAAACATTATACATAAATTAAGGAAACCAGTGCTCAATTTTTTATTTCCCATTGGTAACTCTGTGTCCCCAAACAACTAATGACCCTGTTTCTAATCTGGGGGTAAAGGGGGATGATGATGTAATGATGATGATATCTACTTTTACAGTGTGATTAGGATTAAATGGGGTGTACCTAACACTGTGGCTATGGTGCTATTAAGCAGTTTTGAACAAAATCAAGAAATTTTTATAAAATAACAAATTGATTTTCTTATATAATTCATGAACTAGCTTTCAAAAAATAGCTCCAGAAAGAAATTTTTAGAACTCCGATGACGATTTACAGCACTAAATGAGTTTTTAACTTTAACAGTGCTGTTACTCATCAAGTTTTATTACATTTTTTTTATCAGCCCATTTTAAAGTAGTGCTATTTCTACTTCCTCGTGTTAAATCTAAATTCCATCACTGATCAGTGTTTTTTTTTAAGAAAAATCAGTTCTACACTAATTGAAGCCACAGCTGTAGTTGGTGAGTTTCCAGTACTTTGTCATCCAGAAAAATGAGGCAAACAGACTTATTTGTGCTTTGGAAAATATGCCCAGTCTGTTCATCTTTTGTTTTCTTTTCAATTTAAATTCCGTAGAGGCAGACAGTATTTTTAGAGTAATTTTATATGACAGCTAGGACAGCATCCTACACATCTGTGAGATAAGACCTAGATGCTAATATAATTTTTTAAAGCATGTTGTCTTTTTTTTCCCCCCTCTTTCTTTCTTTTCCCCCCTTCTTTTCTAAGTGAGAGGAGGGGGGGAGAGAGAGAGACAGACTCCCACATGCATCCTGACCAGGATCCCCTCACAACCCCCATCTGGGGCCATGCTCGCAATCAAGCTATTTTTGGCACCTAAGGCAGAGGCGCCACAGACCCAGCCTCAGCGTGCATGCCAATGCACTCGAATCAATCAAGCCATGGCTGCAGGAGGGTAAGACAGAGAGAGAGAGAGAGAGAGAGAGAGAAGAGGGGAGGGGAGGGGTAGAGAAACAGATGGTCACTTCTCCTGTGTGTCCTGACCAGAAATCAAACCTAGGACATCCACATACGGGGTCAGTGCTCTACCATTGAACTAACTGGCCAGGGCCTAAAGCATATTTTCATTATGTAAATAAAATGTTGTAAAATAATATAGATGCATTTAAAGTAGAAAATGAGTTAACCACATAATCCCAAGTCTGAAAATAACCACTATTAAATATTTTTACTTTGAAATGTGATTTATTAAAAATTCTGTAGGTAGGTATATAAGAAAAGTTGATGTTTTACATAAATGTGACCATATCAAATCCACTACTCTATAATTAGATTTAAACATTAAACAGTACATTGTTAGAACCATATTTAGAATTTGCCTCTAATTTTTCAACTGAGGTATCAGATTTACCTAATTAAAATTGTAAAAATCTTAGTGTCCATATTAAAATTATTTTTTAAATTATTTAAATTTTTACTAATTTAGTTTTAAGATATGCTGCTGTGTAAAATGTTCTTATTTTATTGCTATTCACAATCTTTTTGAGAACTATCTATTTGAAAAGCATATATAGGTAAAATTTATTAAAATATCAAAAGCAAGACTGATTTCTATGAATCAGTTTTATCCATATTTGTATCATTTCTCCCAACAGGCTCTCCCTGGCCTTAGAAAGTATTGTTATTTCTATTACCTATTTTAAAAGAATGAAGAGCTAAATTGGATCTCTCAAGTATTTCACTTGTAAATTCAAGAAACCTGTTCCATATCTAATCTTAAACATTTTCACTTAAAAATAAAAGGTATGGTAGAAAGAATACTTATTAGAATTCTAATATTTGAATGTAGTTTCAGCATTTACTAGCTGTGTACTATTAACCAGATTACTCAATCTCTCTGAGCCTCAATTTCTATATTTAAAAATTAATATATGTGAAGCATATTTAAAACTATTTGCTTATAGTAAGTGGAAGTTGAATAAATTAGGCAGATATATATTTCTTTGTCTTTTTTTTTTTTTTTTTGTATTTTTCCGAAGCTGGAAACGGGGAAGCAGTCAGACAGACTCCCGCATGCGCCCGACCGGGATCCACCCGGCATGCCCACCGGGGGCGATGCTCTGCCCATCCTGGGGCGTTGCTGTGCCGCAACCAGAGCCATTCTAGCGCCTGGGGCAGAGGCCACAGAGCCATCCTCAGCGCCTGGGCAAACCCTGCTCCAGTGGAGCCTCAGCTGCGGGAGGGGAAGAGAGAGACAGAGAGGAAGGAGAGGGGGAGGGGTGAAGAAGCAGATGGGCGCCTCTCCTGTGTGCCCTGGCCGGGAATCGAACCCGGGACTCCTGCACGCCAGGCTGACGCTTTACCACTGAGCCAACTGACCAGGTCCTTCTTTGTCTTTTTTAAGTGTCATCACTTTTTTTCTTTTAATTTTTATTTACTGATTTAGCAAGAGGGTAAAGGAGAGAGAGAAAGACAGGAACATCAATCTGTTCCTGTATGTGCCCTGATCGGGGATCACACTGGCAACCTCTGTGCTTCAGTTCGATGCTCTAACCAACAACTGAGCTATCTGGCTAGGGCAGGCTGATTTACATTTGAAATTAGATTCTGAAACTAGCTATCTCAAATGGGAATAAAAATATCTTGACAACTCACTTTGGAATAATGAATCTTTACCATAACCATAACCAAGTTAGTCAGATGCACATGGTGTACATGGTACATGGAAGGGAGCAGTAGGAGATACGGCTAAAATAGAGGAGTACAGTAAGTTTCATCATGGAAATTCCTGAATGCCAGCTAAAGACTTTTGTTGTTGTTAGGCAGCAGTTAGCTTTGGAAAGGTTTTCAAGAAGAAGGTGACACTGTCAGAGCTGAACTACAGTCATATGCCAGATAATGACATTTTAGACAATGACAAACTGCATACATGACTGGTATACTGCGTATCCCAGGTATATAGTAGGCTCTATCATCTAGGTTTGTGTAAGTGCACTCTATCATGTTTGCACAATGAAATCACCTAATGATGGGTTTCTCAGAATATATTTCTATTGTTGAGCAGCACATGACTATATAGCACCAATTTGCAACCAGCATGGCACAATGATTTTTAAATCATGCCGTACCTGACTTTAGTCAGGGGCACTGACCTCTTTTCTCTTAGATTGTCAAAAATAAAAAATGACAACAGTCATACAACAGTAGCTGTCTGGTGTAAATGAATCAAAATTATACCTCTTTTTTTTTGTCACATTGGCAAAAATATTTTTGATGTGCCACAAAATTTTAGTAATTAGGTTATATGTGTCATGAAATGAAAAAGGTTGAAAATTGCTGCTATATAGGAATAAGTAATGTGGTAGCAGTTTGGCAGGATGAATTGAAAGGGAGAAACTGGTGGCAGTGAAATGAGCAGCTGTGTATATGTGTAGTTTGGAGTGTCAGACAAGAATCAAAAAACAGTACAGTAGTAGCATAATATAATTTACAAACTTTTTATTTAGAGACAGACAGGAACAGAGAGATGAAAAGCATCAACTCATAGTTGTGGCACTTAGTTGTTCATTAATTGCTTCTCATATGTACCTTGATCAGGAGGCTCCAGCTAAGCCAGTGACCAGGGGCTCATGTCTGTGATCCCATGCTCAAACCGGCAACCCTGTGCACAAGCTGGTGAGCCTGTGCTCAACCAAGTGACCTAGGGGTTTTGAACCTGGGTCCTCAGCGTGCCAGGTCTACGTTCTATCCACTATGCCACTACCTGGTTAGGCTATAATTTGCAAACTTTTTAACTCCTAAATAATACAGCCTGTTAGCTTTTGTGTACTTTTTTATATGTACATACGTACATATACATATCTTCTAGTATCCTGTTTGTTTTACACTCTCCTTGGAATGCCTAACAAAACAGAAGAGGATAATACTACTACTTTTGTCATACACCTAACACTGATGTGTTCTGCCCTTTCTTTCCTCTATAAAGCATTTCAGTAGAATCTGTTTATTTTTTATTTACTTATCATTTATAGTCTTATAAGTAACTATATTAAGAAAATCAAAATATTTCTGATGATAAATAGCACATAGCATTTTTATTAAAGGTATTGGACACTTAATTTTTCTTGCATATACATTTATGAAGAACTCCAAAAATCAATAAGAAAAAGACAACAACACAGTATAGGTAAGCTATATGAGCAGGTATTTCACAGAAGAAGTAAAATAACTCATCAATATGAAAAGATGTTTCATATTTTCCATAATGTAAGAAATATGAATTAAAATTACGCTGATATAGTATTTTCACTTTTAATAGCAGATTTTCTTCTGCATATATATAATACTTAAGTATATAAGAAATAAGATAAATACAAGGACATTTACTATAGCTTACTATAGTTTTTGTTTGTTTTTAGCGAGACAGAAACAGGAAGGGAGAGAGATGAGAAATATCAACTCATATTTGGGGCACTTTAGTTTATTAATTGCTTCTCATCTGTCGCTTGACCAGGGGGGAGGTGCTCCAGCCAAGCCAGTGATCCCTTATTCAAGCTTAGCAACCTTGGGCTTAAGCCAATGACCACGGGGTCACGTCTATGATCCTACGCTCAAGCAACAACTCTGTGCTCAAGCCAGCGACCTCAGGGTTTCTAACCTGGTTGCTTAGCATCCCAGGTTGATACTCTATCCACTGCACCGCCACCAGTCAGGCTACAGCATTTTTATAATAGCAAAAAATTGAAAGTACGTTAAATGTTAATTCATTCAATGGAATACCATTTGGCCATTAAAAAGAATGAAGCCACTTTATATATACTGATGAGGAATGATATTCAAGATACATTGTTATGTGGAAAGAGTGAGTTACATAATGTATATATATAGTATGTTTCCTTTTGTATTTTAAAAATTATGTATGTATAGATAGCTAAATACTTAAACCAATCACTTACTATGACTTCATCTGTCCTGTTGGACTTTTTAAGTATGTATAATATGGCATGTATGGCATATCAGGTAGATCAGTGGTCCCCAACCTTTTTTGGGCCACGGACCGGTTTAATGTCAGAAAATATTTTCACGGACCGGCCTTTAGGGTGGGACGGATAAATGCAGAAAATAAAATTATGCGACCGGTGTAAAAACTGTGGTATTTTTAAATATAATTGTCGAACTTACGAGACAAGCGTCAAGAGTGAGTCTTAGAAGGATGTAACAGAGGGAATCTGGTCATTTTTTAAAAATAAAACATTGTTCAGACTTAAATATAAATAAAACGGAAATAATGTAAGTTATTTATTCTTTCTCTGCGGACCGGTACCAATCCGCGGCCCAGGGATTGGGGACCACTGAGGTAGATGTACATGTCAGTGTTACACTATTACAGATCCCAGTAGGCAGGCTGTCCTCTCTGGATATGGATAATTAAGTGGATGAGACTACATTGGTAGCAGTGAAGGCTTTCTGTGATCTATGCATGAAGACTAAGCTAGATACATACCAAGTAGCAACCTCCATGTCTTTTGGCTTCATCCAATCATGGTTTCTATTTGGCCTTCTAAGGATAGGGTCCCCTCCTCTCATCTCACTAATAGATAATACAAGATGGAGGTTTCTTTTTTTTTTCTTTTTTTTTTTTTTGTATTTTTCTGAAGCTGGAAATGGGGAGGCAGTCAGACAGACTCCCACATGCGCCCGACCGGGATCCACCCGGCACGCCCACCAGGGGGGCGATGCTCTGCCCATCCGGGGTGTTGCTCTGTTGCGACCAGAGCCACTCTAGTGCCTGAGGCAGAGGCCAAAGAGCCATCCCCAGCGCCCTGGCCATCTTTGCTCCAATGGAGCCTTGGCTGCGGGAGGGGAAGAGAGAGACAGAGAGGAAGGAGAGGGGGAGGGGTGGAGAAGCAGATGAGCGCTTCTCCTGTGTGCCCTGGCTGGGAATCGAACCGGGACTTCCGCACGCCAGGCCGATGCTCTACCACTGAGCCAACCGGCCAGGGCAAGATGGAGGTTTCTAAATGACAAGTCAGATTGTTTGCCTAAATCCAGCGGCAGCTAAAATCCCTTAAAGCAGTGGTCGGCAAACCGTGTCTCATGAGCCACATGCAGCTCTTTGGCCCCTTGAGTGTGGCTCTTCCACAAAATACCACATGAAGGCGCTACCTCGATAAGGAATGTACCTACCTATATAGTTTAAGTTTTAAAAATTCGGCTCTTAAAGAAATTTCAGTCATTGTACAGTTGATATTTGGCTTTGTTGACTAATGAGTTTGTCTACCACTGCCTTAAAGTATAATTCAGGGCCCGTTGAAGGCTGTGTCATTCTGATGGGCCAAGAACAAATCTATAAATGTGTATCTTCAGATCTTATGGGTTAATGACTATCATTTTTATGTATGACTAAGGATTTTTTTTAATCAAATAAGAGGCAGGGAGGAAGAGACAGACTCCTCCCACATGTGCCCAGACCACTGTCCACCCAGCAACCCTCATCTGGGGCTGATTCTCTGCCTATCTGGGGCTAATGCTCTGTTGCTCAGCAACCAAGCCATTTTAGTGCGTGAAGTGAGGCCATGGAGCCATCCTCAGTGCCTAGGGCAAACCTGCTCATTTGAGCCTTGGCTCCAGAAGGGGACAAGAGAGAGAAAGCGCACACACATGAAGGGAAGGGGGAGGGGTGGAGAAACAGATGGTCGCTTCTCCTGTGTTCTCTGTCCAGCAATCGAACCCAGGACTTCCACACACTGGGCCGATGCTCTACTGCTGAGCCAACTGGAGTTTTTATAGTTAACCTATTGTAAGAGTTAGGGTTGGTTTTAGTTGCTTGTAAAAGAAAAACAAAATGGAAGCTAATTTCTCCCTTTTCTTCAGGATGTCCACAGGTAGTCTGTCCAGGGCTGTTCACATCTTAGAGCCAGAATCTCAGGTTCCTTCTAATAAATTACTCCACTGTGTGGTGCAGTTCAGGTTATATCATGATTCAGTATGACTAGTACAGCTTGGATTAGCACTTCTGCTTATATTGTCAGTACTTGGTTACATAGCTACCCTTGTTTAAAAGGGAGTCTGAGAAAACTGTTCTTTATTTCAGTCAGCCATTAATCTAACTTAAAAATAAATAAGTTTCCTCTCTAAAGAAGAAATGAAAAATATTTAGGGACTACTAACAATTTCTGCCACTCCTATTGAATGAGTGGCTAATAGTTACTACAATTCTGTATGTTTAAACTCATCTTAGCTCATTTTTATAATTTATAACATTCTTCTTTGAAATCTGTCAGACAATACTTGACAGGATTAGAAAGTTACTGAACATATGCACCCACAAATCACTGGCATTCCTATAATTTTTCAGGAAGGATGCGATATTATCAATACCTTTTTAATGAAAAATTACTGTTACTTTATCTTTAACTCTTTATTGCTGTGGTTTCCCCACTCCTCAAATATGGAAACAGATGAGATAGGTAGGCTAGGGTTCTTTTTCTCTTCCCCAGTGGCTTAAAAGTGGGAGAAGGGTGTGTTTGTTGACCTTTGCCTTTCAGAGTGGTGACCTCACATTCACACTCCAGTTCTGCCTGTTCATCAGGCCCCTGGTTAACTAGGGGTAGTTATTCCTCTCAGAGGAGAAAAGGATCAAAAAAATCCTGCCTGCTCTTTTCTGTGGCTGCTTTTTCAGTCACTGTTACTGTTCCTAAGTATTCACCTGGAAAACCAATGAGATGAGGTCTCGGGTCTGGCTGAAACTGCCTACTTTTTTGCCTGTATACTCTCTCAGCATCCCCAAAGAGCTTGGCTGCCGCTCTGCAGTTTGCCATAGTAGCCAATCATTTGAACTTCAAATTTCCTTATTCATAAAAACTTTAGTCTCATATTGTCCTTCCTCAAAGGCATTTCATGACCTGCGCATCAGAGTCTTAACAATGAAGACTGATAAACCTTTACCCAGGGAACCTTTGTCAGCTTATTTTGTGGAGTGATTTTTCTTAGGCTTTTTGCTTGTTTTTCTTAACCTGTGACTTCCATTTGAGAGTTCTTCCTGTGAGACTTAAATACATCTGTGTCCTCAAGATTTCAGAATGCTGTCCCAACATTTTTGCTTCAGGAAGTGGGAGGGAAAAGACACCATCCTGCCATCTCCTCATTGTGGGTAGCTGGCTGTTTCCTTTTGGAAACTCTCCAGTTGGTTGCTGTCATTGGTCCCCGAATTCAGCTCTGGGAGCCAAAAAAAGCAAAATATCATGATTCTTTTTACAAATCAGTTTGCATTCTGGTTCTTCCTTCTTCAAAAATTACTACCTATGAAATCTTTGAACACATCAGATGATATCACTGGGCTTTTCCCAAACTTTTATCTTTGCTTTTTTCTCTTTTTCACTCTTTATTTTTTCCCACAATAACCTAAATTTAAAATTGCATGCTCAAGTCACAGAGAAGTCAGGTACTATCATCTACTTTTAAAATTTAGTTCAAGATCACCTTCATAAAGAGACAGCCAACCTAATGTCCATGCCTACTCCCTGGGACCTCCTCTGTCATAGCACTCATATCACCACTCCCAGCCAAACAAAGGGTCAGACTTCTGACCTCCAGAACTATATGGCACCCAAGGCACAGAAAAGTGAAGTATCATTCCCAAGGTCACACAGCTGGTAGGTGGCAAGGCAGGAATTGAAACCTAAACACTGTGGTTTTATGTTGCCCTACTTCGTTTTCCTTGAGTCACCATTGCATGCTCAGCTAGGCCTATGACTATCCATATACAGGGACAGGATTATGGAAGGGGGCAGTGTACTAGAATGATCATAATTAGAGCCTAAATTTAAAGCAATAAATGAAATAGTTACAGAGGACATGTTGAGGTACTTGGGGACATTTGAATATGGATTCTAGATTAGATGATATTATTGTAACAATATTAAATGTCTTGGGTGTGACAATGATATTATGGTTATATAAGGGTATGTTATTGTTTCTGAGGAGACAGAACTTAAAGTGGGTGGAAGCGTCATGATGTTCATGATGTAAACAACTTTAAATATTTCAGGGAGAAGCATACAAAGAACAATAAAGCAAATATGGCAAAATGTTAATAATTAATAAATCCAGAGAAAGGATAAATGGGTGTTTATTGTTGTATCAGTGTATCAGTTGTCTGTATCTATAAACCATTCCCAAACTTAAAACAGCAAATAATAGTGATGATGAGGATTATTATGGTGATAATGATGATAAAAAAGAAGGGAAAGCCTGAACCTGTGATGGCGCAGTGGATAAAGCATCAACCTGGAACCCTGAGGTTGCCGGTTCGAAACCCTGGGCTTGCCCAGTCAAGGCATATATGGGAGTTGATGCTTTCTGCTCATCCCCCTCCCCTTCTCTCTCTCTCTCTCTCTCTCTCTCTCTCTCTCTCTCTCTCCCCCCCCTCTCTAAAATGAATAAATAAAATCTTTAAAAAAAAAAAAGGAAGGGAAATGGGAAGGGGAATAGTAAAGTCAGATCCCAACTTACACCAAGGAAATACTTTTATTTTAAATTTATTTTAATTTACTGAAAAAAGTGACCCATCATTTCTAGAAATTATTTCTCATATCAACTTTAAAATCATTGAACACTCAGATTATGAATATTCTGGTACTCAAAAGGAAACAAGACAACTTCCTTGCCAGTCCCATCAGCAAACATTTTCTGAGTGTCTGTTCTGTACTTGGCTTGTTTTGAGAAAGAGCCAGCTCATTTCTTCCAACTCTATTGTTCTATGGCTCTGTGATGCTCAGTGTCCAAATACAATAGCTATTGTAGCTCAAGGCCAGGTCACATTGGTTGTCATTGTCAGTTTGGCATTTCTTAAGCATCAACTTAGTTCCTTCCTTAGTTCCTCAATTTGTGAAGATTTAGGGAGGCCTTAAAAGCAGGGACACAATTAAGCATCCCAAACACTGTTGCCAGTAGGAGAAATGAAAGTGCTGCATAATCTTCAATACATTTTTATGGCTATCATTTCTCTTGGAATAGTGTTCAGATCTTTTATGTTGTGTGGATAAATCTGAAATCTTCATCCTAACAGCTACATTTTATTCAGCACCTACTATGGGTAAGACATTTTAAATAGGTAATTTACCTACTTTATCCACAAGATTTACTACCCCCATCTTGCCCCAAATAAAACCAAGTGGCAAAACTGGGTTTTAGCACAGAGCTTTCTGTTACTTAAAATTAGTAGACTTTTGGCCCTGGCCGGTTGGCTCAGCAGTAGAGTGTCGGCCTGGCGTGCGGGGGACCCGGGTTCGATTCCCGGCCGGGGCACATGGGAGAGGCGCCCATTTGCTTCTCCACCCCCCCCTTCCTCTCTGTCTCTCTCTTCCCCTCCCGCAGCCGAGGCTCCATTGGAGCAAAGATGGCCCGGGCGCTGGGGATGGCTCCTTGGCCTCTGCCCCAGGCGCTAGAGTGGCTCTGGTCACGGCAGAGCGACGCCCGGGAGGGGCAGAGCATCGCCCCTGGTGGGCGTGCCAGGTGGGGTGTGCCAGGTGGATCCCGGTCGGGCGCATGTGGGAGTCTGTCTGACTGTCTCTCCCCGTTTCCAGCTTCAGAAAAATACAAAAAAAAAAAGAATAAAATAAAATAAATAAAAATTAGTAGACTTTCCTTTAAACCATGTGTCCAAAACCTAGATCATGAAGAGGGAGTCTGAGGAAAGTGTAGCTAGGCTGCTTGCCTTTGTCTACCTGACTTACACCCTCTACCAAATTAAAAAGGACAAATAAAATACAATTTTTTTAATTCCTCAGCTTTATTTATTATATGACGCTGTGATGAAATCTTTGCTTTCCTATTCACCACCCTTCCCCCAGATTTTTGAGGGCAAAGGGAACTTTGTTAATTCATCTTTATATTCTCAATGCCTAACGCATAGGTACTCCGCAAATGTTATTGAACTAAATTATTAATGGGCCAAAGGGAAAATGGTTATAGTAATGGAAAACAAAACATTTTCTTATGTTTTTTTCTATGTACTAGATGCCCTTTCTTCACAAAAGCAGTTTTCTGATGTGCTGAACTCAGTTCTCACTGTTTTGGACTGTGTTTAATTGAGCTCAATAAAATATTCAGAAATCTGAGCCTGGGCTTCATTTAGCTACACCTAAAACTTAATGAGATTTATGTAGCCCAAATTTAGTAGCATTTGCATATTATTAAGAGTCTATATTTTTTTTGTTCATTATTACTATCATAATAACAGAAGAAAAATTTTTGTTGAAAGCTTGTTATGTTAGAGAGAAAATATTATTTTAAGATTATTCCATCTCCATTTTTGAAAGCGACTATGGGAGTAAGCTTACCAGTCTGAAGATCCTCTTCTGATACTCTTTTTATCATCTCCTTTCTCACAGTTTAGAGATTAAACTGCAAGTTTTGGTGTGTGGTTTTGTTTTTTTTTAGTGTGTTTTGCTGGCATCTTATATTTTAACAGTGTCAGGGGTTTGTGTCCCTTGAACGAACACTGTTTCTCCAGAGCCTTTTTTCTCTCAGCTTCTAGTGAAAAGAGGGGCGAGGCGAGCCAGTAGCTTACCACAAAGCAATGCCACCACAAAGGAAAGATTAAGGGTTTAGAGAGAGGTCAATGTGGGTTTTTCTCTAACTAAACACTTTCCTAAAGTTTCCTTGTGGAAAAATAATGAAGTCATCTCAAAGTTTTTAAAGAATTTTTATTTCTTTTTCATCATCTGCATTCGCTTGTCTTCTCAGCATGGATGTTTAATCTTCCTAGCCTTTGTGAATTGGCCCAAATGAATAAGTGGTGAGCTGTCTCTCTAGGAGCTAGAGGCTTATTCTGAGGGCCTAATCACTGAGTAAACACATCTTTGCCCTCCCTCTCACTACTGCGATATAATAGTCGAGATTCTAGCACAGTAACCTGGATATTGCAGGGACCAATGCTTTGAAATGCAGAATGGTTGATCCCCCAAAACAGACAGTGCCTGATCTTCGCCTGTCTCTTTCTTCTTTTTAAAATTAAATATTGCCAAAGAGATGCTGTTTTATTACTTGATATTGTGCATTAGTGCCCTGGATTTCCAAGTTTAGTTTCAGTCAACACTGCTGGCTGCACTTATAGGGAACTCTGCATGTTGGGTTTCTTAGTAGCCTCTTTGGCACATGTGTGTTTGGTTTGGAAGAGCATTTAAATTAATTCAGTGAGATAGCAATGTAAGTCACTAATCTCTTTCTCAAAGTCTAAATGTTTCATTGCAGTATTCTTGAGAGAAATAGCCACTTTAAAGATTTAACCATTGCCTTTGTTTGGTTAGAAATATGCTGATTTAAAAGTGGACTGCTCTCTTGTTCCCAGTGTCTCATTAAATGTAGTTGCTGAGATACGATCAAGCAGAATTAGAGGTTGACATCCCTCTGTCTATTCAGCTAGAGAGCTCCTAAAGAGGCACCCTGAATTTGTTAGTGCTGCCAGGCTCACGTTCCTTTCCCTAAAACAGAAGATTTCTTGATTCATTTACTAAAAGTGATTTGGCATTGCTGCTGCCATTTGGTGCCCTTTGGGGGGGGGTTGAAATTAGCATTTAGTTTTATTTTATCAAACATGCTGAGGCCTGTGCTATTTTAGGGATGCAAAGAAGACTGAAAGTGACCCAACCCTTACACTTGAGAGACTAAGGGAGGATACTGGAAAACAATTATAATACTGATGGAATGAGGTAGAGGCCCAGAAAACTTAACTCTGCTTAAGGGAATCAGGGAAGGTTTCACAGAGACATTTGCCTTTAGCCTTTAAAAGATGAGTAGGAATTTATCAGCTAATTATCTCTCCAGCAATGTATCTGATTACAAACTTCCTAGAAGCCAGCTACTGTTATCTGCAGACTTCAGCATGGTTTAAAAACCCTGAGTCTTTCTTATTCACCCAATTTATCACCACAACTTCCTGCTGGGAATGCCACAGAGTATTTCAACAAATGCTTGTTGAATGAATGAATGAATGACTTGAAACATGGAAGCAGCTAATGTTCGAGTAGCTGAGCTACTTATACTTAGGAGCCATGTCCTATACCCATTACATGCTGTCTCTGAGGCTCCAGAAGCACTGATGTATGAACAGTGGCCAATCTGGCATCTTCTTATTGTATAAGCACTTTAAGCCTTGCCTATAATGTTGGCAATTTACCTGCTGCAGTCAAAGAAAGCGGTAGGCTTGGAGTCAATCTGGGTTTCAATTCCAGATGGATTTTAGTGCAAGTCAGCTTTCTACACCTAAATTTCCTCATATGCTAATAAAGTTAAGGATAATATTTTACTGGTTTATTCTGGGACTAAAGTAGATAATGGATGTGTAACTAGCTGCCTCTGTACCTGTGCTGCCTTCATCTAGTACAAAGTTTACCTTTGAAGAAAATATTTTAATATCTTTTTGTTATTATTATGTGGAGTAATCATCAAGATAATTTCATCAGATAAATTCATCAGACTTCATTAACCTTTCATCAACATGAGCCTTATATTTTGCTATAAATGTTCTTTTGTTTAATATGTCACACAAAATTTTCTTTATCATCATCACATCCTTATTTAATATAAAAGGAAAGACCCTGAGCTTCCTTTAAAGAATTTCCGATTGCCAAAATTTCCTTTGCCAAAATTTTAGATTGGTTTGTACATTGACTTTACCATAAAATTTAATCTTTTATTTTCTAGTAACTGACTCTTCTTAAACACAGCTCTTCAGCAAGGTAGCACCAAGAAGTTAGTTATTAACAATTTAGGCGCTTTAACTGTGTTGTTAAAGGTGATATGTTGCAATTGATATTGCTCGATTTTAGTTTTTAGTTTCAGTTATTTTACTGAATGTCCAAATATGACCAGACACTTTTAAGAAACCAAATGTCATTTCTTGAAAAAAATTTTACCAGGCAGAAGGAAAAGAGTAACTGTACATATGAGAAACTATATTGGACATTTTTCTGAAATATAAACTAGAAATCTAGAATTCATGTGAACATTTTTCTATCCTTTCAAATGACAGTAAGATGTTACATGCTCTTAAATAAGGACTTTAATATAGAAACATATTCAGGACTTTGAAATTACCTGTAGAACTAAAACAAAACTTCATTTCAAATCTTTTCTTTCAAGTAGAAGAGACTACTCATTGTTTAGATTAAAAACACGAAAACTGAGAGAATTTGTCATTCAATCTTAATCAGTATATTTTTCTTTCAATAGTTGAATAGTTCAAAATTAATTTATCCTTTAAATTTAAAGTATGTATTAAATATGAAGAATGGTAGATCTATTTTATTTAAATAAGTGCAGTTCTTTTGCAGTTTCTGTATGAGAGGCTTGCACATGTTAACAGGAATCTGTGTCAGCAGTCTGTGAAATGGAACATAATCTTCCCAGCCTCTTTAGCGTTTAAGGAAGCAAAATTATTCTTACTCAAGAATGCTTTAGGAACTCCAAGTGTTGGGTACTCTTTTGGAGCATAGCATTTAATTTTTGTCTTTGCTGCTTATAATGACTGATTATGCTCTTTTAAAATTCAAGAATCTTACATTAATGTCAGTTTTAATTCATCAGGTTTTTTCTTCTCTTTTCAGAGAAAGCTTCTTGCTATCTACCTCCACCACGATGAAAGTGTATTAACCAACGTGTTCTGCTCACAAATGCTTTGTGCTGAATCCATTGTCTCTTATCTAAGTCAAAACTTTATAACCTGGGCTTGGGATCTGACAAAGGACGCCAATAGAGCAAGGTAATAATGTTGTTCACAGGTTATAGTTGGGCTTCTTTTTTTTTTTTAAAGTCATCATTGTATTTGGTTTCTTATCATCATAAACATTTTTATCTTCAGCATTAAATTCTCTACCCTTTTATTTAATTAGATATAAGCTATTGTAGCTGACGTATGCAGTTAGTCAAAGTTGGTAATTCCTTAACTTGTAAAGATTTCTTAAATTCAAGAGTAACTAGAAATCCAAAATCAACATTGTTCTCATCTTTTTTGCAATAAAATAGATACAGTACATTTCTGTTGTAATATGTTGTTGAACATTTAGAGAAAATCGGTGTTTTAAAATAATGTTTAGAAAAGGCAAGGGAAGTCTTAATGTATAACTCTAGTAGTAAGTTTATTTTTTTAATAATTCCAGTGAAGAAGGCAGGACATTCTGGACCAGTCTAGTGTAGTTGGGAATAGCTTAACTCTAGCATATGCTAATTGATGTGATCGCTTTATTGCACACATTCTTTTGCACACATCTATATTCTCAATAGGAAAAAAATCCCTTTTCCAGCTGTCAGGTAAATTTACTTAGTTTGTTAATCATGATATCTGTAAAAGATGAATAATTCTTCCTATTTTGCCTATTTGCATTTCTCATCTGAAATATATTTCATCATGTTTAATTACATATGTGGCCATAACATCCCGTGATGCTACTTTGGTGTGTTAACACAATCCCGATCATAGGCTGCTGGTTAGTAAACAAGGAGATTAATTCATTTTAAGGCACATCTATTGTAGTTAACTAATTTAAATGAATATAGAACAATTAGAAATTAAATAATCTGATTTGTCTTTTTATTGTTTTGTGGATCACTGAAATTTTGCTCATCATTCAGACTGTGTTTTATGTAAGCTAAATCTGAAAAGAAAGATGATTCTTCCCTTAAATGTGAAGCAAAAGAATGTTGAAGCAATTCCTTCATCTAATACTTCATTTCTTTAAGCAAATGGTTAGGAAATTTCATAGGATGGCTTCGTTCTGCCTTGGAAATGTTCTGTTATACGTAAATAAAGATCCTTTAGCACCTGTATTTGTTTAAATTAAATCAGGCTATTATTCACACTCAGTTAAAGGTGATGAAAAGCAGTGCCAAAAACAGATAAAAATGCAGCATCGAAGGTCTTTCATGAGGCAAAATACATAGACTAGAGACTTGGCTAAATCTTTTGCCATTCACTGGCAGTAAGGAATCTCCTCCTTTCCTTTTATCAACAACTTGATGGAGAAGGAAACACTATTTCTAAACCATCTGTAGTGGCTAAGTTCAGCGGGCTACCTGCTGTTATTTTGTTCTATCCTCCATTTAATTCCTTAGTTCCTTTTATTTTACAATGACAAAAAATTGCAGTGTAGTTTCTTTTGAAAAACAGTGTTTGAGGGGTTTTTTTATGACTGGCAATCAACAGCCATGTAATTGCTTTGTTATGTTTTACTAAAGAAGTCTGTTAAGTAGCACAACTTTGATACACTAGTAATAAGAGTTTGCAGGTTACAGAGACACCTGTGGTGACCAAAGCGACAGAAGCTGCTTATTAGAAAGAGCCAGTACAGCTGTGTCCTATTAACTCCTTATGACACTTTTTTAAAACACAAAATAAAGGCCTTGTTTAAGGCTTTAGAGCTATTTCTCAATGAATCGCAGGACCTACTATGAAGAATGATAGAATATTTAAAGCTACGTTTTTTAAAATGTGGCATCCCATTATTAAGTTACTGTCATGAAAATAAAAAATAAATATAAAAACCTGAAAATAGAAGTATCTAGAAATTTAATTTAATAAACAGAAAGAATGTAATGATTTCTGGAATTTAAAATACTTGACATCCTTATTCAAAATTAAATTCTATTGATAATAATTTAAAACTTTTAAGGAGAGTTATTACATTTCTCTCTACAAAGTAACAGAATTATGTACCTACTTTTCATGTTCAGCTCCTCATTATTATTGTTAAGGCAAATGGGAGAATACACATTTCATGAACATGATATGAAAATTCATTGGAATGGCATATTCCTAAAGGAAAAGTGAATTTCCTTTTGACATATGAAACTGTAAACGGATTAATTAGGATATATTTTTCCAAAAAGGGGTTTACTTTAGCCAGAAGTTTCTTACCACCCAGCACAGATTCATCTAAATAAAATTTTCTAATTAAGTTCCATCTCTGTGGTCTTAGATTTTAATCACCACATTTATCCAAAGGTGTTTGCCATGAAATTTTCTTGCATCATCCATTTGATGTTATTACCACTGAGTAACAAAACCTCAAACTTTCAATTCAGTAGAAGATCTTTGCACTTATATTTATTGATCAGTGGGCTACATATCAAAAGTTGTTAGCCATCCTTTGTCTATTACCAGAGAGTTAAAATGGGACAGATTAATAATTGGAAATACAGAAGAGATTTCTAGGCATCACAAATAGGGTTGTTACTGTGGGTTTCCTTTTACCTGTGGTTTTTTTCTTTTTTTTATGACAAATATAAAAGTTTGGATATACATTTCTGGTGGGTGGCTTATCTGGTCCCATATCTGGCTATTTTAGCTGAAGCTACTCATATAAACTTATAGAATCCTGAACCTGTATGCTATTAAGTCTGGATGCTTCCTTAGTGGTTTATTGGGACTACCCTTGATACAATAGCCAGGAAAAATTAATGCCTAAGATGGGGAGGGACTTGCCAAGCAAATTCACTTTTGCTTAAGAAATACTCTGATTAAGCCTACAGAAGCATTAGTCTTCCACAGTTTACTGTAAATCTCTCATGTGTGTTAAATATAAGTGAAGGATATTGAGCTAAGTAAGTGAATGCTTTGGTAGGGTTTCTAGAATGTCAGTTGATATTGTTAAATTTCCTCATTTCACTAATAAGCAAGAGTAAAAAAGAGATTTCTATAGCGTGTCACTCCTATACACCCCTGTGATGTTGATGTTTTCGGATTTCCAACCTCCAAAATGATTCTAATAACTTTCTAGGTTGAATACTTATGTTAACCAACCTATATCTGTATCAAATGAATTAGAATAATTTCTAGATTGATCTTAGAATATTTCAAATATGAATGGAAATATCAAACTTTAGCTATAAGAATTATTATAGTTGTTCATGCTCCCTAAATTATGATCTTCTAGAAAGGCTTATTAATTTTATTTCTCTTATTTTTATTTGTCTATTTATTTGTCCCAAGAAACTACAAAATTTTAGAAAGATAACTCAATAAGCTTTTGACAGGTGAAAGTATTGTGTTTAGTTCCACGTAAGATCGTTGCTTGTAATTTAAGTATTGTATATTGAAATGGAGGTTCCTTTCTTGGAAAAGTCTGAACATTCTTGTTGGCTGCCATAGCTAGTTGGATTTCAGGTCCATTGTGTCTTAAAGCAGCAGGCAAAAAGCCCTCGTTAGTCTTGAGAGGTGCTAAAGGATATAATTTTCTAAAGATCCATTTAAACGGATGACGTCAGAGTAATGGCGGGATAGGAAGCGATACCGATAAATATCCTCCAAAACTCAACAAGATCTTCAACCAGAAACAGAAAAACCTATCCTTGGAGCCTCCAGATGTTTTGCAATACACCCGAAGGTATGGTCAAGCGAAAAATTGGCTAAATATATAATCAAACCCTGAAGGAAATAGGGAGTAAGAAATGTTCCGCCTTCCTCACTAACCTAAACGGGGTGGCTTTCACTGGAAACTGAGAATATAGAAACTAAGGCGGGCAAAGGGGGTGAATAGATCCAGGCCGCAGCACAAATGGCCAAACCAGGCTGTGGCACGGAGATCCAAGCTGAGGAAAACCTGTTCCTGTGGCAACCCGGGCAATACAAGCTTCAAATATGAAGGAGAAATAAAAACATTCACAGATACAGAAAAGATGAGGGAATTTATCATCAGAAAACCCCAACTCCAGGAATTGCTAAAGGGGGTTCTCCAATCAGATACAAAGAACAAAAAAAAAAAAAGCCACAAGTAAAAGCTCCAAGAAGAACACAATAAAACCAAATTTAAACTGTGACAACAACAAAAAGAAAGGGGGGGAGAGGATGGAGATTAACAGTAGCAAAGGACGATGGAGTGCAAAAGTACTCACAAAATAGTGCGCTACAATGGACAGGGTAGGAACCCTTTTCATTACTTAAAGGTAACCACCATTGAAAAAACCACCACAGAAGCACATGAGATAAAAAAGATAGCAACAGAGGAAAGATGTATGGAATACAACCAAATAAAAACAAAAGATAGAATAATGAAAGAGAAGGATCAAACAAGACACAAAACTAACAGAAAGCAATATATAAAATGGCAATAGGGAACTCACAAGTGTCAATAATTACACTAAATGTAAACGGATTAAACTCACCAATAAAAAGGCACAGAGTAGCAGAATGGATTAAAAAAGAAAATCCAACTGTATGCTGCCTACAGGAAACTCATCTAAGTAACAAGGATAAAAACAAATTCAAAGTAAAAGGCTGGAAAACAATACTCCAAGCAAATAACATCCAAAAAAAAGCAGGCATAGCAATACTCATATCTGATAATGCTGACTACAAGACAGCAAAAGTACTCAGAGACAAAAATGGCCATCTCATAATAGCTAAGGGGACACTGAATCAAGAAGACATAACAATTCTTAATATATATGCACCAAACCAAGGAGCACCAAAATATATAAGACAGCTACTTATTGACCTTAAAACAAAAACTGACAAAAATACAATCATACTTGGAGACCTCAATACACCGCTGACGGCTCTAGATCGTTCATCCAAACAGAGAATCAACAAAGATATAGTGGCCTTAAACAAAACACTAGAGCACCTGGATATGATAGACATCTACAGGACATTTCATCCCAAAGTGACTGAGTATACTTTTTTCTCCAGTGTACATGGATCATTCTCAAGAATTGACCATATGTTGGGCCACAAAAACAACATCAGCAAATTCAGAAAAATCGAAGTTGTACCAAGCATATTTTCTGATCATAAAGCCTTGAGACTAGAATTCAACTGCAAAAAAGAGGAAAAAAATCTCACAAAAATGTGGAAACTAAACAACATACTTTTAAAAAATGAATGGGTCAAAGAAGAAATAAGTGCAGAGATCAAAAGATATATACAGACAAATGAAAATGACAATACGACATAGCAGAATCTATGGGATGCAGCAAAAGCAGTGATAAGAGGGAAGTTCGTATCACTTCAGGCCTGTAGGAATAAACAAGAGCCCAAGTGAACCACTTAACTTCCCACCTTAAGGAACTAGAAAAAGAAGAACAAAGACAACCCAAAACCAGCCGAAGAAAGGAGATAATAAAAATCAGAGCAGAAATAAATGAAATAGAGAACAGAAAAACTATAGAAAAAATTAATAGAACAAGGAGCTGGTTCTTTGAAAAGATCAACAAAATTGACAAACCCTTGGCAAGACTTACCAAAGAAAAAAGAGAAAGAACTCATATAAACAAAATCCAAAATGAAAGAGGAGAAATCACCACAGACACCATAGATATACAAAGAATTATTGTAGAATACTATGAAAAACTTTATGCCACTAAATTCAACAACCTAGAAGAAATGGATAAATTCCTAGAACAATACAACCTTCCTAGACTGAGTCAAGAAGAAGCAGAAAGCCTAAACAGACCTATTAGTAGAGAAGAAATAGAAAAAAACATTAAAAACCTCCCCAAAAATAAAAGTCCAGGCCCTGACGGCTATACCAGCGAATTTTATCAAACATTCAAAGAAGACTTGGTTCCTATTCTACTCAAAGTCTTCCAAAAAATTGAAGAAGAAGCAATACTTCCAAACACATTTTATGAGGCCAACATAACCCTCATACCAAAACCAGGCAAGGATGGCACAAAAAAAGAAAACTACAGACCAATATCCCTAATGAATACAGATGCTAAAATACTAAACAAAATACTAGCAAATCGAATACAACATATTAAAAAAATAATACATCATGATCAAGTGGGATTCATCCCAGCATCTCAAGGATGGTTCAGCATACGTAAGATGGTTAACGTAATACACCATATCAACAAAACAAAGAACAAAAACCACATGATCTTATCAATAGATGCAGAAAAGGCTTTTGATAAAATACAACACAATTTTGTGTTTAAGACTCTCAACAAAATGGGTATAGAAGGAAAATATCTCAACATATATGATAAACCATCAGCTAACATCATATTAAATGGCACTAAACTGAAGGCTTTCCCCCTTAAATCAGGAACAAGACAGGGTTGTCCACTCTCTCCACTCTTATTTAATGTGATACTAGAGGTTCTAGCCAGAGCAATCAGACAAGACAAAGAAATAAAAGGCATCCATATCGGGAAAGAAGAAGTAAAGGTATCACTTTTTGCAGATGATATGATCCTATACATCGAAAACCCCAAAGAATCCACAAAAAGACTACTAGAAACAATAAGCCAATACAGTAAGGTCGCAGGATACAAAATTAACATACAGAAGTCAATAGCCTTTCTATATGCCAACAATGAAACAATTGAGAACGAACTCAAAAGAATAATCCCCTTTATGATTGCAACTAAAAAAATAAAATACTTAGGAATAAACATAACAAAGAATGTAAAGGACTTATATAATGAAAACTATAAACCATTGTTAAGGGAAATCAAAAAAGATATAATGAGATGGAAGAATATACCTTGTTCTTGGTTAGGAAGAATAAATATAATCAAGATGGCCATATTACCCAAAGCAATATACAAATTTAATGCATTTCCCATCAAAATGCCAATGACATTTTTTAAAGAAATAGAGCAAAAAATCATCAGATTTATATGGAACTATAAAAAACCCCGAATAGCCAAAGTAATCCTAAAGAAAAAGAATGAAGCTGGGGGCATTACAATACCTGACTTCAAACTCTATTATAGGGCCACGACAATCAAAACAGCATGGTATTGGCAGAAAAATAGACACTCAGACCAATGGAACAGAATAGAAAGTCCAGAAATAAAACCACATATATATAGTCAAATAATTTTTGATAAAGGGGCCAACAACACACAATGGAGAAAAGAAAGCCTCTTCAATAAATGGTGCTGGGAAAACTGGAAAGCCACATGCAAAAGAATGAAACTGGACTACAGTCTGTCCCCCTGTACTAAAATTAACTCAAAATGAATCAAAGATCTAAACATAAGACCTGAAACAGTTAAGTACATAGAAGAAGACATAGGTACTCAACTCATGGATCTGGGTTTTAAAGAGCATTTTATGAATTTGACTCCAAAGGCAAGAGAAGTGAAGGCAAAAATTAATGAATGGGACTACATCAGACTAAGAATTTTTTGCTCAGCAAGAGAAACTGATAACAAAATAAACAGAAAGCCAACTAAATGGGAAATGATATTTTCAAACAACAGCTCAGATAAGGGCCTAATATCCAAAATATACAAAGAACTTATAAAACTCAACAACAAACAAACAATGCAATAAAAAATGGGAAGAGGACATGAACAGAAACTTCTCCCAGGAAGAAATACAAATGGCCAACAGATATATGAAAAGATGCTCATCTTCTTTAGTTATTAGAGAAATGCAAATCAAAACTGCAATGAGATACCACCTCACACCTGTTAGATTAGCTATTATTAACAAGACAGGTAATAGCAAATGTTGGAGAGGCTGTGGAGAAAAAGGAACCCTCATACACTGTTGGTGGGAATGTAAAGTAGTACAACCATTATGGAAGAAAGTATGGTGGTTCCTCATAAAACTGAAAATAGAACTACCTTATGACCCAGCAATCCCTCTACTGGGTATATACCCCCAAAACTCAGAAACATTGATACGTAAAGACACATGCAGCCCCATGTTCATTGCAGCATTGTTCACAGTGGCCAGGACATGGAAACAACCAAAAAGCCCGTCAATGGATGACTGGATAAAGAAGATGTGGCACATATACACTATGGAATACTACTCAGCCATAAGAAATGATGACATCGGATCATTTACAGCAAAATGGTGGGATCTTGATAACATGATACGAAGTGAAATAAGTAAATCCGAAAAAACCAGGAACTGCATTATTCCACACGTATGTGGGACATAAAAGTGAAACTAAGACACATTGATAAGAGTGTGGTGGTTACGGGGGGAGGGGGGAAAGGGAGAGGGAAAGGGGGAGGGGGAGGGGCACAAAGAAAACTAGATAGAAGGTGACAGAGGACAATCTGACTTTGGGTGATGGGTATGCAACATAATTGAACGACAAGATAACCTGGACTTGATATCTTTGAATATATGTATCCTGATTTATTGATGTCGCCCCATTAAAAAAATAAAATTATTTTTAAAAAAAAGATCCATTTAAACAATGATACTAATAGAAACAGTGAGATATGCCTGTAAATGAAAGAGATGGAAGAGCTAAAAAGAGATGGATACTAATAAATAAAGAGATCCTACAAATCACTTCTAGAAGTGGCTAAAATATATCCTAAGAAAGGTATGTTTCCTTCATGTTTATTCATTGAATAAACATTTACTGAATGTTTTATATGAACCAGGGATGGTGCTCTGCAGTGGGACAAAAAGTTAAAAAAAATAACAATGCTAATGTTTAAAACATTTGTAGTCCTGTAGGCAAGACAGACATAGAGCTAAAATGTAATATGAAGTATGTTCAAGGTGCTTGAGAGTGTAAATGAACTTCATGCTGAGTCATCCTATGTCGGGGGTCAGGGAGGACTTGAAAGAGAGGGCACATGGAAAGAAGAAATTAGAATTTTACTTTTCTATTCAGAGATTTTTATATTAGCAGCATTGCTAGTTTATTGGGTTGCAGATATTTGTTATTCTTACAAAAGGATATTGGTATTTTAAACCTCATTATTAGGTGTCTGAAATGAAGGGTTTAGTGGTTTACATAACTATGGGAGAGAAAAAAATAGAAGGATCTGGCCAGCTAATATATTCCTAAATGATCTGAACAAGATTGAGGATTAGGGCCAGCCAACTGGGTTGGACAGATGATTCACCCCAGTTTTGGCAGATGCTTACAGGCAAACAATGAAGCAGAGATCAGATACTCTTTTATTATTATTTCTATTATTATTATTGACTTGTTAGAGAGCTTCAGAGAGAGAGAGAGAGAGAGAGAGAGAGAGAGAGAGAGGAAGGAAGGAAGGAAGGAAGGAGGGAGGGAGGGAGGGAGGGAGGGAGGAAAGAGAAAAGAAAGATAGTAGATAGATTTGTTGTTTCACTTATTTATGCATTTATTGGTTGATTATTGTATGTGCCCTGGCCAGAAATAGAACCTGCAACCTTGGCCTACCAGCTGAGCTGCCCAGCCAGGGCTAAATACTCTTTTGTATTATGTGTAGAAAACCATCATGGATTAAACTAAACAATCAAAATACATTTAGTGAATAAATTCTTGGGTGACGAAAAGATAATTTCTTAAAATTCAGGATAGATATCACCTCTCGGGAGCCTTGCCTCTCTCCACCCTGCTCTTGCCACATTCTGGGTGAAAATGCACATTCTATATGCTCCCACAGTGTCCCTGCGCTAACTATATTGATTGCACTTGTTGCAGTGTATGGTTGTTCTCTATCTCCCTGCTGGATTGTCAGCTCTCCAAGGGAGCTATGTGTATAATCTCATTGTTACACAGTACCTTTTTAAAAGTGTTATTTTGATAAACAATCTCTACTAGGCTTACTGAAAAATAAGAGAGACCAGCTTGGGTAGTTTAAAGAGTATTAGAAATGCAGCTACTGTATATCCCTCTAATTTTGTGATCTTCCCCCATCATTAATTTAATAGTCATTAATAGGACTATTAAAGCAAAAACTCATTCCCTGCAAATAAACTGAAAATATCCACACTGCTGACTCTGCTGACTCTGCTGACTCTCCATGTCTTCTGCTGACTCTGCAGCACCCAAGAATATTGTAGCCTATGCTCATGAGTTCTGGTGCCTGCAGGCCATCTGGAAAGAGGCTTGAAATCCACTCTAGATCAGTTTATCCAGTGGTTCCAGAGTTTCTGCCCTAGATTTACCAAGTCTCTATGATACCCTTGAAGCAACTGGCATCTCATATTGGGTCATTCTGGGATGGTACTCTGAGCCTTCTGCAGTGGTGGTGGCATTGATTCAGTAAACATGTCCATAGGACCAGAGTACGAAACTGGCTGTCTGGTGAGATATGCCTAGCAACCAGGCAAGTTCCATTTGGGCACCATTAGAATTAAATAGAGATAGCACTGTATTTATACTAATGCTATCTAGCACAATAAAAGCATTAGTTTGCTTTCCTCTGTTAGATACCTGCTGGGTACATGGAAAGATCGGCACACGAGTGCCCTCACTGCTAAGCTGTAGGTTCTTGGCTGAAACTGCTTTGTCAGAGAAAGCCGCTGAATGTGTATGGAACCGTAAACCACCAGGGTCATCAGTAATAAGTGAGTTAATAGGTAACTCATTAGGCCCACAGGCAAATGTCTCCATTTGTCCATCCTGTATAGGTACTGGTTTAGACTATCTTCATTCTAAAAAACTTGAACACTGAACTGACTAGGATAGTGCCAGCTGGGTAATCAGCCAGCTACCAGTGCTGAAGAATGAGTTGCTTGTATGTAAGATCCTGAGGTGAAAATGTTTCGCACATCAGTGTACATGCTACAAAGTGTTAAATCAAGCATTGCATACCATTTCTAAGCAATGTTCAGAGTAGCTGCAAACTGTTCCCAAGGAATTGCTGGACAATGCCTGAGTTACAGAGTTTGCATGTAACATATACGTAGTATTGTGTTAAGTTTTGCATACACACTACCAATGTTCACAGCAGAATTCTATTACCTGTCAATATTAGCTTTTGAACTTAATGCCCTTGGGTGCAATATTTCAGTTAACTAAATTTCTGCTGCTGTGCTGACAGGTACTTGTTAGCCTTAATATTCAATGAAAGTTTTCCACATTACTTAATCTTTGGCAAGAGTTAATTGACTTAAAGTTCTTATTATTAGTAGCTGTCTTCACCTGCACTTTCCATCTCTAATTAGCCATATTCACAGCGGCTTACCCTTAATTCCAAACTAGTCAGTAGTTCATGCCTGGCTGAAACCTAGCTGACCATGTTGAGTCTAACCCTACACTCTCATTGATCCAGCAAATATAGCTCAGGTGTGAGATCTGCATGGGAAACACAAGGAGTGTTCATTTGTGGCTGCTACCTTAGGAACAGAATCAGATTCTACAAAAGTAGCTGATAAAACAGATGGACATGTTGTGGTCAGGAAATTAAGACTTCCAGAGAGCCTTCAATGCCAGACTTCCATATGCTTTTCCTCAAACTTCTTTATTCCCTTTGTGCTACATTTTCCTTCCAGTCGTTTTAAAGGGAATGTATTGCCATCCTAAACATCTTAGGTCAAAGGCTTAATTAATGCTTTAAAATAAAGGTTCCAAAACACCAGGAGAGTTTGTCATTTTCTCCCTGGTTTGTTTTGTGAAGAGGGAGGAGAGAAGGTGAGGAGGAACCCCTCCTGTTCCATGATTACATCCTACCCACTCATTTTCTCCTTTTCTCTTCTGCTTTTGATTTTTAGTGGCGGTCTTAACAGAATGTCAAGATCAATTTGCAGCATGGTTTAACTCAAGGTTTGCGTTCTGCCAGCAGCAATTGTCCCTGCAAACAATGCCACCGTGTGTTCTTGTAACTTCAGAAGCTTTTAGAAGGATCATGGCAAGGGCAGCATCTAATGACTTTATTAGTGTAGGGTTTCAAATGGACTCAGTAATTGTTCATATCTCTTTGTCAGCAAGTCATAATTACTGCTCAGCATTGTCCAAGGGAGTATTTGTGAATAGTTTTCTAATAGTTCCGCAAGGAAGGGAAAGAAGGAAATGATAAAAGGTAATATATGATTGAGAACAAGCCAGTCTGTATATTGATGATGACTAAACTGTTTATAATACATTCTTTACTCTTGTTAAAATAGAAGATTATCCTTTTAAAGATGTTTTTTGGGATAATTTTAAATTACCAGTTTACAAGCCTTTTTTACCTGATTTGGATACTTCCCACAATACTACCTAGTCCTATAATCATAACTGTCTGATGAGAATTTTTATCAAATCTTATTTTTCTCATGTACTAGATCTTTCTTGTTACTTGGTATTCTGCCCTTACCAGTTTGTGATGATCTAGTCATAGTGATCTTAGTGAGGTGTAGCTAAGGAATTATTTTCTGACTTTTTTGCCAAAAAAGGCAATTTCTTTACCCTTAGAACTGTCCTCCAAGCTCGTGTCATTTGTGACAGGTGCTTCTATGAAACTATCATTAGCCAAGGGCAAGACTATTACTGTTCACTGCTGCATTTAAAAAAAAACAAAGGCCCTGGCCGGTTGGCTCAGTGGTAGAGCGTCGGCCTGGCGTGCAGGAGTCCCGGGTTCAATTCCCGGCCAGGGCACACAGGAGAAGCGCCCATCTGCTTCTCCACCCCTCCCCCTCTCCTTCCTCTCTGTCTCTCTCTTCCCCTCCCGCAGCCGAGGCTCCATTGGAGCAAAGTTGGCCCGGGCGCTGGGGATGGCTCTGTGGCCTCTGCCTCAGGCGCTGGAATGGCTCTGGATGCAACAGAGCGACCCCCCAGATGGGCAGAGCATCGCCCCCTCGTGGGCATGCCAGGTGGATCCCTGTTGGGTGCATGCGGGAGTCTGTCTGACTGCCTCCCTGTTTCCAGCTTCAGAAAAATGCAAAAAAAAAGCACATAATAACACCCTGAGCCATTAATTAAGCACCTACTATGTGCCTGACAATATATGAGTTCATTCAATCCTCTATGCATTACCTCATTTAACTGCAATTTTGAAAGGTAAATTGCAAAGCTACAATTTCACATAATGAAGAAACTATTTTTGGCTCCGAGAGCTTCTGTAACTTACCCAACGTCATGCAAGTGGCTGTACTAGATGTAAATCCCAAATCTACCTGTGCTTTTCTGATACATAATTCTTTACTTCCCATGGCCTTGCCAGGCTGGATTATTCAGCAACAAAAATGTACTGAATAACTGTGTGCAAAGTCCTATGGGGGAAATAAGAAATGGATAAGGCATGGACTTTTTGCTCAGGAACACGTAAATATGAGATTCACCAAATATTAAGAGTG
Organism: Saccopteryx leptura; assembly: GCF_036850995.1. NCBI lineage: Eukaryota > Metazoa > Chordata > Mammalia > Chiroptera > Emballonuridae > Saccopteryx > Saccopteryx leptura. Next base: position 124,655,737 of record NC_089505.1, on the reverse strand, counting down.
GCGTTAGAATCATTCTTGGTCAGGGTCAGTTTGCAGCCATGCAGGTATTTTGCCCTACACAGGCAGGTCTCGCTTTATTGTGCTTCACTTAATTATACTTCACAGATGTTTTGTTATTTACAAATTGAAGGCCAGGCCCTCCACCAGCGAAACAATTACAACTTGCTTTATTGCAATACTTGCTTTATTGCAGTGGTTTGGAACCAAACCCACAATATCTGAGGTATGCCTGTAATATGCTCAACTGATGTCACTCCAGTTTCTAACTCAGTACTACTCAGAGGGCAAAAGGAAAGCTTCAAAAGATAGTATATATATTTTTAAATTTTATTTAGAAAATTAAATTTAACAGGGTGCCATTGATCAATAAGAGAATATAGGTTTCAGGTAAACATTTCTGTAGCATTTGAACTATTGATTATGCTGTATATCCATCACCCAAAGTCAAATCATTTTCTATCACCTTATATTTGTCCTTCTTTACACCCTTCCACACATCCCTCTTCCCCATGCCCCCTTCCCCTGGTAACCACTTCACTTTTATCTATGTCCATGAGTCTCGGTTTTATATCCCACCTATGTGTGAAATCAGTTTTAGCTTTTTATGATTTACTTATTTCACTGAGTATAATGTTCTCAAGGTCCATTTATGTTGTCATAAATGACATTGTCATCATTTCTTTTTTTTTTTTTAAATTCCGTGAGAGAAGGGGAAGCAGAGACAGACTCCCGACTGGGATCCACCCGGTAAGCCCTCTAGGGGGCGATGCTATGCCCATCTGGGACCCTTGCTTCGTTGCAACCAGAGCCATTTTTTAGCACCTGAGGCAGAGGCCATGGAGCCATCCTCAGCACCCGGTGCCAATTTGCTCTAAATGAGCCTTGGCTGCAGGAAGGGAGGAGGAAGAGAGAGAGAGAGAAATGAGAGGGGGAGGGTGGAGAAGCAAATGAGCGCTTCTCCTGTGTGCCCTGACCAAGAATATAACCAGGGTCATCGGCACACCAGGCCAACACTCTACTACTGAGCCAAGCGGCCAGGACTGTGCCATCATTTCTTATGGCTGAGTAGTATTCCATTGTATAGATGTACCACATCTTTATCCAGTCCTCTATCAAGGGACACTTTGGTTGTTTCCATGTCTTGGCTACTGTTGAATATGTTTTGATCTGCTCAAAAGCTGAAAAAGGTTTTTGCTCTAGTGCTTCTTCCTATAGAGAGTTTCTGTAATCTTCTCCCTTTTGGTTCTAGTTTTGGCCTTGGAATAAGCCAAACTTCTCTTCTACATGACAATTCTTTATCAGTGTCACCACAGCTATCTTGTTTGTCCTAATTTTCTTGCCTTTTGTAACCAAGTATATTTATTTCTTTCCATTGTTCCTCACATGACGGTGTCTAGACTCAGCCTGCTCCAAAGGTGCCCCGAGTTGTATATAGTGCTCCAGGGGATGTTCTTCTGGTGCTATCCTCACATCTATTCTGTAATTTTATTTATTATTGGCTCCTATTGAACTGGGAGTCAACTACCCTCTACTAGCAGGGGTCCCCAAACTACAGCCCGCGGGCCACATGCGGCCCCCTGAGGCCATTTATCCGGCCCCTGCCGCACTTCCAGAAGGGGCACTTCTTTCCTTGGTGGTCAGTGAGAGGAGCATAGTTCCCATTGAAATACTGGTCAGTTTGTTGATTTAAATTTACATGTTCTTTATTTTAAATATTGTATTTGTTCTCATTTTTTTTTTTTTTTTTTTACTTTAAAATAAGATATGTGCAGTGTGCATAGGGATTTGTTCATAGTTTTTTTTATAGTCCGGCCCTCCAACGGTCTGAGGGACAGTGAACTGGCCCCCTGTGTAAAAAGCCCCCTGGCTTCCTGTGGGGAAGAGGTCTTATTTTATACTACTCTTCATTCACAAAAGAAACATCTCATGTCCCTCTCTATTCTTTTCAGCTACCCTCACTAGTTGATTGAAAAAACAGAAGTCATCAGACAGAAATGAGCTTAATATTGTCTTTATTTAAATGTCTCTTCATCAAGAAAGTCTGATGAACCTTTCTAGAGAAGGCTTCTCTACCCTTATTCTCTTTCATAGTACTCTCCTACAACTTTTCATAATAAGCTAGTACTTTTGCTTATTTAAAAACATTGTTTTCTGATTCTTTCACTGAGATAAAAGCTTCATAAGGGCAAAAATTACATCAGTCTTTTTCACTTTTATTTCTTACTACAATCTCAGTAATTATTTGTTGTATAAGAATGCATGACAGCATAATGGTTAAGAGTATGAATGAGTTTTGGATTTAGTCAGACTAGAATTAGAATTCTAGCCATGCCACAAGGCCACTGTAGTGACGTTGGGCAAGTTGATAAAACATTCTAAGTTAAAATTTCTGTACTGGAAATTGATGATTTAAAAAAAAAAAAAAAAAAGACCACATCCTTCGGAGTTGTTTTTAGAATTGAATGGGATGATTGATTTTTTAAAAGTCTGGCAGTACATATATATTTTATTTCTTGCCTCAGAGGAGGCAAAGCCAAGTGGTAAACTATTTGAAATCACTCTCAGTTTAGTAGCATTCCAGAGGTTCAATTTCCTGGTGACAAAGAATTTATCTAACTTAACTTATGTTTCTGAATCTTATTCTAAAAAGGACTTTTAGCTACCTTGTCACATGCCTTATTGAATTCCAGATAGTTGAAGTTTATGGAATGCTCCAGAGTTCTCAGTCTGGTAACCTCATAGTTAGTTGGGCTTGTTATGTTCTAAATAACCCAGTCATCACCTACTGTATTCTAAGTATTCATATACCATTTGTCTCAGTGACTTTTCTAGTGTTACTAGGGAACTGAGATCAAGTGTGCTGGTCTGTACTTTTTGAAAATCAAGGTATTTACTTGTCTTTAAGGTAATATGGTCCTCTGCTCTGACCAGATGGCTTGGTTAGTTAGAGAATCGTTTTGAAGTGCAGAGGTTGCTGGTCTGTCCCCAGTCAGAGCACATACAGGAACAGATCTATGTTCCTCTCTCTCTCTCTTTCTCAAGTCAGTAAATTAAAAAAAAAAATTTTTTAAGGTAGTATGGTCATTAGTTGATAGTAATTTCTATTATTCATTCTAGCTCTTTGCTGTCCCATTTGTTCTACTGCCTATCCATTTGTTATCTAGCATAGTATTCAGTAAGCATTCACTGTACTATATTGCTCCCATTTTCTCTCCTACATATTTTTGTCTGATTTTCCATTTAGCATTTATTCTTTTCCTACTTTAAAAATAGATACAATATCTACACAAGAATAGATACAATATAAAACAGGAAAATAAAAATAAAATAAGATGGAAACCAATTGAAAGTGTCAAATAATGCATATTTATAAACACTTGGGTTGACTAAAGTTTTTTTATATAAATACTGACTACAACTCTGTAATTCTGGCAGCTAATGGAGAAAAAAGAAAATATAATAGGTATATCATCATTTATTCATTTATTCATCTAATATATACTTATTGAGTTCCTGTTATTTCCCAGGTATGATAGCCTCAAATTTATAGTTCATCATTTACAATTCTCATTTTCTGATTAAAGGAAGCCTAATAGTTCAGTCAACATCTCAAGATGTCCTAGCACTAAACCTATCAGTATGATCACTTTTTAAGTGATACAGTTAATCACTATGTTGTTATACCTGAAACTCATATAACATTGTATGTCAACTGTAATTGAAAAACTAAATAATTTTTTTAAAAATTTTAACTTCCTGGTGCTGAATTCAGGGGAGAATTCTATTACATGCTTTTCTGTTTGAAAGTCATTATGTAACATAATTGACAATTATTTTCTACTGTTATTTTACATAAGATAGATTATTATAAGCAGATGTTTCTTACATCAATCCCCTGTGAAAAAGCAGAGGGCTTTATGTTAAATCTTTTTTCAGTGATGGTAATTCTTTAGGGAGCTTAGGTAATATGGTCCTTAAATATTTCATTTTGATGATCTAATTCGTAACAGGTATAGAGCTCAGAGGAAAAGCATACAGAGTCAACCTATTCATTCAATTCTGTCAAACATCAGCTTTCTTTTTTTTTTTTTTTTCTTTCTTTCTGAAGCTGGAAATGGGGAGAGACAGTCAGGCAGACTCCCACATGCGCCCGACCGGGATCCACCCGGCACGCCCACCAGGGGCAACGCTCTGCCCACCAGGGGGCGATGCTCTGCCCCTCCGGGGCTTCGCTCTGCCGCGACCAGAGCCACTCTAGCGCCTGGGGCAGAGGCCAAGGAGCCATCCCCAGCGCCCGGGCCATCTTTGCTCCAATGGAGCCTCGCTGTGGGAGGGGAAGAGAGAGACAGAGAGGAAGGGGGGGGGCAGGGGTGGAGAAGCAAATGGGCGCTTCTCCTATGTGCCCTGGCCGGGAATCGAACCCGGATCCCCCGCACGCCAGGCCGACGCTCTACCGCTGAGCCAACCGGCCAGGGCTGTAATTGATTCTTGCTTGAAGGCTTTGATGAGTTGACTGAAGTGCTATTGTTCTGTGCTGTTGGTCATTTCTCTTTTCAAGACCTTCCTCCTGTGTATAAGATTTTTGTTAATGCTCTCCCACATTTTTTATCCACTAGAATGATAGTTCTTTTCAAATACATAAGGAAATGTCAGGGTTCCAAGAGAAACTGACCAACTCTGAAATAAATGACAGTGAACATATTTTATATAATAAAATCACAGTCTCCAAATTTTGCAGCTGGAAAAAAATCAGAGAATGTGACAACATGAAAAAAATATATTTTATATATATAATTTTTTATTTTTACTTTAAATCGCTATCCTAAAATAGGGTATGATCTTAGTATGCTATTTATACAGACTATAGAATTATACAGTGTGATATAGTGCTAACCATGGTGCCAAGTATAACTCTTTGTTTAGGTAGATGAGTGTGAGATTGCTACTGTAACTTTTATTAGAAACCGTTTTGCCATAGCCTTAAGTTGGGGCGTGCAGAAAGAAAAACCAGTTTTGACTCTGAAAAAGGAACCAGTTTTGACATAAAGAGGAAAAGAAACAATATTTATTAACCCACAGACTAATTCTAAAGTAGATATCATTATCTTCACTTTATATATGAAAAAGAAACAATCAGCAAGTAAAAAGCCAGGTTTGTTTAACTCTGAAGTCCTTGTTCTTCCCACAAGTATTATGCTGCTTGCCGTAATTCCTGCTTTCTCTAATGTGTTAACGTTTGGATATTTTAGACCTTTTTTTTTTTTTAACCTCTTTTAAGTCATATTTTCTGTCAGTGGCTGGTGACAGGATGAAATTATGTAAAAACTTCAGTATGCTAAAAATTAAGAGGAAAGTTTAGAGTCATGAACTTGTGGATCAATACCTGCTTACTCTGCCGGTTCAAATGACCTGTGGAGGTGGAAGCACAGTAAAAGGGGCTTTGGAGACCACGATAATTCACGCCAACTCTCTTAATTAAAACTCACTTCAAAAGTAGTTGGAAGAGGTAAAGGAAGGTTGTATGGTCAACATTGCCATTGTGGAGATAAAGATAACTGAAGCATGAATTGGCCCATTCATGCAACAAATGCATGTTAGTCACTAGGTGCTAGGAATGCAGAGATGATTCCTCTCCTCGTAATAGCTCTCCAGGGGCACCATCGTGGAACACAAAGTTCTCCCTGAATTCTAAGATCTGGTATTCCCTTCTCTGATTCCCTCCAGCACTTAGTCAGAACCACTAAATCGAGGCCCCTGGTATGTACCATATATGTTTCCTTTTTGGAGTCTTTGATTTACCAAACCCAAAAATATCTTTATTATCTTAAGAACAGAAACCATGTTTTGTCATATATTTAGTGGGTCCTTATAAATATTGATTGATTGGTAAAAGGAAGAACACAGAAGAAATATTATCTGGCATTTAACATAAATTTTGCTCTTTTATACCATGGAAAATGAATCTTCTCTTTACATTTCTAGAGAAGGGATTTCTGCATTTGATAGAGATTAGATTAGGTGTTTTCTCTTATCCTTTCCAACTAAGATTTATATGGGGTATTTAAAATAAATGTTTATATTCTTACTAGTGGTAAGAAAAAGACAGCCAATTATCTATTTATTATTATTGTTCCTCCAAAAAATTAGTATAAATTAGCACCTATAGATTAGCTACAGACCTGTCATTAAACTTTCAGTGCCTCAAAGCCTTTTCAGTTGAATGACTTACAGATGACAATAAGCAGATAAAGAAGTTATTTTGGTTTTTTTAATTGTCCACTAATCTGTTGAGACAATTTAGGTTTACTGGTATTGGAAAGTCCTAGCCTTGGTCAGGTGAGAGATACTTTTGAGATTAAATGTACCCACGATCTAACTCTGTGTTTTCTTAAATTTGGCTGTGTTCTCTGACATGCATGCAATATTTTCATTTGCATGGAGAGGCATTATGTCATCCTTTTAGAAAACAATTTGATAATATGTATCAATAATCATTACATGATTCTTCCTTTTTATCCTATAATTTCACTTCATAGACTTTTTTTCTAAGGATATAATTCAGGATATTTATTCCAGCATTTCTTATAATAATAATTTTTAAAATACTGAAAAGAAACATCTTGCTTTAAGTTAATAGTTATAAATATGGCAATGTATATATCTACTCAGTGGAATATTATTCAACCATTTCAAATGTTGGCTTATTAATATTGTGTAGAAGACTAAAATACTGTATCCACCTAGACTGTGAGCACCACAAAAAGGAAAAGATATACTTGCACAAAACTAATAAAAAAATAAGAAATGTGATTAACATTGTGTTTAAATTTGATGGAATTGATATTACTTGCCATTTTTATTTATATAAGGGGATTGCTATCTTTCAGATTTCATATTTATTTTATGATTGGTTGATATATTCACATTAGTCAAAACTCAAAAGGCATAAAAAGGTAAATAATGAAAAGTCTCCTCCTTACCCATCTCAAAGTTACCTTCTTCAGAGACAATGTTAAAAGTTTCTTACTTATCCATCCAGAGATCATTTAATATGTAAATAAGCTAATATGCTATATTTATTTTTCCCTAGTTTACACAAATTATAAATATATACTATTTAACACCTTGCTTTTTCCATTAACATTGTATCTTAAATATATTTCATATCAGTTAATAAAGAACTCTTCATATTTTATGGCTATATAGTATTCCTTTAAATTTCAAAAAATTCTATAATTTATTTAATCAAACCCTATTGATATAGACATTTGAATTATGGTCAGTATTCTGTTATAAGCTTACAATAATTGTGCACTTAGGTAATTTCCACATAGAAGTATATTTATAGACTAAATTCTCAGATGTAGAAGTGCTAGTTTAAGAATATAGATGCATTTTTTCATTTTAGTATATACTGGCAAATTGCCCACAAGAGAGTTAGTACCAGTTTCACTTTTACTAGCAGGTACAGTAGTAGCTGTTTGGCTATAATCTTGCCAGTGCATCATATTGCTAAGTTTTTTTACCTTTACTAATCTGACAGATAAAATTTTTTTTATTATAACTTTAATTAGTTAACTCATTCTAAATTATTTTAGTATCCTTTCACATGTTTCTGAGCCATTACTATTTTCATTTCTGGGAGCTGTCTTTATATTATTATTTGTTGATCTTTTTCCTATTGTTTTATTAGAGTTCTTTATATACATATTAGGGAAATTAGCCCTTTTCTCCGTGATTTGCAATTCAGACATTTCCCCTCTGCTTATCATTTCTCTTTGGGCTAGTTATGGTGTTTTTTACCATGTAAAATAGTCAAAATTGAAATTTTCACTTTAATACTTCATTCTGCTCCAACTATACTAACCCTCTTGTTGCTTTTAAATATGCTAGATACTTTTCTATTTGCTGTTCTCTCTGCCCAGAATTCTCTTCCTGGAGATGGGTGTTGTGTTTCTCTTCTCCCTTCAACATCTTGAGTCGTTGATCAAATATCAACTCTGCAGTGAGACTTACCCTGACTACTCATTTTATATTGCAAGCTCCCCTTCTCTGCTTTGTGTTTTCTCTGTCACCAGGAGTTCACAGACTTTAGAGGTATTTGTTTGTCTCATATCAGCTTGCAGCACATCTACAAAGATAAAGCAAGTGAGAATTAACATCTTCTGTGTGGTAACCATCTCAGGAGACTTGACACTGGGTCTAGTGAAGCTGCCATTGCCCAAATATTTTGTGTATAACTTCTTTAAAAACTGCCTTCAGAGACAGTTTAAAGCAGCGGTTCTCAACCTGTGGGTCGCGACCCCGGCGGGAGTCGAACGACCAAAACACAGGGGTCGCCTAAAGCCATCGGAACCGCTGCCTTAAAGCCTTACAAGGAAGCAGTCCTGTGTCCTGAAAGTTTTTAAAGTGTGGAAATGTGGTCTGTTAACCTGGGGTGGGATTAGCAGTATATTAAAAAAGCAGTTTCCTGGCCCTTACCCCAATTTATTAACCCAGAATCTGAGGGAATGGGGCGGAGGAACTTGCCTTTTAAATAAACTTCCTAGAGCAGGGGTCTCAAACTCAACTCAGCATGTGGGCCGCAGAGCAAGATCACGGCCGTTCGGCGGGCCGCACTAGGTCTACAAAAGGCAACTGTTACGCAACACTTTTCAGTGTCACAAAACGACCAGAAACTGTAGTTCGCATCACAACTGCTGTTAACTAAGCTAATATCTAGCTAGGATGCTAGAGAAATGAAAAATACAAGTAGGCCCCTAGGCTTACTTAATTTTATCCAAAATATTTTGAACTTCGTGGATTAGTCTGCGGGCCACACAAAATTGTTCGGGCCGCGAGTTTGAGACCCCTGTCCTAGAGGATTCCTAGGCCATGAACGCTTGAAGATCACTCTGTCATGGTCCTTGTTCACCTAATTCAGTTTGAACCAAAGACTTCAGACTGTTTCCAACATTCAAAGCCACTGTCAAGGGAAAAAGGGGTATGTGCCAGGGGTGCTGAAGCTTATTCCTAATGGGGAAACTCCAGAAATGAGCTAACAATGGTATGGCATGCAAACTTGTGGAAATGATGTTGCAGGAGATAAAACTCTTTTGCTAGCCTGGTTTGCGCATACCTTCAGTGCTAGCAACTTGGTAAGTCTCACTTCCGTATTAAAGGGAAAGGGGGAAGAAAGGAGAATTTTGTGTTGGCAAATAGGTAGATGATCTGTAAGGTACTTTACATTATGTTTGATTTTTCTACTGATGTACATAAATGTGATTGAACAAACTCATGAATGAATACGTGTAAGTCATGAGGCTTGTTACTATAGCCAAAAATACTAGTTTGATTTGTTACTAACGTGTCTTCAAAAGAAGTAGTATAAGGTTAGCGGCTGCAGCTAAGGAAGTATATACGAACGATTTACCTCAAACTATTGGATAATACTGAGAAGTCCTGCAGCACTGTTGAATTATGAATTCCTCTGCTCAGTAAACTTGTTTTGGAGCAATGGTTCACACATTATCAGAAAGACATTTAATAGTTTAATGGCTCAAGAGTAAGCAGCCAGAAATTTTGATGTTGATTCCTGGTTTTAAAGTAATCAACATTGTTAAACAGAGCTGCATTAAAAAGGAAATAGTGATTTTAGTTTTGTATCCACTTTTAAATATGTGAATTTTGTGGTATTGCACAACTACAGCATCTATAATTACATTTTCTTACTTTCCAAATATCTATGCCTGCTCTTTCGTTCTCTGAGTGAAAGAAAAATCAGTGACTGTTTTTATTTAGTCAACAGTTCTTTGATGCTGTGTCTTATTATGCTAAAAAAATAATCTTTTCAGTGTTGGCCTGTCAGTATAAGCTATTATTTTAATCCTGAAAGTCATTGTGATAAAATGTTAAATACCATTATACAACTAATAATAATAAAACTGTTACCAATTTTAAGGGACAACCATATTCTGAGCACACTTCTGAGTAGGCTTCCTATATTTTACAAGAATAGACGTGTTTTAAAGATAAATATTATTCCCACTTTACATCTCAGGCGTCTTTATTTTTATGGGAGTCACACTGAATGTATTATAATATTCATATTCAGGAAGCCGGACACAGTTTTGTGGCCTCCATTTTTTATCAAGTGTGCCTTGTTTTACATTTTCTAGTACAGAGTAGATAGGTGGTGTTTGTGGAATTTCATCACCTTCCCCCTTAAACTGGTGCGTTTCTTTTAGTACATTTTTAATTATGACTTTGATTGAAAGCAACAAAACTATATCCTATTTTGAATTAAAATGAGATTACTTTTTCCCATATCTGATTTATTAGTAATCCCTATTTCCATTAGCAAGTTAGAAAAGATTTATACCTCAGCGACTGAAAATTTTACTAATTTTTCTTTACATTAAAAGGTAAGATTTCTTTTTTAGATTTCTAATAGCAAACTGGTGAATAAGAGCTACTGCTTCTATTTGTTTCTTTACCAATGTCAAAGTTTGAGGCTTCCCACACCCTAATCCCCCATCTCCCAGAGACAAATGAGTTGCTTTATTATACCTGATTTGTGATTAACTGTTTTTCTTTAATTGATTTTCTCAACCCTTCCTTTTTCTTCTCCTGCTTCCCTTCCTCTCTCGATAACGTTACCCCTATAGTGAGAGCATTTGTTTTTTGTGTTTTCAAATTTGTTGCTTTAGCTTTTGGTTTAGGGGGTTAATTAAGCAACCTGTTATTCCCCAAATAGGTCTATGATGAGTAGGTTGTTTGATTTATTAAAATACATATTTTATAATTTATAAACAGCCATTTCTCCTTGCCAATGAACAGTTGTCTCTGCTTCTTCCTTTGGATTTGAGACTTGTGGAATTCAATTGCTGTAGAAACCATTTATCCCTTCATGATACCTCTCCATGATGAACACCATATGCAGTTAGTTAGGTTGAAAACTCTGGGCTTCCACTAAATGCACTGACACACTTAACCTCTTCTATGGGAAGGAAAGACCATGATCAAAAGAACCACATTGTTGTTTCTCTTAAAACAACTTGTTTTTTCCAAATCTGTTTCTGTTCTAATATTTTGACCTGGATTTTTGCTGCCGGTCATGTGCTGTGAATGCCAGCTTGGTGCTGTGAATGATCTTTAGAGGAAGAAGCAGAGCCTCCCAGCCATAAGAAGGATTTGGTATCTGTGCTGTGAAATTCTTGTAAATGGTAGTGGGCGGAACTGACAAGCAGGCAGTTTGTAATGTGTGGCTCTCCGCTGCTCTGTAGGGTCTCAATGATTGCAATTTGAAAATCTCAAAGTAAACATGATTTAGATCTTAGGAAGATTAATCATTTTAATTAAAATTTTAACAAAGTCTCTCTTTTATTAGAACAGATTGTTAGTTAAGGCCACTAGAAAGCATCACCTGGCTGAATGATCCCCATACATTTCTCAGCGGTCTCAAAAAATTAGAATAGTTTACCAATACTTGGTAGAAAACTGATCACTTTGTTTTTTTAAGGTTACTTGACAGCCAATGTGTCTTTGAAGTCTCCCCCTCTCTTTTATAAAATATAAAAATATATTTTATATAGTTTTGAAATTTTATTTAAAATATTATTGTAAACCAAATAGATAACTACATTTTTATAATTATATTTCCTTCTAGCTCATTTTCAGAAAAAGAGAAGTTGGGAAGTACACAATTTTCAGGCAAAATTGTCTTGAAATTGAATTCATAAAACTACTAGCTTGCCTGCCTTCCTTTCTTCTCCCTTCCCTCCCTCCCTCCCTCCCTCCCTCCCTCCCTCCCTCCCTCCCTCCCTTTCTTCCTTCCTTCCTCCCCCTTTCCTTCCTCCTTTTCTTCCTTTCATTTTGAGGAATATTCCATTTAGGTAGTATTTAGTGTCCACTTTCAATGCTAGTTCTGTGATGGGCATCTACTGCATGATATCCATTTAATCCATTAGTGTAGCGGTTCTCAACCTGTGGGTCGCAACCCCAGCGGGGTCGCCTAAAGCCGTCGGAAAATACATAATGCATATCAGGTATTTACATTCTGAATCATAACTGTAGCAAAATTACAGTTATGAAGTAGCCACAAAAATTATTTTTTGGTTTGGGGTCACCACAACATGAGGAACTGTATTGCGGGGTCACGGCATTAGAAAGGTTGAGAACCACTGCATTAGTGTAATAGCAACAAGGACTTATTTCCCCCCTTTTGTAGGAAATGACATTCCAACTTTTTTTTTTTTCTACTTCAAACATTTTAGTAAGAAGCGGAAAGAAAAATGAGAACTTTCTAGTCTCCTGAACTACACATCCCCTTTGAGAAACTAAAACTATATGGTTGTTGTGAAATTTGGTATGGAGGCTTAGGCTACTTGAAGCACCTTTATCCCATAATAGTTGTGGAATGTGAAAATCTGAATTTTTGTAGGAGCACTGATATTCCATGGCCAACAATGGGTTTCCTAAGGCCTTGTCATTTCACATTGGCATGAGGTTTGGTTATTGCTGTTCTAAATGTGTATCTGAACCTGCCTCCCAGTGAACTTATTTGCAGCAGTGCTAACTTGTCTTCACATTCTTGCCAACAGTTCTGGTGGCCCACATCACAGTCTAGTTTATGTAGTCACATCACAGGTTTTGTGGAGGATTCAGCCTAAGTTTTGGTGATGAATTTCTGTAGACAAGAAACATATTGGCTTTAAAAGTTAAGAAGTTTGATTCTGTTTTGAATTTGGTTATCAGATGAATCTGAGCACATGACATTTCAATGCCGTTTGTCTTCTCAAATAGATTTACCTTCTAATGCATGTGATGACAGGACTTTGCTCATCAGCTAGAACATACATTTCAGAGGAGTTGTTACCTAAAATATTATCATAAGGCATAAGAAAACACATGATTTAAGTTGCCTTTCATGAACATAATTAAGAATTAATAAGCCAGTACCAGTGGCTAGTCCCCAGAATTTCCACTGTTTTGCCTTTTGTGACCTGTGTTATTAAAAGTCCATTATTTTTACAGACTTTATTAAATTGGATCTTATTAAAGCATTCTATATTTGCATTTGGTCTTTCATAATTCATTATTATTATGACATTTACTTTTTACCATCAGATCTGAAAACATATCCTAAGCTACCCTTTTCTCTTGAAAGAAATGCTAATTTCAAACAGTCCTCTAATAGAAGAGAAAAGCTTTATCAGTTTTTTCATTTATTCCAGATCGTGTTAAGAATACTAATGCTAGACTTCAGTATGCTAATATCTTTGAGATTTTTTTTGGTCAAAAGCTTAGAATTATTATTTTTATTCCATACTAAGTATGAAATTAGAAAATTTGCTACTATTGGAGAAAACATTCTAAAGTACAATTCTTGAGTCTAAACACTTGTGAAAATGTTGCTAAATCCTGTTTAAATTAGAATAATGATAGTTTAACTTTGTACCATGAAATATCTGTCCTATTTAAGAAATTATTTTCTCTTAAAATTCATTTTATTTGTTTCTCACGTGGTTTAGGGTAGTACAGGTTAGAGTATTTAAGGATCCCGTGCTGTCAACCCCAGACAGCAGGTAAGGTGTGCTGCCTGCTTTTCTGTATGATAATCATTTCTGTAATAGTAGCAAACTCAGCATTGCAAGACTTTACATATTGATATCAGACAAGCTGCTTAATTTTAACATAACTAATAAAACAATGAGTTTTTTGTTGAGGTACTAATAAATGTATTAAACTCTGAAATGAAACTTACTTTAAATTTTATCTCATTTTAGATTTCTGACAATGTGCAATAGACACTTTGGCAGTGTTGTTGCACAAACCATTCGGACTCAAAAAACAGATCAGTTTCCACTTTTTCTGATTATTATGGGAAAGCGATCATCTAATGAAGTGTTAAATGTAATACAAGGTAAAGTACATTTCATAGGATAGTATAGTATCTTCTTGTGTATATGATAACCTTATAATATTTACCATCAAAACTGATAGTAATTTTTGTATTGGTGAATAATTTTGCATTTTAAAATATAGAATTTCCTTCAAAAAGTATAGGTACTATGAAAAACAAAATATGCTGTAGGAAAATCCAACATAAACACCTTAATAAAATTGCACAGCCCTTGGGACATAGGATAATCATGTTAAATGTTCAGAATTGCTAAATTCTCTAAACTACCAATTAAGTCATAACCAGTTGTCAAATATGGCATTTCATGAATATATATAATATATACATATAGATGTCTTGCTGTGATGTTGATAAGTTGAAAGAAATGCTTATCTTTAGTTATCTAGAAAAACCTATGGCTGAATATTATGAATGGAATTGTTTACAGTCACGGTCATTTCCCTTTATTTAAGTGAATCCATGTCTAGGCTGCAACTCTGAGGCATGAAGTTATAGGATACCTGTGAATTTAAACTTAAACAAAAAATTTAATCTTTATTTACATTCTTTATAAAAACAAAAAAATAAGTGAATGATTTTTTTCCTGTTACTCATTTACCTTAAGGATTCATATAAAATTTTGCCCTGTTCATGGCAAAGTTTAAATTGAAAACAGTATCTCTTCTCTGCCACAGGGAAAAAGATAATGAAAATAAAATATTATAGTTGGTGGTTCTCAAAGTGTGGTCCATGGTTCCCAGAGGTCCTCTACCCTTTCAGGGAATCCACAAAGTCAAAATTATTTTCATAATAGTAATAAGATTTTTTTTTTTTTGCTTTTTACTGTTGACGTTTGTACTGGCTGCACAAAATCAATGTTGTTTAAAAGTGCTGGCACCTTAGTATGAATCAAGGCCATGACACAAAACTATTCTAGTAGTCATATTCTTCACCTCGATATAAATGCAGCTAACAGAAGTATTACTTTTATTAAATTTTAACCCTTTTTATAGTTTGTGTGACAAAATGGGAGGTATGGCTAAAGCACTTCTGCTGCATATCTAAGTAAAATGGTAGTCTCAAAGGAAAACATTTGTGTGGTTGCTTGAGCCAAACTAGTCATTTATTTTTATAGATCATTTTTTACTTGAAAGTGACTGACAAACTACACTTACACAAACTGGATATTTCCTTTCTCCAGAATAGCAAAGTGAGTCTGCCACATCAAGAAGGAGAACTGACAGTATCTGTTGCCAGCAATAAAATTTGAGCTTTTAAGCAAAATGTCACATCTTTCATCATTAGATTGATAGCTTATGTTAACAAATATAATTTTTTAATATATCTAATTAGGTATAGTCGACATTCAGAAGAAATACATAACTCAGTGAACCAGTATTTCAAATGCCCAGTGCCTGATGTTATAAAATCACACTTAAAAGAGCCATTCAAAGGGCAAGATATAGACCAGTGGATCTTAATAAAGTACAAAAAGTTTATTGATATGGTTTCAGATTCCTCACGTAGCTCACCTTGAAGAAACATCCACTTGTCAGTTTGGATATATTAAGAAAGAATGTCTACAATTATCTATTAAAATACTTCTCACTTTTTTGTCTGCATATCTGTGTGACATCAGATTGGTTTCATAAATTTCAACCAAGACATGGTATATTATAATTGGTTTAATGTATATAGAAGTAGATATCAGAACCCAGTTGTGTACTGTTAAACCAGACATTAAAGAGATTTTCAAAAAATGTTAAAACAATGCCATTATTCTCACTAAACTTTTTCTTTTGGAAAACAAAGTTATTTTTCATAAAAATATTATTTTTCATAAAAATATGATATTCATATTAATACATAAAGGCTTTATTTTGTCACTTAAGAAAATTAATTAAGTACATTTTAAATATTTATTTTAGTTTTAATTTTTAGCACAGTAAATGTTGATAACTATAACCACATGCAATTCTTTAGGAATCTCAGTATTCTTGAAGAGTATAAAGGGATTCTGAAACCAAAAAGTTGTAAAGCTACTGCAGTAGGCTATAAAGAATAAATTTACTTTGAACTACTTTCTCATCGTAGATCATTAAGAACTTAGGTATAAAGTGCCTATAGTTCAGTTTGGCAGTGAAGTTCAGTTTGGCAGTGAGTCCTTACAGTTAACAGCTGAAGTATAGTTTATAAGCAGTAGTTTAAGTCTAGAAATTAATGGTCAGTATATAGTCATTTCTACACTATGGATGGTATTTTCCCATTGGTGATTTCAGTACCCTCCATAAACTATTCACGCCCTATACTATACTTTGAGTCTTAGGCACTACAGTTTACAAATAAGAAATGTAAACCCAAAGATTTGCCTAGGAGCAAAATCTGCATTAAAGATGATCCTAAACTTTTTGCCATTTATCATGTCTGTTACAAATAACCAGTGATTGTGTGTGTGCTGTGCACCAGGCCCTCCCTATGAGGACCACTACAGAAGTAGTGTTATCTTCATTTTTCAGATAAGGAAATTGATCCTTAGAGAGCTTCACTTACTTATTTGTTCATTTGTTTATTAAGTGAATATTTGTTAAACCCTTCTCATGTGCTAGGTAATTTATGGGTACTAGATCAAAGTGGTGGAACTAGGGTTATAACTATGATTACAAAACCAGTTTTGCAATCTCCGTGCCATGATACCACACCAACATAATATTTGTTCTCTAGGTGAATTATTGAGAAAGTAGGACCGATGTGACCTAATTAAATCATTTTCTTTTGCTAAAGACTACAAGTGTTCTTTAACCCTGTAAGTTTATAAGCAGTAGTTTAAGTCTGGAAATTAATGGTCAGTATATAGTCATTTCTACACTATGGATGGTATTTTCCCATTGGTGATTTCAGTACCCTCCATAAACTATTCACTCCCTATACTTTGAGTCTTAGGCACTACAGTTTACAAATAAGAAATGTAAACCCAAAGATTTGCCTAGGAGCAAAATCTGCATTAAAGATGATCCTAAACTTTTTGCCATCTATGCTGTCAGCGGCCTTAAGGAAAATTGAGAAAAGGACCATTAAAAAATCAAGTTAGTCAAGTCCTGCTCTGGAAGAACACCAGCAAGAATACTTACTATTTGTTGTCTCATTAGTGGCCATTAATGAGACAAAAAGACCTCTCTTCTCAGGCCCTGGAGAAAGATAGACTCTTTGGGCTGTAGGTTTGAAAGAATAGACGAATTGCTATATCTCTCTGTAGCCTCATGGATTTCTTTCTTGCAGGTGCATCCAAAACAAATAACAGGACTTAATGCATTTAGGAAGTGGCACATATGTACTATTTTTGTTATGGACTTGGACAGAGAATAAAATATCATTAAGGAATATTAAACATTTTAAATATCCTCTTCATAAAAACGACAATATAATCATTTGAAAACAGCTGAAAAGGAGAAATATTACTTGGGCAAAAAAAGGAATCAATTTATTTTCAGAACTTAAATTACTATTTGTTTCACCAAAGAACTTTTAGAGATAGAAAATGATTCTAAGTAAACAGTGTATTGAAGTGGCAGAGAGGACAGGCTTAGAGTCAGACTCATGGTTTCAAATCTTGGCCCAACCACTTAACCAGCTTTATCTTGTTTGGCAAGTTACTTGTGCTTTCTAAGCCTCATTTTTCTTCTCTTTAAAATAAAAATCATAATGACACGTTCATAAAATTGTTGTACAGATTAAATGAGATGATACATATCATGTGCTTATTGGCCTAATCACTGGCATATAGACAAATGAAAGTTGTTGCTAGTCAGTATTAAGTAGATGTATTTTCATAACATGGAAGAACTTCTGACTCTTATGACTTGTACACTATTACTTATGCTGCTAAAAATATTTGTTTGTTCCCTAAAATCTAAATGTTCTGAAATTTTAGCTGACAATATACCACTTTACTCTTCCTCATTGAACATAAGAAACTTTTCAATGAAAACATTAAAAAAATTTTAACTACATAATAGCATACTAGTTTGTACATTTTTTATTGTAGTTATTTCTTATGATTAATTCAGGAATGACTTCCCATTTTATAATAACTAATGTGAAGTTTGGTGATTTCCATGTGTTGCTAGGTAACACAACAGTGGATGAGTTAATGATGAGACTCATAGCTGCGATGGAGATCTTCACAGCCCAGCAGCAGGAAGATATAAAGGATGAGGTAAGGTGAAAGGTTAAGTAGACCTTTACTAGGATTTTGATGAGATAATTTGTCAAGTGATGATGCTTGCCTATGCCATGATTGATAAGTAAGGATGATGAAGATGTATTTCCAGATTAACAGGATTTTATGCCATTGAGTTTACTTTGCAGTCCATTCTTTTCATGACCCTATGACCTAGCAGTTTGTTTAACTTTATGGACATTTATACTTTGCTAGATTTGGCATGGTGACAGGAGGTCAATTTGCAGGCAGTTAATTCCAAAACATGTTTCTGGAAGAAACTACCATCCAGGAAAACTTGTCCACTATGTGGGTTTTTCACTCACTTTTAAAGTACTTTTTTATTCTTTTTAAATACTGAGATTGATTAGCAATAAAGACATTTTACATTTGAACATGTTTTGAAGCACTGAGAGCCTGACCAGGCGGTGGTGCAGTGGATAGGGCATCAGACTGGGACGCGGAGGACCCGGGTTCGAGACCCCGAAGTCGCCAGCATGAGCGCGGGCTCATTGGGTTTGAGCAAAGCTCACCAGCTTCAGCCCAAGGTCGCTGGCTCGAGCAAAGGTCCACTCGGTCTGCTGTAGCCCCCCAGTCAAGGCACATAGGAAAGAGCAGTCAGTGAACAACTAAGGTGCTGCAACGAAAAATTGATGCTTTTCATCTCTCTCCCTTCCTGTCTGAATGACCCTATCTGTCCCTCTCTCACTCTGTCTCTGCCACAGAAAAAAAAAAAAAAAGAAGCACTGAGAATTAGTAAAAGATCTCCAAAATTCTGAATTTTTTAGTCTTTTCAATGTTCAAAATTCAGATGGTATAGAATACATGAGCATGGAACCTTAAATGAAATACTAATAACAGCAACACTGATAATGACAATGATAGTCAACACTTACTGAATATTTATAATGTGCTAAGCATTTTATATTTATCATCTTGTTTGGTCTTCAAAACAACCCTGTGAGGTTGTATGAAGCAATCTGGAAGGAAACAGATAGCATTTTCAAGCTGGGTTATTTGAAAAGAGTTTAGTAAAGGAACTGTATAAAGATATGAGCAGGAATTATGGAAGTCAACAATGGATTGTACAGAGTCTAGGACTGTGATGGTGAACCTGTGACATGCGTGTAGCACTGACATGTGTAGCCATTTTTGATGGCACGCGGCTGCATACCGCATGCCGAGAAGGACGTTTCATCCTCGGCTCCTGCACGGCCAGGTACAGTAAGTAGCCGAAGATAAAACATTTGCTATAGTGTAGACACTCTGTGCCAGAGGTTTGTAGACCAAAACAACAGAACTCCGGCACAGAGCGTCTAGTTCTGGGACTTCTGGTTAGGCCGTTAGGGGATCTTTGACCTCACTTCTGGTCGGTGGAGCAGGGAGCAGCGGAATGCTGCGGGGGACGCATCTCTGGGGGCCCTGTGATCGCCATTACCAGCAACCACATAACCACAGCAACCATCATTCAAGCTACTGTTCTGGGGTGTCGTGGATTTCTAATTGACCATCATTACTGAGATAAGTGAGGGGAAGGCTGGGAGAGGCGAGGGCCTGGGCTATGGGTGCCGTTTCCCGCCATTAGAAATAGTGGCAGCCATCTTAATTTACATAAGATGCAACTTGCAGAATTTCAAGACAGCATCTGGGCTCAGGTGTTTGTCGACTTGAGGTCAAAGCTTGAGAATCTGGAAAGATGCCGCTTGGAGAATCAAGAGGAGTGCCACTACGAACAGGAAATTTGGAGTGCTTGGAACCGATTACCAGACACTTTTAGCACCCTGAAAAATATAGCAATCGCTTTACTCACAATTTTTCCCTCTACGTACTTTTGTGAGACCTTATTCTCAGCGTTAAATAATATCAAAACCAACAAAAGAAACAGATTGACAGATGAAGTTAGTAGCGCTTGCTTGGGCTTGAAGTGTAAAAAATACCAACGAAATTCAGCAACAAAAAAGTCACTAATAGGCAGGTTAGTTAAAGAATTCCTCCTCCCCCTCACTTATCTTAGTTCACGGCACCCCACACAAGTTAAATAATATCAAGACCAACAAAAGAAACCGACTGACAGATGAACAAAGAAGTCACTAAGCAGGTAAGTTAAATAATTAGTTTTTGGTTTATTAAATATAGTTATATATTACAATTATACATTTTTGTTATTTAAACTATAAATATCGCAAAATTATGGGTTTTTTCTCGAAGTGACACACCACCTGAGTTATGCTTGGTTTTTTGGCGAATTTTGACACACCAACCTCAAAACATTGCCCATCACTGGTCTAGGAATAAACAGCCATTACCGTCCCTGTGCTTGAAGCCCTGCGAAGGGAAGGTGGTATATGGAGAGGATATCTTCTGATAGAGGGATACAGCCAGTCCTTGGTGACCTGGTAGGGAAGAAACCAGGGAATAGCTTCACTCTCCTTCCACACTCTCATCTCCTGCTAGTACCCCGTTAACCTAATTCATTAGAACCTCCGTGAGCAAAAGCTAGGTACAACATGGATACTGAGGGGCAAATGCAGGGGTCCCCAAACTATGGCCCGCGGGCTGCATGCGGCCCCCTGAGGCCATTTATCTGGCCCCTGCCGCACTTCCAAAAGGGGCACCTCTTTCATTGGTGGTCAGTGAGAGGAGCATAGGATGCATCCGCATCCTGTGCTCCTGGAGTACTGTATGTGGCAGTACCGCAAAGCGCGGCATCACTCACATACAGTACTACTTCCGGTGACGCGAGATGCATGCATCATGGCTCCAGAAGCGTGTCGTATCACTTGTTATAGCTAGCAGTGACAAATATGGAACCGGATATTGACCATCTCATTAGCCAAAAGCAGGCCCATAGTTCCCATTGAAATACTGGTCAGTTTGTTGATTTAAATTTACTTGTTCTTTATTTTAAATATTGTACTTGTTCCCTTTTTTTTTTTTTTTTTTTACTTTAAAATAAGATATGTGCAGTGTGCATAGGGATTTGTTCATAGTTTTTTTTATAATCCGGCCCTTCAATGGTCTGAGGGACAGTGAACTGGCCCCCTGTGTAAAAAGTTTGGGGACCCCTGGGCAAATGGGAGACAATCTAACATAGACTGGTACTATTATCTATTATCTCTACTTTTCAAATGAGAATACTGAGAATCAAAAAAGTTAATTTGCCCGAGGTCATATAGCTGGTGGACCTACAATAATCTCAAGTAGTCATTAGGGCTTTATCAATCAAGAAATTTCTAGCTTTAAGATAAAATAAGAAGCAAAAGATCACAGGTATTTATAAAATTACTCTTTTTAATTTAATTACAAAGAGATTTCTATAGAACATATAAGGGAGAGTTTGATTTCTGAGCAATGATGAAAGATTTCCAGGTATAGTGAATGTTTCCAGTACAATACCCTTTATCTGTTGCAAATGGGAAACGTAGACAATTTTAATGTAACCTTGTACTATTGTATTCTACTTTACTTACTTGTTTGTCTTTCATAAGACTGAGTTTGTTAGAAGAATAAAGGTTATACCGTATTTGCATTTGTAACTCTGTTTCCTGACAGTATACTTAGGAGTAGGCACTTTAATAAATGTTTTTTAAATGATTGGGTAAATGAATACTTGGAAGAATTTACATGAAAAAAGGGTACTTAAAAAATAATACTAGAGCCTGACCTGTGGTAGCGCAGTGGATAAAGCGTTGGCCTGGAACGCTGAGGTCACCGGTTGAAGCCCCAGGCTTGCCTGGTCAATGCACATATGGGAATTGATGTTTCCTACTCTTCCCCTCCCCTCCCCTCCCCTCCCCTCCTTTCTCTCTCTCTCTCTCTCTCTCTCTCTCTCTCTCTCACTCACTCACTCTCACTTCTCTCTAAAAAATAGTCTTTAAAAAAATAATACTTGATTACAATGATATAAAACCTGACATGTCCACACTAACAAATGTGAAAATTTGGAGTGTTATAAGTAGTTTGCAGTTTTAATTCTTGTTAGATATCTTATGTTGCTGTAAAAATGTTAAGTTTGTAATTTTTCTTAATTCTCTTTCATTTCTCTGAAAGGTAATCAAAGTACTGTACTTAGTTAGGAATTTGTAGTAATAAGTGTGTTGCCATTTAAGATTACACTTATCCTAAAATAGAGTCATTGATTAACAATAATTCGCTAAACACATTCTTCAGCCATTTGAATGTTGAGTCTCATTAGTACTAGATCTACAGATTATGCTGTAAAATAATATGAGTGCACAATATTTGCATGCATATTCCTAGTTCATTCTTTCCTCTTAATTTAATGTTTCTCATAATTCATTGGTAAAGAAATTTACTTTAATTCCTTTAATATTTAGCACAAAATTGAATATGAAGGTTACAGGAAAAATCCCATGCTCCATATAATTGAAATTTTAATTGAAATTTAACTGCAAAAGATAAGGATTTCTCTTTGTTTTTAATAGTGCCTTCATGAAAATTATCATTCAGGCCTTAAGTAGAGAATTCCTAAGAAAAGCTCTTCTGAGTTTAAAGACTTCTCTTGGAAGGACTATACATAGTTCATAATGACTTGGTATCTGCCACGTGTATGTGACAAGAAGCACTGTTCCTTATAATTGTGAATTTGCCTTCAAATAAGACATCTTGAACTCCCAGTTAAAATCAAATTCCCGAACAGGTTTGGAGGATGGCTTCCTAAGCCTCAGTTTATTTAAACTTAACCAGTTATATCCATTACTTCCATGATTCTGTTGTATTAGTGCAGCCTAAGATACTCATACTGTATAAAATGTTTATTAAATAAAACTGAGCCCATTCTTCAGTGGCCCAGACTGGACTAGCCTTTATATCATTAATTGTTCTATCTCTAACCAGGAAGTATACATTATATGAACCTCCATTTTGACAGAACTGCCTATAGCTTTTTCATAGACATTTTCATTAACAATATGTTTGGTTTTTAAGTGTTTACTGAACATTTATCAAGTATATAGCCCTGGGCTAGGTCCTGGAGACACAGGTACTTTGCTGCAGTGAGGGGCTATTGGCAACAAAAGGATAAGGAGGAAAGCAATTGTCACTACATGACAATAGCCACAATCTACAGTGGTACCTTGACACCCGAGTTTAATTCGGTTCATGGCCAACCTCGTGACTCAGTTTGCTCGTGTGTCAAATCCAATTTTCCCATTTAAATTAATGGGAATACAGTTAATCTGTTCTGGCCCCCAAAAACCACATGAATTTTTTGTTTTATATGCTTTTAAATAAGAAAATGTACTTTATAAATAACAAATACATATACACATACACACACACACACATAATAAGAAAGAATGTAAAGAAATAATCTGGTTTATAAAGTGTATTTACCTTCAAGGTCAGGCGAAGATGCTGGCGGAGGGGGAAAGGCATTAGCATAACAATTGCTCTTTTACAAACTTATTTGCCCAACATTCCACCCCTTTTGCTCACTTTGCAATTCACACCACAGGCATTCCTGTGCAAGGAATTAGGCACATCACATAAACAAATTAGAGCAACAGCATAAGTCATACAATTTCAACCAGACCTGCTCCCCCCTCCATCAGGGTCTCTCATATTGTCCAAAAGTCACATGTTCATCCAACAAAGAAGCTGATGCCCCCTCTGGTCACAGTCCAAGAGTCAATCCACACACATGGGGCCTCAGGCCTCCCCCCTCATCCCTGCCATCCTGGCAGCTCTTAAGATGCTACCCCAAGGGGGAGCACATGGCACTGGCAGCCAACATTTCCACCTCTGCTCCAGAGAGCATGGTGCCATCCACCCACTGTCCCATAATCATAGCAAACCTACCAGGGGCTTAGTAGGTACTCTTTGCTGCTGGGCTTTTACCTTCTGGAGTCTTTGAATGGCAACTTCAGCCCCAGTCTCCTCATCCTCAGAAGAGGAGCTAGAAACACCTGCTCCCACTGACTCAGAGCCACTCCACTGGCATGGCTCCAGCTTAGGCTTCTGTGGCTGCCAGCTCTCCACAACT
Organism: Saccopteryx leptura; assembly: GCF_036850995.1. Classification (NCBI taxonomy): domain Eukaryota; kingdom Metazoa; phylum Chordata; class Mammalia; order Chiroptera; family Emballonuridae; genus Saccopteryx; species Saccopteryx leptura. The sequence continues at coordinate 124,631,635 of NC_089505.1, read as the reverse complement.
TCCAGGGCAAACTGCAACTCATGAATCTGTAATTCCTTCTCCAGATACTGTTCTCTGGTTCCACAACCAGGAGAACCTAATCTGGTTTTTCGTAGAATCAAAGGTCCCCACTGATAGATACGTGAATTCCAAACTGCCCTCTTGATGTTCCGCTTATCTGTCAGACCTCACCCTTACTGGACTATCGCCCATGAGACAAAGGAATTCCAAAAAGTTGACAACCCGCCCCAAGGAGGGGCTCCGGACATACCAGGAGTTTTGGTTCAACACCCACATGCTCAAAGCCCCCCAAGGAGGAGCATTCCGGACATACCAGGACTTTTGCCTCAGTATCCCCTCAGGCTCTCCCAAACACTATATAACTCGCCCCTAGTCTGTAACCGGTGCTCTTCTCCCCCAGGAGAAGTCCCCGGCAGGGTTTCTTTCTTCCTTTCAATAAAGCCTGTTACTCTGGTCTTTCGGACTCCCATGGATTCCAACACCCATGAGTCTCAGTCACCTCTGGTTCCCTATCTGCACACCTCCCTTCTCCTCTCTGCACAAACTGGCTTCTCCTTTAGCACCCTGCCATCTTGGCTTCTCTCTCTTTCCCTGCTGTCGTGAACCAGCACAACTAGTAATTCCAGGTCCTGAGTGGGAAAGGCACGGAATTAAGAGAATACACTTAAAGAATTAAAGAATGGGCTCGGGAGGGCTCTGCAAAACTGATAGCAGAAACAGAGCTTGCTCAAAAAACACATCTTTGTTTATAGGACAAAATGGGTCATTAGCAAATCAATGAGATCTCTGATTACATTTCCAAGGCAACCCAAGAATTTTACCAAATACAGAAAACCTCCACCATACATAACATCTTAACTTTACACAAAACAGGATAGAAGAAACTTGCCTTCAGTCTTTCTGGGCGACTTGGGGGTAGGATGAGTATCAGCTGACATGGAGGTTTGGGGAAGGGCTTTTGCAACTTAATCGGGCAAGTGAGGTGGGGGGTTGGGCAGACTGTCAGCTTACAGCCAGTTCCCCACACCTCAGTCCCCCAAAAATCTAAACTGCAAAAACCCTGTTGGTTTTTCGGTCCCTAACACCCTGCCATCTCGGGTCCTCTTTCAGCACTCTGCATCCTCTCTGCTCTCGCTCTGCCATCATGGCTTCTTCTCCTTTTTAAAACTTTTCTGGCACCAAAAACCTCTCCTCCAGACAATATTAGCATAACAGTGGCCATTCCTAAGCAGGAAGGTACCTTTTCCTGTACCAGTTGGCCATCTACATATCTTCTTTGGAAAAGTGTCTATTTAAATCCTCTGACCATTTTTAAATTAGATTGGTTTGTTTGTTTTTGTTTTGTTTTGTTTTTTTGCTATTGAGTTCTATCAGTTCTTTTTATATTTTGGGTATTAACCCCTTATCAGATATGTCATCTGGAAGTATTTACTTCCTTTCAGTAGGTTGCCTTTTCAGTTCATTGGTTTACTTTGCCATGCAGAAGCTTTTTAGTTTGATATAGTCCCACTTGTTTATTTTTGTTTTTATTGCCTTTGCTTTTTGGTGTCAAATCCAAAAAACCATTACCAAGACTAATGTCAAGGAGCTTACCACCTATGTTTTCTTCTAGGAGTTTTATAGCTTCAAGTCTTACATTCAAGACTTTAATTCATTTTCAGTTGATTTTGTGTATGGTGTAAGATAGTGTTCCACTTTTATTCTTTTGCATGTGGATGTCCAGTTATCCCAGCACAATTTATTGACAAGACTTTCCTTTTCCCATTGTATATTCTTGGCTCCTTTTCCCATTTATATTCTTGGCTCCTTCGTTATAAAGTAATTGAGCATATATGCGTGGGTTTATTTCTGGGCTTTTTATGTTATTCCATTGATGTGTCTTTTTTTATGCCATTGCCGTACTGTTTTGATTACTATAGCTTTGTAATATATATACTTGGAAATCAGGAAGCATGATGCCTCCAACTTCGTTTCTCTCTTTCCAAGATTGCTTTGGCTATTGGGGGTCTTTTGTGTATGAATTTTAGGATTCTTGGTTCTATTTCTGTGGAAAATGTCATTGAAATCTTGATAGGGATTTTATTGAATCTGTGAGTTGTATGGACATTTTAGCAATGTTAATTCTTCCAATCTATGAGCATAAAATATCTTTCCATTTATTTGTGTCTTCCTCAATGTCTTTTGTTTATAGTTTTAAGTGTACAGATGTTTTACCTCCTTGGTTACATTTATTCCCAAGTATTTTATTTTTCATGCAGTTGTAAGTAGGGTTGTTTTATTAAGTTCTCTTTTGTTTTTAGTGCAGGCAAACAACAAATTTTAATATGTTGATTTTGTAGCCTGCAACTTTACTGAATTTATGGATTAGTTTTGACAATATTTTGGTGAAGTCTTTAGGATTTTCTACATATAATATCATGTCACCTTCAAATAGTAACAGTTTTACTTTTTCTTTTGCAATTTATTTTTCTTGCCTAGTTGCTCTGGCTAGAACTTCCAAAACTGTGTTAAATAAAAGTGGCAAGAGTGAGTATCCTTGTCTTGTTCCTAATTAAGAGGGAAAGCATTCAGCTTTTCACTTTTGAATACAGTGTTAGATATGGGTTTGTCAAGTATGGCCTTTATTATGTTGAGATACATTCCCTGTATACCTAATTTGTTGAAAATTTTATCTGAAATGGATGTTGAATTATGACAGATGCTTTTTCTGTGTCTATTGAGATGATTGTGTGGTTTTTATCCTTTATTTTGTTAATGTGGTATATTGTATTGGTTAATTTGTAGATGTTGAACCATCCTTATATCCCTGGAATAAATCCCACTTGATCATGGTGTATGATCCTTTTGAAGTATTTTTTAATTTGGTGTGGGTTTTCACATTTATATTTATCAAGGATATCAGCCTGTAATTTTAATTTCTTGTAGGATCTTTGTCTAGTTTTGGTATCAGGGTAATGCTGGCCTTGTAAAATGAGTTTGGAAGTGTTTTCTCCTCTCATTAATTCTTCTCTAGATGTTATAGAATTCACCAGTGAAACCATCTGGTCCTGGAATTTAGTTTGTTGAGAAGTTTTAATTACTAATTCAGTCTCTTTACTCTAGTAATCAGTCTGTTCAGATTTGCTACTTCATCCTGATTCAGTCATAATAGGTTGTGTGTTGTTAGGAATTTTTCCATTTCTTCTAGGTGATCTAATTTGTTGATGTATAATTCATGTTCATAGCAGTCTGTTATGATCCTTTTTAGTTCTGTAGTGTCAGGAACAACATCTCTTTTATTTCTGATTTTATTTCATTTCTTATTTCTTAGTCTAGCTAAAGATTTATCAATTTTATTTATATTTATAAAACAGCTGTTAGTTTCATTGATCTCTTCTATTGTCTTTCTAGTCTCTATTCATTTGTTTCTGCTCTGATCTTTGTTATTTTCTTCCTTCTGCTAAACTTGAGGTTTGATTTTCTGTTTCCTTTGAGATATAAAGTTAGGTTATTTGAGATCCCTCCTGTTTCTTGATGCATGCATTTATCGCTATGAACTTTTCTCTTAGAACTGCTTTTGCTGCATCACATATGTGGACTGTTGTATTTTTATTTGTCTCTAGGTGTTTTTTATTAATCTTTTGTTTTCTTCTTTGACTCATTGGTTGTTTGGTAGCATGTTTAGTCTCCATATATTTGTGAATTTTTCAGTTTTCTTCTTGTATTCGTTTCTAGTTTTATACAATTGGGTTGTGAAAGATGCTTGATATAATTTCAATCTTAATGTATTAAGACTTGTTTTGTGACCTATACATGCCATGGAAAACAATTTGGCAGTTCCTCAAAACATTAAACATAGAATTATTACACTACCCAGTAATCCATTTCTAAGTACATACCTAGAAGAATTGAAAACATAGACTCATATACTTGTACACAAATGTTTGTTGTAATGTTATTCACAGTAGCCCAAAAGTGGAAATGATCCAAATGACCGTTAACAGATGAATGAATAAACAAAATGTGGTCTGTCCATACAAGAAATACTATTATCCAGTCATAATTAAGTTTGAAGTACTTATATGTGCTGCAACTCAGATGAACCTTGATGACCGTAAAATGAAAGATGCCAGACACAAGAGGCCAAATATTGTATGATCCCAGTTGTATGACATATCTTGAATAGGCAAATTCATAAAAACAGTAACATGGAGCTTACCAAGAATGAGGATATGGAGTGGCTTGGGGTTTTATTGTTTAGTGGGTATATAGTTTTTTGGAGGGGGTGATAAAAATGTTATAGAACTAGATAGTGATGATTATTTGTAAAACATTGTGAATACTTGATACTACTAAATTGTATATTATGTATATTTTACCATTTAACATAAGAAAACACAGACAATGCACGTCAATGTTCAGTACTTTTAAGTACAAAGAAATGACAAATTGCTGTGGGCTGGCAGTATGAGTAGTTGATTCTTGGGCTCAGTACTTGCTAGACACTACTGAGAACTAACAGTGGAAAAAATTCAAGCTCTGCTCTCATGAGCTTTAAACGTGAGCATTTTATTACTCTATATTTAAATTATAAACTTTTACCTCTTACGGAATCAAAGATGTAAGTTGAAATACATTAAAGGAGTGAACAAGCAGGTAGTGAATGTCTGCTAATGCCAAGCACTTTCTGTAACTAATCTCTTTTAGGTTTCTTCATTATCTTAGGAGATGGTTATTGTCCCCATTTTATTGAAGAGGAAACCAAGGCTTTTAGAAGTTAAATAAATTTTCCAAAGACATACAGTTGTGTCAAAACCAAAATAAACACATTTTGCATACATCAGGATCCCTTATAAAGCTGAGTAACATGTATATTTAAAATTCATGGGATAAACTGAAGCAGTCCTCTTACCATGATTAGGTAGAACTGGAGTGGGTTGACCTGACGAGTAGGTCAGACAATCCCAGATTCCCAAATATCATATTTACTTGAATAGAATAAGAAAGTTTGTCATAACTGTCTACTCTTGTGTATGAAATAATTATTGCTCACTGTTCAAGAGTTATGTCCACACCTGTTTATTTACATTTGTTGTTCTTAAAGTGCCTACTGATGGATCTATTCATCCATGCTTGACACCTCAGAGTAGAAGTTAATAATTTGTCATGTATGAAACTAATGTAAAGAGATTTATGACAACTTTGGCATTACAATTCAGCACACCTGTTCAGAGCCAGCCCTTCACATTTTTTCTTCCTTTCCCTGAGGTGAAGATTTCTTCATGGATTACAGTAACACTTTTTGACAAGCTTAGACTGGGTGGAGCTGCCTTGTAATGACAGAACACAATTGATGATATCTCAGTAATGCATTCTTTTTTGATTTGGGCTGTCAACATTTATTACTGTTAAGGCGCTCATCGTTAAATAGCTGGCCCAACTTGTCCACTTTTTGTTTTTATTAGCAGTAGAGTCTAACAAAGTATGTTTACTTTATAGCAACACAGTGTTTGCTAGCTTTGGGGGAAATACACCTCGTTATTGTATTTCCTTTTATGTACCATTGTTTTAAAAGTAGCTATCTTAGTGTTCTCCAAATAAAAATTAAAACCTCTACTTCTTCCAAAGCCTCCTCAAGTGGAAGCTGAGACCTTCCCTCAGTCATAAAACTGATAGGCACCTAAGGAAAAATGTTAACTGAAACTCTCTTAAGGCATATTCTTTAAAAAAAATTTTGAAGAAACAATTCTTGTCTTAAATATTACACTACCTAAATCTCTTATCTTTGGAGACAGTCACTTCTTTGGTGCTTTTTCTCCCTCCCCCCCCCCCCCCCCCCCCGGCAGTCTATGACTGTGTTTATTAGAGGGAACTTGGTCATTCTGCCTTTACCTTGAATTTGTGTGCTGTGCCAGATAGAGGGCTTCCACTGATTGGTTTTTTTTATTGTTGTTGTTTGTTTTTAAAGTCTGAGGGACATTACTTTTCTTTGAGGAACTTTTTAGAGTGAAAAAGCTAAAGTATATCCTTACAAAAGTAGTTTCTTATGTGACATAGAAGACATTAAAAGGAGTGATCCTTATAATCAGGAGAGACTTCTCTGAAGAGGTAAGATTTGACTTCATGCTGGAAACTACAAGACAGATTGTGTGTGCAGAGAAAGTATGAGCAAAAGAATGAAGAAGTTGTAGGCGGGTTGGCCCAGCTTATAAAAAGCAGAGAATTATATAGAAAAATAGCAGGAGGAGAAATTCAATTGCCTACCGTTAGGGTTTTTGTTTTGTTTTGGTTTGGTTTTGGTTTTGGTTTGACGTGAGGGTAGGGGAGACAGTGAGGCAGAATCCCACATATGTCTACTGGGATCCACCCGGCAACCTCATCTAGGGCCAATGATTGAATACCAAGCTATTTTAACACCTGAGGCTGGTGAGCTCCAACAGAGCTCTCCTCAGCTCCAAGGGCCACTCTCAAACCAATGGAACCACTGGCTGCAGGAGGGGAAGAGGCAGAGAAAAGGAGAGAGTGACAGGGAAAAAGCAGGTGGTTGTTTCTCCTGTGTGTCCTAACTAGGAATAGAACTCAGGATATCCATATGCCAGTCTGACACTCTATCTGCTAAGCCACTGGCCAGGGCTCCATTAATATTTTTAACAAGTCACCTTTCCTTTCCAAATTACTTTTCTCTGATTTGATTCCTCTCATGGGGGGGGAGGGGGTTTGAGAAATATTTGGTACTTTTCTCCCAGTTACAAATTTGCCTCGACTCCAGTTACCCTTTCCAATTACTTATCGTGCCACCAAATGGGCAGTTGCAATATAGTAAGAAAACACAGCAATAGCAAAAAGTACAAAGTGCAGAGATGGCACAAAGAAGACTTCTTAGGGAGGAAACATTGAGTCTTAAAGGAAGATATCTAGAAGTTCACCAGATAAACCACTGTTAATTCATTATTTTGGCCCCTAAACCTACACATTTTTATTAAGGACCTGTTATATGCCCACATTGTGCTAAGCACTAATAGATATAAAGGATGACACAGTCCTTTAGATATTCAATGACATGAAAACAAAGGATCCCAGTATAATAATAAAATTCCCATGATGGGAGTATAGGCAGGGTGTTAAATCTGCCTATCAAAATTAGAAAGACCTCACCAGGGAAAATTATTTTAAGCTGAAAGGGGGGAGGCAACATTTTAGTAGGTAGATTTGTAGAGATGTATCTTCTAGAAGAAGTACGGGTACTTTTCCAGTAGATGGCTAGAGTGGAAGACATCATCAGCCAAAAGATGCATTATACTGGGCGGAGTAAAAGTAGGTTTATAGTTGTCAGTACATGAAACACAGTTTATTTTGTATTGTTATTAATTATAGTATTATTTTCCATATGAACAACTGTAAATCTACTTTGCCTCACCCCGTATAATTAACTAGAGACGACTTGGTTAATTAATCAGAAAGAGTCTAATTTCAGATTAGCTATTTCACTTCAATAGTAGCCACATATACTTCCCATTTCCCATTATGTCTGTTCTGTCTTTGCAGACCATTTTTACCATAAAGCTCGCCAAAGTCAGTCAAGGCAAAGAAGAAATGATTCTCCACACTTCACACTACTAAATGGTTGTTGTTGTTGTTGTTGTGTGTGTGTGTGTGTGTGTGTGTGTGTGTGTGTTTTAATATCTGGACATACAAAGGAAAACATCCTAGAGAAAATTTTAGCAGACTAGAGAGAACTATTTTAATAGAGGAGTTGCTTTTGGAATTCTCAGCTGTACCTGTTTTATTGAAGCAATTCACTCCTCATGTGTTAAAATACTGTCACCAGCTTTGCACAGCTTTGGGACCTTGGACTAAGGATGCTAAGGTATTCTGATAGAGAATAACAGGAACTCACATCCATTGCTGATGGGAATGCAAAATGGTTGAGCCACCCTATAAAACAGTTAGACAGTTTCTCATGTAGTTAAATATACATTTAACATATGACCCAGCAATCTCATTTTTATTAATTCCAGAAAAATGAGAAAGCTTATATTCACACAAAAACCTGTACATGAATGTTCTATTTATAATGGCCAAAGCTGGAAACAACTGGCGTGTCCTTCATTGTGTTTCAGTTCACCTTCAGTTACATGCATGCAGTGGAACATACAGCAATAAAAAGGAACAAACTATTGATACTTAAATGTATTACCGTGGCATTATGCTTAGTAAAAGAAGTCAGTCTCTAAAGGGTACACAGTATATAGTTTTTGTTTGTTTTTTGTGGCAGAGACAGAGAGTCAGAGAGAGGAACAGATAGGGACAGACAGATAGGAAGGGAGAGAGATGAGAAACATCAATTCTTCGTTGTGGCACCTTAGTTGTTCATTGATTGCTTTCTCATATGTGCCTTGTCCGGAGGGCTACAGCAGAGCAAGTGACCCCTTGCTCAAGCCAGCGACCTTGGGCTCAAACTGGTGAGCTTTGCTCAAACCAGATGAGCCCATGCTCAAGCTGGCGACCTCAGAGTCTCGAACCTGGATCCTCCACATCCCAGTTCAATGCTCTATCCACTGCGCCACTGCCTGATCAGGCCACAGTATATAGTTTAATTGTATCATGTTTTTAAAAAGACAAACTATAGGGGTGGAGCACCAGTCAGTGGTTGCTAGGAGTTAGGCATCAGGAGAAAGTCCTGAGGAACAGCACCAGGGATTTTGGGGGATGGGGGACTGTTCTCTATCTTATTCTGGTGGTGGTTACATGTATCTATACATATGTTAAAATTCATAGAACTATACACCAAAAACAATTTTACTATATGTTCACTTAAAAATAAGATTAAAAGCAAGGAAAATAAATAGTTTATAGAATTGACTTGTAAATAGTCTTTAGCAAAAATGTTTTTGTGTTTTTATTTGTATTGCTAACTTTGTGTGCCTATAATAATAGCTAACATTTATTGAATTCCTATTCTTAGGCATAAGACTGGGCTACTTACATTCCTACCATAATTCTTCAAGACAGGTTTTATTATACCTATTTGACAGAAGAGGAACCTGTGGCATAGCACAGTAAATAACTTTCTCAGATCAGATACTAATTAGAAAAATTTTTTCTATATAGCAGTTAGCATGACACTAAATTTAGTGATAATAAACTGCAGCCATTGGAACATCAGTTCTCAAGTGTGGTGCAATGGCTAATAGCATCACAGTCACCTGGGGAGTTTCTGTGGGTTTTTTTGTTTGTTTGTTTTTGTTTTTTAATTGATTGAGAGTCTTCCATACCGTTATCCATAGTGGCTACACCAATTTACGTTTTTAAAAAATTATTCTATGTATTTACGCTAGAAAAATACTACTTAAATTCTGTTGTTCATAAAGCTCTTATATCATGTGCATGTGTTTATATTTTATTTTATTTTATTTATTACTTTAACAGTTGTAAAGTGTTTACCTTGAGAAAAAGATAGAATAACTGTACATAAAATGCAAAGAATACAACCTGTGAAATCAGGTATAAGTGAGACAAAATAGTCCCGAACTAGTTTATTCATACAAAGCACTAGAACTATTCATCTTTGCAACCAGCCCAAAGTATTTGTGAATGCCTCTTATCTGGGAAGGGGGTGAAATCTAAACAGCTTTTTTTTTTTTTTAGTAAGAGAGAGAGACAGACAAGGACAGACAGGAAGGGAGAGAGATGAGAAGCATCAACTCATAGTTCCAGCACCTTAGTTGTTCATTGATTGCTTTCTCATCTGTGCCTTGACCAGGAAGGAAGGACCTTGCTCAAGCGAGTGACCCTTTGGGGTCAAGCCAGCCACCATGGGGTCATGTCTATGATCCTGCGCTTAAGCTGAAGACCTCAGGGTTTCAAATCTGGGTCCTCAGAGTCCCAGTCTGATGCTCTATCCACTGTTCCACTGCCTGCTCAGGCCCTATACAGCTTTTTAATCCAAATAATAATTTTAATGTGTAGCTATAGCTATCTAATTATTATTTACTAAGAGACTGAACTACAGAATTTCACTTGGAAAGTCAGGACCAGCCAATCATGGAGAACAATCCTTCATATACTTAAGAGCCCTATCATATTTGCTTCTCAGAATGATAACCTCTTTCAAGGAAGGAACTAACAAATACCTGCCCACTCACTCTCTCATTCCACGTTGGAAGAACTACATATTCCCCATCCATGTGCTTTCTCTTTAACCACCAAACATGAGTTAGCTGGTAAAATGCTTGCTCTGAATTTCAATCCAATAAAAATCCTTTCAGTGCCTGCCTATCGTGTGCCAAGCTATACTGGGTAACACGGTTTCTACCCTCAGAGAACTGCCACTTATCTCTAACAATGAAACCTCAGTACATGAAGCAATTATTGAATCATTAGGTTCAAAGCAGGGAGACGTAGTCCATAGACAAGTGGAATAGAAGGAAGTGAGTTTGCAAGATTAAGAGATGAGAGTAGACAAGAGGAATCTGAACGGAGATATGCTTTGAATTAGGCCCTGGGTAATTGGAAGAGAGTCCTTGCTTAAGAGTATCTCATTGTCTCATTAGAGCCAACTAAAAGTTAATAGTTAAGAGCTTATAGTGCCATATTACCTGAGTTCAAATCCTAGCTCTGCCACTTAGCAGCTATATAACCTTAATCTCTTTGTGCCTCAGTGTCTTCAATTAGTTATTATTTAATAGCATTAAAGCAGTTGATACATGTAAGTGCTTAGATTCATACCTGGTATCTAGTAAGTACTTACAAAATACTTTCTATAATAACATAAACTGAGTTTGGAAGGATGAGTAGGAAGTAATAATTTGGATTAAAAAGGAAGTACATTAGAGAAAACATGGAAATGTGATAAGCATGTAGATGTAAAATGACCTGGGACATATGGGCAATAAGAAGTAATTCAGGAGGACAAGAAGGAGGTGTTGGTAGAAGGAAACCAGCAGAGAAGGGGCTGTAAACGTACATTGGAGCCACATTTTGAAGGTACTTCTATGCTCTGCTGTAGAGTTTAAACCTTAAACTCTAGGCGTGAGTAGCCATCACTTCTTTTAAGCAGGAAATGACATGATTATATAAATATTTGTAATTTAGGAAATAATTCTGTTGACTGTGCTATCTGCTTATCACTTTGTTCATATCTTTATGATAGTTGCTGTAATTTATCTTTATTTTTGAGGTACAGTGCTTTTCAAAGTGTGGTCCACTGACCACCCATTTACAAATTACAGATTTTTTGAGTTTCCATGCTAGACCTACTGAATCAGAATCTGAGATCGGCTAGATAATCTGTTTTCACTAATTTTCTGTAAAACTAGTGTTTCCTATGTACCTTAAATTTGAGAACCATTGGTTTAGTAAAAAGTACATAGGCTTTAAAAATAGATAGACCTAAATATTAAACCTGATCCAGTCCCTGACAAGCTGTATACGACAGGCAAATTATGTAGCCTCAAGTTCAAGTCTGTTTCCCCATATGTCAAATGGAAATAATAATACTCTACAAGAAACAGTGTGTGTAAAATGACTAATCCAGGGGTCTCAAACTCAACTCAGCATGTGGGCCACAGAGCAAGATCACAGCCGTTCGGCGGGCCGCACTAGGTCTACAAAAGGCAACTGTTACGCAACACTTTTCTCACTGCAGTTGAAAACAAAAAAAAATCAGTACAACAAGCACAATCGTACATGCAGTTTACTCAGTGTCACAAAACGACCAGAAACTGTAGTTCGCATCACAACTGCTGTTAACTAAGCTAATATCTAGCTAGGATGCTAGAGAAATGAAAAATACAAGTAGGCCCCTAGGTTTACTTAATTTTATCCAAAATATTTTGAACTTCGTGGATTAGTCTGCGGGCCGCACAAAATTGTTCGGCGGGCCGCATGCAGCCCGTGGGCCGCGAGTTTGAGACCCCTGGACTAATCCATAATAGATCCTCATATTTATTGACTTCCTTTCCAAGCTTATACTTTTATCTCCTACAATTAGTGAGAAAAGGAGATTATGTCTTATACTCATCCTACTGTTTCCAGTTTCTAACACAAAGCCTAACATATAGTAGGTATGCATACATGTATTATAAATGTATAAATGAATTAATGAATGAATTTTACAGGGAGAGACCAGAGGTCAGGAGACCTATTATGAGACTAATGCTATAGTCTAAGCTGGAGATAACAAGGGTCTGAACCAGAGGCATCATGCTTGAAGAATGTGGTTTTATTCTAGGTTACCAGGCAGTAAGAAGATTTTCTCTGGGTTGAGATAGCCATAACATAAACTCTCACAAGCTAGCCTGCTTCCTCTAAAGCAGACACTTAAACAGCAGTCCATCATGTGAAACCCTGCCACTAAAGAAATTAGCAAACCAGTCTCAAATCCAGCTTTTCAACTCACTCCCACATACCACTCTATCCAGATGAAAAAGAACCTTTTCTAAACACCTCCACCGGAAATTCCAGAGACTTACACTCTAGCAAAGCAAGATAATCTTAGGACTTGGAAATTACTAGCTACTTGTGAATTCGTCTCTCTGTTTTTTATAGCCCTATGATGGACTATCTTGAAATGTCTCTGTTTAAAATTTTTGTTAACTAGAGTTTAAAATGTAACCAGATTTCTAACACTTAGGCTCAGTCTTTGATATAATAGGTATCAAACCTGGTGTTTTTCGGTATGTAACTTGAAAGAATGTTGAGTGTCGGGTTTGCCATAATCCTATTTCACTGTTTTTGAGCAGTTCATTAATGATTTTACAGGCAAATCAGTTTAACAGATATAAATATATAATGCAAATTTCTCACTCATTAGAATTTCTAAGGACCTATGAAGGAAGTACCAGGCACTGCTTGGGACTTGGGACACAGAGCTAAAAAAAAAGAAAAAAAAAAAGTTCTCTTCTTTTTGTATAGGGTCTAAAAAGAAAAATAAACATGTAAAAAGGTAATGACAACACTGCAGGATAATACAAGGCTGGTGTTACCTGTACAGTCATCCCTCACCATATCACGTTTCACTTTCTGCAGTCTCATTGTATCGCAGATTTTTAAGTTGTATACTGTATATCTAATTTTGTATCATGGACTTTTCACTGTATCATGGGATTTTGCGGTACAAATATTGATCGACTTACACCTATGCAACTTACAACCATTTGACTTTACGACCACAATTGCTAGCCACGACTGCTCCGCATCTGGCAGCACAAATGTTGCCCAGCTGGGCGTATGACAATGCGGACCAGCTTCCGGCAGCACTACCATCTCCGCGTGCACCATTTCAACTGTTATCCCAGACTCAGTACAGCAATTTGTGTTTTGTGTCTTGGATATTTTTCATCAAACCCCTCCCAAGATGTCTACCAAGAGGAAATTGTCTTTGCAAATATTAAACCAGTTGTACTGGTAATGCAGTGTTTTACTTAAACCTGACTAATGTAAAAATAAAATGGTGTAGAGATGATACAAATGGCATAAAATAAACAAAGAAAATTATGATATATAACAATAATGAAAGAAAATTATGATAAAATATGACTTAAAGATCTTTATAACATCATTTCACAGTACTATACATATAGCCTACTCAACTTACGACCAAATTGTGTTGGAACCAATCGTGGTCGTAAGTCGATTACTAGCTGTATATAGGTATTTTTATATATTTATTATTTTAATTTGTGTGGTAAAATAAGCATTTTCTAGTCTAAAAAAATTGAAAATATTAAAAATATAAAATATTAATTAACACATTAAAAGAATATTAAATCAAAATACATAGCGTAGAATTTTATATGTTGTTAAAATTACATAGGTTTAAGAGTGTAGAAAGTGTTTAAGAGCTTAGGAAGTACTTATAAGAGTGTGGGAAAGGTTAATAACAGTGTGGGAAAGGTTTATAAGAGTGTAGGAAGGGTTATAAAGCCTTAAATATATATATATATATAAATAATAAAATAAATATAAGGTCACTACTTTGCAGATTTTCACCTATTGCGGGGGTTCTAGAACCTAACCTCCACAATAGACAAGGTACCACTGTCTCCTTTCCTTACCATCATCTTGCTCTTCTCTATGGAGAGTCCATTCATAATAAAAGAAAAGCCCTGGCCAGTTGGCTCAGCGGTAGAGCGTCGGCCTAGCGTGCAGAGGACCCGGGTTCAATTCCCGGCCAGGGCACACAGGAGAAGCGCCCATTTGCTTCTCCACCCCTCCGCCGCGCTTTCCTCTCTGTCTCTCTCTTCCCCTCCCGCAGCCAAGGCTCCATTGGAGCAAAGATGGCCCGGGATGGCTCCTTGGCCTCTGCCTCAGGCGCTAGAGTGGCTCTGGTCGCAACATGGCGATGCCCAGGAGGGCATCGCCCCCTGGTGGGCAGAGCATCGCCCCTGGTGGGCGTGCCGGGTGGATCCCGGTCAGGCGCATGCGGGAGTCTGTCTGACTGTCTCCGTTTCCAGCTTCAGAAAAATGAAAAAAAAAAAAAAGAAAGAAAATAAAACTTATATTTGTTTTTCCTGTTCATTTCTTGCAGCAAGTGAAAATAGTATGTTCCTTGCAGCAAATGGAAATAGTGTATTCCAAGTGAAAATCATTCCGTGACTATCTCGTACACTGATCCAAGGACTCTTTTTAATGTCTGGAAGGAAGAAAATTTAGGAGGGGAAAAACACAATGAGCATTTAGGTTGAAGAGAAGTGAAATGACAGAAAGCTCTAGATGAGGCACCAGGTAGCCTGCATTCTAACAAGCTGTGTGACCCTGGGAAACTCACTTAAACTTTCTGAGTCTCAGTTTACTCATCTCTAAGTGAGTAAAAAAGTCCTTTCCTGGACAACTGAATTAGTGTATCACATGTGAAAGTGCTTTGTAAACTTTGAAATAGAAGACTTTAAAGTGTTAAAAGTCTTAGATTAAAATATAGGGCGGAAATTCATTAATACTGCATTTTCCTTTGCAAATACTTAGTTAATGGCAGCTTTGATTAACAGGGAAACGAGCTTTTTACATGTTAAAAACCATTGGGGATGAGAACTTCTAAGTTATTCCTAATTTCATTTAACAAAATGATCATTTCTTTTTTTTTTTGTACTGAAGCTGGAAACGGGGAGAGACAGTCAGACAGACTCCCGCATGCACCCAACCGGGATCCACCTGGAACGCCCACAAGGGGGCGATGCTCTGCCCACCAGGGGGCAATGCTCTGCCCCTCCTGGGCGTCGCTCTGTTGCGACCAGAGCCACTCTAGCGCCTGGGGCAGAGGCCAAGGAGCCATCCCCAGCGCCCGGCCCATCTTTGCTCCAATGGAGCCTCGGCTGCCGGAGGGGAAGAGAGAGACAGAGAGGAAGGAGAGGGGGAGGGGTGGAGAAGCAGATGGGCGCTTCTCCTGTGTGCCCTGGCTGGGAATCGAACCCGGGACTTCTGCACGCCAGGCCGACACTCTACCACTGAGCCAACCGGCCAGGGCCAAAATGATCATTTCTTTCAGTCTGGAATCTTGAGCACATTTTAGAGCACAGTCCCACCATATGTTCCTCTATTTAGTTCTCACAGCCTAGGTCACCCAAAAGTAGAGCAAGCTTAAGGGCTTGCCCTAAACATCATACTAAAGAGTCCTCCCTCAAATTAGCCCCCACAACCTGCAACTTTGAATGTGATTACCTAAAGGCAGACAAAGCACTTATGGAATAAGCAGAGTAGTTTCACCAAATAAACAGGAAGAGAGAGAGAAAGAGCAATACCTTTTTGAATTTGATATTTCAAAAAAATCAAAATCAGAGTTTGGTCAGACTTCTTAGACTTATTTTACAGTATAGCATTACTTTTTCTTCTAAGTTGTAAATGTTGCATAATATGTGCTTAGGACCTCTAAATATTCTCATTTTTAGCCCTGTGACAACTCTCAGAGCCCTGGTATACAGAGTCAGTGGTTTGGGTGGAATACAGCAGTCAACCAGGGCACAAGGGAAGATGCTTCAGAGCCCTGAGGCTTGTGTTCATGTAATTGTTTATGAGCCTTTCCCTGCTTCCCCTCCTCTACCATTGTCAATTTACCTATAGAAAAATGCTGCTATTAATGAGTGGTGATTTATCTTAAGTCCTCCCTAGGCAGTCCTTAGAAGAAATTCAGAGAAATGCAACTGTTTGGCCAAGGTTACACATCTAGTTACTAGAAAGAAGAGGATTGATATTAGGATGATGGTGGTGGTGATGATTTGAATAACTTTTATAAAGTACCCCCTGCAGCTCCAGATACTATTGCTAGGTGATGTGTATTCATCATTTCATTTCACCCTCCCAATAATTCAGTTAAGAGTTACTTTTCCCATTTTAGAGATAAAATTAATCAGCAATGAAGAGGTCAAGGAACATGCTCAAGGGCCCTGGCTGGATAGATCAGATGGTTAGAGCATCATCCAGAAATAGAGGTTGCTGGTTCATTCCCTGGTCAGGGCACATACAGAAACAGATCAGTGTTCTTTATTTCTCTCTCCTTCTCCCTCTCCCTCTCCCCCTCCCTCCCTCTCTCTCTAAAATCAATTAAAAAGCAAAAAAAAAGAAAGGAACTTGCCCAAAGACACAGAAATGAAGTGACAGACCTAGAACTTAAACCAAATCTGTCTGTGTTTGAAGCCCAGGACCTTTTCCCTGTACGGTTCTGCCATCAGGATGGAACAATGACTAGGAGCCAAGTTATTTGGCTGGAAGATGAGGGTCCTGGCTGCAGCACACCGTGGAGCCAGTGCTGTCAGGCAGCACTTCTTTTGAATGCCAATTCAACACACCTTTTCAAGCAGTGCCCTCATCATTTATACTTCAAGTGCAGAAAAATGGAAATGTTCCTCTCCCTTCTTTCACTACAGAGAGCTTTGTTGTTACTTAGGTCGTGGCTCAGTAGCTGTCAAGATAGCAACTCAGGTGACTTTCTACTGAAATTTTGATACTTGGAATCTTATTTAAGAAGAAATTTACATAACCCAAAATTAAACAATTTAAAGTGTACAATTCACTGGCATCTTAACACATTCATAATGTATCTCTATATATACTGCTCACAAACATTAGGGGATATTTTATTGCTTCATATTCATTTTGAAATATCCCCTAAATTTTGTGAGCAGTATAGTTAGAACAGTTTCTATCATATAAGTAAGCATTCACTAAATGTTTACTACTAATAATCTATCAAGTGCAACTTGGTGGTGTTAACTTATGCTGGAAATTCAGAGATTAATAAAACAGTATTTCTGCCCTCTTAAGTGCTCAGTCTGGTAAGAGAGACAAATATGTACATGTATAATTATAATAATACAGTGTGGCCCTGGCCGGTTGGCTCAGCGGTAGAGTGTCGGCCTAGCGTGCGGAGGACCCGGGTTCGATTCCCAGCCAGGGCACACAGGAGAAGCACCCATTTGCTTCTCCACCCCTCCGCCGCGCCTTCCTCTCTGTCTCTCTCTTCCCCTCCCGCAGCCAAGGCTCCATTGGAGCAAAGATGGCCCGGGCACTGGGGATGGCTCTGTGGCCTCTGCCCCAGGCGCTAGAGTGGCTCTGGTCGCAACATGGCGACGCCCAGGAGGGGCAGAGCATCGCCCCCTGGTGGGCAGAGCGTCGCCCTCTGGTGGGCGTGCCGGGTGGATCCCGGTTGGGCGCATGCGGGAGTCTGTCTGACTGTCTCTCCCTGTTTCCAGCTTCAGAAAAATGCAAAAAAAAAAAAAAAAAATACAGTGTGACTGGGACATAGAAGTGAAGTCATTTCAACCCAGGGGTGGAGGGATCACATGTGAATGCCTAGACACTTAAATTGGGCCTAAAAAATGGGTGTGATTTAGCATGAAGAAGTGATGAAGAGTATTCCAGGCCAAAGATAAGGGTGTACAAAGACATGAAGGCATGCAAAGCCTGGTCTGTTCAGGGAGCGATGAGAGGGTTGGTATAGCTAGAGCATAGAACATGTGGAAGGGAGAAGTGGGCCAGCTTCAGCCCAAAGACATAGTTTGCTGACCTTTCACAGTTTGTGATTGAAAGTAAGCTTCCTTGTCCTATTTTATCTTTGTACTTCCAGAAAGGCGTCTTGACTGGAGAAGTGGCCACAGAATTTAGTATTTATATTTTATCAAAAACCATTACATCATCTTTGTTACATGCCAGCACGCACGTGCACACGCGCACACACACACACCAAAAAATCTCCAGAGCATTAGCTAGACTTCCCATGTAACAGGGCTGCCATATTGGAGAGGAAATATATTTTGTCTTTCTCTGTTATCTTTCAGAGTATATGCGCTCAGGAGACATGTTCCTGTGTGAGCAATCACCATGTCCATTTGGGAACCTGTTTGGGGAATCTGTTCAAAAGCACAGGTCTTATCTCCTAAACTTCTGTCTGGTTGCTAAAGGATTAGATCCTAGTCCTAGTATTTAACCATTCTTCTGCAACATTGTGGCTGAACTTTCTCCATTTGTGGCTTTCCTAAAAACTAATCCATTTCTGTTAGAAATTTTCATTAAAATTGTAGAATCTGATAAAGGACATCTATAAAAAAACCTATAAGCTAACATTTTACTTCTGGGTGAAAGTCTGAATGTCTTCCAGCTAAGATCAGGAAAAGTGCAGGGATGTCTGTTCACATCACTTCTATTCACCATTGAACTGGAGATTCTAACCAGTCTAATAAGCAATGACTTTTCATTCCCTGTCCCCTTAGTTCCTGGTAACCTTTAATCTACTTTCTATCTCTGTGAATCTGCCTATTTTATGTACTACATATAAGTAAAAACATACAATATGTGTCTTTTGTGTTGGCTTATTTCACTTAGCACAGTCTTTTAAATTTTATCCATGTTATAGTATATATCAGAACTGCATTATTTATTTATATTTATTTTTTGTGTGTGAGAGGAGAGGAGACAGAGACAGACTCCCTCAGGTGCCTCAACCGGTATCCATCTGGCAAGCCAACTAGGGGGCATGCCGGGTGGATCCCGGTCGGGCGCATGCGGGAGTCTGTTTTGTATTTTTCTGAAGCTGGAAACGGGGAGAGACAGTCAGACTTGGCTGCGGGAGGGGAAGAGAGAGACAGAGAGGAAGGTGGGGGTCGGGGGTGGAGAAGCAAATGGGCGCTTCTCCTATGTGCCCTGGCCGGGAATCGAAACCGGGTTCCCCGCACGCTCTAGCACTGAGCCAACCGGCCAGGGCCAAAAGTTTTAAATTTTGATGAAGCTCTACTTACTTTTTTTTATTTTAATGCCTCTGCTTCCAGTGTGATACTTAATAAATTATTGATCCAAGGTATGAAGATTTTTACCAATATTTTCCTTTAATAGTTTACTAGTTTTGACATAATTTTTAGGTCTTTGATCTGTTTTGAGTTGATTTTTTAAAATATGATATAAAATGAATGTTCAGGTGTGTTTTTTTTGCATCTGGATATCAAGCTTTCCTAGAACTATTTGTTGGAAAAAAATTCTTTATTCATTGAATGGTCTTGGCAGCCTTATCAAAACTCATTTTGCCACCTGATCAGTGGTGGCACAGTGGATAGAGAAAGCATCGACCTGGTATGCTGAGTTCCCAGGTTCAAAACCACGAGGTCGCCAGCTTGAGTATGGGACCATCAACATGACTCTATGGTTACTGTCTTGAAGCCCAAGGTTGCTGACTTGAGCAAAAGGTCACTGGCTCGGAAGGAACCCTCTGGGTCAAGGCACGAATGAGAAGCAATCAATGAACAACTAAAAATAGTGCCGCAACCACAAATTGATGCTTCTCATCTCTCCTCCACCCCCCACCCCCACCCCAGCAAAAAAGAAGAAAAGTCATTTCACCATACATGAGAGAGTTTATTTCTAGGGTCTCTATTCTACTGCATTGGTCTACATATCAGTCCTTGTGTCAGTACCATAATGTTTTAATTACCATAGCTTTATAGTACATTTGGAACCAGGAAATGAGAGTCCTCCTAACTTTGTTCTTTTTCAATATTTTTTTTTTTTTGGCTATTTGGGGTCCCATGAGTTTTAGAATGGATTTTTCTGTTTCTGAAACATCATTGGGGTACACACAGTTGTTTCTTAGAGAGATGTAAATAGTAATAAATACTGTCTGTTAAATTACCTAAACTCTAATTTATAATTCTCTTCATTGCTTTGTGTAGATCCAGATTTCCATCTGGTATTTTTCTTCTCTATGAAGGACTTTTAAACTTTTACAATATTATACATCCTGGCAGTTAATTCTTTTCACTTTTGTATATCTGAAAGTCTTTATTTCACCTTCAGTTTTCCTTTTTTTTTGCCATTTTTATATAGATCCTTTATTTATTCTTAATTAGTTTTTAATCTCTTTTTTCTTTTTTTTTAATTTTTATTAATTTTAATGGAGTGACATCAATAAATCGGGGTGCATATGTTCAAATAAAACATGTCCAGGTTATCTTGTCATTCAATTATGTTACATATCCATCACCCAAAGTCAGATTGTCCTCCGTCACCTTCTATCTAGTTTTCATTGTGTCCCTACCCCTCACCCTCCCCCTCCTCCCCCCCCCCCAACCACCACACTCTTGTCCATGTCTCTTAGTCTCGTTTTTATGTCCCACCAATGTATGGAATCATGCAGTTCTTGGTTTTTTCTGATTTACTTATTTCACTCCATATAATGTTATCAAGATCCCACCATTTTGTTGTAAATGATCCAATGTCATCATTTCTTATGGCTGAGTAGTATTCCATAGTGTATATGTGCCACATCTTCTTTTTTTTGTTTGTTTTTGTTGGTTTTTTTTCTCTCTCTATTTTCTGAAGCTGGAAATGGGGAGGCAGTCAGACAGACTCCCGCATGCGCCCGACCGGGATCCACCCGGCATGCCCACCAGGGGGCGATGCTCCGCCCATCCGGGGCATTGCTCTGACGCGACCAGAGCCTCTCTAGCGCCTGGGGCAGAGGCCACGGAGCCATCCCCAGCACCCAGGGCATCCTTGCTCCAATGGAGCCTTGGCTGCGGGAGGGGAAGAGAGAGACAGAGAGGAAGGAGAGGGGGAGGGGTGGAGAAGCAGATGGGCGCCTCTCCTGTGTGCCCTGGCCGGGAATTGAACCCGGGACTTCCGCACACCAGGCCGACGCTCTACCACTGAGCCAACTGGCCAGGGCCGTGCCACATCTTCTTTATCCAGTCATCTATTGAAGGGCTTTTTGGTTGTTTCCATGTCTTGGCCACAGTGAACAATGCTGCAATGAACATGGGGCTGCATGTGTCTTTACGTATCAATGTTTCTGAGTTTTGGGGGTATATACCCAGTAGAGGGATTGCTGGGTCATAAGGTAGTTCTATTTTCAGTTTTTTGAGGAACCACCATATTTTCTTCCATAATGGTTATACTACTTTACACTCCCACCAACAGTGGATGAGGGCTCCTTTTTCTCCACAGCCTCTCCAACATTTGCTATTACCCGTCTTGTTGATAATAGCTAATCTAACAGGTGTGAGGTGGTATCTCATTGCAGTTTTGATTTGCATTTCTCTAATAACTAATGAAGATGAGCATCTTTTCATATATCTGTTGGCCATTTGTATTTCTTCCTGGGAGAAGTGTCTGTTCAGGTCCTCTTCCCATGTTTTTATTGGATTGTTTGTTGTTGAGTTTTATAAGTTCTTTGTATATTTTGGATATTAGGCCCTTATCTGAGCTGTTGTCTGAAAATATCATTTCCCATTTTGTTGGCTGTCTGTTTATTTTGTTGTCAGTTTCTCTTGCTGAGCAAAAACTTCTTAGTCTGATGTAGTCCCATTCATTTATTTTTGCCTTCACTTCCCTTGCCTTTGGAGTCAAATTCATAAAATGCTCTTTAAAACCCAGGTCCATGAGTTTAGAACCTATGTTTTCTTCTATGTACTTTATTGTTTCAGTTCTTATATTTAGGTCTTTGATCCATTTTGAATTAATTTTAGTACAAGGGGACAAACTGTAGTCAAGTTTCATTCTTTTGCATGTGGCTCTCCAGTTTTCCCAGCACCATTTGTTGAAGAGGCTTTCTTTTCTCCATTGTGTGTTACTGGCCTCTTTATCAAAAATTATTTGACCATATATATGTGGTTTTATATCTGGACTTTCTATTCTGTTCCATTGGTCTGAGTGTCTATTTTTCTGCCAATACCAAGCTGTTTTGATTGTCGTGGCTCTATAATATCGTTTGAAGTCAGGTATTGTAATGCCCCCAGCTTCATTCTTTTTCTTTAGGATTGCTTTGGCTATTCGGGGTTTTTTATACTTCCATATAAATCTGATGATTTTTTGTTCCATTTCTTTAAAAAATGTCATTGGCATTTTGATAGGAATTGCATTAAATTTGTATATTGCTTTGGATAATAGGGCCATTTTGATTATATTTATTCTTCCTATCCAAGAACAAGGAATATTTTTCCATCTCATTGTATCTTTTTTGATTTCCCTTAACAATACTTTGTAGTTTTCATTATACAGGTCCTTTACATTCTTTGTTATGTTTATTCCTATGTATTTTTTTGTTGTTGTTGCAATTGTGAAGGGGATTGTTTTTTTGAGTTCGTTCTCTAATATTTCATTGTTGGCATATAGAAAGGCTGTGGACTTTTGTATATTAATTTTGTATCCTGCGACCTTGCTGTATTGGCTTATTGTTTCTAGTAATCTTTTTGTGGAGTCTTTGGGGTTTTTGATGTATAGGATCATATCATCCGCAAAAAGTGATACCTTTACTCCTTTTTTGATATGGATGCCTTTTATTTCTTTGTCTTGTGTGATTGCTCTGGCTAGAACCTCTAGCACCACGTTAAATAAGAGTGGAGAGAGTGGACAACCCTGTCTTGTTCCTGATTTAAGGGGGAAAGCCTTCAGTTTTATGCCATTTAATATGTGTTAGCTGATGGTTTATCATATCTGGCCTTTATCGTGTTGAGATATTTTCCTTCTATACCCATTTTGTTGAGTGTCTTAAACATAAAATTGTGTTATATTTTATCGAATGCCTTTTCTGAATCTATTGATAAGATCATGTGGTTTTTGTTCTTTATTTTGTTGATATGGTGTATTATGTTAACCATTTTACATATGTTGAACCACCCTTGAGATTCTGGGATGAATCCCACACGATCATGATGTATTATTTTTTTAATATGCTGTTGTATTTGATTTGCTAGTATTTGTTCAGTATTTTCGCATCTGTATTCATTAGAGATATTGGTCTGTAGTTTTCTTTTTTTGTGCCGTTCTTGCCAGGTTTTGGTATGAGGGTTATGTTGGCCTCATATAATGTGTTTGGAAGTATTGCTTCTTCTTCAATTTTTTGGAAGACTTTAAGTAGAATAGGAACCAAGTCTTCTTTGAATGTTTGATAGAATTTACTAGTATAACCATCTGGGCCTAGACTATTATTTGGGGGAAGGTTTTTAATAGTTTTTTCTATTTCTTCCCTGCTAATTGGTCTGTTTAGGCTTTCTGCTTCTTCTTGACTCAGTCTAGAAAGGTTGTATTGTTCTAGGAATTTATCCATTTTTTCTAGATTGTTGAATTTAGAGGCATATAGTTTTTCATAGTGTTCTATAATAATTCTCTGTATATCTATGATATCTGTGGTGATTTCTCCTCTTTCATTTTGAATTTTGTTTATATGAGTCCTTTCTCTTTTTTCCTTGGTGAGTCTTGCCAAGGGTTTGTCAATTTTGTTGATCTTTTCAAAGAACCAGCTCCTTGTTCTATTAATTTTTTCTATAGTTTTTCTGTTCTCTATTTCATTTATTTCTGCTCTGATTTTTATTATCTCCTTTCTTCGGCTGGTTTTGGGTTGTCTTTGTTCTTCTTTTTTAGTTCCTTAACATATGAAGTTAAGTGGTTTACTTGGGCTCTCTCTTGTTTATTCATATAGGCCTGAAGTGATATGAACTTCCCTCTTATCACTGCTTTTGCTGCATCCCATAGATTCTGATATGTCGTATTGTCATTTTCATTTGTCTGTATATATCTTTTGATCTCTGCGCTTATTTCTTTTTTGACCCATTCATTTTTTTAAAGTATGTTGTTTAGTTTCCACATTTTTATGGGGGTTTTTTCCTCTTTTTTGCAGTTGAATTCTAGTCTCAAGGCTTTATGATCAGAAAATATGCTTGGTACAATTTCAGTTTTTCTGAATTTGCTGATGTTATATTTGTGGTCCAACATATGGTCAATTCTAGAGAATGTTCCATGTACATTAGAGAAAAATGTATACTCTGTCGCTTTGGGATGAAATGTCCTGTAGATGTCTATCATATCCAGGTGCTCTAGTGTTTTGTTTAAGGCCAATATGTCTTTATTGATTTTCTGTTTGGATGAACGATCTAGAGCCGGCAGCGGTGTATTGAGGTCTCCAAGTATGATTGTATTTTTGTCAGTTTTTGTTTTAAGGTCAATAAGTAGCTGTCTTATATATTTTGGTGCTCCTTGGTTTGGTGCATATATATTTAGGATTATTATGGGGACCTGAAGATGGCAGCGGAGTAAGCAGACGCACAGACACCCAGCTCTCACCACCAAACTGGAATACAAATTAATTTAGGAAAAATCAGCATGAAAAACCAACACTGGACTACAAGAACAGGTCTCAAAAACCAAGGAGCAAAGAAGAAGCCACAACAAACCTGGTAGGGAGCACCTGAATCTCCCCTGCTTACAGGAACAGAAGGGGGGGTTGAGGCTGAGAGCCCAGAGGGGATCTCACTCCACGGAAAAGAGCAGAAAATACTGCTCACAGCCACTTGCCTGGCAACCAAGGAGCGAGGTGTGTTGAAAAGACCAGCTTATCTCGCAAGTGGAAAGGAGAGAGAGAGGGAAAGACTGTGAGGGGCTAAGGAATGCAGGAAACGACCTAAAAAAGCTGACTCATCCATGCTGGAGGTGGCCATAGCTGGGGGAGGGACTGATCCTTCCACAAAACAGTACTGAATTGCTTCTGGATCATAGATCTCCAGACATCTCTCCAACTCCAATCAGCGCAACAAGACACAGCTGAAAACAAGAATTGAGGAGGAGGGGCAGTAACTCAAGTCTCCATGGAGATCTGAGATACACCTCCCCCTACTGAAGCTGAGAAAATACCCTGCCCCCAGAGAGATTAGTTGGTGGAAGAGGTCTTCAGAGTCTCAGGTTACACCCATCCCATTCCTGGATACAGTTTCAAGGAAGCCCCCTGCTGAGATCAGTAAACAAGACTATCATCTGTTAAAAAAACAAACAAATCAAGATTTCAGAGCTGCCCAAATCCAAAAGTGGATACAAATAATAGCTGATACCAACCCAAGAAGACCTAGAAATAACACAATTGAAAACTGGAGGAAGACAACACCAAGCCTAGATTCAACCAACTCTACAAACAAAACACCCAAACACAGATAATGAGAAGACAAAAAAGTGCAATCCAAATGAAACCACAAGAGAATTCTTCAGGAGATGAACTGAGTGATATGGAAATAATCAAACTTCCAGATGCAGAGTTCAAAATAATGATTGTAAGAATGCTTAGGGATCTTAGAGCAACAATGGATGGTCATTATGAACACCTAAATAAAGAAATAGCAAGTATAAAAAAAGATATTGAAATATTAAAAAAGAATCAATCAGAAATGACAAATACAATATCAGAAATAAAGACCACAATGGAAGGAATTAAAAACAGGATGGATAGAGCTGAGGATTGAATCAGCGAGTTGGACGACAACTTGAATGAAGGCAAGAAAGCAGAGAATAAAAAAGAAAAGAGACTCAAAAAGTATGAGGAAACTCTTAGAGAGCTCTGTGACAACATGAAGAGAAATAACATCCGCATCATTGGGGTTCCTGAAGAAGAAGAAAAAGAACAAGGGATAGAAACTTTGTTCAATCATATCATAGCTAAAAACTTCCCTAAATTAATGCAGGAGAAACTCTCACAAGTTTAAGAAGCACAGAGGACTCCATTAAAGAGAAACCCAAAGAAACCTACACCAAGACACATCATAATTAAAACACCAAAGCTAAGTGATAAAGAGAAAATATTAAAAGCTGCAAGAGGGAAAAAAAGCTATCACCTACAAAGGAGCCCCCATACGGATGACATCCGACTTCTCAACAGAAACACTTGAGGCCAGAAGGGAATGGCAAGAAATATTCAAAGTAATGCAGAACAAGAATCTACAACCAAGACTACTTCATCCAGCAAGGCTATCGTTTAAAATCGAAGGAGAAATAAAAAGCTTTCCAGACAAAAAACAACTCAAGGAATTCATTACAACCAAACCAGTGCTGCAGGAAATGTTAAGGGGCCTGTTATAATCAGATCAAAGTGCGAAAAGAATATAGCAAAAAAGGAATACAGCTTTAAAGAATAAAATGGCAATAAACTACATATCAATAATAACCATAAATGTAAATGGATTAAATGATCCAATCAAAAGACATAGGGTAGCTGCATGGATAAGAAAACAGGACCTGTACATAATGCTGTCTACAAGAGACACACCTTAGAAAAAAAGATACACATAGATTGAAGGTAAAAGGATGGAAAAAAACATTTCATGCAAATGGAAATGAAAAAAAAGCTGGTAGCAATACTTATATCAGACAAATTGGACTTTAAAACAAAGGATATAGTAAGAGATAAAGAAGACCACTACATAATGATAAAGGGAGTAATCCAACAGGAAGATATAACTATTATAAATATCTATGCACCTAATATAGGAGCACCTAAATATATAAAGCAGACTTTGATGGATTTAAAGGGCGAGATCAACAGCAATACTATAATAGTAGGGGATTTCAATATCCCGCTAACATCACTAGATAGATCCTCAAGAAAGAAAATTAACAAAGAAACAGCAGACTGATTGGACACACTAGAAAATTAACAAAGAAACAGCAGACTGATTGGACACACTAGATCAACTCGATTTAATAGATATCTTCAGAACCTTTCACCCTAAAGCAGCAGAATATACATTCTTTTCAAGTGCACATGGTACATTCTCTAGGATAGACCACGTGTTAGGGCACAAAAGTGCTCAACAAATTTAAGAAGATTGAAATCATATCAAGCACTTTCTCCAATCACAACGGCATGAAACGAGAAATGAACCACAACAGAAAAGCTCAAAAATTCTCAAACACATGGAAACTAAATAGCAGGTTGTTAAATAACGAATGGGTTAATAATAAGATCAAAGAAGATATAAAAAAATTCCTAGAAATGAATGACAGTGATCATAAAACAACTCAAAATTTATGGGACACAGCAAAAGCAGTGCTGAGAGGGAAGTTCATAGCACTACAGGCACACTTTAAGAAGCTAGAAAAAGCTCAAATAAACAACTTAACCCTGCATCTAAAAGAACTAGAAAAAGAACAGCAAGTAAAGCCCAAATGTAGTAGAAGGAAGGAAATAATAAAGATCAGAGCAGAAATAAATGACATAGAGGCTAAAGAAACAATACAGAGGATCAATGAAACTAGGAGCTGGTTCTTTGAAAAGGTAAACAAGATCGATGAACCTTTAACCAGACTCACCAAGAAAAAGAGAGAGAGGACTCAAATAAATAAAATTAGAAACGAGAGTGGAGAAATAACAACTGACACAACAGAAATACAAAATATTGTAAGAAAATACTATGAAGAACTGTATGCCAAAAAACTAGACAACCTAGATGAAATGGACAAATTCCTTGAAACATACAATCTTCCAAAAATCAATCTGGAAGAATCAGAAAACCTAAACAGACCAATTACACCAAATGAGATTGAAACAGTTATCAAAAAACTCCCAACAAAGAAAAGTCCGGGGCCTGATGGCTTCACAACTGAATTCTACCAAATATTCAAAGAATAACTAACTCCTACCCTTCTCAAACTATTTCAAAAAATTCAAGAGGAAGGAAGACTTCCAAACTCCTTTTATGAGGCGAGCATAATTCTGATTCTAAAACCAGACAAAGACAACACAAAGAAAGAAAATTATAGGCCAATATCTCTGATGAATATAGATGCTAAAATCCTCAACAAAATATTAGCAAACCGGATCCAACAATATATGGAAAAAATCATACACCATGATCAAGTGGGATTTATTCTGGGGAGGCAAGGCTGGTACAATATTCGTAAATCAATCAAGGTGATTCATCACATAAACAAAAAGAAGGAGAAAAACCACATGATAATTTAAATAGATGCAGAAAACGCATTTGATAAAATCCAGCACCCATTCATGATCAAAACTCAGCACAGTGGGAATACAGGGAACGTACCTCAACATGATAAAAAACCATCTATGAGAAACCCACAGCCAACATCATACTCAATGGGCAAAAATTAAAAGCAATACCCTTAAGATCAGGAACAAGGCGGGGGTGCCCCCTTTCACCACTCTTATTTAACATAGTCCTGGAAGTCCTAGCCACAGCAATCAGACAAGAAGAAGACATAAAAGACATTCAAGTTGGAAAAGAAGAAGTAAAACTAACATTATCTTCAGATGATATGATATTGTATATAGAAAACCCTAAAGTCTCAGTCAAAAAACTACTGGGCCTGATAAATGAATTCAGCAAAGTGGCAGGATATAAAATCAATGTTCAGAAATCAGAGGCATTTTTATTTACTAACAGTGAACAGTCAGAAAGAGAAATTAAAGAAACAATCCCCTTCACTATTACAACCAAAAAAATAAAGTACCTAGGAGTAAACTTAACCAAGGAGACTAAAGACTTGTACTTGGGAAATTACAAAGCATTGATAAAAGAAATCAAGGAAGATACAAACAAGTGGAAGCATATACCGTGCTCATGGTTAGGAAGAATAAACATCATTAAAATGTGTATATTACCCAAATCAATCTATAAATTCAATGCAATGCCAATTAAAATACCAATGACATACTTCAAAGATATAGAAAAAATATTCCAAAAATTTATATGGAACCAATTAAGAACATGAATAGCCTCAGCAATCTTAAAAAAGAATAAAGTGGGAGGTATCACACTTCCTGATATCAAGTTATACTACAAGGCCATTGTACTCAAAACAGCCTGGTACTGGCATAAGAACAGACATATAGATCAATGGAACAGAACAGAGAATCCAGAAATAAACCCACAGCTCTATGGACAACTGATATTTGACAAAGGAGGTAAGGAAATACAATGGAGTAAAGATAGCCTCTTTAACAAATGGTGTTGGGAAAATTGGACAGCTACCTGCAAAAAAGTGAAACTAGATCACCAGCTTACACCATTCACAAAAATAAACTCAAAATGGACAAAAGACTTCAATGTAAGCCGTGAAACCATAAGCATCTTAGAAGAAAACATAGGCAGTAAGCTCTCTGACATCTCTCAGAGCAATGTATTTGCTGTTTTATCTCCACGAGGAAATGAAATAAAAGACAGGATAAACAAATGGGACTATATCAAACTAAAAAGCTTTTGCACAGCTAAAGACAATAAGAACAGAATAAAAAGACAAACTACACAATGGGAGAACATATTTGACAATACGTCTGATAAGGGGTTAATAACCAAAATTTGTAAAGAACTCGTAAATCTCAACACCAGGAAGACAAACAATCCAATCAAAAAATGGGAAAAAGAAATGAATAGATACTTCTCCAAAGAGGACATACAGATGGCCAATAGGCATATGAAAAAATGCTCAACATCACTAATCATTAGAGAAATGCAAATTAAAACCACAATGAGATAATCACCTCACACCAGCCAGAATGGCGCTCATCAACAAAACAACACAGAATAAGTGCTGGCGAGGATGTGGAGAAAAGGGAACCCTCCTGCACTGCTGGTGGGAATGCAGACTGGTGCAGCCACTGTGGAAAACAGTATGGAGATTCCTCAAAAAATTGAAAATCGAATTGCCTTTTGACCCAGCTATCCCACTTTTAGGAATATACCCCAAGAACACCATAGAACGGCTACGAAAGGAGAAATGCATCCCCATGTTTGTGGTAGCATTGTTCACAATAGCGAAGATCTGGAAACAGCCCAAGTGTCCGTCAGAAGACGGACGAGTGGATTAAAAAGCTTTGGTACATATATACTATGGAATACTACTGAGCCATATGAAATGATGACATCAGATCATTTACAATAACATGGATGGACCTTGATAACATTATATGGAGTAAAATAAGTAAATCAAAAAAAACTAAGAACTATATGAATCCATATATAGATGGGACATAAAAATGAGACTTAGAGACATGAACAAGAATGAGATGGCAATGGGGATGGGGGGGTGGGGGAGGGGGGAGGGGGCTACGAAGGAGAGAGGGGGTGGGGGACGGGAAGGGCACAAAGAAAACCAGATAGAACGTGACAGAAGACAATTTGACTTAGGGTGAGGGTTATACAGCATAATCAAATCTCAAAATCATCTGGAGATGTTTTCTCTCAACATATGTACCCTGATTTATCAATGTCACTGCATTAAATTTAATTTTAAAAATGGGAAAAAAAAGAGAATTGTTATGTCTTCTTGATTCAGTGTCCCCTTAATCATTATGAAGTGACCATTTTTGTCTCTGAGTACTTTTGCTGTCTTGTAGTCAGCATTATTAGATATGAGTATTGCTACGCCTGCTCTTTTTTGGATGTTATTTGCTTGGAGTATTGTTTTCCAGCCTTTCACTTTGAATTTGTTTTTATCCTTGTTGCTTAGGTGTGTTTCTTATAGGCAACATACAGTTGGATTTTCTTTTTTAATCCATTCTGCTACTCTGTCTTTTTATTGGTAAGTTTAATCCGTTTACATTCAGTGTAATTATTGACACTTGTGGGTTCCCTATTGCCATTTTATAAATTGCTTTCTGTTAGTTTTGTGTCTTGTTTGAATCTTCTCTTTTGTTTTTCTATCCTTTGTTTTTGTTTGGTTGTATCCCATACTGTTTTCCTCTGTTGCCATCTTTTTTATGTCCTGTTCTTCTGTGGTGGTTTTTTCAAGGGTGGTTACCATTAAGTAATGAAGAGGGTACCCACCATGTTCATTGTAGTATACTATCTTATGAGCACTTCTGCACTCCATCGTCCTTTGCTACTATTAATCTCCATCCTCCCCCCCCTTTTTTTGTTGTCACAGTTTAAATTTGGTTTTACTATGTTCTTGGTGGAGCTTTTACTTGTGGTTTGGTTTTGTTTTGTACTTTGTATCTGGTTGGAAAACCCCCTTTAGTAATTCCTGAAGTGGGGGTTTTCTGATGATAAATTCCCTCATCTTTTCTGTATCTGTGAATGTTTTCATTTCTCCTTCGTATTTGAAGGAAAGCTTTGATGGTTATAGTATTCTTGGCTGAAAGTTCCTATCTTTCAGGACTTTAAATATTGGGGTCCACTCTCTTCTAGCTTGTAGAGTTTCTGCTGAGAAATCTGATGATAATCTAATAGGCCTTCCTTTATATGTTGTATTTTTCTTTTCCCTGGCTGCCTTGAGAATTTTTTCTTTGTCATTGGTTTGTGCCAATTTCATTATGATGTGCCTTGGAGTGGGTTTGTTGGGGTTAATAAAACTCGGTGTTCTGTTTGCTTCTTGATTTTGAGGCTTTAGTTCTTTCCACAGACTTGGGAAATTCTCAGCTATTATTTGTTTGAATATGTTCTCCATTCCATTTTCTCTCTCTTCTCCCTTTGATATACCTATTATTCTTATGTTAGTCTTTTTGATGGAGTCAGACAATTCCTGTAGGGCTTTCTCATATTTTTTTAATTTTTGAGTCTCTTTCTTCTTCTCTCTGTTGTGCCTAAAGTTACTTGTCTTCTATTTCACTAATCCTACCTTCTATCTGGCCTGTTCTATTAGCTAAGCTTGTTACTTCGTTTTTCAGTTCATGAATTGAGTTTTTCATCTCCGTTTGATTTGTTTTTATAGTTTCAATTTCCTTGGTAATATATTTTGTGTTCATTGAGTTGTTTTCTGAGCTCCCTAAATTGCCTTTATGTGTTTTCTTGTATATCTCTGAGTATTTTTAGGATTTTTACTTTAAATTCTCTGTCATTTAGCTCCAAGGTTTCCAATATATTAAATTTTTTCTCCATAGATATTTCCTCATCTCTCTGTGCTACATCTCTGTCTTTTGTATCCATGATATTTGATTTTCTTTTCCTTAATGGCATCTGAGGGTGCTTTTGTTGATAGTACTTCGTGTTCATTGTGTGGTACTTCTAGACGCTCCAAGGATAGATTTTTCTGTCTCTGATTGAAGAACTTGTTGAAATTTTGGGGAGATTTATTGGTATTGCTCCTCATGGTGCCATTTCTCTGACGTCACCCCCATTTTCACACCTTCAGTTTTCAAAGCTATACTTAGTGGGTAAAGAATTCTATGTTGGCCATGGCCACTTGGCTCAGTGGTAGAATGTCGGCCTAACATGTGGAAGTCCAGGTTCAATATCCAGTTATGGCACACAGGAGAGGTGTCCATTTTCTTCTCCACCCTTCCCCCACTCGCTTCTCTCTCTCTCCCCTCTTCCCCTCTCCTGCAGCCATGGCTCGATTAGAGTGAGTTAACCCCAGGCGCTGAGGATGGCCCTATGGCCTCCGCCTCAGGCAGTAAAAAATGGCTCCAGTTGCAACAGAGCAAGAGCCCCAGATGGGCCGAGCATTGCCCCGTAGTGGGCTTGCTGGGTGGATCCCAGTTGGGGCACATGTGGGAATCTGTCTTTGCATCCCCTCCTCTCGCTAAAAATTTTTTTAAAAAATCTACGTTGACAGATTTTTTTCTTTCAGTGCTTTAAAGATGTTGCTCCACTGTCTTGTTGTATTTTAAATTTATATCCTGCATGAGAACCATGTAAATATATCTGTATCTGATGAGAAGTCTGCTCGCATTTCTATGCTGTTAACCTATATATATTATATGTTCTTTCCTCTGATGGCTTTTAAGATTTTTCTTTCTGGTATTAATTTTACACAATTTGGTTTAGATGTGCCTTGATGTAGCTTTATTTATGGGTTTCTCTTTTTAATTAATTAATTTTTTTAACCTGGTCTTTATTTAGATTCTTGGACCTGGCTATATATAGTTTTATGAAATTTTAAAAACTTTGGCTTTTTTTTTAAGTGAGAGTGACAGAGAGAAACAGATAGGGACAGACAGACAAGGAAGGGAGATGAGAAGCATCAGTTCTTCATTGCTGCACCTTAGTTGTTCATTGATTGCTTCCTTTTAATGTGCCTTGACCAGGGGACTGCAGCCAAGCCAGTGACCCCTTGCTCAAGCCAGTGACTTTAGGCTTCAAGCCAGCAACCATGGGGTCATATCTGAGCCCACACTCAAGCCAACAACCTAGTGCTCAAGCTGGCGAGACTATGCTCAAGCTGGCGACCTTGGGATTTCAAACCTAGGTCCTCTGCATCCCAGGCCAATGTTCTATCCACTCGATTCACTGTGCCACCACCTGATCAGGCTGGCCATTATTTCTTAAAATAAATTTTCTCCCCCTGCCCCCTATTTCCAGATTCAATTACACTTATAGATTGCCGGAAGTTATCTCACAGATAACATTTCCAACTTCCTTCCCTGCTTGAGTCCAAAATAAATCTTTTGGTTCTAATTGGGCCTCTAGGTTACCAAAATGATAAATTACCTTGTCCAGTTCCATATTATTTCATCATTTACAGCTCTGATTTTCACTTTTGTCTTTATTTGTAGTACCTAGGAGTTTCTCTTTCACATGCTGAGTACACTTTAATTTAACATTTTTGCTATATTTTATCTATTTATATTGAAAGAATTCTAGGTTATCTTGATCCCTTTCTCTTTAGGGATATATACCAGGGCCATTTCCCTATTTACAAGATCCTACTTATTAAGGGCACAGAGTAGGGTATATATTCTGACCTGGGCATTTAAAAGAAAAATTAAATATATGGTGTGTTTATTTGTGTATGTTTGGTGAGTATTTGCAACAAGCCTAACCACTATAGCCTATTTCAACTTGATAATTCAGAACATTTTATTGGTCTTTTGGGAATATACTGACCGTTACTAATTTTTAAAAAAGATTTCTTATTTGATTGATGGATTTTAGAGGGGGGAAAGCATCAACTCATAGTTGTGTCACTTAGTTGTTCATTGATTACTTCCCATATGTACCTTGCCCATGGGGCTCCAACTGAGCCAGTGACACCTTCCTCCAGCCAGTGACCTTAGACTTCAAGCCAGCGACCTTTTGCTCAGACCAGCAACCTCAGAGTTTCAAACCTAGATCCTCAGCATCCCAGATTGATGTTCTATCCACTCTGCTACCACCTGGTCTTGCTATTGTCATTATTCTTAATGGGTTGTTATGAAGTTTGATTCAATAGCTACTTTCTCAGAAATATAGAAGTATACTGAGCCACCTGGTGTGGCACAGTGGTGGGGGGAAACAGACTTTTAGGGTGAGAAAGACTAGGTTTGAATTCTTTTTTTTTTTTTTGTATTTTTCTGAAGTTGGAAACAGGGAGTCAGACAGACTCCCACATGTGTCCGACCAGGATCCACCCGGCATGCCCACCAGGGGGCAATGCTCTGCCCATCTGTTGCGTTGCTCTGTTGCAACCAGAGCCATTCTAGCACCTGAGGCAGAGGCCACAGAGCCATCCTCAGCACCCGGGCCAACTTTGCTCCAATGGAGCCTTGGCTGCAGGAGGGGAAGAGAGAGATAGAGAGGAAGGAGAGGGGGAGGGGTGGAGAAGCAGATGGGTGCTTCTCCTGTGTGCCCTGGCCGGGAATCAAACCCGGGACTCCTGTATGCCAGGCCGATGCTCTACCACTGAGCCAACCAGCCAGGGCTTAGGTTTGAATTCTAATTCCAACACTCTTAAGTTATATAATACTCAGAGTAAGAAATATACTTACATAAAAATTACCTGAAGAATACTCAGAACTTCAGGTATATTACTGTTGAGCACTGATAGTTCCACTATTTCATCTAACAGATATGTAATGAATGCCTGCCATGCGTAAGATAGTACCCTAGATGTTATAGGAGAATACAGAATCCTTCCCCTGTGGGATCTTACAGCTCAGGTTGGGAGCAGTGAAACATATACAAATGAGTGTAGCACAAAGCAGTATAAGAGCAGTGACAAGTGTGCTACAGGTGGAAGACTCAGTGGAGGATATTAGTTCTGAGCAGCCTGGCTTCTCACGTTAGTGTGACAAAGAATATTTTCATACCAAGCAGCCTAAGCCATCCCCAGCAGCACCTGAGACCTGTTCCTGAACCCGATTATTCAACTCTTCCCCTTCTACATAATCAATTCTAGTCACTTTGATGTGTCCTCTCAGATTTAGCAAGACGATCCTTCAAAAAAAAATTATTTATGGAACACAGGAGAAGTTCCAAGAGGCATATCTCCAGGTTATGAGAATCCATTTAGACATGAAATGCTAACCACAACACCTGGGATTTTCTTTTAAAATCTAATCATGTAGAATAATACAGGTAAAGCACCTAACCAGTGTTCTCCAAATCCCAAAATTGGAAAAAACTATAAACAGTACAGTTGGAAAGAAAAGTATAAAATCTACAAGACAGAAAATAAGAAATCATAGCCATTCACAAGCAACTACCAATACACACAAAACTATGAACATGGTGAGTTTAGGAAAATTCATGCTGAGTCAGCCCTTCTGTCTGCGATGGTCAGAGAGGTTTGTGGGCAAGGGGAAGAGCATTGGACTGCGGGGAAGAGGGTTAGGGAAGGAAGCTGCAGGAGACCTGGGTTCAAGTATAAACTCTGCCACTGACTTAATGGGTAGCCTTGTGTAAATCACATATCTTCATATGATTTCAATTTCTTCATCTCTAGTGGCTTTTTTGGACAATGTTGGTTTATTATCTTTCAGGAAGTAAATGAAAAGCTGGTAGGATTTTGAGTAATAAAGCTGATGGAGCAGGAAGTCTTTCAGGTAGAAAGAGCCACATTGTTTAAGGAACAGAAGGAAAATAATATAAAACTTGAACACTGGGCTCTTCACAGTAAATCAGTAGGCTCCATAAAATAAGGATGAAAATGGTCCAACCATGGTTATCCATGTCTTCTCCTGTTAAACTTGGCCTGCCTCCATATCCCCAGTACTAGGGTGATGCCTAGTATATAGTTGGTGCTTAATGAATATTTGTGAGAGGGAAGATAAATAGAAGAGAGAGAGAGAGAGGAGAAAGGAAGAAAGCAAATTAACTGGTTCAAGAAGTCCTCTCACAACAGGTGCCTGATTTTGTGGCAAGGATCTCTGTATTTAATGGCCTTTTGTTTTTGCAACAGTGTTTTAAAACGGAGCTGTTTACTTAGAATGTTTTTACTATAAACTATATTTGTGCTGAAAGGGCTTCTAGCTGTGGTAGTTTTTAGATGGTTCCTTTGTCGTGTGTACATAGTGTCATAACAGGTCATTTCTGCCCCACCAGTCAGTTTCATTGACTCAGATGGCATGAGCTATATCTTTTTCCTCCTTAATTTTTACTGAAGACAATAAAGATTTTATGCCTGGAAAGAGAACTTATTTATTCAACAAGTGCTTATTAAATACCTCCCAAAAGCTAGGCATTGTGTGAAATACTCGGAATGTAGAGGTATATAATGTAGACAAGGTCCCTGCCTTGATGATATGCAAAGTGTCATGAAAAATCTCACATTAAATAAATAATTATATGATTATTAATGCAATTGTGATAAACATTTTTAAGAGAAAATACAGAATGTTATGAGAGAAACCTAAACCAATTTGGAGGGGTAGGGTCAGGAAAGTAAGGTAAAATTAAAACTTTAAAGGTTTTAAATATTTTCTCATTTGAAATATAAAAAGATAAGGTTACTCCCATGGGTTATTGATTATATTAGGTATATCTAAATTTAGAAAGATAAACATGTCTACAGAAGCATAGAATCCTTAGAAATTCAATTCTTTAATTTAATAAATGACTACAAAGGGAGACATTATTTACCCCTGAGCACATAGCCTGCTTCTGGCGGGGGTAGGACTTGAACACGGTTCTGTGATCTGCCCATTACTTCTCTCCTCAGTGACTTAAAAAAAGAAGACATTTTATATCAAATATAGATCAGCAAAGGCCAAATAAATCATTAAGTAACCACTCTGTACAAACTTGTATGTTGAATGAGGGAAGGAGTTTATAGAGAGTAATGAATTAGTCAAATACAATTGTAAAAAGAAACAGAAAATACATCCTATCAGGCTTATTTTATCATAGTAAAGCTGTAGCATATAAACCAAAATGGGAAATACCCAGTTGGAATTGGTGAAAATATATTTTAAGGAATATTAAGTACAAGTCTCCAAGTAGAAGAGTTTAAAACCCATTTTTATTCATGTATGACATTATATGACATGTAAATTATTCCTGATATATTTTCCCTAGCATACCCTTTCATCATATAAGTATAGAAGTTAGCTTCATGCCTGGCCTGATAGCTCAGTTGGTTCGAGCACCTTCTGGAAGCACAGAGGTTGCCGGTTCAATCCTCCATTAGGGCACATACAGGGACAGATCTATGTTCCTCTCTCTCTCTCTCTCTCTCTCTCTCTAAAATCAATAGATAAATTTTTTTTTAAGTTAGCCTCAGGCTAAATAACATCTAAATCTTCCTAATTTTTTTCTTTCTTTCTTTTTTTTTTTACAGAGAGAGAGAGTCAGAGAGAGGGATAGACAGGGACAGACAGACAGGAACAGAGAGATGAGAAGCATCAATCATTAGTTTTTCCTTGCGCATTGCAACACTTTAGTTGTTCATTGATTGCTTTCTCATATGTGCCTTGACCACGGGCCTTCAGCAAACCAAGTAACCCTTGCTTGAGCCAGCGACCTTGGGCTCAAGCTGGTGAGCTTTTGCTCAAACCAGATGAGCCTGCGCTCAAGCTGGCGACCTCGGGGTCTCGAACCTGGGTCTTCGCATCTCAGTCCGACGCTCTATCCACTGTGCCACCGCCTGGTCAGGCTAAATCTTCCTAATTTTTTATTTGAAAGATTAGGAATCAATAAAATGTCACTATTCAAACCAGAGGTTGTGAAATTGGTTTAATCAGTGAAACTAAAAGGAGTATGGGACTCCAGGGAGAAGTTCAGGCTTGAATTAGAGAGCGCACCAAGACAATGCTGAGCCTGTACTCAGCCTGGAGTAAGCGTAGATTGAGTAGTAGAGACAGAAAGTTACAAAGTATTAAGTTAAACCATATGAAATTCCATTTTTATAGGTCAAAATTATTAAATATCAGTGACTTTATGTGATTCAGCCTATTATACAAAATGACCAAAAAGGGATCTATAATCTAACATCAACATGATGTATTAAATTTAAATACATATATATTGACTAAACTCCAGAATTTAACAAATGAGAAATTTTAGCAGGTTAAATAACTTTTAATTTCAAATGACATCGCAATTTAAATGTAGGCAGATGGCATCATTACTTCAGAAAGTAAAAATATTCTAAAAGATCTTCAATTTATAGAACTTCTAAGTTATTCACACTTCATGAGTGTGAATTTAGTAAGGAAGTACTTATTTGATAACCAAGCTTTAGTGATGTGGGTGAACTGGGTACTAGGTGAAGCAAAGTACTAGGGTATTTTGCTTTCAGACTCTGTGCTGACCAGGTATTATTGTCTAGTCCATAATCCATTCCTTAATCCCAACCCTGACAGTTTCCAAGTTTATTCTTTTTTGTTGTTTGTTTTTACAGAGACAGAGAGAGAGAGAGAAAGGGATAGATAGGGACAGACAGACAGGAAGGGGTAAGATGAGAAGCATCAATTCTTCTTTGCGGCTCCTAGTGGTTCATTGATTGGTTTCTCATATGTGCCTTGACTGGGCAGCTATAGCAGAATGAGTGATCCCTTGCTCAAGCCAGCAACCTTAGACTTCAAGCCAGTGACATTTAGGCTCAAGCCAGCAACCATGGGGTCATGTCTGTGATCCCACACCCAAGCCAGCGACCCTGCACTCAAGCTAGTGAGCCTCTGCTCAAGTTGAATGAGCCCACGCTCAAGCTGGCAACCTCAGGGTTTTGAACCTAGGTCCTCCATGTTCCAGTCCAATACTGAATCCACTGCGCCACCACCTGATCAGCCTCCCAAGTTTATCTTTGAAAAATCAGGAGGAAAGTGAAAAGAACTAATTGTGAAAATGAACTGTCAGGTGCTTTGCTGGACAGTTTATATATTAGTGCATTTAATTCTCACAACAACACTATGAGACAAATATTATTTCTATTTTATAGTTGAGGAAACTGAGACCTAAAAAGGTTAAATAGGCCCTGGCTAGTTGGCTCAGCAGTAGAGCATAAACCCGGTGTGTGGAAGTCCCAGGTTTGATTCCTGGTCAGGTCACACAGAAGAGGCAGCCATCTCGTTCTCTACCCCTCTTCCTTTCTCTTTTTCTCTCTTTCTCTTCCCCTCCGCAGCCTTGGCTTGATTGATTCGAGCACGTTGGCCCTAGGGGCTGAGGATCACTCTGTGGAGCCTCTGCCTCAGGCACTAAAAAGAGCTTGTTTGTGAGCATGGCCTCAGATGGTCAGACCATCAGCCCCAGATAGGGGTTGCCAGGTGGATCCTGGTCGGGGCACATGCAGGAGTCTGTCTCTGTATCTCTCCCACTCTCACTTTAAAAAAAAAAAAAAGGTTAATAACTTGTCCAAGGTCACACAGTTTGTAAGTGGTAGAGAGCTAGGCTTCAAAAATTCTTTCAGGCCCTGGCCATTTGGCTCAGCGGTAGAGCGTCGGCCTGGCGTGCGGGGGACCCGGGTTCAATTCCCGGCCAGGGCACATAGGAGAAGCGCCCATTTGCTTCTCCACCCCCTCCCCCTCCTTCCTCTCTGTCTCTCTCTTCCCCTCCTGCAGCCAAGGCTCCATTGGAGCAAAGATGGCCCGGGCGCTGGGGATGGCTCCTTGGCCTCTGCCCCAGGCGCGAGAGTGGCTCTGGTCGCGGCAGAGCGACGCCCCAGAGGGATAGAGCATCGCCCCCTGGTGGGCAGAGCATCGCCCCTGGTGGGCGTGCCGGGTGGATCCCGGTCTGGCGCATGTGGGAGTCTGTCTGACTGTCTCTCCCCGTTTCCAGCTTCAGAAAAATACAAAAAAAAAAAAATTCTTTCACTGCATACCATGCTACTCATCTTACTGTTTGTTTACTTATTTATATTTTATACGCCTTAAAAGTGGCTTGTTTACTTAAAATAAATTCACACACGAGTAAAACAAGAGGATTGCCATTTTTAAAAAAAATAATAATATGGTAAAACACATTGGAATCTTTTTCTTTCTTTTAAGGATGAACGTGAAGCCAGAGAAAATGTGAAGAGAGAACAAGATGAGGCCTATCGCCTTTCACTTGAGGCCGACAGAGCAAAGGTAGGTTTGGTCAAGGGACTTCTGGATAACGAACTCAGTCCTAACTGGTCTTTCATTACTTAAGTGCCAGCCCTTTTATCATTTTGATCCTTAAGAATGTTAGGTTTGCACTAGAGAAAGCTAGATTCAATTAACAGAATATACTTCTACTTCTAGTCCTTAATGTATAGTTTGACAAGTTAAAGTTTGTCAAGAATCATAAAAATGAAAACAAAAATGGGCCTAGTATCTACTTTATTTGATTTTTAGTCAGTCTATATATGGTACAAACTAGCAATTTTTTTTTTGAGAGGTACAGGAAGGGAGAGAAATAAGAAGCATCAGGTTATAGTTGCATCACTTTAGTTGTTCACTGATTGCTTCTCATGTGCCTTTTAGTTGTTCACTGATTGCTTCTTATGTGCCTTGACCAGGGAGCTTAAGCCAAGTCAGTGACCCCTTGCTCAATCTGGTGAGCCTGCACTCAAGCCAGTGAACTCACGGTTTCAAACCTGGGACCTCAGTGACCCTGGTTGACTCTCTATCCACTGCACCACCACCGGTCAGGCACAACCTAGCAGTTTTTAAAAAAACTTTTTCAGGTAATTCTAAATGTGCAGTCAGGGTTGAGAATCACTGATTTATTTAATGCATTTTGAGCACCTGCTTCTGTACTGGGCATTGAAGGAAGATAAAATGAATAAGGCACAGTTATTCATGCCCTCAAAAGAAGACTCACAATAGGGTAGAGAGTAAATTAAGTCAAAGACACAGAGCCTGACCTGTGGTGGTGCAGTGGATAAAGCGTCGACCTGGAAATGCTGAGGTCGCCAGTTCAAAACCCTGGGCTTGCCTGGTCAAGGCACATATGGGAGTTGATGCTTCCAGCTCCTCCCCCCCTTCTCTCTCTCTGTCTCTCCTCTCTCTGTCTCTCCCTCACCTCTCTAAAATGAATTTTAAAAAAATTATTAAAAAAAAAAGACACAGATAGCTGTAATACTTAGGCAAGGATCCTAAATGTCATAAGAGAAGTACTGAGTTCTGTAAGAGTTTAGTGGAAAGTTTTTTTAGCTTTTTGTAAAGCCAAGAAGTAGGAATGGACCAGGAAGGGTTTCAAAGAAGAGCTATATATGTGAACTGGATAAAGAGGGGTAGGAGAGAAAAAGTCATACATGCTAGCAGCAAGGAGCCAGAAAGCAAGGGGTGCACAGTAAAGGCTGGAGTGCATAGAGCTTGACATTTGGGTACATGTAACGTAGCAGTAAAGGAAGACCGGAGAAAGGTTGTAGTGAATGTGAAACTACCCAGAGCTACCTAGGTATCTTAAAAGGAACCCAACATGAACAGAGAGATATGCTTTGCTGTTGCTTTCATTTTTATGTTTGTTCCAGAGAGAAATACTTCCATTACCACAGTGTACTTGGGAATGAACTTTTCTTTTCTTTCCTTTTTTTTTTAAGTAAGTTACTTATTGAGTGCTGGCTTCCTTTCCCTTGTATCAACAGAGGGAAGCTCAAGAGAGAGAGATGGCAGAACAATTTCGTTTGGAGCAGATTCGCAAAGAACAAGAAGAGGAACGAGAGGTAGGACATAACTTTTAGGAAAGTTATTCAAAAGCTAGGTTTGTTTTCTCTGCCTTTGATACTGGGGCTGTTCATCGATCTTAGAACATACTTCTTTATATTTTTCCCAGATTCCTTTTAGTGTGGAAGATCTAACCTTTCCTAATTTGTTGTATGGAACTCTTAGAAAAACTTGACCTTGGACTAGATTCATAGTGTTCTGTTCAATTCCTTTCCCCTCTTGTTGCCTTACAAACACTCCCATCCTTCCTGAATATTGTCTCACCCCAAAAAATACAGAGTTTGTGTGTTTGGCCTTTTCCCCAGGCTTCATTTTACCCACCGAAAGGCACTGTGAGTTACTTATGTAACTTCTTGCACTGGGCCCCTAAATATGGGAAATCTATTTAGCTTGGCTGATTTTTTCACCCATAAGTTCATGTCATCATGTCTGTAGTAATATAGAGAATTTTTCATTCACGTATTTTGCAAATTTTTAAAAATACTTAGTACATGCCCAAAATCTGTTAGGGATAGGGATATAGACATGGGTCCTCCTGTCCAGGAGTTCATAGTTTTTAAAAATAGAATTAAAATGCCATTTGTAACATTATGAAAAAGGTTTGTCTGAAGTGCAGTGAAAACAAAGAGAAGGTATCAAATGACTTTCTAGGGTGGCTTCACAAAAAAGGACTTTTATTTTTATTTTTCTTTTTTTTTTCTTTTTTTCGAAGCTGGAAACGGGGAGGCAGTCAGACAGACTCCCGCATGCGCCCGACTGGGATCCACCCGGCATGCCCACCAGGGGGCGATACTCTGCCCCTCTAGGGCGTTGCTCTGTTGCATCCAGAGCCATTCTAGTGCCTGAGGCAGAGGCCACAGAGCCATCCTCAGTGCTCAGGCCATCTTTGCTCCAGTGGAGCCTCAGCTGCGGGAGGGGAAGAGAGAGACAGAGAGGAAGGAGAGGGGGAGGGGTGGAGAAGCAGATGGGCGCCTCTCCTGTGTGCCCTGGCCAGGAATCGAACCTGGGACTCCTGCACGCCAGGCCGACGCTCTACCACTGAGCCAACCGGCCAGGGCCAAAAAAGGACTTTTAGAACTTTTTTCTGGACATGAGATTAATACAAGAGTCACTTATAAAAAGAGGAAGCCATCTAACAAGTGATGGAAAGGCCTGAGGGGCTCTAATTTGAGTTGAGGAAAACGCCGTTAGTCATCATTTTTAATCAGAGGATGCCACCTCGTACTTATTCAACTCATCTTTTGTGTATGAGAACTGTGCAGAGCACTGAAAGATAAACAAAGGATAATAAAATATTTTCTTCCTGCCAGAAGAAATTACATCTTGTAGGGAAGATGCAGATTGTCTGCAAGTAACAGTAAATCGAGAAAAACTTTAGAATACCACGAGAAGTAAAAGCAAGTTTAAGGGCAAAGTAAAAATCAGTTACAGCTTTGAGATCAGACAACACTTTAGAAGAAGTAATATTTGAGCCCGTAATATTCAAATATGTGCAATATTTTACTGTTTGAAAATCGAAGTTTATTCACATGTAAATACTTATTGAGTGGTTTGAGACATACATATCATATATGTACAGAATACTATCCTGACAAACTATAGTGTCTGTGTGCTGAGGGGTCTCTGTTATGGAAGGTAGAAAATATTTTCTTGAGCATCTTCTGTACCTCGAGTGCTCTGCTAGCTACTTTATATTTGCTTACTCATTGACTGTTAAACTACAAAGGCCATGGCCAGCTCACTTAATGTATAGAGCATTGGCCTGGCAAAAGGATGTCCTGGATTTGATTCCCGGTCAGGGCACACAGGAGAAGTGACCATCTGCTTCTCTTCCCCTCCCTCTCCCACTTCTCTCTCCTTCTACTCCCACAGCCAGTGACTCAATTGGTTTGAACATCAGCCCCAGGCACTGAGGATAGCTCAGTCGGTCCCAGTGTCAGCCTCAAACACTAAAAATAGCTTGGTTGATTCGAGCATTGGCCCCAGATGGGAGTTGCCAGGTGGATCCTGGTCAGGGCATGTGCGGGAGTCTATCTCACTATCTCCCCTTCTCTCACCTAAAAAAACAAAACAAAAACAAAACCAAGCTATAAGGTTAGAGATTCTTCACCTGACCAGGGGGTGGCGTAGTCAGTAGATAGAGCCTTGGACTGGGACGTGGAGGACCCAGGTTCAAAACCTCGAGGTCACCAGCTTGAGTGCAGGCTTATCTGGTTTGAGCAAGACTCACCAGCTTGAGCCCAAGGTTGCTGGCTTGAACAAGGGGTTACTCGGTCTGCTGTAGCCCCCAGGTCAAGGCACATATGAGAAAGCAATCAATGAACAACTAAGGTGCCACAACGAATAATTGATTCTTCTCATCTCTCTCCCTTCCTGTCTATTCCTATCTGTGTCTCTCTCTGTTTCTGTCACAAAAATAAAAAAATAGAGATTTCTCTAAAGTGAGAGAAACAAACTCATTCAGAAGTCACACATAGAAAAGGGAACAGCTGAGATTCTCATCTTGGTCTTTATGACAACAAAGCTCATGCTGTTGTGCTTACTCCATTC
This sequence comes from Saccopteryx leptura, assembly GCF_036850995.1. Classification (NCBI taxonomy): domain Eukaryota; kingdom Metazoa; phylum Chordata; class Mammalia; order Chiroptera; family Emballonuridae; genus Saccopteryx; species Saccopteryx leptura. The sequence continues at coordinate 124,587,147 of NC_089505.1, read as the reverse complement.
CAGTCCAGGGCCATATGCCATTCTCTGTGTCTATAGGAATCACTTATGCATAGTTTCACAAAAGTTTAGATAAAAGGGGTATCTGTTACTGTGCTTTGGGCTATTTTAGGAAATAAAGTTTAAAAATATAGGACTTTTGCTCTTTCATGTTCTTTTACACATGGTCTCTCTTAATAGCATGTCTTCAACCATTTACTTGCCAAATGTCAATTAACTGTGTATTCTGTAGTAGTTGCTTCCCATATGTGCCTTCACCTGGCAAGCCCAGAGTTTCAAATGGGCAACCTCAGTGTTCTAGGTCGTATCCACTGTGCCACCACAGGTTAGGCTGTGTATTCTGATCTAGAGCTTGGAAGCATATGTACTTTCTTCTGGTGATTTACCTCTTTACCCTCAGCTAAAATTTTCTCCCTTTCCAAATATAGGTAAAGCCTGTCCTCTCATTTAGAAGGCTCCGTAAGCATTCTTTAGCATACCTCAATATATATGTTCCAGCTTATAAACATGTAAAAGGATGGGGAATGGGGAAAGGAGGACAAGTCATATTTTGCAACTAGTCATTACTTACACTTGCTCATTCCAAGAAAACAAGTTCAGGCAGTACTATGTACTCTGCACATCTCCCCAGAGTGTTACAATTAAAGGCTCTTTTAAATCCCACCATTAAGAAACTTATTTTACTGACCTGTGGTGGCGCAGTAGATAAAAACTTCAACTGGGAATGCTGAGGTCGCCAGTTCAAGAAACTTATTTTATATTTATTTTAATTTAAATAAAGTCCTACCCGAATTTAATAGATCGTTTTTTCATGGAGCAGTAGTTAACACGTTTCAGCACACTAATATGCAACAAACCAGTGGTCCCCAACCTTTTTTGGGCCACAGACCGGTTTAATGCCAGAAAATATTTTCACGGACCAGCCTTTAGGGTGGGACGGATAAATGTATCACGTGACCGAGACAAGCGTCAAGAGTGAGTCTTAGACAGATGTAACAGAGGGAATCTGGTCATTTTTTAAAAATAAAACATCATTCAGACTTAAATATAAATAAAACGGAAATAATATGAGTTATTTATTCTTTCTCTGCAGACCGGTACCAAATGGCCCACGGACTGGTACCGGTCCGTGGCCCGGGGATTGGGGACCACTGCAACAAACGATCCTTTGGGAAAAGCTGGTATTGTGCAATCTTGAAAGAAATTGAGACCCAGAGAGATTATGCGGTTTGCTTATCGTTACCAAACTGGTTGGATGCATCTGTACTAAAAGGCAGGCACCTGACTTTTCGTAGTAATACTGCCTCCTTTCTAAGCAGAAATTCTAACCCATATAATTGCATTGAGGAACAAGAATGGTTTTATTATTATTATCTTTAGTATTTCAAAATCCTGTACAAAAATGAAGTATTGAATAGTCAAATCACCTTAGTTACAGAGAAATACCTTAGTGTTTGGCCTCATTTTGCTGTGTGGTAACTGTTGGAGTGAAATCAGTAAAATCTAGGAAGGCATATTGATCTGGTCCTTGGCCATGTAAGGAGAAAGGCTTTAAGACTATTCTGAAGAAAAGAACAAAGAAATGATGACAAAAATCTCCCCTAGTTTACTAATTTATATATTGACTTATTTCTAAAATGAATTTCAAGTAACCTACATAAATACTTGCAATCCAAGTGCACTAAAAAAGAAAGAAAAGATATTGTAATCCAGGCAAATAAAGGCAAAGGTAAGATTAACGTAGTAACAACAAATAATCCATCAGAAGCACCAGATGCATGTGATAGTGTTCTGTACATTTGTTCAAGATGAACCACAAAATTTGTTGTATTCTTCTCTTGGGCTAAAACAAAGGAAAATATGATTGCTTACATGTTTTACTCTGTAACATCTGATAAAGACCAGTATCTTAAAAGGCTACCAGATTTTTTAAGCAGTAAGACCTTAGAAATGTCTCCTGTGGTTCCCTTTGAAGAGGAAGCTATGCAGTATGGTGAATACTATCCCAACTATATCCAGTACCTATAATAGCAATAGCAAGTCATGTTATAAAAGCTTCTTATAACTTTATGTAATTCAAATTCATAAGGCCAGAACATGATCTAGTAAAAACATCTTTGCAAAGGCCCAAGTAATATATTTTTCTGATAATCCATTTTATTTATTTTTATTTTATTTATTTCTTTTTTAAGTGAAAGGAAGGGAGATAGTGAGACAGACTCCCACATGTGCCCTGACCGGGATCCACCTGCAACCCCAATCTAGAGACAATGCTCAAATCAACCAAGCTATCCTCAGCGCCTGGGCCAATGCTGGAATCAATCAAGCTACTGGCTATGGGAGGGTAAGAGGGAAAGATGGAAGAGAGAAGCATTTGGTCACTTCTCTTGTGTACCCTGACTGGGTATTCAACCCAGGATGTCCATACACCGGGCTGACCCTCTATCCACTGAGCCACCTGGTAGTCCATTTTAGAAAGTAGAATTTATAGGAACTAGAGAAGTGTATGAACTACATACCCTTTAAGAATTCTTGAATATTATTTTTTGCCACTGAGTTTTTGGTAAATAGAGAAGGTGTTAGCTAAGATTTTTGACTCCCAGGTCTTTTAGTTAGTCATTATTCTGCAAATAATTATTAATCTTCTATGTGCAAAATACTAACTCAGGTGCTATGGAAACTATGTAGTATGAGTGAGACATAGTCCCTTTACTTAAGTAGCTCATTGTCTAATACAGAAGGGTAGAGGGATACAAAATTACTCAGGGAAAAACTATTCAAATAGCACAGAGTGCTGAAGATACTTGGAAGAAGATGATTTCTGCTTAAAGCTAACAGGGCCAAGTTTTGGAGAGTCATAGGTCAGTGAGAATGGGCAGATAGCTGTTGCCTTTTACTGCTAGTTCCCTTAGAAAGGAAAAATGTTGCATTTTTGCCTATCTACCCAAAATTATTTCTTTTTACATTTTGGTGCCTCAAATATATAGAAAGTGTTAGATAATATTCAAGATCATTAATTGAGAATGGGAGAGCACAAAGTTTGAAGCCTTAGTACTTCCCTTCAGTTTTCTGATTTGATCTTCACAACCATTCTACAAAATGGGTAAGGAAGATAGTATTATAACAGGATTTAAAAGCCTATTTTAAAATTCTTACCTACCCTTTGCCTGGGAACAGCTTAACTAGAGTTATCTGGTATTCTTTCTACCTATTCCAAGAATGAAGGTGGGATCATGAATAGGTTATTAAAGTAAAATTGCTCTTTATAATTTGTGACTTTATCTTATATAAGTTGCTTCTTGGCACATAAAAATAACACCACTAGACTGAGCTATAAGGATGATCCTCCCTGCCACCATCATTATCACTCTCTATTATGCAATTAATATGTGGTAAACTCTGTGCTGAGCACTTAACAAACTTATCTTATTGAATCTCTTTAACAATGTAATAAGGTAGTGGCCAATACATAAATACACCTCATTATAATTACAGAGACCATCTATCCACAATTTTTAGATAGTTCCAGTTTGAAGTATTCCATTAAAATAGACTAGAAATACTAGTTTCGTGGTATCCAAATCACAACCCATAGACTGATTCTCATACCTAGCAGCAACCCAAAGGTCATATATCTGAATTGTGATTTAAGAACTATGATCATTTGCCTTGACTTACTTTATCCAACGGTGACACTGTGTTTTCAGTAAGCTAGTCAGACTTCTAGATCAGCGGTTCTCAACCTGTGGGTCGCGACCCCGTTAGGGGTCAAACAACCAAAACACAGGGGTCGCCTAAAGCCATCAGAAAATACATATGGCTTTAGGCGACCCATGTTTTGGTCGTTCGACCCCCGCCGGGGTCGCGACCCACAGGTTGAGAACCGCTGATCTAGACAGACTGTTTGCCAGGAGCAGTAAATGCTGCTGAATGGGGTCAGAACAACTGTTCCCACACAGGATCTGTTGTATTCTTTTGATGATCTTATCTGGTACCATGCCTTTAAATACTGTCTATACGTCTGAATTTCAAATTTATATCTCCAGCTCCTCCCTTCTGCTGATCTTTAGACTTCAATATCTAATTGCTAGCCCATCATCTCCATTTAGATTGCTAACAGACATCATAAAGTTAACATGTTATTAACATACCCTCCCACCCAAACCTGCTCCTGTTTTCGTAAGTAGAAAATCTTTCCTGTTGTTTGAGCCGAAAATTTGGAATCTTTCTTGACTTCCCCCTTTCATGTGAGCATATACTATTGATAATGCCTTCAAAATATGTGCAGAACTCAAATGCTTCTAACTTCACTGCTACCACCCTCATCCAAGCCACCATTATCTGTTACCTGAATTACTTTAGTAGACTCTCAGCTTGACTCCCTGCCTTAATTTTTGCCTTTCCTGTATGTCTTTCAGCAAATCTTTTAAAAAGCAATTGGTGGCCCTGGCCGGTTGGCTCAGCGGTAGAGCGTCGGCCTGGCGTGCGGGGGACCCGGGTTCGATTCCCGGCCAGGGCACATAGGAGAAGCGCCCATTTGCTTCTCCACCCCCCCCCCTTCCTCTCTGTCTCTCTCTTCCCCTCCTGCAGCCAAGGCTCCATTGGAGCAAAGATGGCCCGGGCGCTGGGGATGGCTCCTTGGCCTCTGCTCCAGGCGCTAGAGTGGCTCTGGTTGCGGCAGAGCGACGCCCCGGAGGGGCAGAGCATCGCCCCCTGGTGGGCAGAGTGTCGCCCCTGGTGGGCGTGCCGGGTGGATCCCGGTCGGGCACATGCGGGAGTCTGTCTGACTGTCTCTCCCCATTTCCAGCTTCAGGAAAAAAAAAAAAAAAAAAAAGCAATTGGTACATTGCATCACTTCAGAAACTCACAATGGTTTCATATCTCAGAAGCTAAAATCTTTACAGTGATTCTAATCCACATCTCTGCAGATTTTTTTTTTTAGGAACTGGCAAAGTAATTCTAAAATTTTTATGAAAAGGCAACAAAACTGGAATAGCCAAAACAATTATGAGAAAGAACAACAAAGTTGGAGGACTCACAGTACCAGAATTTAAGATTTAATATAATCAAGACAGTGTGGGAATTGCCAAAAAGATAAATTCCATTGATAAATGAAACAAAACAAATAGCCCAGAAGTAGACCTACACATGGTGAATTGATTTTCAACAAAAATGCAAAGGCAATTCAATGAAGAAAGGAAAATCTTTCCAACAAAAGATGTTGCAATTATCAAAAAATAAAATACAATAAAAACCTTTTAATGTATACCTTGTATCACATACAAAAGTTAACTCAAAATGGATTATAGACCTAAATATAAAACCTAAAACTATTAAAGCCCTAGAAAAAAACATAGAAGAAAATCTTCATGATCCTAAGTGAAGCAAAGATTTCTTAGATCTGACTCCAAATGTGTAAATAAGAAATATCTAAATTAGACTTAATCAAAATTAAGAACTTCTGTTCAAAAGACACTGTTAAGAAATTGAAAAAACAAGCATCAGACTGGGAGGAAATCATATATCTAATGTCCAGAAGATATAACAAATCTCAAAATTCAGTAATAAACAACCCAACTTTAAAAATGGGCAAAATATTTGAGCACTTTCTCAAAGAAGATATACACAATAGAAAATAAGCATATGAAAAGACTCCATTCCTAGTCATCAGAGAAATGCAAGTGAAAACCACAATAGATACATACCAATTAGAATGGCTTTTTAAAAAGGAAAAAGGATAATACCAAGTACTGGCAAAAAGGCAGAGCATCTGAAACTCATACATTAGTGATCGGAATTATTGATAGCTCATCCACTTTGGAAAATAATTTGACACTTTCTTATAAAGTTAAATATACACAAGCCCTATGACCCAGTGGTCACACTCCTATGTACTCACAGAAGTGAAATGAAAATAACAGTAAATTTTGTTTACACAAAAAGCTATACACAAATACTTATAGTGACTACATTTGTAGTTGCCAAAAACTAGAAACAACTCAAGCATTCCTTAGCTGGAGAAGGAGTAATGAAATTACTATATCTAGACAATGGAATATTACTGATATATTCCACAACTTGGATGAATCTCAAATGCATTACACTAAATGAAGCAGCCATTTATATGATATTTTCAATTAAATTTATATAACATTTTGGTAGAGGCAAACTTAGGGACAGAAAACAGATTAGAGGTTGCCTGCAACTAGTGATGGGGAGTTTTTTGGTGGAGGAGATGATGATAGAACTGGTCTTATCTTGATTGTTGATATTGGCTATGCAAATATATATATATATTTGTTAAAATTTACAGATCTATACATTTAAAAATATAGGCTTTACTGTATATAAATTATACTTTAATTTTAAAATGGGGATAAAATCATTAAGTGGGCTGCTCAAGGCCATATATGATGTAATCACCCCTCTCCCTTGATTTCTCTCTAACTTCAACTCTAACTTCTCTAGCCCTTACCAATTTGCTCCAGCCTCATTGGCTACCTCGCTGTGCCTTAGTCAAGACGGGGCACCAGAGCTTCGCAGTTACTGTAACTTCTGCCTATAATCTTCTCTCAGATCTAATTGTCGATGTGACTCCCTCTCCTTTAGTCCTTTGCTTATTGAGGCTTACAGCCAAGTTGTGCCCCTTCCTCCCTTCTACCAGCGCTCTGTACTCTAGATACCACTCATCACTATGTGACACATTGCACATTTTCCTATGTGTGTTTTTGTTATCTTTCTCCCACTCTCCCATTCAACTGAAATACAGGCTTCATGTAAGCAGAATTTTTTAGATCTATTTTGTTCACTACTATTTTGCTGTTACCTAAAACAAAACCTCGCACATGGAAGGTGCTCAGTAAGAATTTGTGGAATTCATGTTAGCTTTAGCCTACTTCACACTCTGCTTCAACCATCTGTAAACTATTATTTGATGGTTACTCGTAGAAGCATAGACAGTGTGTGTGTGCATGTATTTATGTATGCATGGTGAGTACAAATTTATTGTTAATTATAAGAGATTGGTGTGAGTAGCTTTCCTTTTTTTAAAAAAAGTAATTGTGTAGAAACAGTCTTTTCTGGGTATATATCTTTACTGGCTAATATTTGAAAAAGTCCGTATTTCTCATCCCTTTGATTTGAATGCTCTGAATATTTATGTTTTAGTAAAACAGAAAGTCCAAGATCAGTTTGTATTTCTAACTTATACCAGGTTTCCTTGTATTGTTAAAAACCTAAAATGCAGATTTAAAAAAAAACACCTTTATAGCATTTTCAGTATTGTTTACTAGGCAAGGCCTTTGCTTTTAGCCATATATTTCAAACTGAGCTACTGATACAGTGTTGTTCTTTTTTGCCAGTTAAAAAACTTGCATATTTAGATCCCAAGATTGCCAACTTACCCAATATCTCTTCATTGTTTGCCTCTTTGAACCAGTGGTGTGGGATCTCTGAGGCCTGTTTTCATTCTGGGGAAAAGCCCTAAAAACTGGGTGCATTGAGAAGCAGACATTGTCTGCACAATGAATGGGGTAATGAGCTACTGTTGTTTATTCTTCTGTAGTATAATTGGTTGAGTTCAGACAATAGTGTAGCATCTGTTGTTATACTTTGCAGGGAAATGTCAAAACAGAAAGCAAGCAGACAGGTGTATTAAGGGGAGACCAGGAGGAGAAACCAGGAAATATCACATTAGGTTCTGATTTAAAGTAGTGTCTGTAAAGTCAAATAAAAGGAAAACTCTCCCAGTTTCATACCTATTCAGTGCAGTTCAATGTGTGCTCACGCACAGATTTTTTAGGGCTCCTTAGGTAGCTATCCCGTATAGCCTCTACAGACTCGTCACTGACTGATGGCCTACCAGAACGGGGTTTCTCCACCAAACTGCTGGTTTCCTTCAACTGCTTATCCCACCGAGTAATGTTATTCCTATGTGGTGGCGCTTCGTTATAAACGCGCCAATATTCACGTTGCACTTTGGTCACGGATTCGAATTTAGCGAGCCACAGAACACACTGAACTTTTCTCTATACCGTCCACATCTCTACTGGCATGGCCGTGGGCAGCTCCGCTGTATACTCGTTGTTACGTCATCATCTGCACATGCACACATGCTGCCACATCATCCTACAGAAACTGGGAGGGTTTTCCTTTTATTTGGTGTAGATTTCACATTTCTATCATCTTTTGTTGCTTTCCTGTGACTGGTCAAAAATGCACCATGACTTTATGGACACACTGTAGGTGCAAAGAATAATGATAATGATATGATAACAACAAAACCGGCTGTCATCCATTGAGCACAGTGTTACAGCAGAGGCTCCATGCTAGGCACTTACTGAGTGCTGGCCATGTGTCAGCACTTGCTAAGTGTTTTATAAACATTACTGCATTTTATACAAGAACCTTTGTGAGGAAGATATTACTGGCTCTATTTCTTATGTGAGGTAACTGAAGTTCTTAAAAACTGACATATGTCTAATGACCAGGAATTGAACCTTTGTCACACCCAAAGCCTGTTCCCAATCATACATTACATTTAATTTAAATATTAAAGTTTTTTAAACTGCAGTGTTAAAAGTCAAGATAGTGATTGACTTTGAGGAAGGTAATTCTCAGAAAGTGGCAAAGGGACTTGTAGATGCTTGATCAGGGTTCTATTTATAGGGGTATGTTCTCTTTCTGAAGATATATGAAGTTGTACACTTATCATTTGTATGTTAAGTTACATGAACATTGTAATTCAGTAAAAACTTTAAAACAATGACAAAATACATGATTGAACGAAAGATAAAGCTTTATGCAGTGTAACACTGATTCAAATTTTGTTTGTAAGTTTAAATATATATAAAACATGCACGAAAAATTAATGGAGAATACCTGTTTGGAGTGATGAAAAAGTTTTAGAAATAGTGGTCACGGTAACACAATATTATAAATTCACTTGATACCACCAAACTATACAGTGAAAAATGGTTTAAAAATTAATGGGTATAAACACTCGAGTGATGGCAGTGGCTAACTCTTCGTAGTGAATCTAGAAATTAATTTCAATTTTTTTATTTAATATTTTTTAATAAATTTTGTTACTTTTACAATCAGGAATAATGTTTTATAATCTAAAATAAAATAAGGTTTTAAGGAACCATCAGTGTTAGAAAGGAATAGTCAAATGATACCATTTTATAATTTAGCAGATGTGAATAACACTAATCCACAGAGGTAGTTTACCCTAAAAGCAGTTCATCGTTAGCTTTTAAGGGACACAAATATAGAAAATCAGTCTGAAAAGTTAGTGCTGGAGGGAGTTAGACCTCAGATTATTTAAGCATTTGTTGAGCACCTACTGTGTGTTTATCACCATACAAAGCACTTCCACATGCATTATTTCAGTTAACATGTTAGTTTATTCCATCTTTAACATTACATGTAGAGCATCTCTTTTTTTAAAAAACTTTATTTTGTTGATTTTAGAGAGAGAGAGACAGAAACCTCAGTCTGTTTCTGTACGTGCCCTGACCAGGAATCAAACCAGCAACCTTGTATGATATTCTAACCAACCAAGCTATCTGGCCAAGGCTTGACCGTCTATTTTGTGCTATGAACTCACTGCACTTGGAATAAGAAGTTAAGACATGTTCCCACACTCTAATATAGCCTGTAGGATAGTGAGGAACCCAGACATTAACAAGTACCTACAGTCCTGGCCAGTTGCTCGTTGGATAGAATGTTGTCCCAGCTGCCAAAATTGCTCGTTTGAGCCCTGGTCAGGCCACATATGAGAAGCACCTGATGAGTGTATGACTAAGTGGAACAAACTGATGCTTCTCCCTCCCTCCCTCCCTCCTTCTCTTCCTCCCTCCCTCCCTCTCTCCTTCTTTTCCTCCCTCCCTCCCTCCTTCCCTTCCTCCCTCCCTCCTTCCCTCCTTCCCTTCCTCCCTCCCTCCTTCCCTACCTCCTTCCCCATCTCTTGCTCTCCGCCTTCCTCTCTCTTTCTCTCAATTTGAAGGGGAAAATGTTTTTTAATTATTAAAAGATTACTATGGTACAATATAGGGAATACTATAAAGACATACTACAACTGGAATATAATTTTGTTGTACACAGCATCATGTATTCATTGGGTTATTAATATATGATGGCATTGCTAAAATAGTTTACTACTTGAAAATATGCAGCTGAAACTCATTCCTGACCCAGGACACCAATATTAAATAAACTGCTGTGTGTCCTGTCCCCAAAAAAGGAAAAATAAATAGTTTAACTTCCTATTCTTCTAATTTTTGAACTTTCTTTTGTCTCCATTTCTGGGTATCAGCTTCCTCATATGAAAAATGAGATTGTAAGACTATTTAGTGCAACCTTAAGCAAACATTAACTGAAGCATATTACTATATCAGACACCACACTGGAAATTTTATTATATATATATCATGTATATAATTCCCACCTTTATAATCCCCTAATGTAGATGGTGTTACCCAATGCCTCCAGAAGGAAAATAACCTCAAAATCTAAGAAAAGATGAGCTTTCTCCACATATTGCAGAAATTCTTAATGTTTTTTTAAAAATACTTTAGTATTAGCCTGACCGGGCAGTGGTACAGTAGATAGAGCATCAGCTGGGATGTTGAGGACCCAGATTTGAAACCTCGAGATCACTGACTGTAGCATGGGCTCATCCGGCTTGAGCACAGGCTCACTAACTTGAGTTCAGGGTCGCTGGCTTGAGCGTGGGCTCATAGACATGACCCCATGGTTGCTGGCTTGAGCCAGGTCACTGGCTTAAGCAAGGGGTTACTGGCTCGGCTGTAGCTCCCCAGTCAAGGCACACAGGAGAAAGCAGTCAATGAACAACTAAGGTGTTGCAACGAGAGTTGATGCTTTTCATCTCACTTTCTTTCTGTCTCTCTGTCTGTCTGTCTCTCTCTAAAAAGAAAATTTTTTTTTTTAGTATTAGAACCACTCAGTTCAGGGGTCGGGAACCTTTTTGGCTGAGAGAACCATGAACACCACATATTTTAAAATGTAATTCCATGAGAGCCATACAACAACCCGTGTACATTACACATTACCCAATAAAAATTTGGTGTTGTCCCGGAGGACAGCTGTGATTGGCTTTAGCCACCCGCAACCATGAACATGAGCAGTAGGAAATGAATGGATTGTAATACATGAGAATGTTTTATATTTTTAACGTTATTATTTTTTTAATTAAAGATTTGTCTGCGGGCCAGATGCAGCCATCAAAAGAGCCACATCTGGCTCGTGAGCCATAGGTTCCTGACCCCGACTCAGATTATCCTAAATGACAAAATACTGTCATTTCTTATCCATACTGGTATCTGAGAAAACTTTGTTTTTCTGTAGGTTATTTTAAACATTTTTAAACATAATATATTTACATATGCCAGAAATCAAAAATATAAAAAGGTATATTCAGAAAATACAGTCACCATTTCTATTTCTAAAAATTTTTATCACCCCAAACAAAATCTTTCTATTTCACTTTAATGTTAATATATTATCTAGTATTATACAAACTCTTAAGTCATTTCTACTTAGGCAATGTATGTTTTTTAATATAAATGTGTGTGTGTGTTTTGTAAATTCTTCCAATAACGTTAGTTTTTTTTCCTAAAAAGGAAACAACTGACTATTTGATGCCTTTTTCCTCGATCAGAAATACCTGCAGCTTTCAGTTAAAACATACACACACAGACACACACACACACACAATTAAATTGCCATTTTTATGGAGTTACCTATCAATAATATGTGTCATCAAGGTGGGATTTATTTTAATTTATTGCCTATTGGGTTAATACAGTGATTTTCAACTGGTATTCTACAAGAATTTTTGGAACATGCAATACCTGACCATTTACAATCCCTTAGATCAGTGGTCCCCAACCCCCGGGCCGCGGACCAGTACTGGTCCATGGGCCATTTGCTACCGGTCCGCAGAGAAAGAATAAACAACTTACATTATTTCCATTTTATTTATATTTAAGTCTGAACGATGTTTTATTTTTAAAAAATGACCAGATTCCCTCTGTTACATCCGTCTAAGACTCACTCTTGACGCTTGTCTCGGTCACGTGATACATTTATCCGTCCCACCCTAAAGGCTGGTCCGTGAAAATATTTTCTGACATTAAACCAGTTTGTGGCCCAAAAAAGGTTGGGGACCACTGCTTTAGATTGTCAAATAAAAAAAATGATGACAACCAACACAACAATAGCCATTGAGTGTGAATGCCCTGGTTTCAACCATAAATATGTATATTGGTCACATCACATAATAAGGTTGAGTCTGATTACCTAATTTTTGGTACCAGAAATCCTTATATACAGGTATGGACACCAGATTTTTTTTTTAAGTCACTTTGCAGCAAAAAGGATAAGTAATTACTATTACTATTCTTTTTTTTTTTTTTTTTTTTTTGGTAAATCAATCAAAATTATACCTATTTTTTGTCAGATCAGCAAAAATATGTTTTTTGGTGTTTTATAGAATTTTAATAATTAGTTTATGTGTGCCGTGAGATGTAAAAGGTTGAAAATCACTGAGCTATTTAAAATAAAAAACACGATTCCATTGTGCGTCAGATTTTTTCTAGTGTCTCTCTCCCCTACTCCCCAGTCTCATCCCTCACTTAGTTTAACACCTGGTTCTGCTCTCCATAGGCCATTCGGCTCTCCTTAGAGCAGGCCCTGCCTCCAGAGCCAAAAGAAGATGCTGAGCCTGTGAGCAAACTGCGGATCCGGACCCCCAGTGGAGAGTTCCTTGAGCGGCGTTTCCTGGCCAGCAATAAGCTCCAGATTGTCTTTGATTTTGTAGCTTCCAAAGGATTTCCATGGGATGAGTTCAAGTTACTGAGTACCTTTCCCAGGAGAGACGTAAGTTCCTATGCCTATCTCTGGAAGTGTGCTCAGATGGAGATACCCATTATTAGCGCTGGACAACCTAGTCCAAGGACAGTCCCATCCATGATTCAGCCTGCTACAAGACCACACACCACCAGTCCTTCATTGCTCTGTACACCATTCTTTCCTCAGCCTTCAGGGAAGGTGTGGTTTCTGAGGCTAGCAGACAGGTGCCCAGTAGCCTATGCTACCATTTAGGTACTAGGTCTTCTAGCTATTTTGCCTGTTCCAGCATTCATACAGGCTTTCCCAAAATCTCATCTCTGTAAACCTCAGAATAAATCTAAAAATTGTATGCTTAACAGTTAGATCAAGATCAATGATTTTAAGTTTACTAAAAACAAGTTGTGTTAAAACAAGATTATTTTGTGATTTGATAGTTCTTACTAGCCTGGGAGATCAGGGAGGGTAACCTATATTCATTGTGTATCTGCATTTCAACAAGACGCTTAATAGTCTCTCCTGGTATTCCTAGGCAAAGTAGACAGGGTACTCTGCAGGAGGTAGATTCACTGCTGATTAAATGGTGGTGTCCAGAAAGTGTTAAGAGACCACCCTCTCCCTAGAGGGAACCAAGAGGTTTTATAACTTTCTTTTTCCAACATTTTTATTGTACAGAATTCCACCTAAAAATGCCTGACAGACATATACAGATGTTTTCATAGTGAATATTTTAAATACATTCTCAGTTTTCTCTATCCAAAAAGCAATAAATCTTTACAATTGTCAAATTTTAGGAATAACCCAATTTACAGTTATTTTCAAAGTGGACTAAATAGATGGGAAATGTAGAAAAAAGTGGATAGGCAGTCTTCAGCAAATTAAATCAAAGAAGACAATGTACACAGATTATACAAATATGCCATGTGCACAAAGTTACTTAAGATACTCTAACAACAAAAAAATATTAATCTGTTAATTCTTAAGTAGTGGTCAAAGATTTAAATAATTTCCATAATAGAGATGATGAGATGATGTCATATGTGGTAAATGATAATTCTTGAATGAACTGTGAGGTAGTTTTACTCTTAGTTATCAGAGAATGGAATGATCATTTTATATGAGGAATGAAGACAAGACTGAAAGCTCTCCAGTGTGGTATTCAAGTCCAAGTTTTGAAAATGAATATGATTATATGTATAGCAGAAACCTGTTTACTACCACCACCACCCAGTATTGTTCTACCTCAGTGTTTTCTTTCTTTTTTAAAAAAAATTACTGACTTTATTGGGGTGACATTGGTTAATAAAATTACACAGGTATCAGGTGCACAGCTCCACAATACATCAACTGTATATTGTGGTGTGTGTTCACCACCCCAGGTCAAGTTTCCCTCCATCGCCATCTGTTTCCCGTACCTACCTACCCTCTTCCTCCTGCAGTCCCCACACTGTTGTCTGTGTCTGTAAGGTGTTTTCCTTTGCTTTATCCCTTCACCTTTTCCTCGCAGCCCATTTGACTAGAGGTTTTATATTTAATTTTTATTGCTCACCATACTTATTAGCAGCTTAAATGAAGACTTTATGAGATTTTTGGATTGTGAAAAATAAGATTCAAGAAAACCTTAAAGTACTAAAACAATAGACAAAAATAAACCTAGAGAAATACTATAGAAATATAAAGAGATAGAGTATTACATTCAGGGGTCCCCAAACATTTTACACAGGGGGCCAGTTCACTGGCTCACAGACCGTTGGAGGGCTGCCACATACAGTGCTCCTCTCACTGACCACCAATGAAAGAGGTGCCCCTTCCAGAAGTGCAGGGAGGGGACAGATAAATGGCCTCGGGGCCGCATATGGACCGTAGTTTGGGGACGCCTGCTTAGGTTTAGAAAATTAATTGCTCAAGTTTGGATGGGAAGATTGTACTTTAGCAAAGATTATGGTTTAATTAAGCTGAATATACACTGTGTTTTCTCTACCAACAAAAAGCTAGCTGTATTTTTAGAGATATAATCTTATAATTCCAATAAGAGGATAACTTAATGGTCCAGTTCAGCTCTATACTAGATAAACTACCCCTGAAAGAGTCCTTAGACTCCACACGGAAGTGTGATGAAACAGGAGCATGTCTAGAGCAGGGCTGATAGGGAGGTGAGGGAACTGGAAATTGTATCATTTGAGGAACATTTCCTCTAGAGAAGGAAAGGCTGTGGGAAATGTGATTGTTGTCTTCAGCTAATTGAAGGCCTGTCATGTAAAAGAGGGATCTGACTGCAATGCTCCAAGGACAGAAATGATGCTAATCAGCTGATAGTTATAGGAGGCAAGAAAGTGTCCTATAATAAAGTATTTTCTTTTGTTGTTTTTTTTTTAAGGTGAGAAGGAGAGAAGATAGGCAGATGCCTGCATGCACCCTGAGCAGGATTCAGCTGGCAACCCTATCTGAGGCCAGTGCTTCAGTACTGAGCTATTTTTAGCACCTGAGGCTGATTTACTCCATCGGAGCTATCCTCAGTGCCCAGAGCTATGCTCAAACCAATTGAGCCTCTGGCTGCGCGAGGGGAAGAGAGAGAGAGAAAGGGGAAAGGGAAGAGTGGAGAAGCAGATGGTCACTTCTCCAGTGTGCCCTGACCAGGAATGAAACCTGGGACGTCCATACGCCAGGCCAACACTCTATCCACTGAGCCACCAGCCAGAACCAAGAAAGTATTTTCTAAGAGAGAACTATCTTGTGTTGTAAGGTAGTGATTTTTCTATTATTGGAGATAACCCAACACTAGTGAATGATTGCTTTCTGCAATAATATATTAGACAAGGAGTCATTCTTGGTGTTCTTCCTTTATATGGGATGCGGCTTAGACTAGCCTACCTTTAACATACATAGTAAATCTTAATATTCTATGATTCTATTACAATTGAGTAATGTGAGGCTTAGTAAACTGGACTTTATCTAATACTCAAAGCCCAAGAATTTAGTTAATGTTCATCTTAGTCCCTCACATTGGCTGTCAGATTTGCAGGATAGATACAGAAACCAGTGGTATATGTAGCTCCACCAGTCAGCTACAAACCCCCTAGGGAGGATGAGGATCCTATCACTTTTGCCTAATTCAAGGAGACTATAGTGGTCCCCAGGTACTGGCCTTTGGCCTCTCTCTCTCACTAGCTCCACCCATTGCTCCAACCTCTTCCTCTTTATTCATATACTATACGATGCACAGACTGCACAAGGGAGCACATGTATGCACATGCTGTGTCCAAGTACCTTAAATTCTGTCACTGTAGTTGAACTATAAATATGTGAAGCTTAGAAAAGAGCCACTATTAAGGGGTTCTGTATCAGCTGTGTGCTCTGTGATAAACATCTCACCTTGGAGAAGTTACAAAACTTAGGTGCTAGTTAGTCCTCCTCTTCCCTTGTTTTGTTTTTTAATTGAGGTACAGTTGACATAACTTTATGTTTATTTCAAGTGTGCAACATAATGATTCGATATTTGTGTACATTGTGAAATGATCACCACAATAAGTCTGGTTAACATCCATCACCATACATAGTTACTAAATATTTTTTTCTTGTGATGAGAACTTTATGAGCCTAGCCCTCGGTTATTTTCACTGCCCTTCTTCGCCTCATCTGTAAAATGGAAGTACTAGAAGAGATGGAGTCTAAGGAGACCTTCCTGGCTTTTAAAATTATACTTTATTTTCTTTCAAATTAATTTTTAACTCTGACTATTGGAGGTGGGATACAAGTAACATCTCCTAAAAGGATATGGGTTTTATGATCAGTGTTAGTGTTAATGATTCTTCCCACAGGGTAAAAATGTTGACTGTGGGAAGTAGGGGATTGTGAGTGAAACGCAGAGGGTTCTTGGGCCTGCTACCTGCTTGCCTGGAACTCTACTGATCAAGAATTCAGTGTCTTTGGTGCAGCATCTTAAGTGACAGTATGGATTAGCCCTAAATGGAGGATCAGTCACTTAATCTTAGAGAAAATTTACTCTTGATTTAGATCCCAATCATGCATGCTTTGTTTTACACTGCTGAACAGTCTTGTCTCCCAATGTCCCTTTCATACCTGACCCCATTTCTACCTCCAGCCCTATCCCAAAGGCGATTTAGATTAAGTTTGGCCCAGTTGCCCAGAGGAAAAGTCTAACCAAAGTTTTGTTCCTGTAGGAGAAATCAAGAGCTTAGCAGAATCCAACACAGGACCATTTTAAGATCCTTGGTCAACATGGAATTATCTGCTACATAGTGGTTTTTCTAAAACCCCACTCTGATCATCCTCTTTCTTGTTTAAAAATGTTTGTAGCTTCCTACTGCCCTAGAATAAATACAGATCCCTTAGAATGTTTTCAAAAACTCTTCACAATCTGGTTTATACTTACCTTTCCCAACTAAAATCCTGCCTCTTATTACTTATTTCCACTACCAGGAGCTATGAAATTGCTTACTGTTCACTAACAACACAAGAGACTCTCATTCCTCTGTGCTTTTTTAATTCTGTTCTCTCTCTCTCTTCCTTGAATATCTACCCTTTCCACTTTCCCTAGCCTGTTAGAACTTATCTTTTAATGTGCAGCTCAAATGTCATCCTCTCTGGGAAGCCCTCCCCTTTTCCCAAGCTCCTCACCTATCTACCCATTACAGTTTGTATATTCTTCTCACTAGCACTTGTTCTATTGGTCTGTAATTATTTACACAGACTGTCCATATCGTGTTTATGTCTATCTCCCCTGACCTAGCATGTGCCTCACCCATAAGCATTCAGTTACTGTTGTTGAATGTTAATGACCTCAGGTCTGATCCTAAATCTCTGATTCCAGAATGAACAAGAGAGGTTGTTCCAAATAAAAACAGATACCCTAAGCCCACCCAGATTCCAGACCCAAACTTAAACATGAGAGCCCACCCAGGACTCATTAGTCCTTTTAAAGCCAGGGGTGGGGTGAGAGTTAATAGCTCTTCATCCTTCTCTGAATGCTTTTTCAAGTCAAATGACTAGTGTTTTTGCAAGGCTATTCTGTAACAGCCATCTGTGTCTGCAAGGATTAGGATCTAATTTGTAAAAGTCATCTTAAATTACAGCCAAACTAAAGACTGTTAAAAAGCACATCTTAAGACCTCACCTCTTTAATAACAAATAACATAAGACTTAACTCGAGGAGTCTTATTGTATCTTCCAGCATTTCTCCACAACACAGAGACTGGTTTCTCACCGAAGAACCTGTCAAATGTTCTTCTGCACCCCTGCCCCCAACTAAAACAATACTCGTGTTAAGATTTCCCAGCTCTCCAACTATTTACTAAATGTCCGGTGGGTATACCACGAACTGAGCACTGTGGAAGGACCAAAATAGCAGCACAGGCCTCCCCCAGGATGCTGGGAACATTCAGTTATTTGTTTGTGTTTGTTATTTTCTCCATGTTGTTAATAACAGTTACCAAGAGAAGATGCAGAATTCACTTCAGAGCTTTGGTCATTAAGCTCTACTTCTTGGATATGTTAGAGCTATGTAGACATCAGTGGCCTATTTGCCTTACTTGGGCATTACAAGGTCGAAGGTAGTAAAGTAGTTGAGTCCTAAAAGCTGAGGAATGACACTGATCTCCACTAGGAGCCCAGAGTAAGGGGCCCAACCAGCCCCCTAGTTTCCTTCTGGACCTACAGTGGCCCAGCACCACTCAGAGTGAGGTTGTCAGTATCCCCCAACCTTCTACCTCTTCTCCTTTTCTCACCCTTCCCTTTCTTCTTTGGAATCCTATATTGCCCTTTTTATCCTCTTCTTCTTTTTACTCATTCCTGTTCCTTACTTTGCTATCCTACAGTTCTTTCCTTTCCTGCTCCCTCTGGTCTTTTTTTTTTTTTTTTGTCTGTTCATATCATGTCGCTCAGAAGTTTCACTTACAACTGGAAAGTTAGATTTTTCTATTTATAAAATGCAGAATACATTGGAAAGAAGAATAGTAATGGCAGGTTGACTTCAGGACAGATGGCCTGTGTGCCTTGTCACTTATGTCATTACACAGCCCCTGTTCTTGTCCCAAAAAACATTTCTTCCTCCAGATCTATAAATGTGAACCCCAAAAAAATGGAAAAACATGCATTTAGAAATACAGTTTCACACATTTTGTGGGTATTCTAAAACAAAGAATTAATGTACTTATATTTTCTTCTAACTTCCTAGGGGGGTTTTTTCTTCATAAATGTTTTCTTTGTCTCTGTAATGTTTAAAATATCAGGAAAGTGAGTATAAACAAGCTTCTAGCAGGGTTTTTCACAGAGTAGGCCCTCAGTAAAGGTTTCAATGAAGTGTGAGAAAAGCCTTACAAATTAAGGGTACACACATCACTTCCTCTGTCACCCATCTACCTTTATTATGCTAAGCACCATGCTAAGCACTAAGCTCAACAGGGGGAACACTTACTGGAAAATAATGACACAGTTCTTACATTTGTAGAACTTAAAGGCTGTACCCAGAAGCTCCTGCTGGATGACGTCTGACTTCATCGATAATACAGGAGTATCTTATTTGCCACCATTTGGATATATAAGTTGTTTAATTTACATTTTATTCATGTATTTATTCTTTCATATATAGCAAGTTATTTGTTGAGTAACCACTCTGCCAGCCTCCATACCAGATGCTAATCATACAGAAATAAATTGTTACTGACCTTTAAGAGTTCACATTCTAGAGAAAATATACATCTAAAACAAATGCATTACAAATTGTACCCACACTTAGAAGAATGGGTATTTTCAGCCTTCAATGACAGGGAAGGCATTACAAAGGAAATAAATTTGACCTGAGCCTTGCATAGAGAAGTGTTGGGTGAATGGAAACACAAAAGCATAGTTAAAAATAAAAATTTGGTTCATAGTTAGACCTGTATCTGAATCCCACTCCATCATGTTCCTGCTCTATGACATTGTACAACTCATTTCAGTCTGCTAAACTTTTATATCTCTTTCTTTTAAAGAGAAATAATATCTTGTTCAGAGAGTTGTGGTAAGAGTTAAATAAGTGAATATAAACTACTGTGTACCTCCCATATAAAATATAGTTTCTGCTATAATTATCCTAATTGGAGAGAGGCAGTAATGAGGGGAAAGGCTTATAGCTAAAGAAAGCATGGTAGCAGTTAATTCTTTCTGTACAGCAATGGTAGATATTTGTGTTAAAAATATCCAAATGCTCTAACCCAGATTTAAGAATGTATCATTGGGGCCCTGGCTGGTTGGCTCAGTAGTAGAGCATCAACCCGGGAGGTGGAAGTCCCTGGTTCAATTCCCAGTCAGGGCACACATGAGAAGCAACCATCTGCTTCTCTTTCTCTCCCCCTCCCCATTCTCTTTCTCTCTCACTCTCTCTCTCTTCTCCTCCTGCAGCCATGGCTCAATTGATTTGAGCATGTCAACCCTTTGAGTCTCCACCTCAGGCACTAAAAATAGCTCCGTTGCCAGTTGCCTCAGATGGGCAGAGCATCGGCCCCAGATGGGTTGCTGGGTGGATCCCAGTCAAGGTGCATGCAGAAGTCTGTCTCTGTATCTCCCCTACTCTCACTTTTAAAAAAAGAAGAATTTATTATTGGAATCATAATAGCTTATATTTGAAAAGGATCTCAGAGATCTCAAAGCCAATACTATCCTTTTACCGATGGAAGGATGAAAGCATGGGAAAAAATATTTTAAGTCACATGGTCAAGTTGTAACACGGCTGACACTAAAACCAAAGTAGATTGTTGGTTCCTTTTAAGAATCTGTTCATACATTATATATACTGCTCACAAAAAGTAGGGGATATTTCAAAATGAATATGAAGCAAAATATCCCCTACTTTTTGTGAGCAGTATAGTTCCACTTAAAAATTAGAGCCATCAGATAATAGAACTAGAATATCAGCATTAGAGACCACCTGGTAAATGCAATAAATTTTGGCTCTAAGTACCAATATTTAAAAATATTCTGTACTTCAGTGACTTTCATGTGCTAATGCCTCTGATACTGCCGTGAGATTGCTTTTCAATTTATATTAGACTGAGTTTGTTTCTAAAAACAAAACAGAACAAAACCAGAAGGAAAAACTGTAATGGCATTGAACTACCTGTCAATTGATGGTCATTGGCACCAATTCAATACCAACAGGCATCCCAATTTGGAGTGCAGTGAAGAAGGAAACTGTGATGGAAAACAACTCAGGCCCTGGCCGGTTGGCTCAGTGGTAGAGCGTCGGCCTGGCGTGCACAAGTCCCGGGTTCGATTCCCGGCCAGGGCACATAGGAGAAGCGCCCATTTGCTTCTCCACACCCCCCCCCCCCTTCCTCTCTGTTTCTCTCTTCCCCTCCCGCAGCCAAGGCTCCATTGGAGCAAAGATGGCCCGGGCACTGGGGATGGCTCCTTGGCCTCTGCCCCAGGCGCTAGAGTGGCTCTGGTCACAAAAGAGCGTCGCCCCGGAGGGGCAGAGCATCGCCCTCTGGTGGGCAGAGCATCGCCCCTGGTGGGCATGCCGGGTGGATCCCGATCGGGCGCATGCGGGAGTCTGTCTGTCTCTCCCCGTTTCCAGCTTCAGAAAAATAGAAAAAATAAATAAATAAAATAAAATAAAATAAAATAAAAAAGAAAACAACTCAATTGTGATATAGCATGTGCTGTGGAACAGCTCAATTGTGATACAGCACAGCTGTGAAACAGCAAGGCTATGAGGCAGCCCTCTGCTCCTCTGCAGTCCTCAGTGGAAAGGAAGAGTGCTTTCCCAGATCCACAAGGGAGCTGGTATATATGGATAGAAGTTCCCACCCCTGGTCCATGATTGATCTGTTTGTATGCAGATAAGGACTCCAAATCTTCACAGTTTGATTGGTCCAAAAGGCACTGTCCTGATTGGTCAGAATAGAGACACTCTAGTTGGTTGGAGCTGCACAGCTCTGTATCCATGGGGAAAGCCTCAGTCCTATTGGTTGAAATAGGATTCCAGGACCTCCTTTATTATAAGGGCTGGCTCAGATGGCAGGAGCATATTGCAGACAGGCAGTTCAGTGCAGGCCTCTCCCTGAAGTGCAGCTTGCATGAGAGGCCCTGTGTGGAAGTGCTGCTAGGCTCTGCTTTTTTAAAATTCAAGCCTAACCCTGGTCAGGTTGCTCAGTTGGTTAGAGTGTCAACCCAATACACCAAGGTTGTGGATTTGATCCATGGTCAGAGCACATAGGGGCATCAACCAATGAATGTACTGTAAGTGGAACAACAAATCGATGTTTCTCTCCCTCTCTCCTTCTCTTCCTCTCCTTCTCTCTCTCCCTCTTTCTGCCCTTCTTCCTTTTCCTCTCCCTCTCCCTCTCCCTCCCTCTCTCTTCCTTCCTCCTCTCTGTCTCCAAAATCAATAAATAAAAATTTTTTTGAAGATTTAATATTCAAGCCCAGTAGTCACCAGGAGGCTTTCTTGGTAAGTGTCTTCTTTCTCAGGGTTCACAAACCTGAGCTCTGCTATGCTTTCAAGATAAAGCAAGATGAAGCATCTAATCAGTGAAATACTTGTTAAAGTTACTACTGCATACTTCTGAGCTTGTTCCATTCCCCTCAGGTGTGTTATATCTCCATATCTAATTATTTGAGATTCTCCAGTTCCTAAATGATCAAGATTTGGAGAATAAGAACTATGATTGCAGAGTGGTGTGCAATTAATATCTAGTTAGTTACTATATCAGTTCTGCCTCTAAACTTCTCTCAAATCTGTTCTTTTTCTTTCCTTCCCACATATCACTGCCCAAGTCTTCATATCCCAGTTTAAATACATAGCTTCTTAATTCATCTTCCTGACTTCAATCTTCCCTATTTTTTTGAAACATAGAAACATATTTCATCTTTCTCTTATTTAAAAAATGCTTTAGTGGTTCTAATGGCCTACAGGAAAAGCCCAAACTCCTTACTCCAAAGCATACACACCCTTTATAAGCTCACACTGTCTCCTTTTCCTGCTCGGTTCTTCTCACTCCCTCCCATTACTTCCTTACCACATGCATCCCACCATTAAGCCACAATGTATAATACTTCTTGACTAAAAGAAATCAAGATGTCTTACTTACTCCAGTGCACTGTGTATTCACAGAGTTATTTCATTCCTCTTCTTTTGGCTTTCGGAGGTAGCAGGAAAGGTGGAATTAGTGCTGCTCAACAGATGGGGAATGTGAAGGCCTGAGGTGAAATGACTTTCTTGAGAGCATGCATTCAGTTAATGACACTCAGAACTACAGTCTGGGCCTTTCAGTTGCTTTATTTTCAACAGTGATGTTATAAGGAGAAATGCTCCTGGAGTATTTTGCCCACAGGATACTTGAGTTTGTAGGTTGAAGTAATTTGGTAAACTGTTTACATAATATTTACAACAAAAGTAATTAAATAGCAAAACTTTTAAAAGAATGATGGTGCTGCTGCTTTATTGTTCTATATGGAAAACTCTAATCTGACATAGCAGCAGTCTAATTAAAGGGAAAACTTTTCTATTCAGGTTATTCATTTTGTTTAAGAAATGTATTAGTTACCAAATTATGTTTTGATTGTTTTTAAGTAATGAGAAGAACATCCAATGCTTTAACAATGCCTGACAGAGTGAATCAGTCTGGAAGGGCATAGTGAGGTGGTCTTTATGGGATCATTGGAGTAATTGAGGAGATGGGCTAGAGGAAAACCAATGTTACAGGGGAAGGAACATTGGACTGAGAAACAGAACATCATTTATTACTTGTGCAGCCTTGAACAAGGCACATCCCTAACTCAATCTCAGTTTTCTTCTCTATAAAATAGGAATAACAAATTATTTCCCCAGGACTATAGCATGGCTCAAATAAGGCAATGTACATAAAAGTGCTTTGTAAACTGAGATGCTGTCTAAATATAAAAAGTAATGATCATTATGATTATCTAATTGGTTAAATGTTTAGGATAAGATTTTCTTAATAATAGTAGTTTTGAGGCCTTACTATACTAGGTATATTATAAGTGCCCTGTATCTCATTAAATCCTAAAAACTATTCTAAAGGTAAATATTCATACTGTCTTTACTGAGATGAGGGAACTCAGGCACTAAAGAGGTTAAGTAATTTGCCTTAACCTAGCCCTAGCCTCCCTCAGAACCAGATACAGACCTAAGAGTGTGACTGTAGAGCAGGGGTCCCGGAGCTACAGCCCACAGGCCACATGCGGCCCCCTGAGGCCATCCCCCCCACCCCCCGCTGCATTTCCAGAAGGGGCACCTCTTTCATTGGTGGTCAGTGAGAGGAGCATAGTTTCCATTGAAATACTGGTCAGTTTGTTGATTTAAATTTACTTGTTCTTTATTTTAAATATTGTATTGGGTCCCATTTTGTTTTTTTAAACACGGGTAGGCAGTAGTGGAGCAACCAAACGGCACGCGATTGGCCCACCATGAAAGCTGGAATGCCCACTAGTGGGCGGGAGGGACCAGGTTGACCAGTACTGCAAAAGTGGGCGGTTTTTATAAAAGGTTCACCATCACAGTTGTATTTCATACTGTGTTTACCCGACATTCTAATTTTGCCAGGCCCTGCTCCAGCTGCTAAGGAATAAGGGTTTGTCCTTGTCTTTGAGACTGCCCTGACTTCTCATACAAATAATCCTCGTAGTACAGTTCATGGGTCCTAAGAGTAGTCAGACAAAGAGGGCAATAGATATCAGAGTTGGCAAAGATCCCTGCTGGCCTGGGTGACTAAGAAAACTTTGTAAATAGGAACTAGCAAGTGAACAAAACTTTTAGATAGATAGGATTTTGGGTGGGCTTATAAACAGACAGCTTGAGGAAAGAAGCTAATGTTGGAATGTTCAAGGCATGGCTAGATGGTGGAATGTAGAGCACATTCGTTGTAATATGAGGTTTGTGATGTAAAGTTCTGAGAAAAGGCTGAGGGGGGTGTTGTATAAAACCTAAAATATCAGGAAAGGAAGTATGGCTTTGTTCCGTGTCAAGTTTTTTGAGCAAGGGAATGATGTGGCCATTATCATCAAAGTAAGAACAATTACCCATGCATTGCTCTAGTACAAATTCACATTAGCTGATCCATTGCAAGTGCTCAGTAAATGTCAGTCCCCTGATCTCTTATCTCTCTCTCTCTTTTCTTAATTTTTTAAAATTTACTCATTTTAGAGAAGAGGGGGATGAGGGGGAGCAGGAAGCATCAACTCCTATATGTGCCTTGACCGGGTAAGCCCAGAGTTTTGAACCGGCGCCCTCAGCGTTCCAGGTCGAGGCTTTATCCACTGCGCCACTACAGGTCAGGCTTATCTCTCTATCTTGATTATCTTAGTAATCTCATTCAGTCTTGTGGCTTTAAATTTCATGCATAGAGTTACAACTCCAAAGTGTATATCTCTAGCCCAAGCTCTCTCCTTAACACCAGGCATTTATACATACAACTGCCTACTCAGCATCTCCGCTTTAAGTCTAATTGGCAGTTCAAATTAAACAGTCAAAACATAACTACTGATTCCTACCCTCCACCAAACCTGCTCCTCCCGTAGTCTTCCTTATTTCGTTAAGGGGCAGCCTCGCTTTTTTGTTCAGGTCAGAAACCTTGGAATTATTCTTGACTTATCTTTCTCTCATTTTTCTATCCAACTCATAAGCAAATTCTATTGGTTTTACCTTCAAAATGTATCCAGTCCCTACTTCTCGCTGCCTCCACAAAACTTTGAGATGGATAAGATTTTTGGTGTGCTGATAAAGACAGAACATTCCCAGCAGCTGGGGCAACTAAACCCTAGTCCAAGCCACTGTGTTCCCTGGTCCAGATTATGGTAATGGTGTCCTAACTGTCCACTCTGCCTCCATGCATAGCCCCCCTTCATTCTCTTTTTTGAAAAAACAAACTGATTATTTTTTTATATAAGGCAGATTATGTCACTTTCTCTTCTCGAAACCCTATAATGACTCCCCTTATAGTTCAGAGTTTTCAAAAGGTCCTTCCTCAAGTCTCCCTGGCATTTCTGGGACCCCATTCAATCTTATCTAGTCACCCTGGTATTCCTTGCTAGTTTTGAAATACCGTGAAACATTTTTTTATCTCCACGCCTTGCACTTAAACTTTCTTCCTGTAGATACCTGTAGTGCTCATGCCCTTACTTCCTTTAGGTCTCTGCTCAAATAGAGCCTTTTCCCTGAGGCCTTTTCTGACCAGCTCACATAAAATAACAGTCTTCCTTCTCTCCTCTCTGCCCCCACCTTCCCACTCTGGCAAACTGACAACTCCTGAGTCTCTTACCCTGCTTTCTTCTCTCCACTGAACTGACCACCATCCGGCATAATATTTAGTTGTTAGTGTCTATCACCTACTATAATGAAACTTTTTGAAGGCAGGAACTTGAAATGTTCTCTCCTGTATGCCTGGCACTTAGAACAGTACCTGGAACTTAAATGAATCTCAGTAAATATCTGTTGAGTGAATAAGGCAAATAACCAACCTGTGAAGTACTAATAATGCTGTCCACCACTCATTGAGTTCCACTGTGTCAGTTACCTGTGCTATGCACTTTGCAAGTACCATCTAATTGAATCCTTATAACAACCCTGTGAGATTGGTATTATCCTTACTTTATAGTTGAAAAAATTAGAAGCACAAAGAAGCAGATGTCTAACCTATATCCCAAACCTATTATACCAGGCAAATAAAATTTCCATTTTACAAGATACAGAAACTAAAACTATAAGTTAAGTGTTTTGAGCAAGATCACACAGCCAAGAAGTAGAAATGAAATATAAAAGTGCTGCTCCTTTCTGTACGTCTCACTGGCAGCCCGGAAAGGTGCGTTGACATGGGGAAAGCCTGTGGCCAAAGAGCCAGGGGTGCTGCGCTATTATATTAAAGTGAGACTGCTGAAACCGCAGGAAGAAGGGCAAGACTAGAGAGATACTTCTGTGTACTCTCCAAACACCTAGACTAAGTATTTTGATAAATGTGTCCGTAGCTTCTCCTGGTCCCTCTCTGCTTGGAGCCAGGAAGAGTTTTGTTCTAACACTAGCACATCCATCTTTTTGTGACTTTCACAGAGTGCCATCTTTCTCTTTTCTGTATTTCAGTTCCTTCATTTTTTTAAGTGAGGATAGTGCCATGTGTCCTCACAGATATATTATGATGATAAGATCAAAAGTGATAATGAAAACATTTAGTAAACGTCAGAGGGCCGTGCCATTTGATTTAGCAATGCTGAGTTTCTTTAATCCTTCTCCAGCAAGTTACCATACTTGACCTGTCTCTAGCCTTTAAAAAATTAGTTTTAGACACATTCTCATTCTTAATATAACCTGCTCTTTGTCACTTATGTTATAATAGAACCTTCCTTGGAAGAAAGTCCACTATTTACTGCAGTGCCCCTAGGGCAAGAAAAATGTGTTTTGAGTGTGGGCAGTCATGACAGGGAGACAACATGATAATATGATACAAGGAGCCAGCTGTCAGGGCACGTCCCACAACCTCTAAACTGGCTTCTTCAACTGTTAAAGGCAGGCAACAATAGCCATATATGAGGTAGTTTACGAATTAAGTGAGTTGATTTGAGGACAAGCACATGAAACATGTTAGATACTCAGGACATGTGATGCTTGAAGATATGTAGTCCTTATGCTGAGAATAAATAGCACAGCTCACCACTGCATGTGTCCCTGGACAGGGTGCTGTGTGTAGGAAGAAATACACCGTGTCACTTTCAGTCACACTTTTCTTTAAGGAAGCATGTTCTCTCTCCTTCCGTGTTACTGTTTCTACAAACCGTGGCACAATTTTCTGCTTAGTTTCAAGATGAGTTGGGTCTAAACCTTCCATAAGTATGTGGATCTCTGATATGAGTTTTCTTTGAAGTTTTGTGGCTAATTTGGTGAACTCTTCGGTTCTTACAGCCTTTTCCAGCTTTCAGCCAAACAGGGAAATTAATTACTAAGGTCCTACTCTGTGCCAGACACTTCAGAAAATATTCTCTCACTTAGTGTGTATACAAATTCTACGGTATAGCTAGCAGCCCCATTTTACAAATAAGACAATTTGAACCTCCAAATCCTATGCTTTTTATCCCAAACAGAAAATTTTTTTATAAAATGTGTCAAGAAGTCCCCAAGACCACCTCCAGGTTTGAACATTTCCTGCCATGACTCAAGCGGAAAGCTACAAAGCAGTATCAGCATAGTGGAGAGGCACAGTGGGCAAAGTCCAGGGGGAAACCAGGCACAGGCTTCCAAGGGTCCTTTCCCAGTGGAATCACCAGGGAGCTTAATTCCCTCAGCAGTGGTTTGAGACATGTGAAAAGTGGCCAAGCAAGGAAGCTTATTAGGGCCTCATGTGCATGGGGGTTTTTTGGGCGCTGATCTCAGAAGTAGGTTCCCTTTGCCTGGCACAAACCAGAATTCCAGAACCCCAGAAGGAAAGCAGATAGTCAGCATAAACTTGAACAGTTTGCACAAATTTTATAAGCAAGCCTTTTTGTTGTTGTTGTTATTAGCAAGCCCTTTAAAGAATAGCAGTCAGGCCTGCTATGTTAACTCTTTTCTGCACAGAAAAGTTTTTGCTGTTTTGCTCCCCCCCCCCTTTATTAGTAGTTTATTAAATATCAGAATGTCTTACAATCAATGGCATCTTAGATTTATTGTCAACATGGTTTTTTTTGTTTTGTTTTGTATTTTTTCGAAGCTAGAAACAGGGAGACAGTCAGACAGACTCCCACATGCGCCCGACCAGGATCCACCTGGCACGCCCACCAGGGGGCGATGCTCTGCCCCTCCGGGGCCTCGCTCTGTTGCGACCAGAGCCACTCTAGTGCCTGGGGCAGAGGCCAAGGAGCCATCCCCAGCGCCCGGGCCATCTTTTTGCTCCAATGGAACCTCGGCTGCGAGAGGGGAAGAGAGAGACAGAGAGGAAGGAGAGGGGGAGGGGTGGAGAAGCAGATGGGCGCCTCTCCTGTGTGCCCTGGCCGGGAATCGAACCCAGGACTTCCACATGCCAGGCTGACGCTCTACCACTGAGCCAACCGGCCAGGGCCTTCAACATGGTATTTTGGAAAACTAGAGGCAACATTTAAAAATTAGGAAATTATACACCTAACAACACACTTTTCTATGTTCTCTCTATTGACTCAGAAGGTCCAGCTCCACCAGGTGGCATCACTCCCAGTATGACAGTAGTTGGGTCCCAAGCAGCTGCCCCTTGAACTGAGACAGGCCAGTTCTCTACCATCCCCTCCACCCTATGGTGCTCCTGGACCTTGAGGCTGTGTCAGTTGTCATTTTACCCCCCTTGCTCTTGACCAGGACATCTTTACAGAAAAATTATATTCAGTGGCACCCTATATGCAGGGTGACAACACCTGCAGTCTTGATGTCAATTGTGCTTTTGAGGGATCCCAGACATAGGATCCCTAAACTATTACCCATTAAGGTCTTTCTTAGAAAGCCAGGTGTCTTCCTCTTTGAGTTTCTGTTTTAAACCCCCCCCCCTTTTTTTTTAACCTGGCCCAGGGCATCAGTTCAAGTACAGCACAGTCCTGGCTAAGTTGAAGCTGACCATGATGCCTTCCAGGGCTGAGGCCGTGTGGTGATGGCAGGGTACACACAAGAAATACAATTCTAGAGGGCACACATAGTAGCCCTGCAAACAAAGTTTCCAATGTTAGAGCACCCCAAGCAGGACATGCTCACTTATCAGGCTTAGGTTCTCAGTCTGTTCAAATAAGTTTGTTCACCCCTTGGTTTCAGAGGGACTGTCCAAAGCAGTCTTTGTTTTGCTGGTTCATGACACTAGTCCATTCATTTCATGAGTGTAGATAACATCTGGAGGTGTTCTGTATGGAAGTGTAGTAGCTGAGGCCGTCTCTTGTGGTCACCACTGTCAGGTGTGATTGTAGACTCAGCAGTCATGTGGAATTCAAAGCATTCACAGCAGCTTGGAAAGGTGGCACAGGGAGTTTTCCATCAGGATGAAGTGAAAGTTTCCAGGAAGTTTTGAAAAGCAAAGATCTTTAATGCCTTCTTACCTCCCCAAGTGCCAGAATGTTTTGTTTATATTGTTTTTCTCCTTTGTTACAAAAATCAGTGTGTCCCATTTTAGCAATCATAATTTTACTTTTTTGTTTCTTTAATTGTCTTCTACTCTTATCCAGACCTTTCTTCTGGAAGGATTATATTTGTAAAAGGGACAAAGATTTTTATTAAAAATTAGTTTTATAAAACTTAAACAGAAAAACATATCATGGTTAGGAATTGGTTAGGACAATATTCTGAATTATAAAAAATTTTCAAAATGAGTTTACACGACCTCACATCCCCTTCATCCTGTTCATTTATCCAGTGAGCTGCCTAGAAAAGATCAGTTTCTTTGTGAGAACAGTAGCATTTAATAATCCAACTGTCTTCCTAAGATGTGTGCCTCAGGAGGGAAGGTAAGAGATGTAAAGACAAACTATTTATTAGTCCATTGTTGCAAACTGCAACTAATCTAGGAAGTTGAACCCAAGTCAGCAGCAGTGAGACATCCCCCAAAGGAAGGCAAGAGTGTCCGTCTGTAAGGAGCGAGCAGAAGGGCCGAGTCCTCGTGGTGCCCTCCCCTGACTTGCAGTTTCTGGCAGGACTCACAGGTTAAGAATGCAGTCAGTTTCTGTATCAAATAGAAGCCAATCAGCAGCTTGGTTCTAGATGGTCCCATCAAAAAAAACAAATTATTTCCTGTGGGCATTTTTATGCGACCCCGAGCAGACAGTATCCATGATGTTTCCACAGTTTCAGGCCCCAGAGAGGTGTACTAAATCTCCAATGGTCCCAGCATCAAAAAGTCCTATTTGTAAACTGTGCTTGCATTCTGTTCAGCACAGCGCATTCTGATGCTGAGACAGCTTACACCAGACGATGTCAGGTGTTAGTTAGGGTCAGGTCCAGACAATTAGGATCTGTGGAGTGAGGATTTCAAAAGAGGCCAGCAACTTTTCTTTAGCAGCCAGAAAGCCAAGATGCTGCAGGGCCAGAGAGCTGTTTTCTAAATTCAAGTGACAGGCAAGGCTTCCCTAAGTCTTTTGGTCTTATTCAAATTTACCTACTCAGAAATATGCATCACGCTGGAAAATCATCAGCCTCTAAAGATCTGACATCTGATTTTATAGGAGCTCATTAACAAACTAAAAACTGCTTTTTAAAATCCCCACAGTGTATGTCCAGAATAGTGCCTCTTTTCCATGTTGTCCCCATTTTCCTAAGGCTCCAATAAGGAAAAATCATGAGTTCTAGAGCCATGTTCTGTTTCCAGTACTCAAAGAGTCTTAATACTAACCCATTCATCAGCTGCAAACTGTAAGGAAATTGTGTTCTAACACATCTTCTTTGCAGATTTCTTTGGTTGGGATGATTCTTCTAGCATTTATGAAATTAGAAGCATATAATGTTTTATATCAATTTTTACTATATATCCAGATGCAACAAACACAAAACAAAATCATTATTAAAAATTCATGCATCCTTTTGTTTCTCATTGCAAGTTTACTCCAACACCTGGCAGTAAATTTATCATTTACAGGGTTACTATTAAAGTTGCTGGGGAGAAGGTAGGGGCTGGAATGCCAAGGAAGTGGAGGCAGAGCAATGCTCAGCTGCAGCGCAGGTAACAACAGCTTAGGTGAAGAAATGGCTGAAGTGTTTTTCTCCCTTTTCTTCCCTCTTGTTTATCTAAAATTGCATTCCAGCTCTGGGACTTTTTTCTTTCTTCCACTTGATAGAATAGTGGAACTTGAACATTTTTCGCCCATCCAAAGCTCACCTTTGGGAATTCTGGGACCTCTTTTGTCTTGCCATCTGAAAGAGAATGAAAACTGAGGGCATTAAAGGGTGCTCCTTTTCACCCTCACTTTGGCCAGTACAGCCCAGACCAGTCAGGGGAGCCAGCAGGCCAAGTCTCCTGGGATGGAATACATAGTTTTAAAATTCCATAGTCAGCGTTTACCCTTCACAATAGACAGCAGCTCAGCTATTTTCATACCTTGGATGAATGACTCCATATCCATCCAGGCTCCAAAAGTTCATCATTCCCTGCCCCTTCATTCTTTCTTTTCCCAAACAATATTTTCACCATGTTTTGATGAGCCAGATCAGGTTCTTTTCAATCCCACTTCTGACACCAACTCAGTGGGGGTGGGTTCCTGAGACTGTTCCAGAGTTTGGCGATTCCCTAGCAAAACATACAAGACTCCGCATACAGTAGTGCCCACAGCTATGATGTGTTACAGCAGGAGGATGCAACACAAGATCTGCACAGAGAAAAGCACATGGTGTGAAGTCCAGGAGAAACCAGGCACAGGCTTCCAAGAGTCCTCTCCCAGTAGAAGTACACAAGATGAGCTTAATTCCCCCAGCAATGATTTGAAACAACACATGTAAAATACTGCCAACCAAGGAAGCTTATTAGGGACTTAGTACCAAGGCTTTTATTGGAGGCTGACCATGTAAGTACCCCTTGCCTAGCACATACCAAAATTCCAGAACCCCAGAAGGAAAGCAGGTATTCAGCATAAACTTTGTTGTTTGCATAAACAGTTTGGGCTTAGTGAGCCACTCTTAACAGTTCTGTGAATGGTGAGAACAACCCCTCCAAAACCCAAGTTCCCAAATGCCATGCTTGGGCCACCCTTGCAAGCAGGCCTTTCAAAAGAATAGCTGTTAGGCCTGCTATGTTGACTGTTCTCTGCATGTATAGTTTTATTTTTGAAGATATTTATACCTCAGATTCACTTCTGGGATTTACTACTAGATATGTAAGTGGAATGCCTGTACTAAAAGGAGTGCTAAGCTTCTGACTTTGCCTCTCCCCTTCACTCATAAGAGAATTTAGTCCTGTACAAAAGGTGAATGTGGCCTCAGAAAAAAAACTAATAAATACCAATTAACCCTGTATTTTCAGCGAAGAGTTTCAAGAGAACCTGAGGGAGACACAATCCCTGGATATGGCCATCTCTCAGTTTCTAGGGTGCCAGCATCTTCTGTGAAAATTGGCCCAAAGGGCTGCAGCCACTTTTCCTCATAGACGGAGAATGAGGAAACCTGGCTGCTTAAATTAAAGGGGAAGTTGTTGGTATTTATTTTTCCTTCCTTGTTTTATAAGCAAATATGAATCAACACTGTAAGGATGATTTATTTAACACTACCCGTTCTTTTCAGTCATGTTCAGAGGCTCTGTAGCTTGAAACAAGAACTTAAGTAGGCTATGGACTCTAATGGATCTGGCTGGGAATTCTGGACCAGCTCTTCATTGAGTGATCTTAGATTATTTGATCTCTTGGTAAAATAGAAGGAACCATACCTACTTCAAAGGGTTATTGTGAGCATTAAGTGAGAGAATGAATGTAAAAGGTTTAATACAGCATTTGACACAGTAAGAATTTAATAATGGTAACTGGTGTAATGGTAATGCTGATCATTCCTCGTCTTATCCCCACTTCCTCCTTCCTATCCTTATTTTTTCTTTTATGTTTTGGTTTCAACAGGACAAAAGGTCTTTGTTCAATAGTAACTGTTTGGAAACTACCAGTTTTTAAGTAGGGATATCAAACAGTATACTGTACATACCTAAAAACAAAAGGTTGAGAGTGATTTTCAACTAGAAATATTTATGATTTAATATCTGCCTTCTGTTTTAACAAGCCACAGATTTGTTTCATAGTTGAAACATTACTGAATTAGTTTCTGGTGTTTTTCCTAGGGTGAGAGATAAGGATTATATCCTTATGGAAATCTTTGCCTCATTTGTGTCAGGGTCCTCTAGTGCCAGAAGGACTCTGTGTAAGCTCATTTAGGGCATTAGCTATCCTGTGTCTATTTACCTTTGTACCCCCACTTTCTGGCACAGGGCCTGCACAGGCCTACCACAGACTAGAGGCTCACCAAATTGTTCATGGTTTGAGGATAAATGTATGGATGGCATACACTGTGGAAGATGTGATGATGATTATGACGAGGTCTCAGTCCATAGGCCAACTCTGGTAGGGGTGATAAGGCAGATCACTCTAGCCGGCATGGGGGGCATCCTGCCAACCTTAGACGCAGCATGAAGAACACACAGATGTAACTGAATATAAAGGTCTGTGTCAGTGGTGCAGATGTGGTAAGCAATGTACCTGATGTTAAGAAATTGCCATTTTTATTTTATAGTGTAGGCTGTGTGAAGCAATATATTGGTTTTTGAATTGAGAAGTACAGTGAATTCTCATTTTTCACAGTAGTTATGTTGTGTAAAATTGCCACAAACAATGAATTAGTGAATATTGAACATTGCTCCTAAGGGAAATAGAGGTTTAAGTTCCTATGAGCCTCTGGTTACAAATTTTCATCAGCCAATCAATAAATAACCTTGTTTTATGTATGTTTCTATTCAAGACACCTTATTTAATATAGAATATTGATTCATTAACATTGAACTCATGGCCAACAATACTATAAGTCATGCCTGAATATAGCACATACTTAGTTACCAGGTACTTGCTAGGCACTAAAGTTACAAAGATGTGGCCCTGGCCAGTGGCTCACTAGATAGAGGGTTGGCTCAGTGTATAGACATCCTGGGTTTGATTCCCAGTCAGGGCACACAGGGTAAGTGACCATTTGCTTTTCCCCCACCTCCCTTTCCCCCTTCTCTCCCTGTTCCCCTCCCACAGCCTGTGACTCGATTGGTTTGAGCATGGCCCCGGGCACTAAGGATAGTTCCCTTGGAGTGCATCAGCCTCGCGTGTAAAAATAGCTTGGTCCTTAAGCATTGGCCTCAGATGGGGTTGCTGAGTGGATCTCAGTCAGGGCGCATGCTGAATTCAGCCTATCTCCCTTCCTTTCACCTTAAAAATACAGTGTGTCCGTAAAGTCATGGTGCACTTTTGACCAGTCACAGGAAAGCAACAAAAGACAATAGAAATCTGAAATCTGCACCAAATAAAAGGAACCCCCCCCCCAGTTTCTGTAGGATGATGTGGCAGCATGTGCGCATACGCAGATGATGACATAATACCGTGTATATAGCAGAGCAGCCCACAGCCATGCCAGTCGAGATGTGGAGGGTACAGAGGAAAGTTCAGTGTGTTCTGTGGCTCTCTAAATTCAAATCCGTGACCAAAGTACAATGTGAATATCTGCGCGTTTATAACGAAACGCCACCACATAGGAATAACATTATTCGGTGGGATAAGCAGTTGAAGGAAACAAGCAGTTTAGTGGAGAAACCCCATTCTGGTAGGCCATCAGTCAGTGACTAGTCTGTAGAGGCTATACAGGATAGCTACCTAAGGAGCCCTAAAAAATCTGTGCATGAGTCCACATCGAACTGCACTGAATAGATATGAAACTGGGAGAGTTTTCCTTTTATTTGGTGCAGATTTCACATTTCTATCGTCTTTTGTTGCTTTCCTGTGACCAGTCAAAAGTGCACCATGACTTTACGGACACTGTGTGTGTGTGTGCGCGCGTGCGCGCGCGTGCGTGTGTGTACACACACACACAAAGCTGTAACCAAAGCTCTTATAGATGAGCAAAAAAAGAAAGGTATTTAAAGGTGAAAAATGCTGTCATTGTTGATGCTGGCTATAATGGGAACCCAGGGAACAGGTTAGTAAAGCAGAAACCGGGTTTTAACAAGTTTTTTAGAACAAAACATGTATATTTCTATTGGACTACTTGATACAGAAGATAGTATGAACATATTACCTGTCTATATCAGTAACAGGACTTCATGGCTTGAAAAATGTTCTGAACAGTAAAATGACTTTAGGATAGATCTCTAGGGCTTCGTGGCTTGGAAAATGTTCTAAACAGTAAAATGACTTCAAGATAGATCTTCTTTATCATTAAATATAGCAGAATTTTTAAAAAAAAGATTTACAAGTAGATGTAGTGAAAACAGAAAATTATAAGACAAAGAACACAAAAGTATCAAGACAGTGTTGTAGGTTCAACAGTATTCCATGAGGCTAGAAAACCTAGCTTTGAAAGCCCTAGCACCAGATATCACTCTTGTTTATAAATCACTTATTTATTATATGACCATACATTGAACCCTTTTTTTCCACGTACTAAAATATCCTGCACTCATCCTTAAGCAGTCTGCTTTTCTTCGCCAGTCTTGTAGCTGAGTGTCTTGCTCCAGTTGGTTTTTTTTTTCTTTTTTATTACAGAGACAGAGAGTGAGTCAGAGAGAGGAATAGACAGGGACAGACAGACAGGAACGGAGAGAGATGAGAAGTATCGATCATCAGCCTTTCATTGCGCATTGCAACACCTTAGTTGTTCATTGATTGCTCTCTCATATGTGCCCCGACCGCGGGCCTTCAGCAGACCGAGCAACCCCTTGCTGGAGCCAGTGACCTTGGGTTCAAGCTGGTGGGATTTTTGCTCAAACCAGATGAGCCCACGCTCAAGCTGGCGACCTTGGGGTCTTGAACCTGGGTCCTCTGCATCCCAGTCCGACACTCTATCCACTGCACCACCACCTAGTCAGGCGCTCCAGTCGATTTTGATGTGGATAACTGGAAGCTGCTGCAGCACAAGGCTTTGAATGTGATGTCTGACATTGTTTGATAGTTTCCACTAATTGCTGTCTAATACTCGTTTTCTGCATGCCCTGTGATTTTTATAAACTCCTTGGCAGTTTGGACTTCATTTGAAAGAGTTGCTGAATCTAGTACATCTTTATGACTAATCAGTTGAACATTGCCGTCTTCATAATCATGTACCTGAATCTTAAGAACTCCTAGGCTATATGTAGGTGATAGTGAACTTCTGTTGTGATCTCCAGTGACCATTTTAGAAGGTTTTAGGCTGAAACTACACACAATAATGGTTTGTTGCCCATCAATAGTTTTAGCATAAATAGTATGGAAGCCATTGGAATAACGATCTTTCATTACAAAGAGAATCACAGGGTTTTCTCCAAGAGTTCAGGTCTCCATCTACTTCCTCTGGCTGGGGGTTTCTGTAAATGATCAAACTTAAAAGAAATTTTGTTTCACTGTGTTCTATAATTAAGACCTGAACTGATTCATGTTATACTGGGCAAATGCATACACTGCCCCTTCCTTGAGGAGATTGTCGTTATTAAGGAGTAGCTGGACATTGTTGAATACTACTTTAAGTTCTCCTGGGGATGCATGAGTGATGAATTTAGCAGCTATGCGCTCCTTCTCCTTATCTGACACCAGATCCTTGAAGTAGACCATCTTGGGCCTCTGTTGAACAAGTATTTTTTTAAAAGGAAATACTACTCAGCAATAAACAGGAATGAGCTCTTGATACATAAAATAACTTGGCTGGCTCTCAAGGGCATTATGCTGAGCAAAAAATTCCAATCTCAAAAGGTTACACATTATATGATTACATTTATATAATAACATTCTTGAATTGACAAAATTATAAAGATGGAAAACAAATTTATGGTTACCAGGGATAGGGAATGTGGTTTCAGGAAGTGAGTTTAACTAAATTTTACAGTTTTATTCTATACCTTGATTGTGGTGGTAGTTACACAAATCTATACAAGATAAAATTGCATATAAATATTCACAGGCATACACTCAAATAAATACACATCAAAACTGATGAAATGTGGACAAGGCCTGTAGTTTAGTTAATGTCATACCATGTTGTTTTACAGGTTTGGTATTATAGTTATATTTAAAGGAATGGCCATTTGTCAGGCAGAAGTATGAACAAAACCTTAGGAATATAAGCCAGCATATATCTGGGAAATTGCACAGTCGGCTATGATGGGATTTAGGATGTAGTCAGGCATGGAGCGAAATGAAATAGGAGTTGGAAAAAAAAATGACTGAAGGACTTTCTATGCGTGAACCCAGAGATTTTCAACTTTTGTAATCTCATGGCACATATAAACAATTTACTAAAATTGTGCAGCACACACAAAAACTATTTTTTGCTAAACTGACCGAAAAGGTATAATTTTGATTCATTTACACTGGACAGCTATTGTTGCATTGGTTGTTGTCATTTTTTCATTTGACAATCTAAGGGAAAAGAGGTCAGTGCCCTGACTAAATTGTCAAGTATTGCATGTTTAAAAATTCTTGTGGCACACTGGTTGAAAATTGCTACATTAATCCAACAAATACTGAGTACCTCTTATGCTCAAGGCATTGGGGATACAGTAGTGAATAGGCCAAAGTTCTTCCCCTCACAAAACCAATTCCAGTGGAAATTTGAACTAATTAAGGTAGGTATTGATGATGAGAAATTTAGGCTTAGAACTGCCAAATAATGAACACAAATTGACATAGCTAATAAGTTGCAGAGCAATGGCTCCACCTAGGTCTTTTGATTCCACATTTCTGCCTTTTTCCTACTGCCTCAAACTTGTTGGTTACAGTATTTTTTATCAGGAAGGATTAGAGTAGGGAGACCAGCTAGGACTATTGCAGTAGAGGAGAGCAGGCTGTGAGAATCTAAGATGGCAGCAGTGAGCTTACAGAGAAGGCAGAGAATCAGGAGGAAGGAAGAATCAGTGGACTTGGTGATTTTCTAGTTATGTCAGGGTGGGAGCAAGGAGATGTTAGAGGTGGCTTAGACGTTTCCAGCCTG
The DNA here is from genome assembly GCF_036850995.1 of Saccopteryx leptura. Taxonomy (NCBI): domain Eukaryota; kingdom Metazoa; phylum Chordata; class Mammalia; order Chiroptera; family Emballonuridae; genus Saccopteryx; species Saccopteryx leptura. Next base: position 124,548,671 of record NC_089505.1, on the reverse strand, counting down.
GATGACTAGAGGGATCGTAGTTCATGTGCAGAAATCAAGGAAGACAGATGAGGAGGTAGATTCAGTTTGGATTTGTTGTGTCTGAGGTGCTGGAGAAAGTATAGGTGATGCTTTCTGACAGAGGACAATGAGATTGAAACTGTAAGAGTGGCCAATACCAGAAAAGCCCCTGACTGGGGTGAATTTGAAGGAGATGAGTGATGGAGAAACAGTATGGCCTTGTGGTTCAAAGATTGGGTTCTGGAGTCTCAGACTTGACTCTCAGCTCTGCATTTCCTAGCTCTTTGATCTTGGGCAAATTACGCCTCTATGTAGCTCAGTTTCCTCATCATAAGGATAATGATAGTACATACTTCAAAGGCTGTTGTAAAAATGAAATGAAGTGATACATATAAAGCACCATCACATAGCAGATGCTCAGTATTTTAAGCTATTATGATGAGGTTGATGGCATGGAGAGGAAAAGCTCTTGCTAGAGGTAGAGGTATCAAGAGAGAGAGGTGGAATATGTAAGAAAACCCATTTATGCCCCGACCAGACCAATGAAATACATAAAAGTTTAAAATATGTTTGAGGTGATTACAGCCATTTCTTGGAAGCTGGGTGGAATTCAGTCTTAAAAATCTCCCAGCCCTGGCTGGTTGGCTCAGCGGTAGAGCTGGGGATGGCTCCTTGGCCTCTGCCTCAGGCGCTAGAATGGCTCTGGTCGCGACAGAGCGACGCCCCGGATGGGCAGAGCATCGCCCCCTGGTGGGCGTGCCGGGTGGATCCCGGTCGGGCGCATGCGGGAGTCTGACTGCCTCCCCATTTCCAGCTTCAGAAAAATACAAAAAAAAAAAAAAAAATCTGCCTCTGCCCCTTTCTAACTTATTTACGAAACATTTGGAGTGGTAGGGCTTGATGGCAATGAATATAGCCATTTATTTTTGTGCCTGTTGTATGCACAATCAAGTATATTAGTTCTCTGAAAGAGAGATAATATCCCCATTTTACAGATGAGGACGCAGAAGCTTAGGAGAGCTTAAAATTCTCAATACCAGTAGTTGATCCCCCAAATTTCCCAGTACCATGCTGAACATAAGATGGAATGACTGTTACTGATTATGTATAGGTAGGGTGATAGATTTAAACCTTTAGTAAGTTATTTATTTTTCCCCAGAACTTAATTTTTTTGTTTGTTTTTGTTGTTGTTGTTTTTTTTGGGGGGGGGGGCTCGTCCAGGATAGAACTTAATTTTTATAAGGTGTTTATAAAGCACTGTAATATTCAAAGTACTATATCAGAAATCAAATAAACTTTTTTTTTTTTTTCTGAAGCTGGAAACGGGGAGAGACAGTCAGACTCCCGCATGCGCCCGACCAGGATCCACGTGGCACGCCCACCAGGGGGCGATGCTCTGCCCCTCCGGGGCGTCGCTCTGTCGCCTGGGGCAGAGGCCAAGGAGCCATCCCCAGCACCCGGGCCATCTTTGCTCCAGTGGAGCCTCGCTGCAGAAGGGGAAGAGAGAGACAGAGAGGAAGGAGAGGGGGAGGGGTGGAGAAGCGGATGGACGCTTCTCCTGTGTGCCCTGGCCGGGAGTCGAACCCGGGACTTCTGCACGCCAGGCCGACGCTCTACCACTGAGCCAACCGGCCAGGGCCTCAAATAAACTTTTGAAAGCTGTACATACAATCCAATCTGACTCCATTCAGCCATAAATAAAAAATCATTAGTTCTGTGCTCAGTATTCCAGGTGTTAATGCAGACAAGCTTTGCTCACTTAAAGTCTGTATAGTAAACCCACTGTAAATATAAACAACTGCAGACGTGTATATGTGCAGATTAACCTTTTCCAGACACTCACTGTAATTTTCGAAGCCTGTGCTGCAGTTCCAGAGTGCATTAGCACGGGTATCAACATGCTACATCCTCCTGCCCCAGCCCTCTTCACCCAGAACCAGAACCTCAAGGCTTTAGGATGGATTCCTTTCTACAGCTGAGTCCCAAACCTGAAGACTCTTGACATTGCCAAATTTATTCCACTTTTCTTCCTCTAGTTGGCTGTATGTAAGAGCCTGTGTGAACAGGCCTTCCTCATGCCTGCCTATTACACTGTTGAGAACAAGAAAAAAACATCTATTTTATAGATTTTAAAAACCAAGATGCAGAGAAGGAAAGTAATTTGATCATGGCCTAGATCAAGACACCAGAAGTAGAATGGTTAGCCCAATTTTACAATAGTCACAAAGTAAAGTAAGATAGACATTTTGTAAACAGAAAAATAAAAATGTACACATCAAATCTGAAGCTATTTGGGATTATATCTAATACATCTGAGTACAGTGCCTGCTACATAGTAAGCAACTAATATTGGTTTGTTGTTTATGAAAGTGTAAGTCAGTAAAATGATGAGAGTGTAGCATATTAGAGTGAGACACAGAGGAAAGAGATACATGGAGCTGATTGAGACTCTTGGACTGAGGGAGGTGTTTAGCTCCCCCGCTGCCCTTTTCCCTATTGTAGTCCTTTACTGTTCTGAATTGCAGTGGGTGGATTTCCTGCATTGTCTGCACCTGCTCTACAGCCTACTGCCCATGAGGGCAGAGATGGTGCCTCTTTATAAAGTGTGGATCTCAGTGTCTAGCACAGTTTCTGACATCATAGTAAACATTCAGGAAATACTTGTTTAGTAAATAAATGAAAAGAAAAAATACTCCTACCTATTCATGAGTCTACTATTTTTGCTTTTGTATTTTCTATCTCACTGGGCAGAAACTTATGGTACCCTCATGGCTTGAGGATAGGCGGGAGAGGGGCCACATTATAGTGACATTCACCATCACGTATTCCTGGTTTTCCACCTTTCCTCCTTCCCCCTCCACTCCCCCCATAGTCATGGAAGAAAACTCCAAAGTCAGATGTACAGGTGTTTTTTTAATAACCATTTTATTGTCAGCCTCCACCTCCAGCAGAACATTCTTAGAGGAATGACATAGGGGGAAGGGGACTAAGGTGAGAGCCAGGCATCCTGGGGTAGAATTTTGATTTTCCAGCCATTTTGTTATATGATCAATCTCATGCAAGGTACATGCTTCTCTGGGTCTTGTTTTCCTCTTCTGAAATATAAAGAGATTAAAGCAAGTGCTTTCTAAACCTCTCAGCTCTGATACTATGTGATTCCATGATTAAATGACCTGGATATAGAAAATACCTGCCTCACTGACAAATCTCTTCTGAGAGCTAGAACAAAACCTTTGGCTTCTTGGTCCTGGTGGCTTTACTTAATGACATCTTCTCCTACACCTTTTATATGAGAATGTCTCTGTCCCAGGCAGTTTATGAGGACTTAGCTTTTATTTACTGTAGCTGGAGGCTCCTATAAGCTGGAGCTTTGACAATATTTTACATTATTTATCTGAGCCAGAGCTTAGGATCAGGTGGCAGTTAAGTCACTTAAGGTTATCCAAATGCACTGAAAATGTTGCTTAATAATTCAGAACCAGTTTTCTCTGTTTAGAGTATTAAGATTTTTTAAATCCTTCTAATTAGCCAATTCCAACAGCAGTTTAGGGAAAAATATGTCCCTTCTGAAAGGGCAACTGATGCAAACTTACTGTCAGTCCCAGTTGTGCAGCAGGACTGACTAAGGCAAGGGCCGGAGAGAGCCAGGGGACCTGCTGGGATGACCTGCTAATACGTAGTATCTGCTCATAGTAACAGTTCTGCCTGTTGTAGAGGTGAGGCTGAGGGAAGAGGTCTAGGGATACAGCTCCTCTCCACTCCCTTTCTTTGGCTTGGGGAAGGGTCTAGTGAGGAGTGGGGTGCCTCCTCTTAGCTAGTCAGTAGGTAGTCTTTCAGTAAACATCCATTGAATTCAAGCTGTTTCCAGCAGTGGAGTAGGCCCTGGGGATATAAAGCCAGTGAGATCTTATTATATATATGCCCTCAGAACTCATCCTAACTGAGAGACAGACTCATAGACAAGCAATTGCAGAATAACCTGAGACATACAGATGGATAACTAAGTGTGAGACTGTAGCTGACCTTTACATTAGATCTTCCAGAAATGGGTTGCCTTGCCTGGTCAAGTGCTGTTTAAGCAAACGACAGTGTTGATATTACCAGTGCCTCCATTTCAGTTTGAACAGTGACCTTCAATCTGCCAGCAGACCTTGGCTGCCACCTTGTCTGAGGATCCTAAGGTGAAACAAAGGTATCAATGCAGCAAACATGAATCGACCACATCAGGGCAGTGGATTAGGCACGTGAGGGAGAGCCCACAGTGAACATACATGGCCCCTGTGTTTCAGGAGTAACTGAGAGAAGAAGATACCACTTCTGATTACCTCTGTTAGAAGGAACAGGAGAGATCATTTGGGCTCTGTCACTTAAACTCTGCCTGGTTTTATGGATGAAGCAGCATTTGAGCTGGTCCTTGAAGGATATGTAAATTTTCAACAGGGAATGAAGAACAGTCAAGTAGGGAGAACACAAAAGCAAAGATTCAGGTAAGAAAGGAACCAGGCATATTTGGGGGATAGCAAACTGCTCTGATTGGCTGCAGCATGAAGTCCGTGAGGGGATAGTATTCAGAGAAGGAATGTTGGGGCCAAGCCATGACCACTCTTTCAAAAAGTTTAGGCCTAGGTATCACTTACATGATGTATTTTTTTTTTCAAAATGAAATAGAATAAACATCTATTTTGCAACTGAACTCTAAAATGTTGTTAGTAAAGGCTTGCTCTTTATATGTTCAGTGATAGTCAACATTCTCTGGTCTGATCATTTATTCAACAAGCCTTTATTGAGGGTATATAATATACCAGGTTCTTTGCTAGAAGCTGGAAATACAGAAACAGGAAACACACGGTTCCTGTCTTTAAGTTACTCGAAAGTGACTTGTCCGAGATCACACAGGTAGTCCAAAGAGGAATGCTGGGGTTTGGGCCAGGTTTGCAATCTCCCGGAGGATGTGTGTTCCCATCTCTCCTCCACTGCTCTAAGCCCTGACCCTCTGTGGGCACGGAGAGCGAGCTGATAGAAAGTGGGTGTGCAGAAGTCTGGCCAGAGGAAATACACATTGCTATCCATCTTCAAGTACCACTTCCTTAGCATCTTTTCTCCTAAATTCTCTTGTTTCTCATCATGGTACTTGTCCTTAAATCCAGGAGAGAGTTTGGGAGTTACTGGTACAAGTTTGGTATTGTACTGGTGCCTGCTGGACCAGCCTTCAAAGAAAACACTGGTTCTGTTCACGATTCTTGCCTTCCAGTTTCATAAGCTTTTGGGCAGATGAAATGTAATAAGAAAATAGCTCTGAGAAAGCCTTGGTAACATTTAAGATAGTGAGCATGCTGCATCTGGTAACTAGAAAATTTAATGATCTCCTGCTGTTTTGGTAATTGGATAAGTAAATACATCAGAATAAATCACACCGGCAAGTCTTTTGTATGTCGTTAGGGACTCAACTCTTTTAACTCCTGTTCAAAGCTCCAGCTCTTGAGTGGTGTTTGTGTGCAGTTACATACGCACCAGCTCTGTGGCCCTGCTGGAGTATTAAATGCTTCCACAGTGCTCACTTGCTCCCTAGCCACTCTGCCTGAAGAGCACCTTGAGCATGCCACTCCAGGATTCTCTGAAGCCAGGGAGTTTACATTTAATAAGACATTCAAGCCCTTCATGATCTGTCTCCAGACTGTCTTTTCAGCCTTGCCTTCCATTATGGATGTGCTATGAACCTTGCCAGAAACACCACCCATTTACATATTGGGAAAATGAGGTCAAAGCAAAGGGGCCTATCCTGTTGCCCTAAGGAACGACTTAAGAATTTTAAGTAGAAGAGAGACAGGATCAGATATTTTATTTAACTTACCAGTGGCAGTGTGAAGGAGACCCGAAGAGATATGGTCTGTTAGAGCCTATTAATTGTTTAGTAATGTCACCAGCTTACAGATGGGAAATATGAGTCTTCTGGAGGTTAAATGACTTGCTCAAGAGCATACACGCAAAACTGGGATTCAAAACCGGCCAGTGCTCTTTCTGTCTGCCTCCTAAGTAGGACTTACTCCATGCCTAGTGACAAAGCTCTGCTCAGGCAGTCATCGGAATTTCTCGGGTTTTTAAGATGAGGTAGCTGTTCTGAACCTAGCCAATTAAGAAGCTTCTCTCCAAACACAGTGGTTAGTGTTGTGCACCAATCTTTTTTATACAAGAACCTGGCCACCTTCTATGGTAACAGCCTCTGAAAGTGAGGTATGTTCCATAGGATAGTGCTTCCCAGCCTTTTCCAAATCACTGCACACATTGAAAATGTCTGTGTGCCTAGGTTGCTCAGAACTGTCTAGAACACAGCTCTAGCATAGGAAAGAAGAATCCAGATTTGGTCCCAGATCTGCCAAGAACGCTCAGTAACCTCAGGTAAATTCTTTCCATTGACTAGGCTTTTCTGTCCCCATCTGTTACAGACAGGACCTCTAAAGACCCCCTCCAGCTCTACAGTCACTAAGTCTGTGATAATTGAGGAGCTAGTTGGTGAAATTTGCCCAAATGCCTCAGGTAGTGATATACTCTATTACGGGGGGATACGTGCTTCAGCTACATGAAGGGGACCATTCTTTTAAGCAGGAAACTTAGAATAAATAGTCCAATGTGTGACTATGGCACTAAAATGATATAGTGTGGTGGTTAAGGACACTCTCGAGCCAGACCTAGTTTCAAATCTTTGCACTACCACTTCCTGCCTATGCAATCTTAGGTTGTATAAACTCTCTGAACTTCTATTCCTCGTTTTTAAAGTGGAGGTAGTAGTACTTCCTTCATAAGGTTGTGTAGTACTTATAGTGAACAGTTAGCACCTAGTAAGCTCCCAATGAATGTTAACTGTCATTATCATTATTATAATGTGATAAATGACAGGTCAGCCTACAAGAACAATTCTCATTCCTTGGTCACTTTAGTCTTCCTTGTTCTTCCTTTAAATTTTCATTCATTCTGCCTTCTTCCCACCTAAAAAAAAATGTCAAGGAAAGAAAATGTGCTATAGGCACTCTGTGCTTTGCAGCGACAGAAGCCCACTCAGCCTCGCTCTCTAGCAGCCTTGTTGTTCTAGCACAGTTTAATGTGGAGCACCTGTCACTGTTGCCTGGACACCCTCACTGCAGTACCACTTCTTTTCTGTGATCCAATGAGACATTGGTCCAGAAATTACTCAGGAAGCTAGAAGGAAAATAGCCATAGAGTAGTCCCATAGTGGACCCTTCTAGTCTGGAAGTTCCTTTTTTGGGTTTCATTACCACCTGCAGCAATTGCAGAGGAGAATTTGCTAGGAGCTACCGCTGATATTGTGGATGGTGATGATGGTGACAACAACGATGATAATGATGATTATAATCCCTTATGTTTGCAAAAGACTTTACAATTACAAAAGCCTTTACACCCTGATCAGCCCATGACCAGCAGTTCAGCTCTTAAATTCTCTCTCTGATACTTTGTGGGTATAACGCCCTTCTTTAGGGATTCCCAGTTCATCAAAAGGAGTTTAAAGAAAATGGGCAATTAGTGACTAGGACCAAGGTGACAGTAACAAAAGATAACCTATAGGGAACAATAAAACCCATACCACAACAGGAACATGAGCCACACAACACAGCTCAGAGTGCCTGCTTTCTCAATGCCCAAGGGAAAGCCAGCTAGTCACATTAACTGTCTGTTTAGAAGTAGGATCAGAGGTTAAGGGGCAATGAGGGGCAGTGCTGGGAGCTCACAAACCCGGGTGCACATTCTGGCCTCATCTTTCTAGTTGTGTAATCTCGGTCAAGTCCCTTAATCATTTTTGATCTCAGAGAATTCATCTATAAAATGGGAATAACAGGAGTACTTATCTCATACAGGTGTTGCAGTCATTTAATTAGATAATATATATAGAACAACTAGTATAGTGCTTGGTATTTAAAGTATCAAAGAAATTGTAACTTTCTTGGTATGACATTATTTATTTTTAAACTTGTGATATTTAATAGGCATGTTTGTTAATGAGGTACTAACAGAATAGGTTACTCATAGCATACCAAAAAGATTAGTTATTCCTCAAGTTCAAAGTAAATGCTAATTTTTAACAAAACCCAAAGCAGATATATTCAGCTTGACTGTGATCTGGGAATTTGCCTATGTAGCCTTTGTGCTGTCTACTAGAATAAGAGTTCAGGCTTTGAAGTGAAAAGATCTGAGTTCAAATGTTAGCGCCACCAGGTCTAGTTGTATGGCTGCATACAAGTAATGTTCCTGTTTGGGTGGCGGTGTTCTCACCTGTGAAAATGAGGCTCAACCAGCCCACCCTCCTAGGTGAGCTCTGAAGGTTAGGTACTGTGGGAAAGTGCTTTGAAAGCTGTAAAATAATAGTCACTATTATTACATATACAGATTTTTTAGAAAGGAGATCATTAGCACATTCATTTTGTGTTCAATTAACTTGGGTTTAAAGAAACATCTCTTGGCCCTGGCCAGCTGGCTTAGCAGTAGAGCATCAGCCCGGCATGTGGAAGTCCCGGGTTTGATTCCCTGTCAGGGCCCACCTGCTTCTCCACCCTTCCCCCTCTCCTTTCTCTCTAGCTCTCTCTTCCCCTCCTGCAGCCAAGGCTCCATTGGAACAAAGTTGGCCCAGACGCTGAGGATGGTTCCATGGCCTCCGCCTCAGGTGCTAGAATGGCTCCGATTGCAGAGGAGCAATGCCCCAGAGGGGCTGAGCATCGCCCCCTGGTGGGCATGCTGGGTGGATCCCAGTCAGGCACGTGAGGGAGTGTGTCTGTCTGCCTCCCCACCCCACCCCCCACTCCCAGCTTCTCATTTCAGAAAAATACAAAATATATATATATGAAGCATCCCTTTAAGAATAAGCTCCATTGTAACTTTATGTTACAGGTGGGAAATGTATTTTTGAATCGATTTATGTCCTGATTGGGGGACTCTCATCTTCTAATCAAGGCCAAACAGACTTTGAGAAAAATAGACCTGTAACCCTTGTATCAGATTACATCAAATCATAATTGTTAGTACTATGGGGTACTTGGTGGTTTTAGGACTATTAAATAATATATTTTTACTTAACCTAATTCAAGACTAATTGACTAATTGAAAGACATAGGACTCAGGTGTGGATTAAAATGACACCTTTTGGCCCTGGCTGGATGGCTCAGTTGGTTGGAGCATCGTCATGAAATGCAGAGGTGGTTCGTTCTATCCTAGGTCAATGCACATACAGAAACAGTTTGATGTTTCTGTCTCCCTCTCTCCCCCTTCATCTCTCTGAAATCAATAAAAAAATAAAATACAAAGATATATATCACCTTTGTTACTGAAAAGGTTGATCAGAGATTGTGGCTTGGGTTCTACAGGCAATTGGCTTGCTGATACATTCTCTGCCCCTAAATTTTATTGATCTGCCCACCCAATTCTTGGCACGGCTGGACCCTGCAGACCCCTTGTACCTTGTAACAGGAGGGCAAGTTGGTTCCAGAAAAGGGAAGGAAATGGGCTGAGTTCGGATTCTTCTTCCTCCCTCACTAACAGACAGATCTCACACCATATGAGCAACAAGGAGAGTATCCAGGGGTCCCTCCACATGGCAGCACGAATATGAAATAAATGTTTCATGGGTTATAAGTTTTGCCTTGTTTAATCCTCACAACAACTCTGGATGGCAAAACCAGTCTCAGTTTTATAAATAAAGAAAAACCAGTGAACCAGAAGGTTAAGTAACTTACCCGTGGTTATCAGCTAGCTAGGAGGTTATAGCAATGGGACTCCATCCCACATCTCCCTCCCTAGATTACACTTTGACCATTCCAACCATCGGGAAGCTCACGCCATACAGGGGACATCTACTAGACATAAAGAAGTCATTGAGCCATAACAGCTTCCATATGTCAAGTTCTGTGATGGCTATTTTAGCCCCTACAACAACCCTTTCACCCAGTGGGACGGGAAACTGGAGCTCAGAGCATCTTACTGATGTGGCTAAGAGCTGGAATTTGAACCCAAGTGCTTCTGTTTCCAAGCCCAGCTGTAGCCCAGTTGATTCTATTGAGTCACTGTCCCCGCACTTTTAAAAATGTAAAAATTAAAACGTAGAGGATAAAAGTGACGTCCATAGTTGCACCACAAGAACCAGCACTGGAACCCATACATCTGGCCCTTTACATCCCAACATCAGATAGTGTATAGCCCCTGCAGTCGGTACAGTGGAGTAGGGAGGAAGGAGAGCCTGCTGAAGTCTGAACGGTGAGACGGACATAACTGCAGGGCTGGATTTCCTCATCCCTGTGGATGTTTATTGTGTCTGTGTGGTGTGTATCTGATGGAGAGGATAGGACCTGGTTGTCATTCACATGGGGGTAGGGAGAGATGGAAGGGGTATGGATGAGATTCTAGTGTGTTCTCTGAGTGGGCTACAAGGGGTTTGTAAATTCCCTGCCAGTGTGGCAAAGGGTTGCTCCTGGGGGTCGGTTGTGCAGGGCCCTCTCTGCTCACAGAGCTGCCAGCACACCGTCCAGAAAGTGACTGTGAAATCACCAGAGGGGAGCAGGCAAATACGAGAGGAAACGTGAGAACAAAGCTTTTCTCCTCTTGAAAATGCTGGAACTTTTTGAAATCAAATTTTACTCTAAAAGCAAGAATACATTTTGAGAAAGCATTGATGATTTATTGCTGCCCAGTTACACTGAACCTGAACTGAAGGCTGTAACTCATGGAGTGAGAGAGAACCCTGTCAGGCCCCTGTGGGAGGTGGGGGCATTATAGTGGAAATAGTGAGGAAACAAGTAAGAAGGCCCAGGTTCTGCCCCTGCCCCTGCCCCTACCTCTGCCCCTGCCAGGTATGGTATGTGTGAAACCCAGTCTCTGGGTCTGGTTTCCTCATCTGCAGAGTGAGACCGATTCCCACAGCAGGATTTCCCAGTGTGACTACAGTGCATTAGCCCCACACTCTATTAAAATACATTGAGAACCTGAAAAAAAAATTCAACCTAGTATGTTTTTTAACACCTTTTTTTTTCTTGGCGCAGTTTTAGGTATATAGCAAAATTAAGCAGAAAGTACAGAGAGCTCTCATATAACCACATTCCCACACATGCACAGCCTCCTCTGTCATCGACATTCCCCATCAGAATGGTACATTTATTACAGTCAATGAACCTACAGTGGCATCATAATCATAGTTTACATTAGGGTTCATTCTTGGCGTTGTGTATTCCATGGGTTTGGACTAATGTATAATGGTGAATATCTGTCATTATAGTATCATGCAGAGGGTTTTCACTGTCCTAAACATCCTCTGTGCTCTTCCTTTTCATCTCTCCCTGACAAATAGTGTTTGGGGGTTTTTTCTTTTACTATGTCCCTAGTTTTACCTATTCCAGAATGTCAAATAGTTGGAATCATACTATATGTAGCCTTTTCAGATTGGCTTCTTAGTAATATGCATTTAAGGTTCCTCTGGCTTTCGGTAGCTTGATAGCTCATTTCTTGTTAGCACTTCTTGGTTGCTTTCAGGTTTTGGTAATTATGAATAAAAGTGCCATAAACATCTGTGTGCATGTTTTTGTGTGAATGTACATTTTTAGCTCCTTTAGGTAAATACTAAGGAGTATGATTACTGGATTGTCTAGTAAGAATATGGTTCTTTGTGTAAGAAACCACCAAACTGTCTTCCAAAATAGCAATGTCATTGCACATTTCCAAGAGCAGTGGATGAGTTCCCATTTCTCTGTCCCCTCACCAGCATTCCGTGCTGTCAGTTCCGGATGGATCTTGACCATTCTAATAGGTATGTGGTGGATCTCAGTTTTAATTTGCATTTCCTGGTGGCGTCTGATCTGGAGCATCTTTTCATATGCTTGCCATTTATCTGTCTTTGGAGAGGTGTCTTTCAGGTCTGTGGCCCACATTTTAATTCAGTTGTTTTCTTACTGAGTTTTAAGAGTTGTTTGTATATTTTGGATAATAGTTCTTTATCAGGTGTGCCTTTTGCAAATATTTTACCAGAGTTTGTTGACAGTGTCTCCTCTTGATGGTGTGTTTCACAGAACAGAAGTTTTTAATTTTAATGAAGTTCAGTTTGTCAATTATTTCTGTCATGGATTATACCTTTCATACAGTATCTAAAAAGTCATCACCATCTCCAAGGCCATTTAAGTTTTTCCCTATGTTATCATTAGTTTTATATATAGATTTGTGTTTTACATTTTGAGTTAATTTTTATAAAGGGTGTAAGGTCTGCATCTAGATTTATTTATTTGCATGTGGATGTTCAGTTGTTCACCATTTTTTGAACCTAGAATTTTCCTAAAAGTGAAAATATTAGATCCAGACTTTCCTTTATTCAACTGCAAACTAAAAGCATTTCTTTAACAAAATTAAGAAAAGTAAAAATTGTTGATAACAATACTTAGCCTACATGATTGTGAATTAATGGTTATATAAATATCTTACAAACTATAGAACATTATGCATGAATCGCTGCTACTGTAATTTTTTGTATCACTCAGCTCCTGCCTTCAAGTAGCTCCCAGCCTACTAGTAGTATGATATTTATGCTCATACTAGATTTTTTTGGGTTTTGGGGGGGGGGGTTTTGAGTGAGAAGCAGAATGGTGTGGCCCAAAAGAATCCCAAAATAGAAGTCAGAAACTGGGGCAGACTATGGCATCCGCACCTTACCAGCTGTGTGACCTGGGCCAAGTCACTTGACCTCCCTGAGCCTCAGGTTGCCCACCTGTGAAATGAGGGGGCTGGACTGTTTGGCATTGTTAATATAGTGAGAAAATATATGCATTCAAGTTTCCAAGGTATAATGAAGAAAGTGTTAAGATGGCTGAATTTCATTTTCTAACATAAACAAAGTCAGGCCATCCCTCTTCTCTGAGAAGACCCTTCTTCACGCGAGGAATCCCAAAGGTGGGTTTCTCTGTTGATTTAGAGTCAATAATTCAGTAAAGTCCCAAGTAAATGGCAGAACACAAACTCAAATTGGGTTTTTGTATTTGTATTTTGTAAACATTTCAGGATTTTTTCTCAACCCTTGACCTTTTGCCATTCTTGAAATGTAGATCTTATATCCTGGAAGCTTGGTTAGAAACAACTCAGATCATCTTATCCAGCTTCTTTCTCCGTGTGGCTCTGCTCTTAGCAACACTCTGGCGGAAGAGTCATAGTTTAAGCATGGATTTCCAAGCTAGGTTGCCTTGACTCACATCTTGCTCTGCCTTAATAGCTTTGAGACCTTGGGCAAGTTCCATGGCAGAGTTCTTTCATCTGTACAATGGGAATAATAATTATTCTTACCTCAGATAACCTACCCCAGAAGGTTATTATGAAAATTATTTTTTAAATGTAAATTGCTTGGAATATGCCTGGTACAAAGTAAGTGCTCAATAAATGTTAGCTGTTACTATCATCATCATCATCATGCTCTTCAAATTTGAATACTCTAATTGAATACTTCTAGAGACATTAAAGAGTAAGTCACCTTCCTACCCTAAGGGAGCCTGTTGACATGTTGGCCAGAATGTTTCTGGCCATCATGTGCTTTGGAGTCAGACTGAGTTTGAAATTTTATTCTGTCTGCAGCCTTGGGCAAGATAAGTCTTGGTATTAGACTATAAAATGGCAATAATAACACCTACTTCACTTGGTGTTTGGAGGACTAGATAAGGTACAACACATACAGCAGTTAGCATGATTCCAGCATGGTAGGCACTCAATAAATGGTAGCTACTGCGAAGATGATGATGATGATGATGATGATGATCAAGAAGAAGAAGAAGATGATGAAGAAGAAGAACAAGAACAAGAAGAAAATAAAGGACAGAAGGAAGAGGAAAAAAGGTAGAAGACGCAGAAGTAGCCACAGCAGCACCTGCTGCTATGTTAGTTCTTTCTGACCAGCTGAGTTCATTTCTTTGCTATTTTACCTCACTGATCCCAGCTCTCCCCACTGAGCTGCACAGAATACGTCTGCTGTCTCCTTGTCAGTCCTTCGGATGTTCACAGAGGGCTGGCATAGCCCCTGCCTGCCACTGTGGCAGCACAACCACAACTTCCAGCGCCCTCTCTCCAGGGAGACACCTCCCGCTCCCAGCATTTCTCAGAGAACATGGTTCTTAGGACTTTCCTGCCAGGAGGTCCCTCCGGGCATGCTCCACATCCTTCCTTCCAGAGCACGGCAGCATGCTTTCACAATATGGCCACTGTTTTTGCTAGAATGAAACATGACGTCCTACATCCCTCAGGTTACCACAGTCTCTTTGTCTACACCAGGCAAATGAAAATGGAAATAAAGATTGTCCTGTTTGTTTTGAAATTTCTGTCTGAAATGACCTTCAGAGAAAAAAAAATTGCTATGATATGGGGCACTAGGTCAGGCAGCCCCAACACAGCCATGTTCGCTGTGAAGCAGTCCATTGTGGCCCAAGCCCCGTGGCAGCTGTAGAAGGGGTCATACATATTGAGGCAGCACCCTGTCAGGGGCAGGGAGTACTTGCTGGGCGTTGGAAGAGAAGTAAGAAGGTGCAGGTGTGAGCTCCAGGAGGTTTTAGAGAAAGCGCTCCAGCATTGAGGTTAGACAACACTCCAGCCAGTAGTGGCTACTGTGCACTGAACACTTCCTGGCATGGGCACCGTGCCAGAGTCTTCACCAGCATCATTCCATTTTAGCATCACAGCAACCTCTAAAGGAGAAACTGTGATTATTCCCCTCATACAGATGAGAAAACTGAGGCTCACTGGTGTATAACTTTTTCAAGGTGATAAGGGGTAGTTAGTGAGAGCTGGGATTTGAATCTAAGTTTGCCTCATTTTATTTATCCATTGTACTGCATAGGCAGAACCTTGCCATCCATGTGGCTTTAAATAAATAGCAACCATTTTTATCATTTCTACCTACTCTGAATAGTTTTTCTAAATGTTCAAGAAATTTCTCCCTCACATCCCAGCTCTCCCACTTAAAGTAACAAGGAAAATCACAACTTTTTCTGGACTTAATTTTCTATGTATAAACTAGGTGTATTTTCTGAACCTCGAACCTTGCATGTTGACAAGTCGGGCAGGGTTCACTTGGGCCTGGGGCTCCAGCCTCCCGGCCTCTTTGTAGCATCTTTCCGCCAGTATACACAGCCCTGGCACAGTCATGATTATGGTTTCTCCCAGCAAGCGTCATATTTACAAACCACAAATAACAAAGCAGAAGATGCCGGAAGAGCTCTGGCATGTAATTAAGAACAATAGCGGAAGCAGCTGGGCAGAAAATGCCAGTGAGTCAGAAGCAGAGGCAGCATAGCCATTTGTTGACAGAAGCCAGCGGAGTTGTACGTTAATTGGGGAACTAGGTAAACATTTGCCAGCAGCTTGCCCCCCAGTGCATTGGAAGATGGACAGCAGGCTGGGCCCTCCCCACCGCCTCGCCTGCCCATCTGCCCAGAGCCCAAGAGATACCAGTAGCACAGCTTTGCTCTGGGTCCCATAGGCAGAGAGGATTCTAGAGGTGGATGTGTCTCCTTAAATGACCCTCCTGGGCATCCAGGTTTCCATCTGGATACAGCTGAAGATAGTGTTCCTCCTTCAGCTCAACAGCCTGCCTGTGACTTGTGGCCCTCCAGGACCCCCCTCTTGTCAGCTAGAAGATAGTGGAGCCATCCTATTAGGTGTGGCTTGAGTAGAGCATAGGTCAAGATTGCCTGCTGTGGTCTCTGCCCATGAGCCCAGAGCTCCTGTATTCGACAGAGCGCACTGCCCAGCCCCTCTCACGCACACTTGGGGCTGCCCACTTATTGGTGTCCATCTACACAGTTTCTCACACACACACCAGCCATTGTTGAATGCCGGCTCTGTGCCAGACACTGTGCTAATTATATATCTTTTCTCATTTAATCCTCGCATCATTCCTGCAAGATTGATACTAACTCCAAAGCCACAAAGCTAATAGCCAACACAGCTGTGATTTAAACCAGAATCTTTCTGATTCCAAAGCCCATTGTCCTTTTCACTAAACCAGTATTGCTCATCGTTTTAAAATTCATGATCCCTTTTGTTAAACAGGAAGTATTTGTTTCTTTCACTCTCCGATTTAGAAAATGTCCACGTCCCATCCCTGCCCCAGCCCAGGAGGTCAGAACCCTAATTTAGGTTCCCTGTGTGATTAGCATATCCCAACCGAGCCACGATTCTGTCTAGCTTTACTCTCTATAGTTCATATTATAAAATGTTTTTTTTAATTTCTAAAATGTCGTTATGTTATGACATTGACTAATTTTGTCAGACTAAACATCCACACACACACGCCCAGCAAGATGATTGTGACAAGCCTCCCTGAGGAATCTCCCCGGCAGCGGAGGGATTCATCTTGGTCACGGTGGAGTGGATGGAGTGGGCATCCTAGGGTTTACTCCAGGTGGGTTTAGCAGGAAGATGAGCCCTGAAGACTTAGTTCTTAGACAAGCAGAAAAGACCCTCCCTGATGTGTCAGGAGTAACCAGGAGAGGTCCTCACAAATGCCTCTTGGTTGGTAACCAGCAGCTTTTCCTGTTCTGCTGGCCAGGCTGAGCTGGACAGGAGGCAGCAAACCTCCACCTGCCCAGGAAGAGGTCCCGTCTCCTGAACTTAGGCCTTGAGGCCAAATGCCAGTTCTTCCACTGAACTGGGAGACTTGACCTCTCTGAGGCCTGGTTTCCTTGCTTATACAATGAGAATAACAACACCTACCTTCCAGGGCTATTTTGAGGATGGGATAAAGAAAATGCTCATGCCCACACATACTAGGCTCCGAAAGCAGTGTGCATGGATAGGGTCTGAATGTCACGTGGAGAAAACAGTGCTTGTTCCAGTCTTTTGAATGTGTGTTTTCTTTCCTTTTAGATAACCCAGCTGGACCCAAATAAATCATTAATGGAGGTAAAGTTATTCCCTCAAGAAACCCTTTTCCTCGAAGCGAAAGAGTGAACACAGTCCAGCAGTGGAACCAGCCGTTCCTTGACAAGCCGGAGGCCTGCATCAAGAGAAGGGCTCTTTGCCAACCCACCTACACGCTCGTCTCACTGAATTCAATGTCACACTTCTGCCTCTTGCAAGATTGCTGGAAAAAGTAATAATAAACATAGCTACTTAAAATGTCCCATCCACGAGTATATGTTCCCAACCCTCACAGAGAATTACAACTCTGCCCCTCCCTTGTCCCTTCCCTCACCCTCGTTCAGTGGCTCCTGCACTGTGCAGTGCGTGTGGTCACACAGTAGGGTTTATACTTCTCCAGCGCCCGTCTTCTCCCCACCGTGTCCTAGGACACCAGGCTGCTGTGCATTGATATGTCTCATTGAGCCAGGGCTCATACACCTCTGCCTTTTTATTTTCATAACTGGATTTCTACTTTGTCGCCTAATTTTAAGAGGTATGGGGGGAAATCAAATGGGACTTCTTGGCCTGGAGATAAAACATTATTTTAGGGGGGAAAACATATCATTTTTGGTGGTACTTTCTGACCTCTTTTACTAAGATGTAAGGTTGTGTTTGAGGACTGCATTTGACACATATGCAAGATATTTATTTACTGCTGCTGCCGTGGGTGTTCGGTTCCATCTCGGAGGCGTTTGCCGTTCCATTGCAGCGAGGGAAACAGTTGAAGCACACCGTGTGAATGTTGAGATAGCGTCCAGGGGACCAGTGCCAGGACGTCGGCGTCTGGCCCAGCTGCAGGAAGCTACAGTTAGGTTTGCATCTGGGCACTTGGAACCCCACGGATACCAGCGCCCAGGCTGCTGGTCCTTCAGTGTGCAATGAATACAATCCCTCCTGTGTTTCTTTCCCTCTTTCCTTCACTAATTTGGACCTTGTCACTTCGTGGTTAAGCCCCTTGTCTATCGTCAGAGTCAAATCAGAATCGCCAAGCTGCAGCTTGGACTGTGAGACCAGCTATAATAAGGAATTTGTTCCACTTGTTATCCTTTTAATGTTTTAATATTAGATATTGAGCTCCCATCAGAAATGAAAGGGATCTCAGTCAATGGCTGAAAATTCTGATTTCATATATTTAAGAAAGCAAACCTGGGCGCTCGGCTCAGAAGACGTGTTGCCTGAACCCACATATCATAATTTGGGGATGATTTAGTATATGTGGACTTTTGTTAATCTATGGATTTGGGGTTTAGAGTTCAGTTCATGGAAATGCTGTTTATACCTTCACTGACAATGATTTCTTTTGAGCTGTGGAGTGTTTCTCCTTATCTGTTGGGATCCTGATTTGACGTTTTGTACTTGTTCAAAAGAGAGTTTAAGTACTGAGTTTTTTGCCCTGGCACAAGCCACAGTGTTAACAGAAGATTAACCAAGGCAGAGGGAAAATGACCAGAGATCCGCCTGGTTATTTTTTCTCTGCACTGAAGTGGGCATTGGCCAAGAAAATTCCGTCTGTGTCTCTTTTCTGATGCCCCAATCAGGTACCTTCCCAGAGCACTCTCTTAAAAGAGAGAGGTGTTCCTAACAGACCAGTCTGCGTCTGCCTAGGTGCAGGCCTCCTCTGGCCCAGAGGTCTCTGCAGGACGGCCAGGAGGAAGAGACCCGCTGGGGCTTTCAGCCTGAGCACTTCCTCTCCAGCTCCACTCCACCTTAACCTGTGGCCCGCACGCATGCTGCAGGCGCACTCTGGCACCAGCTCCTCTCCCGGGAGACCTGCTCTGCAGCTGCCATGGGAAGCTACTGCCCCGCACTCAGGCCACACTCAGGAACAGCAGCAGGGTGCGGGCGGGCCGGAGGCGGGACTCTGAATTCACTTTCATGTGTATCCTGTTCCATTCGAATTGGGTTTGACACCATCATATTGTTTCCTCTATTGCCTTCACTTCTGTATTCCAATAATATAGACTTTACTCTGAAATTGATTTCATAAAAGTTATTAAATGCTACTTGAATGTGTATGGAGTTCACACACCGTTTTTCAACCCTGTCTTGGAAGGTTCTCTGTGCTCAGTCCCATGAAATCCTTTCCCATAGGCCCCGTTGCTGGGAAAGGCCTAAGGTGGTTCTCACTGCTGACCTGCCCAACCTAGTCTACTGAGCTCCTGCACTGGAGGCCAAAGCAGGTTATGCCTTTTCTTACAAACAACGTTAAAATGACTAGAAAAACATTAAATGACTTGGTCCCGCCTCCTACCCTTAACCTGCCTGAGGCTTTCCATCAGCCTCCAGGCAGTCAGCTCTGTGCTCAGTGCCCTGAGGCCCCGTGTTCACAGTGCAGTCCCAGGGCTCCTCCCCGGTCCCACCCTGTTCTGGTCCACGCTTCTGTGTTCCTGGAGTACCACTTGTATACTTGGAGCATTAGTTTTAAGGTGTACGGAAGTATCGCCAGTTTCCCACCACCCCTTGGAAGGTGCAGTTTGGGGCAGGTTTCTGGTTAGTGGTGCTGTCATGCTCTGACACCACTAGACAGATGGGACACACCGTGTTCTTCCCTGAACTACAGGCATCCAAAGTCTGAGCTGGAGGAGAGCATCTTCTGTAATAGAGAATAGGATTTAGGGTTTTATTAATATTGCTTGGTGATATTAGAAATAGGAGTTTGCAGTTTCATTGTTCCTAGGGTGTGAGAGAGGGTCTTATTGTCTCCATGAGCAGCACCACGGGCTCCCTGCCTCCATCCCTCATCCACCAGGTCCCGGGTCCCCTGGGGCGGGATGTGGAATTCTAAGTCCAGGCATAACTCACATAGCTGTCACACTACAGTCTCAGTGACCCTTTCTCATCTCCTTTGATTCTTTATAACGTGTGGTGGGAGACCACACACACTCCAGAGAGCCAGTGCCTTCCAGCTGGAGCCTTGTTGCTGCCACTGGAGGGGAGTAACTTCTCTAAACCTCAGTAACCTAGCCTGACCAGGCGGTGGCGCAGTGGATAGAGCGTCAGACTGAGATGCAGAGGACCCAGGTTCGAGACCCCGAGGTCTCCAGCTTGAGCATGGGCTCATCTGGCTTGAGCAAAAAGCTCACCAGCCTAGGCCCAAGGTCGCTGGCTCGAGCAAGGGGTTACTTGGTCTGCTGAGGGCCCGCAGTCAAGGCACATATGAGAAAGCAATCAATGAACAACTAAGGTGTCGCAACGAAAAACTGATGATTGATGCTTCTCATCTCTCTCTGTTCCTGTCTGTCTGTCCCTATCTATCCCTCTCTCTGACTCTGTCCCTGTAAAAAATAATAATAACAATAAATTAAACCTCAGTGACTGATCGCAGGGAGAGCACAGGGCAGTTTGCCACGCCTTTCACGCCATCACAGTCCATTGCCGCGAGAGCAGCAGGGCGGGGTAGAGCATTCTGTTTTACACACAGGGCACAGGGCTTGCCTGATGTCATACAAATGTCAGCAGAAGAGTCAGGACTCAAGCCCTTGGCTCTGATTTTCAGGTCCACAGCTCTTCTATGAAGAACCTCTAAATCTCACATCCAGGAAGTTGTTGGAATGCCCTACAGTTTTGTACAATTGTGACCAAAAAGATCTGTGCACTTTTCTGGGTGGGGAAATCTGTATTCATCAGATTCTCAGTGGGCTCTACTGATACCAGGAAATTAAACCACCATTCCTCTCATGCAAACTATACCAAACTATTTGGGAAGTTGTAAGCTGTCCATCAAGCCATATTCTAGGGGCTGCAACCCCCAAAGAGGGTGAGAGACAGCAAGTAGGGGTTCTTGCCTTGAACCTTGCTCTGTGTTTAATGCTTCTTTCTGTCTCAGTCTGCTTTGGAAGATGAGCCTCAACAATCCCAACTGGTCAGACAGCTCCTATTGGCTGTATTTTGAAAGTTTGGTCTAAGAGGAAATACCAATAAAAGCCTTGCTCTCCAGTCTTCCGTCTGTTAATGCTTAACTTGTACATGATTAGTTGTGGTTCTCAGTTGAGAGGTGATCCAATGTGTGGTTAAGGGAAACGCTTCTGGAGCCTTATTGCCTGGGTCCAGGCCACTCCACTTCCTAGCAGTGTGCCTGTGAGAGGTCACCGCACCTCCTGGGGCCTCGGCTCTCTAGCTGTAAAATGAAGGTAACAGTACCTGGTTGGTCATGATGTGAAGATTAAATGAATTAGCAGTCAACAGCTAACATGTAAAGCAGAACAGCTATTACCTGGTCGGCAAACGCATACAGGACTATAAAAGGAAAAGGTGGTGGCAGCAATGAGAAGAGGCAGGTTAAGGGAAAAGACACAGAAAATGAAAAGCAGACACACCATGTCCAGGAGCACTGCTCTAGGACCCCCAAGGAAGGTCAGAGAGTCCTGCAGAAAGTGCCACTGTCACTGGTGTCCATAAGGACAAGACTGGGGCATCATGGGACAGAGGCAGGAGGAGGAAGACTAGCTTGCTTAGCACTTAGGATGTGCTCATTCTGTGTTCGGAGCCTTTCATACATTATATCATATAACCCTCAACAGCACTGTCAGGTGGGTGATCTTGACCCCATTTTCAAGAAGCAACAGGCTCAAAGAGGTGAGGTGGCTGGCCCGAGCCCCACTCCCCTAATAAAGAGCAGATTAGAGTTTGGGACTTGGGCCTGACTCCAAAGTTCCTGCTGCATTTAGGACAACGCAGTGCCACCT
The DNA here is from genome assembly GCF_036850995.1 of Saccopteryx leptura. Classification (NCBI taxonomy): domain Eukaryota; kingdom Metazoa; phylum Chordata; class Mammalia; order Chiroptera; family Emballonuridae; genus Saccopteryx; species Saccopteryx leptura. The sequence goes on along the minus strand of NC_089505.1, from coordinate 124,527,069 downwards.
TCAAGGAAAGTATGACATATTACCAAGGCATATCAAATAACAGTTACAATAATAACACTTTTAAAATGTTGATGGATGCAGGCAGTAAAGCCACAATTTTGTAGAAAACTCAGCTCTCCAAAATGACTTATCCCCCAGTGTGTCAGGAGCCAGAATTGAAGCAGTTCCTTTTTGTTTGTTTGTTTGCCAGGAGCCAGAATTGAAGCAGTTCCTTTTTTTTTGTTTGTTTGTTTGTTTCTTTTGTATTTTTCTGAAGCTGGAAACGGGGAGAGACAGCCAGACAGACTCCCGCATGCGCCCAACCGGGATCCACCCAGCACGCCCACCAGGGGCAACGCTCTGCCCACCAGGGGGCGATGCTCTGCCCCTCCTGGGTGTCGCTCTGCCGCGACCAGAGCCACTCTAGCGCCTGGGGCAGAGGCCAAGGAGCCATCCCCAGCGCCCGGGCCACCTTTGCTCCAATGGAGCCTTGGCTGCGGGAGGGGAAGAGAGAGACAGAGAGGAAGGAGGGGGGGGTGGAGAAGCAAATGGGCGCTTCTCCTATGTGCCCTGGCCGGGAATCGAACCCGGGTCCCCCGCACGCCAGGCCGACGCTCTACTGCTGAGCCAACCGGCCAGGGCCGAAGCAGTTCCTTTTTTAAAGCACCTGCAGTAATTGAAGAAGAGTCGCATAGCTTCTGCCTCTGTGCCATCTCCAAAACCTATTCCCTGCTCCGTCATCTGTTACTCCACTACCGTCTTTCCTTCAGCCTTTACTGTCCCTACCCTAGGTTATAAAACCACATCCTGATTGACCTTCCTCCAGTCCCTCCTCAACCAGTCTCCACACAGCTGCCAGAAAGCTTTCTAAAGCACCTGCCTCTGCGTGAGGCATTGCTGCTTCGATCCCCTTAAAGGCTTCTTATTGCCCTTCAAATAAAACGCAAACTTTTGGCTTAGATTTAAAACTCCTGCCGCCTGCCCCTCCAACCCCGCCCCACCCCATACGAGCCTCACCACCACCACCAGACGGCAGTGTGTCAGCCTCCTGTCCCTGGCTGTTCTCCTGAGGCCCAGAGTCCAGAGTTTTCTTTGATTGTAAAATATATTTTTACTTTTCAGCCTTCTAATTTAATAAATGATCTATATAAAAATATAAATAAATAAATAAATAAAGTCCTGCCGTCTGGCTCCTCCTGCTCTCCGTCTGTATCACCAGCCACGCCCCTCACATTAGGCCCTGAGCTCTCTCGGAAGCTCCCTGGAAGCCTGTGCCTTCCCTCACCCTGGCCTTGCACTCTGTTCCCTTCACCCTGCGTATTTCCCCATGACATCTAGACTCCTACCACTCATTCCACCTTTGCTCCCAGTCCAGTCTGCACTTCCTCCAGGATGCTTTCCTGATCATTGCCACACCCTCCAAGTTAGGTGGCTGTGCTGTACATCTTCAGCCTGTGCTGCCCTTCTCATAGCACTGGCTCCCCTACCCCCCCCCGCAACCCCTAGACCAGTGGTAGTCAACCTGGTCCCTACCACCCACAAGTGGCGCTCCAGCTTTCATGGTGGGCGGTAGCGGAGCAACCAAAGTATAAATAAAAAGATAGGTTTAACTATAGTAAATTGTTTTATAAAGATTTATTCTGCCAAACTTAGCGAAAATCCGACATAAAGTACTTGGTAAGTAATTATTATTATATGCTTTAACTTGCTGTAACTCTGCTTTATAAATTTTATAAAGTAAAGTTACTTCCCTACTTTATAAATCACCATTACTGTGGAACCGGTGGGTGGTTAGAAAATTTTACTACTAACAGAGATACAAAAGTGGGCGGTAGGTATAAAAAGGTTGACTACCCCTGCCCTAGACTGTGAGCCCCCGAAGGGTCTGAGGCACTTCATATCCTCTAGGCCTAAAGAAATGACAAGTACATAGTAAGCACACAGTAAATTGAGATTTCTAACTGCATTTAAACCAAAAAATAATATATCCATGTGCTAATAAGCTGGTCACTTCCATCTATAACACCCAACTCATCTGGGAACATTGTGCAACAGAGACCTGACCGTAATTATCTGTTTCCCTTCAGAGCCAGCCCAGGGCTTGGCACTTGGCAGTTGTGCTCCCAGCGTTCCTGAGGCAGTTAGTTAATTGGAGCTGGAGCAAAACCAGCTGGAGCTCCCGAGAAGAGACGAGTAAGGGAACCGAAGCTGGGTCCTTGCTGAGCCCTGCACCATGCTGGGGCTCTTGGCACTCTGTCCTCCCATGCCATCCTCTGATCCTGGGGGAAGTCACTGCTATCAGCATCCTACTTGACAGGAAAACTGAGGCTCAGAGAAATTGTGTCATTGTCCCAGAGACACACAGCCAGTAGGGAGAGAAGCTGAGCTTCCACTCTGGATCTGAGCCCAAGGCTCATGGCCGCTGTTTCCCTGATGGAAGAGGCCCCTCTCTGATCTGCTCAGTAACTGTAACTCCTAACCCACACACTGCTCCCCTCTGTCTTCGGTACTGCCCTTCTCCAGTTTCCCTCCCACCTCTGGAAGGTCCCCTCACAGTTTTCCTGCTCCACTTGCTTATGAAATGTCGCCAGCCCCTGAGTTCCTGGCTCCGCTCTCTTTTCTCTTCAATGTCTCCTTAGATGAGAGGCATTTTGTACTTCTAAGGCTCAGTTAGGATTTGCCTAAGGTAAAAACTCCAGGACCGTAAGGTCCGTGTCGATCTGGTTGTTTTATCCCTCAGCACGGGCCTGTCACTGTGTAGGTTCTTGAAAAAGAGCTGTTGATAATATAGTGAACAGTTATACCATGTTTACTGTATGCCAGGCACTCAGGGCTTTACTTGTGTTAACCCATTTACCCCTCACGACAGCCCTATGGAGTAGGAGCTGTTATTGTCCCCGCTGTAGGAGTGAGCAAGCTGAGGCACAGAGGTTACTTGCCCAAGGCCAAACAGCTAGGGAACCAAGGAGCCAGGATTCAGACCCAGGCAGTTTGGCTCCAGAGTTCAGGCTGTTACCGCTCCACCTCCAGGAAGCCTCATGGGCTCTCCAGGACACGTTAGGGGCCTCCTCTAACCCTGCATTTGCCCCTAACAGAGCACTTATCGCATTACTGTGATTATTTACACAGAAATCTCCCCCTATGGACCCTGACAGGTCTGTCATCACTGTGGGCACAGACAACAAACGTTATATGAACGAATGAACTGATAAAACGACCCTGCGAGTGGAACATGCTATCCCTGTTACATACACTAACGTACGGAGGCTGAGAGAGGTGAAACCATTTGTCCAACGTCTCGTAGCTACTCTATAACTCTATCTCCACAAAAAATATTTTTTTCCACCATGCATTTCATCAGGCCACCATTTAAGGACAATTTACATGCCCTTTGCCTTAATAAGGCTGGCTCAGTTTTGACTCACCCATTCATCACGTAGGCTTTTTGCTAAACGTTGGATTCTCAGCCTCCACACTTGGCCCGGAGACCCCAGCGTGGGGTGGATCCACCTATTTCAGGGCAGTGTGGTCAATGCTAGAGGATTTCCAGTCCAAACGGTCAGGAAGGCCTGTAGGGAGAAGGAAAACCCATCTAAGAACTCTGGCCAGAGTCCACCGCCCACCCTGACAGTCAGAGATCCCAGAGTTTAAAAATGCAGGCATCCGCCCTGGCCGGTTGGCTCAGCGGTATAGCGTCAGCCTAGCGTGCGGAGGACCCAGGTTCGATTCCCGGCCAGGGCACACAGGAGAAGCGCCCATCTGCTTCTCCACCCCTCCGCCACACCTTCCTCTCTGTCTCTCTCTTCCCCTCCCGCAGCCAAGGCTCCATTGGAGCAAAGATGGCCCGGGCGCTGGGGATGGCTCTGTGGCCTCTGCCTCAGGCGCTAGAGTGGCTCTGGTCGCAACATGGCGACGCCCAGGATGGGCAGAGCATCGCCCCCTGGTGGGCAGAGCGTAGCCCCATGGTGGGCGTGCCGGGTGGATCCCGGTCGGGCACATGCGGGAGTCTGTCTGACTGTCTCTCCCTGTTTCCAGCTTCAGAAAAATGCAAAAAAAAAAAAAAAAAAACATAAAAAAAAATGCAGGCATCCTACAGGGTGAGAATGGAGCCTGCCCCTCTGGGCTCGGGTCCCCAGACCACTGGAGGTACTGTCTGCAGTACTTGGGCACAGGCTGATAACATTATAATAGGACTTTTCTGAGGAGTTCGCAACAAAGACAGTCTTATTGAAACTTTTCTCTGTGGTTTTGGAGGGTCGGTCAGAAGTACCTGTAGGGGAACCAGGTGTGGAGACCAGGACCTTAGCTGTATTTCCAGGGGTGGGTACCAAGGCCACAGCTGGATGGAACATCCCTCATGGGAACATTTTCTTAGCTGGGTCTGCATCGTTCTTTTTTTCATTTCAGAGCATTTCCCGGTCCGGCAGGTCTATCTTTCCTCAGTCTACAGATGGAGAAACTAAGGGCCAGCGCAGTGAAGGAACTTGGCCACAGCCTCCTTTCTGACATGCCTTCAACCACACGCCCAGTACCAGTGAGGAGCTGGCTTGCACAGATATTGCTTACATGTCTTATTTCCTTCATATAAAAATGAAGTGCCTTTTATGAGTTGTACACACTACGGGAGGTCATGGACACAGAGGGCAGAATGTGTTCTCTGGAATTAAAATGGTACAGAACCCATCCCCTGCCTTTGGGGAGTCCCACTAGGAACCTGCAATGCCACAGTGTTCCCCAAAGAGTGGAGGTCCTGAGCAGAGCCAGGTCAGGGGGCTTCCAGCTGGGGGCAGGCTCCAGGCTGCGCTGCTCCTTTTCTCCCAGCCCAGTGACCCCTTTGTGCTTCATGGCAAACGTCTGGTCACTACTGGATGCCCTAGAGAGGGTGGCGGGTGGAGTGCCCGGGGAAGGAGATGGCCCAGCGTTTCTTTGGGATCCCAAGCACCTTGGGCCTGCTGGAAGGTCTCTGAGCCATGCACACTGATCCTGGTTTCAGATTATGGTTAAGAGCAGAGGTACCTCCTGTCGCCAGCTCCCAGCTTCCCAGTCTTCTTTCTTTATTTTTTTCCTTCTTCTTTTCCAAGTGAGATGAGGGGAGACAGAGAGACAGCCTTCCGCATGCACCCTGACAGGAATACACCCGGCAACCCCTGTCTGGGGCAGATGATCTGCCCATTTGTGGCCATGCTCATAACAGAGCTATTTTTAGCACCTGAGGAGAAGGCTCCCCAGAGCCATCCTCAGTGCCTGGGCCAGTGTGCTCGAATCAATTGAGCCATGGCTGTGAGAGAGGGAGAGAGAGGGAGAAAAAGGGGGGGAGGAAGAGTGGAGAAGCAGATGGTTGCTTCTGCTGTGTGCCCTGACTGGGAATTGAACCCGGGACATCCACACGCCGGGCCGACGTTCTACCACTGAGCCAACCAGCCAGGGTCCAGTCTTCTTCCTAAGACAGGCAAAAAAGTACTGAGAAATGAATGATTTTTCTCTCTGGAGTGAAGGCAAAAAGAACCCATTCATCCAACAACTGCCTAACGCATACTAATACCCAATGTACATTGAGTGTTTACTCCGGGTCAGACGCTGAGAAGGGTTTTACAGGAACTGTGTTAGTGAATCCTCAGAAGGACACGATGAAAGCTTTATTTTCCCTCTCATCTTATACAAGAGGAAATGTGACATGTGCAGGACTCCAGCCCAGGTCAGCCAGGCCTGGTGACCAGAGATACCAAGGGTACATTCAGGGTGTGTCCGACTCTTGACTGGCACTGGGAACACAGTGTGGTCGGCCCTGAGAATAAAGGGGGGTTGTAGCTGCACAGAAGGAAGTGAAGAAACTCCTAAGCCCAAAAGAACTGCTCCCTCCCACAGACCCATCCTCAGGCCTCACCCCCACATCCAGGTCTCTTCTGTAGACGCAGAGAACAGCTTCATCTCTCCCCCACCTAGCTGAGTGACGCTGGGAAGGTTTTTTTCTTCTCTACGCCTCTGTTTCCTCCGATAAGAATGAGAGAGGACGATGGATAGTGTGTGGCGGCAGAAAGGGTAGAAGGCACGGGCACTCAGAGCTTGCAGGGTCAGCATTCCCCTAGCATGTCTCTGACAGGAGACAGTGGGGCATCCTGGGCACTGGATCCTAAAGGATGAGTGGTTTTCTGGGCCAGTGACTGGCCTGGAGCTGGGAACCCGAGGAAGTATCTGCCCATCAGTGCCACCTCCAGCCTGGGGTCTGAACCACCCATTGTGGCAATAAAGCCAACTGTGAGCCAGCTTCCCAACTCCTCCCCACACTCCAACTCGCAGGAAAGAGATTTAACATGTTGGGCTCCAGGCCAACCAATATGGGGCCCGGAGCCAGCCATGCGGCTTGGAACTTGCGCACCGTACACAGCCTGGAAGCAGAAGGCGCAGTCCCAGCAGAAAGTATGGGTAGAGGGGGTGGGAGGTGGGGGGTGGGGGGTGGCGGGTGGCAGTGGTGCTGGTGGAAGTCAGAGCAGAAGAACTCTCTGAGGGAAAGATGCCCAGGGTGATGTGTGAGTGTAGCCCGGAAAGACAGATTAGGTCTCTCCCTCCTGGCCTCGTTCCTCCATCATGTCTTCATTTTGGTCATGCGTGGCCTTGGGGTTACAGGCTGGAAGTATGTGTCTGTGGAAGGGTGGTCCCTCAACGTGCTTCCAAGAGGGGTGGGGGACTCAAACCCAGGCAAATCCTGCCCAAAAGCCTAGTCCTAATGCCCTTCCTCTTCATAGCTCCTCCCCGTTTGCTGTGGTCTGGCTTCTGCTGTCCTTCCGGCAATCTGATTCCAGGGTGGTCAGGAGGTGAGCCCAGAGAGCGCTGGCAACTCGTCCATGGTTACACAGCCTGGAGAAGGCTCTGAGTCTGGGTGGAGCATGGGTCCTGGTGGGAGGCAGGACTAATTCCCAGAACCACTGTTTCCAAAGGCCCCCTAGGGGAGATGAAAGCCAGAGAGAGGAAGGTCTAAAGAAGACCAGCCTACAGGTGCACACCGTGCCCAAAGCCTCAGAGGGGCCTGCAAATCATGTGGACCTTTGCATCATTTTCTCTGAGCAGAATCGCCTGTCTCTCCTCACTTCCTTGACTTGGTCAATACTGGGTCCTTCCAAACTCAGTTCTCACTAAAAATAATGAGAACTATTTTTATTTTTATTTTTTATTTTTTTTGAAAAATAACTTCTTTTTTTTTAATTTTTTTTAATTTATTTATTTTAGAAAGGAGAGAGAGAGAGAGAGAGAGAGGGAGGAGAGAGACAGAGAGAGAAGGGGGGGAGGAGCAGGAAGCATCAACTCCCATATGTGCCTTGACCAGGCAAGCCCAGGGCTTTGAACCAGCAACCTCAGCATTTCCAGGTCGACGCTTTACCCACTGCACCACCACAGGTCAGGCGAGAACTATTTTTAAATGGGTTAGAGAAGGGAGGGAGGCCTGTTTAGTGATAAATATACTATAAACAGTAACTTTCTTATGTTTCTGTCATAACCAGTTAGATGTTGTAATGAGTGAAAAGATACCATCCACAATAGCTACATAATATTGAATATATACCAAGGCATATGTTTAAGAAACAGAAGTATAAGAACAAAATGACAAAATTTACAAAGGGACATAGAAGTCATGAATAAATGAAAGCCATACCTGGTCCTAAATGGAAATATCCCACATTGTGAAGATGCATAATCTCTTTCAAGTTAATTTCTAAAAATGACTATGTCAAATTTTCAAAGGGTTTTTAATTTTCTTTTTTTTAAATTTTAATTTATTTTTATTTTATTTATTCATTTTTAGAGAGGACAGAGAGAGGGAGAGAGAGAGACAAAGAGAGAGAGAAGGGGGGAGGAGCTAGAAGCATCAACTCCCATATGTGCCTTGACCAGGTAAGCCCAGGGTTTCGAACCAGCAACCTCAGCATTTCCAGGTCGGCGCTTTATCCACTGCGCCACCACAGATCAGGCTAATTTTCTTTTTGAAGCCAGCTTTTAAGTATTCTAAAATATTCATTCAGAAAATTATCTTTCCAAAACACCCATGAGAATTTTGGAAAAAAAGAACCAGGAATCAGAGCATGACTTGCTATCCTCAGCATTACAGAACTACAATGATTAAAATAGCAAGGCTGCCGTCAAAGTCAACAGCTCCCTAGAAGAGGGAGCGCTGAAGCCGCCTTAGGCCACCTGAGAGTTTCCTGCCTCGTGCAGGGGAGGGGGTGGAGGGGGGATCATTAAGTAGTGCTGTGATAACTGGCTAATCATTTGGGGAAAATTCAGTTACAAACTTACTTGACACCTTACTTGACACCAAAATTAATTTCAAATGAATTGCAGATATAAATGCAAATCATGAAAAAGTGCTAATACAAAATACAGAGGAATGCTCTTAGAAAGTTAGATTTGAAACACTCAAGTATAATACTGTAAATAGAACTAAAGAAAAAGCGAGAGATTTAGCTACATTAAAACTTTAACTTCAGTATAACAATAACAAAACAGGATGAACAAAATAAATGAGAAATGCAGCATATGTTATAGATTAGAGAATACTAGTGTCTTTAATATATAAACAGCTATTACAAGTTAAGGAAAGGAACATCTCTATGCTAGAAAAATAAGCAAAGGACATACACAGAATTTTTTTTAAACCACAAGTTACCAACACATATAGGAAAAACCAAGGAGTAATTAAGGATATGCAAATTACAATGACAAAATACTCTTTTTTCCCTCTGTTCTAACTGGCAATGATTTAAAAGATCGGCAAGATGCACTACTGTTGAGTTTGTTTGTTGACACAACTTTTCTGGGGGCTATTGGACAGGTAGCTGTCAAAAGCCTTAAAAGCCTCTTAACAATCATTCCTATTTCTAGGAATTTATCTTAAGGAAATAAGGCAAATTCACAAAGAATGTTTATTGTAGCAATGTTTATTATAGCAAAATTAGAAACAAACTATCAATTAATAGGAAAATAGCTAAATAAAGGTACATCCATAAAATGAAATGTCAAGTAATTGTTTTAAAAGATTCTGTAGACATGAAACCGTCTATCATTTATAAATAAAAAGCAGGTAATTAAAAGTTTATTGTTGTAAACACTGGTATACAAAAAAGATATATTCCAAATATACTTTTCTGTGTTGTCTAAAATGTTTTATGTTTTGCTTTATCAGAACACGCAATAGGAATGTTTCCGTTTGGGAAACTAACCTCTCACATCAGGGGCCCTGTCTTTAGTAGGTCTTCCCTGCCGCTCCTCACGCACTCCCACCTCAGCCCTGTTCTCTGAGGCGAGGGACTCTGTCCTCAGGTGGCTCTTTACGGGCCCACCCATCACGGTTGATTTAGCTCCCTCCGGTCCTCAGGGCCTGGGACAAACTAGTGATCGACGTGAGCAAGCATCGAATGAAGGAATGAAAGGCCCCGTTTTCTCATGTTTCCGTGAATAATCGGTAAATAGGATGGACTCAAACTGACTGAAAGGCTCTAGGTTAGGATCCTATCCGGCCAGAACTGAAGGTAAGAAGGGGGAAAAAAGAAAAGAAAACTAAGAGTGGTATTCGAGTCTGAGTCCCTACCCTCCTGGCTCAGCAGCCTTGTGACCCCGAGCAAATTACAGGTCGCTGGACCTTGGCCGACGGGTTTCTGAAACGTGGAGCGCCACGCTTGCCCCAAGGACCGCGCACCGAGCAAGGCAGCGCACACCACGCTTCGGGCGGAGTGGGGGCGCCCAGTGGGCACTCAGCAACAGAAGCAGACAGTCTGGCGATGGGCACCGCTCTCCACGCGTTCGGCCCAGGCTCAGATGCGCCCATCTTGGAGACTGTGCAGACAGGAAGCTCGCCGGCCCCGGGCGCCGCCTCTCCCCGCGCCCCTGAAGACGCCAGTGTCTGATCCCAGGCGGCCCGAGGGCGCCGCGGCTCTGCGCGCGGGGTCCGGACCGCGCTCTGGGCGCCGGGGCTTTCGCTCTCCCGCCTCCGGCTGCGCGGGGCCCACACCCCCGGTGGGCGGTCAGGGGCCCCGGAAGAGGCTGAGCACAGCGAGTCCCGCGGTCCCCGAGGGGGAGGGCGCGGAGAGTGCCACGGGCCAGGCATCCGGCCGCGCATTCTTCCGGGCCCGCGCCTGGAACCGAACAGAACCTGGGCCTCGGGTCCGGGTTCTCCTGGCACTCCAGGATTCGAATTCTGCCCTGCTCCCTATTAGTTGTAAGATGTAGGACAGATGATCTCATCTCCCTGAATCTGTTTTCTCACCTGTGAAGTGAGACGGTGACACCAGCCTCTGCCTCGCAGAGGGGCGCCGCTTAAGACCCCTCACCGGGGCGCCTAAGGGTCCACTGCCGCGCTGGGAGAGGTTCTTTCTGGCTGCAAATTAGTGTCCGGGTCTCCAGCCCTGGCCATGGCTGGATCCGTGGCGTTAGCCACGCAAAAGGGCTGTCTTTTGTGGACTCGGAAGCGGGGACAGCAAACCAGGCTGAGTGTCTCCCTGTCGGCCCGGGGGTGCCCGAAGCTGGGTCCTAATTAACATGGCTCGAGAGTTGATCCAGAGGACAACGTCGTGGCGTGTCTGTGTGTGTACAGGTGTTCGACGTGCGGACAAGAGCGTCCGTGTTTGTGTGGGAAGCCGTGCAGCGCACGGCCCGCGTAGACTCCCCCCTTTTCTCTGTACCCCTCCCCAGTTAAAAGTTGTAGCCAAACTGACGGAATCTGGCGCGGCCGAGGAGGGGTGGGTACGGGAGGGGCGATTTCGTCCCGGAGCCACTGGTTTGGGGATAATTACTTTTAATGTCAGAAAGATTTAGTTTAATATCATCTCTATTAGGCTGCCGGGAGGGTAATTAAACGGGATGCGCCGCAGCCGGCAAACAGATGGCGTCTGCTTGCTCCGAGGCCGCGGACTAACAGCGCAAAAGTCAATGCCTCCCGGGTCCCCCCTCAGCGAGCGCCCCCGGCCCTGCTTCTCCTACTCAGCGCCACTGCGCCGCGCCACCAGCATCCTCCCCGCCCCTCAACCTCAAACCCCGCCATCACCCGCGTCTCCGCCAGCGCCATCCCTTTGTTCCCATCACTTCCTGGGAGAAGGGTGCGTGGGGTGGGGGTGGGAGCGAACACCGGTGGAGGTGGATTTTTCTGGATGGGAGCGCTCACCTGGGGCCCCAGCCCTTGGCACAGCAAAGGCACCAGCAAGTGACCCTGAGCTAAGAGAACACGTGTTAGTGAGCTTGTATGTGTGTGACCGTGTGAGGACGGGCTTTCTGCCCTCAGCTGCCTCATTTGTCCTGGAAGTCTGGCTTTCTCTGGCCAGAGTCCAGCAAGGAGCAGGACCCTGGAGTAGGGTTAGGTCAGTGGAGGAACAAGGGTACACTTGTGTGAGCATGTGCTCCTGTCTGGGTATTCAGTCCTGCGGTGGACACTGGGCTTCTGAGTGAGAAATCACACACCAAGTGGATGTCCCAACATGTGGACAGACTTTGAAAGCGCTGTGGAGTCAATGGAAATTTCTGAAGGGGTCATTTTGGGGGGAGGGTAGCCTCAGAGTGAGCGCACCCCTTGGGTGGTGATTGCCCGCAGGTGTGAGCGTGTGTCCAAGACTGTGCAGAGTGAGGGCACATGTGTAGGTGTTGTGTCCAGGTGTGAAGCCACACTCGACTGAGAGTAGAGGGGTAGCCCCTGCTACTTAAATCCGGGCATGCCTTTCCCCACTGCTGTTGGCCCAGCCGGCCACCCCTTCTAGTCTGCTCCCCTCCTCCTGACCTGAGTCCAAACCAAGACTAGGCCCAGAGTGGCCTGGGAACGTGTGAGTGTCCATCCAGAACGTTCCTCCGCCTCTCCGCAAGACACGCTCACTCACACGGTCACCCCAACCTCGGGGGCACCAGAGGAAAGGTCGCGGGTCTTGGACCTGCTGGACTGTGAAGAGGAGAAAAGAGGATCGCAAGGCACCTGCTGTAGGGATGGGCAGATTCCTTCTGGCTGGAATCGTTGTCAGGATGTGTTCTCTCCCCCTCCTAAGAAAATGAGGCTCCTGACACTCTAGGGGAGCTCCGCGTCTCCAAGTCTGAATGCTCAGCTGGACCCTCGACTCCCACAGGCTCGCTGGAAGAGGAGTGGGGAAATCTCATAATGGCTCGATCTCAAGAACGAAGAGGGGTGTCTGGGTCACCGCCCCCGCCTAAAGCTAGGTTGATTTCTATAGTTCATTTATTTTGAGGTTTAAAACAATTTCTGAAAAACTTAGTCCCAGGTAGCTCTGAAAGAAGGAGCCTGGCTGTTCCCTCGCAGGATCTGGCTGCGGTCTCGCTTCCCGCTTCACCGCCACCCCCAGAGCGCAGTCAGCGCACAGATTTCCTTGACCTCATAACCTCAAAGTGTTGGAAGGTGGGGTCTGGGTCCTACGCTCCTGAAAAACAGGGGATCGCGGACTCACTCCCTTACCCTCACTCCACGTGAGAGACCCCTTTTCCTCTCCCAAATTCTCAGGCTCCAGCGAGTGGTATTTGCTAGTAGCGCAGGGCCTGGTTTCTATCGCGGTCACAGACTCTGTCCGGGTTGGAGTCTGGTCCCGGCTGGACCCGCGCTCGGGTCTGGTCAACTTTCTGGAAGCTCTCCGCCCCACTCTTGGCGCACGCCATCCTCTTTCTCTCCCTCCTCCCCTAGCCTGGTCCTAGGGTTTGGCGGCCCGGAAGAACCCGCACGAGGTTTCGCTGCCTGAGGTGAGGCCCGGCCCGTCGCACCTTCCTCCGGGATCCCCAGCTGTAGGCGTCAGGAACGGCTGGCCCGGCAGGGCGAGACCCAGCGGTCCCGCCGCGTGGAAGCGGCCGCGTTCTGAGGCTCCCGGGCCAAGTCCGCACGCCCAGTACGTCCACGCCCCGGATGGCTCCGGCCAGAACCCGTGGACCTGGGAAGTTCGAAAGAACAACGCGGAAACGCACAGTCTGGAGTGGAGAGAGAGAACGATGATGGGAAACATTTTTTTTTCTCGCTTAAACGAATGTTCTTTATTCTAAACAAGAGAGAAAAGTAGATAATAAAAATGAGAGTGGGAGAACATTAGAACGAGGAAAAGATGGAGAAAAGGCATTGAGAACCACACAGAGAGAAATCCCAGGCGATCACACCCGAGGACCGCGGCATTGATTCCAGATGTTCCCATTAGAAAGGGAAACAAAACCTGAAACCTGTTACCTCCTCTGCGAACCGAGCTGCAACCCAAAGCTGTGACGTCAGGGCGGGAGAGGAAGGCGAAAGTTACAACTGCTCCTGGGGGCTGCCGAGCTGTCTCCAGCCCTAAGGATGGACAGACGGCTGCGCGTCCTGCTTCCAAGAGGCTCTTGGGGAGAGGAGGCCACTTTTTACTTTCGTTTAAAAAAGAAAACTATTTGTTCATTTAAAACAACAACGACAAAAATAATTCCACTATCACGGAAAAGAAATCGAAACGCTGCGGAAGCAAGGAGAGGAGAGAGCCAGAGGGGCAGAGGGACGGGGTTAGGGGGGCGGAGAAGAAAAAGACGCAAAGCGCGAGGGACACGCGGGGCGCAGACAGGAAGCGCAATCTCATTTCATCTCTCCGGGATCCACTTTAAAAACAAATATCTCAAATAACCACACTTACCCTCCGTGATGCTTTATCGTAACAGGATTTTAAAAAATAATTTGCGTTTTCAAGCCGTCAGGAGGAACACCAAAACAAGCCCCTGACTACCCCAAATGCATGGGACTTGGGGGCACGTCGAAACAGAGCCGGAAGGAAGCAGGAAAATCGTCTTGGCATTGCCATATACACCCTCCCTCTCCACCCCCGTTTTACCCGCTCCCCCCCACCCGACCACGGTAATTGAATTGTCACCTGTCCCCAATTCGCCCCCGGCCGCCAAGGCCACTTGGGAAAGTCGGCCTTGCCAAGCGCCCCCGGCCAGTGCGGGCGGCGCAGCAGAGCCCGCGCCCCAGAAGCCGAGGGGTTACACAGGTCTACGTAGAGGCACCGCCGGACACGGTAATTAGGCGCAATTCACACGCCTCCGGCGCACGGAAACTACTTGTCACGATATTTTCAAGGCTCCTTCTTGCCTACTTTCTTCCACTCCTTTCCTGGCGCGCCCCCTCCCCTCCCGGGGGCACTCAGTGTACCCTTCGGAGTTTCGAATCTTTCGGACACTGTAGAATGCGGGGCTCCCCGGGCGCGGGTCCGGCCAATCAGAGTGCCGTCTGCCTCCCCTGGCCAATGGCAGGCGCCACATTGTTGTCCAATTCTGTCTAATGGAGCCCTAAGGAGCAACAATAGAGCGGGCGGGCGGCTCATTGAGAGTCTGCAGTGCAGGGCAGCTGGGGCCCGGCTGTGCGCAGCGTTCGGCGCGCTCCGCGAGGAGACGCGGCGTGGCGAGGCCCGGGTGGGGGGTTCCAGCCAGCTGGCGGGTCCCTAAACGGTCCCCCGGCTCCGATTTCCGAAAGAAGGGTTGGACTCCGAAGCGTTCTGAGGGGTTCCGGAAGTTCGGACATGGTGACTGAAGGAGGGTGACGTGGTCACATAAGGGGCCGGGGGCAAAGAGAAGAGGCCAAGAGTGCCGACGTCGCGAGCGGAGCTGGGAGGCGCGTGCAGCGCCAGCGAAGGAGGAGGATCCCTTAGCTCAACGCAGGTAGTTGAGGGCAGCAGGGAGGGCAGGGGAGGAGGCCTGGCCTGAGGCCCCTGTTGACCAAACCCGGGCAACGCTGGCCTTAGGGACTGCTTGGCCCGAGGGGCCTGAGGAAGAAGCTGAGAGAGGAGAGAGGGGAGGAGTTTAGGATCGTCGGGAGGTGACACCAGGATTCTGTCTCAGGCTCCTGCGGGGACCGGGGAACCCAGAGCAAGCCGTGGAGGAAGCTCGGCGCTGGTGTGTTTGGGCCTTCTTGGCCTGTGGGACGCAGCTGGGACTCCTGTGTTCCCTCGGAGCCAGTTCCAGAGGCTATTCCCCTGCCTCAGCGCTGCCTGCTAAGCCATCCAAGTCCCAGGAACCCAACTCTGATACCAGAATGCAGGTCTCTGCGCCCCAGCCGGGTCCTGCGAGGCCCTAGCGTGGGGAGGGTGCGGCTGACGACTGGGTGCCTGCACCCAGAGGGGAGGAGAGGCAGTGTGAGGTGGTCAGGATCTTTCTCCTGCAATACCTAACTTTTGCAAGACACTTTCTCCTCCCTACTTCTCCAGACTATAATTGCGCCATAGGCTTTACTCCATACTCACCCCAGCCTATGCCTGCAGGTTGTTTTCTTCCCTTCAAGCACACCTCTCTCCTCTGCACAAACCCTGGGACCTGGACACCCGTGTCAGCTGTTTTCTGAGATCCCAAGCTAGCTAATCTTTAGACTGGGTTTGTCTATCCAAAGCTGAATTTTCTCTTTAATCATCTTCCTTGGGCATCCTAAATTCAGCTCCACACCCATAATCTTTACCACTCTACAGAGGCCCACACCACGGGACTGCAGTTCCCATAGTTCCATGGATCCCTGGGTCCCTGGGCCTAACTTTGCCCCTGAGTTGTTTCCTACCCCTCACTCCACTTCCTAGAGCTATGCTTTCTGTTCCTGGTTTTTCTCTTGAACTCTCCTGCTCCCATCAGCAAAAAACAAACCAAAAAGCCTCCAGCCCAACCCTTCACCCTTCCACAAAACTGGACATTTCACTTCGGATGTTTCTGTTTTGTTTTGGCATCAACCTGTTGGGTCAAAATATTTTCTCTCTCATACAAGTTCAATCAAACAAATATTTCTCTCTATCCTATCTCATCCCAATGAAGCTAAACTTTGGCGGGGGGAATACTATTTTCTCCTTCAAACTTTCGTTACATCCATCTGAACCAGTGACTTTCAAACTTTGTTGTTGTTTTTCCTAGCAGAACCACTTATTCAAACGAAATCTTACACTCAGCGCATAAATCAGATATAAGAAGAGCTGTGGTGGGAGTGGGGTGGGGAAGCTCGGCCTTACTCCGACTCCAAAGGCACCTCCTCCTAGAGATTTGACAACCAGTAGCCAAACATCTGCAGCCGAAATTTCCTATCTAATCCTGGTTTCCTCGAGGGTCTGCCGTGGCTTCGCATTCCGTGCCCTCCTCACCGGGAGTCTCTCCCCCCCTTCCCACGGTCTTCCACGCCAGGTCCTGACATGGAGCTACGCTCTGAGTTGCCCAGTGTGCCGGGCGCAGCGACGGCGGCGACGACAACGACGGGGCCGCCCGTGGCATCGGTGGCGTCGGTGGCGGCGGCAGCGGCGGCGGCCGCCTCGCTACCCGTGAGCGTGGCGGGCGGCTTGCTGAGGGCGCCGCCGCTGCTGTTGCGGGCGGCGGAGAAGTACCCGCGGACCCCCAAGTGCGCGCGCTGCCGTAACCACGGGGTGGTGTCGGCGCTCAAGGGCCACAAGCGCTACTGCCGCTGGAAGGACTGCCTGTGCGCCAAGTGCACGCTCATCGCCGAGCGCCAGCGCGTCATGGCGGCGCAGGTGGCGCTGCGCAGGCAGCAGGCGCAGGAAGAGAACGAGGCGCGCGAGCTCCAGCTGCTGTACGGCACCGCCGAGGGCCTGGCGCTGGCCGCCGCCAACGGCATCATCCCGCCGCGGCCCGCCTACGAGGTCTTCGGCTCCGTGTGCGCCGCCGACGGCGGGGGCCCGGGAGCAGGAGCCCCCGCGGGGACCGGAGGCGGCACAGCGGGCGCCGGGAGCGCAGGTGAGCGCACTGCCGGGTCGGGGGGAGAGGGGGACAGGGACCGGGCCCGGGGACGCGCGGCCCAGGGACCTGACCCGGTACTGAGAGAGGAGAATCCCCTTCTCCAAATGTCCGGATTGGTAAGAGTTGACCGCACACCCAGCCCCTAATTTGGGCACAAACACATGAACTCTTCTTTCTCGCTCTCCTGAAGCGTTTGTACTTTACTCCTTTCCTTCCCTGCGGGCCCAGTTGTGAACGCTTTAGTCTTATCTCTATGTAGACACCTCCCGGCTTCCCTGCTCACTTCGCTGCGTCCTCTCTCCAGCCTGGAAATCCGCTTGTCTTCCCTTTTCCTTCATTCTGTGTTTCTCTACAACGGGCAGTTTTCTCCCTCACTTCTCACTTCTCTTCAGAAATCCAGCCCTCTCCCAAGCCCCCTCCCCTGTCCCTCACCTTCTCGATATGGAAGACACCTAGTTCCCTTTCCACCTGTGGTTCCTTTAATCATGTTCCTAATGCCCCTCGGACAGCCGCGTGTTGCGTCCTGCTCCTTTCTAGCTCCTTTGCCAACCTGTCCCCCGTTTTTCAGAGCCGAGCACTCTCCCTTTCCTCGGTGCCCGCTCCTTTTACCCCTGTACTCCCTGCCTGGCCCCACCCTCTTCTTAAAACTCCCTGGGCTTTTTCTGCGGAGGGAGGAAATCAGGCAGACGCCACTGGGGCCCTCTCAGCTCTCAGCTTGGGAGGCAAGAACTTCTTAGGTCTTAATTTTGGAAAGGGTGTCTTATAAATAGGGGTTTTATTGTTGCCTGCAGAGAGGTTTGGGATCCTGTAGATGCCGGAGGCTCCTGTATTTCCAGGCCGTGCTGTCCAGGGCCAGAGGGCGCCCAGCCTGGGCTGGCTCCTGGAACGGCAGAGGTGGAGTGGGCTCTTCCACACAGTGTGTAACGTAGGTGGGAGAGCTGTTGGCTTCTGTTTGAACCCGGGGCCAGGTCACTTTTCCAGGGCAGGGCGGGGCTAGGGAGGAGGCTGAAGGTGAAGGCGTTGGGGCACAGATGTAGGAAGAAGGGCACTGAACACCGAGTGTGCAGGGCACAGGTGGTTGGGTTTCTGGGTGCAGAAAGCGAGCGCTCCCTGGGGGCAGAGGGAGAGATAGAGGGCTGTAGAGACTCAGAAAAGAAGAAATAGTGGGGAGAAAAGAAAGAGCGCTGGCGCCCACTAAACGGGGCTCTGGGAAAGGAAACCGGCTGCGGAGTTGGTCTGGTCGCCTCCCCGTTTCCGTTTTTCACATCTTTTTTTTTTCTCCCTTCCCAGATGCCAAATTACAGAAGTTTGACCTATTTCCCAAGGCGCTGCTCCAAGCAGGCCGTCCGGGCAGCCCGCCGCCGCCACCCGGGAAGCCCTTGTCACCCGACGGCGCGGACTCGGGTCCCGGGACGTCGTCCCCGGAGGTGCGGCCGGGCTCGGGCTCCGAGAACGGCGACGGAGAGTCCTTGTCGGGGTCGCCCCTGACCCGGGCCTCCAAGGAGGGAGGCGGCAGCTGCCTGGGCAGCGTCGGCCCCGGCGGCGGCGGCGAGGAGGACAGCCCCGGGTCCGCCAGCCCGCTGGGCTCTGAATCCGGGTCGGAGGCCGACAGAGAAGAGGCGGAGGCCGCGCCAGCTCCCGGGCTGGGCGGGGGCCCGGGGCCGCGGCAGCGGACGCCGCTGGACATCTTGACGCGCGTTTTCCCGGGGCACCGGCGAGGCGTCCTGGAGCTGGTGCTGCAGGGCTGCGGCGGCGACGTGGTGCAGGCCATCGAGCAGGTGCTGAACCACCACCGCGGGGGCCTGGCCGCCGGGCTCGGCCCCGCCCTGCCCTCCGACAAGGCCGCAGCGGGCGCGGTGGCAGCGGCGGACGAGGGCTGGCCGGGCCGCGTGGACGCCGCCGCCGCCGCCGGGGGACCCGGGCTGCCCGCGCCGCTGCAGGCCGGCCCCGCCGCGCCCCCGCACCACAGACCTCTGCTGGCCGGCGCCATGGCCCCCGGGACGCTGGGCTCTCTGAGCAGCCGCTCGGCTTTCTCGCCTCTGCAGCCCAACGCCAGCCACTTCGGCGCCGACGCGGGCGCCTACCCGCTGGGCGCGCCGCTCGGCCTCAGCCCGCTGCGCCTGGCCTACTCGGCGGCGGCGGCGCACAGCCGCGGCCTGGCCTTCATGGCGCCGTACTCCCCCGCGGGCCTGGTGCCCGCGCTGGGCTTCCGCCCGCCCGTGGACTACGCCTTCAGCGACCTCATGCGCGACCGCTCCGCCGCCGCCGCCGCGGCGCACAAGGAGCCGGCCTACGGCGGCGGCCTGTACGGGCCCCTGGTCAACGGCGCCCCCGAGAAGCAGTAGGGCGAGCGGCCCGCGGCGGGGCGGCCCCACACCCGCAGCCTGCCCGGTTCCCGTGCCGGGGACGCCTCCTGGGCCGTGCGCTCTCCGCAGCCCGGCTGCGGTCTGCTCGCTCCGAGGTGGTTCTCAGTCCTGTTTTGAAGAGTGAGGGGGGAAGCCGAGCGCGGGCGCAGCTCCGGGCGGTGTCTCGGAGGAGGCGCGCGGCTCGGTCCTCGTCCCCGACCTCCTTCCTCCCCAGGCCTCCCAGACGCTCCGAAGGGGACAGTCCTTGCGAATTCGAAGGCTGCTTCCTAAGCCCACGTCCTGCCGCTCCTTAGGCTACCCCCCCCCGCCCGCGCGCTCAGATGGATGGCAGGATAGTTCCAGAGTTGTCGTGTTTCCCTCTCCCTTTAAAGAATTTTAAATATTTGTTCTAACAAATATAAATTTAGGATGTATAAATCTCTTGGCACTGAGTCGAGTCTTTGGGACACACATATATATCCATATCAGTTGTGAAGAAAAAGGAAACGAGTCCTCCAGTGCACTTTCCTCGTTGCGGTACTTGTCGCTCTTTGTTGCTTATGCCGATAAGCATGGGTGTCCTTGGTGCAGTGTGAGTTTTATATATGTATAAATCTATATATAATCTATACACATATATACAAGCCAGTGTATGATGTTATAAAATGGAATTCTAAGTTATTAATTGTAACCTGTAGGTGACCTCGGTATTAACGTGAAAAAAATCAAAATAAGCAAAAAAAAAAAAAAAAAAAAAAAGGACAAAATGGAGAAAATTAGACTATGCGCGCATTGTTCTATCAGGTTTTATAGACTAAGTATATTGTAAACTCGGGACGAACCCTGCCCACCTGCGCTCCGCCCGGGCCGGTCGAGGTGGCACCGAAGCGGGAGCAGAGCGACGTGCGGCCGAGCCGGACCCGCCGCGGCCCGAGGTCCGCCCTCTCCGCCCCGGACTCGCCGAGCGCCCCGGCGACGGGCGGACGCGGGAAGCGCTGCTGCAGAGAACGGCTCACTTTGTGCTTTCCTTTGCATAGACACGAGCTAGAAATAAATGTTATTTTCTAAGAAAACAACATCGAATCCGTCCTCGCTCCTCCGGCAGCGAGGGGGATTGAAAAATTGCTTTCCGGCTCGGTGCCAGGGAGAAGCTGGACCGAGGTCCCGCCGCGGCTCCGGCCCTCGGGGATCCGGGAGGAGCGGCGCCCGCTGCGCGCCGGGCACCGTGTCCCTCCCTCTTCCCGCTTCGGCGCGCGGCTCGGGCGGAGTCGCCTCGTCAGGGCTCTCGGTCCCTGGGGGTCGAGCCTCCTCCGGAACCGAGGGGCTGACAACCAGGTTCTGGTTCTCCCCGGGGCGCGGATTGGGGTGCAACCCGGGTCGTGAACGGCGCGTCTCCCTTCTCCGAAAGCTTTGGGGGCGCAGAGGAGGCAGCTGGGAAGGGAGGACGGTCTCCCACAGTTATTTTGGGCGGTACCGGGAGTTATTGGGGGCATTGCGGTGCGCGCCCACCCGAGGCAGTGACCCGCGAGTGCGGTGCGGACGCGCCCTCCAGCCGGACCCCACTGCGCCCCGGTGCTGCCCTCCTCACTGCGCCCCGGTGCTGCCCTCCTCACTGCGCCCCGGTGCTGCCCTCCTCACTGCGCCCCGGTGCTGCCCTCCTCACTGCGCCCCGGTGCTGCCCTCCTCACTGCGCCCCGGTGCTGCCCTCCTCCCGCGGAGCCGGGCGCGCTGTCGGCTCCCGGGCCGACCCCCTCCGCCCGAGGTCCGTCCCGCTCCCGACAGGGCGACTCCCCCTCCTCGGGAAACAGGGCGCCCTCCCCTCCGCCGGCCCCGGCGACGTCCCAAGGTAAACTTCTGGGGCGGCTCGAGTTCCGCCAGGCGGTGAAACTTAATAGCAGGACAAGAAAAACGGTTTAATAAAGAAGGGCTTTAATAGGGAACTAATTTGATTGAGTTGCCTAATTCCACTTTAATTGGAAAGGGGTTTGGCTGTTTGGTTATAAAGTGCGAGGGTGACGGTGAGAAGTGGGGGGGGCAGGAGCGAAAGAAGAAAGATGGGGGACGAGAGAGGTGGGGCAGGAGAGAGAGAGAGAGAGAGAGAGAGGAGGGAGAGAATGAAGACAGGAAGGAGAGAAGAGGGAGAGGGGAGGAAAGGCCGAGGGGAGAAGAGTCCTTAGAAGTAGCGGCAGGCGCGAGTCGGGGCGTCTGGATGTGAACCTCTGTCCGTCCCGCCGCCTCTCCGGCCTCCCTCCCTCCCTCCCTCGCTCCACGTTCCCCGGAGCCTCCCGGCCTCTCTCAGCCCGTGTGCAGCCGTCCCCTTCCCGCTTCTGCCTTCATCCCACCCACGGGAGCCTGACAGGCCTGGGGTCCTAGTTTTCAAGAGGGAACGACCCACGCGGCGGCCCCTGGAGCCCCTCGGTGGGTCCCCGCCGAGGCCGCAGCCAGACCCGGGGCGGGCCCGGGGGCCGTGCTACCCACCCGCCCGGACCTCCGGAGCTTCGTAGATTTCGTATTTTATTTCACTCTCATAGCAAACCCGAAAGAATCCAGTGAGTTTTATTATGATTATGATTATGATCAACTCCATTTCACAGAGGAGGAAAACTGAGGTCCAAAGTGGTTCAGGGACCTGTCCAGTCACTCGGGGTTCCGGGCCTCCTCCCCTCCCCGCTGTTCCAGTGGCCGAGTCCTCTTCATCCTCCCAGGAGGAGCTCTCTCCTGGCCGGCAGTGGGGACTCGGCAGAAACGCCCTCCCCTGTTCTCCTGTGGCCCAGAGCAGGAACGCGGCCTGGCCGTGGACCCCAGAGAGGCCGTGGTCCCAGCTGTGGCTGTGAGCGTCTCGGTGGCGGTCAGCATGATTCCAGTGAGGACACCAGAGGGGTCGAGTAGTGGGGGCTCTCGGTTCCTCTCCTCCCGGCCGGCAACTCTCCGTGGGCCAGGCCCCGGGGTGAAAACTCGGGGCGCTGAGTCACAGCCTTGACGCCTGGCAGCATCCTGCACCCACGCGCACCCCTGACCCCACTGTCCACCGCGCCGTCGGGAAGATCGGGGCCCAGAGTCGCACGTCCAGGCTCCGAGCAGCTGGAGTCAGAACCCAGGAGCTGGAGCCAGGTCGCGAGCAGGTGGCGGCGTGGATGGGGGAGGCGAAGGGAGCTGCCGTGGCCGGTGGGAGCGGACTAGGGCCTGAGCTCGACTTCAGGTCGCCGTTGCAGGTGAGGACAGGGGCAGGAACATCAACTCTTTTCTGCGGGGGAGTGGCGGGGAGATGGGGCCTTTACTGTCCATGTTTATTCCCAAACTTCCCCCTTCTGCTGGACCCGACCTGGCCCGGGGCACTGAGCGGACCTGGGCCCAATCTCCTGGGGGAGCTCTGAATGTTGGGGAAACAGACTCACCAGGTGTTAGTTGTTTATAAATTATTTTTTTTCTCCTCCTCCTTCCCCTCTCCTCCTTCTCTTTCTTCATAACAACAGCAGCAGCTACACACTACCGAGTGCCTGCCTACCAGCTGCCAGGTTTGTACTAAGCTTGTTCTAATCAGGATCCTGCTCAGTGGACGAGAAAGGGCATCGAGCTGGGATCCAGGCTCTGTCGCTAGTTTGCTTTATTCATTCATGGACGACTTCAGTCAGCAAATATTTGCTAGGTACTACTGTGTGCCCAGTCCAGTTCTAGGAGCTTGGGATACCAAGTTTTGAAAACAGGCATCATTACTGCCCTCTCAAAATCCACAGGATGGTGGGGCTGCAGCCGCAACTAAACCGACAAGGAGGACACACTGATAAGGGCCCCCAGAGCCCGGGAGGTGCCCACCGAAAGGAGAGCTAGGTAGGATCCTGCACTTCAGTTTCCTCCTCAATTCAAGGGGCTAATAATAGTGTCTGCCTCTCTGGGTGCTGTGATGATCAGCTCAGGTAATTTGCAGAAAGCTTAGCTCACTGCCTGCTTATGAGGTGTTCATTTTCATTCTTAGGTCCTGAGGTGTAGGTATCGCCCCATTTCACAGAGGGTTAAGCGCCTCAGAGAGATTGAGTGGCTGGAGAAAGTTCTTATAAATCCTCTGAAGTGTTGGCCCTGGCTGGGTAGCTCAGTTGATTCGAGTGTCATCCCAACATGTTAAGGTTGTGGGATCTTTTCCAGGTCAGGGCACATGCATGAATCAACCAATGAATGCATAAGTAAGTGGAACAGCAAATCAATGATTCTCTCTCTCTCTCCCCCTTCCTCTCTTTGTTTAAAATCAATTGAAAGAAAGAAAGAAAGAAAGAAAGAAGAAAAAAAAAAGCTTCTAAAGTGTCACAGGTTATTGGAGATGTCCTGCTCAGAGCAGGCAGCCACAGAAAAAGATCATCAGATGGGAGAGGGTAGGCCTTGGAGATGCTTCTAAAAGAAAGCAAGGCTGTACCTGAGTCCTGAGGGCACTGGTGAGGGGCAGCATTGTGACCTATGGCAGGAGGTTGGTGGGGGAGTGAAGGGTCCTTGTGGAGGAACGGGTGAAGAGGGACAGGCTGTGACGTTGGACAGAAATCAGAGGTCAGATCACGGAGAGCACGAGGGACCTGGGTTCCAGAGGGAAGGAGTCACCGGCAGCATCATCTGTTGGCCTGTGCTTTTGGGTTGGCTAGATTGTAGGGGAAGGGCTGAACCCTTCGGAGAAGGAGGAGCCGTGAGAAACAGAGGCACCCAGAAATGATCCGTAGGAGAAGGGACAGGGAAAGAAGAGGTTGGCTTCAAGAACTGCTGGGAGTCAAACTCTCCACTATTGATCCACCATGGGGAGTGAACCAGGGAGGAGGACTCTCCGATGGATCTTAGGTGTCTGTGGTGGGTGACTCACTGCTGGTGACACTCAGAGTTATGGGCCACTGGAGCACAGCCAAGATTGAAGTGTGAGGAAAAACATTCAGTGTTCAACATACAGTGTTTGAGGGGCTTATGGTGGTTTGAGGGTGGATGTAGACACCCAATAGTACAAAGAGTCAGCATATGGGTGGCTGCAGGGCCTTGGTAGAGATGACGTATTTTCCCTTCATGCCCATAGGACGAAAGACTGCCTTAGTAGTGGCCACAGGGCATGTGTGTGTGCGCATGTGTGTGCGTGCATGTGTGTGTGTGTGTGTTGAGAACCCAGGCATTAGAGTTCTACCTTTCACCAGTTCTGTTCATGCCAAGAAAGCTAGTCTCTTCAAAGCATTCTCTTAAAATTTTGCACCTTGTAAAGGTCTCTGTCCTGGGGTAGGACCCTGGGCAGCCTGTCATTGTGACACCAATTAAGCTTAATCTTCAGGGTTCCCCAGCTGTACAGGTAGGTCCCTTTCAACCTGTCCATGCCCTCCCCCTCCTGAAGCTGTAGGCTCAGGGCTGTTCTTCCCTCTCTCGTTTGTCCATCCCCACCTCCCCAGGCTCCTGCCTTCCAGCCGCTCAGACTCAGAACAGACCGATGCACTTTCCTGCTTCTTTGTACATGTAAGCCCCTCTCTCTGCAAAGCCCTTTCCTGGCCCTCTACTTTGAGGATCATTCTCACCTCTCCTAAGTCCCAGTGATAGCAATGGAGCTTCAAGTTCAGGATTTGTGGTCTGTACAGACCCCTTTCAAGGCCTTCAATTTGTGCTTGTGGTCAAGTGACTTCTTTTTCTTGAAGTTTCAGTACCCAATAAAAATTTTAGCTGCTACAGCCCAGCTTAGGTCCCACCTCCTGGCTTCCTGCTACTGTTAACTATTGCTGCATAACAAGTGACCCCAAAATTTAGTGACCTAAGAAAATAACCATTTTATTAACTCATAATTCTATGGGTCAAAAATTTGGCATGGCAGAGTCATTCCTTTGTTCCATAGAATGGTGATGGAAGGCTCATCAGTACTCAGCTGGTACATTTGTTGGTCTGCAGGGTAACAACTTCGGTCACATATCTGGTACCTCTGCATAGATGCCTGGAAAGCAAGGCTCAGCTAGACCACCGATTGCTGCATACACGCAGCCCTTCCATCACGGTGGCCTCAGGGATCAGACCTCTTACATGTTGACTCAGGTTTCCAGGAGCAGATGTTCCAATGAGCAAAGTGAAAGCTACATGGCCCTTGGTGATCTTGCCTTATAGGTCAAGGGATGTGACAAGACCCTACACTTTGCAAGTGACTGACACCCATGTCATACTGACTTAGAAAGAGAGAGTTGACCTCCTCCTTCAGGCTTCTGCAGCAAATAGGACCTACCTGCTGGAAAACCAAGCTTTCAAGATAGTTGACTCTTTGCCACTTTCAGGCAATGAGTCGAAGGCATTGTAGAGTCGAAGCTTTATAAAACATGCTACTTGCTTTTCCATTTTATTTTTCAAGGGACAAGAATTTGGGATCCTATAAGTTTTGATTCAAATTCATTTTGGGATAACCCTGGCCAGGTAGTTCAATTGGTTAGAGCATCATCCCAATATGCCAACTTTGCAGGTTTGAGTCCCAATCAGGGCACAAACAAGAATCAACCAATGAATGCACAAATAAGATGAACAACAAATTGACATTTCTCCCTCTGTCTCAAAAAATTAATATATATATTTTTTAATTTAAAAAATTCATCTTAGGTTGTGCCATGATAAGGCTGTAAGATATTATTGGATTGAAGTTTCATTGGCTCTGGTGCTAAGAGACTCAATATTTCTGGGATTTTCTGATGCATTTTTAATTTTGAAAACCTTTTATTATGAAAAATTTCAAGCATATAAAAAGGAGAGAGAAGAGTATAATAAATCTTTATATACTCATCAAGTAATTTCAATAATTATTAACATTGGCCATATTTGCTTCACCTAATTTTTTCTCTGAAGAATTAAAAGTAAATTATAGATATTATGAAATTCCACTGTGAAGTACTTCAGAATTCATCTCTAAAACATGAGACATTTTCTAACAAAACCACAATATCATTTTTATATACTATCAATGTCATATCCCTGGGACCTTTTAGTGCACTGGTTTCTCGCTTCTAAGGTCAGTTTCTGTCTAAGGGCTTTTTATTTCAGAACCACAGAAGAGAGTGGCACACCAGTTTGGGGTCGTGAGAGGCATCCTTCTCAGAGTAGTCAGTGAGTGGGTGCATTGTTTGTAGAGAATTTAAAACAATAGTAATACTGACTATAAGTTGGTTTGCTTTGGAAATTACTACCATAGGCCAGCAATTCTAAACAATTTCAGAGATAAAATATTACTCACCTCAAAAAACTCTAGTTGGTGGTCAAAGTTTAAAACAACCTAGATTGTTGAATTTAAATTATATTTGCACCTGTGCACGGGCATGCGTATGCAGATATATACACACATATGAAGTACTTTTATTAATATTGTATCTTAAATGGTTACATTATTTTTTATGTTTACATACAGCAACACTGACTTTTTTCATAGTACGTTTCTAAGTTTGAACATATATATAGATTCGTGTAACCACCATCACAATCAGATTCTGAACATTTCCATCAACCCAGAAAACCTCCTGGTGCTGCTCCTCTATGATCAAAACTTCTCCCCAGCCTCTAAGCCAGTGGTTCTCAAACTTTTTGAAGTCGGGGAACATTTAAAATCCTACAAATAATTGTAGGCGCACTGTATACAAATTTCTGAGAAATATGTTACAATAATTAAGTAAAATATTAAAGAAAAAAATATAAAGTCCAAGTGTGCTTTTATGGTATTAAATGAAATAAATATGACAAAATTAAATTTATTCTGACATTAAAAGACATCTTTATGTTACCTTTTTTTTTTTTTTGTACTTTTCTGAAGCTGGAAACGGGGAGAGACAGTCAGACAGACTCCCGCATGCGCCCGACCGGGATCCACCCAGCACACCCACCAGGGGCGACGCTCTGCCCACCAGGGGCCGATGCTCTGCCCCTCTGGGGGGGTCGCTCTGCCGCGACCAGAGCCACTCTAGCGCCTGGGGCAGAGGCCAAGGAGCCATCCCCAGCGCCCGGGCCATCTTTGCTCCAATGGAGCCTTGGCTGCGGGAGGGGAAGAGAGAGACAGAGAGGAAGGAGAGGGGGAGGGGTGGAGAAGCAGATGGGCGCTTCTCCTGTGTGCCCTGGCCGACAATTGAACCCAGGACTTCTACATACCAGGCCAACGCTCTACCACTGAGCCAACTGGCCAGGGCCTATGTTACATTTTTTGAGTTATGCTTTTCAGAATTCATAAAAAAGAGGAGTTAAAAACTTTTAAAAACTACAAAAATGTTATCTTTTTATATATATAGATACATTCTTAGTAAGATTTAGTAAATTGGCAGGTCCGAGCACAAATGTGTATTTTCATTTTTGTGTTTATGAGAAACACAAGCCTGATGTGTCCTAGCGATTTCTTCCATGTTTGGGCATATATTTGAAAGGCAAACTTTCATTTCCTCATCAATACATTGAAGAATTCCTCTCTTTTTACTCTTAATCGTGTTGAGTGCAGAAAACCTCCACCATATATATATCATCTTAACTTTACACCAAACAAAGGATAGAAGAAACTTGCCTCCAGTCTTTCTGGAGAACATAGGGGGTAGTGTAAACAATCCAGCACCACAGCTTAACAGCCTTTTGCAACCTAATCAGGCAAGTGAGGTGGGATGTTGGACAGACTATCAGCTTACAGCTGATTTCCACACCTCTGTGTCCCAAAAATCTAAACTTCAAAAACCCTGTTGGTTATTTGGTCCCCGACAGGCACATATTTCTCTGGAATACCATAGGATGCACCTGGAAATCTTCAAGGGCGCACCAGTGCACCCTGGCACACACTTTGAGAACCACTGCTCTAAGCCCTCGCAACCGCTGACCTGTTCTGCCTTTACAGTTTCTTCTTTTCCAGCATGTTATAAAAATGAAATCATACAGTATGTAGTTCTTTGACTTAGCATAATGCCCTGAGGAGTGTTGAAGTTGTTGCATGTGTCAAAGTTAATTCCTATGTATTTCTGCATAGATTCAATTATTTAGCTGTTCTCTGTTTGTTACTCCACTCACTGTTTTTTTTTAAAATTTATTTATTGTTTTTAGAGAGAGACAGTGAGAGAGAGAGAGAGAGAGAGAGAGAAAGACTGATTTGTTGTTCCACTTATTTATGCATTCATTGGTTGATTCTTGTATGTGCCCTGATCAGGGTTCAAACCTGCAACGTTGGCGTACGGGGTCAACCCTATCTAGTCAGCTGAGTTATTTGGCTAGGGCTTCCACTAACTGCTGAAAGACATTTTGGTTGTTTTCATTTTTTGGTGATTATGAATGGAGCTGCTATAAACATTCATGAACAGGCTTTTTAAAAATATTTTTTATTTATTGATTTTAGAGAGAGAAGAATGAAGGGAGAGAGAGAAAGTGTGAGACAGAAACATTGATCTGTTTCTGTATGTGCCCTGACTTTGGAGCAAACCGGCAACCTTTGCATATCTGGACGATGCTCTGACCACCTGAGCTATCTGGCCAGGGTTCATGAACAGGCTTTTGTGTCATAAGTTCTCGTTTGTCCAGGGTAAACACTTGAGCATATGATTGCTAGGTCATATGGTAAATAAATATTCAACTGTATAAGATGTTGCCAAACTGTTTTCCAGAGGAGCTATACTGTTTTGCATTCTAGCCAGCAACATATGAGAGATGCCACATTAGTGTACTTGTCTCAAATTTTTTTTTTTTGTATTTTTCTGAAGTTGGAAATGGGGAGGCAGTCAGACAGACTCCTGCATGCGCCCAACCAGGATCCACTCGGCATGCCCACCAGGGGGCGATGCTCTGCCTATCTGGGGAGTCGCTCTGCTGCAACCAGAGCCACTCTAGCGCCTGAGGCAGAGGCCACAGAGCCATCCTCAGCGCCCGGGCCAACTTTGCTCCAATGGAGCCTTGGCTGCAGGAGGGGAAGAGAGAGACAGAGAGGAAGGAGAGGGGGAGGGATGGAGAAGCAGATGGGCGCCTCTCCTGTGTGCCCTGGCTGGGAATCAAGCCCAGGACTTCCGCACGCCAGGCCGACGCTCTACCACTGAACCAACCGGCTAGGGCCTCAACTCTTTTTTTTTTAAAAGCCATTCCAAGAGTAGTGCAGTGGTATCTTATTGTGGTTTTAATTTGCATTTTCCTAACAGCTAATCATCTTAAGCACCTTTTTATGTACTTATTTTTCATTCATATATCTTCTTTGCTGAACTGTATGTTCAAATACTTTTGCCCAAATTTTAAATTTTGGGTTTATTTTTTATGGTTGAATATTTTAAAATAATAGCTTTATTAGATATAATTTATATACCATACAATTCAGCTACTTAAAGTGTGCAATTCAATGACTTATAGTATATTCCCATATACTATATAGTGAAACCCTCACCATGATCAGATTTAGAACATTTTTGTCACCTCTACAAGAAATTTAATACTCATTAGCAGACACTACCCACTTGCTCCAAACTTTCCAAATTAGTGTACAGCCACTAATTTACTTTCTGTCTCTACAAATTTGTCTGTCTGGAAGAATCATATGAACGGAATCAAACACCATGTGGTCTTTTTTGGTTCCTGACCTTTTTCACTTAGCACAGTATTTTCAAGGTTCATCCATGTTGTAGCATGGATGAGTATTCATTCCTTTTCATTGCTGAATAATACTCCATGGCATGGATATACCACATTTTGTTTATCCATTCACTTGTTGATGGACATTTGAGCCTTTTCTGCTTTGTGGCTATTATGAATAATATTGCTATAAACATTTGTGTACCCGTTTTTGTGTGAAGATATGTTTTCATTTTTCTTGGCTATATACCTAGGAGTGGCATTGTTGGATCATATTATAATTCTATCTTTAACCTTTGGGGGAACTACCAACTTTTCCACAGCAACTATGACCATTTTACAATCCCACCAGCAGTGCAATAGGGTTCTAATTTCTCCACATCATTATCAACAGTTGTTATTATTTGCCTTTTGGCAGTGGCCTCTTTTTGTGGTTTTGATTTGTATATTCCTGAAGGTCAATGATGCTGAGCATCTTTCCATGTACTTTAAAAAAATTTCTTTTAAATTTTTTTATTTTTATTTATTCATTTTAGAGAGGAGAGAGAGAGAGAGACAGAGAGAGAGACAGAGAGAGAGAGAGAGAGAGAGAGAGAGAGAAGAGAGAGAAGGGGGGAGGAGCTGGAAGCATCAACTCCCATATGTGCCCTGACCAGGCAGGGCCAGGGTTTCAAACTGGCGACCTCAGCATTTCCAGGTCGACACTTTATTCACTGCGCCACCACAGGTCAGGCCTCTATGTTCTTTTTGACCACTTTTCTATCTTCTTTGTAGAAATATCTATTCAAGTCTTTTGCCCATTTTTAATTGGGTTGTCTTTTTGTTATTGAGTTGTAAAATTTTTTTATATACAAGCCCCTTATCAACTAGATAATTTGTAAATATTTTCTCCCATTCTAGTGTTGTCTTTTAACTTTCTTGGTGGTGTCATTGCAATACTGGTTTTTAATTTTGGTGAAGTACAATTTATTTGTTTTTATTTCCTTTGTTGTTTGTATTTTTGATGTTATATATAAGAAGCCACTGCCTAAACCCATGATGGCGAACTTTTTTATAAAAACCGTCCACTTCTGCAATGCTGGTCAACCTGGTCCCTCCTGCCCAGTAGTGGGCGTTCCAGCTTTCATGGTGGGCGGTAGCGGAGCAACCAAATGGCACCGCGGTTGGTCCACGATAAAAGCTGGACCGCCTACTAGTGGGCAGGAGGGACCAGGTTGACCAGCACTGCAAAAGTGGGCGGTTTTATAAAAAGGTTCGCCATCACGAGCCTAAACTAAGGTGATGAAATTGTATACTTATATTTTTTCTTTATAGAGTTTTATAGTCTTAATTCTTTTATTGATCTTTGATCCATTTTGAGTTGGTTTTTGCAATATGTGTGAGGTACAGTCTTAAATCATCCTTTTGCATGTGGACATCTCATTGTCTCATTACCATTTGTCAAAAGATGATTTTTTTCCCCTTGAATTGTCTTGGCAATTGTCAGAACAATCATAAATGTGTGGCTTATTTTTAAATTCTGAGTTCTTTCTGTTGATCTATGTCTATTTTTATGCCAATACCATACTCTCTTGATTACTGTAGTTTTGAGATAAGTTTTGAAATTGTATAGAAGTGAGCCCTTCAACTTTGTTTGTCTTTTTCAAGATTATCATGGCTATTTTATGTCTCTTGAATTTCCATATGAAGTTTAGGCTTTGATTTTCAATTTCTACAATGAAGTCAGAAAGTTGGTGTAGATCACGTTAAATCTTAAATTTGAGAAGTAGTCCCATCATAACATTAAATCTTCTGATCAATGAACATAGGATATCTTTCTTTTTTTTTTTTTGTATTTTTCTGAAGCTGGAAACGGGGAGAGACAGTCAGACAGACTCCCGCATGCGCCCGACCGGGATCCACCCAGCACACCCACCAGGGGCGACGCTCTGCACACCAGGGGCCGATGCTCTGCCCCTCTGGGGGGGTCGCTCTGCCGCGACCAGAGCCACTCTAGCGCCTGGGGCAGAGGCCAAGGAGCCATCCCCAGCGCCCGGGGCCATCTTTGCTCCAATGGAGCCTTGGCTGCGGGAGGGGAAGAGAGAGACAGAGAGGAAGGAGGGGGGGTGTGGAGAAGCAAATGGGCGCCTCTCCTATGTGTCCTGGCCGGGAATCGAACCCGGGTCCCCCGCACGCCTGGCCAACGCTCTACCGCTGAGCCAACCGGCCAGGGCCAGGATATCTTTCTATTTAGTTTTTTAAAATTTCTTTCAACAAAGTTTTGCAGTTTCCAGAGAACAGAAGTTTGTACTTCTTTTCACAAATTTATTTCTAAGTATTTTATTATTTTTGATGTTTTGTTATTTTAAAATAAATTGTTCTCTTAATTTAATGTTTGGATTATTCATTGTAAGTGTTTAAAAACACAATTTATTTTTGTATGTTGACATGTATCCTTTATTCTTGCTAACTCATTTATTCATCCAAACAGTGTTTTTTCCAGTGGGTTCCTTAGGGTATTCTGTACAAGATTATGTTCTCTACAAACAAAGATAGTTTTATTTCCTCATTTCTAGTCTAGATGCCTTTTTATTTCACTTTGTGACTAAGTTTCTTAGCTAGAATTTCCAAAAAAAAATGTTGAATAGAGAGGCAAGACTGAACATCCTTGTTTTGTTCCTGATATTAGGGTGAAATCCTTCAATTTCTCACCATTAAATATAATAATAGCTGTGCATTTTGTGTAAATGCCCTGTATTAGGTTGAGGAAGTTCCCTTTTAGTACTAGTGTGTTGAGTGTTTTTATCATGAAATGGTGTTAAATTTTGTCCAGTGCTTTCCCTATATCAGTTGAGATGATGATATGACTTTATCACTTATTTATTCAGGTGGTATATTATATTAATTGATTTTTGGACTTTAAACAAACATTATATTCTTGAAGCAAATATAAACTGGTCATGCTGTATAAAAGTTTTTGCATGTTGGTAGATTCCGTCTGCAATATTTTGTTATAAACTTTTGCATTTATATTCATAAGGCATATTGGTCTGTAGTTTTCTTTTCTTGTGATGTCTCTGTCTGTTTTGGTATCAAGGTATTGCTTTTTTGTAGAATGAGTTGGGAAATAGTCTTCTCTCATCTATGTTTTGGAAGAGTTTGTGAAGAATTGGTATTGATTCTACCTTAAATATTTGGTAGAATTTACCAGTAAAACTATTTGGGCCTGGAATATTCTTTGTGGGTATTTTTTTTTACTACTAATTCTATCTCTTAACTTGTAATAGATGTATGCACATTTTCTGTTGCTTCTTGAGTCAGTTTTCATAGTTTGCATCTTTCTAGGTTGTCCATTTCATCTAAATTATCTAATTTCTACTTTTTAAAGATTTTATTTATTCATTTTTAGATAGAAGAGAGAGAAAGAGAGAGAGAGAGAAGGGGTCGGAGCAGGAAGCATCAATTCCTATATGTGCCTTGACCAGGCAAGTCTGGGGTATTGAACCGGCGACCTCAGTGTTCCAGGTCGATACTTCAGCCACTGTGCTACCACAGGTCAGGCTATAATTCTTTTTAAAAAAGTTTTGTAAGGCTAGTTATAATGTCCCTTCTTTCATTCCTGATTTTAGTAATTTGAGTCTTCAGTCCTTTTTCATGATCAGTCTAGTTAAATGTTTGTCAAATTTGTGATTCTTTTCTAAAAACCAACTTCATTTTTGTTTTCTCTATTGTCTTTCTATGCTTTACTTTATTAATCTCCACTCTATTATTTCCTTCCTCTTATCTGCATTGGATTTAGTTTGTTCTTTTTATTGTTGTGTGTTGAGCATTCTTTATATATTCTGGATACAAGTCCTTCAGGATTTACAAACAGATTCTTCCAGTCTTTAGCTTATCTTCTCATTCTCTTAACAATATCTTTCACAGACCAAAAGTTTTAAATTTTCATAAAGTCCAGTTTATAAATTCTTAATGGATTGTGCTTTTGACATCCATTTTGCCTAACAAAGATTTTCTTTTTTCTTTTAAAAATTTAATAGCTTTATATTTTGCCTTTAGATCTATGATGCATGTAGAGTTAATATTTGTAGAAGGCATAAAGTATAGGTTTAAACTCATTCTTTTGCATATGGATGACCAAATGTTCCGACACTATTTGATTAGAAGATTATCCTTTCTTTATTGAATTGCATTTGCACTTTAGTCAAAGGATCAGTTGCCACATTTTTGTGCATTTGTATTGTTTCTGGACTCTGTTTTCTACCATTGATTTATGTATTTATCCTTTTGCTAATACCACACTGTCTTCATTACTGTAACTTTATAGTAAATATTAAAATTGGGTGCCATGACAGAGGACTAAATAGACACTTCTCTAAAGAGGACATATAGAAGGCTAATAGATATATAAAGATGCTCAACATCACTAATTGTCAGAGAAATGCAAATTAAAACCAGAGTAAGATATCACCGTATACCTGCCAGAATAGCTGTCATCAATAAATCCACAAATGACAACAGTTGGCAAGAATGTGGAGAAAAGGTAAACTTCACGCACTGCTGGTTAGAATGCAGATTCGTGCAACCACTGTGGAAACAATAGGGAAGGTCCTTAAAAAATGAAAAGTGTAACTGCTTATGACCCAGTGACTTCTCTTCTGGGGATTTATAACAAAACAAAACCCAAACACTAATTCTAAAGAATGTATGCACCTCTATGTTCATTGCAGCATTACTTACAATAGCCAAGATATGGAAGCAACCTATGTGTTCATCAATAGACAAGTGGATAAAAAAAAGTTATGGTACATATATACAATGGAATATTATTCAGCCATAAAAAGAATTAAATAGAAATCTTGCTACTTGTGACAGCTTGGATGTACCTAGAGGGTATTATGCTCAGTGAAATAAGTCAGTCAGAGAAAGACAAGTACCATATATAATTTCATTTATATGTAGAATATAAAGAAAAAATAAATTAACAAACAAAATTGAAGCAGACTCATAGAGTCATGGCCAGGTAGCTCAATTGGTTAGAGCATTGACCCAATACACCAATGCTATGGGTTTGATCCCTAATCAGGGCACATGCAAAAAACAACCAATGAGCGCATAAATAAGTGAGAGGCTCAGTTAAGTTTACTGTCAACTCCCAAGGCTCCAAGCTCTATTGTGAAAACTAGAGGGCCTTCATAGCACAATTTAAAGAAACTCATCTCCTGCAACGGGAAGGCAGACCATGTCAAAAATCAGCCCAAGATTTGATTGTAAGCATGGCTGAGTTACAGAAGAGACTGACTCTACAGCCCTAGTAAGTCTGGGCTAAAGTCAGAGTCTCAGTAGAGCAGAAGTGAGACCCTGAAACTTGGGATTCAGACTTGAGAAACTCAGACACCTCACACTCTGCTGAGCCCCGTAGGTTGGCACAAATGCCTCCCTTCCCTGAGTTGACAATGGACTTAACTGAGCGGGACAGATTCTTTTTCTTCAAGGCTTCTGTGGCAGGTAGTGGAAGCTAATCAGCTCCGCTATCCTTACCGTTACTATTGCTGCCATAGCTCTCCAGTGCTGGGGCTGTTACACAGCCTTCAATTCCCTTTCCACTTGTTCGTCTGCCCCATCCTTCACAGGCCAGAGTCGTTAATGGTGATGCTGCTAAAGCATCCCACTTCCCACCAGAAATGGGATTTTTTTTTTTTTTTTTTTTTTTTTTTTTTTACCATCTTAGTGATTTTATTCTAGACTCTTTTCCTGAGCTCTTCTTTCCTGGGTCATATCTGTTACCAACTGCTTAGTGTGGGTTTCTCCCAAAGTTAATCTGGAGACAAGATTGTGGGTGTAAGTAGTTTATTTGGGCGGTAACCCTAAAGTGGTACAGAGAAGAAGGAGTGTGGAAGTGAGACAGGAAATGGAGAAAAGCTAACAAAGGGTAGGCTAATGAATGGGTTACCTCTGGCATCACTTGGCACCCAGTTCAACTGGGGACCCTTTCAGAGGCGGAGTGGATCACTCCTTGGAATTGTCTCCCTGAGGGCTAAAGCAGGAGGCCTTATCCACCGACTCCATCCTTCTTGCGAGAGCGCTGCTCCTGGGGCCTTAACTCCTCAGCATTTCTGGCCCGCCCCGCCTGTGGCTGAGAAGACTCCCACACTACAGAAAGTCCTCAGGCGGAAAGCCTCAGACGCTGTTGGCATGCTTGGAAACTGTGCGGGTGACCTCCTGGGCAGCTGAGAGGATGTGGGCTCCAGGCAGCCAGCATCTCCCTTCTGATCCCTGCAGCCTCCTCCCTGGCATCCCACGGCTCCGCTGACCTCGCCACACTGCTGTTTCAAATACTGCAGTGGTTTCCTGGGGTTCTCGGGATAGAGGAGCTGCTGTGCTCCGAGGACCAGTGGAGGCCAGCACTATTAGACCTCGGGGGAGAAATAATACCGGAACCCCTTGCTTGGAGCATCCTGTGTGCCGGGCTGTCCCCTTGCATCGGTCACCTCATTCTATCCTCTCACTCCCCCCCTGTCGAGGAAGAAAGGGTCCCTCTTATCTCCATTCTGTGAAGGAAGAGGGTGGGGCAGGGCTGGGGGGGTAAGTGGTGGACTGAGGGACACCTGCTGCAACTGGAGGCCAGGTTTTTGGAGACCAAGTGCCAGCGCGAGCCTCTCCTGTGCCCTCTGCTTGGTGTGCTCACTATCCAGACTTTCCTGACAGGCTGGACATTGCGGGTGTGGGGAGCAAGCAGGACCAAAATCTCCTCTTTGTCCCTGAAGGGACAGTGAGCATGTCCAGACCTCCCACCGCTGTCCAGCTCTGTCCTCTGATTCCTGTCAGTAAGCGGCGAGGGTGGCAGGCGGTGCTGACCCACCGTGCACCAGGTCTGCAGAGGGCACGATGGAAGAAAGGGTGAAGAGACCTGATTCTGAGTCATCCGGGTCCACGTGCTGAGTCATGCGATCTTTCTGAGCCTCAGTTTCCCCAAGTATTATATAGAGAAATCTTTTTCAGCAGCACTCCACACACTTGGAGACCAAATGTCCATGTCCCTCTTTATGTTGTGAGGATTCAACAACAAAAACATAATAATAATAATAGTTGGTGTTTATTGAGTGTTGATTATTCTGGGTTATTTAATTCTCACTTCAACCTTGTGAGGTGAGTAAAAAAATCAAGGCACAGAACACTCAAATAACCCAGCTAGTAAATGATCCTAGTGCTAATTCCATGACTTAACGACTGACCTCGTCATCTCTTATCCTCAGTTTATTCCTCTTTGAAATGGGCTCATAATAGGGTCTCACAAAGGGGGCCAGCAGCACTTGGCACCTATGAGGAATCTATTACTATGAGTAGGGCTTCCTCCCCTTTTTGCTGTCGGGTTTCCAGTCTTGCCCTCTCTGTCTCCCAATCCTTCATTTTTCTGCCCTCTTTTTTGGATATTATCTATCCTTCTCTAGGTCTTTCTTTCAGCCTCCTACCTTCTCCCACCCCATCCCCAAGACCCTCTCGGTTTTCTCCGCCTGTCTTCTGCTGCCCCCGTGTGGCCAGATCTGGCAAGGCCGCCCCTCGCGGACCCCACCCCTCCGCGGGCAGCCGCGCACCCGAGGACGCAGCTGGAGGTGAGTGGTCCATCCAGCTGTGGTACTCGCGCTGGAGGCTCGCTGTCTGCACCCACCTTGCGGAGGGTGTGGGTTTGACATAAGCCTTCGTCTTGACTAACCCCCTGGGACTCTTCTGACCTCGTCTTGGGGTGGGGGACAGAGGCCTGTCTCTAACCTTAGTTTGCGTGACACCTGAGCCCCTGGGCCCCACCCCTTTCCCGTCGCGACCTCGCTCCCTCCTCAGTCTCAGCCCCAAGTGGAATTCGATGACAATTGAAGGATGATGGTCTTTCGCTAGCCCGGGTTACCCTGCGGACCCTCCCCCACACACTCCGTTGCTTTTCCTTTTCAACAGTTGTAATCGCAGCTTAAAACGCGTCGGTAGAGGAACTGATTCGCCCTCACGGCACAGGGCCAACGAGCGGCGGCGCTCAGATTCGAACCCACGGCGCCTCCGAATACTTACACTCCTCAGTCCCCTCTCAGAACTTACACACCCTCCCGTCAGAAGCGTGATGAACGTCCTATTCCTACATTGTTTGATATGGTTTCACAGTATTTAACTCTTTCGTGCTTAAATATATCTTAAAATTACACAAGAAATATATGGTTATTTTAGGAAGATGAGAAAACACAGCAAAGGATTTCCAATGAAGGAAAGGGTCAGACACACACACTCTTTCCTGAAACTCCACCAGAATGACGGCAAACAGATTTTATTAAAATATTTAAAGCCACAAGGACAAAGAGAAGGGGAGAGCAGGTGACAGCGCGGCGTTGGGTAGTTGGGAGCAGGGAGCACGTGTTTGACTCAATCTCACACCCCAGTGAGTCTAAACCAGCTACTGGGTCCGCAGCGGGAACCCAGAAAGGCTCAGGCGCTGCTGGCAGCAGGTGGGGCTGAGAACAGAGAGCTGGCGGCCCCCGGCTTCCTCCCCCTGCGCCGGGGAACACTCCCCGCCCCTGCCCAGCTCAGGTAGAAGTCTGGAGGTTTCTTCTTTGAGAACGTCTCTGGCCTGGGGTGGTGGTGGGATTGAGGGTGGGCACACAGGAGATCAAGGGAAGGCTGCGTCCGGAATGTCGAGTCCCTATCAGCACCCGTGCGCCTGTCGGACTCAGCTCTGGCACCTGGCCGCCAGGCGCACACCTCCAAGCCGGAGAATGGAAGACGGAACCGGGCCGAGGGCAGCACCCAGTGAAATGGCCCCGTCAGCCGGCTCTCTCCCCCCAGGCCCGCTGTCAACAGGCTCCATGCAGGTGCACACAGCTTCCCATCAGCTTTCTAATTTTTTCTTTTACTCGTTTATTTTCTTGGGGGGGGGGGGGCTAATTTCAGACTTAGAGAAAAATTCCAAGAATTCCTGTCTACTCTTCACCAAATTCACCTGATATGTACATTGTTTTTTTTTTACTGAACATAATGCCCCTTTAACCCTAAATTATTCAGTGTGTGTTTCTCAAAACCACCGACATTCTTTTTTAACGTTGACATTAACATTGATTCGGGGCTATTATGGCTTATTTAGATTTTGCTAACTGTGCCAATGATGTCCTTTAGACCAGCAAGTCCCAGATCATGGGCTGCAGTTCGCTGTCCTGTCCCTTAGTCTCCTTTAATCTGAAGCAGCTTCCCAGTCCTTCTTTGCCTCATGACACTGACATTTTTTCAAGAGTAGAGGACACGTCTTCGCAGAATGTCCCTCGGTTTGGGTTTCTCTGATATCTCCTCCTGGTTTACGCACCGTCGGCAGAAACACCACAGAAATGACGCTGTGTCTCAATGCATATCAGGAGGCATACAATGTCGATATATTCCAGAGACCGTGGTGTTAACTGTGTGTCAGCGAGATACTTCCAGTGTGAGGTTACTGTGTTCCCTTTATAATTAATACGTGTCTTATTACTCACTAGTTTTAGCATCATTGATGGTTCTTGCCCAAATCAATTGTTACCGTAATGCTATCTGGTGGTAGTTTTCTAATTTCGCCATTCCTTTTGTATTTACTAGTTTTCTAGTACTCTGAGGAAGAGCTCATTCTTCTTCCCACACATTTATTTATAAAGTTATATTAATGTGGACTCATGGATTTTATTTCAGTCAGTGAGTTATAGTCTGTTACTATTGAGTATCTATCTACCTATCTCTGTACCTTTTCTATTTGTTCTAGATTTATCCAGTGGGCGATCCTTCAAGCTGGTGCTTGTGTGCATCATTACGGCATTTCTTTGAGCACTTTCGGTCACAAAGAGCTGTGCTGGGCTCGTCAATGACTTTCTCTGTCCTAGTTCAGAAATCAGCGCTTTCTTCAAGGAGCCTTGTTTCTCTCAGTACTGCCTCACATAAAGATAAGAAAGGATCATTAGAGAGTTCCCCTGTCCCTCCAAAACCATTTCTAGCACAAAAGACAGAGACAAAACAAAACAAATAAATACACAAACAAACAAACAAATAAATAGAAGTTACTTGGCAGAAACATAGACAATATAGGGAGAGAAAAACTAAAAAATCCAACACACTAGCATGAATATTTTCAGAGTTAAGGGAAGCTATTGCATCTGTTAAAGAACAGGATGCTTCGAAAAGAATGACCAGGAAAACTGTTGAATGTTAAAACTTGAAAGCATAAATGAAAAGCTCAGTTGAGAGGTTATGAGATGAAGCTGAGGAGATACCCTGAAAGGTAAAGCAAGAAGACAGATGGAAAATGTAAGCTCAAAATCAAAACAGAGATCCGAGTTCTGAAAGGTAGGTGTTCTAGAAAAAGGGAAGAGAGAAAAGGGAGGCAAAGTCCATGGTGGGGGGCTGGGTGATGGCAGATTTGGGGAAACCAGCCTTTTGCCGAATGAGGGACGGAGCTGCTGTTTTGGGGTATTTGAAGGCTGTTAGGCAGAAGTGTGCTGGCAAGTTTTTAACAACGAGCTCTCCAAAAATGCATGTCTGTATTTGCATTCATTAGTTTACTATAAATTTTATTGATGTGAATAATGCAACATTTACAATCGTACAATATACAATACTCTTTATGGTAAATTCTATAGCCAGCTGAGTCTCACGGAATACTTTCACTGACTTTCCCAAACTCTCACGTCTGCTGCTAAAGAGCACGGCCATTCAACCCTAATCTGACAAATGGAGTTGCGTTCCAATCTGCTCTTTTCCCACATAAATTTATTGTCATTAAATCTGGTAGATGTTCTTCTGTAGGATTGTTTCTCAAACCTCACACAAATTATAGTCATAAAATTTGAACCTCTTTAGGCTTCAGCACTACATAATTTAGAATTCCACCTGTTTGTCAATGAAGTGAATGACCTTTCCCCTGCAATAAATAATAGTTTGTAAATGTCAGAGAAATAGTTCCTCAATATTGTATGTGACTTACGATATAACAGCTACAGACCTGACACGTTAATAATCTGCATTATTAACGTTTCATACATCACTTTCTTATGTCTAAAGGAGAGGTCAGCAAACTCTGTAAAGGGTGAGATAGTAAATATCTTAGGCATTGTGAGCCCATGTGGTTGGTTTCTGTTACTTATTCTTCTTTGTAATTTTTTCCCCTAGCATTTAAAATGTAAAAATTAATCTTACGTAAAAAATAACATGTTGGCTGTAATTTGCTGATTCCTGGTCTAGCTAATCAACAAAACAGTAGCTCAAGCCTGCCTTTGCCATGTTTGCCAATTTCTGGGTATATAAATACTCTCACCATGGTTGATTTTAAGGTACCAATGTGATGTCCCTGAATACAGAGTTGGGGACAGACATACAGTGGCATGCCACCATATAGTATTTATAGCATAGAGCATTAGTAGATTAAATAACCTCAAGAGCATAGGGAGTAGTAAAATGTAAGACAATAATTAGCGAGAACAGTGGTACCTTGAGATATGAGCAGACCAACATATAATTTTTTTTTAAAGATACGAGCTGTGACTCAGTCTGTATTTTTGTTTGGATTCCAAGTGAAATTCCGAGATACGAGTTGTGATTCGGGAAGCTGCCGCTAGTTGGTGCGTTGGCGCCCGGGTCCAGTATCCGCAGCACAACACCAGCATCTCGTTCTTTCTCACATGTTACCCGCAGAATCAAGTTGAATCTCGTGCGCTGTACTCATTCTTGCATTTTTTTCCTTTTTTTTTTTTTACAGTGACAGAGAGAGAGTCAGAGAGAGGGACAGACAGACAGGAATGGAGAGAGATGAGAAGCATCAATCATTAGTTTTTTGTTGCGACACCTTAGCTGTTCATTGATTGCTTTCTCATATGTGCCTTGACTGCAGGCCTTCAGCAGACCGAGTAACCCCTTGCTGGAGCCAGCAACCTTGGGCTCAAGCTGGTGGAATCTTGCTCAAACCAGATGAGCCCACGCTCAAGCTGGCGACCTTGGGGTCTTGAACCTGGGTCTTCTGCATCCCAGTCTAATGCTCTATCTACTGCGTCACCGCCTGGTCAGGCCATTTTTGCATTTTTTACCAACTTTTTTGTGTGCTATCATGGGGCAGAAGAAAGTGAGTGTAAAGGACAGTGGTTAGAAGAAGAAGAGAATGATGTCGATAGAAGTAAAGCAAGAAATAATAGAAAAACATGAACGTGGTGTATGAGTGATTGAACTGGCAAGGCTGTACGACCGCAATACATCTACAATTTGTACCATCCTTAAACAAAAGGATGCCATCAAAAATGCAAATCCAGCGAAAGGAACTACAATTCTGTCCCAATTAAGGACAATATCCATAAAGAAATGGAGAAGCTTCTGCTGGTGTGGGTGAAAGAGAAAGAGCTGGTAGGAGATATAATGACAGAGACTGTAATATGCGCAAAGGCACATATTATTTACGGCAACTTGAAGAAGAAAGAACCATCAACCTCAAAAGAGGCAGCAGAAGATATGTTTAAGGCAAGTCACAGCTGGTTT
This sequence comes from Saccopteryx leptura, assembly GCF_036850995.1. Taxonomy (NCBI): domain Eukaryota; kingdom Metazoa; phylum Chordata; class Mammalia; order Chiroptera; family Emballonuridae; genus Saccopteryx; species Saccopteryx leptura. The sequence goes on along the minus strand of NC_089505.1, from coordinate 124,485,013 downwards.
GAAAATTTCAAGAAGAGATCTGGCATCCACTCGGTGGTGAGGCATGGTGAGGCTGCGAGTGCTGACGTTAAGGCAGCTGAGGAGTACATCACACGTTTTGCTGCACTTATTGCAAAGGAAGGCTACATCCCCTAACAAGTGTTCAACTGTGATGAAACAGGATTGTTTTGGAAAAAATGCCCTGGAGGACTTTCATCACCGCAGAGGAGAAGAAGCTGCCAGACCATAAACCCATGAAGGACTGTCTGACCCTTGCATTGTGTGCAAATGTTAGCAGTGACTGTAAAGTAAAGCCACTGCTAGTGTATCATTCCAAAAATCCTCGAGCCTTTAGGATTCACAAGATTCTTAAAGAAAAACTGCAGGTTATGTGGCACGCCAATGCTAGGGCATGGGTTACATGGCAGTTTTGTGGGGGTTTTTGACAGTTTTTTTATTGAATGGGTAAATCTTGTCTTTGGTCCTGAAGTGAAGAAATATCTTCAAGAAAATAAACTCCTGATGAAAGCATTACTAATCCTTGAAAATGCTCCAGCCCACCCACCTGGTCTTGAAGATGACATTCTCGATGAGTTAAAATTCATGAAAGTCCTCTACCTCCCACCCAACATGACTTCAATCTTGCAACCTATGGCTCAGCAGGTCATTTCCAACTTTAAAAAGCTTTACACAAAGCACTTGTTCTGCCACTGCTTTGAGGTGACTGAGAATACAAATTTAACCCTTTGAGAGTTTTGGAAAGATCACTACAACATTGTGATATGTTTACGTATTATTGACTTGGCATGGCAAGAGGATACAAGAAGAACCTTGAACTCAGCATGGAAAAAGTTATGGCCTGATGTTGCAGACAGGGACTTCAAAGGATTTGAACCAGAGACTGAGACCAAGGTAGAAGCATTGGAGGAGAGTGTGTCCCTCAGAAAGTCGATGGGTCTGGAGGTAGATGAGGATGATGTAAACGAGCTCGTCGAGGAACATGAGGAGGAACTCTCAACTGAGGAGTTGAAGGAGCTACAGATGACAAAACATACGGAGCTTCTGCAAGAATTAGTAGTGAGGAGGCAGTAGAGTCGGAGGAAGTGATTTCTACAAGCGAAGTTAAAGACATGCTGGCAATGTGGGAGAAGCTTTAAAGTTTCATTGAAAAGAAACACCAGAAAAAGTTTCAACTGGTCATGCTTCAGTACTTTTTAATGACACTTGTTTGTCACATTTCCGTAACATTTTTTTTTTTTTTTTACAGAGGCAGAGATAGACAGGGACAGACAGACAGGAACGGAGAGAGATGAGAAGCATCAATCATCAGTTTCTCGTTGCGCGTTCGTTGCGACTTCTTAGTTGTTCATTGATTGCTTTCTCACATGTGCCTTGACAGCGGGCCTTCAGCAGACCGAGTAACCCCCTGCTGGAGTCAGCGACCTTGGGTCCAAGCTGGTGAGTTCTTTGCTCAAGCCAGATGAGCCCGCGCTCAAGCTGGCGACCTCGGGGTTTTGAACCTGGGTCCTTCCGCATCTCAGTCCAACGCTCTATCCACTGCGCCACCACCTGGTCAGGCACATTTCCGTAACATTTTAAAAGGCAGGAAAAAGCAAACCTCTTTGAATAGATTTTTATTCAAAAGTCCTGCAAGTGAAAGTGCCAAAAGTGCAGTCCCAAAGGCAAAAACAGGTGATGATTAAATGAAAAATACGTAATGTTAAGCTTAGGTTAAGTTTAAAGTTAAGAAAGTGCATTTTTTTTTTACAATTAAGTTTTTGTGGTTTCATTTTAAGTAAAGAAAGTGCAGTTTTAGTTTTGTTTAAAGAAAATCCAGTTTTAGTTTACATTTAGTGTTGAGAAAGTGCAGTTTTAGTTTACGTGTCTACAGTGCCTGCATCCCTCCCTCCCTCCCTCCCTCCTCCGCCATTCACCTCCGTTAGCCGCACTCGTCTGTCTCCAAGGTAAGAATACAGTATTAAATAACACTTCTAAAAATTTCATATATTTTGTTATGCATTGGTAAAGTATACATGTGTGTTTCTTTATTAAAAATCTGTCTTTTTTCATAATTTAGGGTGGTTTGGGGATGTATCACAGGGCTGGAACAGATTAAATCTATTTCAGTTATTTTAAATGAGAAAAATTTGTTTGATATACAAGTTGACTGACTTACGAACTCGGTTACAGTATGAATTAAACTCGTATCTCAAGGTACCACTGTAATACATTTTGAGTATGGGTCAGCTTTGTTTTCCTACACAGCTTATCTAATTGTAAATTTATTGAATTTAATTTTCAATAATGGTGGTGTTAAACAACTGGGGAGCAGGTGAGGGGGATGGTAGAAGATGGGAGGGGTCTAGGGGTGAGCTCAGCCTTTAATCAAGGTCAGGACTCAATCTATGGGTACAGCGAGAATCAGGCTGTGGCCTTCATCACGTGACCTTCATCATCGCTTAGTCTTTATGGGGCTCCATCTGGGGTTAATATTTGGGCTCGATATATGACCTCAGAACAATTGAGCTCATGTCCTGGTGAAGTAGAATGACCCTTGCACAACTGGAAGTTCAAACCCGGACCTCTCCATTTACAAGCCTGGGAATCAGCTCATGGACAGCAGGCTAAGAGTACTGTGTTTCCCAATTTTTTGAGTGAAGCCTCTCCTCCTGTCATCTCTGCATCTGCCACTAGAGGGCAGAAGAGACTTGACTAAAAAGGAAAATGCCAGTGGAACTTTCACGTAGGACAGAGGCTGACGCCTGAGCCAGGCTTGACGGCAGGATCTGAGAGTGGGGGAAAGAATTTCACCTCTCTACTTGCGCGACCACCATGGTTCTAGGATAGCCTCCTGGCTGAAGCTCAGCTAGGGGATTCAGTGGCCAGACTCTGGAAACATGACTGACCCTAGCCCCTCCCCCACTCCCTGCCTCAGCCCTGGCTCTGCCTCTCTGGCTACATCATACACTCCTGGTGGTTCAGAGTGGGGTTGATTGAATTTGTACTCCCAGAGCCCGGCAAAGAGCCCAGCACTAAATTGGTGCTTAGGAAATATTTACTGAATCAGTACTCAGAAGGTGGGGCAGTGCAATATGTGGAAAAGAACCTTGCTTTAGAATCAGACATAATTTAAAGCAGTGGTCCTCAACCCCTGGGCTGCGAACCGGTACCGGTCCGTGGGCCATTGGTACTGGTCCGCAGAGAAAGAATAAATAACTTACATTATTTCTGTTTTATTTATATTTAAGTCTGAACGATGTTTTATTTTTAAAAAATGACCAGATTCCCTCTGTTATATCCATCTAAGACTCACTGTTGACGCTTGTCTCGGTCACGTGATACATTTATTCATCCCACCCTAAAGGCTGGTCCGTGAAAATATTTTCTGACATTAAACCGGTCCGTGGCCCAAAAAAGGTTGGGGACCACTGATTTAAAGTCTAGCTTTAGCTGTGTGACCTTAAGCAAGACACTTAGCCTCTCTGAGCCTTTGATCATCTGTTTGTAAGAGGAAATACCAGTATGTAACTTGAAGGGCTGTTGTAAGGATTAAATGAAATGACAAGAGAATGGTCCCAGTACAGTACACACCAGTTTCTTAATAAAGGGAGCAATTATTACGATGAAATTTTGAGGAATGGTGAGCACTGAGGTTGGGATGAAGGACTAGATGGGAGATGAAAGATGTGGTTGTCAGAGGAAGACGTTGAAGGTCATAAAGGAGCCTAAACACCATGTTGAGGACAGGTGATTTTCTTCTGTCTACAAGGGGCAGCCCCTGAGGAACTGTCGATCTATTTGGTGAGACGGAACCAAGACATCGGAAGCTTCTTATCTCAGCTCTTTGGCAACGTCACTTATTGAGAATTTAATGTACACACACGAATTTAATTTGAAAATCATTTCAAATTTGCAGAAGGGTTGCAAGTATATTTAGAAAGAATACAACATCCTTTTTATCCAGGATCACCTACTGTAAATTGTCATGTTTGTTTTATTGTCTCCTCCCGCCTGTCTCTCTCTGTGTATTATTTATTATTCCTGAACCACTTGAGAGTCGGTTGTGTACGTCATGACTCTGCCTATAAATACTTCAGTATATATTTTGGAAGGATAAGAATATTTTCTTACATAAACACAGGATAGTTATTAACTTCAGTAAATGCATCATTGATAAAATAAATCAATTACTGACTGTGTAGCCAGAATAATGCCCTTCCCCCATGATGTCCATGTCCTAAATAAATCTGTGCTGGTTTAAGCCACTAAATTTGTGAGAATTTGCTATAGCTGCAATAGAAACCAACACTAATACTTCCATTAATTCTGACCATATCAAGTAATTTTTGATAAAGGGGTCAACAACACACAATGGAGAAAAGAAAGCCTCTTCAACAAATGGTGCTGGGAAAACTGGAAAGCCACGTGCAAAAGAATGAAACTCGACTACAGTTTGTCCCCTTGTACTAAAATTAATTCAAAATGGATCAAAGACCTAAATATAAGACCTGAAACAATAAAGTACATAGAAGAAGACATAGGTTCTAAACTCATGGACCTGGGTTTTAAAGAGCATTTTATGAATTTGACTCCAAAGGCAAGGGAAATGAAGGCAAAAATAAATGAATGGGACTACATCAGACTAAGAAGTTTTTGCTCAGCAAGAGAAACTGACAACAAAATAAACAGACAGCTAACTAAATGGGAAATGATATTTTCAGACAACAGCTCAGATAAGGGCCTAATATCCAAAATATACAAAGAACTCATAAAACTCAACAACAAACAAACAAACAATCCAATAAAAAAATGGGAAGAGGACATGAACAGACACTTCTCCCAGGAAGAAATACAAACGGCCAACAGATATATGAAAAGATACTCATCTTCATTAGTTATTAGAGAAATGCAAATCAAAACTGTAATGAGATACCACCTCACACCTGTTAGATTAGCTATTATTAACAAGACAGGTAATAGCAAATGTTGGAGAGGCTGTGGAGAAAAAGGAACCCTCATACACTGTTGGTGGGAATGTAAAGTAGTACAACCATTATGGAAGAAGGTATGGTGGTTCCTCAAAAAACTGAAAATAGAATTACTTTATGACCCAGCAATCCCTCTACTGGGTATACACCCCCAAAACTCAGAAACATTGATACATAAAGACACATACAGCCCCATGTTCATTGCAGCATTGTTCACAGTGGCCAAGACATGGAAACAACCAAAAAGCCCTTCAATAGAAGACTGGGTAAAGAAGATGTGGCACATATACACTATGGAATACTACTCAGCCATAAGAAATGATGACATCGGATCATTTACAGCAAAATGGTGGGATCTTGATAACATTATATGGAGTGAAATAAGTAAATCAGAAAAAACCAAGAACTGCATGATTCCATACATTGGTGGGACATAAAAACGAGACTAAGAGACATGGACAAGAGTGTGGTGGTTACGGGGGGGAGGGGGGAAGAAAGGGAGGGAGAGGGGGAGGGGAGGGGCACAAAGAAAACTAGATAGAAGGTGACAAAGGACAATCTGACTTTGGGTGATGGGTATGCAACATAATTGAATGACAAGATAACCTGAACATGTTTTCTTTGAACATATGTACCCTGATTTATTGATGTCACCCCAATAAAATTAAAAAAATTAAAAAAAAGAAAAAAAATTCTGACTATATTCCAATTTTGTCAGTTGACCTAGTAACGTTCCTATAGCATTTTCTCCCTCTAGTACATGGTCACAGCTTGTATTTAATGGCGGTATGTCTTTCATCTTCTATGACTTGGAATAGCTCCTCAGCATTTCTTCATCTTTTATGACAGTGACATTTTTGAAGAAACAGTCTGCCCCTTGCTCCTGCCCCTTTCTCAGTGGAATGTTTCTCATTTTGGTTTGGCTGACATGTTGCAGTGACTGGATTCAGGTGCTGCACCAGTGGCTGGAACTCTGAGCAGTGTTGTGTCCTTCTCAGGGCACCATCAGGAGGCGCTCTGTGTCCATATACCTCTCATTTGGTGATATTAATTTTGGTCCCACAGTGGAGGTATTTTTAATACTTGGTGCCACCAAAAAAGCATCCCATGGGGTGGGAACTGGTACAATTTGCATTGGAGTTGTCACCGATCTGCTGGGAACTGGGCACCAGGAGACAAGTGACACCTAAGGCCCGTATTTGAGGACTACAGAGCCTCCCAAGAAGCTCCCAGGCTACTGGGAAGCCAGACAAGCAGACACGCATTCGTGCACACATCGATTCCACAGCGGTTACAGAGCAATTCCGCAGGCCTACGCGGGGACACAAGGGGAGTGGGAGAGCTGGTGCTGACCTTGATGCTGAAGCCCAGTGAAGGGGATGATGGGATAAGATTGCTGTGTCCCCGGCACCCAGAACTCTGCCTGTTACATAATAGCTGCTCAGTAAATAGGGGTTGACTGAATAAATTGTTAAACATCAGAGCAGCATCAGTCATTTCCTAAAGGCACTGTTTTCCCCTCTTCCCTTCGCAGGTGGGGAAACGGGGCTTAGAGAGGAGAATGGCCCTCTGTGGCGGAACCAGGTGGCCTTGGGGCTGTAAGCCCTGATCCTCATGAGCAGAGCAGCCCAGTACGTTGGAGTCTCCTGTCCGTGAGCAGCCAGAGGCTGGCTCATCTTGGAAGAAGCCGTCTCCCCTGCCTTCCTGCTGGGCTGCCTCCTCTCCCTCTCCTGCTCTGGGGCCTGGGGCCCCTGATTGGGCCTGTGGTTATTTAGTCAGCGATAATATTGGATTTACTTTCATTTCTGAATTGCATCAAATGTCGCCAGTGACATTTAGCTGACACACAAGGAGGCTGGCATTTTTAGATTGTCAGCGTGTTGCAGATGTAGAAGTGGATTGTGTTGGGGCGTCTGGTTTACTGTTAATTAGACGGAGCCGGCCAGGCCTCCTCTGTGAGTGGGCGGATAAGCCCTGCCAGCCTCCACTGCTCCCCTCCTCAAACCGACTTCAAACCCCTCCCCGAAATTAATGAGGCCCTGCCAGTTTTCCCATTGTGACGGGATTCGTCTCAGAAGTTGGGGGAGCCAACGGTGAAGTGAATTGTTCTCCATCTGTGGGTCTCTTATATCTCAATTATGCCTTGACAACTTACTGTCTTTCTCCTTTGCAACTGAGAGGTAAAGCGAAAGGAGAACAGTCAGATGTAGACAGCAATTCACATTAGTTCAGCCAATATTTATTGAGCGCTTACTAGCTGATGCCAGGTTAATTCCTTAACCTCTCTGCCTCAGTTCTTTAATCTGTTAATTAAGGGGGGGTAATAATAGTCCTGACTTATAGGGCTGGTTGTTGTGAGGATTAAGTGAATTTAAACATTAGAAGTACTTAGTGCAGTGCTTGGCATAAAGCAGGCCCCCGCCCCCTTCCGCACCCACGACTTGCATTGCAATGCTTACCATCAGTGTGGTGGGTGCTGAGGAGGTGCAGAGCTGTGGAAGACTCGCCCCCCCCCAATAACTTATAATCTGATGGAGGAGATGAACATATCCATGACCAACTCTTCAGATTCTGTGGTTGTAGTATTTCAAGAGTCTATGATTATAGGACTTGAAAGTTCTGTGATTTCATTCTTTTAGGATTCTCTAAAGTTAGAATCCTAACATTCTGTGGGTCTATGAGTGTAAGTTTCTGTGATTTTCAGTGCCAAGAGGTGATCTGAAGTGACAAACACTGGCTTATTGGTCACCTAACCCATTTCCCTTTCCTTTTGGGCACACAGACTGTTTTTCCAATCTCCCTGTAGTTAGATGTAGCCATGGAGCTGGGTCCTGGCCAAGGAGAATGGGTGGAAGTGGTGTAGATCACTGCCAGGCCTGGCTCTCGAAATCTCCTGTAAAATCCTATTGTCAGGAAGAGCCACAATATGGAAGGAGCCTGGGCTCCCAAAGGAGCATGTGGAAGGTTGTTCAGCCAGAAATGTGGGCAGGAACTGAAATTCTCTTGTGTTGAGCCACTGAGGTCTTGGGATTTATTTAATTTGGCAGGTGACAAAATTTTAGTACATTCAGGCACTTGTTAGGAGTGATAAGGAGTCAGAGTAACAGAAGTTTGGGGCAGATGAGAAGGCAGGTGGGAATCTTTTTTTATTTTATTTTATTTATTTATTTATTTTTATTTTTATGTGCCTTGACCGTGGGCCTTCAGCAGACTGAGTAACCCCTTGCTTGAGCCAGCGACGTTGGGCTCAACCTGGTGAGCTTTTGCTCAAACCAGATGAGCCCTTGCTCAAGCTGGCAACCTCTGGGTCTCGAACCTGGGTCTTCCACATCCCAGTTCGACGCTCTATCCACTGTGCCACCACCTGGTCAGGCTGGGAATCTTTTTTGGTAGAACCTCCTTCCCCTACCTTCCATTTGCATCAATTCTTTCTCACTGCCTTCTCCAGGTGTGCAGCTGGGTCACGATGTCCCCAACATTCAGGCCCAGGTTCACCCCATTCTGATCCCCACATGCAGCTTTTAGCAGGAGGGGTATAGAACTGTCTGCGATGGTCACAACCTGTGGCTGAGTCCCTGCCTCTCCTGGCCATGCAACAAGTTAATGTCATTGCTATGACTTTGAGGCTGAGGACCCCATCCTGTGGGCAGATCCGGGACTCTCATGATGTTCCCCCTCCCCGTCCTCTACTGGAATAAGCTGGGCCCAGCTCTTTCCCTGGGTGGGCAGGAAGCAGGCCTCTCTTCCCTATTGCCTGCACCTGCATGGCCCTCCCCTCTTCCCGGGTCCTCTCCTCTGAGCATGCCTGCGGGCGGGGCAGGCTGTTTCTCCCTCGCTGCCGATAAAGAGCCTCCAGCTCAGCTTAAACTGTGGCCTGAGGACCCTGGACACCCCTCAGGAGAGGGCAGAAGTTGCTTCCATGGAATTAGCAATATAGCCTGTTTCTCATCAAAGAAAACTTTTTGAAATTTATGCTTCAGTTCACAGGGAGAGACTGTGTTTTCAGCTTGCACTAGCTCGATAAGTGAATGGCACATAGATAAGAACCTGTCTTCTGCCAGGGCCTGGCTCACAGCCTGGGATCTGAACTTTACAATCTTATCCACCTTTAGGCTACAAGGAGCATGGGGGTTGGGGGAGAGGGGAATGTGGAACCTTGTCCTCTCTACACAGAAGACCCTCCTGGCAAGCTGGAGCTCCCAAACACCTCCTCCAGGATGCTTCCTCATTCCTCCAGGCGGAGTTAGCCTCCTTTCTCTGTGTCTTAGTTTCCTCAACCATAAAAGGCAGCGGCCTATTCTCAGGGCCACGCTGAGGATTAGATAAGACTTCCTATACAAGTATACATAACATATACAGACCAGGGTCTGGTCCTAGTGCCACCCCATTCTGTGGGCTGTGCTCTTGGGTGGTGTTGGTGTTGGGATTAGGCTGGCTTGCTAGGATTCCAGTCTTCATGGTGATGCACGGACCTTCTGGGAAAAATACCACTAAAGAAAACTTTAGCTTCGGGAACCATATTAAGAACTGCCGTGTACCAGTGCGGCTAGTAATTGTCCAGGTCCTGAGTGAGAACAGTGCAGAATGAAGAAATAAACTCAGAGAGAAAAAGGATGTGATTGGGAGGTTTCTGCACAGCTGATAGCTTGCAAGAGCAAGTCTCTACCCCCAAACCGCTTTATTTATAGGGTAGAGCAAAGTCATCAGCAAATCAAAGAGATCTCTGATACAAAGCCACATTTCCAAGGCAACCCAAAAATTCTCTCAAGTGCAGAAAACCCTCCACCCTGTATAACATCTTAACTTCACAAAACAAAGGGTGAGAGGAAGGGCATGTAAATTGCCTCTAGCAACTTAAGCAAGCCAGTGAGGTGGGGGGATGAGATAAGTACAAATACTCAGCTTCATAGCCAATATGGAGGTGTGGGGAAGAGCTTAGCCTTTAGCTTAAGCCTTAAACTGCGAGGGCTTTGCCAGCTTGCAGTCTCCCACAAAGGACTGAAACAAAAAGGGGTGGGAGGAGTGGAGGGAATGTCCCTAATGGATGCTGCCTCTACTGTGTTTTGAATGATGAACTTCTTAATGGCCTTGTCCGTGGCATGCATCAGGCACAGTTGGAGCGGACAGGCTGCATGTGGCCACAGCCTTGGCATGAACACAGTTCCTTCTTTTCTCAGTCACTTTGGAAGCGAGGGACCGAGAGAGGCTGTAAAGCTAGTAGCTGTGGCCACCATCACAGCCGCCTGGCCCATGCAGATTCACATTTGATTTGGACAGACGGTAATGAAACAATGGAGCCAAGAACTGGTGGGCCATTATCTTTAATCCTAGCTCACACTCAGGGGGTGAAAAATACACACAGTGAGAAAACACTTCCCTTTCCATTCAGGGCTCCCAAAGCTACTGACTCATCTGAGTATTCCTGGAATCAAAGGTTTCTACCTCACCAGCCTTATTCACCTCTGTTCCCCATCTCCTGCTCTCTGCACAAACTCTGCACAAACTGGCTTCTCCTTCAGCACTCTGCCATCTTGGCTGCCTCTCTCCTGCAGTGCTAATTTCAGAAGCAGAGAGAGCGAGTGAGCCCCCGGTCTGCCCCATTTTATAGTGTAGCAATCATGAACCTTTAAGCCAATGTACAAATAAGGAAGTCTCTGATACAAAGTCACTTATCTGAGGCATAAATGGGATTACTCATAAGAGTGCATCACCCCACATCATGCAACAGTCAAGGGTGTGGGGAAAAGCTTAGTTTTGAAAAGATCTTAGTATTAAAAGGGCAGGAAAGGCTTAGTCTTAAAACTAAGCCTTAGGCTATAATGACTTTGCTTGCTTACAGCCTGTCCCCCACACCCAATGCAAACTATAAGCGAGCAAACATATATATCATATTTACTAATTTGACCAATAGAGGCGAGGGAAACACTTCTGAGCAGGGACATGAAATACCTTCCAACCCAGCCCTGCAGCAAATATTCATCCCAGGTTCCTAAAGAGAACAGCCCGTGTGCTCAGTGGAGACCCATGCATGAGAACTGGGGCAATCTGGTGCCCAGAGAGTTCACACCCAAAGAAGCTGAAGTTGAGAGGGTAAGTTTCCTGCCCAAGGTCGCACAGCCATTAACTGTCAGGGCTGCGGCTGGAGCAGCAGTCTCCAGATCTTCCCCTTCATCTGGTCCAGGGCCCACATGGATGTGGGCTTGGCTACAGAGGCAGAGAGTGTAAGAGTGGCCTCCCAGCTGGCAGAGTTGGAGCGGGCAGCTGGGAAGTGCTGGATGCCACCCAACAGAAATCATAACCCTTCTCATGAGGCTGGGGTCTCGTGGACCATCATTCCCCTTTCCCGAGACGGCCTTTCCCTCCAGCTGGCTGGCAAGGAAGTCAGGAACATCACACGTGCTGCCTGCTCCCTGCAGATTAGCCCTTGTTTGCAAGGGCCATGTACACTGTGCATTCGCTCTAGGTAAATAACAAAAAGGCAGGCTCTGTCACCGTGCAATCCTGCAGTCCCTGAGCAGGTCCTCTTTTCCTTGGGGCAGTCAGAGGCTTCCAACTGAAAGATGTTTAGATACTAATCTATTTCACCCGAGTTGCCATCTAAATAGCAAACGCCTTTGCAGCTGCATAAAAATCTCACCCATGCCAGGTTGGTGGCCAGGGAGAGAGCAAGCTGGGTGGAGGTGGGCTTCATGCGCTGTTATTATTAGAACATGGAGAAAGGCCTTCAAGACTTGAGAGAGGTTTTTCAGGTTAGTTGTGCTTTCAAAGAACGGAAAGAGGCTGGAAGAGGTGATGATTCTTTAGTGGCAGAGCCTGAGATAGAAGGCTAGAATACTTGTCACCTTTTTCATCTGAGTTTTATAGGGATGAAATTTAGTGTCTCTCTTGTCCACCTTATGGCAGCCTCCAGTGATGGAGCTGTTATGACGTGTAGCAGACACTTATTTCTCTTCTTTGCAAGAGTCCTCCCCGGAGTCTCGCTAAATCCCTGGCCAGCAAGTCTGCAGTGATTCGCGCAGACACCTGTGCATCAGAGGTGGCCCGAGTGTGGGAGAGCTTTGATTCTGTGGGAGTTCACTCCTTGTGGCTGCTGCAGAGTCAGAAGGCACGTGGACAGCTGATCTCTGATTAATGGTGACCTCATAAATAACCTTAGATGTGGATGTGTCCTGAGACAGGGAAAGAAAGTCAGGAGGGCCCTGGCCAGGAGGCTCAGTGGATAAAGCATGTCCCGGTGTGCCGAGGTTGCAGGTTCGATCCCTGGCCAGGGCACCTAGAGAAACAACCAGTGAGTGCACAACTAAACGGAACAACTACATGGAACGAAAAGTTGATGCTTCTCAACTCTCTCTTTTCCTCTCTCTCTTTCTTTCTCTCAAGTCAATGGAAAAAAGTAAAAAGAAACTAAAAAAAAGAAAAAAGTCAGGAGGAAGCCCAGTCAACAGGAGGGTGGGGAGGTTATGGGATGGCTCCCCATCACGTGATTGCAGAAAGACACATGTATTCCCGAGACACGTCTGGGCTGCGGACTCGGGTCTGCCGTTTTTGATGGTCAGGCTGGGAGGATCATTTCACCTCTGCAGGCTTCAGTTTTCTTCTTGGGAGCAGGTGATAGTCCCTGCCTTGTAGGGATGACATGGAATAAGAAGAGGAAGGTTCCAGCAACCAATGGATGCTCAATAAGTGCTGGTTCTGCTCCCCACCGGAGACAGCTGGGTTGCCTGTAGCTTTGGTCTGCTGCATTTCCCTATTTTCTTTCTCTGTGTATGTGTCTTAGAAGCCAGGCTGAGCGGAACAAAGACACTCAGGGGTGAGGATCACGTGGTCCTGTTTTCTACCGAATAACTGACATTTTTGAGGTTTGGAATGTTGTGGTCACACTTTCTCTTGACATAGGTAATTCTTCAGCTATAGATTAAAACGTGAAGAGCTCAGCCCTTGGTCCTCGGCTCACAGTGGCTCCCCTGTAACTACCTGTGGTGGGATGTTGGCCAAGGAATCCACAGTCAGTGCCTGTCCTACTTCAAGGGTTGCATATTTGAGCTCCAAGCAGGAAATGTGTTCTGACCACCTGCCCTTGGAAGGGGCTGAGCGCTGACACACCCGGACTTGGACTGCCCTTCAGTTTCCTCAAGTGAAGCTTCTGCACAACATGCTAGGGATACGCTGAGCAGAGAGGGACTGGTGGTCTGGGGGTTGGGAAGGCTTCCCAGAGGAGGTGACATTTGAACTCAGTCTTGAAGATACACAAGAATTCTCCAAAAGGAGAAAGAGAAAGAGTGCTTCGGGCAAACAGCACATGTAAAACCCAAAGGCATAAAGGTGAGCTGCAGTGAAACCTGAGTGTTGAGACAGCAGCTCTGTGACCCCTTGGGGGCGCCGGTGCTTCCCACACACAGAGCCCTGTGAGGAGCTGCTCAGCTACTCACCGAGCACTCCGTGTGTGCCTGGCGCCCGAGGGGCTTTCCACACACCAAGTCCTTTCATCTCCATCAGGCTTGTGAGGAAGCTACTCTTTATCCCTACTTTAGAGATGAGGAAACCAGGAAACTGATGCCCACAGAGGCCAAATAACTTGTTGAAGTTCGTGTAGCTAAAGGTGACAAGCACCCCTCATGCCTTTCCTCTAGTTCAGTCACTGTCACTTGGTGTCTCCCGTGGGAGAAGTGTGCTGCCCACAGACTTATTATATGATAAGGTCAGAATGAGCCGCTATTTTGAAAATCATTGTTCAGCTGGGGATGGGGTGGGGAGGGAGGAGGGAAGAAGAAATTGCATGCGATGACAGGGTGGGAAATTAGAGTTGGCTAAAATTAAGTGATATTACTCACGCACCGCAGACCTGCTCCCACTCCTGTTTTTCATCCCGTTTGCTCCCCCCCAGCCCCCATTTAGTAGGGCGGTCACAGGTCGCTGGTGATAAGACACAGAGCCTCACAGTGTCCAGAGTGGTGTCCCTGCCGGCTGGTCTGGGAGACAGCACCCACCCCTTGCTGCAGGGGCCACTTTCGTTTCTGCTTATCTCCTTTGTCTTTCTCTTCTGAGGCTTGACTTAAAAGTTCCCCCGCACCTGTTGAAGGCACTGGGGATCAGGAAGTTTGTCAGTAGGGATGGTGGGGGGTGGCAGTGGGATGGAAGGAGAGGAAAGGAGGAGGGAACTGAGGGGAAGTGGGGGGAGAGAGGGGGAGGGAATGGTGAGGGCCAGGAAAGGGAAAGGGAGGCTGGGGAAGGGGAGGAGGAACACAGAGGAAGGAAGGGAGGGAGAGTGGAGGGGAAGGGAGATGTTAGATGGTGCTCTGGGGGCCCTCTTCTCCCTGCCTCTCTGTCTACCTCTGGGGCTCAGGAGGTGGGAATTGTCCTTCCAGTCTACAGACCTCGGTGGCCAGGGTAAGGCCAGGTGCAGGATCCTGGGCACCCACGCCTGGGGTTCTGAGCAGAGTAGGTACTCAGTGGCTGCACTGATGTGAACTGAATGGGCACGCTCACTGGAAGGGACTGGGTAGCCATCAGTGACTGTGCGAGGCTCACTCTCAGACTCTAGCGGAGGGATGGCCCCATGGGGTGGGGGCTGCTGGGTTGTAGATTCCAGCAGACCTGTGTTCAGATCCCAGCTTCTGCCACTCTGGTCACACCAGATGTGTGACCCAGGTAAGTCACCAAAGCTCTCTGTGCCTCAGCTTCCTTTATGGATGTTTGGGGGTTACATGACATACAAACTATAATAAAGTAGTTGGCACATACAAATTCCTTTCTTTCTCTCTGCTATTAACTACTTGTGTGACTCTGGACGTACCATGCCATGTCTTCAAACCTGTTTCTTGATCTGTAAAATGGGAGAAATAATGACAAGGTCAGTGTGAGGATGAAAAGGCACAAAGAGTCTTTAAAATCTATAAAGACTGTGAAGAACTGGACTGATGGGAGACATCATTGAGGACTTGGCTGTGTTGCTTTTATCTGACCGCTGGGTCATAGAGGCACAGGGCTAGCCCAAAGCTTGCATGACTGTGTCTCTGAAAACCTCGGGGTTTGAAAAACGGCAGAATTGCTCTATGGTAAGGGGAGCTTCTGGGGTGCTGTCATGTTCTCTATTTTGATCTGGGAGCTGGTAACACAGGTGCTGAGCTCTGTAAAAATTCATCAAGCTATACATTTTTGATTAGTGCACTTTCTGTATGTATTTTATATAGTAATAAAAAGTTACCTAAAATATTTGTGTGCTGATTGCATTTTTACAGATACCAATGAATTGTTAAAATTTTTAGTTAGGTTAAGTTTATTTGGTTAAAACAGAAAAATTCTTATATTTTAAAGATACACATTGAGATGTTTAGGAATAAATGAGTGGAATTTGATTATAAAAAGCACACCCGAGGGCTGGGTAGATGGTGGTCAAGGCTGGCCACGGTGGGTGGTGATGAAGCTGGAAGATAGGTATATGCAGGTTCAGTACACTCCCTACTTTTGTGTATATTTTTAAATATCCATAATAAAAATGCTTTAAAAATATTAAGTGGTTTGTATACACCATGACCAAGCAGGACTTATCTCAAGGTATGCAAGGCTGGTTCAACATTTGAAAATTAATGTAGTCTATCACATCAACAGATCAAAGAATAAAAATCACAGAAAAGTATTTGACAAAAGCCAATACCCATTCATAATATAAACTCTCAGCAAACTAGGAATAGAGGAAAACTTCCTCAACTTGCTAAAAAAAATCTACAGAAAACCCCCTACAGCTAATATTATACTTAATGGTGAGAAACTCACATGCTCACTAAGATCAGGAAGAAGGCAAGGATGTCCCCCCTAAACACTCGTTTTCAACATCATAATGGATGCACTAGCTAATGCAACAAGACAAGAAAAGGAAATAAGAGATATACAGGTTTGGAAGGAAGACATAAACAGTCTTTGTTTTCAGATGACGTAATCTTTCATGTAGAAAAACCAAAAGAATTGACAGAAAACAAACAAACAACAACACCCTTTTGGAACTAATAAGTGATTATAACAAGGTTTAGGATTCAACAGTAATATACAAAAACCAATCACTTTCCAATATGCCAGCAATTAACAAGTGGAATTGGGAGTAAAAATATATTACCATTCACATCAGCAATCAGCAAAATGAAATACTTAGTAATTTCAACAAAATATATGAAAAATCTATATGAGGAAAACTATAAATCTCTGATGAAAGAAATCAAACAACTAACTAGATGGAGAGCTATTTCATATTCACGAAAAGGAAGAATCAATATTGTGAGTGCTTCCTAATTGATCAGTAGATTCAATGCAGTTCCAATAAAAATCCTAGAAAGTTATTTTGTGATTATTGATAAATGGATTCTAAAGTTTATATGGAAAAGCAAAAGACCCAGAATATTCGACACAATATTGAAGAAGAACTAAAAGAAACAGAGAGTAGAATGGTGGTTGTCAAGGGCGGGGGGGCTGGAGAAATATCTAAGGGTTGGTAAAAGGGTGCAAACTTTTAGTTAGAAGATGAATAAGGTCTAAGGATAATGTATAACGGCGCCTGTGGTTGATAACACTGTATTGTACAATTGAAATTTTCTTAGAGTAGAAATGAAGTGTTCTTACCCCCCAAAAGGTAAATATGTGAGGCAATGGATGTGTTAATTAACTAGATGGGGGGAATCTTTTCACAATGTATGCATATATCAAATTATTATGTTGTACACTTGAAATAAATATATTACAATTGTATTTGTCAATTATACTTCAATAAAGCTAAAAAAATTATTCTTAAAAAAATTTTTTTTAATAAAAAGACAATATATGTTAAGTACCTAGAACCATTCTGGGCTCAAAAACAGAAGAGGCATATGGTATAGTGGTTGAAAGCTTAAGCTCTTTAGCCAGACTTCCTGGGGATAGTTCTGGCTTTGCCACTTATGACCTGACCTGTATAATAACCTTGGGCAAGATCAGTATCTCTAGATGACTCCTTAGTTTAACCTGAGACACTACAGACTGGGAATGTCAAACCTTAGGACCTGCGAGACAACACCCACGCACCTATCCTGCCTTGGACTAGGCAGCCCTGAAAGGAGGCGGGGCCTCTAATTTAATCCTCATGTCATTGGAGTCCTGGCTCAAAGGTAGAGGCAAGAGAAGCAAGGCTAAGATGGGAAGAAAAAAACTAACATTTATTGAGACCTTTTTCCATATTCACCCATTTAGTCAACAAGAATTTAATCGAGCACCTATCATACACTAGGGGGCGCTCTAGTTGCAAACAAAGCAGAGGAAGGCCCTCAAGAGCTTATAGCTTATGGGGAAGACAGACAACAGGCAAGTGCAGATAAACAGGGTACCTTCAGATTGTGGTTTCACCCTGGAGGTGAGTGGGGTGCCGAGATGGGAGGGACTGGAACACCTCCTCTAGGCTGGGTAGCTAGGTAAGACATTCCTGAGAAGATTACATCTGAGCTCTGAAGGGGACGAGCCATGAGAAGGTCTGAAGCCTAGGACTTGGTTATATTATTATTTCATGTAACCCTCACAATAATGGCAGATATAATTATTCTTCTTTAATAGATAATGAAACTGAAGCTACAACTCCCTGGGGAAATGTTAGAGACACATTGAGCCCAGGTCACTAAACACAAAGTGCCCTTTGGGTAGTGTTTTTATGAAAAAAAAAATAAAGGTAAAAGACCAGCAATTTATCTTGTAGAAATAAAGAATCAAATTGGCTTGTGAATGACGCAGTCTTAAAAACGATTCTCCCCGTAGGAGTGTCCTCGAGGCAGGTCGCCCCTTGCACACCTTCGCCTGGGCCAGCTCAGTCTTGGCCGTCTCTTGCTTCTCTGTGCTTGTCCACAGCCTCCCATTGTTCAGGGTGCAGCTTCAGCGGCACTCCTCAGGACACCTCCCAGGGGAACTCCAGGACCCCCATATCCAGGGAATGCCTGCTAGAAAGGAAAAGAGTTTTGGCGAGGGTCACCCAGCTACGAAGGGGTGTCACAGCCAGAAGGCTGGGTTCCAATCCAGTCCTCCTCGTGACTCCCTCCTATCTCCTTCACAGATACCACCCCTTCCCTGGCTTCGCGCGCCCTGTGCCCGTGGGCAGCTGTGTCTCACCTGCTGCAGGCTGTGGTGCTCTCCCTCCGCCCCCCTCCCTGCTCTGATTTCATTCTGGGAGGAAAGAACTTTCTTCTTCCCTCGCAGAGATGACTCTATTGTCGTGGCCATAGATTACTCCTGACACCTAATTATTGTATATCATCGTGCCATAAGATGATGATTGGAGGTGTCACTGTCCCAAATTTGTGCTCATAAAATACGCATTCTTTTGTTTTCCTCCTCTGCATATGTCTGGGAGAAAAGACAGGCAAATTTATTCCAACTTTTCAAAGGAACTTTAAAGCACAGGAACAGAGGAGTTTTAGAGGTGGGTGGTTTTAAAAATACCCTGCAGAGGCAGGAGGCCCTAGTCCCACTAACTTTGTGTGGCCCAGGGAGAAAATGAAGACCTTGGTGAAGATGTTGATTCCTAACTTGCATTTTTTATTTTGCCTTTGTTGTCCTGGAAAAAATGCCTGCTCCATTCTTTCTTCCCTCCCTTATCCCCCTACCCCATCTTTATCTCCCATTGGGCCTTTCTAAAGAAGCATCGGAATGTGGTGGAAAAGGTTCCCATGCTAATGCCACCCAGACTTGGGTTCAGATCTTACCTCTGCAGCTCAGCAGTCCTGTGACCTTGGATAAGTTATGCCATCTCTAGAGTCTTGGTTCATCACATGTAAAATGGGAAAATACAAATCCTACCTCAACCTCACACAGTGGCTACGAGGTTTAAGAATAAAACCACCACAGAGGTAAAGCACCTACTAAGGGGCCGGTCTTGAAAGAGGGGCTCAACGAAAGTTTGCTCCTTTTCCTTCCCTCAGAAAATTCTCTTGCCTCTTCTCCCTAAGATGGTTCTGAAATCCTGGGCCCTTTACTAGGGTGCCTTGAATTCAGCAGGGAGCAGGCTGACCCAGCCACTGCCCTGGCGAAGCTGCCAGCCTGAAGCACGTTCAGGATGCTCTAAGAGTCAGGATCCCAGGCCAGAGGGTTACCCGATTAACATTCCCCCTCTCCTCCAAGCCCAGGATGCAGTCAAGAGCCAGTAGGAAAGGAATCTGATTAAACCAGTGGGCACCAGGGTAGAGGCACTGGTATCCTTTTAGCCCTCTGACAGGCAGGAACATGGACATTTTGAAAGAGCAATCTTACTTATCCGTGGGAGGAACCAGGAAAGCCTGCTTGTTTCACCATCGTCCCTGCAACACAAGCTCTCTGCCAGTGGCTTTCCTCCCTCTTTCCTCTTCTGATGGGCTTGAGTTGTCTGCCTCCTGAGATTTACCTTTAGAATTCTCTCTCTTGAGGCCCCATACTGGGTCCCAGCTCTTGTACAGTAACTCCTGAGCTATGGGACTGATTTTTTCAACCAAAATAACTTGTCTTGTGAATCCAAACTGCCTTGCAGGCGATTTCCAGCCTTAAGGGGGGGTGGTGGCTTGAGGACTTTTGGTGGGAAAGAAGAGGATGGTTGCCATGGGGTTGGGGGGCGGCTTTCCGCATATCACCTCTGCCAGGTAAATACCTCACCGCTCAGGCTCAGTCCGGAAGCAGCCTCCCCTGAGTGCCTGCCTCAGCCCTGGCTTGAGGTATTAATTTCCCACTCTGGGATCTCTCTGTACAGGACTCTCGCCTCTATGTGGCACTTCCTCAGTTGGCACAGGGTCTGTGGTTGTGCATGGGTCTGGGCCACCCTCTGGTCTGGGATCCTGACTCTTAGAGTGCCCTGCACATGTCAGTCCAGGACAGTGGCTGGATCAGCCTGCTCACTGCTGTATCCAAGGTACCTAGTACAGGGCCAGACACAGAGCAGGTGCACAGTGAACAATCATAGTAACACTGGGACTTCCTCTTGTCTCAGCACAATCTTTTTTTTTTTTTTTGTATTTTTCCGAAGCTGGAAACGGGGAGAGACAGTCAGACAGACTCCCGCATGCGCCCCACCAGGCTCCACCCGGCACGCCCACCAGAGGGGGGGGCGCTCTGCCCACCAGGGGGCGATGCTCTGCCCCTCCGGGGGGTCGCTCCGTTGCGACCAGAGCCACTCTAGCACCTGGGGCAGAGGCCAAGGAGCCATCCCCAGTGCCCGGGCCATCTTTGCTCCAATGGAGCCTCGGCTGGCTGCGGGAGGGGAAGAGAGAGACAGAGAGGAAGGAGAGGGGGAGGGGTGGGGAAGCAGATGGGCGCCTCTCCTGTGTGCCCTGGCCGGGAATCGAACCCGGGACCTCTGCACGCCAGGCCAACACTTTACCACTGAGCCAACCGGCCAGGGCCTCAATCTTATAATTGATATAGTGTTATCATCCCAGTATAGTATGGCGATTCAGAGCAGATTACCTGGGTTTTGGTCCTAGCCTCACCTGCTTATTTACTGTGTGACTTTGACTAAATCAGCTAACCTTTCTGTGCCTTGTTGTTAAATGAGGGATAACTATCTACTTCCTAATAGGGTTGCTATATGGTTAAATGAGTTCACACACAATACCTATATATTAGGTATTATCCCCATTTTGTGGTGGGGATAATATGGAGAGACTGAGCTCTGGTAACTTGCCCAAGGTCACACAGCTGAGAAGGGACAAAGGTATGAGTCAAGACTCAGCCATGGCCCTGGCTGGTTGGCTCAGTGGTAGAGCGTTGGCCTGGCGTGCAGGAGTCCCGAGTTCGATTCCCGGCCAGGGCACACAGGAGAAGCGCCCATCTGCTTCTCCACCCTTCCCCCTCTTCATCCTCTCTGTCTCTCTCTTCCCTTCCCGCAGCCAAGTCCATTGGAGCAAAGTTGGCCCGGGGACTGAGGAGGCTCTGTGGCCTCTGCCTCAGGCGCTAGAATGGCTCTGGTTGCAACAGAACAACGCCCCAGATGGGCAGAGCATCGCCCCCTGGTGGGCGTGCCGGGTGGAGCTCAGTCGGGCGCATGCAGGAGTCTGTCCGACTGCCTCTCGGTAACTTCAGAAAAATGCAAAAAAATGCAAAAAAAAAAAAAAAAAAAGACTCAGCCACTGCACCGCTCTTACTGAAGAGGCACAGGTCGTCTCTCCTCATCTGACACCAGCAGCTGAGAAGGACACTCGCCTCTGCCGCCGCCCGGCCCTGTCCCAGCCTGTTTTCTCAGGATGAGCGCAGCGCGAGGTCCTCCTGCCCGCTGACACGCTGGGCTGGAGGGTCTCGCCCTGTCACGGCCGCGCGGTCAGTGCCGGTTGGAAGTGGGTGGTGTCCCGACAGCGGGGTCCCGGGCGCAGCGGCTCTTCCTCTGGCCAGCAGGGGTCAGCCGCTGCCGCTGTGGCGGCCTTAGGTGAGCGGCGGCGAAGCGCGGAACACACGGCTCCGGACTCCGTGCGGAAGGACCCTTGGAAGTCACGTGCCCACGGCTGGACCGAGTCCCCGGGGTTGGGGGGGAGGTCCTGCCCAAGGTCACCCAGGGGTCCGTGCGGACAGGGCAGGACCCCAACTCCCCCCTCTTGTCCCTGGCTCTTTCCAGAACTCTGAGAGGCCAGTTCCAGGGGCTCTGGACACCCGAGGTTCAGGCTCCCTGGAAGGTTCCATGGAAGGTCTGGGTCCCGGTGCCGGTTTTACCAGAGACGGATTGTGTGACCTTGGGCAGGTTGTCACCCAATCTAGCCCCAGCGTGTGTCCAAGGAGGGGGCTGACATCAGTGGTTCTAGAGAGGGTTCTTCTGTCATTACAGCATCTCCCGGCTTTAAGAGTCCGGAGTTGGCCCAGCCCGGCTCGGAGCTTGCCTTTAAAAACTCCGCGAGCGGGGTCCTAACCCAGCACAGAGGACGGCCGGGCGCGGGCGAGCTGGGCGCGGGGTGCCCGGCTTCCGGCAGGGGGCGCTGTCGCACTGCGCGCGGCTTCCCGCGTGTCCTCCCAAGGACAGACAGCGGGGAAGCGGCGGGCGGCGCAGGGGCAGTGTCTGGCTGAGTCCGGCCGCGCCCACACGACCGTTGCGGAGCGGATTTTAGAGATGCATGCGGTCTGGGACGTCTGAGGTGGAAGGAGTCATCGGACTTCTGGAGCTTGGTGTGCGGGGGTGGGGATGAGAGTAGGGGCGAGGGTGGGGGGGAACCAGACCCACCTCTCTCTGTGACCTTGAAAGGTCACTACCCCTGTTCTGGGCCTCAGTTTCCTGTCTCTTCAAGTGAGTTTATTGAATGAAGAAGCCGATGAAATAATGCATGTGAAACTGCTATAGGAAATCTGAGTCCCAAGGCCGGAGCAAATCAAAGGCTTTTATTGAAAAATAGCCACATCCTGCTCGTTCAATCCATCTTTCGAGTTCTGCATCCTGGTTGCAACCATTTTAGCCATTCTTACCTGTGTTTCTGATGTTTACCTACACATTTCGAAGTGATATGCTTATGCAGCTGTTTCTTAATTTACCAGCTTCAGCCATTATCTATTGTCTTCCAGTTGGAATAAATAAGGGATTTTAGCTGTTTTCCAACCCCATCCCCCTGCCCAGTATGTCTCGGGAGCACTATTTTTAGGTAATCCAGTGACCAGCATTCCTATTAAGAAAATGTAACTCCTCATTTGCCTCAAAGCTCCAGAACTGCCCTCCACCTCTCATCTCATATTTTATCCCATAGTAGCTTTGTCATGTTCCCCATTCTGTCTTGGGCTCCCTTTCTGTGGTGTTAAACTGCCAGACTGCACTGCCCAGCTGTCTGCCAGGACTTTCTCCCTGTGCCCCTGTTTCTTGGTCTTCTGTCTCGACTGGTTTACTCCCTTCTTTTGGAAACTCCAGTTGCTTCCTAAGAAAGAAAAGAGGAGTCAGAAATTTTCCTAGATGTGGACTTAATCTGTATTCTGTCTTTGCAATTTGATTGATAATTCAGCTAAGCATAGAATTCCGTGTTGGAAATTATTCTTCGGGGATCCACGCTCTGCTCCACTGTCTTTTGCACCTAGCATTGCCATTCAGAAACATCATGTCTTCTGATTCCTTTTTTTTATGTAACTTTTTTCTCTCATTCTGGATTTTAAAAAAGGATTTTCTCTTTTATCCTTGGAATTCTGGAATTTCATAATGCATGTGACTTATTGGTGACTTTGTCATTCATTGTGCTTGGCCCTGGGAGGCCCGTTTTAGTCCGATTCTAGTGTCTTTCAGTTCAATGAAACTTTTTTTTTCTTTAATAACCTCCTTGTCTCTGTTCCCTCTTGGGAACTATGTATTATGAGTTGGAAGCTGAACCTCCATCTTCCAGGTCTCTTTTCTCACAGTTTCCTTGTCCTTGCCTTTCTGTTCCCTTGAATTGAAGTCCCAATCATTCTGTTGAATTTTTTATTTCAGCTATCATATTAATTTCCAAGAGTTCTTATTAAATTTTCCCATAAGATAGATACAGCCTCTTTATCTTTCTGAAAATGTTACTTAATGATTTTTTTCCCTCCTGTTCCCTGACTTATCTCTGTCTCCTCCAGTGTCCCATTTTGCTTGGTTGGTTTACTGTGGTCTCTCTCTCTGGCTCTTTGTCACTCATCACGTTGGGGATATCTCTAATATTTTGTGGTTCTAGCTAGGGAGAGGGGTCCAAGAAGCTGACTGGTATTGGATGTCCTGTGAAGGCAGGTGGGTCAGCTTCCTTTTTTTTTGGTTGGGGAACATAGGAACATCAACAAGAGGAATTCTTTTCTTTGGGACTGCTTTGTTTCTCTGGTAAGGCAGGATGGGTGTGGTTAAGAGTATGGATTCTGTAGCCTGACTACCTGAGTTTGAATCTTAGCTCTGCCACTTACTACCTGTATGGCTTTGGACAAGTAACTTAATCTCGTTGTGCCTCAGTTTCCTATCTGTAAATTAGAGCTAATAAAAATACTACCCTTTGGGTTGCTGCATTTATATATGTAAAGTTCTTAGCCTGGCACATAGAGCTAGGTGTGGGGGTCGCACCCCATGTAGCCACATGTTTTCCAAAATAGAAAAGAGGACTGTGGGCTCTCACTGCCCCCCTGGGCAGATTCTTAGTCAATATTTCTGTTTTCAGCCCTTTCCAACCTCAAAATCTCATCTGCTACCTCCCAACTGCCTTTCTGGCTCTGCGAGGTGGCTCGCTTTCTTCTCATCTTCTGCAGGTTTTGTCTCAGTAGAAACTAGTTTAAATTTAGTTGATCAAAAAATTGTTTCAAGCAAGAAATCATTAAAAAATGAAACACACATTGTAAGCATTTTGTTTTGACCTAAAACACACAAATAGCTATTTCCTTTTCTTTGAGCACGGGCTGTTAACTAGCATTCTGTAGGGCCTTTCTTGTACAAACCTCCACACACAAAGCATTGTCTACCATTTCCTGAGGTGGCATCCTTACAGTGCAGCTAAAACGCAAATGAACTTAGGGAACAATCCTAATGTAGGTTCCTTCTAGATTTATATAATTTCTTCCCAATCTGTTATAATTGCTTATCTGCAACTCATCTGAACATTTAAAAAAAAAATAGCAGCCTGCCTTCACTGAGTCAAGACACTCATCTTAGTTTCATAAAACAATTCCCCGTTCACAATCATATTTTATTGGCTTATTAATATTAAATTGAATCACATAATTACAAAGCAAGTATAACTGGCATAAACAGGGTTGGGAATAGGCAATTATTTCTGGGGAAGCAGATAGATTAGCTGAGGGAGAAGTGCATGGGCATTCCAAGGGACATCCTACCAGACGGGACATCAGCCCGTAAAAGTTGTAGAGAGAATGACGAGTGTGGCTATTCCAAGACTGCTCATTTGTTGTTGGTGGAGCATGAGCGCTTAGGTTGTGCTGTGCCTTCCTCTCCTCTGCAAAATAGGTACCATTCACTCCTCCATCCCCTTTCAATCTTAGAGAAATTTGTTGAACTTTCTCATCCACTAATGACTCCTCTTCCTTTCTTCCTGTCCTCTGGGTTTATATCTTCCCTTTCCTCTACTGTCATTTTAAGGGGAGGGGGCTGGAGAGAGAGAGAGAAGGTAAACATTAAAGTTCAAGCTGCCATTTTTATCCAGACAATTCTTTCCTAAGACTCCCTACATCTAGTAAGCGGCAGAGCCGATTATTATCTCCACAAAGGTCACACCGTTGTAAGTGACAGAAGCCAGTTTCAAACTCAGGTCTGTCAGAGGCTGTCGTGGATACTGTGGCGCTTTGCTCAGATCCCCTCTCCAGGGTGGACACACTATCCCCCAGCCGCTGGGAATATTGGTAGCTGGTGGCACGCTGGAAATTGCCCTTGGCTGTAAGAACTGCCTCACCCTAGCGTAGGCTTTAGCTTGGGGGCTCATGGTGGCCAGTGACCAGCTAACGAGGGGCTCAATCCTATTCCCTAAATTTGGGACCATTCTGAGGCACCAGAAGCTCCAGAGTTCCAGAGCTCCTTGTGGGATCAGCTGAGACATCAGTTGCAATTCACTGTGGGTCAGCTTGTTCCTCTGCTTAGTTATAGGTGTGACTCCAGTAAGCCTCCTGCACACAATTCCTTGCTTCAGAGTCTGTTTTTAGGGAACACAATGGAAGGCAGAGGCCATGGTCCCTGGTCTTCTGTTGCCTCCTCAGGTAGGGGAGACCCTGAGCTCCCAGGCTATATTGTGGGGCAGGATTCATTGGCAGGGAAAGGAAAACAGGGTTGAGGGTGGTTGTTGCAGAACTCAGGACCCAGCAGGGGCTGACCTTCTGCAGGAGGGGCAGGGATGGCACAAGCCCGGGTGTGGTTGGAGGGTGGGGCGTAGGTGACAAGACTGAGCAGGCAGGGGCTATGCAGGTCCGGCTTCCTGAGGGATTTGTAGTCCGTGGGGAGTCTTTGGAGGGTTTTACACAAGGAGTAACATGGCCAGCTCTGTGATGGACCAAGATAAACTTGACTCCAAGATAGAGAGGAGGGAGCCTGTGGGGGGAGAGCAGTGAGGAGGCTGATACAATGGTCCAGGAAGGAGGATGAGGCCTGGGCTTGGGCACTGAGGAAGCAGAGACGGTGCTCAGTGGCTGACCACGCCCCACCCAGCACCCCAATCCCTACCACCATGCTCCTTTTCTGTACTTTCTAACATGTCACATATGGACTTAATAGTTACAGTTATTATCTGTTTTCCTCCACTATAATGTAAGCTCCACAAGGGCAAGGATTCCGTCTGGGTTTTTCATTGACGCCAACAATAGAAGAGTGCCTGGCACATGACAGGTGCTCAGTAAATAATGATGGATGGTGGATGCATGGACGCATGGATGGATGAATCCTTATAAGCTGTGTTCAGTGGTGATTTTCCATATGATGACCAGAGGACTTGGGTGTAAAGGGGTTTCAGTAGGTTTCTACTTTGAAATGCTACTTATCTATCGGGTTCTTGGCCCAGGCTTTGCCAGCTGACAACCCTGAGCCTGAGCTCTGCTGGTGGCTCTACCATGAATGGGCTCTGTACTTGGTGGACTACTACTGAGGCAAAATGGCTTACTCAGAGAAGTCCTCCTGGGCCCCCGCCAGTCTCCTCCCTCTCTGATGGTTTCCAAGGTACCCAACACTGCATCTCATTTGAGTCACTATGGGATTGAGAGAACTGCTTGTCAAATATGGCATTGGCTCATGAACAGTAAACAGGGAGACACAGACAACTGCTTTCCTGGGTGGGAAGCATGAAGGTTGAGGCTCTCTGAGGCATGTTGGAACTTGTTAATTTGTTTAATTTTGATGTTCTTCTCAAATGCCCCAGAGATGATCTTTCCAAGATGTACCGATTTCTGCTTGGATGTTTACAAGAGGGAGGGTGGCATTGCAAGGGCAGCACGTGTGAAACCTACCTCATTACTGCTCCTCCCACCTTATCATGGCCCCTCCTACCACATCACAGCTCCTCCCACCTCATCACAGCTCCTCCCACCACATCACAGCTCCTCCCACCTCATCACGGCTCTTCCCACACTTCTTCTCCTGCTCTTCGTGCTGTCACTGTCCTCTGTCTGAACAACTGTCATTCTGTCCTGCCTCTTTATTATCTTTCTTTTCATTGCTTGGAACTACCTTTATTTTGCCTTTGTTCTTTACAAAAAGTTTTATTGTAGAAAATTCAAATTCATTCAAAAGTGGGAAGAATAATAATAAGTGAGAGAATGATGAACCTCCCGTGTGCCTATCACCCAGCTTCAACATTTACCAACTCATGGCCTATGTTGTTTCCTCTACTCCTGCCCACTCCCCTTAACCTACCATGCCTCAGGTTATCTTGAAGCAAAGATCAGATAGCATACCCTCAAATTTGTATAAGGATGCATTAAAATACATAACTATAGAAATAAGTCAATAACAAAGAGACAATACTGTATGAATTCACTTACATGTGGTACTTGCAGTGGTCAAATTAGTAGAGACAGAAAGTAGAATGTTGGTCTCCAGGGCCTGGGGAAGGGAGACTAGGGAGTTATTATTTAATGAATATAGTTTTATAAGATAAAAAGATTTATGGAGATGGATAGTGGTGATGGCTGCATAACATTATGAATGTATTGAGTACGACTGAACTGTTAAAAATAGTTAAAATGGTAAATTTTAAGTAATATGTATTTTATTTTTATTTTTTTATTATTATTTTTTTATAATATGGCTTTTTTTTTAAATTTATTTTTTACAGAGACAGAGAGTGAGTTAGAGAGAGGGATAGACAGGGACAGACAGACTGGAACGGAGAGAGATGAGAAGCATCAATCATTAGTTTTTCATTGCGTGTTGCAACACCTTAGTTGTTCATTGATTGCTTTCTCACATGTGCCTTGACCGCAGGCCTTCAGCAGACCGAGCAACCCCTTGCTGGAGCCAGCGACCTTGGGTCCAAGCTGGTGAGTCTCGCTCAAACCAGATGAGCCCGCACTCAAGCTGGCGACCTCGGGGTCTCGAACCTGGGTCCTTCCGCATCCCAGTCCGACGCTCTATCCACTGCGCCACCACCAGGTCAGGCAGTAATATGTATTTTACCAAAAGAAAAAATTGGAAAAAACACACAACTATGTCATTACCATACCTAAGAGAATACAAAAAATTTTTAATATCATCAAATATACAGTTAATATTTAAATATCTTAAGTTAATTTATAATTTTATTTCTTCTACAATTTGACCCAGGGTCAAATAACTTCCATATGTTGCAATTGATTTATAGTGTCTTTTAAGTCTCTTTAGTCTGAAACTCACCCGTCCTTTAATTTTTCTCCCACTGTTTACTTGTTGAGGAAACTGGCTTGTTCATCCTGTTCCCACATGCGGACTTTGCAGATTGCACCTCATGGTGTCCTTTGCTATGCTCATCTGTCCCCTGTATTTCTTGTCTATTAGTAGTTAAATTTATAGGCTTTGATAGAGTTGATTTTGGGGCAAGAATACTTCAGAGGCGGGGTGAACATTCATCAGGAGACACAAAAATGACATGTCTCTTTTGTTGTTAGCAGTCATTGATGATCATTGCCTAGATCCATTAGTTTTTCACAGTTTGCACAATAGTGATATTCTAATTCTATATATATATATATTTTCTCATTAGCTGGCCCTCTATGAAGGCTAAATGGATAACTGGATACCCCGAGATACAATTGACATTGAAAAGGAAGGATTCATTTTCAGTTTTTTCTTTCTTTTTTTTTGTGTGTGGGAGAGACAGAGAGAGTCAGAGAGAGGGACAGATAGCGACAGACAGACAGAAAGGGAGAGAGATGAGAAACATCAATTCTTCATTGTAGCACCTTAGTTGTTCATTGATTGCTTTCTCATATGTGCCTTGACTGGAGGGGCTACAGCAGATCGAGTGACTCCTTGCTAGAGCCAGTGACCTTGGGCTCAAGCTGGTGAGCCTTGCTCAAACCAGATGAGCTCGTGTTCAAGCTGGCAACCTCGGGGTCTCGAACCTGGGTCCTCCACATCCCAGTCCAATGCTCTGTCCACTGCATCACCGCATGATCAAGCCAGTTTTTTCTTTTTTAAAAATTTAAGTGAGAGGAGGGGAGATAGAAAGACAGACTCCCGCATGTACCCTGACTGGGATCCACCCAGTGACCCCCATCTGTGGCCAATGCTCTGCCCATCTGGGGCCATGCTCACAACTGAGCTATTTTTAGCATCTGAAGCAGAGGCTCCATGGAGTCATTCTCAGCACCCTGGGGTCAACTTTCTTGAATCAATCGAGCCGTGGCTGTGGGAGTAGAAGAGAGAAAGAGAAGAAGGAGGAGGAAGTGTGGAGAAACAGATGGTCACGTCTCTTGTGTGCCCTGATGGGGAATTGAACCCAGGCTTCCACATGCCGGGTCGACACTGTACTGCTGAGCCATCATCCAGGGCCCGTTTTCAGTTTTTAAATTGAGTTGGTTCCCTAGTGTTATCCAAAGATAACCAATGAGATTATTTTGTATCCTTATGAACTCATGGATTTAAGTAAATGTGGTGTATTTCGATCTATTTTTTTTTCTTTATAGCTGCTCATATGATCCCACCTTTGGTTAATGGGAGCCTCTTCAACTTGGCTTTTGAGTCAAGCTAAAGTCCTTGATTTCTAAGATGACAAGAGGTCCCATTTTGTACATTTCCTGCCCCAAACTTGCAATCAGCCAAGGGGGTTTCAATAGGTTCCTAGTTTATTTTTTAATATTATATTTGATACATACAGAAGTAGGTATGTATCATACATACAATTATAGAGATCATGTTAAAATGCCTCCCACCAGCTACCACCCTACTTAGGAATTGGAGCATTGCCAATGACAGTTCATTTTGAATGTGCTTCTCCTTTTCTCAGTCCTTCCTCAGGCTCCAACCAAGAGGGTCTATTGTGTACTTATCATTCTTTTGCTTAAACAAAAGTTTTATCAGATATGTATGTGTCCTTAATAATAAATATGTTTAGTTTAAAGAGGGGTTGGGGAGGACAAAGAGGACAAAGGGGGTCAAATACAAGGTGACAGAAGGAGACTAGACTTCGGGTGGTAAGCATATAATATAGAGTGTACATATGTATTGTAAAGTTGTAGACCTGAAATTTATATAATGTTACTAAACACTGCTATCGTGATAAATTTAATTAAAAATCTTTAGTTTAAATGGTTTTGAGCCTTGTAAGAATGATATCATGATGTATGTTGTCTTCTGTGACCTGCCTTGATTTTATTCAATGCATGTTTCTAAGATTAATTCTGTTTTTTTTTTCTGGTTACAGTTCATTTATTTTCAATGCCGCATAATATTCCATTGTGTGATCACACCATAATTTATCTCATCCATTCTGTTTGCAGACATTAAAGTTTTTTAAATTGATTTTTTAGAGAGAGATGAAAGGAGAGAAAGAGACATCTTTATTGTTCCACTTATTTATTCATTCATTGGTTGATTCTTTTTAAAATATTTATTGTATTGATTTTAGAGAGAGGAAGGGAGAGAACAAGAGAGAGACAGAAACATCTGTTTCTGTATGTTCCCTGGCTGGGGAGCCTCTGGGCTTTGGGACGATGCTCTAACCAACTCAGCTATTCAGCCAGGGCAATTGGTTGATTCTTGTGTTTGCCCTGACTGGGATCAAACCCACAACCTTGGTGTATGGGGACAACATATTAACCAACTGAGCTACCTGGCCAGGGCTGGACATTTGAATTGTCTTTAGTTTCTGCTATTACCAATATTTTGCTATGATAATGCTATCACAGGCACTCCTGTTTTTGTCTCTGGTTCATGTGTACAAGAGTTTGTCTAGGACAGTGGTTATCAAACATGTTAGTCTCAATATCCCAAAGAATATTTGTTTATGTAAGTTATAGCTATCGATATTTATACCACATCAGAAATTAAAACTAAGAAAAAAATAAACATTTTATTTATTAATTCATTTTAAATGATACAATGAACTCATCTGAATATAAATCATAAATTCTAAATGAAAAGTAACTATAGTTTCTAAGACAAAATAAACTAAGTAAGAAGGGTGGAAACTTTTAAAGTTTTGCAAAATCTCTTTGATATCTCACTTAAAGAATGCACCTGAATTCTCATATCTGCTCTGTGTTCAATCTGTTGTAGCCTCCATAGAACTTCATTGTATACTCATGAGCCACTGAGATAGAAAAAGTCAGAAAATGCCTTTCAAAGGGGTCCTTTTTAGGCCTGGGGATTTCTGGAGAATTCAGAGGTGGTCAAGGTCAGCCCATGGGGTGTGGCTACTCCTTTGTCCCTGCTGCTGTCCCGGCTCATCTCTTGATCCTGGGCACCCCTGCTCTCTGGTTCCTGGGCAGCTTGCGTCCTCCCTGAGGGCAGCTGCACTACTGTAGGCATCAAGCCGCCTCTCTCCTCCACCCTGGGTCTCTTCCCCTGTTTACCAGGCATAGAGGAGCTCTGTCACCAAAAGCTGGGATTTTAGTTTGGCCAAAAACAGCACACAGGAAATAACCATTGGGCACCTGCTGCATGCCAGGCTCTGTGCTGATCTCTGAGGTCCTAGCGGTGGACCTGGCCTTGTCTTTTCCTCAGAAAGCTCAATCAGGGGGAGACAGACATCCTGACAGACACTAGCCATGTAATATGTTCTATAAAAATGAGAAGGCTACATTCCTAAGAAACCTTGTGTGAGAAAAAATGGAATAGTGGAGACAATTGTTTCAATGGGGAGAAAGAAGTTAAGGGCTAGTTTCAGACTCACCATCACCAAGTTGCCTGTCCTTCGGGAATGTCAACGATGAAGGTGTCTACAGCTCTCAGGGCACAGCTGTAACTCCCGAGAGCACAGAACAAACCCAGCTGTAGACATCGCACACTTCTGCTCAAGCGGAGCAGCCTCTCTGCTCTGTCACGCCAGCACTGTCACTGGGGCGGGTTTCTGTCACCTTCCATTCGCCTTGACCACCCTCTGCTGGAGGAACGAGGTGCCAACCCCTCTAAGGAAGCGTCTTAAGGACATGAATTCCCTGCTGTCCCCAGTCCCGACTCGTCCACTAGTCCCCTGGAGCAGATTCCTCCTCTCTGCTGTGCGGTGACCAGCCGCGGTCTGCCCAGCGTAGACTGCTTTCTCATTAACAGATCATGATAGTTAATTTTCAGTTGAAAATATCACCATAGGAGAAAGTCTTACGGGGTGTAAGAACAGAAATGGGAGTATGGAGAGGGGGTGCCATGTCAAAGGTAAGGGCAGGGCCTCTGGAGCCAGTCTATGTGAGATGAAACCCCAAGTTTGTCATTTACTAGCTGTGTGACTTTGACAGGTCACTTCCTCCTCTGTGCTTCATCTCTAGAAGGGGGAGAAAGGTAGCATCCCCTTCCTGTCGCATGAGGGTTAGAAGAGAATAATTGTAAAGTCTTAGCACAGAGCCTGACACATAGTCAGTGCTTAATAAATGTTAGCTATTCCACAGTGTGGAGAGAGGAGGGGCCCACTTGGCCTGGGGTGGGGTCTGGGGGTGGGGAGTGAGGGAAGTCACTGTGCAAAAGGAGACACTGGAGCTGGACTTGAGGGGCAAATGGAATTGGACAGGAGGACGAGGTAGAGGGAAGAGACACAGTGAGTCTCTTTGGAGGTCCCCAAAGGGCCTGGATTGACCAAGGCCATGTTTTCTGGTTAACACTGACTGCAGCAACACATAAAACTCTAATGGCTTATCATAATAGATGTTAACTTCTTGCTCATATGAAATTCAATCAGTGGCAGTGGGGTAGAGGGGTACCCTGCCTCTCACCATTGTCTAATCACCCAGGCTAACAGAGAGAGGCTCTATAACCTTGCCTGTGGCTTCCAAGGTCGCCCTGGGCATTGACCTCCAGCTGGCAGATGGGTGACAAAAGTGTAGATGATCATGCAGGAAGCTTTTAAGGGTCATGCTTGGAAGTGGCACACATTACTTCCTCCTCCATTTTATTGGCTAGAACTTAACATACGGACACATCTAACTGCAAGGGAGTTTGGGTAATATGGTTTAGATGTAGTCTTAGAAGAAAAGCAAAATAAATTTGGTGACTAGCTAGCTGGTCTCTACCTCAGGTTCTGGAGCTAAGAGGTATACCAGCTCAGCGGAGCAGGGGTTCACTGGTGCTCAGTGGTGAGAACTGAAGCGTTGAGCCAGTGATCTTGATCTTGATCTGAAAACAGTGAGGGCCACTGGAGGGTGTTCCTTAGGGGAGTGATGTGGTCAGACGGTGCCAGGGCAGGGGTCGGGAACCTTTCTGGCTGAGAGAGCCATGAACACCACATATTTTAAAATGTAATTCTGTGAGAGCCATACAACGACCCATGTACGTTACGCATTATCCAATACAAATTTGGTGTTGTCCCGGAGGACAGCTGTGATTGGCTCCAGCCACCCGCAACCATGAACATGAGCGGTAGGAAATGAATGAATTGCAATACATGAGAATGTTTTATATTTTTAATGTTATTTTTTTTATTAAAGATTTGTCTGTGAGCCAGATGCAGCCATCAAAAGAGCCACATCTGGCTTGTGAGCCATAGGTTCCTGACCCCTGTGCCAGAGGGTTAATTGGCTCACTCGTCTGCTAGGTGGAAGGATGTGAGAGGGTCAGGAGGAGATAAGGAAGACCAGCTAGGGGCAGTTGCAGGATCTAGGCAAGAACTGATGAGGCCAGGACTCAGCCATGGCCATGGGGACAGGAAGGAGGGATAGCCTTGCTAAACCTCATCGAGCAACAGTTACTTAGAAGATGCCTGCTATTCCATAATCCTAGTGCTCAGGGGTATAGGACGTAGAAGGAAAATACACCAGGCCTTATCTGTTGGGAGCACACACTCTATTTACAGACATGCAACTGACTAAGATAACTTTTTGCAAGGTATTTTCCCGCCGAGGAAGAAAGAAGGGCATAGGCACCAAGTGTGGACTAGCAAAAGCTTTATTCAGAACGCATTCCGGGTGAAGTTCTCTGGTCCGCGAGAGGGGCCAGAGAAGTCATGCAGATTCTTCAGCCTGGGGGATAATTTATAGCGTCGGTAGGGTGGTCAGGTTGATATGACATGGCGAAATTTTATTGGTTGACAGACAGTCGTTCTTTTTCAAAGCGCTCCTGGGCCGTTTCTTTTGGTGGGCATGGGTGTGGGCAGTTCCAGCCAAAGTTCCCAGACCTGGTTCCTCACTTGACCTTCCCCCATTGCCCACCGACCTCACATTCCGACCTTTTATGTTAGATAGGGGCGCCGCTATTCATCTGGCTACTTCCTGCTGGTTAGGGGCATCGTGGGGAAGGGAGGTCGGAAAGAGGTGGCTCTGAGGGGAGTCACGTATATGGGTGCAGGAGCATCTGGTTGACTGTGACTCGAGAAACCTCACGGATGCGGCCCTGTAAGAATCTAAAATTAAAAGAGTAAATATGAGTAATATGCTGATAATTAGAAGAGGACCTAGGATAGGGGAAACCCAGGTGAGGACGGGTGATTGCCACCAGGGGTTAAGTGGGTTGTGGGAAGAGAGATCCTTGTACAGTTTCTCTTGCAGACGGTGGAGGACATTGATGTTTTCTTCCATCAGGACAGTCTCATTGATATAGAAACAGCATTGCTCCCTGCTTTATTCACTCTGGCCGCAGGTTCCCGGTGGGAGGAATGGAGTAACAGGAGGATCTGCAGGGCCCAGTGGTTCTGACTGCCAGCGGTTCGTATGGGGTCCCGTCCACCTGGGCTGTAGGGAGCCAGGCTGGAGCTCCTTCAGAAGAACCCTGTCTCCTGCTGGAGGGGGACCGCTGGGTGTGCTTCATATGGACCCCCTATGGGAGGAAGGGTCCGGTCCACGTATTCCCTGAGAAGATGGTGGAGTAAGGATAGAAAGGGGAGGTATGTGGCAAGAGGAGGGGGGGTTGACAGGTAAGCTGTGATTGATTAAGAATGGTCTACTGTAAACCAGCTCAAAGGGGCTGAGTCCAGTGGGGTTTCACGGGGTTGCTCTGATTCTGGTGAGTGCCAGGGGGAGGAGGTTTGGCCAGGAGAGCCTGGTCTCGATGGAAAGTTTAGTTAGCTGACCCTTCAGCATGCCATGGGCCCATTCCACCTTACCCGATGATTGAAGGTGATAGGATATGTGGAGCTTCCAAGTGATGTTGAGAGAGATGGCATCCTGCTGGGCTATTTGGGCAGTGAAGGCTGGGCCATTGTCTGACTGGATGGCAGTCAGCAGTCCAAACTGTGGGATGATACGTTCAACGAGAATGGAGGCAACGGTGTCTGCCGTCTCTCGAGAGGTGAGAAAGGCTTCTATCCACCCTGAAAAGGTATCAACAAAAGTTAGGAGATAACGGAGTTTTTTTGTGAGGGGGCATGTGAGTGAAGTCGATTTGCCAATCCTGGCCTGGCACGTGCCCCCTCAGCTGATGAGTAGGGAAGCAGGGATGAAGACCCCCTTGTGTAGAGGCTTTGGAACAGATAGTGCATACTGTGTGTACCTTTTTGATAGTCTGCTGGAGGCCTGGGAAGAAACAGAGTGGTTGCAAGAACCAATAGAGAGCTTTTGGCCCTATGTGTAAGGAACAGTGGATATCAGAAAGGAGAGTTTCAGCCTGTCCTTTTGGTAAGGCAATTCTTTCTCCAAGAAATATCCATCCCTGGCTGCACATGTCTCCACCCTTTCTGAGGAGGGTCTGTTCTTCCTCAGGAGTATAGGAAGGTTTCAAGGAGGTGGAGAGAAACATGAGAGGAGTGGGGAGGTCCCCGTGGTGAGGTTTTAAGCCATTGCGTCGACCCGAGCATTTCCTAAGGCCACCGGGTCCTGAGAGGTTTGATGGCTCCTACAATGTACCACGGTCACCTCAGCGGGAAGCTGTAATGGCTGCAAATGTTTAGAAATGAGGGTAGCATTCATTATGGGAGAGCCCTTGGTAGTGAGGAAGCCCTTTCCTTCCAGAGGGCAGAGTGGCTGTGGGTGATAAGAAAAGCATATTTAGAGGCAGTATATATGGCCACGCATTTTCCCTGGGCCAGAGTGAGTGCCTGCGTGAGGGCAATTAGCTCTGCTTTCTGGGAGGTGGTGCCCTCTGGCAGCTGTTGGGCTTCCTGGGTGGAGGAGGTGGTGACCACTGCATAGGCTGCCCATCGTCATCTGTCGGGTCCCTGTACAGAGCTCCCATCTACAAAGAGTATTAGATCTGGATCTTTTAAAGGAGAGGGGGTGCGACTGGGTTAGGGTGATCTGTGGTAGTGGGAGAGCTTTCAGTCAGGAGTGGTAGGAATAGGCGGGAAGATGTTGTCAGCTGGATAGTGGCTCCGAGACTATGTAGAATGTCCCGACCCAGAGGGGTACAGGGCATGAGGGCATAACTAAGAAGGAGTGCGAAAAGGGGATTCCATCCAAACTACATGTCAAGGGTGGCGTGCAAAGGGGAAAAGAAGGGGTCACATCCATTCCCATAACCGAGACCTGTGAGAGAACTGGAGGTCCAGAGTGTGATGGTAAACAGAGAAGGTATCCCCATGTCCACAAGAAATGAGATGGACTTACCCACTACCTGCAGCATTACCCTGGGCTTGGTGAGGGTGAGGGGGTCTTCGAGTCTGGGCCGCGTCAGTTGTCCGTGAGGCCGAGGAGTTCTAGCAATGGGCCCGCCTGGCTGGCTTGGCCTCCCATTTGGGTGGCTTGTCCTCTGCATGGAGGTGCTGAGGAAGAGCCTGTTGCCCAAAGGGGGCAATCGCTCCGCCAGTGACCGGGCTGCTTGCAGTCAGGGCAGGGCTCAGTGGGCGGCTTCGGGTAGGGGCACTGCTGGGCCCAGTGACCCTTCTTGCCACATTTAAAGCAAGCTCCTGGTGGGGTTCCGCTTTGCGACCTGGACTTGGGTCGGGCACTTCCTTTGCTTTGCCCCTGTTGCTCTGCTGGCCTCAGGGGGGGGGCTTCCTGGAGGAAGAGACCGAGCGGAAGAGGTCCACAGAGGGACCAGAAAGGGGTCCCAAGAGAAATGGCACCCCCTGGGGGTCAGGCAGGAGGAAGGAGAGAGTTGGGGGTCGGTGAAGGAGGAAAGATCAGGAGCAGAGGGTTTAGCTGAGGTTTCTCTGGCCAAAAAGGGCCTGTGCCATAGAACAGGTGGCAGAGAGATTAGGATGGGAGCACAAATACTAGAAGCCCTGAATGTAAGGGATCTCCAACCATTTCCCAGTTCTTTGGCAATAGTTAAATTGGTGAGGGTGTTAAAGTCGAAAGTCCCTTCAGGAGGCCACCTGGTTCAATTTTCCAGTAGGTGTCGTGGCCTGGCCATGGTGGAGAAGAAGATCAGTTTCTTCTTCTTTAGGGAGGGAGGGATTCCGGATAAGGCACTTCAGGAGTGTTTTTGAGTCAGGTTTATTCCTGTGTCTCTATGGCCGCCCTCAGTCTAGGAATGATTAGAGATGAGAATTGACGTCCTACAACTCAATCTCTGGCCACTGGATGGTTAGGTAGAGTGGGAGTTTTCAGGATGTCTCCACGGGCACACACGCACTTGGAACGGATAAGAGGTCCCTGACGCAGCTGCGATTACAGACAGGGAGTCTCGGCGGAAAGAACTGAGGGGAGGCTGGAGGCAGGGACTTACCACATTAGTGCCGAAGTAAGTGGGAGGTCGGAGGTCCTGGTTCTTCCTCAGAAGGGAAGGGGAGAGGAGCGGCCCCCTCCACGGGCTTCAAGCTCCTCCAGGGTTTCAACACCAAATGTAAGGTATTTCCCCACTGAGGAAGAAAGAAGGGCATAGGCACCAAGTGTGGACTAGCAAAAACTTTATTCAGAATGCATTCCGGGTGAAGTTCTCTGGTCCACGAGACGGACCAGAAAAGTCTTGCAGATTCTTCTGCTGGGGGGTTTGTGTGTGTAATTTATAGCATTGGTAGGGTGGTCGGGTTGATATGACATGGTGAAATTTTATTGGCTGACAGTCATTCTTTTTCAAAGTGCTCCTGGGCCATTTCTTTTGGTGGGCATGGGTGTGGGCAGTTCCAGCCAAAGTTCCAGGACCTGATTCCTTATGTGACCTTCCCCCATTGCCAACCGACCTCACACTTTTAATTGTTAGAACTTTGCGATGAGCTGGCCAGGGTTATCTTAGAGTGGCCTTCTATGTACTTGAACTCTGCCATCTATTTCATTCCATCTCTGCATTCTCTCTCTCTCTCCCCCACCCTCTCCATATTTCATCTTTGCTTCTCTCTGCATTTGACCTCATTCTCTCAACCAGGCTGCCTCCGCCAGGATAGAACCCTAGCTGAAGCCAGTCCAGGGCACATTCACATGTCCTGGCACTAGAGAGACACAAATACTTGATTATGACTTAGAGCAGTGGTTCTCACAATTGAGAATCACCTAAAAGGCTTGTTAAAACGCCAACTAGTGGGCCCCAGAATTTCTGATTTAGTAGGTGTATTAGTTTCCCAGGGCTGCCATAACAGACTACCACAGACCGGAACGGCGTCAACAAGATAACTTATTTCCTTACATTTCTGGAGGCTAGAAGTCTGAGGTCAAGGTGTTGACAAGGCTGATTCTTTCTGAGGGCCATTCTCCTTTGGCTTGTAGATGGCCACCTGCTATGGTAATTTCACACGGTCTTCCACCTTGTAAGTCTGTGTCTAATTTCCTCTTCTTCTAAGGACATCAATCATACTAGATTAGGGCCCAATCCTGTGATCTCACTAAACTTATCTCTGAAGAAAGTCACATTCTGAGTATTGGAATTAAAATTTTAAAACATAAATTTGAGGGGACACAATTCAACTCAGATAGTAGGTCGGGAGTGGGCCCTAGAATGTGCATTTCTGACAAGTTCTCAGGTGATGCCAGTCCCTGGACCACACTTAGAGAGCCACTGGCTTGGAGTAGGTACCCTCTCCCTGGTGTATATGCGCTTAGAAAGAGCAGGGTTATCATATTAATGGGAAGGAATGCCATGTATTTGTAACTGAAAAAGGGATGAGGGTTTTAAGTTGAGGAGTTTTTGGCATTTCCCAAATTACAGGCCTCTGGTATTACGGGCCTTTCAGCAACATGTGGCCAAAGAGAGCGCTCAGGTTTTCACATTGGAGGCACCCTGGATCCAATCCGGGCTCTGTCCTTTCTCAGCTAATTTTGAGTAAGCCACATAACAAGTTTGAGTTTCTAATTCTTCACCCATAAAATGGGAGTGAAAATAATATCTATAGGGTCGTTGGAATTAAATGTAATAATTTATCTAAAGGGCCTGGCACTTAGTAAATGGCAGCTATTACTGTTGCTTTTTATTTGTGCATTTGCTCATCAAATATGTGACTAGGAGTCAAAAGACAGGAGGTCTAGTTCCAGCTCCGGAACCTGACTGTGTGCCCTTGGGCCCCACTTAACCTTTTCTTACCCTCAGTGTTTTTAATCTGTCAAACAGAGAAGAACACCTCTCTCCTACAACTCCCAATCATGGTTGTTTTGAGAGCCAAAGAAGATAATGTGACTATACTGTGCACTCAAATAACATTTTTTGGAATAGTCACCCATAAGAGTGACTGCCTGACCCTCCTTTAGGGTGTCCGTGCTCTATAATCCCGCCCGGCTGGCCAGAAGTGTGCCCCTAACTCCGCCAGGCCAGTCAGAGGGCTTGCGTGGGACTTCTCAAACTGGAAAGCAGGGAAGAAAATCCTAGATCCTTTCTGACAGTGGGAGTTGCTGGCTGTGGGGCTCGGGATGTGCAGGTTTCACAGTTCCTGCCATGTGGAGAAAGCTTTGTCATCTAGGATGGGACGACGCTGACATGCCGAGAGGGGCCGGGATGCGTCACAGAGAGTCCTGGTGGCACTGGAGACCCTGGCTTCTGCACTTCCCCAGCTCAGCTGGGCCTCAGTCACGCAGACACCCCAACAGCCTTCCCCTTTTTATCTAGGCGAGTTCCAGCTGGGTTTCTAACACTGGCAATCCTGACAAATACATTATTCACTCAACAAGTATTTATTTATTGAACACGTATGCTAGGCTGCCCGCTGAGCTAGATGCTGGTCAAGTGAAGTAACAGATTGGCAAGGCTGTCTCACTGCCCCTGTCCGCTCTGCCTGCCTCCTCTTCACTCCTCAGGGGGCGCCAGCAGAGCCCACCTCCATCCCTGGCTTAGCCAGACCTCTGGGAATTGTAAAATCTTAGTCTCTTAGAGATAGTGAGCCAGAAAATAATGAACTCTGAATTCTCACAGACTTTAGGGAAAACCCTGATATGGAAGCTACAAAGCCTTTTCAACTTACCACGGGGGGTGACTTTTCTACACTCCTCACTGGGCCTTGGGGTGGAGGTGGGAGTCAAGAATCCTTTTAAGGGGGGTCCTCTCACATTTAAGCCAACACTGAAAATTGGAACCAATTTCAGCATTTATTTAAAATGATTCCAGGCCTTGCCCAAACCATCTAAACAGAACGTTTAGGGACAGGATGTGGAGATCAGTATTTTTAAAAAGCTTCAGAAGTATATGTCGGGCGGCCAGTCCACAGGGCTCTGTGGTGGAGGCTCACATGTTCCTTACCTTCCTTTTCTAAAAATGAGAGAACTGGACAAGGAGGGGCTCAGGGACATGACTCAGGGGGCCAAGGTGATAACCTTATCATTTTGGTTCTTCACATTTATTTATTGAACACATGACATATACCCAGTCTTTTTGCTGGTCAGCCCTTCTCAGAAATGTGTAAAATGCACGGTTTCCCCTTCACCCTGGGCCCAAGGGGAGCACGGGACGCAGCATCCTGCCCTGACCCTCAGCACCACGTGTGGTCCGTTCCGTCTCCTTCCATCGCTCGCACCATCCCTCCTCCTGCCGCACTAGTCCAGGCCTCCACCCCGCGTCAGGGAGTCCAGCTCATTCTCCTCCCCGCACGTCCAATCCAGGTTTCTCAAGGCAGCCAGAGCGACGTTCTAAAACACCAACCATGCTGCTTCTCTGCTCAAGATGGAGGGAGCAGGTGGCTCCCTCCTGCCCTCCGCAGAAAGAATATGGACCTATGTGTGCATTCACCATGCCCCCATGCCCTGGCCCTGCTCTCTCCAGCTTCCTCCCGCGTGACATCTTCAGACCAGACCTCACCTGGCTGTTTCAAAGCTCCACGGCACCCAGGACACGGCCTCTGCGGGGTTTCCCTTCCTGCCTGCGCCTGCTCAGTTTGACTATCACCGTCTCTGTGAAGACAGTCCCGAGCTTCCTCCGGTAGAGCTGACCCCTTTTATCCGCTGTAGCAATGGTCTTAGAGAAAGAAAATCGCCACCCAAGCTCACAAATGAAATGTGTCGTGGACCCTCTATTTTAGACGCTAGGGCTGTCAGAATACACAGACTGGCTGGTTTAAACGACAGACACTTGTTTTTGCACGGTTCTGGAGGCTGCAAATTCAAGATCAAGGTGCCAGCAAGGTTGGTTTCTGCTAAGGCCTCTGTTTCTGACTTGTAGACGGCCACCTTCCTGCTGTGTCCTCACGCGGCCTTTTCCCTGGAAGGCGTGTCTCTTCTTCCTCTCTACGGGCACCAGACCTGTGTCCCCACATACTCTTATGACCTCATTTCACCTTAGGTACCTCTCTAAAGGTCCTTTCTCCAAATACAGTCACTCTGGGGGCAAGGACTTCACCATATGAATTTTAGAGAAACACAATTCAATTCATAATACCCTTCTTGCTAGAGGCTCAAGGCCAGCAAACATATTAGTGCAGGGGCAAAGGGGGCACTTGCATGTCCTGTGGAGTGAAAGGGGAGGGGCAAGGAGGAGCTGTGGTTTGGAAGGAGAGGCAGAAGACTGGGCTTCAGGGATGAGAAGGGGAGGTTTTCGTAGCGTGGGGTGAAGACAGGGAGGGAGGAGCAGCCTGTGTAAGGCTGTGGGGGCTGTACTAAGTGTGAATGTGCTCTGGGCTGTGGAGGGGATGGGTGTGGAGGAGACAGCAAGCTTGGGCTGCCCTGCCCGGGGCGGGAGAAGAGAGCAGGTCTCCTTGTTGGCAGGACAGGTGATCACCAAAGGCTGCGGTTCCTGTGAAATCTCAGCACCTCTCGCCAAGTCCTCACACTGTCCTTCAATCCTGCAGCATAGAGATACACACCCCATTTGGGGGAAGTGGGAAAACCAGTCTCCTGGGTAAATTGTCTGGCAAGTGGTAATGACAGGACTTGAACTCAGAGGTCATAATCCCCATTCAGGAGTCCTTTCTCCGCTCAGGGTCAGGACTCCACTCAAGGTGAGTTGCCTAGGGTGCAAAGTTGAGAGGCACTTGCACAATCCTTTCTCGTCTCACCCTTGATCAGCCCTCAGGCATCCTCCTTTGTGGTGACACCCTCTTCTCTCTAATCTCTGCAGCCAACAAGCTGCAGCCACCTGCAGCCGGGCTTGGCTTTTTCTCCTAGCCAAGAGGGAGGCATTAAGTTAATGGCCCTACAGGTGAAATCAATCTAGTTAAAATTATTGCCATCTCCTTCCCTTGCTTACTTTAGGAGCTAGCCATGCAGCATTATCTGTTCTCATCTTCCCAGTTCCCGTGTCCTCTGGGGCCACTTTTAACCACGAGGGTGGCAGG
Organism: Saccopteryx leptura; assembly: GCF_036850995.1. Classification (NCBI taxonomy): domain Eukaryota; kingdom Metazoa; phylum Chordata; class Mammalia; order Chiroptera; family Emballonuridae; genus Saccopteryx; species Saccopteryx leptura. The sequence continues at coordinate 124,442,508 of NC_089505.1, read as the reverse complement.
CACATGGCTGGGTTAGGGCTGATAGAGAGGGGTGAGGCCAGGGACTGCTCAGGAAGCATAGCTGAAACCCTGATGTCAAGTCCTAGCTCTACTACTTCCTGACTGTGGGACCTGGGCATTTCTCTAGGCCTCCTGAGTCTCCTTGTCTCCTCCATGAAATGGATGAAGTAATTTTACTCTCTCATCTCCCAGCCTGCAGTGAGAGGTTGACGTGAAAATTCTTTAAAAGCTAAACAGAAGCGGGGTAAAATAGGGAAAAAAGTTGCTGTCACTTTTATCGTACTTATTGTGTGCCCCTATAACTCCACCGATATCCCCATTTGGAAAGAGGCCAAGGCTCCAGGAGTTAAATAGCTGGCCCAAGGGCACATGGCTCAAAAGTAGTAGAGCCAGGTTCGAATCCTGGCAACCAGCTCTAGATCTGTGCTCTTACAATGCTAGTTTTTCTTCTGGGACCTTCCCCACCTATTCTAAATGTTAGTTAAGAATGATCAGCCTGTCTACGGCCATACCACCCTGAACGTGCCCGATCTCGTCTGATCTCGGAAGAATGATCAGCCTGACCAGGCGGTGGCGCAGTGGATAGAGCGTTGAACTGGGATGCGGAAGGACCCAGGTTCGAGACCCCGAGGTCGCCAGCTTGAGCGCGGGCTCATCTGGCTTGAGCAAAGAGCTCACCAGCTTAGACCCAAGGTCACTGGCTCCAGCAGAGGGTTACTCGGTCTGCTGAAGGCCCACGGTCAAGGCACATGTGAGAAAGCAATCAGTGAACAACTAAGAAGTCACAACGCGCAACGAGAAACTGATGATTGACGCTTCTCATTTCTCTCCGTTCCTGTCTGTCTGTCCCTGTCTATCTCTGCCTCTGTAAAAAAAAAAAAAAAAAAAAAAAAGAATGATCAGGTGCTGATTTATTGATGATAGCTATTCTGACAGGTATGAGGTGATATTTCAGTGTGGTTTTATAATGTCCTGCCTGGCTCTGTGCCCTGTAGCCTTACACAGGCATAGTTCTTTTTTTTTTTTGCAAGGGCTTTCCCTTCTTTTATTTATTTATTTATTTTTATTTATTCATTTTTAGAGAGGAGAGAGGGCGAGAGAGAGACAGAGAGAGAGAGGAGAGAGAGACAGAGAGGGGGGGGGAGGAGCTGGAAGCATCAACTCCCATATGTGCCTTGACCAGGCAAGCCCAGGGTTTTGAACTGGCGACCTCAGGATTTCCAGGTCGACGCTTTATCCACTGCGCCACCACAGGTCAGGCCTCAGTGTGGTTTTAATTGGCATTTCTCTGATGATTAGTGACTCGAGCATCTTTTCCTATGTCTATTGACCATTTGTATGTCCCCTCTGGAGAAATAGCTATATTCAGGTCCTTTGTTCATTTTTTAATTGGATTGTTTGTTTTTGTGTGTGTTGAGTTTTAGAAGTTCTTTATAAAACACCCCAATAAATTCAATAAAAATAAAAGATAAAATATCTACATAAAGATTTAAAAAAAAAGAATGATCAAGTGCTTACCAGAGGCCAGGCACCTTACATACAATTCTCTCATTTGATCTTCCCTAGATGATGGAAATTATTCACCCATTTCTCAGACAAGAAAATTGAGACTTAATTGTTTAACCACTATGCTGTACACCTGAAATTAGTACAAAATAATGTTGAATGTAAACTGTAATGGAAAAAAATTAAAAACATACCAAAAAAGAAGAAGAAGAGGGGCATATAGCTAGTGAGTGTAAAATCACGATTCCAACTTAAGCCTGTCTCTGTTCTAAAATGGTAACAATAGCGATGACAATACGGCCACATGCATAGGAGTAACAGTTATCATGCAGATACTGCTCTCAGGGACAAGATAAGGTGCATTCTCACCCTGGCCTTGCCTCTGATCAGTGTGAGAGCTTGGCCAGTCCCTCTCCTCTTGGGGTCTCACGTTGCATTGCAGCCTCTGGTCCGTGGGTCCCTCCAGCCCTGGCAGGCGGGGCGTCACCAGGGTTGGCATCTCAGGGAGCCGATTCTCTCAGATGGAGGCATTGGTTATCTGTACATTGAAAATATTTATGTGTCTCAACCTAATTAGTGAATAAGCATAATAATAATTTAAAAAGCTACCCTGGAAAGGGAATTGCAGTTGGAAACAATTGTTTAGACAAAACACCATTTGTTCCCAGAGCTTGTTTCCTGCTGGAATGGCAGGCCACTTGTTTTGGTGACAGATGCCTTTTGACTGGGGTTTTGGAGCGTAAGCAGCTGCGTGGAGTGGGGGTGGGGGGCGAGGCTGGCCCACGCTCAGCTGGCCTCTGAGGGGATTCCCAAGGTCTCCTGGAGGTAGGGCACTCTCTGCCCACCCGGCAACCATAAAGGCCCCAGACCTCTGGAACACAGCTAACCCCTTAGTCCTGATGTTAACCTTTAGACTTTGACTCAGAATTGTGGTTCTGAGATCTCTAGCTACTTGCCCAAGGTCACTCAGGAAGATGGTGGCAGAGCCAAAACTAGAATTCACGTCTCTGAGTTCCTTCCATGGTGGTGGCATATGATCTTCTGAACCAGTGATGCAGTCACCTCACCTGCCTTTAGCATCTGGTGTCTGGTCTGACTGCCCATGCACGAGCCCGGGCAGGAATTACTAACTCTGTGTACTGCCAGTGATCCTAAGATTACTCTCACCCTCTGGCCTGGACTGATACCAGGGGGGCTGGCGCTGGCTATGTGGTCCAGCAAAACAAGTGTGTGGGGCCCAGTCAGTCTCTTGAAGCAAGTAGAATAGTTTTGGTCTTAGCAATGTGATTTCCTTGCTTGTGTGTGGTTAGCAGGTACCACTATTCCCCAGCATATTTTGATCTTAGTTTCTTCATTTATGAAATGGAGCAGTAATCTCTGCTCTCCACATTCCTTTCACAAGGGCACTATGCAGGATCAATTACACGGAGAAATAAAAAGTGCTTGTAAACTAAAGAATGTTACAAAAATAGTATTAATAATAGCGGCCAATGTTTACCAAGCACTTTTTAACGTGTGTGTTCGTTGAGGTATTAACACTTGCTGTTGGAACACACAATCTCCAAATCTCAGTGGATTAAACAACAAGGGTTTACCCCTTGCCCACCATCATCAGAGGTTGGCCAGGGGGCTCTTGGAAGCAGCTCTTTTCTAACTTCACTTTCCTGGAGTCTTTCCCTTTCTAGCTCACAGACAGGGTGAGAGAAGCATGGAAGGTGTGGGGTGGACTCGGGGCCAAGGCTGGAATCGGAGTGCTTCACTGTGTCCACAGTCTGCTGGCTAGAGTGCAGTCCCATGGTTTCTCTTGAGAATCGGGAAGTGAAGTCAAGCTGTGTGCCCAGGAGGAAAATACAACTATTTGGCGGCCACATGGCATTGTTTCAGCTACAGTGTGCCATGTACCTTGTTCATTCTCATCAAAATCCACGAAATGGTTTTATTACCCCTCCTTTTTTTTCCCAGATGAGGGAATAGAGACTCAGAGAAATCAAATGACTTTCTGAAAATGTGAAAATAATGCGAGGGTGGTGATCTAAATTCATCTGTCTGGCTGCACAGTCCCTGCAATTTTATTTTTTTTCCCAGAGAACTTCCAGCTGCGAGTGGGTCAGTTTAATTCATGCTATTTATTCTGGGCCCACTATGGACTGAGCAATGTGCTATAGTCTGTAAAATGTCTTAACCATTTCTCTTCCTCTTCCCTCTGCCTAGACCACCATTATTTCCCCAGCAATTCTCATTCTGTCTAGTTTCCAAGGTTCATCTTTTCAACTGTTCCCTTCAGGAAGTTTCCCTTGATTCCCCTGAGCATCACTGCTCTCTGAATCTCTCTGGGGCTGCTCTTAGTTCCAGGAAATAGTGTGCAGGAGAGAGTGAGGGACAGAGGGAACTCTTTTTTTTATTTTTCCAGGAACTGACAACAAAGTTAATGGCTCAGAAAAAATACACCGAGACTGACTGGAAGTCAGGATAGCCACTGGGGGCTGAGAGGATCCTGGTTTGGAAAAGCAGCAGCACTCCGACCTCTTCCACCTAAAGCAGGAGGGATGGGAGAGGAGAAAGCCGTTACCTCCCATCTCATTCCCTTGGAGGAGACAAAGGATTTCCCCTCCCTGAGACAGGTTCCCGAGAAAGAGTGGGATGAGATTTTGCTTCTCATTTAAGTACCTGGCCGTAAGTGCCAGGATTGCAGCAGAAGAGCAGGGGAGAGGTGGGTGGCCAGACCGAAGGGGCAAGGACAGCCTCGCTATCCAGGTCAGGTCTGGAACGTGCTCACAGGTCTCTGATTGGAGGCCCATGGAGATCAGAGAGGCTTGGGACCTTAGGCAGTAGGGGACATGAGACATTGAATTGTGAGACCATGATGGGGGCTGGTGGCTGATAATGAGGGACATGAATGAAGATCACCAGAAGCTGCTTGGGGAGGACCCTCATCAGTAGAGTTTACGGGGGTCCCATAAGGACCCTACAGGTGAGAAGCCCTCCCTGTGAGCTGTCACACGAGGTGTCTGCTACCTCCTGCCTCCCTCCTCACACCCAACACCAGAGCAGTGGAAGGGGGATAAGGGGAGTGAGAGAAAACTCAGCCTCTTCCAATGAGAGCTTCATGCCTGAGCTGGGTTAGAGATGAGGGTGGGGAGTCAGGGGCAGGGAATGACATGGGCGGGGAAGGAAGATATTTGAATAAAAATAAAATAAAATAAAATAAAATAAAATAAAATAAAATAGGACTGAGTCTTACAGAAGCTGTGCAAATAACTGAAAGTGACTGAAAAGTCATGGCCTCAGACTGAGAGTTTGTTATGGCAGTCCGCAACCCAGCAGGAAAAGGGAGGGTTCGACAGAGCACAGTGGGTATCAGTTAGTAGAAAAATAAAACTATTCTAGGTTTTATACCCCAGTGAACTAAAACTCTACAGTAAATCAGTTTCATACTTATCTATTTAGCTACTAATTGTTGAGCTTCTAGTCCAGAGGTCAGGAACCTATGACTTGTGAGCCAGATGTGGCTCTTTTGATGGCTGCATCTGGCTTGCAGACAAATCTTTAATTAAAAAAAATGTTAAAAATATAAAACATTCTCACGTATTACAATCCATTCATTTCCTATCGCTCATGTTCATGGTTGCGGGTGGCTGGAGCCAATCACAGCTGTCCTCCAGGACAACACCAAATTTTTATTGGTAATGTGTAATGTACACGGGTTGTTGTATGGCTCTCATGGAATTACATTTTAAAATATGTGGCGTTCATGGCTCTCTCAGCCAAAAAGGTTCCCGACCCCTGGTCTAGTCTTTTTTTTTTTTTTTTTGCATTTTTCTGAAGCTGGAAACAGGGAGAGACAGTCAGACAGACTCCCGCATGCGCCTGACCAGGATCCACCCGGCACGCCCACCAGGGGCGATGCTCTGCCCACCAGGGGGCGATGCTCTGCCCATCCTGGGCATCGCCATGTTGCGACCAGAGCTACTCCAGTGCCTGAGGCAGAGGCCACAGAGCCATCCCCAGCTCCCGGGCCATCTTTGCTCCAATGGAGCCTCGGCTGCGGGAGGGGAAGAGAGAGACAGAGAGGAAGGCACGGCGGAGGGGTGGAGAAGCAAATGGGTGCTTCTCCTGTGTGCCCTGGCCAGGAATTGAACCCGGGTCCTCTGCACACTAGGCCGACGCTCTACCGCTGAGCCAACCGGCCAGGGCCCTGGTCTAGTCTTTACCAGACAATGCTCTTGGCATTGGCGATTCCAAGTTTACCCTGATGGGGAGACAGACAAGTTAAAAAAGAACTGTTCAGTATGAAAACTGCTGGGAGATAAGTCATTAGCATACTGTTGGGCATGGAGCAGAGAGGAACTTTGGTATGGCTGTGTGTGCTGGGCAGGACATGGCAAGATTTTCTGGGGTCTTGAAGAATGAGCAGAAGGAGTTGACTAGGCAGCTGCATCAGGGAAAGATACCAGTGTACAATGGCACAAGAAAGCATGAAGTAACAGGACACATTAGGGGAACTCTAAGGAATGTGTTTGAGCAATGCATAAGAGGTGCTCATTGCTACCATTTTGCTTCTTATTTTTGTTTTATTTCCCTTGCCGAATTGGGCTGAAAGCTCCTTTAAGGAAGGGTAATGTCAAATCTCAATTTTATCCGGTACTACAACTGGCATAGGTGTACAGATGTAACATTGAACTGCTTCTTGCTGAAGGTGATTCAGTAGGAGCAGATGATTCTCAGGGATTGGGGGGTTCTGTAGCAGCAGGGGGGAAGGTAGGCCTGTCTGTGGCTTTGGGCAAGTCATCTTCCTCTCTAGGACTTAGTACCCCCTTCTGTATGCAAGGAAGTTGACCAGATGATCTCTAGACTTAGTTTGAAATTAGCCTGAATTTAGAATTTGGGAGACAAGAGCAGGAAATCGGAAGTCAGAAGACTTTTCCAGCTCTGTCATTGGCTTAGTGTGTGACTTGTCCTTACCCCTCCAGGCCTCAGTTTCCCTGTTTGTAAAATGCAAGAGTAGCACACTGTATCTCTAAAGTCTCTTTTAGCTCCATCCAACCTTCTATGTTTCCCTTACCGAATGTAGTTGACCTTGTCTTGACCTTGTCCTTGCTCAGAAAGGCCCCATTTTCCTCAATAGACTGCAGACATATTTTTAGACTCTGTGGGGTGAGGGAGGGAGAGCAGGGCCAGGAGAGGGTATTTGAGTAAAGCAGTGAATATTTACAACAGATGCCCCCACCAGAGGACACATTGGGTCTTGCAGCATAACAAAACTGAATTACCATGAAATAAACTTTCTTAATTAAACAAATTAAATTTCTTCGCAGTATGTAATTTAGAAACTCTGATAAACCCTGGTTGAAAAGGTTTCTTTTAGCCTTAAGCTGGCTGAGAAAGCAGGAACATCTGGCTGGTGGTGGAAAGGCCTGTTTAGGCTCCAGGCAATGGGGGCTCGCGTCATGACGCTATCCATGGTGCTGAAACAGCTCTGCCTCACGGCCTCAATAAAGGACACAGGCAGGCCGGAGCCCGTGGTGCTCAGGAGACGCGGTATTTCCAAGACAGTGTCCTCCATTGTAGGTATGGAGGACTTTTGTCTTCCTTTGCTTGACAGCAGCTACTCGGAAGTTAACCATGTTTTGTCTCCACCCCCACAAATCCACTACAGTTTGAAAAGATGCCATGATTTTTTTTTTTTTTTTATGTTTCTGGAATCCTAGACTTTCATAGCTGGGAGGCAAGACCTGGTTTAACTTATTTATTAAAAATAAAGGAAATTGTTCTTTAAAGAGTTAAAATGACTTGACCTAATGTCACACTCGATCCATGACAGAATTTAGATTCAAGCCCAAGTCTCTGAATTTACATTCAGTGCTCTTTTTACTAAGATGTTCCTATAGTTAGTTAGAGAAGCCTTTGAGGGCAGGGGCCAGGTCATGTTCACTTTTATTTTAATCTGGAATCTATCTTAGTGTCTGGGAAACTCTTTGAATGAATGTGTACATGCATGCTCTTCTTATTCTTCCATAGTCAAATACATTCAATAGCAACCAATGCACAGTACTATTTACACGAACACAAACATTTACATTTGTAAGATTGTTGCAGCTAACAAAATGCTTTTTGCCTGTTACCCAAATGATTCTCACAACAATTTTAGAGGCAATAATATTAGTCTGATTTTATACCAAGGAAAGTGAAAATCAGGGGTCTAGTGACTTGTTCAAGGGCACATGGAGAGTCAGTAAAGAAGCTGGAGGTAGGATCTAATTCTCCTGATTATTTGCCATAAACCACAAACAGAATTTAGCATTTTGGGGAAAGAAACATAAAGGCATAGAAGGCTCCTGCCCTCAAACCACAATCCAATCATGCCGAAATTCATTTCCCAACCTCTGAAACCACTGACGAGAAGGAATTGCTGCCTAGGAGCGACTTAAGTTGGAACAATGACGAGAAGCAGACACTGAATCTGGAAACAAAAGGGCTGAGTTCCAGCTCTGCCTCTGCCTCTTTCTGGCTGTGTGGCATTGGGCTTGCTATTCACACTTCTAGGATCACCAGTTGTTTCATTACAAAATCAAGGGAGAAGTTACTTCACCCCTTTCTCAGGACTGTAGGAATGATCAGAGTAAATATCTAAGTATAAATGCTTGGTTAATTATAAAGTGCTAAAGCAATATATATGTTAATTGTTATTATTTCTTTTGTATCGAGCTTCATACAGAAGACAGACAGTTAAGTCACCTCTCTGGGTCCTTGCTTTCTTGTTTATGGAATGAGATAATAACTATTCCATCCACCTTACAGAAATGGTGTAAAGTAAAAAATACTCATGATAATAAAGCGAGAGGTGCAAACAAAAAGCATGACTGTATTCCTGGATGAGGATCAGTGACTGAGTAGAAGGCAAACCCAGGATTGTTACTGTAAACTAACATCTGTACCCGAACCCATTTAGGAAGAGCATTCACAGCCATTATCCCCTCCTTTTCCCTCTACAGCTGTGAGCTGAGCCTGGAGGGATAAGCCTATCATAGATGTTTAGCCTCATCTCACAGATGAGAAAACTGAGACTTAGAGGAAGTGAAGAGCCCAGAAGCTGAATCTTAGTGTAGCCTCAGAGTCACCTCCCCTCCTTCCTTTCTAGCCAGCCCCCCAGTTTTCTAGTGTGCAGAACTCTCTTCATGCAAGTCAGTTGGGAAGGCAGGCCAAAGTCATGTTCTCTTGAACTTCCGCCTTGCCTTGGGGAACAATACTGGTCTTTTTCCCCATTCAGTACCTAGCTCTGGGAATGCTTGGTAAAATCTCTGTCTCAAAAATGGGTTGGAGGTCTTATCTTCATGGGGTACCCTTGCAAATGAATAAAGCCATCTCTAATTTTTTCTTTATTCAGAAGATTCCAGATGGGAGATTAGCACAGCTTGCACACTTCTTAGGATGCTTTCAGCTGCTCAGGCTGTCTCAGCCAAGTCATGCTCTCCTCTGCTCCTGATCTCAGTTGAGGACTGTCCTCCCCATTATGCAGACAGGAGCCTAAGGGTTATTGCCCACTTCTCTATTCTTGCTCCTCCTTTGCTGAAATCTGCCAGTGACTGAATTATGTTAGTCCCATGTGTGTTCTCTTCCTCATAAGGACCCTAAAATAGAAAGAACTGTGTTTTAATGTTTGTGGACAAAATTTTATTGTGTTTTGTTAGAGGGTTTACTGCAAAGAATCTTTTCCACACTGTGGCCATGGGAGTTTGGAAGACTCTTCAATAGAGTCTGAATATACAGAATCCTGGCAGTAGGGTTTGGCTAAGTCTTCCCTCATTAGGGGCAGGATCTGGGTATAAAGTTTACAGATCCAATTAGGAGGAGAAGGGATTATCAGAGCCAGAGCTGGTCCAGGCACAGGAAATGCTAATGCTTGCCTCCTGGGGAACAATTATTGGCAGATGATTATCTTCTAGGGGTCACCCAGGTACCCATTCTTTCAGGATGATTCCTTGATCTCCAAGCTATGTTGAGAAAGTGTCTTATTGGGCTCCCAGATCCCTGAGCTTCTCTCTGTCCCAGCCCTTATCACACTGTGTGGTTATTATCTGTGTTAGTGACTGTCTCCCTCCACTGGACTCTGACCTCCCCTGACGCTGGTTCTGGTTCATCTTTGTATCCAGTTCCTAACGCAGGGCTCAGCATACAGTGGATTTAGCTCTGTGGTGAGAAGCATGGGCCAGACCACCTGTATTTGATTCCAAGTTTAACCACTCATAGCCTGAAGAGCCAGGACCAGCCACTTAACCTCCCCAGGTCTTTTTTTCCTCATCTGTAAAGTGGGAATAATAATGGTAATTACCTGATAGCATTGTTACAAGGATTACAAATGTAACACATTTCTAATAGTGCATAGCACACAGTCAGTGCTATATAAAGCTTGGATATTATTTAAATCCTGATTCTGCAGTTTAGGTCTTCACTTCATGTAAAGCAGGTCCACTTGCATTAGGAGGTGTAATCCCTGCCTCCCTTCTCCCCAGCCTGGCTGTGGGAACGAGTCCCAAGTGTCTGGGGCTGGACGACTGCCCAAAGGAGATTGCAAAGGACAAGTTATAATTTTTTTTTTTTAAATTTGACCCTTAATAAAGCATCTGTGTTCTGTGACATGAACTGTAATCAGACTGACTTCTCCTTTCTCTACCCCTAATCTGCTCAAATGACACTCATTACTTGGTTCCCGTGGATGCTGAGAGGCATTAACATAACAACAAGAAGGCCTTCTGAAGGCTGATCCAAACTGGCCTCGGATGGTCTGTGTTCAGTGACCTGAGTGGGAGAGGAGGGGAAGGCAGCCAGTGGAGAAGGGTGAGCAGAAAGTACCAACATGCTTCCTTCCTCCTGCTGAGACGGTCGGTAGCATAGCCCACAGATGTGTCTTCAGGGCCCACTATCTGGCGCTATATAGGTATTTGTTAAATGAAATAAAATACACACCACATTAATCTGGTGAGGGAGGAGTCCTGGAATGGCCTTAGGGACATGGCAGTCTTGGCTCTGCCACTTACTGGTTGTGTGACCTTTGGGAAATTTATTTGCCATTTAAACTTCAGTTTCCTCTTTTGGAAAATGAGGGGCGGAAAATCAATGTTCTCAAACAAAACTACAATCAGTATTCTTAAACTAAGTCAACATTCTCAGTCCTCATCCCAGAGAATTGAATTAATTGGGCCTGGGATGGGGCCCTGGAATCTGTCCTTCTAAATCAGTGAGCAGGTAGTTGTGACACGTGAACTTCATTTCATGTGATCAAACGAGTTCTTCCTGGAGTTACTATGTTATGGGTCTACCAGTTTCTTAAGATTAAATTACAAATCTGACCATATTGAGCTCCGTCTTAGAGCTTTTCAATGGCTTTTTTTTTTTCACCCACCCTCCACCCCCTCCCCTTTGGCAATAATCAGTTTGTTCTCTGTATCTGTGAGTCTGTTTCTGTTTTGTTTATTTTTTGTTTATTTTTTAAAGATTCCACATATAAGTGAAATCACATGGCATTTGTCCCAAATCTTCAATGAATGCTGGCCCCCAACTCCATGTCTGGACTCTTCTTCCATGTCATATATACTAGCCATACAAGGACTGTTTGCTGTGCGTTTCCCACCCTTCCCCTCTGCTCAAGCTGTTCTCCCTTCCTGTTGTATTCTTCCCTTTTCTCCCTTTGAAGGCCTTGCTCTGCCTTACTTCTTCCTTGACACACAGCATAACAACTCCAGCCACAGAAGCACTTGGTACCACTTGCTGGTCATGGGGCAGACTGCCTTGTATGGTTATGTATTTGTGTCTTAGATTTACCATGTCCACATGAGGCTGTAAACTCCTGGAGAGCAAGGGTTTTATTCATGTCTCCTACCCTCTGCTTTAAGTTAGCAGAACATCATAGATGTTTGAAGATCAAGGATACCCTCTCTCATAGAGTGTGGGACCCTTATCTCTGCATTTGTTGGTTGATGGCCAACCTTGGGCTGATCCAGTTTGTTGCTTGTTTCTTAGCTGGGAAACACGCTGTAGCAGCCAATTGCAAAATAAAAGAGAATTCTATGACTAGCAATGTTATTTTTGCTTCTAAACTTATCATCCTGAAATTATCACCCATTAATGAGAACAACAGACTTTTATAATTTGTTAAAACTGGAAACAATTCATAGTTATTATTTAATGGTATTATAAAATCTTATTATCTAATTTAATAATAACAATGTTTTCTGTAGTTGTTTAAGGAAAGTGTGTTTATGCTCAGATGTATCTGTTTAATAGACAAAACACAGTGAAGGGGTGTTTGTGGAAGATGAGTTTATTGAGCACTTCTGGGGGCTGAAAGCTCCATCCAAGACTTCTTTCCTTTCCCTTCTGCCTTCCTCAACTTAGGCCACACGGCTGCCATTAATTCTCATGTCCACAGTATTTTTACCTAAATAAATAATTATGATTCTAAATTAAGAGGCCTAGGGTTTCTGGAAGGCAAGCTGACCCAGACACCGAAAGGACTCATGGCCCCAGGAGTCTACAGGGGCTTTGCGGCTCGGCCCTTAGCTACACCAGCCAGTTCTGTTCCAGATAGAGAGGGCTTTTCAGAAGCTGAAGTCATGGACATTCATTTCCCAATTTCCACTGCCAATTATTGTGACTTGGGGAAAGCAGCTCTGGCCTGAGAGTCAGGTGGCTTAGTAATATTTCCATCTTCATCTCTTGCTTGCTGGACCAGAGCTTCTCAAACTTAAATGTGCCTGTGAAGCAGCTGGGGCATCTTGCAGATTCTGGTTCAGAACGTCAGAGAGAGGGGGCTGGGACTCTGCATTTTTAGTGAGCTCTCAGGAGATGCTGCTGCTGCTGATTCCTGGACTCTACTCTGAGTAGAAAGGAGCTAAACCATGAGCTTTCTCCTCAAAGTGTCATCTTCTTTATCTTCCCGGTGAAGGTGCTAGACTTGATCTCTGAGGAGCTATCCTGTTCTGATTTTCTGTGATTCCACAATGAATCATAACCATGGCTTTTGTAGCCAACGTTTACGGCAGCTTTATTCATAATAACACAAATACGACATAAAGAACCCAAATATCCATCAAATGGGTGAAAAGATAAGAAATTTTGGTACACCATCCAATGGAAAACTACTCATCAATGAAAAGGAATGGACTACTAATACATTCAATAACATGGATGAATCTCCCATGTGTCATGCTAAATGAAAGAAGCAAGACATGAGGGATGACATAATGTGTATTCCATTTATGGGAATTCTAGAAAAGGAATACTTTTGAGGACTGAAATCAGGTCAGTGGTTGTTATAGGCCGCCAGTGGGGAGAAGGTAGTGATTGAAAGGGGACACAAGTAAAGTGCGTTGAAAAGGGTGATGGAAATGTTCCATGTCATGACTGTGGTGGTGGCTGCATGACTGAACACGCCTGTCAAAACTAAATGAATTATGAATTATACACTTAAAATTGGTGAATTTTATGGCATGTAAATTATACCTCAAGAAAGAAAGAAACCAAGCCCTCCCTCCAAACTGATACCCCATAGCTATTTTTTATTGAGTATCTACTATGTGTCAGACATTTTACAGAGATCGTTTCCTTTCTTATTACCCCATTCACGGTAGGATTATCCCCAGCTGAGAAATTTAAGCTTAGATGGGAACTGATAGCTTTCAAAGAAGAGGTAGGATTTGAACCCATGTCTGATGTCTCTGTGGCCTCGGCTGCTTCGGGATGGCTGCCTTGGCTTTCCCCTCACTTAGTCCTTTCAGCCCTCAGTCCTAAGTGAATTCTAAAAGGTGTTCGAGGGTCATGCCTGGCTCCTCGCCTCTCTGCTAAGGACTTTCATTTTAACAGGGATTGTTATTATGCATCCTTTTGTTGAGCATGAGACCCACATTGGTTAGAACACTCCTCCAAAGTGACATCCACAGCCTGATGGGTGCAATAAATCATTAATACACACAATGTTTCATGTCATTTTTAGTTAGGAGGAAAAACTTTCTTCTGGGAGCATAGAGTGTTTTGGGGGGTGGGGGAGTGGACTCGGTGGGGAAGGCAGAGCTCTTGGTTAGTACGCATAGACAGTACAGCCCCAATGGCCCATCACAAGGTACCTGGGAGTCTGGGATTATTATGTTTTCCATTTTTCAGACTGAGAGTCTGAGGCTCATAGGGGTTGAGGAAATTTCCTGAGGTCACACAGCTCGTTAGTGGCAGAAGCCAAGCTTGAACTCTGTTTTTTGTGGCTTTCAATTCCATGCTCTTTCCCTTTCTTCACAAACAAGGAGAAGACAGAGCTCTGTCCTTGAAGAGTTTATAGGGACAGAATGGCTGGCTCACAAGCATTAAAAAACACCAAAAATCAGGCCATAATCCTATAAACTCCATAAAGTGGTTCAGAGGAGAACTTGGCCAGAGGGTGTCAGGAAAGACTTCCTGGAGGAGGCGAGGCTTGGGTAGGTTAGCCATGAAGGTTGAGTACAGCTGGGGCAGGCAGAGGAGGGGAGTTATATTTGTGTCCCCACTCGCAGCTCCCCAGGAAGACCTTGATCTGAGCCATAGGAAGAAGACTTGAACCATGGAGAGAAAATTAAGGAGGTGCTAGGCTTGGACCCAGACTGGATGGTTGGGAAATCTTTCCATTGTTCTTCTCCCACTTCTGTCCAGAGGGCTTGTTTGGGAAGGGGAGGCAGAAGGAAGGGCATCACCACATATGTGCAAACGGGAAGTAGAAGAGTGTCCTCAGGGTCTTCAAAATGGCCTTCCTCTCAGCATGGCCAACATAGCCAGCAGGCCTCCCCATTGAGTCAGATCAGGCGCCGGCTCCTGCTGCCCCACTGGCTCCACATGTGGCCAAGGAGCTGCTGGGTATTAGCTCCCCCAGTCCTGACCCTGCCCCCACCTGGGACTAGGCCACCCTTCTGGGCACTCAGGAGGCCTGTTGGCTCCAGCAGCTGGAGCAGGATTAATAATTGAGGCTCTCTCCTGAGCCCTGCATCCATCAGGGACTAGTCTTCCTGCTGTCTGCTATAATTGTGCTTCGATCAATTAGTGGGGAAGAAATGAGGTCAGAGAGAGCAGGTGTGGGCTTGGCTTTGTTTCCGGGGAAGGCTTAGTCTGGGTGGAGTGGCAATGATGAGGAGACAGGTCTCAGGGCTTTAGGCCATGGGCAGTAGAGAGAGAGTGAACCACAGCAAATACAGGGCTTTTAGCTCAGAGTTGGCCTTTTAGCTTGGCCTCACTGTTGCCAAGAGATAAAAACAGCATTTGGAAATATTTGTGCTCCGGGCTGCACTGGGCACTGGGATGGGCCCATTAGCCACTTAATGTCCTGGATAATGACCCTCGGCTTCCGAGAATGTCAGCTGGAAACCCAGACTATACCAACACTGTGGAAACAGGCCAGCATCCTTGGCTTCATGTTCAAAGCCGTCCCCATCCAGCCAACCAACCTCAGTTATTTCATCTATAACCTTCTTCTGAATAGCCTATTTCTTTTGTCCCTGCCCCCATGGGAAGGTCTCAGACAACTTCCAGAGGCTATCTTTTTTATTATTATTCATTTTAGAAAGGAGAGAGAGAGGGAGAGAGAAAGAGAGAAACAGAGAGAGAGAATGGAGAGGAGCAGGAAGCATCAACTCCCATATGTGCCTTAACCAGGCAAGCCCAGGGTTTCGAACTGGCGACCTCAGCATTTCCAGGTCGACGCTTTATCCACTGCACCACCACAGGTCAGGCTATAACCTTCTTCTAATGTAGTTCTATGCTCCAGCAACCTGAGCATGTCCTGGGCTCACTTATTTCCCTTCCTTTGCTTAAAATGTTGCCCTTTCTGCCTGCCTCTATTCCATCTCTGCCTGGTGAAATCCCCTCATCCTTTGTGCACCATATCAGAGGCTAGCTTCTTTATGAAGCCTTCCCCTCTAGCCCGCATGAGAAGTTGTCTCTTGCCTCTGACCTCCAGAATGCTGACAACATTTTACCTTATATTAAGGAAATCTGAACTTGTTCCATCTTCTCCTGCCTGAGAGCACTGGAATCCCAGAAGGTCATGACTTGTCCAGCATGCTTTTCTGGTACACAGCAGGTCCAAAGAACTATGTGCTATATCTCATACTCACCTGCACGTTGCGGTCCATTTCATTTTATTACTCTAAAAATCTCCTGAATGTGCAACGTCTTTTACACATCTCTGACTTTGCACTTGCCATTCCCCTTGGCTTAAGTACCCTTTCGTGCTCTTCTCTCTGGCAAGATTCAGCTCCAACTCGGGTCAGTCTGTGCTCTCTCTGTATCTTTTATTCTGTCTTCGGTGGCATGATTTGCACTGTGCTGTGAATAAGGCAGCCTTTCCCTTCTCAAAAGATGGAGGATAGCTTGGCAAGCTGAAGAACAGCTACAGCACAGTCTTCAAAACTAAGTGACTCCAAGGATCCAGGCTTCGGTGTTGTGAAGATTCAAATAGTATAAAAGGGTAGGTAGTCACAGGTTTTTCTTCTCCAAAATCAGAGCTGCTGTTGTGTTGCACAGCTCCAGGGGACTCCATTGCCATTGTGGTCTAGGTATGTGGCTGTCCCGGGCTCCCACAGTGCACAGGCTTTACAACCACATCTGGCAGCCCTGCCCAGCCCTTCACCTGTGGCTCCATTCCCCAGAGGTAACCACGGGTACATTTCTCTTGTATCATTTCCGATTCATGCACATATCAAGCATTTGTGTGTGTGTATATTCTTTTTCTTTTTCTTTTTCTTTTTTTTACAGAAACAAGATTATACCATACACAATCTTTTTCACATTGCTTTCTTAATGTATCTGGAAAATAAGTTCCTGTCAGAACATCTGATTGACTCAAAATTCAAAATCTGAAGCTATTGCTAAATATCTCTTCAAAGACTGACAGTCTTCTCAGATGAGTAAGAACGAATAAGGCAAAGGCATGGGCATGGGGACAGCATGAGCAGAGGTAGGGGTGCAGCCCGTTTGGAGGAATTGAGCCATATTATGTGGCTGGATTATAAAGGAAGCATCATGGCACCGTGAGTGATGAAGCGAACCTCTCTGAGGCGGTGGCCAAGTCATTCAGGATGCTACGGGTTGGCTTAAATCATAGAGACTGGCAACTATGGCTCAGTGGCCAAATATGGCTCCTTGTTTTGGTGAAATAGACCTATATTGAAACACGCCATACCCATTTGTTTACTTATGGTCAGTGGCTGCTTTTGCTACCATGGCAAAGTCGAGCAGTTGCAGCTGAGTGCATGTAACCCACAAAGCCTGAAATCGTCGTCAGAGTAGCCTGAGGACACTGGTAGGCACTGGATAGTTTAAAGGTACAGAAGGACGTGGTCAGCGTTGCATTTTGGAAAGGTCATTATTGCCATGCAGAGAAGTTGGGGGGAGGTGCTGAAAGAGCAGGAAGGAGGCTGGTGTTATGACTCAGGTGAGAGATGATGGGAGCAAGGCCAAGGCCCTGCGGATGGAGAGGGGAGGGTGGGTTTGGCGGTGCTTAAGGAATGACTGGGTGTGCGAATGGGGAAGGTCCACATGAGAAGTCAAGCATGTCCGGGAACATGCTGTGTAGTGGTGTTGACAGGTGAGACAGGAGTCAGGCACCCTCAGAGCCTCTGATTCTGTTCTGGCTGCTGGTGCCAGTGTGCAGGCTGGCTGTCTCTGACCCAGGGCCTCTGATCTCTCTTGACTTAAGGGACCAACCTCCTCTAATGCTTAAAGTGGCATCAACAAAAGGAGACCCATAGATGTCTTCTAAGGCTGTGCTCAATTTCTATCTCCTCTTACAACACCAATTCAGCTTTGACTTTACATTCAACCAGCCATCTTCTTGATTTTCTGCCCATTTAAAAGCCCATCATCAGGATGACTCAAATGATCCATGAAGTGGTGGGGAACTTGGGCTCACGGGACAGCTCAGGCTGCTGAAGACAATATCCTGGTCACATCCCACAAGAGAATACTTTCCTCCTTCTTTGAGCGGGCAAGGGTATCTCATTTAAATTTAAGTATAAAGAGCAAGCGAAAAGCTAGGAATAATGAATCACTAGAATTGGAAAGGGTAATGACAATTGAAATCCGCCTCTTCAGAAGTCGGTGACACAAGTCACAGAGTCACTGTTGTCTGAGTCATAAGGATTATGTCCTAATGACCACACAACGCAGACCATTGTCCAGATAAAAGCAGAAATAAGGAACAAGCTTAGTTTAGAGAAGCCTGTGGTAGTAATTTCTCTGACTTTTAGAACAGAGCAGTCTGGGCCATCTACTGGATGTTCTAAGATTGACATAAACTACAGTGAAACAGGGCGAAAGAAGAAGGGAGAGGAGGGAGAGCAGAGGACAGAGGGAATGAAGAGCAGGTGATTAAGAGTAGAGATGAAGAAGAAGAAATGGAACAAGTGCCTGTGCGCAGAAGGTGCAGTGAGCTGGTTGCAGTGCCAGGAGCTCCATCCGCATGGCTCCTGTGTGCCTTGTAATAACACCGGAGTGTGGGCAGTATCATCATCACTTGAAACAGGTTCAGGGAGGGCGAGTGACTTGTGCAAAGTCTCCCAGAGGGTAAGCGACAGAAGTGGGCCTTGAACTCAGGACTAACTGACTTCCTGGCGTGTGCTCTTCCTCCTGCGCCCTACAGGGCTGAGAGTGGGGACTGGGTAGACTAGGGCAGGAGGGAGGGAATCCAGGAAGGCAACGGGGCTGGAGGAGGCTCACACAGACCAAGTGCTTGCCAAGTGCAGCCACTCATGCCTGAGCAGCCGCTGATTTTTCATAAAATAAAAGAAGTCCCTGAATTGAGAAATATGTGTGTCTCCTAGATTGGATTGTGCAGTGAACAGTAGCCAGAGCGAGCAGTAATCCATCACGGCCTGGTGTTGGCGGGCGGAACTGTCATGAAGGTGACCTTGGGTGGGAAGCCAGGGTCCAGCCTCTCGCTGCCTCCCCGGAGTCTGGGCCTGGGGTGGAAGGGAATGGGTGGCAAGCTCCCTCCACTATGCCACTAAGCTGTTTTCCTCCATTTTCTTTTCAGTGTTTTACATTCTGCTCCAGTGCCGGTCTGGCAGCAGCGGGCCAGGTCCCAGGAGCCGAAGATGGGGCTGATCCTGGAGAGGAGGCTCGAGCCAGCAAGACCCAAAATCTTACACTGAGACTCGACTTGCTGATCCGTGTGACTCCAGACCTCACTGTCTTCATTTGTTGGCTGAGGGTTCTGGTGCGGGGCTAATCAGCCTGAGGTGGGCCGTGGAGGGCGGCCCCTCTCCCGGGGAAGGCCAGTGGTTAGGGATTCTGGCTCTGTAATTGATAAAACCCGAGTTCAAGTCCTGGTTTGGTTACCTACTTACTATCGGTGTGACTTGGGCAAGTTACCTAACTTTCTAGTATCAGTTTCTTCATCTGTAAATGGGGATTCTTAGTATGCTTGGGAGAAAGAAGATAACATAGGTAAAGAAATCAGTTACATGGCTGATGTACTGTCTTCACAAAATAGTAGTGAATTATAATTATTTCCTTTATTCCTCAGGGTCAACCTGTCAGATTGGAGTTATTTATTTTATTTCGCAGAGATATAAAGGTGTACCTTTCTGTGCTTTTGTGAGTTTAGAAAAGACTGAGGGCTAAAGGCTTGTTTTCTGGAATCCATGTAAGCTTTGAAATCTTATGATCTTAGGCAATGGTGTTGGGCTTTCTGGCCTCCTGAACTCTTGGCTACCACATGCTGAGTGCACCATGCTCTGGGCACCGCACTAAACTCTTCGTGAGCATTAGCATTACTCAGGATAGCACGAGCTGCTAGAACAAACAAATTCATGAAAGCCTAATAGAAGCTTATTTCATCCCTGGTAAAGTCTAGAATGGGTGCTCCTGATTGATAGGAAGCTCTCTTCCAAATGGTAAGTCAGAGACCCAGGCTCCTTGCAAAGTGTGGGTCTGCCAAGTTCAACACGTGGGTATAGACAGGAGCACTCTCTCATGTACACCCAGTGGCAGAGCAGGGAAAGAACATGGAGGTTTTAGCATGTCCGGTCAGAAAGTGGCACACATTGCTTCTGCACACATTCCACTGGCTAGATAAAATTCAGTCAATTGGCTTCTCCTGATGACAGGAGGACTGGGAAATATAGTCTAGCCGTGTGCCCAGAAAGCAGAGGACGTGGGCTTGGTAAAGAGTTAACTAGAGTTACAGAGAAGGTGAAGGGATTAGTGAAATTATATATACATAACACATAGATACAGATATCAGGGCAGCAAATCTCCCCCTGAGAGAGGGGGGAGGGAGTTAGGGGGGAGGGAGGGGGCAAAGGGGGTGTATTGGGGACATAGGGGGTGGGGGCGAGGGTGTTATATTGACTGGATTGGGACACTTGAATCCATGTTAACACAATAAATTAAAATTAATAAAAATTAAAAAAAGAGTTAGCTATCACACATCATCTTTCTATTTTATTCTTAAAATGAAAGAGAGAGAGAGATAGAGATAGAGAGAAAGACTTCTTCCTTTGTCTTAGTCAGCACCTTGCTATAAATTCCTTTTCCTTTTCAGTCTTCCAATATCTACCTGGCCCTTTAACCTTGATATTCTCAATTGATTCCCTTTTTCTTCCTTCCTTCCCCTATCTACATTCTCTCATTCTAATTATTTCTATAGGGTAATAGGTATTTGTATAAGACTCAATGCATTTGTAAAGATTTTCGGTAGATGATGAGCGTTATCCATAATGATAGGCAACACTTATTGAGTGCTGATGATATCCCTGAAGTTTCCCAAGCATTTTACACACGTTAACTCATTTAATCTTTTGAAAATAATTTTAAAATCATCTTTATTTTTCAATCACAGTTGACATATAATATTAGTTTCAGGTGTACAACCCAGGGATTAGAAATTATATAACTAAGTGATCATCCTTATAAGTCTTGTACCATCTGACACCATACATAATTATTAGAATATTATTGTCTATATTCCCTGTCTTGTACTTTACATCTCTAGATTGTTCTACAACAACCCATTTGTATTTCTCACTCCCTTCACCTTTTTCATTCGTCCCCCGAAGACCCCTCCCATCGGGCAACTGTCAAAATGCTCTCTGTATCTATGTTAACTTGTTTAATCTTCACAACCATTTACAAGATAGGTTCTGTAAGAATCCTGTTTTAGAGATGAGAAGACTGAGACACAGAGAGGTTTAAATGACTTGTCTAGCCTGACCTGTGGTGGTACAGTGGATAAAGCGTCGACCTGGAAATGCTGAGGTCGCTGGTTCAAAACCCTGGGCTTGCCTGGTCAAGTTGATGCTTCCAGCTCCTCCCCCCTTCTCTCTCTCTCTGTCTCTCTCTCCTCTCTAAAAATGAATAAATAAAAAAAAAATGACTTGTCCAGGGCCATCCAGTGGTGGGGCCAGAATTAGAATTCAGTCAGTCTGACTCCAGAAGCATTGCTGTGGACAATCTAGTTTTGAGCAGTATTGTGTGTCAGGTCCAGAAGTAAATGCTCCACAGGGATTAACAACAAACCTAGGAGGAGGAGATAATTATCATCATCTTCACTTTATGTATGAAGAAGAACTCAAGGATCAGAGGGGTTACGTGACCTGCCTCCAAGGTCACACAGCTAGTAAGTGACAGGTCTGAATAAGACTGAAGCCTAGACTCTTAATCACTAAGCTCTAAGAACAATAAGGAGATGGGGTCATAATCATATTTTCATTTTCTACTGGAAGTAGAAAGACTTTCTTTTACAGGATGAGAGAGTGAATGGCTAGTGTGCCATTTCAGGTGGTTCATATACATTTAGGGGAGCAAGCCCTGAGGGAATGGAAGGGACTTTCACATTCCTGGATGTGAGAAGGAACCTCCAGTTATTCTGATTCCCATTTGCATTATTGTACCCAGGGGCTTAAATGGCCTTGCAGAAAATCCATGCATGTTAGCATCCAACACATCCACGTTCAAATCCCAGATTTGCCCTCGATCTTGAACAAGACCAAACCTCTGTGAGTCTTATGTTCTTATTTCTAAAATGATGCTATTAGTGTCTGTCTGCACTGTAGGGTGTGTAGTATCCTTTACAGAGTCTGGCACACAGTGGGTGCTTAAAAATTGATTGCGCTTGTGTGCCAGCTAAGAGGCTGTGTAGCTGGCTTGTTGTCACAGAGCACATGGGCAGAGAGCAGAGGTGCTATCCTCAGCTGAGGTGCAGAACATCCTTTTCTAAAGATGACAAAACAGAGGCTGAGGAGTGAGGGACTAACTTTCCCAAGTCACACAGACGGTTGATAGCAGCAGCCCTCCTGGCCCAGAAATCTTTCCACAGCCCGGCCTCAAACACCACTCAGCCTATGGATTCCATGCTCCGCGCTCTTCTCTGATGGGTTAAATGACAAAACCAGGACCCCAAGAACCACCCTGACCCCACAGGGCCCCTGGTTGAAAGATAAATCGCGACCGAACCTTCTGCAGTGAGTCGGAGCTCGGTCTCCCTTTCTTTTTCAAGGGGGTTACAACGGGTGACTCAGATAGCTGCGACCTTGAAGCTGTACTGTGGAACCCGCCAATAACCTCCCCCTGTTTGTTAGCTAAATGCCTGAGGATTCAACTCCTCACCTATCAAGTTCCCCTTGTCTCTCAGAAGCCTTTGAGGTTTCCGTAATTGAGAAGCTAAACCACTCCCTTGGCTGAGTCAGGCCAATTGTAGCCGATGTTCTGAGATGGTGCTGCCCACTCAGATCCCTCCCCTCTCCGCTCTCTGTCCCACTGGCCACCCCATGCCCTGGCCCAGCCATCGCACTCTCTGACTGGGGCCCTGAAGCCGCCTCTGCTTGGCCTCCTGGTCTCCCTCCTGGTCTCCTCCAATTCACAGTTTGCACCCAAGCCAGAACTGGTTTTCTTGCCGTGGTGCTCACCTGTCTAAGAAACACTTTTGGCTTTTCTCTGCCAACTGAATAAAACTCCGAGCTTCTCTGGGCCTAGGATTCTCCCCCTCCACCGTCTCCCACATCCCTTGCCAGCCCCAATACCTCCACCTGCCCCGAGCATTCCAGGTTCCAGGCCTCTGCCCCTGCTGTTCTGACTGCCTCCGGAGCTGGTTCCGTCTCATCTCTCTGCCCTGCCAAAGCTGCTTCTATAGCAGTTCATTTATAGCACTTGTCTCATTGGATGGTACCTGGTGTCTCCCTCTCAGCCCGGCTCCTTAGTTTCCGCCTGGTCTGTAAACTGTCTACAAAAGGACAGGGCCTTGGGACTCCTTCACTGGTATGTCCCAGTCAAATCACTGGGCTGTACCAATAAGGCCCTGCTGATTACCAAAACATTGAAACATTTTTATACTGGATGGCAATAACTGTTCTGATCTTTCGCCTGGGACCATCAGACTACCTACAGGCCAGCAGGTAAAGAGTCAATACTGAGCATAGAAGGGGGCTCCCGATTGGTCAAACTGGTTGCTACATTTCTAATTTTACCTAGAGAAGCTTCATAGGGAGTGGGCCTGCCCAATCCTTCTCTATCTGACAAACACCCCAGGTTCCTCTCAGGTCTTGACTTCCAGATTATGAATAGTCTCAATGGCTGTGGAGGCCTTGCTCTCTGGAAAGTAACACAAGCTTTCTCTCCAATATGCCCGGATCTGAGAACACAGAAAAGCGTGGCCCTTCTCTGGGGTCTGAGCCTGGAGGCAGGCCACGGGCTGTACCTGGGAGGGCCGAATAGCCCCGCTCAGTTATAGAACCTGTACTCCATACTTAGCACCAAGTGAGGCCCCGGGCTCCAGAGCTGCATCGGGGTGGACCTGCTGTTTGGAGTTCACAGCCTGGATGTGGGGACAGCCATGGAAACAGAACAATAGCGTGGGGTCTTGAGGTGGGGGTGGCAGTGGCCCAGAGTCAGG
Source organism: Saccopteryx leptura (assembly GCF_036850995.1). NCBI lineage: Eukaryota > Metazoa > Chordata > Mammalia > Chiroptera > Emballonuridae > Saccopteryx > Saccopteryx leptura. The sequence goes on along the minus strand of NC_089505.1, from coordinate 124,419,101 downwards.
GAGGGCTCCTTGGAAAATGAAAGAGGTTGGCTGGGTTGAGTTCTGTTGGACTGCACAGTGGAGTTCGGTCCGGGTCCAGGGTCACCCCCTACAGGCCACTGCCCTCCTGGAGGAGCCACACCCAGCCATTGCTCTGTCTCGTTACCGATCTTCTCCTGCCAAACCACAGTGTGAATAACAGCAATAACTGAAACGCAAACAGCGCGTACCGTGTCTTTAAGTTCTTTACATGTAGTCATTCATGTAGTCCTCATGAAAATCCTACCAGATAGTTGAAATCAATATTCCTATTTTACAGATAGGGAAACTGAGGGAAAGGATATTTTTGTAACTTGCCCAAGGTCTCAACAGTAAGATGTGGAAGAACAACCAGGCAACCTAGTTCTCGGGTCTCTGTGGGCTTAACCTCCATACGCACTGCCTCAAACCAGCTCCAAATATTATCTTTGGTGCCCTCACCTCTGTAATCAGCAGCAGGAGGTGATGCCTCAGGTATTAGGAAGGACTTTTACTTAGAGTACTGCCGTGGACCAGCACGGCTCCTAATAATGGTGCGGAATTAAGGAAACACACTTATCAAAACAAAAACGATGGGACCTGGAGGACTCTTCAAAATGCCTGGCAGTATCCGAGTGCCCCATAGCCCCAGTTCGCTTTATTATATAGCCATATGCAAATCAAGGACCCTGATACAAAGTTGCACATCCAAGGCTAAGACAGGAACTCTCCCAAGGCATAAAACAGGATGCATTAGTGAAATCTACCAACATCCGAAAACAAACAAAGAGTCAGAGGAAGGGCATGTATATTGCTTCCAGCAGCCCAAGGAAGCAAGTGGAGTGGGTGCAAATACTCAGCATCAAAGCCAAATATGGAGATGAAGGGGGGGAGAACTTAGCCTTTTGCTAAGCCTCGAATCTAACAATGGCTTTTTGCCATTTACAGTCCACAACAGAGTACCATGTAGTTCAGGGGTCCCCAAACTACGGCCCGCGGGCCACATGCGGCCCCCTGAGGCCATTTATCCGGCCCCCGCCGCACTTCTGGAAGGGTACCTCTTTCATTGGTGGTCAGTGAGAGGAGCATAGTTCCCATTGAAATATTGGTCAGTTTGTTGATTTAAATTTACTTGTTCTTTATTTTAAATATTGTATTTTTTCCTGTTTTGTTTTTTTACTTTAAAATAAGATATGTGCAGTGTGCATAGGAATTTGTTCATAGTTTTTTTATAGTCCGGCCCTCCAACGGTCTGAGGGACAGTGAACTGGCCCCCTGTGTAAAAAGTTTGGGGACCCCTGATGTAGTTGATAGTCCCCACAGTCTCAAACATCGGGCACCTTCTGATACAAGCTCCTGAGAGTCCAGATGCTATGTTTGTCTGTTGGGAGTCACAGTGAGGGTGCCAGCCATGGGCAGCCACATGCCATCATCCCCTTGAAGCCAGTGTAAGCTCCTGGCCTGCAGGAGCTTTCAGGAACCCAGCCCTGATCAAGGGTCTCTGAAGTTGTGAGGCTTATTGTTGCTCACACTGTTCTCATCTTTTTCTGTGTCTAGGTCCTCGCAATGCCCCCTCCTCTCTTCTCAGAAAAGGCTGCATGGAGGAGGTGACATCTAAGTTAGATCATGAAGAGTGAAGAGGAGTTTTTCATGCATAGGAGAGTGGCACAGACATTTGGGTAGAAAAAGCTGCCCAAGGACTAGCATGGGCGTGGAATAGCAAATGTGTTTGAGGACTGGGCTCTGGTCTACAGATAAAGACCCAAGAGTCTTCAGGGGAAAGAAGAACCTAAAGCCCCAGCAGGGGGTAATATCCTCCAAGGAAAGTGTGTCGTGACCCCAGGAAGAAGGACTGAACAGTAGGCCCTGAGGGAGGCCAGCCACTCAGGGCTGGGCTGCAGAAATACTATCTTTAGACTGTAAGGTGTAATTCATTCATTCAGCAAACTGAGCACCTTCCCTGTGCCAGGCTCTGCGCTTCATGCTGTGAATGCAGCAGATGAGACAGGAGAGAATCGGCCCCATGGAAGCACAGCCTCGTGGGGAGAGATGGACATATACAAAAAAGTAAAACATGCAGCAGGACAGATGGTGTGCTAAGTATTTCAGAGGCTAATTAAGCAAAGGGGCTGGGAGGGTCAGGTGAAGGCTACAACTGTGGTTGTGGAAGGTCTCACAGAACAGATGACGTTTGAATGAAGATTTAAAGGAGGAGAATGAAGTCGATATCTGAGGGAAGTCTGCTCTAGGGTGAGTAAATAGCAAGTGCAAAGGATCTGAGGCACAAGTGTGCCTGGCATGTGGAGGGCAGGGGAGGAATAGTGAGGAAGCCATGTGACTGTCACCAAAACGTGTGTATTATTATTATGTAATTGTTATGTAGCTTTGGGATTTACCCTTGCTTTGTATTGCAATGATTTCTATGGACGTGTTCTTGGGCAAGTCCCTTAGCCTCTCTGTGCCTCAGTTTCCTCATCAGTAAATGGGTATATTAATAGTGTCTACTTGTTGATTGGATCATATGAGTTAGTACAGCAAATGAGTTAGTATATGTAAAGTACCTTGCACAGCACCTGGTACAAAGTTGGTGTTTGCTGCTATTAAGTATTATTATCATCATTATTATTGTTTTTAATCCTCTGCATCTCTCCTCTTTAGACTGACTGCAAACTCTTTGAGGACAATGGCTATGTGTGGTTCTTCCCCACAGCCTGAGCCAGCCCAGGGCAAGGCTCACAGTGCGAGCTCTGCAAGGGGAGTGTGTGGATAGAAGAAATAAGGGAATAAATGGCAGGACAGGGAAGGAGCCAGGTTGCTGCTGGCCCCCCTCCCCCGGCTCCCCAAGCCCCACGGAGCTGGCTGGAGCCTGGGCGGCTGCGGCTTGAAGCGGGCCCAAACTCCGCCGCAGCGCGTGCAGAGCCTCCGGGCCTGACAATCTATTTGTTATTAGGGTAATAAATAAACAAGTTGCTTGTCAGCACGGGGACTGGCACGAGCGCCTTAGAAGATAAATGCTGCCTCTGAAATAGACAAATATTTACCATCCTCCAGACGAAGTTGTCAGCCCTGCTAAAGGCCTCCGGGGCTTAGAATTAAAGTGAAAGTTAAGATTTTTTTCTTTACCCTAATGGGACTATGTCAGCGTACATTCATAACAAAGAACGTGAAATTGCCTGTCTTTGAGCACCTACTATGGGGCTTTCTGTCATGTTCATCTCAACTTTTTGGGGTGGGGACGGTGGTCACCACGTTACAGATGAGACCTGACTGAGTGAACTGCTCAAGGCCGCACAGCGGTGGGGGTGTGCTGGGGGTTTGAGCCCGACCTTGAGCCCAGGCTCTGGGTTGGTTTCTTGTAGCCGATATGTTGGGACCCTTGGCTCAGTGGGAGAAGTGGGAGGCAGGAAGACAAGTTTCTTTTCCCTGCTGACCCTGGGGCCACTTTTGTTCCATGGGATAGACAAACGGGGCCCACATGGTCCTGTGTACCTGAATGACGTGGTCACAGGAGCATGGAGGGAACTGAGCCACGAGACGGCAGAACACCAGCAGGGAGAGAGGCCTTAGAGTTCCTTGTACAGATGGAGACCAAGGTCTGGCTCAACACTTATACTACATACGCTTCTCCTGTGTGTGCAGGAATCAACTGATGTGGTCCTCATTTTACAGATTGGGAAACTGAGGTTTGGAAGGCCAGTGACTTGTCCAAGACTACATGGCCATGAATTGGCAGCCCCAGGGTTCCAAGGTAGAGCCCTTCCAGAATGTACAGCAAAGCCCGCCTTGCTTTTGAACCTCTGAGCTGGATGGAGCACCCTTCCCAACATCCTGAACCCTAGGTCTCTTTCATTTTTCCAGCGAGACCCCTGCATCTTAACTTTCTCTTCCCTCAGAGCAGCTTCTACCTGACTCCTTCATCCTGTGTTTAGACAGACTTGATTTCCTGTTCTAGTTTGAAATTCTTACAGGAGCATCAGTCCCAAAGTTCCCTTTACCATTTTCCCCCAAGGTTCTTGGAGCCCCATTATAGACGCTGTTGTCCCAGGATTCCAAGGTAGATATGCAGATTAGGTTTCCATAGTGACATCCACCCAGCTACAAGTGGAAGGTGGCAGAACTTGGAAGTGGAGCAGACAGGCTTTATCCTCAGAAAGGTGTTGGTTTGGATCTGGATCTACCATTTCTTTGCCATATGACCTTACAAGTTATTGACCTCTCTGAGTTTCTGTCTTCTTTGTGTAAAATGGAGACATAATCACTTATCTCACAACAGTCAGACCTAACTCATAACAATAGGAAATAACCTTCATAAAGGGCCAGGTTAGTGCCCCTCAGGTTGACATGAGGAAAAGTTGAACTTATGCCTCCTGTTAGCACACAAATAACTATCTACCCATGGCCTGGAATGCTTCTTGCAGAGCTGGGACATCCTATTTCATCTCTTTTGTTTCTTTGCCATCTTTTCCCTCAAACTATGAGATCTGTGATCAACTCCAGATCTGTTACCTGATTTATTTTATCCTCACAATATGAGGTGGGCCCAGAGAGATGGGGGAAAGATAACAGGGTCACACAGCCAGGCAATGTCTGAGCAAGTCCTTGGACCTGCGTCTGGCTGAGCCAATGCTGTCATCTGATAGGTTGATTGGTTAGAGCCTGAGAGATGCTCGAACATTCTGATAGAACATTATAAAGCTGCTGAATATTTTATTCAAACAACATGATGCCAATCTCAGCTCTTTTCCACAAACAAATTCACAATTTGTGATCATTCAGAATTTGTGAGCTGGTCTGAAATTTACCTTCCAAATTTTCATGAAGTCTTGGCAAAGGTAAATATTTCTGAAGAAAAAAAATGGCCATGCAGATGTTTAATTGATATTAAATATATTAACATAAAGTGCTCATGGCAAAGAGCCATATTCGCTCATATAAGTGAGTGATTCTAAGCATGTAGAGATGTGGGCACAACGTGTGTCCTTGCTTTCATACTGTAATTCACACGTTTCTTTGTCTGAGTCTCTGAGCCCCTGCCCACAGCCAGTCATACTAATTCTGATTATTTCTTTTTCAGTGCAGTTACAATGGGACAGCCCCCTGTTCCTGCCAATCACTGTGCCATTTACTCAGGTTGAAGATGAGGGCCCAGTGGTGAAGGAAAGAGTCCTAGAGGCTAGTCCCAGTTCCCCATTGACTCTGTGTTCTCAAACAGGTTATTTAACCTCCCTGGGTATTTAACTGGCAGTCAAGTCCCTTGGCTTTGGCTTACCTTACTTTTATAGCCTCAGCTCCCACTTACCTTCCACATATCCCTGAGCCCTCCAGTCGAACAGGCTTACTTCCCATTCCAGGGACATGCCTCAGCTCTCCTGCTTCCTCCTTCACCAAAATGTTCCTCCTTTCTTTACCATTAAATTCCTCTGCACTTTTGAAAGCTCAGATGAGAAGCTGTTTTCTTCATTAAGCTTTCTTCCCAGTTGTTTATGAGCCTCCCCATCATCTCTTTGGGAGATTTTAATCACATTCTACCTAGTGTTAGAGTTCTTATAAACATGCCTTTTTATTACTTCTAGATGGTAAGCTCCTTGAAGGCAAAGCGAATATCTTGTGTGTCCTTGTAAATTCATATTGAAGACTCGGAGTGCACAGCTGTGTGTAGAGGAGCTGGAATTCGTATTTGCTAGTTTTGACTACAAAGCTTCTGCTTCCGAATCCCTAGGAAATGGGTGAGAGAACCTCAGTTTCCCTGGCTTTCAAATGCAGAAAGATTCTGTGCTCCGTGTTACTCGTAAGGGTGAATTCCATACTCTGAAATTCTATCATTCTTAGGTTACGGGATAGCTCTGGATTTTTAGATGAACAGGCTGGAAATTCAGCAGGAATCCAGTAGCGGCTCTATATTATGGACGTTAGCTTGGAGCCCAAGGCTGGATCTAGGAGATGGCCAGGACTGAGACTGACCATTTCTCATGCCTGGGCTCTGGAGTTAGATAGGGCTCTGAGCTGATTCCCAGTCGGCCTTCTTATACCTCAACACTCACTTCCCCAATATCTTCAATGCAATATCTATTCAAAAAACATTGGCTGATCTCTCTATGCATCATGCATTGAACTAGGCTCTGGGGATACAAAGAGTAACTAGACATGATATTTATTTGCCTTTTAGAGGGAGACAGATAAACAAACAAAAAAATGATAAACCAAGGAGACACATGTGATGGTAGAGGGCAGCCTAGGGGTTAGGGTGGTCCAGAACAGGAGCTCAGGAGATCTGACAGATCACACTTCCTGCCTCTTGCTCTTTCTGGGCTGTGGAGGACATCATCTCACTGTGATTCCTTAGGTTACATTTGCTCTCTGGCCTTGGTTTTCATTCTCCACATAGCAAGGTGTCAGGACTTAGTGGTTCTCCCAGGTATTAGCCCATAATACTTACCTCTTCATGACTCTGTGCTTGTGCTGCTGGCACCATGCCAGTCCTCACCTTACCCTTCATGCTTCTCAAGAGGGTAGAGGCCTCCCCAGAGGTCTACGCCCCACCGGGCAGAAACTCTGGCATTGGGGAATTGACTCTGGGACTTCCGGAGCAGTCCAGGCCTTCTATAGTTGTTTCAGGCAGAGCTGCACGTGGCCAGCCTGCTCTGGGCACACTGCCTGCCCTCCTGCTCTTTCATGGGAGGGGCTGCTGCCTGTGAACTTCATGCCAGAACCTGGGCGTGCAAAAGTGAACAAAAACAGATGCAATTCCTAACCTCATGGAGTTCACAGACTAGCTGTGGAGCAAGCATTAGTAAAACAGTCACACAAATAAGTGCATGATCACATCATGATATAAGTTCTTGAAAGCAAGAAACATAGCCTTAGAAGAGCAAGTATAATAAAGATAGAAAAATGCCAACATATTTAGCAGTGTAAGGTCATTATTGAGAGTTGTTTTGTCAGAGTGATGGGTCCAGAAGCCACAAGGGAGCAAGCTGAGGAGCAAGCTGGCAGGAAGGAAGTGGAGGTGGTCCATGGAGATAGATGGTGGATGAGGTCACTCAATCGGTGAGCACTGACATGGAAGAAATCTTAGACATTGTTCATGGCAGGCACTTGATAAAAAGGTTACAAAGCAATTCACAGACATCATCTTTGCAATCCTCAGGACAGCTTTGTGACATGGGAATGTCAGATTTTGTTCCTCTTTGACAGATGAGAAACATGGAAATTCAGAAAGGTTTTGTGTCTTGAGTAGAGTATTCACAGAAGATCAAGGACTGGGACTTAGTCTCCAGAATCCCTGTCCGCCTCTGCTCTGAATGGATGTGGATGGTTTTCACCACGCTCCAGGTTTATTTATTACAGTACTTCTTTCTTCTCTTCTCTGTGCTGAAAGATTCAGGACCACGGCCAGCACCGAAACAGCCTTCTATAAGCACTGACATAAGCCTCAATCAAGCCTTAGCCAACGAGTGCAGCACCGCCTTTGTAGCTGGTTTTCTTAACAAACATCAACTAAGTGTCAGGTGCTGCGAGTGTCGCTGAGTACACAGAACTGGAAAGCTCCCCTCAGAGAGCCCACTGTCCAGGACAGAGAGGACATGGACACAGAAAATCACAATAAAGTGTGAGATGTGCACAGGGATCCTGAGATCAAAGGCTTCCCAGGGGAGGCTCAGCCTGAGCTGAATCTTGAAGAGAGCAGCTGAGGGGTTTTAAGCAAGGGTAGAACAGGTCACATATGTGTTTTTGAAAGATTTTACAGGTACAATGTGAGAACAGAGAAGAAGGTGAAAGGAGAAAGGGAATGACTCAGGAGACTGAATAAGAGGGAGTCTCTTCAAGCACATCTTAAACGAGCCAGGTTTTTAATCTCACTTGCACGAGGAGATGGAAATATTCTAGGTTTTTCATGGGAATTTTCACCACTTTGACTGGCTGAAGCTGCCCCTGTGAGAGAATTGGGTTACTGGTGGACAAAAGGGAATTGAAATATGAAGAAAGAAGGGGAGAGGGAGGGAGCAAGGGAGGGAGGGAGGAGAATTTAATTTGTGCAACAGCGTCATGCTAGGTGCTTTTCACACATTCTTAGTTAATTCTCCTAACAGCCTGAAAAGAAATGAGGTCCCTAGTTTTCATAAAGAGAAGCTGAGGATCAGAGAGGTTAGTTAACTGCGGCTCATGGCCCCACAAATAAAAGGAACAGCCAGGCCTTGAACCCAGGTTGGCATAGCCCCAAATTCCTCACACCCCCTCTTCATGCACACGCTGTTTCAGTGCAGAAGGCTGTGGAGACCCAGCCGACAGAAGAGCAAAATAATGGCTCCCTGGGTGCCCCCTCCTGCAGCCTCTGTTCCTACATTAAGAAATAAAAACACGAAGTATCCCTTTCTCGACCCCTAAATTTAGAAGATTCAGAAGGCCACCGATGGACCCGGGACCTGTGACATGGTCCCTCCTGGGCTGGGTGGGTTTTGCTTGTTCCTTACCACTCCATAGTACCCTGTCTTGCCGAAAGGAGTGCTGGTGTGTTCAAGGGTGAGAAGAGGGATTTCATATTGGTGCCAGTTACCTGTTTTGACACCCTAAGGTACCCTTGGCCCCCACATTTGGGAGGCTGCGCCATTCTCTCTGGGTCTTTTGCGGTGGCTGTGCTGGCATCTGCCGCAGAGCCTGAGGAAGCTTTATGGAGATGGTCACACTCCAGTGCCCAGCCTACTTGTTGGAACTTTCCAGAAATATTGCACTGCAGACATTTTCCACGCTGTTATGCTAATGGAATCAGGAAAAATCAATTGTCCTTAAGGAACAGGGGAATGAGACGTGCTGTAAATGCCACGGGATGAGTGATTGGTTGATTGCTTGCCGGCGATGGGAGCGTGTCTCATCTCTACATTATTCTGATGAATTTTTATGGCATACCTCCTCTCTTGCTTGCTTCCTCCCCCCACCAACCCCCCCTTAGCTGGGGAAGAAGGTTTATGGCTTGCAGCTTCTCAGTTGATTGAATGCAGCTGGCATTGTTGCAGCAGAGGACAAATAGGTACATTTGCTTTACAGGCTGAGAAAAGTGGGTTTGGAGAAGTTGCACTGCCACGTCCCTCTGCAACAAAGGCGCTCTTAAACATGCAGATATTTTTTATAAAATGACTTTACTCTCCTTCTTGGCTGTCCCTAATCTTCCTATCAGAGGAAAGGGCAAAAAAAAAAAAAAAAAGTTTGAGGGAAAGGAAAGAAATACATGGCTTGCAATTCTGTGGAAATCCAATTTTTCATTCTTATCACAAAGGAAGCTAACGAAGGCATTTCATTAGTATTCATTTTAGGCCGATGTGATTTTCTCCTCTTTGCTAACATAAAAAGAAATAAATAAACAGCCGAACCATGTCTGGGAAAGTGCCGATGAGGCGGCCTGGAGCAGAGGTCAGCGTTTTCTGAAATAAGTGTGCACCACATTCAGCAAGGTGGCCAGGAAAACGGACCCCGCTCCAGTAAGGGCCACCTGGGGCGGGGACAAGCCAAGATTTAGGTGGAGACAGGTCCCTTGGGGTTCAAAGCTGGTGTCCAGATTGGCCATGGCGGTTTGTGGACTGGGGTAGGTGGGACAAACAGGCTGTGACTATTGTTTTCCTCAGGGAGTTGGCTGAGGGTCTGGCTGCTGGCCCTGAGGCGGGAGAGACTTCACATCTGGTTGGGGCGCTGGGGGCCTCCTGCTGTTGTCTGTTCTTTGCCGTTTCTTCTCAAGGACAGCTAACCCCTGTTGAGGGTTAGGAAATCATACTGGGTGAAAATATAGGAGTGTTTGGCTGGGAAGAGGTAATTTTGGGAACACAGCTGTTGCCTTCATCCCTCCAAAGGGGCCTTGTGGGCACAGGAGCAGGCTTCTGGCACTGGACTCTCGAGGGCTAGACTAGGATCTGAGGTGGGCGTGACAGGGAGGCAGAGGAATCCAACACATTTGAGATCAAACTGCAGATCAAGCATTTTCTTGGTATAATATATTCATGGGCAGATTATTAATGCCCCTTAGCCTCGGCATCCACGTTTGTAAATTAGAGTAAAACGCAATCTCTTTATTATTTTCAAACTATTGTCAGGTACAGTAATATGCAATGCTAGGAAGTGGGTATCAGCAGCCCCTTTAAAGAGAAGGGAGAACCCAGAGTCAAGAACGTGGTAAATCACACGAGCTCAAGGGAGCAGGGCCCTGGTCTCTGAGGCCAAAGCTCTTTCCCTCCCGCGGCCATGGGCCTCCTGGTTTCGCTGCTCCTCGGGCTGCTGGGAGGAGGAACTCTTTGTCCTTGGATAAAAATTCTTACCCAGTTTGTCTCAAATACCAAGTCACTGGGCTCCCCACCCCACCTCTCCTGGGTTGTGCACTCCCAGAGGGCAGAGTCCCTCTGTACCTTCTATGCTGGAATCAAACATTGCGGCAATTCCTGACTTGCCCTAACGTGCCGCGCCCTTTGATATTCCTGGCCCGGGCTTGCGCTATGGCCCCTTCATGGAGCTTCCTCCCCTTCTCTTTTCATTTGGCCAAGTCTCTTCCTTTTTTTCAGCTCAGATGCCATCACTTCTGGGAAACCTCCCCAGAGACCCACACAGGTCTTTCTTCTCTCTGTGCTCTTGTTGGGTCATTGGGCAGTTGTTTGCAGGACTATAATAATAACAAAAAAGCAGTAGAAATTGAAGTCAGGTTGACCTGAATTCAAGTTCTGCGGCTGAGGTGCAATCATGAGCGAGTTACTTAAACTGCCTGAGCCTCAGCTTCCTCATTGGTCAATGGGAACAGTAATAGTACTGTACTTACCTCAAAGGGCTGTTCGGAGGAGTTGGTGAAGACTATTTGCAAAGTACTTTGCTGAATGTCTGGTACATAGGCAACACTAAGCAATTAAAATTGATGAATGAATGAATGAATGAATGGATAAAATTTCTTCCCAATTGATGAGACGTCTTGATAGAGAGAACTGAGGACACACTGCTCTCACTCCTCTCCACTTTCCCTTAGTCTCAGTCCTCCCTGAATGTCCTACAAATAATAATTAGCTCCACAATGTGTCAGGAAGCCGCAGGTGCAGGTTAGAACTAGGGGCCCTAGGCTAGGGCTGTTTTTCACTGTCCTCCCTCCTAATCAGGACTGGTAGTTTGTAAAGGGCAGGGCTCTCATCTGCCTCACCTGTCTCCCCTGCTGTGCCTCCCACAGGTCAGCCCCCTCCCGTGGGTGGTCTATAAAGGGTTGTGACAGAAGGGTCATGGAATCACTGGCGGGAAAACCTGCAGCCCAGTTCAAACCCTGGCTGGCAGTGTGACCCTGGGGCCATCAGTTTTCTCATCCACCGTGGGGATGATAGTACTTCCTGCTAACCTACTGCACAGGGCTACTGTTAAAGAGAGAAGAGGAGGAGGAGAAGGAGGAGGGTGCTTTGTCCGTCAGCTCTTAGGCATCTAGGAGTTGAAATGATTGCTGCCTTTGCTGCTGTTGTTATTTCCTCTCAAAAAAATAAAAAGTCAGGGTCCTGGAGCCAGTCTCTTAGAGGAGATGGTTCTGCCCTTGAAAGCCACTCTCTCAGTCTGCCATTTCCTGTGGGTAATTTGAAACTGGGGCTCAGAGAACTGAACTCCAGTTAATGGTTTTCAATAAAGAATTAAGTGCTGCTCGTCAGGCTGGCGCTGGGGCTGGTTTCCTGGAAGGGAGGGGAGGGGAGTAAGCTGGGGGGGCAGTTGCATACATTTAGGGATCCGTTTGCATTTTCTGGTCAGTTAGGCAGCCTGATGAAAATGGATAAGATCAAGCTACAGCAGCCAGAGGGCAGAGTGGTGGGTGGGTGGGGGTTTGGCAAGAAAGACCCAGACCATGTACTGTACAAGCATCAGAGGAAGAGTAATGGTGATGGCATTAGAGCTAGATGAGCTGTTCTTCAAAAAAATGCCCATCTGTTGGCACCTGGCTAGTGCCTTCTCCTCTTGGGGCAGCCCCTATAGGAAGGAATGCTGAAGCTTTTCTGCAAGGGCTGCCTCCTACATCAGACATCAACCACAGCTCTTGCTACAGGCTTCGTGTGTAAAATAACTCCTTAAACCTCATCTATAACCCTAAGGGGTTGCTGTTATTTTCGTCACTCCCATTTTGCGGAGAGAAAACTGAGATACAGAGACGTTAAGTAACTTGCCCAAAGTCACCCAGTTTCTGAGTGGCAGATCTGGGCTTCAAAACCATAGTCTGACACCAGAGATTATGCTGTCTGTATAGTATAACCGACTATGCTCAACTAAGATCTCTCTAGCTCACGAGGTTGTCTAGACTAGAGGTTACTAGCTCTGTCTCACCAGATAAGGAGCTTGAGGGTCAGAGAGGTATGCTTGGGCAAGGGGCACTCCAGAGAGGGGAGGTGAGGAAGGCATCCAGATCTGAGGAGTGAGGTAGAAAGGCCCCAGGAGAAAGGCAGCAAGGTAGCAAAAGCCTGAAAATGTTCGTATCTTATGACCTCGTATTTCTGTTTCTGAGAGTTTTCCCTATGAAAATAATCCTGCTAAAAGACCACCCTAAATAGAAGATTGATTATTTGTAATATCAAATCACTGGAAGAAATTTAAGTACCCTATCATGAGATATAAAGTTTGGTGTTTACACCTGATTTAACAGTCGGAAAGCCATAAATAGTGGTTTTGAAGGTAAAGTAGTAACCTGGAAAATACCTTTGATATAATGTTAAATAAAGAAACAAGAAAAAATTATCTAAATAATAAAATGTCAAGTACTGTATGTGCTAAGCATATAGAAGATATGCAAAATAATAGCTGCTGTGTTAGGATGATCACATTGTAAGCTCCTTTCCTCTGTTTTTCCAACTTTCTACAATTATAGATAAATTGATGAACTCGATCTAAGATATCATTGGATGACCTAGGAAAGGGCTCATCTTTTCTCTATGCCTCAGTTTCCTAATCAGTAAAAAGTGAATAAAACCCCCTTCTTTTCAGGATTGCTGTATTTAATGAGACAATACGTACAATGTACCTAGCATAGTACCTGTGTGTAGTATGTGATAAAGTGATGTCAATTGCCCCCTGAGATTTCTTTCGTTCCTCACATGTTGTCTTATGATTTATTTATTCATTTTTTTTTTAGAGAGGAGAGAGACAGAGGAGAGAGAGACAGAGAGAGAGAAGGGGGGAGGAGCTGGAAGCATCAACTCCCATATGTGCCTTGACCAGGCAAGCCCAGGGTTTCGAACCGGCGACCTCAGCATTTCCAGGTCGACGCTTTATCCACTGCGCCTCCACAGGTCAGGCCCGTCTTATGATTTATTGAGGTTTGCACAGTCAGGTCCTAAGCTGTATCCCAGAGACGGAGGCTCCTCAGAGTCAGGTATAGATAGACAAGTCACTCCTCTAATGCCTGACATCAGCTAAAAGAATAAAGGCTAAAACCCCCAAGAAGGGTCAGCTGAACCCCAAGCCCTAAAGGCAGCCTCTGAGACTTACTCATCCCTTAGTGTGTCTCTAAGCAACACATACAGCTAAGCTAGCTTCCTGGATAGCATATCCCCAGAACTCCAGACAGGGCATAGAGACTTGTGTGGTTCTGAGGATGCCTTCTGGGGACCCACAGGGTATCAATTCCCTCATCCTCTTGTTCATTCATTACTCATGCACTTTCACTCATTGAGTCATGTAGAGTCAGCTAGCTACAGTAGATCTTTATTGAGTGTTGCCCTATTGTTTATGGGGTGTGGAGGCAAAGGTATTTGTACTGGAACTTTCACTTACCTTAGCTTATTGATTCTTTTAGTTTATTGAATATCTGCTCTGCAGAGGAAGTTTACTAAGCAGAGCTTGGCAGTTTTAAAGACCAAGTTATGAGCGTCTCCTCTCATTGTTAGTCAGCTGGTCCCCTAGCCTCGCCAAATCTGCCTCTTCAGTGCCTTTTGGATCTAATCCTTCTGTTCCAGCCCTCAGCTTCAGCCACTCTCTCTCTCTGCCAGCATCATCTTTATAAAACCCAAACCAGACCTAGGAGAGCATTCCAGCTCTTCTGCCTGGCAAAACTGGCTTCTGGTGGTCTGATCCCCCACCATGTACCTCGACACACAACTACTGCCTTCTCCCTTCTTTTCAATGCCGCTTTATGAACTCTTCCTGCTTCCTAGAATGCCCTTACCCAAATGGCAAACATTTACCCATCTTCTAAAACCTAACTCAAATTTCCTCTCCTCTCTGGCTCCCATACAAGATTGCTCTTCCCGCTCTGTGCCCATCTCCTACTGATTTGCAGTAAGTCCCTACTCTGTTTTCCTCGGGCTCCCTTCCCCCCAGGACTATGCATCTCTCAAGTGCAAGGACCATGTCTTTTTATTTCTGTGCCCCTGGAGCTTAGCTCAGAGTCTGGCCCAGGCAGGAGGCCCAGTGAGTGCTTGTTGAGTGAATTATGGATGACAGTGTGATCTCAGGGTCTCTACCAAGGAGTAACAACAGAGCCCCACTGACCTCTTGGGAATGGGAAGTGTTCTCAGCTGAATTTTCCTGGCAGACACTTTTCAGCATCACCAGCTGCCTACTCCCCAGAGGCCCTCTCTGCTCAGCTCCCCGATGGGTATGAGAACATTTGGCCATACACTGACCTAGCTGTGGGATCGCTGCCATCCCCTTGCAGGGAGCTCACCCGGACAAAGCCCCCACCTGGACAGCTGGGAGTACAGCCTGTCTCATGGTCTGGCCCTGACACATCTCAACCCCGTGCCATGCCTCTCTTCACCCTTATGCTCAAGGCCACAGCCAGACTGAGAAGTTTCCTGAAGGCATCTAGTGATTTATCTTTTCTTTATGGTTCCTTCTTCCTGGAATATTCTTCATCTGCCCTCCTCTCTTTCTTTGCCCAGGTGAATTCCTGCTGATTCTTCTGCTTGGGTCAGGAGTCACCTGTCTCCTGGGCTGGGGGTTTGCCTTGGACCCCTCCAGCCCCTGTGACACCTCCATCATTGCACTGTTCACACAATGTTGTCATTATCTGTTTATTTTCCCAGCAAGTCTGTGGGCTCCCTGAGGGCTGGGGCTTCATCTAATTCACTCTGGAGTTCCCAGTGCCTGGATCATGACAGGTGCTGAGTGGCCGTGTGGGTACATTTTGCGAGGACCCTTCCCTGTTGTTCTGTATCACGCCGCAGTTCACATGAGGTGTAAGGGTGAGAGAGTTACAGGATGGAAGAAGACACACCCAACTCTCAGGCTTGTAGGGCACATAAAACCCCCTGTTGGCGAAGGAGAGCTGAGACCCACCCTCGTGTCCCCTGGTGCAGCCACAAGCTGGAGGGAGACCTGGGCTTCAGGACCAGCCCTGCGGCACACTGGCTCTGAGCTCGCCCTTCACTGGTCAAACAAGGGTCCTGATCTCTAAAATGAGAATCATAATGCTTGCTCAGCATACCCCACAGAGTTATTGTGAGGATCAAGTACGACAATGCTTCAGAAATTACTGCATAAACTGTGAAATGCTGGACCGGTACTTTTTTACTCTTGGAAAGGGGAAGCTGAGTGCTGTAACATGGCGATGCCCGCTAGGGGGAGTGGCAGAGCAGGCCTGGCCCTCCTGGTTAGGGCCATGTGGATGGGAGGTGCCAGCTCTGGCCAGAAAGAGTGTAACAAGGTCCAAGACACACCATGGTCAGGCTCCAGGCTCCCTTCTCCTCGGCATTTCACTCCAGATTCAAATGACATCTGGGCTATGTTTGAAATGCTAGAAAAGAAAAAGAAAATCAGAAAAACTCTCTCCTCACTCGATGACACAGGGGGCAGCCTTAACTTTCTGCCTTATTAATGGGGGTGGTTATGGGCAGGATGGAAAAAAGGACCTCAAGCTCTTTCCTGTGAGCACTGTTCTTCCCTGTTAGCTCAGGAGCCTGAATCCTAGAGCTCTGAGACCATTGTTTGGCGGGTATAGGGCATATCTACTGGCTTCTGGAATGCCACCTTAGGGGACAGGGCTGACGTCTGCACAGACCTCCCTCCATGGATGCCTGAAACCTGCAGGCTCAGCCTCACGGTTGATTAGCTCCCTCTTCGTTGGGGCGGGTGGGACCAGACAAGGAGGCCAGCTGGAGGAGAGCTCTGTAACCCAATTTGCTGTGCAGAGAAGCCAGTCTGTCTGGCAAGAGCTAATTGGAAAGCTGCTTCCTCTAAGCCTGGACCCAGGAGGTGCTGGGCCTGGCTGGGCGGGGCCCCTTGGCTAGGCCCACATCACTTAGTGCTTTGTGGGAGCTGCTCCCAGCGGGAGAGCACTTAGCACTGGTAATTGGCCAGGCAGACTCATCATTAATTCATGCCAAATTGTATTTTTTCTTTTGAGAGAGAGAGAGAGAGAGTGAAAGAGAGAAGGGCGGGGTATGTGGGAATGCATGAGTTTCTGAAGGGAGGAGTCTGTTTAAGGGATTGGTTGAAGCAGCTTCAACTTGGAACAAAGGAGATCAGAGATTCATTTGCTAACTTGCTGTTGACCTGAGCAAGTTACCGTACCTTCCCGTAGGAGGTCTCAGTTTGCTAATTTGTGGTAGGAAATAATAGTGATCTATCTACCTCAGAGATGGCTTTGAGGATTTAATCCAGACACGAGAGGAGTGCTCTTCAGATGATTTCAACAGGCCCAGGGAGGCAGGGGCATTTACATTTCCCGTTAATTCTTGATATAGAGTGGGCTTTATCATCTTTTGAATGAACAGTAATCTTTTTAATGACTCCATTTTATCTCTTTTGTTGGCTTATTAACTCTTTGGTGTGTTATTTTAGAGGCTGCTTTGCAGGGGTGGTCAAACTTTTTATAAATACTACCCACTTTTGCAGTGCTGGTCAACCTAGTCCCTACCGCCCACTAGTGGGCGTTTCAGCTTTCATGGTGGGCGGTAGTGGAGCAACCAAATGGTGCCGCGATTGGCCCACCATGAAAGCTGGAATGCCCACTAGTGGGCGGTAGGGACCAGGTTGACCAGCACTGCAAAAGTGGGTGGTTTTTATAAAAAGTTTGATGACCCCTGGTATACATCTCTCACATCGTACTCTACTTTCAAGTGATACTGTAACACTTCATGTAGAGTTTTCAATAGTACATTTCCATTTCCCCTTTCCTGATGTTATTATGCTAATATCACTCATTTTACTTAGGAACTCCACAACACATTGTTATTATTTTTGTTTAAATCATCAATTTCCTTAAAAATTTTTTATTGTGGTAACATACCCACCACATTAGCCGTCTTAACTGTATAGCTCCGCGGTACTGAGTACATTCTCAATGCTGTGCAGCCGTCCCTGCCGTCTCTCTCAACTCTTTATTTCGTAAAACTGAAACTCCATATCCGTTATTGTCAATAGTCTTTTAGAGGGATTTAAACAATAATTTAGAAACCTTATACATTTATCCATGTAGTTGCCATTTCTGGTATTTTTCATTCCATTGTGAAGCTCCATGTTTCCATCTGGTTTCTTTTTCCTTTTGACTGAAGACCTTCTTATAACACGTCTTATAATGTTGTTCTGCTGCTGGTGAATTCTTTCAGCTTTTGTATATCTGAGAAAAGATTCATTTTGCTTTCTCCTTGGAAAGATTATTTTCACTAGGTATAGAATTCTAGGTTGACAGCTTTCTTTCTGTACTTCAAAGACACCACTCCACTGTACATTGTTTTCACCTTATCTTTCTTCCTCCTTCCATAACTTGTCTACCTATGAATGCTTTTAAGATTCTCTTTTACTACTGGTTTTGAGAAATTCAATTATGATGTATCTTGATGTCATTTTCTTTACTTTTCTTGCGTTTGGGGTTTCTTGACCTTCTTAGATCTGTGAATTCATAGTTTTCACTAAATTTGGAAAAAATTTTTAGCCATGATTTACTTAAATAGTTTTTCTGTTCTTTTTCCTCCTTTACAAAGTCTAATTAGGTTGCTTTACATTGTCACACAGGTCACTGATAATCTCAACTTAAAATTTCCTTATTTTTCTGTTTTATTTTAAATAGTTTCCATGTCTATTTATTCAAGTTCACTATTTTTTTTTTTTTGCAAGGCCCAATCTGCTTTTAATCTAATCCAATCTAATGTATTTTTTCTTTCTCTTGGTCTCAGTTATCCTTTTTAAGAGCTAAGAGTCTCAATGGTCTCAACACTGAAGACTGTACTTATGTTGTTCTGAGACTGAATTGAGTAAGTGAACAATGACACAATGACACCCCTCCCCTAAATTTCATAAATAATTCTGACCAGTACCAGAATGATGATGACCTTCTAGTTCCCTCAGAATCTATTGTGACTTTGGAACTTGAAGGGACAAAAAATACCCACAACAAGTTATTTTGCCTAAGCCTCTATATATGAAATGCAATTATAATGCTCTCTTTATGTTGTATTGTTCTTTTATATCTTTGCAAATTAATTTAATTATCAAAAAATTTTATTGCCCACCTACTATGTGCTAAGCACTTTTCTAGTTGCTGGGGGAAAATTAGTGGATAGATAATCATCTCTTCCCTCATGGGCCTTACATTCTAGTGATGGAGGAAAGACAATACATAATAAATACAGGAAATAAATACACAAACCATAAACTGTGTTAGTATGTAATAAATGGTATTGCTTATAAAGCTCATCACTACAGGGCCTTATACACAGTGGGTACACAAGAATGCTTTCTGGGAAAGCCAGTGTGACTTCCTCACATTGGGGAGCCAATGATAGCCAAGCTAAGGTACCTGGGAGGAGTCTATTGGGCATAAGGATAAACATTGTTAGAGGTTGGAGATGGGGAACATATTTGGGAAGTGGCTGAAGTATCATCCTTTAACAAACCTATGTAGTGCCTGTATGGGGAGAATGCATCGGCTTTCAAGGCTGGCAGATTGAAGTCCTGTCAGTACCACGGAGAGCTCCAAGGGAGCCCTAAAGCAAAAACAGTCGCCTGGCTGCTGACCAGCTAATTTGTCTGACCAACTCAACCCCAAGTCAGAGTGACTGTCCTAAGTTCAGGCCAGGCTGCTATCTGAGGCTGAGTCTCAGAATTGGAAGCTAGTCTAACCCCGCCTTACCCTTGTTGAAGTAGTTGGCAGAATCTTGTGGCAATAAAATCTCTGAAATTGTTATTTAAAGACCTAAGTGTGAATCCGAGTTCTACCAAAGAGTATTGCATGGCTTTTGATGGGGTAGTTAGCTTTTCATCTATAAAGTGAGGATAATGGTATGTTAGTGGTGTTGTAAGGTCTAAATAGGACAGTCCTAGCAAATCATCTTGTGCAGTGCCTGGAACATAGAGGCTAGCTTGAAATACTTCGCTGAAGGGTAAGTGAAATGTCTCAAAATGTTAGGACCTCTCTGGAGGGAATGCATAGGATCTCAGGGGTGGATAAAGGGGAGAGGATATTGCAGGCAGAGAAAATAGCTGGAGCAAATGTAGGGAAGCTTGAGAATGGATGGTTTGGCTAGGAAATGGAGAACAGTTTAATCAGATTGAAGCTATTCAGCTGCCACTTTTATTCTGAGACCTCCTTATTTTCAGCACTGATTACTCTGTTGAACCTAGACTTTATTTTCAGCTAGCCTATTGTGCATCCCAGTTGAAAGATCTACATGCCCCTCTGACCCACCTTTCCAAAACAAAATTCATCACTGTCCTCCAATGTGCTCTCCTCAGATGGCATGTTAGAAGGAAGAAGTGTGTCTTATGAATAGTCTTAAATTGGATGAATGTTTTCTTAAAGGATATGGTGACCTTATTCTCTGTTCCAAGTGAAAGCAGAAAATGAGAGTGGTTTAACAGAAAACATGAGGTAATTGGGTTAGAGAAGGAAGAACTTCCAATATCATAGATTGTAAGGAACTCAAGAGGTGTGATCAAAGGAGGCCATGCAATTCTCTTTCCCAAAGAAGAGGAGGCACCATTGTCTAGTTGGAATATTCTTTTTCATCACCATTGGTCTCTATTATAATAATTGAATTATTAATACCCTTTTAACAACTTACATTTGTATAAAGCTTTACAGCTTGTAAAAGGTCTAATTTGATCTTAATTGCCACGTTGTGAGGTGATCGAGACAAAGATTATTAACTCACGCCACACCCCTCTCATTTTCTACATGGAGAAGCTGAAACGGCCAGCCACACAGTGACGCAAGTGGCAAGAAATCAAGTGATGCAGTCAGGAACAAAGCTACATCTCCCAGCTCCCACTTAGACCTCCGGCCCCCATCCCCCAACAGCACTTTGGCTATCAACTGAAAAACAACAAGAATGACAGTTAAATATGTGACTAAAGATCCTTAGAGCCCATCTTTCTGGTGTCAGCTGCTGCCAGGAGCAGAAAATGAAGACCTTCCCTCAAGCAATTCAGGAGTTTAGGCTCGAGGTCCCAGAGCTAAGTTATTAGAAGGGAGGGGGCCTGGATGCCATGTGATCTTTAACCGAGAGAATTGGCAATCAGCTATTTCTCTCACAGTCTAGGGCTTGACCACTCACAAAAAAGCATTTTTACACTGCCTCCCTTATTCGGCACGCTCCCACCATCCTGTGAAGACTGTGTCCTGGTTATCACCCATTTCCCAGACATGGATGAGGAGTTGCAGAAAGCTGAATGGATTTGCCTGAGGCTCCTGGTCAGGGACTGAGCTGGGGTCTGAACTGCCTGTTCTGGCCTCTTGGTTTAAACCTTTTGCCTGGCTCTTTCTGCCACGGCCCAGCTGCCTCTGGCCAGACCCGAAAAACAAATCCTGTAATTGAGTTGGAATGTGGGTGCTGGGACCTGGGAGACAATGTTTCCTGATTTTCAATCTGTTCTTAATTTATTAAAGTGATGAAATAAGGAAGAGGCCCAGAAGGGTGGATGTTTTCCATCAGTGAGTCACAGGGACGTGCAGAGGCAGGGGGTCAGAGGAAGGCGCTGTTGTGCAGGCAGCTCCTGCCCCTGGCCGAGCCCACACAGACCGGGGCGGGGGGGGGGGCGCGTCTGCTTAGAGCTGCCCCTAGAGTGACATAAGCCAGAGGCTTACAGACATCTCCCCACTCTCCATAATCTTACTCCTGACCACCTGAGCACCTTCCCTCTCATCTGACAAATGCCCAGTGTCCCAGGGAAGACAGGAGGGGGCCTCGCCCAGCCTTAGGGGGAATCACATAAGGCTTCTTAGAGGAGATGACATTGAAGCCAAGGCTTGAAAGGTACAGAAATGTTACCTGGGAAAGGGGGACATGAGGAGAAGAAAGCATTTTCCAGGCAGGGGAAACAGCAGGGAAAGACCCGGAGGTGAGAGAGAGAATGGCTACAATCAGCAGGCTGGGGAAATGAGGCTGGAGAGGCAGAGAGACTGGCAGTGCTCAGTTCCAGAAGGGCCTTCCGGGTCAGGCTGAGAAGTTCGGTTTCCTCCTGAGAAAGGGTTTCGTTGTTAGTTCAATTTCTTTGGCTGTGCGCAGACAATGGACTGCAGCAGCCCGAGGCAGGGAGAGCTGGCGGCCAGAGCTGGGGCAGAGGGAGTGGGGATAGAGATGGCAGAAAGAATGGAGGGACGGAACAGGATCTAATTAAAGAGTAGGACCCCCTTGTGGATGATGATTGGATGGGGGAAGGGAGAGGAACGAGGTGGCTTGGCTCAGGCCTTGGTGACTTGGCCCAGGGGACCGCTACTGACATTTGCCTCTGCGCCATGGATTTGAGGGCCAAGTTCTCTAATCACTATCCTTATTCAGATTGCATTCCATCCGCTAGGCAAAAACTGCCTGTGCCAGGCTCTGTGCTGGGCACTGGGTGTTCAGTGATGATTCAGAAGCTGGCCTTGCTCTCCAAGTGAGAAGACAGGAATATAAACAGAGACGGCCACCTGGTGTGAGGAGGGTGGAACTGAGAGCTTGCAGGAGACCAGACAGAACACCAGAAGGAGGTTGGAAGTCAGGGTAGGCTTCCTAGAAGAGGCAACTCCAGAACTAGGTTTTGTAGCTTGGGTAAGAGTGCGGTGACTGAGGGAGAACAGACTATTTTGAAGACAGAAGGGGTTGTGAGAGAGCATGGTGTGTTCAAGGGGGCCTATGGGCGGAACCAGCCGTGGGGGGAGGACACGGGCAGGACTGAGCGTTCCTGGCCTGGCTGTCTGTGAGCTCTGTTGTTTCCACTTGGGATGCTTCTTTCTTTGGCTCCCTTCACCACTTCTCAAGGTCCACTTTAAATTCAAACTCCCTCTTGAAGCCTTCTTTGATCCTCTTCATGGTTACAAATAATTTATTAAGAACCTACTAAGTGTTCTCTATATTTTATTTCATTTATTCACAACAGCATTCCTGTGAGGCCGGTGCTTCAGTTCAGGTTTACCAAAGAGAAACTCTGATTCATGTTTATTTACAAACTGACTTTGTTCAGGGCCATAAGGATAGTAAGTGGAACCACGCCCCAGGTGGCATTGAAGTCAGTGCTCTGTCCCCCAGCGTTGTTTTTCAGCTCATTAAAGGCAGGATCCAGCATTGTAAAGTGGTCCTGCAGAGACAGATCTTGAGGAGGGCATGGGAACTAGCCCTTAGGAATTGTTGGCGGTCAGCATTGGTGTTCTGAGGCCAATCCTACTTGTTGTGCCTGCGTCCCTTCCTCTGAGCTTCCCACAACCTCCCACCCTCACTTACCCTGGTTCTAATCTCATGGAGAATGACTCTTGGTCCTTGTCCATTATTTGATCAGTTTAGATTCCTTAGAGCCCAGCACAGTGTCTGAGCTGTTTGTCAGAATCTGATACTCTCACATTGGATTGACTTGAATTCTCCTTGTTGACTTCCACATGCCTTTCCAGAGTTTGCATGTGTGTCTGTGCCTATGTGAGTGTGTTGAGTCTGGGGGTTTCTGTGTGGGCTCATTCATAGTCTGCATTGTGTAGGTATAGCGCCTGTGTGGGGCCTTGCATTGACTCTGCATGTTTGCTACAAGGGCATACACAGCCCTCTCTGAACCCTGGGCCTCCTTGCCTCATCAGCATCTTATCCTGACCAGCCTTAAACGTCCCTCTCTTCTAGAACTGCATTTCAGGGTAACTTGTGTCTCCTAGCCCTGCCCGAAATACTTCTGAACACCCTGGGGTTTGAAGCTGGCCTCTTCGTGTGTATCAAGAGCCCGCATTTGCCAGTGGGCTCCCCAGCTCTGTGACGGCTGACCATGAGAGCGAGCCTGCTCGGTTCGGAAGGGAAGCGGGCAGTATGTAAGACAGCATCCAACCCCCTGTACTGTTCGCAGACTCCAAAGCACCCCAGCTGGCTTACTGCTTCTCTCAGGGGCTAAGCTTTGGGGCCAGGGAGGGAGAGGCAGGAATTTGGAAATTGCTGTCTTCAGAGAGTTTTCGCTTCTGGGTGTATAAGTACCTCCCCACCCCCAGCTGATCATGGTGTTTTAATGACTAAAAATCATGAATATTAAACCGAGAGAAAGTTGACAGTATTTAAATGAGCATCATTAAGAGACACATAAATTAACAGGGTTTTTAGTTCTCGTGGAACTGCCGTTTCAATGTTAATTAAACAACCGGAGTGCTCGGGTGCTTTCGCAGCAAACTGTCCCCAAAGTGTGCTGCAGAATATCATTATGGGTGTCTGCCTTGCTGTTTAATTATTTCCAAGTTGATTTTTTTGTTGTTCATTGTTGTAGTAGTTTTATGCTTGTCTTGCATTTGGAAAAGGTGATGGGAACGAACCTCCAGGGAAGCGGCGGTGTGATCCGCTTGCCCCGCGGTAGAGACCCGAGCTGGACAATGTGTGTCCCTTCATGCTGACTCTGTGCCGATGACACGGGCTTTCTTATGGGCTGGTCCACGGCTGAATCTAGGAGGCACCTGGGTCCTTAGATTGCAGGCCGTGTCGCTCTTAGAACGCGGAGGGTCTGAGTTTGGATGGAACCTTGAGTCAGGAGAGGAAAGGCAGGGGTGATGGCGAGGGAGGGGTGTGAAAACCTGCGTGGCTAAGTTGGAGGCAGTGTGGAGGAGCCAGCAGCGCAGGAGCAGGAACCCTGGGGGCTGCGCTGGACTCCCAGGTTCTGAGCTTAGTGACCTGGAAGCACTCCCTCGCCCTCGCTGGCATCAGTCTCTCCAGCTGTAAAATGGAAAGGTTAGACCAGATCACACATTTTCAAAGGGGGTAAAATTGCCTCCACAAGGATAAAAAGTGGTTCTTGGACATCAAAAAAGGTTTGCTCTTTTTATTTTACTTTTTGTGACAGGGACAGAGAGAGTCAGAGAGAGGGACAGACAGGGACAGACAAGCAGGAAGGGAGAGAGATCAGAAGCATCAATTCTTCGTGGAGACACTTTAGTTGTTCATTGATTGCTTTCTCATATGTGCCTTGACCGTGGGGCTACGGCAGACCGAGTAACCCCTTGCTCAGAGCCAGCAACCTTGGGTCCAAACTGGTGAGCCTTGCTCAAACCAGATGAGCCCGCACTCAAGCTCGTGACCTCGGGGTCTTGAACCTGAATCCTCTGCGTCCCAGTCCAACACTATCCACTGCGCCACTGCATGGTCAGGCGGTTTGCTCTTTTTAAAATGTATAAAACACAAACATATACAGACTACATAAGCAAGTACACAATGTATCTATTGTATTAAAATTTCATGAGAATGGGAAAAAATTAAGAGACCAAGCATGTTTAAAATGACTTGTTAGGCCGATAATAATGGAAAAAAGATTGAGAAACAGTGGATTGTATGAACTGCATGAGCTTCATCTGTAAAGAAAAGAAAATCTAGGCCCTGGACAGGTAGCTCAGTTGTTTAGAGCATTGTCCCAGTACACCAAGGTTGCGAGGTTGATCTCTGGTCAGGACACGTACAAGAAATCAACTAATGAATGCATAAATAAATGGAACAACAAATTAATTTTCTTTCTTTCTCTCTTTCACCCTTCCCCTTCTTCTCTCTCTCTAAAATCAATTAAAAAATAAATAAATAAAAAAACATCCACTGTGAGGTGGCCAGATGACCATATGTGCTGGGATACAGAAACGGTCTCCTTTATTACCTGTGTGAACTTGGCTGGACCTTTACCTTCTCTGGGTCTCAGGGGCCATGTCTGTCAAATGGGGACATACATATCTTACCAGGGGGCTGGACTAAGTGAATTTTGATCTTTAGAAGCCAAGGAAGCAGCAGGTGGAAAAGAAGGATGCAGTTCTGAGTTCACAGTGGCTACAAAGGTAGAGTGTGTGGCTTCTGAGACCAGCCTACTGACATCAAAGCTTGACTTCACTGCTTATAAGCTGTGGGCCCTAGACTGTGTTCTTCACCCCATTAGGAAGATGGGGTTAGGAACAGTACATACTTTACTGGGTTGTTGTTAAGATTAAAGCAATCAACACAAAGAAAGACTTTAACAGGGCCTGACCCACAGTAAGAGCTCACTGAGTTTTGTTGACTCTACTCACCACTATTAACATTATCTTTTTAATTGTCATTATTAAGTGGCCTTGAGCAACTCATTGAGCCCCTTAAGGTCTGGTCTTCATGTTTTGCCCTAAGACAGGGGTCCCCAAACTACGGCCCGCGGGCCACATACGGCCCCCTGAGGTCATTTATCCGGCCCCCACCACACTTCTGGAAGGGGCACCTCTTTCATTGGTGGTCAGCATCCATATCCTGTGCTCCTGGAGTACTGTATGTAGCAGCGTCACTCTCCTACAGTACTACTTCCGGTGACGCGGGATGCATGCGTCATATCACTTGTTACGGCTAGCAGTGACAAATATGGAACCGGACATTGACCATCTCATTAGCCAAAAGCAGGCCCATAGTTTCCATTGATGGGGAAACTATTCAGTTTGTTGATTTGAATTTACTTGTTCTTTATTTTAAATATTGTATTTGTCCCCGTTTTTTTTTTTTTTTTACTTTAAAATAAGATATATGCAGTGTACATAGGGATTTGTTCATAGTTTTTTTTTTATAGTCTGGCCCTCCAACGGTCTGAGGGACAGTGAACTGGCCCCTTGTGTAAAAAGTTCGGGGACCCCTGCCCTAAGACATGTTTCGTGGTTTTTTGATGATTTTGCACACTTTTTTTCTCTCTGCTAGACTGCCCTTCTGCTGGTGCCCATGGGCAAACTCCTACTGATCCCCGAACCCGCTCCCTGCCACCACCTCCCTGGGAAACCTCCCTCGGCCTCTCAAAGAAGCTCAGGGGTTCTCTCCGGGCTCCTGCATGGTATGGTCCTCCTGCCTTGGACCACCCTCCTTCGTTTCTGCTCTTTGTTTATGTGTTACCCCTATACTCTTCCCTCTTCACCGCCAAGTCTTTGCTCAGATGTCATTTTCTCCATGAGACTGTCTTTCACCACCATGTTTAAAACTACTTTTTCCAAGACCTACCCCATCTCTTCAGCTTTGTCGTCTTAATAATTTCCTTTCCTGTCTGCTCCTTCACCAGAATTTATGCTCCCCGAGGGCATGGATTCAGGTCTGTTTTGGTCATTGCTGTAAACCCAGCATTTAGAAGAGGGCCTAGCACATAGGAGACAATATTTATTAATCAAATAAATGAATGAAGTGGGCTTCCTTCTTACAGCATCCCATGCTGGCTGTATTGGTGAGACCAGTCTGCGGCTATTATCAAGGGACTTAGGATCAGCTGAACGCTCCCCCCCCCCCCTCCCGGCTGACATCTCCTCTCCCTTCCTTCTTTCTTTTAATATATATTTCCAGGACATACTTGCATGGGAGCGGATCAGCAAATCTACTGAAAAAATTGAGACTAACTAAGGTTTTCACTGCAAGCTTCAACACTAATAACCCCAGGGAGCTGAGCTGGGTCACAGGGTAAACTTCTTTTTAGGAAGCTCATCATGGCTGCATTTCCCCAGACCACAGCGGGACATCGATGCTGAAATCCAGGTCTCATATTTTGCCACTATGATTCAAGGGAATACTAATCCAATTCCCAGAAAAGTGGAGGGAGGGAGTAGCCGAGAGTGGGTGCTTGTTGCTATGCCCAGTGCTGACCAGCCAAGTTGCAATAGACTGTTAGGAGTAAAGAGACCCTCCAAGGAGAGGTGCTTGAACAAACAATTTCTGTTTTATGATACTTTAATATTCATTTATTAATTCTATGTCTCCCCAGGGCAGATTTATTTAACAGTGTAAGACAACTTTCCTAATATATTATTAAATGTAAAAAAAACAAACATACAACTCTATCATCTATCTTTGTATACATTTGAATGAAACACAATCAACTGCTGTTGAGAGTTCCAATTACCCATCAGGTAGTGCATCAGAACACACGTGAGAAGAGCTCAAGAGCAGATCTGGTCACAGGAAACAGCTAGAGTTGGGATGACCTGGGTCTGGGGATGAGATTGGGTTCCCCTCTGTTGGTCTTGGCCTCTGGCTGGGCCCAGGTTTGTTCACTGGGGACCCCAGTTAAGGTGGCCTCCAGCCAGGGGTCCACCTTCTTTCTTTCAAAACTCAATGAGACAAGTAAATATTTATTTAACTTTGGGGTTGTGGAAGGCTTTCAAAGTCAAGAATCCAAAGACAAAAATCATAAAGAAAAACATTAATAAAGCTGTAAAACTTTTAGGCATAATGCTTGTCAAATTACTAAAGTTACTTGTTTAAGATGTTTTCCTTATTAGACTGTAAACTCCATAAGAGTAAGTACTGTGTATGCCTTTCCCACTGTTATCTGAGTGGTCTCTGGCACATAAGCGGTGCCCAATAAATAACAATAATGTGTAATAATAAATAAATAAGAGGGAGTTCACCATGCTCTCAGTATATGGCATGATTATTGGAAGTAATTTAATAAACAACAATAACAAAAACTTGCTTTGGACTGTTCTCCACTCTTTTTTTCCTTGCATATGCCAGGATTAATAGAAAAAAAAGTTCATAAATCTTAGAGTAGATTTCAAAAATTATCCCTTTTTTTTTTTTTCAAATTCTCCCATCAAGAGTTGGACTCCATTTCAGACTGGCTTTGTGTCTTGCTTTGGCCAGTAGAATACACGACTTTGAGAGAATTCTAAGCGTAGACCTTAAGAGGCCTTGCAGGCTTCCTCTCTTGCTGTTCTTGAAACACGGAGACTACCATATGTGACCAAACCCAGGCTAGCCTGCTAGACAATGAAAGACACAAGGCTTAGTTGACCCCAATACACTCAGATGACAGTCAGCTAACTCCCAGAAACAGAGTTTCGTAGCTGACTCATGGCTATACATAGAGAAAGAAATAAGCCCAGTCAAAACCAGCAGGAAAGCCTGACCTGTGGTGGCACAGTGGATAAAGCATCAACCTGGAAGGCTGAGGTTGCTGGTTCAAAACCCTGGGCTTGCCTGGTCAAGGCACATATGGGAGTTGATGCTTCCTGCTCCCCCACTCTTCTCTCTCTCTTTCTCTAAAGTAAATAAATAAATCTTAAAAAAAAGACCCAGCAGGAAAATGGTCCCTTTGAAGATAGGCCAATCTACAGGAGATCTGAATAAATGGTTGTGTCAAACCACTAAGTTTTAGATGGTTTTCTATACAGCAATAGATAACTAATAAAGACCTCTTCAGAGGGACATTCAGGGCTAGTTAGAAGGTATTTTGTCTTAAACCCTGTCAATAGAAACACAAATAAAATAACCAAAATTTATTGGAAAATATTGTGTAATGACTGTCATGATATAGGAGCAACACTTTCAAGAAGAGCCATGCTAAGCAGATATTTCCATTATAGATTATTGTCTGATGGAGAAACTGCCGAAAGTTGGTGGTGGTTGTGGTAGTGATGTAGTTGTGTGTTAGTGATAATGATTGTGAAGGTCCAGAAGTTCCTCCAATTCTTAAGGTACATGTTTCCACAACTCCTTTTCCTGGGCCCCAAATAGTCTTTACTCACCCATTCCTCTCATCTCAGTGTCACTGGAGCTCTCATCCAAAGAGGGTCTCCATTACTTGCTGAAAAGTATTTGAACTCCCTCTATACTACTTGACCTTAAGAGACTTACCCATTCCCCTTCATGCCCCAACACCATCCCTTATCCACTATGCCATCCAGACCAGTCCTGATGGCCTAAAAACATGTCTCTTTCATACCTTTTTGTCTTCATATATGTCTCTTCTCTATTCAGACTCCTTTTCCATCTGGTGAAACCCCACTGTCTTTCAGGGCCCAATTTTTATGAATTTTACTCTCTTTGGGAAAATGTCTTCATTAGATAAATAATCAGTGGAGTTGTCTGTGAGCTCCCAGATCTCGGTTACAGCACCTGGTCCTATGAGCCAAGCTTTTCTCCTTTCCTTGTCTTCTTGTTTCCTGTCTCCTCTCTGTAACTTGTCTTTTCTCCACCTGCAAGGAGAGTTCCCATCTAATGCCTATTCATAGGTTGATTTTCAGTACATGATCTAATATAGCATAGAAACTAAAATATATTCTTTGAATGAATGAATGAATGAATGAATGAATGAATGAAAGCCAATATTTGAAGAGAGTTTTGTAGCATGCAGAGTATTTTCTCATCCATCGTCTCAGATATCCTCATTAGCCTCATTTTCTCAATGAAGAAACTGAGACTTGGAGCGGCTGGATGACTTGGAGGCTTATTAGCGAGTAAGCAGAGGAGATGGGAGCCAAGGCTTTTGAATTCTAAAGCTCAAGCTGTATAAGGCCTGTATAGTCATTCATTTATTCATTCACTCTACAAATATTTAATAGGTTAATTTGTAACAACTCTCTGCCAGGTCTGCCCCCACCCATCTCCCCAATTTCCGCTGGTGGTGTAAATCCTGCTAAGATCAGTCTTCTCTCCACTTCCCTGTCTATATCCTTCCCATACGCCCCCTGGGAAGTCTTCATTGAACCCCAGCTGGGTTATGTCCCTTATCTCTGTTCCCATAAACTCCTGGGTTTTCTTGTATTCTTATCTCCCTTACTGGGCTATGAGGAGCTGGAGGTCTCTCCAGAACCCCATTATGATCCCCATATCCAATAAGTTCTTGACTGGGGTAGAGTGAGGGAACCATGTGAGTGACAAGGGTTGGGGTGGTCAGCAGAGGACAGATCGTGAAGGGGCTTTTTAATTATGTGAAGAGTCTTAGACTTGATTCCACAGTCAATCAAGAGCCAGAGAAGGGTTTCGAGCAGGTGAAATTCCATCATTTAAAGCATCAGAAAAGTGGAGCTCTTACAGGAGAATAAGAAGGGATAGCTGGAGAAGCTGGGAAACTGACACAAATGGGAAACTTCTAGCAGATAATGTGGGTGCTCTGCGCAAGTCCCCTCGGATCCCCACCCCTCACTTCATATGCTTTCAATAGCACTTGTGGCTTTAATTCAACAGACTGCCCTCAGCCTACTGGTCACTGTCACTAGCCAAGTATCACGGGCAGCCAGGAGTGTCGGGGAGTTGACCAATGATGGTTTGGTTGTTGGAAGGGAGAGAATGAAAGATCAGCTTCGCTCTCAAGTTGAGACAACTTACACTCCAGGGTTCCCCTGAAGGATCTAGTCTCCGCAGGAAGTTTCCTGAGATTACACCCTGTTTGGCTCCTTCCTCTTGCTGTCCTGCTTTCCCCAGTTCCTGATTGGTTTCTCCTGGAAGCTTTCCCTTAATAAATCACTTGCACATGAATCCCCATTGTAGAGTCTGCTCTTAGAAGCCAGTCTAAGACACATACATGGGTTACATACACTGATATACAAATGGGCATACAAACTGTGCTTCTGCCCTAAAGAAGTGGCCCAGAAACCTATATTACTCCCTTCCCATACACCTGGGGCTGTGAACGGAGCCAGAGGACGTGGATCCCACCTCCTAGGATCCCAGTAAGGACCGACAAAGCCCATGAAGCTGAAATGAATGTCTGCCTTCTTCATCCTTGAGAGATGTGTTGTTATTCTCTCCGACTCGGAGCTCTGTCACATGAGTTCCTTCACCACATGCACAAAACATTCTGCAGTATAGGTGGGGTGTGTTTCAGCCCCATTTAACAGACGAGTACATTGACACTCAGAGTGATTGAGTGACTTGCCTGAGGCCGCAGAGCTTCCTTGGTTTCCTGGTTTTCACTGTCTGATTTTCTTTATCATTCAGTTCCTCCAAGGGCTACTGGATTTAAATCAAGGAAAAAGGCTCACACCTTTGTGCTACAAGATAAAGGTGAATAAATGGGTCACTGCATGGAAACCCAGTGCATCTAACCAAACCAAAGAGACAAAGGTGTCTGGAGTTAGTGTCAGGCCAGAC
This sequence comes from Saccopteryx leptura, assembly GCF_036850995.1. Taxonomy (NCBI): domain Eukaryota; kingdom Metazoa; phylum Chordata; class Mammalia; order Chiroptera; family Emballonuridae; genus Saccopteryx; species Saccopteryx leptura. The sequence goes on along the minus strand of NC_089505.1, from coordinate 124,387,905 downwards.
AGAACAGCTGAATGGTGGACAGGAAATAATGGGAAGTATGGAGGTTGAAAAAAACAACAACAACAACTGTGTTCTTCAGGGCCTGCTGGCCAGCGGAAGAGCAAATGTGTCGCCCGAAACAGACATGGCATCCAACACGGTGTTGGAAGCAATTGGAGAACCACAAAGTGAATTAGACCACATGCTCAAAACAATGATACAAACAGGACATTGCAATGAGCTGCTCAGGGTCTCCTGGCCTCACAGGTCTAGCATCACCTTTTCTAGAAGGCGTTCCGTGGTCTCACAGACTGGATGATCAGTTCTTCTTTTATATTCTTACTATTTCCTGTTACCCTCTTTTATAGCTTTAAGAGTTGATAGAGTAATTTCAGGTTACTGTCTCCCTGACTGGACTATGGATTGCATGAGCAGACACTAGATTTAAATCTTTAATGAATCACATTGCCACATCACAAGCTGGGCCATGATCCTGACCAGAATTTGGCCTGGCTCTAGCCAGAGACTGGTCTTGGACCTCAGTTTTAAATTGAGTCCTAATCTTGGCCACAGACTGAATCTTACTCCTGCTTATAATCTGAACCTTGATCTTGCTCCCAACCTGAACCCTAACCTTTGTCCCACCCGGAGGTCTGATCCTGGCTATCTGTTGAGCCATAAACCTGGCCCCACACTGAAGTTCTGACCTTGGTCATAGCCTACCAGGGGTCCCCAAATTTTTTACACAGGGGGCCAGTTCACTGTCCCTCAGACCATTGGAGGGCTCCCACATACAGTGCTCCTCTCACTGACCACCAATGAGAGAGTTGCCCCTTCTGGAAGTGTGGCGGGAGCTGGATAATGGCCTTAGGGCACCAAATTGCGGCCCGCGGGCCATAGTTTGGGGATGCCTGCTAGACCCTGGATCCATCTAATATGGTCATCATTTCACAAGGGGGTTAGTCCAGCCAATGCTTTTGTTATTTAAACAATTCCTTGCATACATGTTTGCTCTCCTTAGTTCACCTGTGTCAGCCTCATACCTCCATTAGACCTTGAGCACCCACATGGCACGCCTCCCTCACAGGCGGGCACCCGAGAGGCTCTGCAGGCTGCTGACCAAGGCTGAGTCACTGACCAAGGCTGAGTCGCTGACCAGGGCTGAGTCGCTGACCAGGGCTGAGTCACTGACCAGGCACTAATGAAAATGAGTTTATCGTAGCTATACTGTGCAAGAAACAGGAACCTAGAAGGCAGATCATAAAGAAACTTCTTGACTTCCTCTACCCTGGCCATCTCTGTGATCAAAGGACAATAGAAAAAGATTTACCTTTTTATATGCAACTGAATCCCAGGTAACAGGACGTGCTTTTCCTTCACCAGGCTTCCAGAAGTAGGAGAACAGTCGGGAACTTGAGGGAAAAGAAATTGGGAAGGAGAACTTTTGCCTTCACAGACAGAAAATCAATGATAAAATCAGATTGTTAAAAAAAAAAATTCAGATTGTGCTACCAGAATTGTTTATATCTATGTTTAAGGAATTTGCCATCTTCTGAATCTAATAGATGGAGCAGTCAGAGCTTGACTGCTACAACAGTTTTTAATTTGTTTGAAAATTAGTCCAAATAATGAAATAATGCTTTTCAATACAACATGAAGGCAATGCAGTTGACAATGACAACACAACTCTCTACGTTGATTAATTAAAGAAATGTGTATATCAGAAACAGGTTGGTTGTAAACCTTTTGTTTAAGGAATGCCACTAAGAGGATTCTAATACCTAACAAGACTTCATGGTTTAGCACTTTGGTGGCCGCATCATTTTTGCCCAGATGTTGAGGAGGGTCTGGAGTTAACCTCGGCTCCCATTTCAGAGATGAAACGCAGGCTCAGAGGAAAGGAGGCATTTGCCTGGGGGCACACCTGAGCTAGTGCTCTCTGTACCCTCCCCGCTATCTCTTTCTGAGTTTGGTAGAGGCTTTGCCCTGATTAAAAAAATAAGTAAATGGCTTTCCCTTGCAATTTGTGGGCTCTAAAATTGGGCGCATCAGTCTAAAGCAGTGGTAGTCAACCTGGTCCCTACCGCCCACTAGTGGGCATTCCAGCTTTCATGGTGGGCAGTAGCGGAGCAACCAAATGGCGCTGCGATTACATACTAATGGACTGTTGACCAGTCAAGATCAGAACAGCGGTCAGACTCTGTTCCAGGGCATTTGTATTGGGACCGCACCCGACCTCTATCACGACCACCTGACCCGCATTCACGAGCGGCCGGGTACCTGACCCCGGGTCCACACACGCTGCCCGATCTGGCGGGCAGTTTATGACCGCTATTGTCACCCCAAAACTAGCAGTTTGTCGTTTTATTACCCCGTAGACAAAGAACTCCATGGTTCGACGCTTCTTTCTATGACAGAAACTGCCGGACAATGGAGACACCAATTTACTCATATTTTGTCTCGATTCCTGGATTTTAGGGTAATAAGGTGACATTTTAGGAAACCTCCCTTGTACTGCCAAAACTAGCCGATGTCTTACTACTTCTCCCTGACCGCAAAGAAGTGATGCCATTGGCTAACACCCACTACATAAAATTTTATAAAACGCATAACCACAGATACTCACTAACTTAGTCTCATCTTGACAAATTCTCGCTCAACTACGCCACTTGTAACGTTGTGACCATGCAACAGACTTCAAGCGCATAAGTTTTGTTCACATTATGTAAGTGAAACTAAATCGTTATGTAATCAAAACTAAAGTCAGTACATAGTTAGATTTCTGAGAGCAAGCACGTGCTTACAGCTTCAAACAAAATATTGTGAAATATCATGAGTCCATGTCTTAAAAGAAAATACGCATGCGGCTATTCACCAGAGTATCTGAAGATGGGTTTCATAGAATCTGTTGCAAATAAACAACATCCAATGTGTTTATTGTGCCATAAAACATTATCCAACGAGGCAATGAAGCCAAGTCGATTGCGAGAACATCTTTCTACAAAGTATCCAAATGACAAGGACAAGCCCAATGAATATTTTCAGGAAATATATAAAAAATTTCAAAATCGTTCAACTATCATTGCATCATTTAAGAAACAACATACAACGAACGAAGATGGATTAATTGCCACTTATTGCATTTCACAAATAATTGCAAAAAGTGGTAAAAGCTATAATATTGGAGAAACTGTAATAATACCCTCTATAAAAGAATTTATCTCAACAGTAATGCATCAGGATATACCTCAAATTTTAAAAACATTGCCCCTAAGTGATAGCACAGTTAAGTGACAAATTGATGAAATAGCAGTTAATGTTGAAAACAAACTTATAAATATTCTCCAAAACTCTTCATTTTCCATGCAATTGGATGAATCTACCATTGCAGATAATGATGCTTTATTGATTGCATATGTATGCTATTTTGATGAAAACAATATATTACGAGAAGAAATGCTATTTGCAATAAATCTCATCACAGATACAAACGGATTACCCATATTTAATACTGTGAGAACATACTTTACAAAAAATAATGTTCTTTTGAATAATATTGTTGCATGCGCTACTGATGGAGCACCATCAATGGTAGGTCGCTATCGTGGATTTGTTGCTTATTTGAAGCAGGAAGTGCCAAATATTTTATGTATTCATTGTGTGGTGCACAAACAACATCTTGTAGGAAAACATCTAAGTACAAGTCTCCATTCATCATTAACTATAATAATTTGAGCCGTAAACAAGATCAAATCCAATGCAAAGAATGATAGAATGTTTCAGCAGCTTTGCCAGGACAATAATGAAGATTTTATTAAGTTACTTTTGCACACAGAAGTTCGGTGCCTGTCAAAGGGTACATCTTTGGCTAGATTTGTAGCATTATATGATAGTGTCATACAATTTTTTGAAAGTAATAATGAGACCAATCTGTGTCAACAGTTAAAAACAGTAAAGAACGATGCCTTTTACTTGGCAGATATTTTCAAGAGATTTAACGATGTCAATTTGCAGCTTCAAGGAGCTAATAAAACTCTTATAGGTTGCCAAAGTATTGTGCTATTATTTATTGACAAACTTGAACTACTTCGTCATAATCTATTGAAGAGAGAATTTCATCAGTTTCCTCATTATCATCTATAAAAGATGATGTAACTCCAGAGAATATTGACAGATTCAGTAGCCACCTCAACGAACTTAAATTGGACATGGAAAAAACGATTTGAAGATATTTTGAAATTGAAGGTATATGACTGGATGAAAAATTCTTTTACTGCAAATATTGAAGAGGCTGATACAACTTGCCAAGAAGAACTGTTAGGAATTAAATATGATGAAGAAAGTAAACATAAATTCGACAGTGGTGGATATGAAAACCTATGACAAAATAAAAAAATGTCAGTCTTATATCCAAATATGTGGAAAATGGTATTCAGTTTATTGATACCTTTCCCTACCTCATATCTTGTGGAATCAAGCTTTAGTGCTGTTAATCATATTATGACGAAAGAAAGAAACCATCTGACTATTTCCGAAAGGGGAGACCTTCGTTTGTTCCTCACAAAAATTGAACCGGATATTCAATATTTAGTTTCCCAGCATCAGCCTCAGGGATCCCACTAATAATTCAATTAACTAATGTAATTTCTATGTATGCAAAGTATAAATAAAAAGATAGATTTAACTATAGTAAGTTGTTTTATAAAGATTTATTCTGCCAAACTTAGTGAAAATCGAACATAAAGTACTTGGTAAATAATTATTATTATATGCTTTAACTTGCTGTAACTCTGCTTTATAAATTTTATAGAGTAAAGTTACTTCCCTACTTTATAAATCACCATTACTGTGGAACCGGTGGGCGGTTAGAAAATTTTACTACTAACAGAGATACAAAAGTGGGCGGTAGGTATAAAAAGGTTGACTACCCCTGGTCTAAAGGTTAACGATGATTGGTGATACAAAGTCTGTACATTACAGACTCATAGCCCATTTTCATGTAGAACTGTGTACCTGCCCCAGTTTTACCATTGCCAACCCCTGTGTGGTCTTGTGCACATCACTTTTCCTCTCTGAGCTTGTGTCCCCCTAGCAATGGGGTAATATCTACCTCACTGATTTGTGTAAAAGTTAAAAGATATTGTTAGTATGTTAACAAATAGTTGTATATTAGCTGACTAGTGCTTATGTTAAACACTGCTCAAGACCAAGATGTTATGGCCCCTAAAACCATGTCTGGTCAGTAAGTTGCTCCTAAGGTTGTCTCTGTACGCAGGGTGAGATGTAACCCTAAGGATTCAGGAGTCTAGAATGGCATTTCTCAATAAGCAATTGAGCTTTGAGAGATCTGGTCATACAGTAAAGCTTCTCAAACTCACCGCTGAAAAGGTGGGTGGGGGGTCTGCATTTTTGTTCCCTGTTCCTTCTTCCACTGGGGAATTTCAGTGGAGAGGGGGAATGGTCTGGTGGGGCAGGCTGGTCTATTATTTTAGCTGAATATTCTTTTATTTTATTTTTCTGGGTCTTGAGAGGTAGATCAGATTTCAAAAAGAAAACAGCTGGAGGAAGGGTTTGCTAGGCAAAAGGAGTCCTAGCAAATATAGCAGAGGTGCTGGGAGTGGGGGTGGGAGGGGCTGGGGAGGTATATGGGATGAGGTGAGGCTAAGAAAGTAGAGCTGTTCCTCCAACAGCTGGGAGCCATTGACGAGCCTGGGGGAGGAGAGTGGCACTGACTGACTTTTCTGTCAGGTACTCTGGATCCAGCAGGTATTTAACTCTGTGAGGTTGTTACCATCATGCCCGTTTCACAGACTGAAAAGCTGAAACACAAAAAGGCAGAAGTAACTCGCTGCAGCCCCATAGTTTGGAAAAGTGAGATCCAGGATTTGAGGATTTGAAGCCAGTTCTGATTCATTCCAAAGCTCTTGCTCTTTCTAGCACAATGTGTTACCTCCCAGTGCAGAACAGTGTCTACTCAGGTGGGAAATTGTGAGGTCAAGTTCCCAGGATTGGGGGCCGTGCGGGGCTGGGAAGAAGGGGAGACCAGAACTGCCAGCTTCTAATTTCCTCTGTTTCTCCCAACAGGAGGCTCAAGAGGCCTTCAATACTAGGTATCCTCCCCTCCTTCCTTCCTCTCATCTTCTCACCCCTGCTGCTCTAATGGCCTCCCTCCCCCTCCAGCCCGTTATCCAGCCTTTTATCGTTCTCTGAGATGTCTGAAGACCGTCTCTTTCAGTGGCTGGGTCTGAGTCCGGATGAATGATTTGCATGCACATCACACAGCTGAGAAATGGTGGAGCTGGGCTGGAATCCAGGAAGTTAGAGCTTTTCGCATTGTACTGTTCTCACCATGCCTAACACATAGTAAGCGCTCAACGAATAGCAGCTCTTTTCCCTCCCTGTCGGACCCAATGTCTGTCCCACTGGGGATTCAGAATTTTAGAGCTTAAAGGTTCTTGGACCTTCCTTTCCCTTTGGAGGTGGCTCATGTCACTGGCCAGATTTCAGCAGCTCCTGAAGGAGTAGGAGCAGCAATGTCTGCAGCTTAGGCCGGGGAGCCTGCGGTCCACGGGTCTGGGCCCGATGGAAGGAGAGTGGCTCAGGGAGGCCCTGGCTGCTCTGCCTGCGGATGAGAGCTCCTCTGGTCAATTTGCTTTCACTAATGTCAGGCCCCTGCGGCGCCTTCGTTGGTTGCGTAGCAACTGGCCGAGCCGCACGGCAGAGGTGGCCATGCATAAAAGATGACACATGATGGTGGGGCGCGGGGTGACGATTTGCAAATTTAGATACAGTCGCAGCAGGAATATGAACTGGGCACTAGACAGGCGTGGTGGTGGGTGGCTTTCTTTGTCTCTTCCTGCCTCATTCAGAAAACCAGTTTCCCCTTGAAATTTTAGAAGTCTGGGGAAAAGGAGCAGAAAGGGGAACGTGTGGCTTGACTTTAGCCCCCTGAAAGTCAGCGGCTAGGTTGGTAAGGCTGGGAAGGGGAAAGGACAGGAGACAAAGTGAGCAGTGATGCCAGTGTGGACATACAAGAGGCTCTGGGCATCCTGAAGACCCTGCTCAGGCAGCCTGGCTCCGGGAGACCATTCCTTCCCCAGATGTGCCCCCACGCCAGCGGCAGCATAGTGGAAACAGCTGGGCTGGACACCCCTCCGCGCCCTGCAGGTCTCCTCTGCGACTCCTGACAGTGGCAAAGAGATGAGGTGTGCTGGACTTGGCATCCCCAGGTCTGGGTTCCAGTCCTGCCATTTTCTGATAGTGGGAACTTCAGTAGATGACTTTAAATCACCTTCAATTTAGTCCATCCAATACAATTTGAGCACCTGCTAGGAGCTGTGCACTGACCTAAGGCCCCGGGAAATAAATTTAAAAAAATACAGTCCCTGTTCATGAGGAGCTCTCAGTGTGGTGGGAGAACAGATGTTCAAATCAATAAATTATACTCTAGTGTGCTGAGTGTAAAAATAGATGGGCTAGGGAGGAGGTGACTTCTGCTCTGAGTTTTAAAGGCACTGTGGAGACTGGCCAGGGCGGCAAGGGGTGGAAGGGTGCTCCCAGGCAAAGGAAGCTGTGTGTGACCTCAGCAGGGCGTGAAGGGAACCGAAGGTGTTTGAGGTGGCCGGGGAGTAAGACTTAGTGCTCAGCTTCCTGTCTGCTTGCTAAGTCACCATACAAGGGAGCAGACGGGAGCAGGGACTTACCCCAAATCACACACGGTGTCAGACGTGGACTGCTGTGTTCCGGCAGCGCTGACATGCCGTTGTGTCTCCACACCTAGGGTTTCTGTTCTGGAGTGAAACGCTGGTAATCATGACAATGGCAACAGATCTTGGGAGTTTGGCCTAGAAAGTTGGATTTGCGGCTGTCACTGAGGAATAAAATTGTCTGGAAAAAAAGATGTCATTTGGCTAAAACTTTGCTTGGGCCTCCCTGAATGGGATCATATATCAAAACAGAAAATCTGACCAGGAAAAGTGGCTTCCCTCATGCCTCATCACACTTTTTCATCACCCTTGAGAACCAAATAAGAGTTTAAATCCCAGCTCTGCCACTTACTTGTTGGGTGACTTTGTGTAACTCATTTTGCCTCTATTCTATTTCTCAGTTTCTTTCTCTGTAACAAGGACACTAATAGCATCTCCCTTATGAAGTCGTCGCGAGAACTAAATACATCAATACATGTGACACCCTTAGAACAGTGCTTGGCGTGTGGTTAAGAAAACCATTGTTATTGTCATGGAGGAATGGAATCCATCTGGGATTGGAGTTAGGAGATGGAAGGTGGGAACCTAATAGCATGAACTCGGTGTAGAAAGACATAGGAGGTAACTAGAAGAAGAAGTGAAGGGAGGTACTGAACTGCAGGGGCTCCAGCCCTTTATTTCGGGGATGAGGATGAAGGCCATGCAGCAAGTAGTAGCAGAGCCAGGCCGGCCAACCAGCCCAAGGCCTGAGCGGAGAGGAGAGCTCTGGGTACACCAGGGGCAAGGCCTGAGGATGTACATGGCCCAGCCCTTTCTGCTGGGGCTGTTTTTTGGTGAGCATAAGATGAGGTGGGCCTTCTCCAATGTCCAAAAAGTCAGAGGGAAAGGCAGGTCCTGCTTGATCTTTGAGCTGACCCCTAGGGAGAGGAGCATGGGGCGGGGTGGGATGAAGAGAGATCAAATCCAATGCAAAGAATGATAGAATGTTTCAGCAGCTTTGCCAGGACAATAATGAAGATTTTATTAAGTTACTTTTGCGCACAGAAGTTCGGTGGCTGTCAAAGGGTACATCTTTGGCTAGATTTGTAGCATTATATGATAGTGTCATACAATTTTTTGAAAGTAATAATGAGACCAATCTGTGTTTGGAGTCTTTGGCAGCTGAGGGGCTCACTGAGCTGCCTAGGAGAGGAGTCAAACCCTGGCCTCTGGTGGGGATACGTGATCTGCATTACTTATGGATCCGGGATCAGAATGGGAGAGCAGCTGCCTGGTTTGTTTAAAGTCCGGGGAGGTGCTCAGAGGAGCCAGATTTCGCCGCAAGCCCACATCTGCCACATGAGGCCTGTGCATTTTCAATAGCCTCTGCCCCTGGGCGGGGTTGGACAGGGATTCTTACCTGGAAGATCCCTGGGTGAATTCTTACCTGGCAAGAGCCCAAGAATGTTGTCTTGGAGACACAGTTCTCCTAAGATGTGTTCTGCTTGCTCCTGGAGGGCAAGTCATGATGACCAAGGAGACTGGTAGCTTGTTGGGGACAAGTGTTGCCATCTGGAGAAATGCACCAAGGGTTCAGATCTCTTCTTTACCTCCTCCTGGGTACCTGGCCTTGACCTAGTTACTTAACCTTCCTCCTATTCTTCATCCATAAAATGGGGACAATAATAGCACCAACCTCAGGATTATTCAGATGGTTAAATGAAGCTATTCATGTTAAACACTTGGCAAAGGAATGACCTGATACAAAGAAAGTGCTCAGCCAATGTTCACCATCATAGTAGGGTCTCGAATTTAATTGGCACTCTAATCCAAATCTGCAGAAAGTTTGTTTGCATTATTTTTTATGATAAGGACCCCCACTGCACCCCCACTAGTTAGAGGGGAACAGTGTAACATTTAGTTCTAACCAGGATAAAAATCTGGCTATTTTTTAAATGTTAGTGGCTAGATATTTATCTTTCCCTTGGAATTCCTTCTGGAAGATTCTCAACTTCACATTAGTCAGATTGGGTAAGGCCCGTGTACTTAGAGAAGCAAAGGAGAATAATGCATTAACAATTTCCGCAATATTGCCTCTGCTACCCTTTTATTATCATAATAATGAAGCAGGGCTCCCATCATGCTCCGGGTTGTGGTTGGGGTTGCAGCCCATCGCACACCCCGAGGCCAGAATAAGGCCGGACCATCCAGGGCGGAACTGTTGAGTGGGCCCTTGAGGGCACCTGGCTGCACTTGCAGAGGCAGCTGGTCACAGACGCCCCAGGCAGATGGCCCCTCATCTCTGTACAGACCCATCTGCACCCACCCCTGCTCTCCCTGTGCCAAGCGAGCCCGCCGTCCTCCCGGATCTAGCCACCTGATCTCTAGCTGCAGCCCTGGACTGGTCCTCGGTGACTCCTTTCAAGAGTAGTTAACAGAGAAAGGCATTGGCTCCAGGGGTTTGTGTTATATTTCTTTTTTTTTCTTTTTGGGTGTATGTGTGTGTTATATTTCTTTATGAGACAAATAAACAGACAAACGAACAAGCCCCACTCCCTGTGCTCCTTCTGACAAGTCTTTCTTGGATTGATATCCAACTGAGTCTCACCCTCCAGCCATGCAATCCAGAGTCCCAGTCAGATGGAAAGTGTCAGAGGGCCCTGGAGGAGTGGCCTGACCCACAGTTGCCACCACTGGCATGGGCTGGGCCCCGAGGAACCCATCTGCAGTTACCCCGGACTTTGTTTCTGAGGAGTTCCCGTGCCTACAGCTCCGGCAGCCGCAGGGGCTGGAAGAGCTCCAGGCCCCTCAGACTCATCAAAGCTGCATGGTTTTAGGTGGCATGTGAGATGGTTTGAGGTGACCTTTAGCAAGTTACTGAAACTCTCTCTGTTTCCACTCTCTAGAATGGAAACAATGCTGTACCACATAGGGTTATAATGCAAATTAAATGTAATGAATGAGTTAATTTCATTAAGAGCTTTTAGAACAGCCTGTACTATATAAATGTTTGTTAAATAAATAAACTGCGAAGGTCATGGCATTGAACAGCATGGCTCACACAGTGAGCACATGGATTCCACAGAACTCCTCTTTCAATCTGCCTGATTGCCTCGAAAGGTGCGGACACCTTGGTTTTGCGCTCACACCTGGAGCATCTCTCTAATACTTGCTTTTTCCCTCGAATAGGGGGCAGGCTTCAGACTCGGAACCTCTGGTAGGAAAGGGCTTCTCTAGCATTCAATAATTCTGTTTTGTTTTCAATGCAATTAATTTTATATTTACTTTCTCTTTTTTGGTAATTAATATCAGTTTTTCATTTACAGTAGAGACATTTGGTGACTTGTGGACATGGTAAAACTGTGATACTAGGAAGTAAATTCTGCAGAATAGGGTAATGCAGTAATGAAAAGTTTACTACCTATTATTCTCTCTATATACAGAACATTTTATATATATATATAATTCCTAAAGGGAAGAGGGGTGAAGACAGCGATTCTCAGATCTGCTTTAAGGAGTGTCTCTGCCTGCGTCCCACACAGGCCCAGCTGGCAGAAGACACCCTACTGCAGTCTGTGTGGCCCAACTCTCCAGACACGTCCCAGGCTAGCGCCTCTTAAGGCTCTGCCATGGCAGGTCTCTCTCCCCTCATGCTCTCTTTCTCTGTTAATCCTCTTGCTGGCAGAGTGGCTGTAAATTACCACATTAATTTCCAAATCAAGCCACGTTCCATAGTAACAGAATGGCTTCCACCTGACCTGAAAAGATTCATTAGGAAGTTGATTTGCTAAGCTCCCTCAACTTATTTCTTCAGAAGAACAGCTGCATTTACCCAATTCTGAGAGCTGGGGCTCCAGCTAGCTGTGAGCCTGACACCGGGCTGCCAGGGTGAGTCCTCGAGCTGGTGGGGTGGGGAAGTCAGTGGAATGTTCACCTGGTGGGGGACAGCAGAGATCTGGGTACCCCAGGGAAGGGGATGCTCATCTGCCTGCCCCCTTTGAGGACTGCTGGATGTCTCCAAGTTCTACTTGTAGGCAGACTTGCTAATCCTGCTGGGAGATGTGCTTAGGCCATGCATTAGGACCAACAGGTCTTAAGATGCTGGAATTGTGAACTTGGGGAAAAATCAGGGGCACAGGACACCCCAACTTCTTTATGTGAGGGGAGGGACTGAGTAGCCAGGACACATATTTCATGGTTAAAAAGTGCTGGTATAATATTTTATAAAGTTCAAGTCAATTTTGGTATAAATTGTCCCCAATAAGCTATTGTTCAGAAGCTTCCATCTCATCCATTAAATGATACCTTCTCACGGGGTTGTTGCACAGCCTGAATGAGATAATGTATGACAGGCACTTAGTACTTACTGTGCCTGGGATGAAACTTCTTCTCTATCTATGATGATGGCAGTGATGATGACGATGATGAGAAGGTGATGATTCACATCCACATTACTGCCACCAGCACCGCAGCCTACCTATCCACCCCTTCCTCTCCCTCGGCCCTTGCTCCCTCCGCAAGTGGGCAGATCCCTACGGTGCCCTTTCCTAAGCATCTCTCCATTCCACCACTTGCTCTCCTCCCCTCTGAGAAGCTGTGGTCATCTTTCTTTTGGAGGCTGGGAACAGCTTCCCAACCAGTGTCTGTGCCCCAGTCACAGCTGAGTGGGGCAAGTGAAGCAATTTCTCCTCCTTTCCTCCCCCTCCCTCCCCTCTAAGCAGTAGTGGTTCGGGTCAGGTTCTGGAGAGGTCAAAGCTCCGGGGAAGACAGACACAGAGTCTGACCAGGATCCACCACTCTCACTTTGGGCAAGAGACTTGACCTCCCTGAGCCTATGGAAAACTGTGATGCTACTTACCTTGTGAAGGACTGTGAGATTCAATGAGATAGCGCTTGTGCATTTGTGTCAACCCAAAGCCTGGCTTAGAGCAGATACCTGGTAAATTCTTGCTTCTCTGTTCATTTTCCTGGGCTGGGCCTTGTGCTGGGCCCTGGGGCTCAGAGCTGGATAAGACACAGGCCCTGCCCACCAGGTGCTCACTCTCAGGTGGAAGAGATGGACATCTGCAGGAACAACCGTAAATCAAGGTACCAGAGGTGGGTGCAGGGACTGTCTCAGAAAGGCTTCCTGGAGGCGGCCACAGGTAGGGATGAGCAGGACTCACCATGTGACTGCGGGATGAGCATTGCACACAGGAACAGAGATACCTAGACCTGTTCCAAACACACCCTCCTGCCAAGACCCCCAGTCCAAGTCTCCTGCAGGGATCTGAAGAGAGAGTGCTGTCTGAAGTCAGCTGGCCCGGCCAATATATCTGTGACATTTTCTTGGGGGGGGGGGGGAGGTGGAGGAGTGATTTTAGATCCAGGTGTTTTTTTTAAATACTTGAGAAAATATTTTAAGGAGACATTGTGTTCATTACTTTCACATACCTTATGTGATTTAATTTACGTTTAAGAAGGCAATAATAACAATAGCTGACAAATTACTGAAGATCTGGTTTGTAGCCAAGCTCCAACTAAGTGCTTTTCATGTATTATCTTGTTTGATCCTCAGACAATCCCAGGAGTTTTATATGACTGCTGTTTCCCCATTTAGCTGATGAAGCGAAGGCTCGGAGAGGTCACGCTGCCTGGGATCCCACAGCCAGAACTTGGTGCCTGCCTGACTCCCCTCCCCCCACTGCCTCCCCGGCACTGGGGCACCGGCACGGGGAGATTCAGATGGAGATGGGAAAACCAAGGCTCAGGGGGTGGCAATGTCTTTTGGAATGGAGTTGTAGGGCAGTTGTGACATGTGGGGGACTTGAGGACTGGGGGTGGGGGCCACCCTTCCAGTAATAGGACTAAGGTGCTGCCCGTCTCTACAGAGGTCCCTCTCTGAAGGTGCCCAGTTGTGGGCCAGCGATTTCCTGTCTGCGCTGACACTATGTCAGGCCTGGGTGCAGAACCGGCCAGCACCATCCTCCTAAGGGCACTGGTGTTTGCGCTGCACACTTCTGCGGCCTGCGGTGGGGAGGCTGTCCTCCTGTTAATTGGGCCAACATTAATAAGTCTGAGCAGAGAGACATCACACGTCGGGGTGAACATGGCACCATCACCCCCTCTAATTTGCTAGACAACACGGCCCTTCTGTAGCTCCCACTCTCAACGAGGAAAAATAAACACATGTATATTAATGACTATAAATGATTTCCATTTAGCCAAGCATGTCTTTTTTTTTTATTCAGCATGTTCTCAGATCAATAATTAGTCCCCATACATTTTAATAACTGGAGTTTTCACTTATGATTGTTCTGTGAGGTTTGACAAGTTTGGGAGCTTGCTCAGTTTGAACAGAGAGGAAGAAAACGGGGGACTGCGGTGCCCGGGATCTAAGACGCTGCGGAGGGCGGGCTGTGAGGGGCTCACGGGAATCCGGGAGGCTCTTGGCCTGACTGTGTTCTGGGTGGTTCTAACCTCAAGGGGTGGGGGGTGTTAGAGGGGGGTGGGGGTTGGATCCTTCATCATTCACTGCTCGTTCTGTTTTGTTTGGCTTTGCCATCAGCAATAGCTCTGCTCAGGAAGGGGACACACTGGGCAGGTGAGGAGCTGCTCACAGCCAGCACAGCGTGTTCTAAAGGTATCTCGGCCCCCATACTTCTAACTTTGGGCTCCTAGCTCCTTCAAGAAAGGCGACTGGGATGCCCTGGCTGGTTGGCTCAGCGGTAGAGCGTCGGCCTGGCATGCGGGGGACCCGGGTTTGATTCCCGGCCAGGGCATCCTCCTTCCTCTCTGTCTCTCTCTTCCCCTCCCGCAGCCGAGGCTCCATTGGAACAGAGATGGCCCGGGCGCTGGGGATGGCTCCTTGGCCGCTACCCCAGGCGCTAGAGTGGCTCTGGTCACGGCAGAGCCACGCCCCGGAGGGGCAGAGCATCGCCCCCTGGTGGGCAGAGCGTCGTCCCTGGTGGGCGTGCCGGGTGGATCCCGGTCGGGCGCATGCAGGAGTCTGTCTGACTGTCTCTCCCCGTTTCCAGCTTCAGAAAAAAAAAAAAAAAAGAATAAAGGTGACTGTCACGGTGGGAGGGACCTGATATCCACTGACACCTACTTTGTGCCAGGTCCTTTCTGTATTGCCATCTAACCCCTGACAAACTGGTCCAGCAGGTATTACAATCTCACTTTACAGAAGAAGAAACTGAGGTCCTTGGAGGGCAGGTGATGGCCCAGCATGTGAGTAAGTTCTTCCAGGAAGTCATCTTGGCCTCTCTGGTGTCCTCTGTGGCCTCCGTTCCACTGTGCTTGCCTGACAGGCTCTGGTCTCTGCTATGGACACGTGTATCAATGCCCCACAGCCGTGCTCTTGGAGTGTGGACCGCAGCCTACACCAGCGATGTTTCCCCTATTGGAATCTGGACTCCTCAGGGTAAGGACTAAACCTTATTTATCTTTGTGTTTCCAGGCTTGGAAAATAAATATGTGTGGAAGAAAGGAAGGGAAGGGAGAAAAGAGAAAAGTGGGATGAGTTGTACAAAAATAAGTTGAGCTGATTCTAAAGTTCAGTCTTTCTTAATGTGCCATATTCAGGCTGAATGAAGAAGCCTCATTTACCTTTTCCCATCTTTTTCTTTTTCTTTTTATGAATGTGAAGGCTTATTTATTATTAAAGGCATATTATTATTTTTAAATGAACTAGGTACTCTGCATAAGGCAAAGAAGGCTCCAACATGATCTTCACTTTACCAGACCTTGTAATGGAGCTTGAGAGACACACATATGGGAGGTGTTAAGTAACTACTAAATAAGGGAGCATATGATTCAGAAGGGGGTGGGGTGGGAACGCAGTTATTAAGCATCTGCAGTGGGTCAGGAGCTGAGCTAGGTACTTTCCATACATTATCTCATTCAATCCTCACACTTGTGCAGTGGGCATGGCAAACCCTATTTGATAAACAAGGAGACCGAGGCTGGGTGGCAAGGACTAAGTGATTGACGGAACTAACTCGTTAGGGATACAGAACCAGTTTGGTCAAATTTCCAAAGCTGTTCATTGTCAAGTTAGTTCCCAAATAAAAAGAATAGTCAACACAAAGTATATGGGTTTCTAGGGGCGTCTGCTGAGCTGACAGTCCCAGGTCTCTCTCTCTCTCTCTCTTTTTTTTCTTCAGAGACAGAGAGAGAGTCAGAGAGAGGGATTGATAGGGACAGACAGACAGGAACGGAGAGATGAGAAGCATCAATCATTAGGTATTCATTGAGTGTTGCAACACCTTAGTTGTTCATTGATTGCTTTCTCATATGTGCCTTGACCACGAACCTTCAGCAGACCGAGTGACCCCTTGCTCGAGCCAGCGACCTTGGGTCCAAGCTGGTGAGCTTTTTGCTCAAACCAGATGAGCCCATGCTCAAGCTGGCAACCTTGGGGTCTTGAACCTGGGTCCTCTGCATCCCAGTCCAACACTCTATCCACTGCGCCACCACCTGGTCAGGCTCCCAGGTCTCTCTTGCATCACCCATTCCCTGAACCATCCGGCTGTTGGTGGATGGCATTGAGCCTCAATCTTACTAGTAGGTGGATTGTGGAATTAGGCTCACAGACTGATCCTGGCATGTTGGATACCTGCTGCTCTGACCTGCATTGCACTTTCTTGATGTTAACCCAACAGATGCTTGCCTCAGTTTTCCTGATGGAGCTCCAGTGTCTGACAGGGGCCGCAGCCCTGCCCTCAGCCTATTTGGCTGACATCTTGATCCTAGAACTGACTATTCCTTCTGACGGGAGGAGTAGAAAGAGCAATGACTGTGCCAGCCGGTGTCTAGTCGAGAAGCAAACCCTTCCAGGTACTCTAAGCAGAGATCCTTTGTTACAAAACTATTGGATGAGCTGGAGAGCAAAATAGGGAATAAAGAGGGTGCTCTCCAGATATCAGTCACTGAAAGGTCATTGCTGCTTCTCGGTCTGAAGAAGTAAAAGGGGGAAGTGCAGGCTGTACCCCCACAGACATTCCTAGAATTGATATCAGTGAGCTCCTACAATTCAAGAGTCCACACTCTCACAGGTAACTGAAGCCTAAATTGGCTTCAATTTTCTTCTTGCCTTCTTATGGCCCATGTGTGATTTCCACCTGCAGAACCAGACTGGAACCCAGCTGACACAGGAGTCTGAAAAATGTAGTTCTCAGGTTTCTAGCCCTAGTGTTGCATAGAAGGGAACAGAACAGCAGGTGTAAGGCTGAAGACCACAGATGGAAAGAACAAGTCTTGGGAATCAAATAGCTTTGGGTTCAAATCATGGCTTGGCATGAATGAATCCTTTGGTGGATTACTTAACTCCTTTCACTTACTTATCTCATCTGTAAAGTGGAACTAATAATAAGAATATATTCACCCTGCAAACTACTACCTTCTTTATTAGATCCAGTTAATAACACTGTTTTGTCTTTTTCCAAATAGCTCCAGATATATGGAAAAGATTTATATAGGCGGATGGGGATCCTCAAACCCCTCAGCAAGATCTTCTGAGCATGGCTTTTAAGATACCTAGAGGCAGAAAAAGCCCAATAGAGATCAGGGGAACTACCAGCTTTTAGGATATGCCCTTAAAGGCTCCAACGCCCCAAAGGGGTCTCATCGGATGCCATCTGGGTCCTGCTTCAATAGTGGAAAGGAAGGTCATTGAGCTAAAGCCTGCCAGGCTTACATGCCTCTGCTGTGAGGAAACAGGGACACTGGAAGGTAGGTTTCCCCTTTGCTCCTCTAAGGGAGGGTTCAGTCTCTTCCAGCCCTGCTCCAGCCACCTATGACCTAACCTTGCCCAGAAAGCTGGGGTTTGCCACTGAAGGCTGAAGGTGCCCAGGGCCGTCGGCCCCATCTATGACACTGTGGACGAGCCTAGGGTATTTCTTCCAAGAAGCAGGTAAACTGATCTCATTTGCACAAGGGCCACTTAATTATGTTTTGCCTGAATAGTCAGGTTTTTTATTCTTCCCTCAAAGATCTCTGTTGTGGGTGTTGATAGTCCTATTTTCTGCTGCTTTGCTTAATATATAGTGTTTCCTTTATCCCTCCTACCTCAATGTCCCACTCATATTTCAGGCTGGGACCTACTCCTAATTTAGAGCTCTCTTTCCCCCCTTTGCCAACTTGTATTATGAATTTACCTTTGCCACCCAGCTTAGTGTATCCCAAGGTTCTCCTTACCATGCCACAGTCACAGAGCTCCAGGGAAAAGCAACCTGGTCTCAACTCTCCAGGCAGAGGAGAACAGAAGCTCCATATCCACGCATGCTGCAAATGGCTTTTCCAGTCTACCTGAATCATTACCAGCTAGAAGCAGTGGTCATTGGGACTTGGACATGAGCTGCAAAGTATAGAATGGTGACAACAATTCCAGTGCCATGTGGACTTTTCCTGTGTGGACTTTTCCTGGACTCCTGCTCCCTGTGACAGCTCCTAACAGACTGAACTGTGGTTGGGTTGCATTTTTCAGGGATTTTGCATGGTGATGGGGCCAATTTGGACTTGGTGAACATGTTAAGGACACTACTCTTTTATGGATTCTTGCTGTATTGGCCAAGAGTTTGCTTAAAGGCTTTTAATCACTGTAAAAAAAATAGAAGACTGGATAAAGAAGATGGGGCACATATACACCATAGTATAATATTCAGCTAGAAGAAATGATGACATCAGATCACTTACAGCAGAATGGTGGAAACTTGATAACATTATGCGGAGTGAAATAAGCGAATCAGAAAAAAACAAGAACTGCAGGATTCCATACATTGGTGGGACATAAAAGCGAGACTAAGAGACACGGACAGGAGTGTGGTGGTTATGGGGGGTGGGGAGAGGGAAGGGGGAGAGGGGGAAGGGGAGGGGGAGGGGTACAAAGAAAACTGGATAGAGGGTTACGGAGGACGATCTCTCTTTGGGTGATGGGTATGCAACAGAACTAAATGACAAGATAACCTGGAAATGTTTTCTTTGAATATATGTAACCTGATTTATTGATGTCACCCCATTAAAATAAAAATTTATTTATAAAAAAAAAGAATATATTCCCATAGTGCTACTTTGAGGCTTAAATAAGATTATACAAACAAAGCACTTAACACAGTTCCTGTTCATAGTAAGGACTCTCTATAAATGTTAGCTGTTGTTGGCAGTAGTGTATTTCAGTTCAGTTCCCTTCCATATACTTAGGCCTGTTTTTCTTGAACTGCTTATCACTGCTTGCTAACCATTACAAATCAGTGCCCAGGTTCACCACTCGTGGGAGCTTTTAAAAACAAGCCAGATCTTCAGAAGATGTTGTATATTTGCAGAAATCTTTCTATCTACATTACATCGAAGTGGGATCCTACCCAAAGTTGTGCTTTTCCTCACTCTCTTTACCTCCGTTTCCCTGGTGATGCCAAGAAAATTATCAGGAGTTGGGCAAGAGTAGAAAGTATTTACTCTGTGCCCACATCTGTGATCTCCTTGACTCTCCTTGCCAACCTTTAAGGTAAGGATTATCGACTCCATTGCAGGACAAGACTGAGGTCCAGAGATATTGTAGATTCAGGCATCTCGCCTTCTGCATGCCACCTGCTCCTGTCTCCAATGCCCCGTGGTAGGAGTTGGGAGGCTGCAGTGCTTGGGTGGTGCTTAGCTCCTTTCAGCAAGTGTTTCCTGGGCGCCCACGGGTGGTGGGCACTCAGCCAGACAACCACTGCCAAGCCCATCCAATCTGGAGTCGACTCACGAGAGTCATGCTGCTAGGAGGGGGTTGGCAGCAGGAAGAGGATGGTGTGAGAAAAGAACATCTCATGTTCCCCTTGCCCACGCATGAACCTCTCCTGGAGAAATGGGATCCAGCCACTTTATCCTGCTTTTTGGCTCTTAAAATGCGATATTGGTTCCAATTTGATCCCATTTCCTATAGGTTGATTGAGCATCTACACAGGTGGGTCAGGCCCAGTGTTTTCCCTGGAGGAGCTCAGAATCTGGGGAGGCAGGTACGTGTGATGACACCATGTAGTAGTCAGTGTGATGTCAGGGAGGCTCAGGGCTTGTGGGAAAAGAGGCTTCCAATTCTGCCTGGGGAGTCAGAGATGGCATCTTAGAAAGAGTAACTACTGCGATGAAGCTTGAAGGAGGCAGAGGAGCTGGTTGGGTGAAGCTGTTGGGGATGGTGGCCCAAGCAAAAGGATCAGAATATGCAAAAGCCATTTGGGGAACTGAGAAAGGCTTATGTGGCTGACCCATGGAGGAAAAAGGCAATTGAGGCAAATGCTGAGGCTGTGAGAGGTAGGAAAGGGTGGAGCCATGAAGGGCCTGTGACTTACGTCTGTGAGTTTGGCCTTCGTTCCGGGGACACAGGAAGCCACTGATAGGTGAAAGCAATATGGCCTCAGGGAGACCACTGAGGAAAAGGTGTTGCTGTGCCTGGGGTGAAATAGTGGTGGCCTGGACGGGATCAGTGGCACAAAGAATGGAGAGAAAGGCAGGTTTGTTCAGGAGATACGTAGGAAGTAGAAGCAACCGATGTAATAACAGCAACTATTACGGTGAACACGGAACTCTCGCCATATGCCGAGCACCAGTCTAACTGCTTGAATGTAACTCATTTAGTTCTCACAATAACCCAGATAAATAGGCCCAGAGGAGTATATTTTATGTCCAAGCTATATACCTAGTAGATGGCGAAGGCAGGATTTGAACTCAGGTAGTTTGGCTCCAGAGCCCATGCTCTCAACCCCGCACCATACTGCCTTTTGAGATCAGAGTACTTGGTGGCAGGTTAAGTGTAGGGCATTGAAGGACAGGGAGGAGTCCACTGTGATTTAGTTTCCATAGAAGCTCATACTACCCTGTGCCTTTAAGCAGAGCAAGGGCAATGCTGGAGGATGAGGGAGGAGGAAGCAGAGCTGGACTCTTCTGTGGCTCACAGCCACCTAGGATCAGATCCTATTTTCTTTCCAGACCTAGCTTTCTGTCCTTACTTTTTGCTGAACTGAACATTTGTGTCTCCCCCCCCCCCCCCCCAATTCGTATTATGAAACCTACCCTCTAATGTAGTGATATTTGGAGGTGGAGCTTTTGGAAGGTGATTGGGTCATGAAGGCAGGGCCTTTATAGATGGGATTAGTGCCCTTATGCAAGAGACTCCAGAGAGCACCCTTGTTCCTTCCTCCATGTGAGGACACAGAGAGGGCGGCTGGCTGTGACCCCGGAAGTGGGCTTTCACCAGACACCCAACCTGCTGGTGTCCTGATCTTGGACTCCCAGCCTCCAGAACTGTGAGAAATAATGTTTTGTTTTGGTCACCCATGAATGGCATTTTATTATAGCAACTCAAACACATTAAGACTTCCTGGCATCCTGTGTGCGGCCTTGACATTGTTCAGGACTCTAAGCTTTTGACAAACTGCAAGTGTTCCAACCCTGTCCTCCCCAAGGGGTTCCAAGGACACACAGATGCTCCAGCTAGGGCCCCTGTCTTGGGCAGTCTTGCTGGGGGACTCCCTGCATCCTCTCTCTCCCCTCCTCAACATACCCCATGTGTTAGCCTGCCCTCTGATCTATCCGTGGTGAAGGACCTTTTATTTTTCCATTTCCAATATGTTCTGGATCAATACTTTTGTAAAGTACAATAAAAATGTCTCAGCAATGCCAAATTGCTGTAAAGGTTTCCAAGTCCTGGAAACCTTTTCCTCTTTGTATTTCTCTTGACGTGGACTGGTTACAGTTCACAGATCGGCCTCAAGTCACAGACCTCACTTTGTTGAGCACTGCTTAAGTCTCTGTCTCCAATTCCACTGCTGCCATTCTGGACTAAGTTACTCTTATCATCTGCCTAGACTCCCGCAGTGTTCTCCTAAATGCTCAACCCTCATCCATGCTGGCCCTCTAACCCATCTCCACCTAGCAGCTCGAGGAATAGTTGGAGCCCATAAATCTCACGAGGTCATGGCTGCACTTAAACCCTTCTGCAACCCCCCATTATCTTCAGGGTGGTTCATAATAGACCCATTTCTACTTCTTGCTTCCTATTTAAATTCTTACTTTCCTCCTTATTCACACATACCAGGCTTCAAGTCATACCAAATTGACTGTGACAGTCTTAAAAAAAAT
Organism: Saccopteryx leptura; assembly: GCF_036850995.1. Taxonomy (NCBI): domain Eukaryota; kingdom Metazoa; phylum Chordata; class Mammalia; order Chiroptera; family Emballonuridae; genus Saccopteryx; species Saccopteryx leptura. The sequence goes on along the minus strand of NC_089505.1, from coordinate 124,366,144 downwards.
GAATGTACACTCTCATGCCTCAGGGCTTTTGCACATGCTGTTCTCTCTGCATGGACTGTCTTTTATTGAAAATTGATTCTCTCTTTTTTTTTCACCACCACTAATGGGACATCTACTGTGAGCTAAACTTTATGCTATGCACTGGGACTGAAAAGATGAAGGAGATCTAGCTCCTGCCCTTTAGGAACTCATGGTCTAGCGGGAAGAGACAAGTAGATGGCCAGTGACTGCACAGTGAGGTGAAGCAGTGACAAAAGAAAGCACAGGCGCAGGAGGAGTCGAGAGGAGGACCTTGTAACTCAGCCTGTGGCCAGGAATAAGCTGCCTGGATGAGATAGCACTTGGACAGGTCACCCAGGATCGTTTAGAGTTAGCTCAGCAAGAGCTGTGGGTGAAGAAAGGTGATCTGGATGCAGGAACAGCCTATGCAAAGGCTCAGAGGTGCCAGGCAGGGTAGGCAACAAAGAAAGGCAAGAGAGGTTTTTCTCATCGCCCAGATGTTTTTTGCCAGGCCTAAGGCTGGGTCCTAGTGACAGGGCCATGATGCCAAATACCTCACATGTACATACATACCTACAGACTTAAATACCTACAGATGTAAAATCATTTACAGAGAACCTCAAAACTATCACGCTAAGTGAAAGGAGCCAGGCACAAAAAGTCACACAGTGTATGAATCTATTTATATGAAATATCCAGAATAGGTAAATCCATAGAGACAGAAAGCTGATGGTGATTGCTGGGGTGGGGGTGGGGGGATATGGAGTGACTGCTCGATGCGCACAAGGTTTCTTTTTGGAGGTGATGAACTGGATGGAGGTGATGGTTGTAAAACATTGTGAGCATGCTAATGCCACTGAACTGTACACTTAAAAACGGCTAATCTTGCGTTATGTAAATTTTACCTCAATTAAAATATATACAAAAACCCATAGACATATTCATGTAACAAATATTTACTGCATACCTCTTGTGAACCTGGCACTGTACAAAGCCCGGGAGATTCAGGGAGAGTTCCCGCCCAGAAGGTCCCTCACGTGAAAATAGGAACACGCAGCAGCTATGAATCCATACAGGCAAGCACATGCCTCATGAAGATGCAGGTACTTTCACTTAACATTCATTTAACAAGTGTTGACTGAGTGCCCCTCGTGTGTTGGGCAGTACTCCCGAGGCTGGGCCGACAGTGGGGAACGGATAGACACAATCACTGTCTTTGCGCCTTATGGACACAAGCACGTGCTCACCTAGAGGCACGCCTGGACCGAAGCACACAGACACACATACCTAGACAAGGACATAGCCTAAGTCCACCAGCTAAATGTGTGTTGGGTGCAAGGGATGAGCAGTAACACACAGACCAGCAAGCAAAACCCCCCATGCTCCCTGACACACACACACACACACATCCCTTGTGAAGTCAATGGGAGTTCCAGTGAAAGTCAGATTAAAACTGGCCCGGGATTTCAGAGCCTTCCCGGGGAGAGGGGAATAAACAAGCCTCAGTAGCAGGTCCTGGAGCTTTGAGAAAAAAAAAAATCTCCAAGTTTCACTTAAGTGATTTTTGGCAGAAATCAAATTAACGGCGAGACTATGGACTGCTGACAAGGTGCTCCATCATGCTCTGCGGTGTGAACGTGTTTCTTATACATGTTGTTTTCATTAGCACTTCATTTGATAATGATAAATGGCATTTTCATTTGAAAGGAAAATATTAAAAAGTTCTGATTTGCAAGAGCAAGTTAGAATAAATGATATTATTATGTCCTGTCACTTGTTCGGCTCAGAGAAAAATAATAATAACGATAATAAAAAAATCCCAACAGCTTTCTCTGCTGAAGAAACACAAGCATTTTATTTCTCCAGTGGGCCATTTGCTTGCCATCAAATCTGTCCTTGGCGCAGAACCTGCGGAAAGATGATCGTTTAGGAGGGTGGACGAGAAATGCTGGAGACCTCAAAGGCTGTCAGGGGAAGGATGACCTTGGGAAGTGCTGGGCCCCTTGCAGGCTGGCAGGCGGTAGGGCTGCTCACCAGCTCAGGGTCTGCGGGGCCTGCAGGGCCTGCAGTGCACTTTCTTGTCTTTGAGTCCGATTTCTGCTTTCCCCGTACCAGTTTATAGAAGCTGGGCCTAACTTCTGAACTTACTTCGAGCACCCCAGGGTAGTTATGATGGTTGACCAAGTCACTACTTAGCTCAAAACCCAGGAAGGGTTCTCCATCACCTACAGGATAAAGTACGAACTCCTTCACCTGGCATCCAAAGCCCTTGGCTACCTTGACCCTGCCCCAAGCTTCAACACCTACCTGCCTCCACACTCATTTCATCCTGCAGTTACACTGAACTCAATACCATCCCCTACATATGCTTGCTTTCCTACCCACATGGCTGGCCTGGGACAGCTCCTTGGGTGAACTCCTACTCATTCCAAGAGCCAGCTCAAGTATCTCCTCATGAGACCTTGTCTGGATTCTCGACCAGGAAGGGGCTTACTCATTGGTTCTCAAGTCTTATTTCTACATTCCTTATCATGAGTGTGAAGGCATGAAATGGCCTGGTGCAGAAGAAAGCCTGCTGCGTTACTGGCATGCTGGGGCAGAGAGTGGGAGCAGATGTGGCTGGAGCTGGGTCCAGCCCTTAGAGGGCTGATATCTTCAAAATCTCTATGGTTTTTCCCACCTTCAGCTAGTCAGCACTCCTTTCTCTGGCTCCCGCAGCATCCTGGGCTTCCTGTCCTATGACCTATCACTCCTCAATGTCCAGAATTGTCTTGGTCAATGCTTCTGCCCCTTTCTTGCCCCTAGATTGGCAGCTTCTTTAGCACAGGGTCTGCTCTGTGTTCTTCTGGTGCTCCCAGGGCCCAGCTCAGGGTCTGCTCCTAGTGAGTACTTGTGAGATAATCAAGAGAGTGGATGGTGGCATGATGACCTAAGAGGGAATGTCACCTGAACTTAAACACAGGCTGTGAAAGTTGAAGCCTAGAGAGAACTGTTGTTTGGATGACTTCTTTCTTGCTGTTTCTTCATATCAATAATATAACCTTTCTTTCCTCTAGAGGTGAATCAGAGTCAAATAGGCTTGTTTGAAAATCAGCACATCTTAGTACGAGTCAATGGCATTAGCATGCGTTGCGTGATTTCCAATGTCTGGCATCAGCTCAGACGATTGATGAATCTCCCTCCTGTCTCCTTTACAGCAGAGGGAGCTTGATGTGATGGAAGAGGACTGCTGCCTCCAGATGGAGTGAGATCTGCTCAAGGTCAGTGACCACAGCAATTATGCAGAACTCTGAGTCTCACTTGACCATCTACTACCTCATTTGATGCCCTCCAAGAGCCCAATTTAACTAACATGAGATAAGACCCCACTAAGTGTCAAACACGTTATTGGGTAATATTGCCAGGAAAAGTCTGACTATTCCCATTCTATAGATGATGAGACTGAGGTTCAGAGAGGGGAAGAGTTCTGCCTGAGGTCACACAGCTGGATATTGGATAAATCCAAGTCTGTTTTACTTTTACATTAGTTAATGACCTCTCTCTCCCAAAGCAGCCAAAGGTATTCAACCCTGCAACAGGCAAATGAGAGAAAGGGCTGAGTGAGCTATGGAAATTGGTATCGAGAGGAGAATTTGTATTCTGGATGACACTGAGGACCTCCATTGCCAGGCCTCACTTGTGCCTCACAGAAAGCTTCCTTTCTGCTCATCCACATCTTGGTCTGTATCGAGTCACAGCTAAGCATTTCCTAAGCAGTCCCTGCCACTTTCCCCACTCTATGTTCTTGCTGAAGATACCCCTCCTGCCTGGCAGGCCCTTTTAAAATTCCTAGAATCCTTTAGGTTCCAGCTTCTATCCCTATCCCACTTTCTCTAAGAAACCTGCTAACTACATATGGTTTGTTATCTATAAGCCTGTAGGGCAGTGGTTCTCAACCTGTGGGTCGTGACCCCGGGGGGGGGGGGGTCCAACGACCAAAACACAGGGGTCGCCTAAAGCCATCGGAAATACATATTTTATTAAAAAATGTATAATAAATATGTATTTTCTGATGGCTTTAGGCGACAAAATATGTATTTTGGAGTCACATCTGCAGGGGTTGGATTCAAAAGACAATCTGTGAGGCGAAAATCTCAAGTGGTCAAAATCACCATCGGAAATTCTTTAGCTGCCCCTAAAATCCAGAGTACACGGCAGCAGTTAGTTGGGTTACATCTGAGAGCAAAAAGCCTTTCTTTATGTAATAGAGTACCATCCACACAGCAAGGTGCTTACCTATAAAAAAAGGGATGAGAAAAGTCAGATTGTTTTTGTGGAATCAGCAGATCTATGCCTGTAAGTACAAGTTTTAGCATCACCTTTAAAGGATTCCTGGACCTCAAAGCTCAAGCATGGTCCCCAGATTAAGAACTTTTGATATAGAGCTTTAAGATGTACAAACTCCTTATCATGCAGTAGCTTATTTTAAGTCTCAAAACCATCTTTTGAAATGGATATTATTGCTATTATTCTTACTTTATAGAAAGATGAAGACATTGAGACTCAGAGGAGCAAAATGACTTCTGGCCCAAAGACCTGGCCTCTTGTCCGATGATTTTGCCCCCAAACTCCCCCATTCCATAGCTTTGAATACCATCTTGAGGGGCTGCACTGGGTCTTGATCCATTTGTTGATGGAATAGGAGAATGTGTGACCTTAGTCTAGTTTCCTAACTTCTCTGAAACCCAAGCTTAGTTTGCAAAATAAAGACAATATCCACTAGATAGTGTCCTTGTAGAATTAAATGAGCCATTAGTTAGTGAAATTGCCCGGCAGGTGCCTAGGATATGGCAAGGGCTCCCTAAGGGCCACCTTCCCTTGTCCCTCTCTGCTGGCGTTCTAGGAAACCAAATAGAGAAAAGCCTTCCTATGCGCAGTGTCATCTGCCCTCTGGACATTTAAAGGTCTTTCAACAGTTGGAGTCTTGGGCAAAAATGCTTAAGAAGATGCAAATACCGTTTCTTGTCTTTGACATTTGGGGCCTTCAATGCCCTTTATTGAGCACTGAGTAGAGAGCAGAGGAGCAGGCACCAGGAGTTTGCTCCATCACAAATTTTGTGTGACTTCCATTCAAGAAATGCTAATGGGAACACAAATGCCTCATTTAGGCTTTTGAGGCCCTTCACAAACTTCTGCTTGAACCCACCAATGGCTGCCCATTTCACGTAGAGTAAAAGCTTAAGTCATACAGAGGACTATGAAGTCCACGTCCATTGGGGAACACAACCCACACCAGGCATGGTGATCATTTAATACAGGGAGTTAGTTACAAAAGGGGTAGAAGAGTTGGCAGAGCAACCAAGGGAAGGCGAGGCCACTCCGACATCAGCACACGCAGGGGCTGCCACCTCCCCCAGGGAGGCAGGAGTAAAAGGAGGAGGCCCCGTTCCTGCAGCCCAAGGGCCGGAGCTGCCTCACCAGAGTCAGAACCATGGTTGGCCTGTCTGGTGGGACCTGAAACCGTGGGGACCTGCTGCCCCTGCTAGATATGCCACTTGAAACAGTGTGGGAGATATCCCGGTGCCTTAAACAGTGCCTGGCAAATGATGAATACTCAATAATATTTCTTGAGTTAATTATATATCAAGATCCAATTAGTCCCTTTAGTTTAATTCATTTATTCAATAAACTCTAGTGTGGAGGATGGATAGGAGTGGGGAGTATAAAGAAGCAGTCTGAATAATTAGGATGCACCTCTGGTTTCTGAGCCTCTGTTTCCTCATCTAAGAGGCAAAAGGGCTGAGTAGGAGACCTCAAAGAACCTTTCCAGCTGCACCGTTCTACAAACCTATGAGTATTTTCCTGGCAGAAATACTAGGAAGATAAAATTAATTCTCTTCTTAATCAGCGGTTCTCATCTCCGCACGTGACTTGTCAGGGGAACTTTTCTCTGATGCTCACACGATGCGGGAACTTGTCACATCTTCCATCTCTGGGAACATCCTCACCTGCAATTGAAAGGTAAATATTTCAGTTGTGAGTCTCTCTGTCATGACTCAAATAATTTTAAAATTGCTTAGATGTCTTTGCCTAACAATGTTCAGATTGTTCTAATGCAGGGGAAAATGGTAGTTTTAGACACAGTAATATTGATAGCAGCTAGTAATTTCCATGTATTTCTCACAGTTATTGGCACTGTGAGGATTACCAAGGAGAACTTTTTGCTTATTAAAAAAATGATTTATGTCAAAGGGCTAGCACGGTGCTTGGCAATAGAAGGTGCTCACTAGATGATGACGTTGACAATAATTATTTTCACGGAATTGGGTTGGAGAATAGCCATGCTAGGTTCTAGAATGTTAAAATGTCATAGGAGAATCTCAGTTCAAGGGGGTTTCGTCCTCATTGGACCCCCTTTAGAAACCAGGACAGGCCCACTGCAAAGAGTAGCAGAAACTTTGTAGGGCAGAAGATCACTGAAGGAGTAAGAAGGGTTGGAGGCTAGGGGCCAGAGGACAGACAGCCCAGAGTTGGCACAGTCCTTCCCTCATTCATTCAGCAGATAGTCTTCTGTGCCTTTATGAGAGTCAGACTCTGTTCCTGCTCCCAAGCACCTTCCGGTCTAGTCGGAAAGACAATATAATCAATATAATGTGTTGTAAATATCAGTGAATGGGTCTCACTGCAAAGGTAGGGGAAGGTCCGGGTATTTCCTTGAGGCTTTCGAACAGCAAGGAAAGATGTTTCAAAAACTATACACTGAATTAAGCACAAATTTGATTTTGTCATTTTCATTCACCAGTCCTAGGAAAAAGAGTAAAGGAACTAATATAGTAAGCAAAAATCACCATTTAAAAGACTATACTGTTTACTTATGTGGTGATTTGTATTGTCTGTTTCCTCCTTGAGGCCAGGGAATTTTACATCTTGGTAACTGCTCTAGCCCAATAAATATTTGTTGGCTGATGAGCTAGACCTTCCCAGTCTTACTACACAGGAGAAGAAATAAAACTGGACCCCGATGAAGAGAGAAGCTAGAGGGCCCCAATGTTCATAAAGTCAATGGGGTGCACAGTGGAGGGGATGACGGTTGGGAGGGAAAGACAGGGTTATAGAGATCGGTAGTGTGGTCTTGCCCTAAGACTTGAATGCCAGTCTCAAGTGTGTTGGCCTGTGTCCTGAGGCCTTGGAGAGGCAGTGAAGAATTTTTAGCTGAAGTGAGACCTCCACAGATTTCTGCACCATGACAGTCTCTTCCTTTCCAAAGAGATTCCTAAGTTTCTTTTGTGCCACTTGCTTTATTTGACTAGCCTAGTCTTACTTAAGGGTTCTCTCACTAGCAAAACATTTTTCAGTGTGTGAAAGGGATCTAGATATATCTGTTCCTCTCTTCCCTAAATGCAACTCAACCCAACTGAAACTCACAGTCTTCCTGTAATTAAACCCAAACTACAGCTAAAGTAGGCAAATGGTTTAAAGTGGCAATTCAGGCCTGACCAGGTGGTGGCGCAGTAGATAGAGTGTCGGCCTGGGACACAGAGGACCCATGCTCAAAACCCTTGAGCATGGGTTCATAGACATAACCCCATGGTTTCTGGCTTGAGCAAGGGGTCACTTGCTCTGCTGTAGCCCCCTGGTCAAGGCACATATGAGAAAGAAATCAATGAACAACTAAGGAGACTAAGAAGCTGCAACAAAAAATTGATGCTTCTCATCTCTCTTCCTTCCTGTCTCTCTGTCCCTGTCTGTCCCTCTCTCTGTCTCTCTGTCTCTGTCACAAAAAACCCCCACAAAAACAAAAACAAAAGGCAATTCAGGAAGGACGTTTTAGTAGCTGTGTGATGAAGATATCAGATCTTTGTCATCTCCTTGTAGACAAAAGGACAGCTGGGAAGAAGTCACTCTGAGGGATTTTAATCAAGTGTCCAAATCTTGGTGTGTATAAAAATCGGGACAACTAGATGCCATTTTCAGAGAAGGTGGGCCAAACTTCTGATTGATGTGTTTGTGCTACCTGCCGTGTATCAGGCTCTTTATATATGTATGCATGTTAACAAAATGCTATATCACTGACAAATATTTCTTAAGCGTGTACTAGGTTCCAGACACTGCCTAATGCTGGGTGGGGGATCCAGTGTTCACAAAAAGCCATGTCCTTTTAGGGTCAGGTACTTCCAGCAGTAGAAGTACTGCCCTTTTAGTCTAGAAGGGAAAATTTGACACGTGGCCTAACAAGATCACTACAACAAAAACTGCTTTCTTTTTTTTCTTTTTTTTTTCTTTTTGTATTTTTCTGAAGCTGGAAACGGGGAGAGACAGTCAGACAGACTCCTGCATGCGCCCGACCAGGATTCACCTGGCACGCCCACCAGGGGCGACGCTCTGCCCACCAGGGGGCGATGCTCTGCCCCTCCGGGTCGTCGCTCTGCCGCGACCAGAGCCACTCTAGCGCCTGGGGCAGAGGCCAAGGAGCCATCCCCAGTGCCCGGGCCATCTTTGCTCCAATGGAGCCTTGGCTGCGGGAGGGGAAGAGAGAGACAGAGAGGAACGGGGGGGGGGGGTGGAGAAGCAAATGGGCGCTTCTCCTATGTGCCCTGGCCGGGAATCGAACCCGGGTCCCCTGCACGTCAGGCTGACGCTCTACCGCTGAGCCAACCGGCCAGGGCCAAAAACTGCTTTCTTTATCTACTATGTGTGATTAACATACCTTTTTTTCATTTAATTCTCAAAGCAGCCCATCAAGTTTGATATATTTTTTTTTATCCCAGCCTCTTTTGTGGTTAGTGTGGCCCCATAGAAATCTCCAAGGTATGATCCTCTCTCTCTCTCTTCCTTGCCTGCTGACTAAATGCAGAGGAGCCCAGGGATGTAAGGACCTTGGCTATACAAGTTTCCACTTGGCAGAGAGCTTCCTAACCATCAGAAACACCCCTGAGGACTTAGTGTGAATGGGAAATAACTGTTAAGCCACTGGGTGGGGCAGGTTACCTGTCCCAGGAGCTCGTAGCCACCTTTGCTCAGTGATCTTCAAACTCGAGCATGCACAGACCATAGCAGAGTTTGTTTGCACACAGACTTTTGAAAATTAAATTCATTTGGGTGACACTGGTTAATAAAATTATATCTGTATTCTAAAATACATCATCTGTATATTGCATTGTGTGTAAAATGCAGATTTTTTGGGTTCCATCCTGAATTTCCAACTGAGCAGGGCCTGAGATGGGGCCTTCACACTTATAATTTTTACAAGTTCCCAGGTGATGCTGAGGCTGCTTGTTGGGGACCACACTCTGAGAGTCACTGTCTGAACTAAAGGCTTTTTACCCAGTGGGAGAGGAATAACCTTGGGTTTCCTGAGGATAGAGACACAAGCTGCATCGGGAGGGACCTTGCTCAATGATGATGATGATGATGATGATGGTGGTGGTGATGATGATGGTGATGATGATGATGATGATGACGACGACCAGGGCCAAACATTTCCTAGTCACTCACTATGTGCTAGCCTGTATTCTAAGTCCTTAAATCCTTCCAACAATGTGATAAATTAAGTATGCTAAAATTTCCACCTATGAGGGCCAAAGGCTCTTGCAGCAGAGGTGCCTTAGCTGTCCCCATCCCCCAGGACGTCTAAGGAGGAAAGAGGAAATGTCCCTGGGAGCGGGAGTGACACTAGAAAGAGCACGCAAGTTCCGGAGCAAGAGAGACCAGGCTAGAATCCCAACTTCCCGACAGACAAGTCACCTGACTCTTCTGCATCTCAAATCGCTCACCTGTAAGGTGGGGAAAACGCTATGTACTTCAGTGGGATGTGGGACGACTTACAGAGAACGTACGAAAGCCCCTGGCTCCTGATCTGTACTCACACAAGAGCAGACACTCTCATCTCTGCTCTGAGCTCCCAGACGCCAGGCCCGGCTCAGGCCTGGCCATGCTATTGTGTGGAAGTCTAGCCCCTTTCCCCAACTGCCCGCCTCCCCGTTTCCCCAGAGCAGCCCCGGCTTGCCGTCCGAAGAGGGCGGAGGAGCAGCCGCTCTCTGTAGCCACCACTCTGCCCAGCGGCTGTTGACCTGGACCTCCAGCCGGTTTCCCCCAGATCTCCAAGGCACACAGGACTGACCGGCGTGATTCAGATGTCCCACTCCTTTCGTAATTCTTCTTGGGACTCTCCTGACCTCAAGGTTACAGTGTCATTGATTTATATTTCACTCTCCCTGAATACAGAGCTGAGGCCCTCGAGAGGTAGAGTGAGGGTTACTGACCAAGGCAGGGGTGGGGGTAGACAAAGCAAGCCCCAATTTTGTGATTAGTGGGACAGGATTCCAGGTTCCAGGTACTTTCTGTCAGTAGCTTACTTCTCAACCCACCTCCTGAAACACCAAGAACTGAGCCAGCACCAGGGCTGGAAACCCTCAGGCAGTGCTAGGAAATGTCTTTTAACTTGCACCTTAGCAAAACAGCTCTTGAGGAGTTTTACTACATGTAACCTCTTTAAATGCACACCGTCTCTAACTTTCCCTTTTGCTTGGTCCATGCTTTTTAACAATCTGGTTAAAACGTCTTTCAAGCTTTAGCCATGATACCTGTAAATATCCCTGGCTAATCTTACGTGAACCTGAAGACAATGGTACAAGGTAAGCAGGTCAGAAATAGTTATCCCTAGATTACAGATGTTGAGTTCAGAGGGGAGCGATACTTCTAGAGGTCGTGAGCGTCAGCCAGGCACAACAAGGATCCCGGTCCTCAGGTCTTAACACTCCTCCACGCTCTTTATTTAGAAAGTTAACAAGACAGGTGAAGTCAAGTGACCTTAGAATAAAATACACATTCCTTCCCAGTGTCCGTAAAAGCCTGCAGGATCTGGCCAGCTCTCCTGTGTCTGTTGGCACCTCTGTCCCTCCTCTCACTGTTCTGCGGCCCTCTGGCCACCTGCTATTTCCTAGAACTCATTAAGCTCTTAACCCACCTCTAGGCCTTTGCATTGTTGTTCTTTGCCTGGCTCTTCCACAGTGACTCCTTCTCCTCCTTAAGGTCTTATTTCAAAGTCGTTTTCTCAGATTTCAAAGGCCACTACCCTGTCTCAATAGAAGGCCTCTGTTATTTTCTTCCACAGCGCCTTCCTTCCCAGCCTTTATCACAATCTGTAATAACAGTTAGTGTGGGGATACTCCTGTGCCATTGAAAATCCACTTACAACTTTTGACTCCCCCAAAACTTAACCATAGTCCCTTGGTTTCCATGGAAGAATGGCTCCAGGATCCCTGCATATACCAAAATTTAAAGATGCTCAAGTTGCTTATATAAAATGGCACAGAACAATGCAGACAGTCAGCCCTGGCATCCACAGTTCCCAACCATGAATCAAGAGTAGTGCTTTCATTTTCAATCTGTGGTTGGTTGAATCCATGGACACAAAGCCCAGGAATATGGAAGACCAACTATATGTTTACTGAAATAAAATCTGCACAATTGTGGACCCATTAAGGATCACTTGTATTTTATTTATTAAATGAACAGAAATTAATTTAATTATTCATTTATTTAACAAGTATTTATTGAGCACCTACTAAAGACCATTGTTTCAGGAGCTGAGGTTATAATCACAAACAAAACAGATACAAATCTCTGCACGATGGGGAGGCTTTCTAGGGGGTAGAAGAAAAACAAATGGAGTTAAGTGTCGCTGCAGGGGTTTGGGCTTGGGAGACCAGAAGGCTGGTGCTGCCATTTGCTGAAATGAAGAAGAGAGCAGGCTGGGTTGATGGGAGGGGAAAAGAAATAGCTATTTTGTGTTAGACAGCCAACTCAGCAACAGCACATATGTCTCCAGAGTTCAGGGCAGAGATCCGGGTTGGAAATCGATTTGGGAGTCATTCGAGTAGTAATTATATTAAAAGCCACAACAAGAGATGAGTGATTATACTTAGAGAAAAGGTTCAAGAACACACCCTCCAACATTTAGAGATCAAAGAGTTAAGGGAGAAACTGAGAATGGTGAGAAAGGTAGGAAACGGAAGCAGAGAGAGTCCTCGCTTGAGAATGAAGATGCAGGAGGAGGCACTGGAGGTTTAAAGGAGAAAGCGAGGAAGTGCCATCCAGGAGAGTGAATGAACTAGGGAAATGCAATGTGACCTTCAGGCCGCTTTAGGGCCCACGGGAAGCACTAATTTATAGGGAGCTGGGTTAGCATTAATATATATCTTTCTCTTGCTGTGTTCAATTGTGAAGGTGCAGGCGCAGAGTCATGGAGAGCTTTGGTTGAGTCAAAAGAGTACAAGATAAGGGAAAAACGGGGAAAATGCAAATGTATACCAAGGCAGGATTGTCTATGTGAGCATGGAATTCAAGCTGGATAGAAGGGGAAGTAAAGACATGTAGGGTTTAGGGGAGGAAGAGACAGTCAAAAATGAGTTGAAGGTCCCAGGGGGTTAAGGGTTTTTTTGAGTCTGAGTGTTGAAGGAGTGAGACAGGCAGTGTCTAAGGTAGTGGCAGGAGGGAGTGGAGCTGGAAGGAGAAGCAGAGGACAAGGAAATGAGAAGCCGGGAGGGTGTTGGAAGAATCATCTGTGTGCACATTGAAATCATCAAGAATTACAACTGAGTAGTTTTGGAGAGAGTCTTAGTGAGGGCTGGGGGAGTAAATCAGATGAGGTATGCACCTGGCACATGGTGAATTCTCAATCAGTGCAGTTTAGTTATTTATTTGCTTAATATTTGTTCAGGGTGCTGGCCTCCTCCATCAGTTGCTTCCAAAACATAGGTTCAAAGAGGGTTGTGCACCGCGCTGAGGGTGGAGATGGGGGTTGGGAGACATGGGTGGGGTTTGAGCCTGGCCTCAAGGGGACATCCATGTCCCTGTCGCTGAGGCTTACCCATAGTCTAGGGTCCGGGTCCTTCTGCTGGCTTCAGGCCGGACTCCCACCAGAGCCTCAGGCTTTCAGCTCAGCAGCAGCAACGGCAGATGGTGAGAAGTGGGTGGGCTGGGGGCATCTGCAACTGATCCCACAGTTGCCAGATTAATGAGGCCTCGTGCCCGCCTTCTTTTCTGCTGTGTGCCAGCCGACAGTAGCTTCCTTTGCCGGGGTGGGTTTGTTTGTGGGAAATTTTTTGGCAGTGAAGGCTCAGCACCTGACTGAAAACTTCCTCTGCCCCCCATAGCTCCCTCTCCTCTGGCTCCATGACTGGTTTTAATGTATTTTGGGGCCTCACATTTACCCCTGGGGTTCTTCCTGGTGTCAGACTGATGAAGCTGAGGTCAGGCAGTCCTGTTCCTGCATTTACAAATGGGGAAACTGAGGCCTAGAGAATTCCATCATGCATTCTGTGGCACGAGACTCAGAACCCTCTCTACAATCACACTCTCCTGGTGTCTAGCTTACATCCTCAGGTATAGACCCCACGAGGAAGAACTTGGGTTGTTCATGCTTGGGGTTCAGACATATATATAAACAGGTCCAGTGGGTATTGAGGTCATGGGGACAGGGAGCCCTGGAAACCAGATTGCAATGAAGACAAGGGGGTCTTGAGAAAAAAAAACACATCACTTTCAGGAGGGCATCTGGCACAGAGGGCCAGGCTGGCAGACAGGCTCTAAGACAAGGAGCACTGGTTGTAAGCATGTGTAAAGCTCTTAGCCTGCTCTGACCAGGCTTCTGTAGCAAACAAACAAACAAACAAACAAGCAAAACTATTTCACTAAGTCATTGGTACACCAAGCTGCTCTGTGGTAGTATGATTCTGTCCTCAGCAAAGGGGGAGGAGAAATAAGGAGGGTACAGCCCTAAAGATGAGAGAGAGAGAGAGAGAGAGAGAGAAGAGAGAGAGAACAAGCAAGAGAGAGATGAGTGCTGGAGGTGAGCAAAGATGTCGAGATCTTCTAGTCAGTGGGGGCCAGAGCAGTATTGAGGGCTTGAAGGAACATTAGAGGTCAAAGGTAGGTCTGTGCCTCTGGATGGGTATCCCAAGAGGAGCCTTAGATGGTAGTGGTACAAACTGGTACCACAGACTGGTAGTGGTACAGCAATGACAATCTGGAGGCAGGTGGGGCTGGGACTCCTAGCAGTTGGGATAACAGGCATCTGGAGGGGCACTGGACATCTTGGGTGTGTCTCAGACCAATCTGGGCCTCATGAACACGGTCAAACTGAGGGCTCCATTGCACTGTTGTTGGACAAGTGGGACAAAGTTATAATCAAACTTAACCAGTGAGGCAAAGTTGTCTAACTTTTCACGTAGTAGCATACATACAAAAATATTCATTTGTCTCAATAATGTAGAGGAAAAGGTTGCCTGGGGCCAAATATGAGTGGCTTGGGGGGTTAACAGTCCAGGGCCTCACTTGACTGCTCAGAGGGCTGAGGAGAGAATGAGCACATCTATAAGACTGTGTTCACTGGCTGGGTGGGGAGGGCTCTGCAGTAAGGAGTGTGTTTTCCTCAAGTACTAAGAAGTCCAGAGGACACACCCCGGGGCTGCTATGGCAGCCTAGAGATGTGATCGAGAACCCAGGAGCCTCATGTGTTTCCAGTCTGCCGTCCATGAGGTGATGCAGCCCCAGACATCATACCAGCGTTCCAAGTGAGGAGAATAAAGAGGCGAGGGGGTCGATGACAAAAGGAAAATTGTGTCAGCTGAGTTTGCTCTCTTTTAAAAAGCTTTCCTGGCAGCTTCATTGCTGCATCTCATTGGCCAGAGCTGTGTGATGTGGCCACCTCTCACTACAAGGATAACTGAAAGATGTCCTGTAGGTAGGCATTTTGTTGCCCTAATAAAATGAAGAGTTCTGTTAAGAAGGAAGAAGAGAGTTAATACGGATAGGCCTGTGCCAAAAAACGGTCATATTCGGGGAACAGTTAGTAGTTTTGCATAGCTTGACCGCAAGTTGTGAGCAGGAAGAGGAGAGGGATCATCAGAGCCTACATGATGCAGGGCCTTGGGAGTCATACTCAAGTGTCTGGGCCGCATCACTTGGGTGATGGGACTCCACCGATGGTATTTAGCCAGGGGGTGATTTGGTCCGATTAATGTTTTGTTTTTGTTTTTTTACTACAGAGACAGAGAGAGAGTCAGAGAGAGGATAGACAGGGACAGACAGACAGCAACAGAGAGATGAGAAGTATCAGTCATTAGTTTTTTTTTGTGACACCTTAATTGTTCATTGATTGCTTCTCATATGTGCCTTGACCACAGGCCTTCAGCAGACTGAGCAACCCCTTGCTTGAGCCAGTGATCTTGGGTTCAAGCTGGTGAGCTTTTGCTCAAACCAGATGAGCCCGCGCTCAAGCTGGCAACCTCGGGGTCTCGAACTTGGGTCCTCTGCATCCCAGTCCGACACTCTATCTACTGTGCCACTGCCTGGTCAGGCCAATTAATGTTTTAAGCAGATTATTCTGAGGAGGTCGGGGCACTGCAGAAGGTAAGGAGAGGGGTCTCCTATGAGGTTAGTGCTGGAACCTATGTATATAGCAGGTATGCAGTTAATAGGCAGTGAGAGGACAAGACAAACTAGGATAACAGCTATGAAAAGGGGCAGGAGGGGCTGAGTTTGAAAAAAATTCAGGAGGTGAAATTGACAGGGTTTGGTAATTGATTGGTTGGTTGGGGAAGGGGTTTGGATTTAGGATCAGCCCTAGGTTTCTCATCATTAACTGGCACATGGGGCACAGAAAAGGAGCAGGGCTGAAGTATACTATTTGGCCAAAAGTCACACAAGAAATTGGTGGTACAGCTGGAACTTGAACTCCAGTCTCCTGGGCTAGTGTTTTCTCCTTTACTCTGTACTCCCACCTCCATCTGCTGAAGTCCAGGAAGGCCACTCATTGAAGTCTATGGAGCCACTGATTCTTTCCCCCTCTCTCCACCCACAAGTCATGAGATCCCGGGGATGACGTTAATATGGTGGAGGCATCTTGCTCCTGGAGGGCCCAGTTTGATGAGGGTATGCTAAGAGGGTGGGCAGAGGGCCCGAATTCACACAAGACGTCAGGGAAAGAGCTGAGCATTCTGACTCCTGGTCCTGGGTCACTTTCACTGCTCCCCGTGTGATGCTCCTGACCTTGCCCCAGTGCCTGCCTGTCCAGGTCCAACTCATCTTTCAAGATACAGTTGGTCCCTATACATCTCTAGGATGCCTTTCTTGTTACCTTCAGCTTCATCCCTCCAAGCCCCTGCCAGAGTTAGAACTGACCGCTCTTTTCTGTGTTCCTTACACATCTTCCAGCTCTGATCTTGCCCTTCAGTGATCTGCGTACATCCGAGCTCTTCCAGGGCAGGTACCTTTCTGGTACCCTGCTTTCCTAAAAGAGTCCCCTGCCTCAACCCCAGGGTCCACCTCTTTTTCTGTTATTCCTCTGCTGTCCTCTTGCTGCTGCCTACCCGGACGCCTCAACATCTGCTTCCATCCCTTCACTGACCCCGGGCGGGCCTGCCTCACCTCTACCTTGTCTGACCACTTACCATGGTACTGGACAGGCTGTTCGAGCTGCCTACCCTGCCCCAGGCCCCTCCTCAGGGCAACTCCTCCAAGCCATTCTTTACCAGCGGGCCATGTTTATCATATGTGACCCCAGCCTTGGCTTCACCTACGTGAGCCAGGTTGGACTGTGTGCAGGAGAATTCATGGTGCCAGCAGCCTGTACAAGCTGACCAGTCAGGGCCAGTGTGATCTTCTTCTCTGGAATTTGAATTGTTTATTCAGGGAGAATTGGACTGCTGCTCAAGGGAGTATCACTGAAGAGTCACAGGGAGGAGGCGGGATGGCTTCAGTCATTGTAGTGCAGAGGTCCCCAACCCCCGGGCCATGGACTGGTACCGGTCCGTGGGCCATTTGGTACTGGTTCGAAGAGAAAGAATAAATAACTTACATTATTTCTGTTTTATTTATATTTAAGTCTGAAGGATGTTTTATTTTTAAAAAATGACCAGATTCCCTCTATTACATCTGTCTAAGACTCACTCTTGACGCTTGTCTCGGTCACACGATACATTTATCTGTCCCACCCTAAAGGCCGGTCTGTGAAAACATTTTCTGACATAAATTGGTCCATGGCCCAAAAAAGGTTGGGGACCACTGTCGTAGTGGCTGAGCACTAGAGGAGGGATCAGTGGGGTCTCTGATTGCTCGCGTGGCTGGAGTTAACTGTGTTTCCAAAGCAGCTCAAGTTCCACAGGCCAAGTGAGATTTCCAAGAGCTTATATCCACGTGTAACCGGACTATTTCCTCCTTCCCTTACTTGAGAGATGTTCTTTACATCCAGAGGAACCCTCCAAATTCAGTCCCCTCTGCCAGAGCACCCCACCTGAGCTCTCGACCTCCGGGGACTCTTTCTGGCTGCTGTTTAGTTCCTACTATTCCTTATCCAGTGCTAGGAACTTGACATATCTTATCTCTAATCCTTCCTTCTCTGATCAGGAATCTGAGACGTTGTGATTGCCCAGAGCCTACTCTCTTCCCACTAGGCCATGCCCTTTCCTTCCCGGGCCCCAGATACCCCTTTTACTCCCCACAGACTTTCAAAGTTTCCAGTAATTCTCCCTCTAGCACAGAAACAACCTGGCATGGCTCAATAATTGTTTCACACATCTTGTCTTTGTAACGAAACTCTAGATTTCCGTCCCTTCCTTTTTTGGTTTCTTTCCTGTCATAACCCACTGCACAGTGCCACAGAGATAATAGGTGGACGGGAAAAAAAGGCTGAATATTCATCCTTGTGTTCCTGACTCAGTGACTGGCATATGGCAGCTGTTCAGAGAAAGGATTCTTGGATAGACAAGGTTAGGCTGGTTCCCCTAACCCCACCCAGCCTTATCTCACAGGTAGGTGGGTGTCTAACAAATGGTGGTGTCGCATTGAAAGGCCATTGGTCTGGTGTAGTGGAAAGATGTTGAATTGGATGGAGCCAGAGGATGTGGGGGTAAATTCCAACTCTGCTACGTACTGTGCAACTTTGGGCAAGAATCTTAACTTCTCTGAGCTTGCTTTGTCAAGGGTCGCCAAGTGGCTTTCAAATCTTCTTACCTTCCAGTCCTGTCCTCAATTCCTTTCTGACCTGCTGACTTTCAGTGATTTAAATAGATCTGTTAACAAATAATTTCATTTTCAAGCACTGATGAACAATAGTTTTTAAAAAACTATCACTTTCAGTCTTTCTGGGTCAATTTGCCTATAAAACAGTGTCATGGATCTTTTCATGAAAGATCTGGGGAGGCATGAGCCCCGGACACTGTGCCTTACTGTACCTTCCCTGTTCCTTACATAGCAGGGCACCTCTCCACCTTGAACCCGGGTGAGGACTGCGTGGTGGTTGTTTGGCTCTAAGAATGACGGAACTGGTTCAACACCGGGGTGGTGTAACGGGGTCTTGGGGGTCAGATAGGCCTGTGTTTGAATTCTGTTTTCACCACCCAATTATGTGTGCAAGATAGCAAATCTCTCTGAGTCTGCTTTTGCTTAATGTAAAAGAAGGGCGATGCCCCTCATGAGTTGGCAGAAGCACTAAATGCAGGTAGAGTGCCTGGCATATCTTAGAGACAATAAGCACTAGTGCTCTTTCTAGAAACAATTTCTTTTCCTTTTTTTTTAAAGACTTTTTATTTTTATTGATTTTAGAGAGAGGAGAGAGAGAGAGAAAGGTGGGAGGTGGGGGAGGAGCATCAAATCGTAATGTAGTTGCTTCTCGTATGTGCCTTGACCAGGCAAGCCTGGGGTTTTGAACTGGTGACCTCAGTGCTCCAGGTCGATGCTTTATCCACTGCGCCACCACAGGTCAGGCTAGAAACAGTTTCTTAAACCTCAAGAACTTTGCTGGAAACTTTAAAATAATTACATGGCATCTGTAATGGTACATGAGTCCACTCTGCATTTGAACCATGGGTAGATTAAGCTAGACTCACATAAGGAAGCCTTCTGGTAATTAAGCTGGGGTTGGGAGATATTAAGCTAGTTTTCATTCTGCCACAGAAACAAAGAAGATGAGACTGGAGAAATGCTATTCCTTTAATTGAGGGAACACTTTTATGTTCTCAGGTCTATTTTAATCTTAAGTACCAATTATGCATCATTCTCTCCTGTTAACAGACATTTCTGTAAGTGATCTGCACAGAGAGAAATACAATTCTTACATAAATACTGTACCATGAGAAATTATCTTATTACCTAATATGCCAAAAAGCTAATAAGATAAAGGAATGGTATCTGTCATTTTGGACAATACTAAAACTTGATTTTAGCTCATAGAAATAAAGTGTAATTTCCTTGTATCATTCTCTTTCTAGGCAGAACAAAGGCAGTGAAGGGTGTGGGGCTCTCACACAGCTGAGTCTGGGAGGTCCCTGAGGGCTGTGGAGTGCACCCGCCAGGATGGCCTCCCATTAAGATTTTAATGTCTTTTCCGTTTAGAAAACACACTCTAGCTGTTAATACTGTCTTGTCCAGGATGATTTTCAAATTTTCAGGGAAAAGCAGAAAAACCCATTTTCTATTTAACTGTACAAACACTTGCCTCTGTGTGTCTGCGTGTGTGTGTGTTTGTTAAGGAACACATGTAGCGTATCTACAGAAACTAAGGGCAAAGAATGACGGGACTGACAGTCTCCTAAGTCATCTATTGCAAAAGGTGAGTAAGTGCCAAATTTTGACAAGGTTAGGGTAGCCAGACCCAAATACCGGCTGAGTAGGGGCCTCACAACTCTTTGTGAGTTTCAAACTTTTAAACTCACAAATGTACTTGTAAACCACAAATGTTCTTTGAGGCTTAAATGTTTTTTTGGAAATGAATCAATAATGACTGGCGTTGATGAAAGAACTTTAAACGGGACCTGTATTGGCAGTACACATCATTTGGTCAGTGTCTAATCTTTGGTGACAGACATGAGTAGCTTTGATACTGGTGATGACGATGTGGGATGGTTACAGACACAAGGACATGTTTTTTGCATTCTTCCCTTGCTATCACTTTAACAGAAATAACACTAAGTAAATGCCTTCAGCCTTCGCTGGCATGCAATTTTTCATCCAAGCATAACATGATGTATTGAAGACCTATGAGAAATTTAATAATCCCTGCATTCTTGTGATTTGTTAGACCTTTCCAACAAACACCTGCAGAAACTGTACAGTATTTGCCTGGAGATTTCAGGTAACAGGCTTACACTCGCAGCAAGAGGAATGTTTTATTCGATGTTAGGCAGACACGTTGTGCGGGTATTGGGAAGTGTTGCCAAGACAGTGTAAGTAGAATGTCCTTCTATGGATATTTTAATGACCTATTTAAATACTTACAGCTTTTGGTGAAACATTCAGGATAGATCTGTTGGAGGCTGGGGAATGAACTGTATTGAACTGGTAAGATCCCACCAACTCACTTAAGTACACTAAAATGACACCTTTAATTAAGAAGCAGGGGTGGGGATGATTGGTAAAAACTATCATAGGCTTGGCAGCAATATTTTTAGGCCCTATACACGTTTGTGAAGCTCTGCTATTCCTGTGGGCAACTGTTAGTTTGAATGCCCAGTTTTCTTCAGGAAAGAAACATATGGGCTTGTTTTTAAGATAAAACTAAAATAAAAACCTTGAAGTTTGACTGTGTGAAGTTCAGGCTGATGGAGTTTTAATATTTAGCTTGGTTAATTAAATACCACTCTTTGCCCTGAATTTAATTATCCCAACTATTGATGTAATTTAACATAATAATAAAAAAAAGGGGGTTAATGAGAAATGGTAGAGAATCTGACTATTCCTTCATCTGCCTCATTGGGGGTATTTCTACTTCAAGTGTCAGTTTATGGATGAGGATGTTTTATGGAGGAATAATGAATTTTCAATTAGTGAGAAAATGAAAATGAAAGGATATCATCTAAGAGTGATTGTATCAGGAAATCACTAAAAAGCTCATCTGTAAAGTTCAGGGCATATTTCAATGTGACTTCACGATACCTTAGGCAGCTCTTTCCCTCCAGGCTGACTTTGAATCATGTTCTTTCTTCACTGTATGAATAAGTCCTTGGCTAGGGTTTCTATTTAAAGGTGAGGAAGTCAAACCTGTGCTGGTTCTAGGCAAGAATGACTGCTAGCACGAAAAGGCGCTTTCTTGTGTAGTTGTCACACCCAGTACAAACGGTCTGATTCCTCAATATTGCTCGAGCTCTGCACCTCACGCTGAGTGGCCGCGCAGGAGAATCAGCCTCGGATTCAACTCCCAGCGGGAAGCTTGCTAGCTATTTCAAGAGACTCAATTTCATGGAGCCTCAGTATTATCATCTGTGAAATGAGGATGGTGCTATCTGCTTCTCCCAGATGGCGGGAAGAGAAAGCGAGAGGATGGAGAGGCCACACCGCACAGCCCGTCTGACACATATCGACGCTCTGCAAATGGTGCCTCCCTTGCGACTGAATAAGTCACAAGTGCGCTTATAAATGAGTAACAGGCACTAATGTGTCATAATGCCAATAATAATGCCAAATGTGCCAGCTTGTTATCAACCAGCACAGTGCTACTCACACTTTCAAGTACCAGTGATTCACTTGGAGTTCTGGTTAAATATAGATTTGCATTCGGCCTGAGAGCCTGCATTTTAACAACTCCCAGATGATGCTGATATTGCCTGTTGGAGACCACACTTTAGTGGCTGGAACTAGGGTAATGGCTTTTGAATACTGAGTTGACTTTTGCAACTTATCAAAACAGAATTTAACACTACCTTTTGTGTTCTTTTTTAATGGTAAAAATATTGGGGAAATCTGAAGATGCTACAGAACAAAACATTTGAATGAACACATTTAAAAATCTGGGAAGCTCAAATCCATTCTACACACTTTCATTTATTGTCTGGACAGATAAAGTACAAAAAATTCAAACACAACAAGATTATGGAAAAAAAACAGTTACAATACTTTCCCTCAGAAATCATCTAAACTAGCAAGATTAACATGAAGTCATCCATTATAACTAAAGTATACAACTGCCTGGTCCTAAGATTTTTTTTCCTTTTTTTTCCCCCGAGTGTGAACACATTATAGAGAAGAGATTTTGGCATGCTTTTCCCACTAATGCTTACTTAGCAAATGCATCAAAACTTTGCCAGCAAACTGCGTTCATTCATAGCAGATGACGTAAAGGTTTCCCTGAATGTTGAACGAGTGTTCTCAGAACTAAAATCTGGTTTTGTTTTGTTTTTTTCCAAAATCAAAAAGAGGAAAAAAAACAGAAAAAAAATTGAAAGGAGGAATCTATGATGCAGCCTTGGTTTTCGTTACCTGTCTACACTACGACGACTACTACAAAGTCTGCCTCTTCAGTGTGAAAACAAGTCTGTCTACATGCACTTAGTGGGTTCAGCATGGGAAAAAACGCACAAAATAAGCACAAGTTATAAAGAACCATAACGTTTTATTACCATTAAGACTAAACTTGTATTGAAAAGATTTTATATAACAAGACAAGAAAAGCAATAGCAAATTTAACTATCAACTAGATTATGCATAGCGAGTAACTGTTTCTATTACCCAGGGAAGAGCATGAACCCTTGTATTTTTTTGTTTTGTTTTCGTTTTAAATATATAACCGTACAAAGCACAAACATACTAAAATGATCAGTGCACTGGACGTGGGAGAATGCTCCCTCAGTCATTTTGTTCCCTTAGCTCTGTTTTGTTTTCCCCAATCTGAATTACATTAAAATAAAGACCCAGTTGTTTTTATTTTTCTACTGTGCAGTAAGAAAAAATATTCACAACAAACATGACAATATATCAAACAATAGTTCTACACAAGTTACCTTGATACCTCTTTAACTGTCACTTAAATATCATAAGAAAACATTTTAAGACATTACAAACAAAACTAGCCAAGTGTTACAACTTATAATAAATTAACCCAAAGAAAAATAACTTTATATATATATATATATTTATATTGTATATACACATACACACACAACAGAATGACACAATAATATGCTTCTTCCCATAGTTTAAGTAAACAAATAAGTAGTCTAGCCAATCTAGCTATATTTGATCTCGGCCATAGGCATCATCACATCAGCGATTAAATAAATAAGTGTTTCAAGCAACATAAACAGTGTTTCAAATGTACCAACACAGCCCAATTCTATCAGCATGGGCTACAAAGTGAATTGGAAAATTCCATAATGAATCGAAAGCAAATGTATCTTTTGTGTTCCTCTCCTAAACACATTACATTTAACTATGATACTAAGATATGTAAATAATTTTGTAGCACCTACTGCTCAAACTAAGGAAGTTTTAGATAAAAAGAAAAATTAATCTTTAAAATTTTTGTTCTGCTGACATCCCATACTGATGACTTAAAGAAAAACTGTCTTTCAACTCATCTCCTTGCTTTTGGGTTTTGACTGTGGGGAACTGTGGTACCCTGGGTAGAACGAACACTCCTTTCCCCTAGTAATTAATCATTTTTAATTATTATTACATGCTATGAAAAGATATGAAGATCATCTGTTTATAGCCCATCCTCCAAAAAACAGTCTACGAATCCAGTTTAAAACACACATCTTGATCTCTAAAAAGTTACCAGTGCAGTATGAACGCGACAAAGTTGTCAATTTCCCCTAAATTAGCCAGTCAAAATATTTTTTTTTCTCAAATCCAGATTCTCTTGTAAAAATTCTTTATATTTTATAAAAATAGATTTTTCTTGAAACCCATTTTCAGCAAAGAGACCACCTCTTTGGCAACAATGTTAATGTTATTAAATTGTTAATGTCATCAGGTATCCCCCTTGCCCCCATCCCCTAACAGAAGACTGTTTTAGTTCACATGATATAAAAGAAAAAAGGAAAAATAAAAAAATTTGCAAAAGTTTTTTTCATTTTTGCAATTTTTATTATTCCTCTTTAATTTGTGTGGGGTTTTTTTGTTTTTTTTTTTATACCAATCTGATTGGATCAACATTTTGACAAAAAAAGAAAACTTTTTTCTTTCTTTGAATGCCATTACTTTGTAAAAATTGTTTTATTTTTATTATTTTTTTTTTGTTTTTTGTTTTTCTTCTTCAAATGAGCGAATGGTCATCTTAAAAAGACCCACCTTCAAGGAAGGTAGTAAAGTTAGCTGGCTGGGTAAAAATCCCTGCACATTGCTATCTATGTATATTATATTCAACAACGACAGCTATGAAAGAACATTCAATGCATCAAAGTTATTTTTTTGTTATTTTTT
Source organism: Saccopteryx leptura (assembly GCF_036850995.1). Lineage (NCBI taxonomy): Eukaryota > Metazoa > Chordata > Mammalia > Chiroptera > Emballonuridae > Saccopteryx > Saccopteryx leptura. The sequence continues at coordinate 124,341,967 of NC_089505.1, read as the reverse complement.
TTTGTTTTTTGTTTTTTTTCTAAGCATTATAAAATCCTTTCCTGGTATACCTCAGGATAATCCAATGTTTTAATACTTAGGCAACACTGGCTTATAAAGTCCATGGTTGAATATAAGCCTTGAAAGGTTTGTTTCTCTCTCTTTTGTGTGTGTGTGTATGGGTGTGTGTGCACGCGTTTTGTTCGTATATATTTATATATATTTTTTAATAATTAAGAATGGGAAGTTCAGGACTTGTGGGCTTTGTTGGTTTTAAAGGAAACTTGTAACACTCGGTCTCCCAGGCGGTACCCGTTGAGGCTGGCGATGGCCATGGCGGCTTCGTCGTAGTTGGTCATGGTGACAAAGCCGAACCCCTTGCACTTGTTGGTGTTGAAGTCACGGATGACCTTGACGTTGTTCACTGCGCCAAAGGGGCCGAAGAGCTGCCAGAGGACACTCTCATCGGAATCAGGAGATAAGTTGTACACAAAGATGCACCAGCCTGTTCCTGTGTGACCAGGGATGTTCATTCCCACGAGGCTTGTCATCCCATCAATGGTGATCGGGGAGAACCTGGGGGGACAAGCAGAAGGGGGGACTGGTCCAGACATCAGTCTGACCAAGGATAACACAGAGATGCACAGACACAGACACGGGGCAGAGGGCTGAGTGAGTGTTTGCAGGAGAGTCTTCAGGGTTTAAAAACCAAAATGCAAAATCTAATGTCTAGGGCATTTTTCTCTGATGGAAATGGCTACACTGGATTAGGCACGTATATGCCAAGAGAAAGGCCTAGGTCAATTTCTAAAACCACAAGGAACTCCCAGGGCAGGTCTCTATCATAGTTCTATCACAGAATATGTTCACAGCGTATCCCACCCCACAATAGACGATGAGCTCTTGGGGAAGGGGCTCAATTTCATTTATTCTGTTGCTCTACTTATTTATTCAGTGGAGCACATATGGGAATCACACACATAGTAACACACAGAACTCAATAAATGTTTATTAATTAAGTGAATAACATTGGTGGATGTCAATGTTTGGGAAATTTTATTAATTTTTTTAAAGAATGGCTTTAGAAGTGCTCGGGTCTACCATCTTTGCAGTCCCTTGACTTAATGGTTGTCAAAGATCTCTTGATCTTCTTGAGGACGGAGATATGAAGAATGAACAGACATGTCTTGTTATTAATCAGATGAGTGGCTCATATTTCATTTAGCATTTATTCAAAAGAGCCTCTCCAACAAATGAGCAATAATAATAAAGATGTATCACTCCTTGATGCTACATTATCTGGAATTCATTTCTAAGCATCACAGGAGTGAGATTGTAAGTGGTTTGTGCATTTATATATCTTGAATCATTGTACATTAAAAAAAAAATAAGCAGAAAACTGTGATTTGCCCTATTACAACTACTTTTGTATTTGGCTTCAAAACCTTCTCAATTTTCATTTAATCTTGAAAAAAAACAACAACAACCCTTCATATTCTATTCACTGTCTGATATAATCTATCCATGTGTGATTCATGATGGATGCCTCAGATGAAACAATGAGGTTGCCAGTGCCTACAGCAGAAAAATCTTTAACATTTTCTTTTATACCAAACTTACATAGGGATTTTGACCTTATACAAAGGTCAAAATGGTGAGTGCCCCTGACTAGTATCTTGCTTTTTATTTTTATTTTTAATTTTAAGGGGAGGTAGGGGAAGGAGAGGAAGCAAAAACTGGGGAAGAGAATGGGAGAAAGTGTCATCTAGGACTGTTTGAAAAATAAGCACATCTTCTTGGAGATTTGAAAGTCCTATGAAAGGAAAGTTCTATGCCTGGAATTTAGACAATCAAATGGCTGCTGAAGATATGCTAAACATAACAACTTAATAGACATTATTTTTGGTATTATTCACTAAGTCAATCTTCTCTCTTGCTTATAAACAAATAACCAGATGAAACCAAAAACATCATCGTGCAGATTCTTACAGGGGAAAATCCATGTCTAATTGTTATTGGTATTATTTCTGAAGACTGTCTTCTCAATCTTTTCTCCTCCAACCGAATGAATTGACCTCGTTCAAGTTTATAAGTAGAGAATAGTTAAGTATTTATGATAAGGCCAAAGTCAGGGTCAGCAAAGAGGTTTCAACTTTAGTTGGTTACAGCTGCCTGAAACACTTTGGTAGGAAAGCTTCTGGGTCCAAATCCGGGTTTAACAGGAAAAGAGAATGAATGCTCTTATCCACTAGTGATGTTTACTATATGTGGGGACCTGGAGGAGGCGGAAGCCATGCATCCTGCTGCCGTGTCTTGCCTGGCCTCATTTATGTATAAGTGTATATCTCTCTCTTCATAATATTTGCTGCTACTTCACTCAATTAGAGAGGAGCAAAGGTAGGGGATGGACTAGGAAATATGTAAAAAGCATGGGAACAGGCAAGCAGTGTGTTAGACACGCGGAGCTCATTCACTCCCTCGTCCTGGGACTGAGATTTGAGAGACCGGTGTTTTGAAAGCGGAGTCTGCTGTCAAGTCACGTCCTCCACCGGGTGCCTGTTTCCATGGTCGGGGCACTCACCATGCATGGCCAAGTGGTGAAAGAACTGCCTCGCTCAGGGGGTGTGATGAGGACTATTAAAAACCCTATCTCCTTCCGTCGACTGTACGGAGGGGAATTAAACTGTGCAGCTCTACTGAGCAGGATGATGAAGATGCTATGTCCCTAGCAGCTCAGTGGAGCTTATCGAAAGCACATTTGGGAATCCCATGGACACAGTGACATAACGCGCTCAGCTCCCTGAGATTCAGCTTTCAGACTAGGCCTGGAGCACCCCTGTGAGTGCATTTAGAGAGCCCCCAAAGCTCTGAATCAAATAGACTCCCCAACCTCACAAACAAGCTGTAAGTGAATGAAACAGCAAATTCAAACACACATACATGTATAATCATGGGAGCATTTATAAAACCGTCAAAACCTGTAACAAAAGCCCCACAGAACCCCTGGCTGAGGTGCACACAGGTACGCTTCACTCCCAGGCTGTGCCCCGAGATGCACACTGAGGTAGGGGCGGGAGGCAGGAGGTCCCTCACGCATTTGTTCACGCTTTGGCCAGGGGCTGGTAGTCCAAAATCTAATTTTTCCACTGACAATCATAAGATTGTCAACCATGATTAGCAAACTGTTCTAATTTTGATTTGCAGGAATTTGCCCTCTTAACTGAATCTTGGCATTGCTAATGCAAAACAGTTGCTCTGCAAGTTTGCAAAATGGGTGGGCAGAGCTGGAGCCTCCCCCTCAGGGAAGCCGCTGGGGGTGGGGGCCAGACTATCAAGGGCTCGGTAGCTCGTAGCTGTGGCACCTGAACCATGGGAGAAGCCCACCTGCAAATGAAAGAAAAAGTGAAACACACAAACAGACTTTGTGTGCCCTGAAAGAAACAAAACCAACTGAGGTCCAAAATGAAAAGTAAGAATTTGACATGCTGGTGGAAGAAAAAGGAAGAATTAAAAAAAAAAAAAGTAAAGTTAGTGAATTAAAAAAAAAATTCTAGCCCCAGTCTGTGCCAACACGGACATCTGGCAGTCTGCGGAGTTTTAATTACCTCTTTACGCCATAGGCCATATTAAGCAAATTGTCCAGCCTGCAAAGAGAAGGAGGATCTCTGGGTTAATGCCTCGCAGATGGCAAGGTCGCTCAATGGAACTATTAATAAGAATGCTCCATTTTCAAAGAAGAAAAGCTCAACAACTTGCCCCGTGCTTAGGAGTCTATCCACCAGCAGGTCCGCCCTCCCTGCCTCCTACTGCCAGTCATTCATGTTCAGGTCAATGCTCGAGTTTAAAGCAAGTGTCTAATGAATCTCGCTTTCTTTCAAGGTCTAAACTAATCCCACTGCCCCCACCTCTTAGCATTCATGTGTATTTTATTTTATACTGTGCATGAAATTGTTAAAAAGAGGTGACGGCTTCTTAAGTTGTTCACATTTTATTGTAATTAAACCTGTGAATAAAGGTCTTTTTCATATTAACAAGACATGCACACATGCCATGCGTATCAGAATGAATCTTTTCTCTTAGTTTAGCTACATTAACTGAATCTTCTTATTACACACATTTTTGGGGGAGTAGGGGAGGTTTTGGGGTGAAAATTAAAAAAAAATTCACTATTTACAACCTGCAAGCACCTCGCAGTAAACTGCTATTATGCTATAATCTCCCTCATGCACAGTACCTTTTGGGGACAAGCTATTCACACCATGGGGCAGTAGTAACCATAGTTTCCACCATTAGAAGCCTGCTGGAAAGCCTTTTTGCATAAATACTGCATGTGCTCTCACACAAAATAAAAATTAGATGACTTGGACTCTTCATGAAATCGTTAACCATTTCGAATCCCCAGGGCACAGAGGCCCCTGCAGAGGCGGAGCCTTCTCCGCCCTGTGGCCAGCTGGGAGGGCGCCTCTCTTCCCACGCGGTGTGTGAAACGGGAAAACACCCTTCATTAAAGGGAAGTTGGGACATGCGTGGAGTAATTATTAAGAATTATTATGGATAGGTCAAGAATATTCTTATCATTTGCACAATAGAGGCCATTCAAACTCGCACTGCCTTTCTGGAGAGAAACCTGCCTTTCTTCTTCCCGGGAGAAAGGAGATGCCCAGTGCATCAGGAGCTTCTGGGGGGGGGGGGGTTCTTAAAGGAAACACTAATAAGGTGTAGATAAAAATCTTCCTCCTTGCTTTCCCAGAGATCGCTGATTTAATAGTCAGAGTGAAGTTAACACAAAGGAGAGTACCCCCGAAGAGAGTACCCCGCACACCTAACCCATCAGTTACCTACAGAAGAAAGGGGAGTCAGGCCATCCCCCTCTCTCTGGCAAGGACTTGCCTTCTGACCTACTCTTTTCTCTGACTTTATTAAAGCCACTGCCTTAGCCTTAAGTCTAAGCTGCTGGATCTGGTCACATCTGTGATTAACTCTTGTTGAAACTGAACCTTCTTATTTGGTTAAATGCAGAAATTTTGTTTCCACCCAAGAACCTGAAGTTTCACCACAGTCATGGTGGTTAAGTTGGGAGGGGGCTTGGAAGAGCATCTGATCCAATCATCTCATTTTACAGGAGGGAAGACTGAGGCTGAGGGAGGGGAATTTGCCCCATCATTCCTGGGGGTGGAGGTGTTCACCCTTGCCCCATCCTCCGGGGCCACGAGCTTCCCTGGTCCTTGCCCAGCTCTGTACCCAGGTAGCAAGGTGAGCGGTCACGTGGCATGCCTACCTGAACCTCTGAGCCTGGTGGTGAAGCGGGCCGGGGTAGCGCCGGTTGGGGGACTGGTAGAGCTGGGAGAGCAGGGCCTGGCTGGACTTCTGGCTGGGGTTGTTGGCAAACTTCACAGTAATTGGTTCTGTAGCACCGCTGGGCTTCTGGCCATTCAGCCCTTTGATGGCTTCTTCTGCCTCAATCCTTTTATCAAAGCGGATGAATCCCACCCCTCTGGACACTCCTGGGGAAAGAGAAAGAACCTTCATAAAGAGGGAACAGGCCCTGGCCGGTTGGCTCAGTGGTCGAGCGTCGGCCTGGCGTGTGGGGGATCCAGGTTTGATTCCCGGCCAGGGCACATAGGAGAAGCGCCCATCTGCTTCTCCACCCCCCCCTTCCTCTCTGTCTCTCTCTTCCCCTCCCGCAGCCAAGGCTCCATTGGAGCAAAGATGGCCCGGGCGCTGGGGATGGCTCCTTGCCTCTGCCCCAGGCGCTAGAGTGGCTCTGGTCGCAGCAGAGCGACCCCTCGGAGGGGCAGAGCATCGCCCCCTGGTGGGCAGAGCATCGCCCCTGGTGGGCGTGCCGCGTGGATCCCGGTCGGGCGCATGCGGGAGTCTGACTGTCTCTCCCCGTTTCCAGCTTCAGAAAAAAAAAAAGAGGGAACAAAATAAGCTAGTGAACATCTCAGGGAAGTGGTGGGCTGGGCCCAAGGGCATTCTGTGGAGAGTCGGCCCACCGGTGGGGCTAGGGCTGAGCCTGGCCCCTGAATCTCTCTCACTCATCAAAACGCCTCTGCCTGCACGCCTGCCCCACCGTGGCTCTGGACAGGTGCCGTCCGCCCACAGAACACAGGCCTCTCTCACACCTGGCCCTTGCAGACCGCCAGCACCTCCCTGCTCAGCCCTCCTCTCCCTTCAGTTGCTGAAACTGATCACCCACTGTCCAGCTTCCCCTCCTCCAGGGGGGCTTACGCACCTAGCAACTAAGTACACTATTTGGAAAGCAAACTCTGACAACATTACAACCTTTAAAATCACCTTCTATACCTTTTTCTTTTCAATTTTTACCTCATGCGTGGTACCTGTTCCTCATTGCCGCCGACTCCAAGGACAAATTAACAAATAAAATCCAGGAAAGAAACCCTCCCATGGCTCCATGTTGCAAACAGAGGAAGTTCAGACTTTTTGGAGTGGCACTTAATACCCTTGACGACCCTGCCCCAAAGCTGCTGTTGAGCCTCATGCCAGCCAGATGTTCCTAGGACAGGTTGTGTTCTTCCTCGACTTCATGCCTGAACTCTACCCTACTAGCTTGTGCTATGGGATACACCCTATCTGCCCAGAACGCTCTATCCTTCCTTCTTGCAGAAACTGCAAGTCATCCTCTCAAACCTTGTTTAAACTTTGCACCCTCAATGGAACCTTCTCAACAATTCCTACCAGGCAGAGTGTGCCTTCTCCTCTGCTCTCACGGTGCACTGGACAGCCTCAGGTCTAGCAGGTGTATCACGCTGGAGTCCTGTAAGGACTGTGCCTCCTTATCCCTGGACCTTAGTGCCTCCTCCATCGCGGGACCTTGGTGTCTGTCTGCACAGAATCCGTGGCACAGCCAGCTTCAGTGAGGGTTTGATGCCTAAATTAAATGATGAGCATGTGCTGAACTACTCCTAGGGGGTGTTTTAAATTGGGATCAAGTTGGGAGTAGGGGAAAACATTTTGTTATTAAAAATGCCCAGGGTGCCTTATGATTTTTACTGAGAGGAGGTGGTTACTTTTCTTTAGTGTGGATAATGTACCTCAGCACTGGAATCTGGGTTCAGATCTCTGTACTGACACTAACTAGTTGGACCGAAGTCAGTTTCCCACATTTTGGACCTCGGGTTCCTCATGTGGGGCAAAATGAGGCAGTTTGAGGTTCCCTCTAACTCTATGATGCTACCGTCAGGGTTAGAGCGATACATACACGTTATTTTCACACTCAAATGTAGTGTTACCTGGTTGGGGGCTGAGAGAGACTTTGAAGGCCATCTATCCCACTCTTAACTTGATGCCTGAATCATCGTGACAGCCCTGCCGGCTGCTGCTGCAATAGCTCCCCTGATGAAGACCTCCGGCCTCCTGAGACGGCACTTTCTAAATGTGGGCAGTTGATGGAGAAGAAGTCTTTCTCCTAGGTCAAAAACCTGTCTGCTCATCTTCTACAACCTTCATCCTCAGTAACCATTACACCTCTGTTCCTATGGGTCACAGGGCACGGGCTGGTGACACTGAGACACAAAGAAAGAAATGACAAAGAAACACCTAACCTGTGACTTGATCGACCAGGATTCGTGAGGTGATGATACGGCCATATTGCGAGAAAAGCTGCTCCAGTTCCTTCTGGGTCATGGTTTTGGGAAGGCCGCTAACGTAGAGGTTAGCATCCCTGATTGAGGCAGAGCTCGGACGGGCATATGAGACCTAGGAAAAGGCAAGAGGAGCTAAATCCATTATAGGCAATACCCTCCGAGTAGAGACTGAGTCAACAATCAAGATGAGAGTGCCTCATCTATCATTCTAACTAATGGTGTCAGTTTAAATAACGCAGTAGCTCAGATTTTTAGCTACTCTTGTAATAGTGATGAGAACCAGGAGAACAGCAATAGAGGAACAAGAGGAGAGTTGACAATAACTTAAAACAAATGCACAGATAAGGGTCTCGGAGTGCAGAACAAAATAGCTACTGTATGGCAGCTGTTAAATGCAGAACTACCCACGCCTAGAGTTCTGAAGATTTACCTCCTGGGTGTGGGTGTATAGATGATTTACTGTATCCAACACATAATAATCTTTGAATAAACCAAAAAAAAAAAAACCTATAAAATTCTGCTCTGCTGGTTTCTCTCCTTGCCACCCTCCCCACCCCCACCCCTTTCTTCTTGAGCACATAAAAGCGATCAGGTTCTCGGCAAGATTTTTTATGTTCCATCCTTTGTGTTGCTCCAATCTGTTCCCACAAGGTCTGCTCTCACTGAACGACAAAGCGCTGGTGAAATGGGGCTGAATGAACATCTGCTTGCGAAACTGGATATGTGACCTTGTCATAACATCTGCAGGAACCAGTTGCCTTCGAACTTGGAGGCAGAACTTGGAGGCGGAGCAGATAAAACCAGGATAACCAGAATGAGGGCACGGTGGACAGGAGGGAGAAGAGGGCGGCAGGAGAGACGTGAGCCTCACCGACGGTTATAATAAGTTCGACTTTGTAAATTTGTCCTCTCAGATCGCTCAACTGTTTCTTTCCCCCAAAAAGCTAACACAGAAGTGTAAACAGATCTGAAATTCCATCTGCAAGAAGCCAAATCTGTAAGCAATACACACAAGCAAAGCAAACCCCAGCAGTCATTAATTTTAGACTTTCATTTACTTATTTATTTATTTTTTAAGAAAACAACATGAGACGTTTGAAATATAATTTACAGCTAGTCTAACAAAAGCACTTTCCTGCTAAAGCTATTTCTGGGGCGGTTATGGCTCAGAATAGATGATGAAAACAGTCATTTCAGAGAACATCTGACAACGTCGGACAGGAAGGGACCTGTACGCCTTAGAAATTTTCAGTTGGGAGTTTTATTTCATCTACAACCAATTCACTAGACCTGCTAAGACTATAGGGCTGAGTGTGTGTGCAGTGTGCACATGCACACTGCACACACAAAAGCATGCGTGCAAAAGGAATGGTACATGTGAAACTGGACCTTCAGCATTAAGAACAACATCTCAAGCAGTGAAGCGAACCTTGCTTCTGAGACGGGGTCTAGCAAAGAGGAACCATAAATGAGCAGACCCCGCACCACGGCGCCCTCTCCCTCTCCACGACAGAGGTGCTAGGCGCCTCTATGAGTCCCACACCTACAAAGAGATGTGATGTCAGTGACTAATCTATCTCTGGTCTCTCTCTGCTGACTGAGTAAGGCAGTATGCCTGCAGTGTCTACTTCTAGAAACTCATAGGTGGCCCCTCCAGGTCCCTTCCCAGGACATGGCTGACTGGCAGAGGGGCCTTAACATGAAGGGACCCTCTGTGTGCATTTCTGGGGGAGTGGGGAATAAAGAACCAAGAATCCCACGAGACTGCTGGACAGGATGCCCCTCCATACCAGGCTACCCCACCCCTATCCTTTAAGGGACCAAGTCTTTCTGGTTATAACCTTGAAAAACTCTTTGTAGGCATAAGGAAGGAGCGGTAGGAGAGAAAAAATAGAAACATAGTGATATGTCCCTGATAATGAGGGTCACCCTTGTCTCCCCCTCCCCCTTACTGACAAGTTAATTATCTGAATGACCTTTTTGTTTCCTTAAACCATACCCTCCTATCATGATGTGTTTGTTCATGGCGGGGGGGGGAGGGAATTTCCCACCTACTTCTTCAGGTCCAAGTCCTACTTCTCTTTCAGATTCAGTTAAATGTCACCTTCTCTAAACAGCTTTCCCTGATCTCACCTCCTCCTAACCCCCACCCACCCCCACCCAGCAGGGCTCTCAATGAGCCCACCCACGGTACTTAACCTGTTCTGACCTTGAGTCACCATCTCTCCATCGAGTCTGCTGATCTCCTTGAGGCCATGGGTAGTATGTGTGCGTCTTATTCATCTCTGTGGCTCTAGCTCCCGGCACAGAGACCGAAAACCACAGGGCACTCAAAGACTACTGAAAGAGTGAATGAACATCCACTAGTCATAACAAATGATGCTGACACTAATGGCTCTTTGGGGTTAACTGCAGCTTGGATTCCTGAGAATTAAGGGGAATTATTGAGAGTTAAGCACCCCAAATCACAGCTGTCTTCTCCACTTTCCATTCTCCAGTGTCTGAGGTTGGAAGGACTGAAAGAGTGTTCTAGGGCTAGATGTCACTTAGAGGCTTTCTCTTAGCAAACATTTCCTGAGGGTCTACTATGCGCCAGGCTCAGTGCTGCATGCTGGGGATATACAACATGCAAGAACAGGGCATGTTCTCTTGTCCTAAAGGAGCTCCAAGTGCAATGGGTACAACAGACAACACTCAAAAGGTATTCAACAAACGAGTAAAGTGGAAGAATGGATTAGTACACATGTAGACCACCTACCACAATGCCACAAATGTGTGGGCTACATATAGCTGCAAATGAAACACAGAGAAGAAAATGATTAATCTCCCTTTAATTAAGGCTTCAAAAAGTCAGGAAGGAGACAGAGGTGAGATGAGACTGGTGGTGACAGGTGGTGTGACAGTGTGTGCTGGTGTCAGGGAATGGTGGCCTGATGCTGTCCTTCCACTATTGTGAAGACCAACAGGAAGATGAAGGTCAAGAGCTTAGTGTAGTGCCTGCCTGGCATCCCGTAAATGCTCAGTGGATAGTAATGACCTTGATTCCCATTAGTCCTGGGAAGCCAGAACTGGGGTACAGAGGGGAGCAGGCTGGAACAGACCTGAGAAAGGAGCTGGCCCTCAGCAGCCAACGACACAACCAGAACCATTTCCTCAAAAGACAATTCTGACAAAGGGCGAATCGCAGTCAGGGAGAATTACTGCTCTACGTCTCCAGGGGCGGGCCCCAGCCACAAAGCAGCAACAAACCCCAAAGGTGAACAGCACCTGATTATTCTCTGCCAAGCCAATCCCTGCTGCTTAGTTTTTCTCCTCTATTTGAAATCATAAGTCTACTATTCTCTTAGTCCCCTCTCCTGGAAACATATAGGAGGGGACCAAAAAGAAAAGGATCTTCCCACATTCAGAATCCAAAATACTCATTCCAGGATCTAAACTTTTCAAGTCTCCTCATATATTTATTAAATCCTCACTAAGTGACTACAGGTAGCAGGCCCTTTGTGAGGGTGAAACATTTCTGAAAATCCCAGTGTTCAGCTCCTGCAGAGGCAAACATTGCTGGCTTGTTCACCCCACTGAGCCAGTGACCTAGAGCCCTGGGTTTCCAGTGCTGGAGGCAGCATCCTGGAGAACCCCATGCCTAAGACCATGGGGGTCCTGCTTGCTTCATTCATCCACAATCTGAAGACAAGCCTGGCATTTCTAGGCCAGCACCGATCTTGCTCTGGGGCTCAGAAAGAGCTGGAAGTGGACAGCCAATCCTCTCTCTTGGGTAAAGGTGACCCAAAGGCAGGTAGTGGAGAATGGCTGACTTTATAAATGATCTGGAAGGAAGATCTGCAGTCCTTCAAAATTCCCCATCCCTTCCATCTCTGCAGGCTCATAGCAACCCTTCCCCTTCATACATGGAGCCACCAGCTTTGGCTGTGGGCCAGCTCTAGCACTTACTAGCTGTGTGACCGTGGGCAAGTAATTACATGTTGATAAGTCTCAGTTTCTTTACTGTCAGAGGGGAGGACAATTCTCCTTTGATGGGTTATTGTAAAGCACTGAGATAATAGATTAAATGTGTCTAGCACATAGCCAGAATTTAGTAGATATTTAGTAAATGTGATTACTGATGAGTCACACAGGCTTTTGTGTGGGCCAGCATGGGACACACTTTTCAATTTGGCCACACAAGCAAACATTTCCAATTGGAACACCACCCGTGAGTTCCTATAGAGGCACTGTCCTCTGTCACCACTCTGTCATCCTGGTGGGGTCTGGATCACCCTTTACCCTGTCGCTGCCCTGACTTAGCTCCAGCACATTCCTACAGATTCCGCTGCTTCCCATCCACAAAGTACTTTGCACTTTCCAAAGTGACTTCACAAGGTTGTTCTCAGAGTCTCACCAAGGTCATACGGCTGGCAGGCATTGTCATGCCCCACAGTCGGGGCTCAGGACCAGCACTGGGGGCTGCTCATCCCCAAACAGCACTCTGGGCTGCCTTCCCCTGTGCACAGCCAGGGGCCTGGCCTGGACAGGCCGGCAGAAACAGCGCTGCCTGGGGAGAACACTTCCTGGGTCATCTGGCAACGTCTGCCCTTGTGTGAGCCACCACGGTACAGAAAAGGCGGAGGACTTAGAAAACACGATGAAGGCAGGACCTCGGGTGTTCTTAAGGAGATGAGATGAGAGGAAAGGCATCGTTCTCTGCTTCAGAAAATCACTGGCATTAGAAGATGGAAGTTCATTCATTCCACTCCTTCCTCAGTGCCTCCTGCGTGTCAGGCCCGGGGGGACTGAGGGCTGGGGGTTTCTCTGCTTCAAGGACCCCACCAGCTCGGGAACTAAGCGCACAATGAAGAGTGTGAAGACAAAGGCTGTTCCTGAAGGAGGATACTGGCGGGGAACTCTCACTTTGCACTCCCTGCGTTTCCTTCCCTGTGAGGGAGCCCCCAGGAGGCGCAGTCTGAGCCCCTTGTCCCCTCTCCCCTCTCCTTTCCTGGGGGAGTGGAGCATCTGCTCTAAACCAGCTTCAGTGAAGGAAACAGCACCGAGCTGCAGCACTGCCTGCTTCCTCCCTCCAGGAAGTCAGAGGTCAGCCAGAAGCGCACTTTCTGTTCCAGGTTCTCAGGTTCTGTGGGAGCAGATTATGCTCTGGTATGGGGGGGCCTTGTGGGGGCCAGAGCACCTGTGACAGGGTATGTCAATCTGTCCAAGTATGGGGTTCTGTGTTAGGAACCTCATTGTGCCCACTGAATCCATCTGGGGCCTGATCAGTAATAAAGATGACCTTAGGATTCCATAGGCTTTTCTCTTGTGTCTCATCTCTCAATGGGTTTAGAACTTGGAGGAGTCATTTGTTGGGCCCTTCGAAAAACAATAAGGACTTCTACCAATGACTGTATGCTTTCATGAGCTCCGCATTCTATTCACAAAACTGCCAATCTCTACAACCATGGTTCATAGTAAGTGGAAATAAATGTGATAAGTGACATGGATGATCCTAACAGAAAGCACCATCCTTGAAACCTGCGTCATAGAAACTTGATGTTGTAAGTGACCTCAAAAGTGCAAGGCAGGATCCACACAGCTGGCTACCCACTAACACATTTCCAAGGACGGGAAGCTCACTTCCTTAAGAAGCATCCTATACCATCATGGCCATCAGTAATTATTGGAAAATTCTTTCTTCTACTGAGCTCAAAACTGCCTCCCTCATAACTTCTAGCCTCCTATTTCTATTCTAATACACCAGGAGCATCCTTCTTGTTTTTATCACCTCTTATCTTATGGATCTCACTGATTGGTACTGGTTAAGAGTATCAGGCAACTATATATTTTGAGACAGGCCACTACAAGGAAGTTCTCATTTATGTCACCTTAACTGAAATTAAGCATCTATTCTGGACTGGAAAGGAGACGTAGTAGCCTCATTAAGAGCAAGGACTTTGTGTTGAAGAGATATGGGTTTGAACTCTGACCACTTACTGGCTGCATAACATTGGGGTAAGTCACTTAAACTTTCTGAGCTGCATTACTTGACTAATGTAGTTTAGGATTTGAGATGTTTAAGGGTTAAACAAGCTAATGCATTTAAGATTCCTAGGCATAATGCCTGGCTCACAGTAAGTGCTCAATAAACAGTGGTTTTGATACGATTGCTATGTAATCAGCCCGTATGCTAGACACTGGGGGTGCAGAGATGAATACAATAGTCCCTGACATGTAAGACTATTAGTCTAGCAGAGGAGACACAGAGACCAATCATTCCAGAGGAGCAGACTGCAGATTTCCCCCAGTCTGTTGTAACACACTCTGAGTGAGCACAAACTCCCCAGAGTATGCAGATCCCTAGGGGACATTCGCTCCACAGAGGCCGGGAGCACAGCAGCAAAGAACAGACTCTGGTGTGGCTGGGGCTTTCTGGGAGCAACCCTCCTAGGAACCTCCAACCCCGCCTCCAAGAGCCAGGAGAGAAGAACAAAGTCAGTTGGCTCCTGGAAGACACAGTTCTAACTGTGAGGGTCAGCCTCTCACAGGTAGGACGGGTGTCAGCTTATGTGGCCCCTGTCCTCATACTTCTCCCATCTGCCACCTGATACATGATACCCTGTCATCGGGAGCAAAACCTGATGCTAAACAAACATTTCTGAGGGAGTTCTGAATGCGCCACATCCCCCTGCCCCAGCACCCTGTGATGGAAGTTCAAAACCCTTACCTGAACAATCAAGGCCCTCTGGGGTCCAGCCCAACCTCTCCTCTCCTACTAATCTCTCCCTGCACTCTACACCTCAATTCACAAAAAAGTAAAGGTGGGCTGAAAGTTTCTACGTCCATGTCTTTGTTCCTGCTGTTTGCTCATCATTATGACAAATGGACTCCTGCCCATCCTTCTAGGCCCAGCCTGAACGCTGTCTCCTCCGTGAGGCCCAGGCACAAATGACTGCTCTCTCATTGGGCTCCACAGATGGCAACATTTCAATGGCAGCAGTTATCACGCCCTGCTCCCGTCACAGCCATCTGCCCTAACAGTCTAAGCATTCTGGTAGTTTGTGAAGACCCCGGTGGCATCTAGCTGCAAAGCCTTACGTAGGGCAGGAGCTGAATAAATGTTCTCTGGATTGATACAGAAGTGTGTAATTCACTGTGTGCAGTGAATTTTAGCTCCCAGGAGCTGACTGCCATGGAGAAGGAGCTAGAGGAAATCATGGAGTTGAAGAGAATCTAAGAATATCGTAGAGCCTCTGGCACACAGTAGGCTGAATACATGTCTTTTTATTTTATTTTTTTTAAACCATGTGGTAGTAGATTCGTGTGCTTTACAACTTCTTTTTAAAAGTCCATCACATTATCGAGGGGGCTTACTAAGTACAAGAATCTCACTGTCTGTCTGATGGCCCCTAGAAGGGAGGGATGTGCTAATGGTTTCATGGTCTGGTTAGTGGAAAAGATGATCTGACTCAGGGCTTCAGACACCCGCTCACTCTCCTCACCGCCACTCCTGCCTCTGCTCTATGGAAGCCTGGTGAGGTCACTGTGGCCAGCCGGAAGTGCCATAACACTTTCCACTCTGCAAAGCCTTTTCTATATGCTGCCTGAGGCTTAATAAGACTCAGACTTCTTCATTATGCATCTCTGGAACATGTAGATGGGAAAAAGTCTTCCCCTCTCCTTATGTAATTTTCACCCTAGGAGTCACCCTATTCATCTTCATTCTGGGGATCATGACTGAGCGCCTACTGTATGCCATGATTACCTATAAGAGAGATAGTATTAGTTCTATTTTCTGGATGACAGGCTCTGGCTCAGTGAGGTCAAATACTTATCCAAGGTCACAAAGACAAACTAAGACAAGCTGGGTATGACCCCAAGCTTTGGGATCTTTCTGCTCTGGCAGACTAACATGGACAGCAAAATACAAGCCGTGCACCGGGCACAAGCTGCTATCACCTGGGAATGTTACCAGGCTGGAAAGATTGTGCTCTAATATTTTATTAGTTAGACTGTTAAGGGCTGGAAGAAACCATTCTCCAGATGAGGAAGTAAGTCCAGAGAAGTCAAGTAAGCTCCCGAGGTTATCCTAGTAGCTTTTGACAGAGCTAGGCCTTGACTCCCCGTCTCAGCTCAGGCTCTTCTGACTGAATAACAAGGGGGAAGGGAAGACGGAAAAGCTTTTTGACCTTTGATCTACCAGCCGATTTGTTCTGGGGCTTCATGATGACCGCGGAGAAGTGATGATTTCCCGGGGCCACTGATGTTTTAGGCCAGCGTTGCCCAATACAACGTTCTGGGATCATGAAAATATTCTAGATCTGTGCTGTTGAGTATCTGAGCCGCTAGCTACACGTGGCTACTGAGTACTTCAACCGTGCTTAGTGTGACTGAGGAACTGGACTTTTCATTTTTTCAAATCTTAATTTAAATTCAAATGATAGCCATATGTGGCTAGTGGCTACTCTACTGAACAGGACAGCTCGAAGCCCCCAAACAACATAAAGTTACAGCATCTCAGACCTACAGGGGACCTTTAGGATCATTTATTCAGACTCTAGGCTTGTATAGGAATCTTTTCTACATCATCCCTAATGACTCCATTTGAAAGCCTTTGACATCAGGGACTCACTATCACCCAAGGCAAAAATGTTCTACCCTCATAGCTCCATAAGTTCTCTTCACAGATTTCTGAAATATAGGATTGAGCTTCAGAGTCACCTCAGACATCTTCCCCCTAGAGAATGGTAAAGTAACCACTGCGGGGTGAGTATGTGAGTGGAGCACCCTCTTTGCTATCTTTGTCATTTGCCTCTGCACAACCCCAAGGGTGACTGGTCTTTTAAAATGGTGAAGCTGAGATCGGACACAATACAACAAGGATGAGTTCACCGGGTGTGACCTAGAAAGGACCACTAAGTCCTGTGCTCTGGAGCCCACACTTCTCCACCACAGCCAAGGTGCGCCAAGGTTCTTTTTTAAGCAGCTCACATCACACTGTTGGCTGCTTCTACTCCTGCAGACTGATAAAGCCGAAGCCCGTTCCACGTGCTTCTGAAAACCTTCATTTCCTCCCTACCTGGACCTGTTCAATTTTCTTCTGTAATCCAGACACAGGGCACTGTGGATGATCTCTAAGATACGGGGATCATATCAACCTCACTGGGCAGAGATAGCAGGGAAACTATCTCTCAGACTTCTACTCCTGTGTCTGAAATTATCCACTCAGAGGAAGCTGCGAGCGCACTGGGAAGGCCAGCAGCCCAGCAGAGCCTCTCACGGGAGCGAGAGAGCAGCCTGGTACAACTGGGGAAACGGGTCTCCAGTTCCCACTGGCAATGCCTTGTCCCTCTCTTGGCTCCGCGGGGATTTGGCCATCCAGCCGCCCTTGCTGTCCTTGGTGGGGACATGCTCCTGCACTGGCTCCAACTCTAGCTGCAACGGAGGAGGGGGGGGGGGGAGGAGAGAAAAGTGCCTTTTCGTTATTAATAAGATTAAGGGAGGCAGTCTATTATTTCTGGGTGGGGTGATAACCGTCAGCAAAAAATGATCTGCTAACTCTCCGGGAAGCATTAAGGACAGTGATAGGAGGAATAATTGCTTATGCCAAGTGCAAAGAAAAGATGCCTCAGCGGAATGAAGGCCTTTAGCGAGGCAGGTGGATGTGGGGGGAGGGAGGGCGGCATGGCTCCTTGATGACCCCGGGCTAGAGGAAGGAGGGGAGGGACAAACTGGAACCTGCAAAACTCATGTGTGGGAAGATTCCCTAGAGGCACCCTAGCGCTATTAGAAGAAAAAAGTGAGAATGGAGAAGTGGCTAAGCAGCATCACAGCACAGAGGCTGGATAAAGACCTCGCTCTTCCTCTCCTTCCGGAAGGGAGAAAGCCTTCACTCACACAGCTTCCCCTTCCCTAGTCCACCGCCCTGAGCTGGGCTCCTGCCTCACAGCAGAGCTGCTTCTTACTCTGCCACCCACTTCCGGAGTGCCAACCCTCCTGGGCTCACTGAGTGGCAGAAACAGCTCTTTCGTCCCCTTATCCCTAACCTAGTCCTGAGATCACGTTCTCTTCCAGTTTGCACCAGAGCTCTGGTAATGTTTTTCTTAAAAACATACTTTTATAATTTGAGTAACAGCTTAATGCAATTATTAGAAAAAGAAAAGACATCAAACCATTTGCAAACATGTAACTTAATGAAAAAAGGAAGAAAATACATAAAAATGATAATCACATTGAGTTGGGATGGCTGATACTGCCTTCATTGTATAATAATGCATTTTCCAAATCATCCATAAGCATGTCTTGATTTTGAAATGAGTAAAAAAAAAAATTCTCTCAAGAGAGCTGATAAAAACCAATGTCCAATGTTGACAAAAATCTACCGCAGCAGCCTGCAAGCTGCTGGTTTCATTCATTAAACACCCAGGTGAACCTTCTTAGAGCTTTACTTTGACCCCTCCTTAAACCCTGTACAGCTCCCTACTTTCCTACAGCCCCTCCAAGTCAAATGGGAACCCCTGTATCCACATGACCGCCCCATCTCACTGCTTTAGAGTTGGTCTTTTGCATGTCTGTGTCCCCTACGACAGTGGTCCCCAACCTTTTTTGGGCCACGGACTGGTTTAATGTCAGAAAATATTTTTATGGACCGGCCTTTAGGGTGGGACAGATAAATGTATCACATGACTGAGACAAGCGTCAAGAGTGAGTCTTAGATGGATGTAACAGAGGGAATCTGGTCATTTTTTAAAAATAAAACATCGTTCAGACTTAAATATAAATAAAACAGAAATAATGTAAGTTATTTATTCTTTCTCTGCGGACCGGTACCAAATGGCCCACGGACTGGTACCCGTCCGCGGCTGGGGGGTTGGGGACCATTGCCCTACGAGACAAGAGGTTCCAGAGGTGAAGCAGTGAACAGTTCTCTAACCCTGCTCCTCAGACTCAGGTTAAAATCCAAGCAGGTATACTGTGAACGTTTTACTGGGAGGAATTGCAAACCCTCAAATCCTATTGTAAATAGGATTTTTTTACTGCACGTTCTCAGTGTAACTTGCACACATATCCAAATTTTGGATAAACATATCCTTCTTTTGAAGTACCACAGAACCATTTGATTTCCTTTGTTCCTAATTAATATGACAAAGAGCTGGACCACCGCAACTGGATTCAATGGAGTGCTTCTTAATGAGAGGCTGGACTTACAGTGCAAGTTCAGAAGCTGCTCTTTTGGAGCTCACGGAGAGGTTTGGGGCTGAGACAGGCATTGACGTGGGGTCCAGGGGGGCTGGAAATCATTTTCTAGAATCCGTAGCCATTTTACCAGATGCTTTCTAAAGTGATCTATGTTGGTGACAAATGGGGAAGAAACTAAACAGATAGCACCACAAAAGCCCTAAGTGGGACAAATCATCTCCATTAGACTCAGGGTTGAAATGTTGAGAAAAGACCTCGTTTCTCGAGTGAGGAGCCAGGCTCTGTGGCAGGCTAGCCGATGTAAGCACCGTGCCTGTCTGACACTCATGGGCAGAACGATCGCCGCGGCACTGCCTGGGAAGCAGGGGTCTGAGAAGAAATGCTTTCAGAAGGAAGTCAGGTCAGTGGCCAGGGTGACAGCAGCAGCCCCGAATCACAAGCCTGTTTACTGAAGAACCTGGAGGAGACACGCAATTCATTTGTCTGCTCTGTGTGGCTGCGTCCCACGTCCGGGCGTATAACCCATGTGTGTGCTGAGCCAAATGCACTCCCACACACTTGCAGAATGCACGTGCTTGCTGAATAAACAGGCAGTGTGACATCCCAGCGGGTACGACCTACTGTCAAATTCCTTTTAAAACATTTTTTTTTGGTTACTCCAAATCTTGCTACCAACTGTGTGATCCTGAGTAAGTCTCCTAACCTCATGGGGCCTCAGTTTTCTCATTTGTATAAATAGCATCTCCTTCAAGGGCTATTTTAAGAATTAGAGCTGCTCTGTATAAAGCACCTAGCTTTAGGGATGTTTCAAGAATTAAACGCGATCAAGCATGTAAAGGAGTTAGAATAGTGTTAGGCACACAGTAAATACTCAATATAAGGTAGCACCACTATTATTATTATTTCCTTTCAAGCTCCTGGTCACATATTAAACAACTTCTCTCCTGACAGACCCTTCACAGAACCTTCGGATGCTAACTGAGCTGCACTGCTCACCACTTATGTGGCTTTGACAGTCACTTCATCTGTCGGAGCCTGGTCTGTAAGATGAGCGGTGGGAACCTAGCCACTTTCTCCCACTAAACAAGTTATAATCCAAAGAACAATTCCTCTGCAGTCCCTGGTTTGCAGACATGTACTAGACGGTTCTGAGGAGATCTCTGTAATGCATACTTCCAGATAAGATACTTGTTTTTCCAATGGGCACGTTATCCACAGTCATCCACATTAGTCATTGCGGCTGACGTGTCTACGTCTAGACTGTATTTCTCACGGACGCCAGAGGCCTGGCCTTGCCTTCCACACACCTCAGTATCTGCACGCTCACATCACATCCCCCATTAATAAAGGGGAAATCAGTATTTGTTAACAGAGAACCATCATTTGTGGGCACCTTCTACTAGCAGCCAGTAATGAGTCATTCGCTTCCAATCAGCAAAACAATGTTTGCGTATTTAAATTTGAGTTCAGAGGCTGCCAACTGCATGTCTACAGGTTCACTATTAAGTTATGTTTGGCCCACTTACATAATGCTTTAAAATGTTTTGGTATCCAACCTTTAGGAACGGAGAGATTTGGCATAAAAAAAAAATCTGGATTTCATTTTCTATTCAATGATTGGAAGATCTGGCAACTATCTAGGCTTAAACAATCAGCAATAGCCGAAGAAAAGCTTCCCTTTTTACTGCTCTCCAGCTCACTGCAGCTTCTACCACCCCTCACGGCTTTCCAGAACTATCTCCAAATCTAGCTGTTAATCACTAACTTTCAAAGCTTAGGAATCAACTCCTGGTTTGCCTGCATTTGTGATGTGCATTACATTTAAAGTAGCATGTTTTGCATGAAGCACTCCAAAAATGCCCTCTAAATCTGAGAAGAGGGGAGAGACTTGACTATAGCTAGATGATTCTAAGGAGATCTCTATAATGCATGTTTCAGAAAAATCTTGTTTTTGTTTCCCCTCAGATAGGTAAGTTATCTATTCCTTCATGGAGTCAGAGTAGAGAGATAAATCTCATGCCACTCGTCAAAGCAAACCGAAGCAGAAGAAGTAAACAGTGGCCTGAAAGGCAGAAAAGCAATTTTTAAAAATTAATAAATAATGAGACTATTAACAGCACATAAAAAAGGTTTGCTTTTTTTTCTCCCCTTTAATATGAGTTTTACCTTAAACACTGTGTCCCTTTAGGAAAGAGAAGAAAAGTTAATAAAGGAACCTATCACTCAAACTTAATTTTTAGTATGGCAAATAAACTGCTTTAATGAAAGGGCTGAATTCCCCAGGTTTGCACATTAAATTTTCATCCGTCGTAGAGAATGGAAATTATTGATTCAGCCGTGGCATCATGCATTTTCAATCCCACAGTGCCTTGGAAGCCCACGTTACTGCTGGGTGCAAATGTGTTGGCAGCATTTTGATGCAGGGTGAGCACAGGGTGGGTGAGGGGGTGGGGGAAGGAATATGGAGAAGGGAAGCCGGCAGACTGGCTCTTCACAGAAAGAAAATAATCAATGCTCTTTGTCGCTAAGATCCACTTAGACAAAGCACTGCTTTTGATGGCCAGGGGTGCATTCTCAGATCAGAAAGGCTGGGTTCACCCGGTCCTTTGGGACATACCTACGGCTTCATGGAATACTTTAAAAACATAGACACAGAATGGATGGCTGATAATTTGATCCTAAGCTCTTGGGGAAATTTGGATTTCAAGAGAACTGCAGAGGTAAGAAAAGTATCTTTCTCACTCCAAGGTCAGGGTGTCTATCAAGGGAAGAGTAAAAGTCTGACATTCTGATGCTAAATTAGATAGCACAGAAAAATCAATCAAACGCATAAATACAGTTCTCAACCTGGTGTGGCCTCATCAAAGAGTCTAGCGATGTGAGCATCCCATCTTTACTTAAAGCACAAGAATAGTTATGTTTCTCCTTCAAAAGAAATTAATTCTCCTACTTCTCAGAGGACTACCCCATAATTAAATAATTCTCAATTATTTCCCATAGAGAACTCATAGGGATTGACTCTAAGCCGAGACTGAGGCAACATGAACCAGGCCCATTTGGGGGTCTGTGTGTACCACAGACTGTATGAGATCAGGAAAACAATCATCTATATAAATGAGGAAAAACTCAATTGGAAAACTAAAGTTGCTTGAGGAAGGACAAAAGAAAGGAGAGAAGGAAGGGAGGAAGCAAAGGAAGAAGAGAGGGGGAAAGGGAAAAAGGAAGGGAGGAAGGAGAAGAAGAAAGGAAGAAGAAAGGAAGGAAGAAAATCACATAATATAGTCCCCAAAGAGAAGGTCTGGTTTTGTTTTGGCTATGTTTTTATTTTGATTACCTCCCAGCTAAGATAACCTTATATCACTAGTCTCCTCTGTTAGTCTGGATGTTGGAAAAGTCACTCTTGTTGAACTAAAAAGTTCTGGTTTGTGTTTTCAGACACTGAGAGCTAGTGCCATCTATAGATTTCCATTCTGGGAGAGGTTTCTCTTTTGTCCTACTTTGTGTCAGACTTGCTATCGTGAGGATAAGAGTGCCCAGGAGACGCCTCCTCGTGGTTTAATAGGCTATGAAGAATGGCACTCATTAATCGGCTGGCAGCTGCCCCCAAACAGGATGACGCTAGGTGGGGAGGACGGGCAGGAGGCAGGCACCACTCAGGAGCTCAGCACTGACTGTTGGAAGGGGGCCTCAAAGCCAAAACAGCAAAGGTGAAGTCTGAACAAAAAGTGAAAATCCAGCTATAGAAACCTTGGTCTGGAGGAGCAGGCGCTGGGTAACTGGTTGTCTTTCTCAATCTAACCCTTTGTGAGATATTATGTACCAGTCTGATTATTTTCAGATGGCTGGAATGTTCCTTTTTCTGTCATTCCTTTACTATGCTCCCACAGATCTTATATATACATGTTACGCTAGTGTGTTTACTTATAACTGGTTTTTCCTTTTCAAGTCTCAGTTAGGAGGGTTCTTTCTACCTTTAGCTCAGCTTGGCATAGGAGATCCCTGCCCCCAGCTCATCTTTTCATTATCTCCCCATCAAACTGAGGTCACACTGCTCTATACACTGTTCTCCATTCACTACGGTTATAATCATGTTCACAGCTTGCATGCGCTGTTCCCTCTGCCTGGAATAGCTTCCTCGCCTCAGCTTCTTCCTGAAGCTCAGTTCTGGCCATCTCGGCAGATTCAGGCTCTCAGGCTTTCCAGGAGGGGTGGTCATCCCTGACAGCCCATCTGCCCTCCAGACCGGAGGTCCCACAGCTCCTGGCCCCTTCCCTACTCAGTCTTCTCCTCGCTCTTCTGTAATGATCTGTGTTCCCCACAAATGCCCTTTGAATAAACAAAGAACACCACTTCCAGCTCCCTCATTGCCATTATTCATTAGGTCGAAGGATGAAATTAACCAGCGTCTCCCCAAGCAGGAGCCAGCATATCACCTCTTACCTTTATGGTTTTGGTCTGGAGTCTGAGTCCATTTAAAGTGTTGATGGCTTTCTCTGCATCCTTTGGATCAATATAGTTAACGAATCCATACCCTAAACTCTGTCCTGTGGAAACATTTTTTAAAAAAGAGAGAAAGAGATAGAGAGAGCAAAAGAGAGAGAGAGAGAAAGAGAGAGAGCTCAATATCTTTATAAGGTAACACTTCCCATTGCAGTGAATCCAAACCCTCCTCTAGTATATGGTTTCTTTTATACCAGGGTTTACCCCCAGGTTGAAAAATTTCAAATTCTTTCATGTATCATTATGGTCAGCTTTAAATTAATGGGAGCTGCCCAAGCTGGGAATAGGTAAGAGCCCCTGCACATCCATACCATAGATACACAAAGGTCCACTTAATGGGGAAGAGGCAGGACAGGGTAGTGGAAAGAGAACAAGTGTCATTTGTTAGAAGAGAATTGAACTGGAGTCCTGGGGCTTTCACACAGTCAGCTGTGTGACTTTGGGGACAAGTCATTTAAACTCTTGTCCCACTCTACCCCCACCCTCCATCTCTTCTCTGGCAATAACAGCACTTGCCACAAACAGGTTTGAGAGGGTTAATGAGATATTGTATATAAAATGCCTACCAGGGGCATTGCCTAGAACATAGTAGCTGCTCAACAAACGACAGCTGTGCTCTGGTCAGTCCTGTAAAACTGGGGCAAGCGCTGGACACGGTAGCTGTGTCTGCTGCCTCAGTTGTGCCGGCCACACCTACACTCAGGAATGTAGCAGGATCTGAGCAGCAAAGACTGGAGACGTTATAGTGAAGGCATGGCCAGAATCTAAAGCAGTTGCTACAAATTATTCATTGCCTCCATCTCCCCCCCCCCCGGCACAACAACAATAAAAAGGGTGGGTTAAAGAACTGGGGAGCTCCTAACTTAAAGGGGGGGTCCAGTGTGCAGATGCATTCTTCAAAGAGGATTTAGCTCTGTTTGGTGGAGATTGCATTGACCTGTCTGCAAAGAGAGGTGGCAAGTGACAGCCCCCCCCCCCCAGCAAAGTAAAAATAATGTGTTTGTGATCGTGCCGCTGATTATAAATAGTCCATCAGCTCTGCGTGTGTCATCAGCCAGAAATATCATTAGGAAACTTTACATTTTCTGACATAGCCTTTAAGAAACACAGAACTCAGGGTGGCTGCAAAACCAGTTTGAACTTCCCAGGCAACGTTATTGATTTGTGGGCGGCAGCAGAGATGAAGGGAAGGAAAATGACAGGACATCACATGTCAGGAAGGACTGATTACATCAAGTTCCCTCTGGAGCACAGGGGCCAGGGTGGGGAGACAATACAGTGAGGAGCCTGCCATGTCCTAGTGACAGGAGCCGCTTCAGCAGCCAAAAATTCTTCCCAACAGCTTCTGTTTTTGCTGGTAAATGTCTGTGTTTGTGTTGGTTGTAGGAGGGAACCTGGGAAAACAAGTTGGGTTCTGGATCAGAAAACGAGTGGCATTGTTATTCTCTATAGGAAGGAAACAAAGAGAGTTGTGAGGAAACTCAAATACATTTTTTGTCTCCCATATGAAAACCCCAAATGACAATTCTTTCTTTCCATTAGGATATTCCCTTCTTTTGGAATAACAGAGTTATAATAGGAAAAGACCGAGGCAGAGGCCAGAACTAGAAACTGAGAAAGGAGGAGAGAATGTTGAGCACCCTCCAGGGGCTGGGACCCTTCTCTCCCCGGGTCACTGTGCTTGTGGTGTGTGTGTGTGTGTGTGTGTGTGTGTGTGTGTGTGTGTGTGTGTGTGTACACAGAAGAGTAAGCATGAGAGAGGTGTGTGTGAATAGCAAGACCCTGCTACCTGTTCTAAGAAAATTTTTGCAATCCAAAGAATAACAGATACTCATTTCATTGATTTAAAAATACCATTTATCCTAATTTTGACACCACCTCAACAAGTCTAAGTAAATTTACCTAATTAAATCCATTTTCATCATGCCAATTTATTAGTTTTATTTATCTTGTATAGAAAAGAAGCCTTAATAACTACTGTACTAAAATATTTTTATAATTATTTGTTTTAAACAGTCACACACCAAGTTGAGCTGCTTTAAAGGGCATTTTTTAAAACAATAATTTCAATGATAAACCTTAGATATGAGTTTTAGGAAACAGGTCGGATATCAACCTACCTAGATAAATTTAATTTGTGTAAAGTTAAAATGAAATTTGAAAAAATATAGACAAAACACTTGCCCCTTAACTGCAAACATTGGACCTAAATCCAAATAATTCATAATTCATCATAATGATGAAATATATGTAAAGAGATTTATCATGCCTACCAGTGATGCATGTTGCCTGATAAACTATCTTTCTGTCTAATTATTCATATACTTATGGAAATCTAAAATAAATACAGAGGTGTGCAAAAGTAGGCTTACAGTTACTCAGTGGAAAATAATACAGGAATTAATAAATAGTAATATAAGAATAAAACTCTGATTTGCTTACTCATAACTGTAAAGCTACTTTTGCCCACCCCTGTAGAGGGGCTATAATTTTTACCTTCTACATTTTCTCTTTATTTTAGACCTTTGTTTCAGGAGGAAGGAAAACACTCTCAGGTCCTATGAAGGTTCTGAAGGTCAAGTGAAGAAAAGGACTTCTGTGTCATATCTGCCCACCTGCCTTTATCAGTCCCCCAACCCACCATCACCTTAGTACCAGACTGCAACCAGCACAACTGGGTTATCGTTACGTGCTCTAGCTTTAGAGACTGCGCTCAGCATCAAGAAGGAGGGTGCTTTAGGAAAAGTAAAAACCAGGGGAACATCGCTTCAGAGAGTAAGAGGAAAAAAGATTGGAGACTCTCCTTGATACAGAACGGAACGCTGCATGGCACCAGCGGAGGACAGAAGAGGAGAGACTTGCCTGTGAATTGCAAGGTATGAGATAAGGGGCAGCCGGGGACACCAGCTGCGGTAACCCAGTTCACAAACAGGCTTCCTCACGGGCCTCTCGCCCGCGGGGTAGGAGTCCAGCTAAGACGAATACAAAGTACTCCATGGAAATAAACATTCTCTTTAAAACTGCCTACAGAGGATTAAAGCCCTAGGTAAAAAAAGATAAAAACCCAAGACTGATTTCTTTCAGAAACTCTTTTAGTAGTAGGGGAGAGTAAAATAAGGAAGACTTAATGTTTTTATTCTGGTGGCCATATATTGGTTATGGGTTATGAATTTGTAGCTCTGTATTTAAATGTTACATAGAAAAACACAGATGAAACACAGTCACAAAAAATACCAACACTATTTCCATGGGGACCAAGAGAGCCACCATGCAGGGAAGGCCCCAGGGGCCCAGTCAGGAGCTGAGGGCTAAGTATGTGTGCATCTGCATTCCACACATAGATCAGGTCCTCGTGTTATTTTTCTTTCTTTTCCCAAATAACTATGTCTTCTTCCTTTGTTAGCTGCAGCGAGATTTGACTATATAGGTGTGGCGACAGGACATTAATATTTAGAACAGAACATTAAATTACATTTTTGTTCTCAATTTATGAATTTATTTTGAGAGCAATTTGAACAAATAAAAAATTAAATCACCAAAGTTATGTTTATTGAATCATCAGCAAAGAAAAAATAAATCGATAAAGAAAAGATGTTATATAACAAAGACTGCCTCTAAAATTTAGAAACTATGGTGAGTACCTGGCTTTTTGATGTCTAGATGACCTACAGCCCTTACTTACAAGGGACCAGTCCTTGGTAGCCCGGTCCAGCAGGCATGGGGGAGGCGTCTCCAGAGACCATGCATGGGAAGGACATGAATTCTTAGCACTTTGGGATAGAAATTTAAGATTAGAATGTTGTTTCCAAGGAAAAACTGTTATACATAATGCCTACATTTTAAGGTATTTTGGTGGTTTTAGATTAAACAGGTTCTTTTCTTAACAAGTTTTTCTTAAATTTGAACCTGAACGTTTCTGTTTTTATAGATCACACATGCAAACACACTCAAACACATGATGTGTCCTCCTACTATGACATTCAAACATCTCTATTCTGTTATAATAATTTGTATACCTTACTTCTTGTCTTAGACACCAAACACTTCTCCCTACAAGAATAACCTTATAAAAGTTAGCATCTTTGAACATGGAAGGTACTCAACAAATATCTGCTAAATGAAAGAATGTATAAACATACGTGTACTAATTCTTCCTTTCTGGAAGCATAGCACCAGCTGTTCTTATGTATGGGGGAGAAGAGGTAGAGGGCGGGGACCTGGGGCAAGGGGAGAACAGGACAACAAGCTGCCACCAGAGATGACTGGAGAACAAAACACAAACAAAAAATGTCCTGGGTGGGTTCTCCTACAGTATTGTTCAGGTAAACAATAAAAACCATCCCGCCCACCTTTCCACAGATATTCTGAGTTCCCAAAGTGTTCTCCCACCCCTTCTGTCACATCGATTCTCACAACAGCCCTGTGGGAGAGATAATCATCATCTTACGGATGTGGGAACTGAAGCTCAGAGAAAACAGTGATTTGCCCTACATTACAGACCTGGATCTCAATCTAGACAAGGGTTCATAAAATTTTTATGCATAGGGTGAGACAGTACATGTACTGCTCACAAAAATTAGGGGACAATGCAAAAATGAATATAAAGCAATAAAAAAAAGAAGCATTTAATTTTTTTTTATTAAACAAGAACATCAGAAAAGCAAATGACAAGTCAAAGAAAGTTGTTCGATTATGCTTATGAGATGCAAAACCAACTTTTATTTCATTGGTGAAAATGCACTATACAAAAGGCTGAAAGTACTGGAGTATCTGCACGTTTCCTGATCCCCTAATTTTTGTGAGCAGTGTAGTTTAGTATTGGTGGGTCCTCCAGTCCCTGTCACGACAATTTGCCATTGCAGCATGAAAGCAGCTACAGACAATATGTAAACCAATGAATGTGTAGCTGTGTTCCAATAAAACTTTATTTAGAAAAATGGGCAGAGGTCTCAATTTGGCTTTTGGGCCATAGCTTGCTGACACGCTGGTGTAGATCTTTTGACTCCAAATCCAGTATCCTTTTCCATAACCACAGTTACTCCATTTGAACTAAAATATTACTGACAACTGTTTTGAGGCCCTGAAATACCTATGAAGCTTTTTTGAATCACCTAAGAAAAAAGTAGATTATCTTTGATAGTTTGTGTTAAGCATTTTAAACTTGTACTCTAACTCTAGGAAGGATTGCCATCATAGCTGATTATAACCCCTCATTTTCCAAGTCATTCTGAATCAGAGTGTTTCCCTTTGCCTTTGTGGTCATTGGGGTTCCGACAGCAGGACT
This sequence comes from Saccopteryx leptura, assembly GCF_036850995.1. NCBI lineage: Eukaryota > Metazoa > Chordata > Mammalia > Chiroptera > Emballonuridae > Saccopteryx > Saccopteryx leptura. The sequence continues at coordinate 124,313,416 of NC_089505.1, read as the reverse complement.
TCAAATGTGACATCCTCATGGCTGATGGCAGCGGTGCAGAAGCAGCCCGTCCCCTTGCAGGGCTGGCTGGAAGGAACCTCAGCATTTCTGCACTGCTAACCTGCACAGCTTGCTTTTTCTGTCTTTAAAAATCGTCGTTCTCCAGAAACTGAAGAGTTACTTTCTCTCATCTGCACAGCCCCCAAGCGGGCAGCCAGATGGGTAGCTGCTGTTGATGAAAACTTCTGAGTTGAGTAAGGAATTTTTGTGGATGTTAGAACCCCTAGCTCAGGCTGAAATTCTGTTCTCAAAGCACATGATAAAATCCCCGGTCACCTCGAGATCACCTGCGTGGCGGAAATCCACATGCTGAGTTAACCGTGGTCAACCCCACGTCCCAGCACTCCCTCCCTGCCGGTCCTGGGGTGGCTTTCCCAGCTGTCAGCTGCCTTGAAATCTACCTGAACTCACTCAAAAGGGGGTCAGAGAGCTCTGTGGCTGTTACTGCATATATACGTGTGTGTGTGTGTGTGTGTGTGTGTGTGTGTGTGTGTGTGGCTTTAAAACCATATTTCCTGTGTAACGTTGGTTAAGTCGTTTAAGCTTCATCAGCCTGTTCCCTTATGTGGAAAAACAGGGATAATCCCTTATCCTCCCAATCAAAGGATCACTTTGAGGATTAACTATATTAGCATGAGGATGAAGAACAGTTACAATTTATTCTGTGCCTACTTTATGCCAGGCACTACCAGCAATGGCTTAGTAAGAATGCCTAATTTAATCCTGTGAAATGGGTACATAGGCCCATTGTGCAGATAAGGATAGTGAGACTAAGAAATGTTAACCTACCCAAAGTCAACCAGGAAGTAGGCTCCAGGGCTAGGATTTGCATGAAGCCAGGTCTGTGTGACTGCCCAGCTCCTGCCTCTCTCTGTGGGGTCTGGCCTCTGTGCAATGGCACAGCAGAGAGGCTGGCATCAGCTAAGAACTCAAGGGAGGCACACTCCGTGTGTTGGAGTCCCTTGCCCTTCTCTACACTGGCTGCGGATGCTTCGCGATTCCGGAGCAGCCCTGGCTCTGCCCCGTCCCAGCACCCTTCCGTGAGGGTTTACATGTGTTTGGCTGTCTGAGTCTTGGCTTTTCTCCTGCACACTCAGTGTTTGTAAAGCAAACTAGTCAGAAGATTTCTTTTCTTTTAGTAGTTCATACAACTGTTATTTAAAGTCTTACCACTTTAAGTATGGTCCCTCCACCAGCGTCACTGGCATCACCTGGGGACTTATAAGAACTGCAGCTTTGGCCTCTCGCTGTGTGACCCTGGCCAAGTTATGTTCACTTCCCTGCACCTACACACCTTACCCAGAGTCACAGGGGAGGGATGCTCTGATAGGGAAGCTCTCAGAATTCCTTAATATTTGCTATTTCTTTTCAGCCCCAAATTTTGAATTCAATTGAAGTAATCTCATCTGTAAAATGGACTTAATGTTACTTTTATCTTCAGGGAGCTATTAGAGGGATTAAAAGCGATCATGCATGTGAAGTGCCTGGCACATGACACATGCTCAGAAGGTGGTTCCTCTCGTCCTTCTCCAGCCCTTACACTATGGCCTGTACGGATGCTACCTCCTCAGTGAGCCCCAGCCTCCTCGAGAGTGAAGGATGTTTCTGATGCTTTTCTTTTACACTGGAGCACATACTGCAACAGGCATGCAGATTCCACATGTAACTATGAGTGGGCCCCAAAATGACCAAGAAATTGTTCCTGCCTTCAAGGGGCTTATTATGTAGAAGGGAAAGACAAATATAAGAATTACAGTTCAAAAATAATAAATATAGGGTAGGGCAAAAGTAGGCTTATAGTTGCTCATATAGAAAATATAATAATATGTAATATAATAATAAATAATAATACAAGAATGAAGTCAGTGTCCCATGTACTCACAAAGTAGGTATAAACCTACTTTGCCCCACCCTGTATACCAGAGAATTTTCTCTTAAAGTTATGTATAGGAATAGAGAGGATGTAGAAACTAATTTTAACTGAGCAGAGTAAGGAAGGCTTCCTGGAGGTGGGGGCATTTGAGTTGGGCTTTGAAGAAAGAGCAGAATTTTGATGCGGGTTCCCTTATGAAGGGATGAGATTCCAACATGAGGGCTGAATTCAAGCACTATATTAATTTATCCTATAGATATTTACTGAGCACTTATTATGTGCCAAGCATAGTTTCATTCACTGGGAATACAGAGAGAACAAAAAATACTTGGTTTCTGTCATCATATTTGGGGTGAGGGAATAGGACAAGAAACATATAAATAAAATATAAAATTTGTCAGACGATTGTGAGTTCAAGGGAGAACATAAAGCATGAAAAAGGGAAAGGCAGTGTGTTGGGGGAGGGTTGCAATTTTTAAATACAGGGTCAGACAAGGCCTCACTGCAAAGGTGACATGATAGCAGAGACCTGAGGGGTAGGGGGGGTCAGTCCTCCCTCTGAGGGAAGGCCATTCCAGGCAGAGTGAACCTCATGCTCAAAGGCCCTGCGGCAGGAGCATGCTTGGCAGGTTGGAGCAACAGCACAAGTGAATGTGAGAGGAACTTACCAATGCATTTGTCAAACAACTGAAAAGAGGAAAGAGGCACCCCTGGTTTCTTCAAGCTGATTCTACAGCACTGCTGAGTGAGACATATGTGAAAATCACGCTAGCCGCGTCCCTCGGCCTTACAGATCAGGTGAACATCGTCGCTGACACACCTTTTCAAAATGACCTCTTAATGTATTATCATTCCCCACCACATAGCAGCAACTGGAGGCCAAAATGATATTTTATTCATCTCTGTACTTTCACTACCTGCCAATGTTCATGAAATTATTTGGACATCCAGGAAATGTCTTTTGGTTGAATAAATGAGTATTATTTATTTATATACATATTTATATCCTCTTAATCACCCTCAACCTCCCATATATTAAACAGAAAGGGTCCAGGAAGAGCAGCAAAATCTTTTTCCAGGGCATTACGTATGTCCAGATGCTCTTAAGAGGTATGGAATCAGATCCCATGGGACACATCTTTAAGACCTGTGGGCTTTAGTGTGAAAGAGAGAAGACTCTAGAGGTGCTTTAAGCCCCTTCCAATATTTGAAAGGCTGTCATAGAAAGTCAGGGGTCAATTTACTCTGCTGGGCCCCCGGGAAGAAAATGAGACTCAGACAATAGAAGAGGGAGTAGACATTTGCTTTGATAAAAAGAAGAACTTTTAAATAATGATTTTATAAGGGTATGGGCTGTCTTGTGAGGTGGTGAAGGCTCCATGACTAGAATGATGGTAAACATGAAGCCAGACCTACATTTTATCAGGAGATGCTATAGCAGTTAGCAATATCAACCCATAAGATTCCTCCGAAGATTCAATGGTTCTTTTTTTTTTTTTGTATTTTTCTGAAGCTGGAAACGGGGAGAGACAGTCAGACAGACTCCCGCATGCGCCCGACCGGGATCCACCCGGCACGCCCACCAGGGGCGATGCTCTGCCCACCAGGGGGCGATGCTCTGCCCCTCCGGGGCGTCGCTCTGCCGCGACCAGAGCCACTCTAGCGCCTGGGGCAGAGGCCAAGGAGCCATCCCCAGCGCCCGGGCCATCTTTGCTCCAATGGAGCCTTGGCTGCGGGAGGGGAAGAGAGAGACAGAGAGGAAGGAGGGGGGGGGGTGGAGAAGCAAATGGGCGCTTCTCCTATGTGCCCTGGCCGGGAATCGAACCCGGGTCCCCTGCACGCCAGGCCAACGCTCTACCGCTGAGCCAACCGGCCAGGGCCTTCAATGGTTCTTAATTATATTTATTTTAGACCCATGCTCACAGCCAGTTTCCGTTTATTGTGATTTCTAATTAAGAAAATAAAAACAATAGAGAATATGTATTGAATACCTACTATGGGCCAAGAACTTTACCTATACCATTATTTAAATCTTTACAACCTCTGAAGAAGCATTCTGATCCCTGTTTTACAGCAGGGGAAGCCGAGGCCCAGAACGGAGAAGTAACAAACCCAAGGCCATTTGGCTAGAGAACAATAGTCAGGCCCATGTTCTTCCCTTCCCATGACAGCTTCTCAGCTGTGCCCTGCTTTCCTGAATATGTGCTCACCTGTGTGCTAAACACCTGCCCTGACACCACACAATGTCCCTGAGACTTGGAGAGAGTCTGGTTTTTGAGTACTATCTCCAAGTTCTCGTTCTTTTCATTTAATTTGAATGTACACCCCGAAGTATCCCATTCCCATCTTCCTACTTGGTGTGTCTGTCAGACTGAATCTGCTACATCACAGAATTGAAGTCTTGCAAAGGACTTAAGTATCAAACACCTCCAAGTCTCTTTTACAGATTTGGAAACTGAGGACTAAGGAAGAAGCAAGGAATTCATGGTCTAGTAGGAACATAAGACCTATTAATCAACAATGATCGTCCTAGAGTATGGTGAAGTGTCGTGACAGTGAGGAGAGAGGGTTTCTGGAGGATACCTGAGCTGAGACTGATATGAAAAGACTGGTAGGAGACAGACAGGCAAAAGACAGAGAAGAGCACTCCAGGAAGGGGGGGCAACATGAGCATCTAGCCCTTCAGGAAAATAGATTGCCACTGATCTTACAGCCATTGCTTCCTGGAGGCCAAGAGTTGTTGATATCAATCTGGACTGTCCATGCTGTTTCTGAGCTGAACCTGTGCTCAGATGCACAGATAAGATCTCCCTATGCCTCTGGCAGAGACATCTGGAATCGTGAGTGTGTCTGCGCTCTGCCAACAACAAACACTATTAAAAAAGACAGAACATAGCTTTCCTTATTCTGCATTCCCAAAGTATTTAAAATTACATTGAGCCAGTACTTGGTTATTCCCAGAGGCTACAACCTGGCTTTCTAAGTAGATGTAATTTCCCAGAAGTTGAGCACTCACATTATGGCATCAAGATGGCAACAAGCAAAGCACTTGGCCCAAGGTGGGCATTCAATAGATACTCATCGAGCTACATGTGTTCCTCAATGGACACTAAGTTCCTTAGGGCAGGGCCAGGGGCCTTACTAATCTTGGTAAGACCAATGTCTGGTACATAGTAGGCTTTCAATAAACCTATGTGAAATGAATGAATGAATTAGTTCAATAATCAAATGAACAGTATAAAAAATTAGTTATTTTTTAGTGCTTACTGTGTGCTGAGTGCTGTACGTATTTCTCTCAGCCCAGTTTTACTGAGGTATAATTGACAAATAAGATTGTGAGATATTTAAAGTATACATCATGATGACTTGCTATACATATGCATTGTAAAAGGATTTCTCCCACCTAGTTAATTAGTACATATTTATCTTTTCTTTTCTTGTTACACAGAAATGCTTTATTTTTATTATCTCATCTATTCCTAAATAAAACAACCCTACAAGGTAAGCCATTTATAATCAAGAAGACTAATGTCCAGAGGTCTCAAGACCATCTGGTTCCAAAGCCCAAGCAGGTTTTAATAGTGTTTTCTGATTTCAGAGGAGATAGAAACCAAACTGCTTAATAAGATGCCAACGCCTCTGTTACCATAGTAAAGCACATGGAAATCCACAAAGTATACACGGTGATTTCCAGCAGTCCCCAAAGCAAGAAGGACCAGCTATGAAGCTACACTATTTCATAAAGAAAACTAACCAATCAAATCTCAAAGGAGTTTTTTTAAAACATTTTTTTTTGGTTTGACCTATAATAAGTTGCTGCAAATGACAGTACTTATACATTTCAATAACAAACCTCAATAAATGAAAAAAGAGAACTAATCTGAACCTTATTTTTCTTCTGGTTTTATCAAGGAAGAAAGACGATTCATGTGATAAAAAGTATCAAGTTTTACTTAAAAAGAAACTGAGAGGAAAACATACTCTAGGTCAGTGTTTTTCAACACCAGTCGGCAGACGTGCTGGTTTGCCAGAAATTTCATGTGGGTCCACAAAAGAGTTAATCACCCTGATGTTGTATGAAGATTATAGACCCATTGATTATAGACTTTGTGGACTGGTTGAAAAACGCTGTTCTAGGTAACGTACCAGAGACAATAGAAGCCTCCTGACAACTATCTCAACTTTAGTATTTATCACATGTGAAAAAATGTTCAGATTGATGACCCTGGCAATAAAAGATTCTTAATCAAAACAACATGAAATTAAATTATATTCAGAATATTTTTACCCATAGGAATAAATAGTCACACACTTTAAAATATTTTTGATAAGAGTTGGAAACAAAAAGAGGAGGAATTTGGCAAACTCCCAGCTAGCCAAAGAATGAACCAGAACTCTTCATTCTTGGTTGGCTGACTTGCACATGAAACAGAGGTCTGGATGTCAAATAGCCAAGACTTTCTACCCAGAATGGATGTGAACCAACAGGGGATTCCAGAAATGCAGCTGATGTTAGACAAGGGTTTAGCAAGAAAGGAAGAAGAGGTAGAAAATGTTACCAGGTTAATGCTAATTACATACCCTGTAAATAGCAAAACGAGACTGTCTGTGGGTGAAAGAAGCGGTTGTACGCAGGCACTAAGACGATGGCTCCAAATCTCCCATCAGACACTATTCTTACAAAGGGCATATGGAGGCACTTGATATCATGTTAGGATTTAGATTATGTGAGGTAAGTTATAGGAAAAGGCTTGGCACATGTAGATGCCTCTCAAATATTAACTGAATATAAATCTATTAACACTGCTTTTATTCAAAGTAAATGAAATTCATGGCTCTCAAAGAAGGAGGTGCGATAAATAACTTGTCTGTGCAGAGATAATCCAGGATGTCAAATACGAGCTGGAGAAGGACTTTGTCCAAAAGTCTTTGTCAGAGGTCACTTCTGAGCTAAGGGTTTGGGGTCCTCTGGCCTTGGACTTACCACTGATTGTGTGAAATGCAGAGATGAATACCCTGTCCCTATGCCAGGAAGTGCATGGATAGTGAAGGACCAGACATGAAGCTCATGACCATGGTCCGACAGCTCAGTTCAGTTCCAACAAATGTTAAAAAAGACATGAATTCCCCAGATCCAGAAAAAGAAAAGAAACAAGAAACAAAACTATGCCTTCCTTTTTCATCACCACTCAGTTTGCAGGTAAGAAATAAGACAAAATAAAGGAATAAAACCCAAGCACAAAATAATTCATGCAGAAATGAATCTGTAGAGTAGAAATTGAGGAGGAAAGCCATTTTTCTTCTTCTTCTTCTTTTTTTTTTTTAAAGCGAAGGGCTTTTCCAGGAATGGCTATACCAAGCAAGTGTGACCAGCCTCACTACACTGAGTCAAGTGCCTGGAAGAGGGGACAATGAAGGAGTACCCAGCAACGTGTGTGAGAATCGCAAAATGCGAACAGCTTCTCATGGCTCAGCAATTTTGGGCAACGGAAAATGAAATGTCACCCCGACAATCAGGAAACCAAACGAACCTATAATTTAAATCACGCCCAGGACATGCTCAGAACTCAGTAATTTTCAACAGAAATGCCTAGCATGTGCTGGTGGGAGAAAGCTGGCTCCACCCTTTCCTGCTCCTCTGGAGAGTCATAAGACTTTGCAAGGTGTCCCGCACCCACCCACGTGCAGCCGACGCCACCTCTTTCCCGACTAAAGAGATCTGAGGTTATCAGGTAGGAACAGTCCTAAACTGCCTCCTTCCCTTCTACCCACAACTTATTCCTAATGCAGCTCCGCTCTTTCCTCCTGATTTAGAACATACAGTCCACAAAATGCTGAAGAATAAAAAAGCTTCCTTGGATAATGAATGGTATGTATTACGCCATTCCTTTTAAGATTTGTGGTGCACATTAACATAGACTCAGAGAAGTAGTGATAAAAAGAAACCCTTTTTGAAGTTGATTCACTTCAGTTTCCCAAACTCATTTGGTCACAGAATTCCTTTTAAAAAACAGGTTACCAATCTTTGTGAAAGACTTTTAGATGGGATTCCCAAATGATCATTACTGTTTGACACAGGACTAAATACTGTCTCCAGATTAATTTCTCTAAGATAGCAGAGGGGTTTGGGCCCCCACTCTGAGTTACGGTTCCGGAGATACCAGCAGAAACAAAGAAACCAAGCCAGAGAACACTTCTAAGTTCTCTTTTCATTGTGATACTGCATGATCATGTTTCTCAGAAGACGTCACAAGACATGCTTCTGGGATAATGTAGTCAGAGGACAGACATATGTAGTGGGAAGGGTGTCAGACATTTGAGGACATATTTTCGTGTTAGTGTAAGTTGTACAAGTTTGGTTCTCACTCATTTGTGTCATTAAGTAGCATGCAGTGAGCACATGGAGTTTCCTTAGAAGAGTCAAAGAGCCAAGGAAAAAACAAAACATAATTGTGTGTGGCTGCGTGAACACCCAAGCAAAAGCACAGGCATGTCGGTGCACACATACAGGCACGCACGTGCACAGCAGCTACGGTTAACTAACTGGGCATAATACAGGGGAGGCAATATAGTGTTGCAGACTAAAATAGAGGCGTCAGAGTCAAATAAACATGGATTCAACTTTGCTCTGCCCACTTAGAAGCTGTGTGATCTTGGATAAACTACTTAACCTTTCTGAGCCTGTTTCCTCACCTGTAAAACAGGACTAATAATACCTACATCTCACAGAACTGCTCTAAGAATTACATTGCTATATGTCAGCTGCTGAGTGTTTTACATATACCGATTATAACAACAATCCTACCAATACCCTTGTTCTACAAATGAGAAAACTAATTGAGGCACAGAGAGGGTAAGAATCTGCCTGTTATACAGCGAGGAGGTGGTGAAGCTGGGATGCAAATATAAGCAGTCTAGCTCTTAAACACTAGGCTATCCTGTATATCAGAGTCCTGAATTTTAGTAGGTCCATGATATTCCCCTGGACAACACAGACACTATACGTTTCTTCTTCCTCTCTGGCTCTTAAACCGTGCTATTTCTATCATTAGTTTATTACATGATGCAGTTCAAGTGGGCAGCATGCAGACACCAGCTTCCCAAACACAAGGATCCTCTGTGGCTGCTCAAGGAATAGAAGAACAAATGCCACCCTGAGAAATGTAGTTCATTTTGAACGATGACTCACAACCGCTGTTTTCACAAACAGCCTGCTAATTAAACTTTCTTATGAACTCTGCTAACTAATTTTTCCAATGCATGGAGGAAAAAATCATTCATTAGAGACCGGAATCCAAAATCTAATATTAGCAGCACAAGTAGGATCTGTGGCATTATAATTTGATCAGCTTGAGCATTAATAACAATTAGACAGTGATGTCTGAGAGAGTTAATCAGCTTTTGTTGAGATGCACATAGATAACTGAACAAAACATCTGGAAAGCAGACCAGAAAGCAAAGCTAGCTTATCACGGGGGTTTTAGTATTTGCTTTACCCTTGTCAATCCCCTTCTTACAATGCCCTATCTTCTGGGTGACCACTGTAATATCCTGAACAGCACTTAATGACTTACCAACACATGAGCAGCTCATCTGACGTCACAACGTAGAGTAGAGTGGAAAGAGCCCGTGTTATTATCCCCATTTTAGGCACAACAATCTGAGACACAGAATTAAAGTCCCCCAGTTACAACTAGAATGAGAATTGGTGGATCCTTCTATGTTATCATGTTGCCACTCATAAAGGTGGCCTGATTTAAAAAACAATCTCAGAAATCATCCTGACATTTTCAATATTGAAACAAAGGCTTTCATTTACAACCTTCCAAAACCACTGGAGCTGCTGTTCATTATTGCTGTGGCTATTCCTGCGGCTTGCTGGAACACATCCTGCACAGCCCAGCCACGTCCAAACTCAGGAGGAAATAGCGAGACTGTGGGGAACCCTCTATGAAGGTCTCTTGTCCCAACTGGCAGCAGCATGTGGTCAGACAGACACGGGTACACAGACAGCTTGGTCACTTGCCAGCTGGGTGACCTCGGATCAGTCACTTTAAACTTCAGGAGCCTTGCCTTCCTTATCCAGAGCATGGAGCCACCATTACCTCTTGGAGTTGTGGTCAGGATGAACTGAGATGACAAATATAAACCAGTGGCATCTAGTAGTGCTTGATAAATGTGAGGTCCCATTCCACTCCCCTGCTGTCTCATGCTGTCTCCTACTTCCTCCTTGCATCACATAACCGAGGACTGAACCAGGAGCAGACGGTCACTTTCCTTTTCCTCTCTTTATCCACTTGTTGGCCCAGATTCCAGGCCCTTGGTGAGAAGAGGAAAGGAGTTATGAGACTAAAGGGCCCCCTCTCATTTATAGGTTACTTTAATTTATAAGTGTCTTCACATGTGTCATCTGGTTTGAATTCACAAGTACCATCCAAAGAATATAAGTAAGGTAAGGATTCATCTTATTGTATATTGAGAGAATGGACGTCCAAGAAATAAAGGGCCTCCTGCAAGGCCACGCCTGCACCTGGTGTGTATCTGAACGAGGGCTGGAGGTGGGGCAGGGCTTCATTGAAGTCTGTCTCACTTCTGGTTAGTTCCTTGCACTACTCTTCCTGACAAGGAGTGTTTGAGGTATGTGTGTTTCAGGGGTGGGGGCTCTCGGGTAGTGCTCTGTTTCTTTTCTACTTGGAGAGTGGTCTGTGTCATTGGGAGGGCTCCATCAATTGGTAGGGGTCTGCTGGGAAGAGAAAGGTGCTGAGAACCAGTTCCCGTTTCCAGGATTAAGACCAGAAAATTAAGGGGACATTGGATTTTCCTGTTTGTTGTCTAGCTCAGGGCCCTGGGCATTAGGGATCCTGCCAGAACTCATTGCAGGAATCCTCACCAGGAAGACAGAGGCCAAGGTCGGAAGTTCCTTGGGGTTTGAGGTGAGGGGGAAGGCTGAGGGTCTCAGAACCAGGAACACCTCAGTCCAGGGCAGCAAGCAAGGAAGCCCCTTCAAGCCCCTCCTTTGCCACGCTGTTGACACCGTATGTTTATGAAACAGGGACCCACTCAGGCAGCTTCTCTGTGTCACTGCCTGCTCTGGCCATGAAAACAAGTCAGTCAACCCAATGTGGGGTCAAGCAAGAATGAGAAGATAAAAACATGATGTGTGTGATTTCAGGCTTCCTGTCACATCCTGGATTATAGCTGACAGCTGCCTCCACAGCCACCAGTGGGGTGGGCATGGGGCTGGGGCTGGGATCCTGGTTTCCATTGAGAATGGGACCAAGGAAGTCACCATCTAGTTTTCCTTGATATTGAGAAAACTCAGGCTAGGTGGTCTGTCGGCTCTCAGAGAAGTCACCTACCCACATTTAATTTATAAAGTTTCCTTTTTGTCTCCTTTTACCATTCAACGCCCATTTCCTAGCTCTACCTTGCTTTAAAATATTTATGAGTATTTTAGTTTGAGCTCTTTTCCATATCCTAGTATAAGCCAACTCAAATCCTTTTTGGATCAAATGGAAAACAAATAAACGAGAAGGCAGAAAGGGATGGCAGGACAGAAAAGAAGCAGAGGAAAGAAGAAAGGAAGAAGGAGCCAGAAAAATAAGAAGCCAAGTGTTCTGAACTCAAGTCTTTTTGAGACTCACTGGCCTCATCTTCAGTCAGGACCAACATTACCTATACAGTATTGGCTATTTCAAGAGGGTCAGAGGAAGTACTAAATAGAAAAGTCTTTGATAATAAACATTAAGGAAAATATTGGGGATTATTAAGTACACATTTTATGCTCATACCACCAATAAAATGATTTAATTTGATTCAAGATGTTTGTGATGAGAAATTTCATTAGCAGTTATAGGAATCAAAGTAATTATCCTAACTAGCTGTGTCCACTTCATGTTGATGGGGCCTCGCATTTCACCAGACATCCAAATACAAAACAAGGGCCAAGCAGAAAACCAAACTTATAAGTTAGCGAGAAATTGCATTAGGTGGAAAGGAAGTCACCAAGGGAACATGTACCTGACCTCAGTGAGATAAACAATGATTCTCCAATCACAGATGTCATGGGAAGTCTGAAAACTGTCCAACTCCTTCTGTTGTAGGTCAGGGTATTTACTAACCAAGTTATTCTGTGATAGAGCAGGTTATACATAGTCCAAAAGACTTAGGTTCAAATCTCAGCCCCACTGATTATTATCTGTGACTTTAGATAAATATATACTTTCTTTTCGGTGTCTTAGTTATTCCAATACAAAGAGGGTGCTAACACTTACCCACAGAGCAATCCTGACTGTTTTAGTCACTATCCCTTGCAGATATCTGAAGCGTGGCTCAGTCACTTCCTCCACAAGGATCTATCTCCCACAGTCTGCTCGCTACCAAGTTCATGGCTCACTCCTTTTTTATACTTGTTCTGAGAACCCCAGCCCACTGCTATCTTTTTCTCTTTGAACAGGTAGAGCTGAGGCCTTTATCTTCTTTCACCAGAGACAGAGTGGTAACAGTCAGACAGAGCTAGTCCTATTCTCCAGCTAGCTGATTCTAAGCCTTGGCTTCCTTATCTGTAAAATGGGGATAACACCGCTGATGATGCAAAACTGACATAAGGCTCAATGAGATAACATGTAATATGCTTAGCATTATAGCTGACACATAGTAAGCATTCCACCAAACCTCCAACTTTGCTGTTTTATTACAGCACCTTTGTGCTATCTTTCCAATGACATTAACAGCCAGGATAAGGAAGGGTGAGTTTGAGTCACGGTGAAAAACAAAAATGCCCCCCAAATAGCAAAGGTGGATGTGTAAGGCATATGCACTCTAAGCAGGCTCCCTGCCTCCTCCAGACCTGCCGGCTGCTGTAGGCCCCCGCCATTTGTCCTGGCTGCCCGACTCACTGACTCGTCTAGCAGCAACATGTGGGCACAAACTAAGTCTTATCCCCTTTGGCTTCCTCACAGATCCTGATACAGAATTTCAAAGAAGAGAAGGAAAGGAAATAATTTTTACTGGTCTCAGAGGGGCAGATACAAAATAAATACTTGGTTGATTGAAAATGTTCTCAAATGTAAAAGCCTTATACAAATATACGGTCTCTATCTGAATTTTATCTTTCCTCCAAACTAGAAATATCTTCTTCCATCAAAGCTCAATTTGGGAACTGTAGAAAAAACGAAAAGCAACTTAAAGATCTTTAGTTCTTAGAAGGAATGAAGACATACAGAGTTCATCAGTTAAGAGCAGTAGAGAGATGTGGGATGAGGGAGGGGGAGCAGATTGAAAAAAGAAATCGCCACTACCACACCTCACAGAGGAGAAGAAAAAAATGAATTTCCCATTAACACATTTCAGAAAGCACTTTCCTCCTACCTTGAAGCTGATGAATTACATTTTTAGATAATGTGTGGAAATTTCAGTTTGACATTACCTTCCTGCTTAGTTCCTAGTCTCAATCAACCAGGTCATTCTACAGAGAAGGAGGGAGTGAGCAAGTGAGTGTGTGGGTGTGTGTGTGTGTCTTTGTTGGGGGAACGTAGGGGGGCTGGGTGAACAGGGAATTGGTCTTACGAACCAAACAGTCAGCTAAGGCACAGAAATAGAAAGTGCCTGATTCACATCCTAGGTAAAAATCCTTTGAGACGTCTCTCCTGGGATGTGAGAGTACTTTCCTCCAGTTATCTGAATTGGGAAGCAGGGCAGAATCATCTGATTTAGAAGGGAAGATGAAGGGGAAGATAGCCAGGGGGCGAAAGGAAACCATACCTGGTCTGTAATCCTGACTATTGCCATCCTGGGGAAAAAACTGTGTCAATAGAAGCAGAATGTATCTGTACAAACTCTCAACCTCACAGCTTCACTCAATGGCCAACCTGTCCTAATTAGAAAGGATGGGAGGTCTACGATTGCCTTTGATGGGTGTCTAAGAGGCACAATAATCACGGTTTACTGTTTGCACTTCAGATTCTGACATTCTCCAAACTCCCTTAATAAGGCTGACTTCTATTCTCCCATTTTGTAATCCCATTAAGGCTGCTAAATCCTTTCCTCACTTAAAAATTTTCCATTCACCTTAAACAATGTGTCTCCCCAAGTCAACAAATAAAAAATATTTTACTTTTCTTTGAGAAATACATATAAGGTGACTGTGGAGAGGTGATAAATAAAATGACAGATGCTAATCTACCTGATTTTCCTCTGAATTCAGGAGACACACTGCATTATACCAAGGCCATCGATAAAACCAGCAGCAGAATGTACTGATAAATGCTACTATTTCCTTCACCCTTCCCACCACTGACGAACAGCTCTCTGGAGTGCATGTAGAAAAGTTCATTTAGCTAATCAATATCTTGGGATTTACTTGGATATGCATAATTGAGGCTGGGTGTTAACTATGCTTAAATTTAAGGCAGCATCCATTTCAATTTGGTGCTTGAAAAAAAAAAAAGGCAAACATAAGGAAGGGTATTTTGTGAAGAGAGAAACTCTGAAGTTAAGAACCACTTCAGATCTATTCCTCCTTGTTCAGGTAAGCAGTGATCTGTCTGATTGAACAAAAGATCCATGTCATTTATTTTTTAAACTCAGTGTGCTCTTTTCCAAAACAAAAGAGTCTGAACCCTAATTATGTTTTTCCTGGACTCAAAGTTCTTAACCCCTGGATAATATAAGCCGAGTTGGTTTGTAAAGGGGAGATGTCAATTTAGTATTTTTAGAAAAAATGCCAATGATAAAGTATAAGTTGGACAACTCACAATGAGTCAGAAAGCCCTGGGTTCAAGTCCTAGCCTCTATTTGGAAGCTAAATCACCTTGCACAAATTCCTCAATTGTTTCTAAGTCCAGGTTTCTTCATCTGTAAAATTACTCTCTTGAGGATTACATGAAACCCCATATACTTATCTCAACATAATGTTTAGCACATAGTAGGTGTTCAATAAACATTGGCTATTATTATGAATCTTGAAGAAACTCCAAATTGCTATTTATTTATTTTTAAAGTAATTTTTAATTAAATCATAGTTGACATACAATATTATATTTGTTCCAGGTATATAAACAAAGAACTTCGATATTTTATACATTATGAAATGATCACAATTAGTTACCACCTTCATTATACAAAGTTATTATAATATTACTGACTATATCCCTATGCTGTACATTACATGCTCATGAGTTATTATAACTGGAAGTTTGTACTTCTTATTTATTCCCTTCCACCTGCTTCACCTGTGTCCCCTTCCCCCACTTCCCCCTTCTGGCAAACACCAGTTTATTCTTTGTATCTATGAGTCTCTTTCTGTTTTGTCTTGTTTGCTCATTTGTTTTGTTTTTTAGATTCCACACATAAGTGAAATCATGTGGTATTTGTCTTTTTCTGTCAGATTTATTTCACTCAGCATTATACCCTCTAAAGTCTATCCATGTTGTCGCAAATGGTAAGATTTCATTCTTTTCATGGCTAATAGTCTATTGTATATATACACATTATATATATATATATATATCTTCTTTATCTATTAATCTATCAATGAACACTTAGGTTGCTTCCATATCTTGGCTATTGTCACTAATACTGCAATGAACGTAGGGGTGCATCTATCTTTTTGAATGAGAGTTTTCATTTTCTTTGGTTATATACCGAGTTGTGGAAGGATCATAAGGCACTTCCATAGTTAATTTTTTGAGGACCCTCCAAACTGTTTCCCACAGTGGCTGCACCAGTCTGCATTCCCACCATCAGTGCACCAGGATTCCCTTTTCTCCACATCCTCATCAACACTTGCCATTTATTATCTTTTTGATAATAGCTACTCTGACAGGCGTAAGGTGGTATATCATTGTGGTTTTAATTTTCATTTCCCTGATGATTAGTAATATTGAGCATCTTTTCATGTGTCTGTTGGCCATCTGTATGTTTTTTAGGAAAAATATCTATTTAGGGTCCTTTGCCCATTTTTAATCTGTGTTTTTAAAGAAAATGTTGAGTGTATAAGTTCTTTATATATATGTATTTTAGATATCAACTCCTAATTGTATATATTATTTGCACTAATTTGCTTATTTTAATGAGCTACTCTTTTTAAAGCATTTAATATAGTGCCCAGAACACACATAAGGCACACAAAAACATACAAAAGTTGATGCTATCATTTTTATTAGTCTCTTCTGTGTGCTGTAAGAAATTATGTCAATAAATTTACTTTAGGACTTAATGGGCATTTCAGGAGTGAATTCAAAGCACTTAGGTATTTTAGGATTTTTCAGAGCCTTTTATTGTTTATAAAGTTATCTCAGAAGTAACACTCAAATTCCCATAGTGTCCCTTTAAGTCCAGTTCCTTAAAAGTGTATGAGGTAACACAAAACAATTCACAACTCTCCCTCTCCTCTCTCACCTCAGCTCGAGACTGTCTTCCATGTAATGCCTCTTGGCCTTGATGCTAGAGCCCCCCCTCCCCTACGGCTGTAGTCCATTTCCCACATCTCATCTGCTGAGAAGGACACACAGAATTACTGTCATTTGCACAAATCCAGAAAAGAACGGAAGTTACCTGAATCAAAACTGAGTTGATTCTTTTAATCAGAGATGTGATTCCAGATACAGAGGCAGTGACAAAGTATTCACCATGCTGTGCACAGTAATTAAGGTGTTTTTTTTTTTTTGGCCTTATTTTATCTTTTCCACTAAATGATAACATTAATTAAGCCAAAGACATGTTATAAAGGCAGAGTTCAAGAGATGGATTAGAGGTGAGATTTAGGAAATGCTATCTTTGTTGGTTGGGCTGAAACTTCAAACCAACTTTATATTTTGGTATGCTAAACTTCATCGGGCAATGCTGCTTCATATTAGATCGCTGCCTTCAAAGAGGCATGTCTAAATCACAAGAGAATGAAAGAGGCTTCTGTTCTTAGACTAGAATTTTAGCTCTATTCCTTCGCTTGTCTCCCCCTCTACCTAAATTTGAATCTCATCTTTTAAACCTTCCCTAACAGCTCTCGCTAACACAGAGCTCACCCTTTCTCAGCCATGCACAGCCTTGATCGTCCGGTTCATGCACCAGTCACTCCATGTATTCAGTTTTATAACCAGTAATGTACAGTGTCAACCACCCTGTCCGCAAAGCTCATCTCAGAGCTCTCGCCTGCCTGAAATGGATAGAAAACTACTCTTAAAAACTATACTTCAGCCCTGGCCGGTTGGCTCAGCGGTAGAGCGTCGGCCTAGCGTGCGGAGGACCCGGGTTCGATTCCCAGCCAGGGCACACAGGAGAAGCGCCCATTTGCTTCTCCACCCCTCCGCCGCGCTTTCCTCTCTGTCTCTCTCTTCCCCTCCCGCAGCCAAGGCTCCATTGGAGCAAAGATGGCCCGGGCGCTGGGGATGGCTCTGTGGCCTCTGCCTCAGGCGCTAGAGTGGCTCTGGTCGCAACATGGCGACGCCCAGGATGGGCAGAGCATCGCCCCCTGGTGGGCAGAGCTTCGCCCCTGGTGGGCGTGCCGGGTGGATCCCGGTCGGGCGCATGCGGGAGTCTGTCAGACTGTCTCTCCCTGTTTCCAGCTTCAGAAAAATGAAAAAAAAAAAACAAAAAAAAAAAAACTATACTTCATGGGCACACAAAGAGGGACATTTAGTAAAGACAAATTTCTTTTTTACCACTGTGATGCAAATAATCACACACCCTAGATAGGCAGATCAAAATTGTTTGTTGTTGTATATTAATTTATTTCTGGGGGTTATTCTGCTATTTTTTTTCTCCTTTATTCATTTTGGAGCAGGGTGATAACAAGTTAGACAATTTTCAAAACGCAGTTTAGCACCCCAGCTCTGCTGGCTTTAAGGCACGCACTGAGTCACTGAGCTCTGTCCAGCCTCAGCCACCTCTCCTCCCTCAGAACTGATCATCTAGGAGCCTGGATTCAGTAATGCAACCTCAAAGCTCGACAAAACAGAAAGACAACTAATATAAAATATGAAAAGAATTCAATTCTCTGCAGTCCGTGGGAATAGTATAATTTCCTCCGAGGGCTCGGTGTTCTGTGCCCGAGTCTCTAGGTTGCAGTAGTCCTTGCTGGCCACAGTCCACTCCGCTTCCTCTCCAGCAGCAGAGGTTGCAGGTGGATGAAGGAGAAAAATAAAGGACAAGGCTTCCAGGGCCATCACGTGTCCATGGCAACTTGGGACACATGTCTTCTCTCTTCCTGTTATCTAGATTATCTTGATAAGTGTCCTTTCTCAATTGGAAAAAGAAAATCTAATATCTCTGGGAAGATAAGTAACAGAGATGTCCAAAAGCACTGTACGGGAATCTTAAACCGGGCACTTCCAGTAAATTTAGCTTTACTCTGAAGGCTGACTTGCATCCCCAGAGGAAGATAAACATTATCTTTGCCTCCTGTTATACACCAGAGTCTTGTTTAAAGCCATAGTGCATACTTGGTAGATTCTCCAGAGGGTGGCCAGAAACTGCACTACTCAGAGGAACAAAATATTTCATTGGGTTATGAAATGAGGGTTAGGTAGGGATCTTCCCTTAATATAGTTGGACTACCCTGAATATGCTTCTGGATAAGATCCTGCTTTGGGAAATGGGGGTGACTCCCAGCACCACCATCTATCTGCTAATAATTGTGATGCCTGGTTAAGTTACTTAACCTCACTAAGTGTCAGAGTCCTTATCTAAAAAAATGGAGGTTGTTCTCAGTGTTAAATGAAATAAGGTATGTCTAGTGCTTAGCAAGTACCTGGCATAGAGTAAATACTTGATGAATGACAGCAATTATGTCCTCAGTACCAAAACACTTCAGTCCGTGCTCAGATTTCCACTCTGTGTTCTCTAATGGAGAATATACTGATGACCCACAGCCAGGAGTGAATTCAGACTACTGGTGATGCTGAATGAGCAGAGTCTCTCTATCCTGCTATGCCTGTCTATCTATCTATCTATCTATCTATCATCCATCCATCCATCCATCCATCCATCCATCCATCCATCCATCCATTTTAGACTCATCTAAGGGAACCTATTATATTCTCTGAGAGAGTGGTTTGGGCCAGAAAAGCTTAATCTTGAATTCTTATCTCTTTGCCACTTCCCATCCCCCAATCCTCCCACTGGATATTCGGAACTCCTTATAAACTTCACAGGATCGAGATGCATTGAGATCCGTAGGAGGTGTTGAAGGAAAAAGGGGGACTGGGATGTTAAAAATCAGGGCAACAAAAATACCTATGATGTAATTTACCCTGACTTCTGAACCAGTAGCAGCAGCCTTTCAACTTGGCTGGTGTGATGCCTCACTTCTCCCAGCCCGTGTTGTCACTCACCCCCAGACGGCCTCAGAGGGTCTTCCGTTTGAGTGATTCCCACTCCTGCCCCACCTCCCACAGACCTATCTCTCCCTCCTTCTCTGACTTTTAGCGTAGCCAATTAAACCTGAACAACGGGTGGATGGAGGAAATATGCTGCATCTATGGAATGGTACAGCAGGGACCAATTTCACTGTTAATTTAAAATGCTAGAATTAATTAGGTAGTGTAAATGAAGAATTTAATAAGCACTCTTTACAACCACAAGTTCTACTTTTATTAAACACTGCTACCAAATGAGGGCAAATATCCCCAGTCTCTCTGTATTTCCTTGCCTCGTTCCCATACGTTCTCTGCAAATAAATTTTTTTTTGCCTGAATTTTTAAAAAATGCGTAATTATAAATTTATGCCCGAATTGTATTTTTGCTTTCAACCCATAAGCTTGTCTTTAAGCTCAGATGCTATTGTATGTCTCTGCTTGTGCTGAAGAGGGTGCTAAACAAACCAAAGTTGACAATTTTGGTTTTTGTATACCAAATTAAAGGCTGTCTTGGAAGCTGTCACTCCTATTCAAATCCACTCGGTGAACTACCAAATTAGCATTCTTTCAGTAAAGGAATCTGCTTGTTTAAACATGTGTCTTTAGAAAACAAGGAACAACAACATGAATCAGTACCTCTCAAAAATCTCACTACGGTTCTAAGGGAACTCTTTTGAAAAGGTGATTAATAATATTCCCTAATATAGCTGGCAGAGTCCCTATTTAAAAGGTAAGGCTACGCCAAAAATACATTTTCTATACAGGAGTGGGAGGAAGAATCATATGGTTAACTGGTTTTAATTTGGTTTGAATTATCATCCTATTATATAAAGATTATTCCGGAGTCTAAACATTGGCTTTCTGAGAGCACAGGCAATTCTGTTAAAGATTGGATGATCCAGTGCTCTGGATAAGATCATCAAAGCCCTGGACCTATTTGGAGACCTTGATAAAATTTCTCTGTTCTAGCTGCACTTCTTGAAGCATGCCAACTGCATCTATAATAAGAACATCTCCCCTTACTGAGAGACTGCTGTGCAATAGGCATTGTGCTGGGCAGTGTATATCCAGTCTTTCATTTAAGCCTCACAATAAGCCCATTGAGATAACTATTATTTTCCAATTTTACAGATGAGAAAATTATGTTTGGAGGGTTATGTGACACAGTTTCAACAGTTATTTTAGTTTTATGGTTCTGTAAAGTACTTAATTTATATGGGGGGCAGATTTGCAAGTGAATTAGAAGAACTGAAGAATATATATATGTAGACTATAGACTACATATACATATATATCTATACGCACACATATACATTGGATTTTCTATTTAAATCAAGATGACGTATCTTCCTATTTTAATGATAGAGTTTCCTTTTTCCTATATAGGCTAGTTGTTCATCATGTAAACTGTCCAGAAAAAAGTGGAAGTAAGAGTCAACACTCAAAGATGACAAAGACTTAAAGGTGTGAGTGAGTGACTTGGGAATGGAGCGCCAGGGAGTAGCCGCTTCACTCCTGTCATGTCTCCCCACTATTTTTCTAAGAAAATGTTCTCATTTCCAAAATGATTGCAGGGAAACTCTTCCATCCCCAAGAATTACAGCAGCATCAGGTCCCCAGTGAATGCTTGTGGAGAGGAAAAAAATCAGAACCTAAAAATATCAAGTATCGAAGTCGAATAGGGTATTGTTTCACTTTCAAGTAAAAAGTCTCCCAGTTCTCAAGTCCACCGCTTTAAAACACTGTTTCACACATGGAAGAACATTGGACACACACAAACCAAATGTTCGAGATGAAAGGAATAAGTAGATAATAACTAAGGTGAAGTGTAAGGAGGGCAGAGGGCAGAACTGAGGACTATAGAACAAAAGGAAGGGGTGGCTGGTTAAGAATAAAAGGCGATAAAACCAAAGGATTATTTCACAGAAAGTAAAGCTGAGAAAGCTTTGAATTCTTCATTTCTTCCCCAGCCCACCACTCCTCACATGGTTCCTGCAGTGCACACACATGTGAATATCTGACTGTGCGCCCACACCATCCTCGGATGCAGGGTCCACACTGCAGGTGCTCAGGTGCATCAGCCCGCACGTGCATTTCTGCTGAGGCCTGTGCAGCTCATGGAACAACACAGCTGCGAATGCCAAGCCTAGAATACTGCAGAAGAGCATACCTGTAATTTTGTCTCTCACAAGTTTGCAGGATTCTATTTCACCGATGCTCCCAAAGAGACTTCGGAATTCCTCTTGGGTCATATTCTGGGGTAAATAGTTGACTATGAGGTTGGTTTTGCTATCATCTGTGGCCGCCCCTGTCTGCATGGGAGAAGGACAGTTTCTATTGTTGCTGGAGGGTCCATTGCTTGTATTGGATGTCGGGCCATTTGACACCTGAGGCTCCATGGTGCTAATTATCTAAACAAAAATAGAATAACAAAAATAATAAAATTAAGCTTTTTAAAAACTCAAAGACATAATAAAAGCTTTTAAAAATATTTAATTTAATTTATTGAAAAGAAAGAGAACAAGATAAAGCAAGATGGAGCAAGAGACTGGATTGTGAACATAGCCAATTTAGAAGCATGTTATAAAACAAAATGTTAAACTCCCTTTGCTATTTTTAGGTCAGCCTATGATTTTGAACACAGACTAGAATGCACTGGGAACTCTCCCATTATTTTGTTAATGAAAAGCTAATTCCTGTTTTCATTACACAATCACTCTCAGAAATGTATACTTAAGCCACACCAAATTATAATTAAAATGTAAAGTAATAATCATGATTAAAATTATAGTTCCATTAAAGCTGAAAAAAAAAAACTAAATATAGAGGGCTATGCTCACAAGATCAAATACAGTACCTGTTTATTAACTATCTCCTAAAGTAAAATGACATTACATTAAGTAGAGCTATTCTATATAGGAAGGGTTAAGATTTTCACTGATGGCTTAATCACTGATCAAACTTCAGATTTCACAAGCGTATGCTGGGGAACTACAAAGTCATCTACTGGTATTTCGACCTAACCATTGTGTTACTATTTTACCTGGAATTCTATTAAAATAAAAAACATGAAGGAAAAGCTCTCTCTAGGTTTCCAACTTCTGCCCAGCACATCCTGAGTCTGCCCTTTCACACATTACTCAAAAAGGACGTTCTCTGGATTTGAATTCTTAAATATTTCCACAAATGCCTAAACTGTCCCAGGCTGCGTGCATGAGAATAAAGGATAAAAAAAATCTTAGTCTCTGCCCTCACAGAGTTTACTGTCTATATAAGACACGGACAGGCAAACGGCTTGCAGAAGGACAATAGACATATAGTGGAGGAGTAATTAACCCTGCTAATAGGATAGGGGGATCAGGGAAAAGTATTGAGAAAATAATGCTAGAAGGAGGTTTGCATGGAAAATTGGTATAAGCTCATGGAGCTAGGTCATGAAGATGCCCCATATGGCACAACAAACACGGAGAATCACAAAATTTCAGAGCTAGAAGACAGTTAAGGGAATAAAATCTAGTTCAAAACACTCAAGTTTGAGATGAATTCCAGTGACTTCTTTGTCATCACAGGAAAGTGGGGCAGAGACTGGGCCTGCGCCCAATTTTCCTGGCCTCAAATGCAGCCATCAGTCCCACTTTTCCATCCTGTCCTACTACCATCTCTTACTCATCCTTCATGATAGGGCTTCCGTCTCCTCTGAAATTGATCATCAACTCCTTGGAAATGGACTCATGCGTGGCCATTCGCTAGCTGTGTGACCTTGGGGAAGAAACTTACATTGAAGGCGACTAAGTTTTCTCATTTGAAAAAATGGGAATAATGCCACCTGCCATGCTAGGTGGTAAGAAGGCTATGGCAACGTGATGTATTTAAAACAACTGAATAGTGGTGGGAATATAACCGCAATCACTGATATTAATTAAAGTCACTCTGCCCATCATCTGATGTGACTTCTCTCACAAGGTAATGAAGCATATTCTAATATTCTCTATATTCTGTAGACAAGAAAACCACAGCTTAGCAGAGGTCTGATAACTAGCAGCCTCGTTATTACTACTGTTTGGCTGCTCAGAGAATTTGGGGGAGCAAGCATTCCAATACACTATACAGGTGGCAAAGTATATAAATAACTCAGAGAATGTTTACAAAGTGAACGCCACTCTTACCTATCATGAGTAACCACCTTTCAGATCACTATACAGACGACCAGCATCCTAGAAGCCTTTCTTGGTTCCCCAGCCTCACTACTCACCCCCTCCCCCCAGGTAGCCATTTCTAATCCACAAGTTTTTAAAATCTGTTTTTGAACTTTATATACATGAAGTCACGTAATACATACTCTTTTATGTCTTTTCATACATTATATCTGTATCAAATGTGGTGGTAGATTGTTCTCCACTGCTGTAGAGAATTCCATTGTGTGAAAATATCACATTTTATTATTTTTATCCCTGTAGGGAATATTCCTGGGAGTCTATCTTTGTGTCTTAGGGTATAAGTATGTTCAGGTTAAGTAGATACTGTAACAGCTTTTCGAAGTGGCTGTACCAATTTATACTCCCATTATCAGAGTATGAAAGTTTCAGCTGCTGCACATCCTCAGCAACATTCAGAGACTGGTTTTTGTCTTTGTTTCGTTTTTCACTTATTTTCTCATCTGAAGCACAGTGGTATAGTAAAATAAAAATACGTGTTTAGTCACACAATGACTTAAAATTCTATTTCTATCACTTACTAGCTATGTGATCTCAGACAGGGAGCCTTGATACCACAAGCCTCAGTGTCCTGTCTGTAAACTGGAATAAAGTCTATTGTGCAGGGTTATCATCCGAACCACAGATCACATATGTATTTAATTAAGTGCCTAGAGACATCATAACTATTATTCTCCACCAGGCCCTACATAGGTGATTGTTCTTATAATTGTTTCCTCTTCTGATGATCACAAATGGGAAATGAAACAACAACAACCAAAAAATAAAACAAGAGGAGGCAAGGCAAGAAGGCAGATGGAGTTTAGATGGGGAGCTTCTAAGATTCTTCACATCAGATAAGTAACTTTCGTCACATCACAAGAACTTTCTTCTTGGCTTCAGGTCAATGATGAGACTCTGGAAGGCTGGTCCAGACGGCAAGAAGAGAGCAAAGAGCCCCTGAGAAGAACCTTAAATTAAGCACTCCTCAGCACAATGGTAACTGCACCCAGCAAAGCCTGTTTAGCTGCTCTGCCCTTGAGGCAAGGGCCCAGGAAAAATAGGGAAGCTGTGCCCAGGGAGGACCCTGCTAGTGGAGATGATGGTATGGAGCATCACCACAGTGTCTGCCAAGCCGCCCGGCCTCCTGGGTCTGTGCAGTGCCTCCATTTGCTGTGTTGTCTTATTGCTTTAGTGAGTCAGGTGTCTAGGCAACAAACACACAGAGCACTGCCAACTCCATAAGAAACTTCAAAAGCAGTTTATCCAATTCAGGAGGCTTGGCTAGCAGAACCACAAGGCTGCCCAACTACTACATTTTGATATAATGGGGAAAAAAAAGCCAGTCCTAGAATCTATAGAACATCTTCCCTGCTTTCCACCTTTCTCTGGTTACCATTCTTACAGTTCTCCCACAAATATCCTATACTTTTGTGGTATCTTTCAGGGGGTTAAAATGGAGTATGGGGAATAATATGTCACACCTAAGCAGGCTCAGATTCTGTGGGACTAAGTCTGCTAAATGTCACCTGACAGTCCGTTTCATCTTTTGTTCACTGGGTGCTTGCCTCACAGACACACGTGGTGAAAGCCAACCACTCGTCCACATCTCACAAGTCTCTCTGCTCCAGAAAGATCTAGGAAGTATCAAGACTGCAGCAAGGAATTTTAGCTCCTCAATCAGCTTTCTGGATCTCCTCACATTCTATGTGGATATCGTAATATATGTTGACTCACGGAGCTGAGCCCCATCTGTAGATCAGACAATCCATACTGGGCTCAAACCTTTGAAAAGAAGCCATTAGACACCAAGTCATTCCCGTCTGTCTGATGGAGCTGGAGCTCACTTTACTCATTACACGCACTACAGAGTTATGTTTTAGTGTATTCAGGAAGAACTGATGAAAACACACACACACACACACACACACACACACACACACACACACACACACACAGCTTTTTCTCCATAAAACCCTGCAGTTCTAAAGTTAAGAAACATTTGCAAATGTATTAATATACCTCGTGTAATAAGACCCCTCACTGGTCTCAGTGATGCGCCCCAGGATGCAAGACAGGTTTACAAAAAGAATCAGAGATATAAAATGTCAGAACCAAATCTGGCAGGTAAGTCAACCAGGAGGACTTTAAATCATTACTTGGACAATGAGAGAAGTTTCCAAGATATAAAGATAACAGATCCAACAATATGAAACTACAGCATTTTAGGTTTACATGATAGATTCTAAAGAGAGGACACCTGTCATCTCTGCTTGGGAAACAGATCAGAGGAAAATGTGAGCATTAGTGGAAAGCATACGCTCCGATCAGCAGAGGCTGGCTCTGCAAAAATTAGAGCCCTTGCCTCCCCAGCCTATGACCTTTGGTAGTCTTAACAGCTCCATTTTCATTGCAATTAAATATATCAGTTATTCAAGTGTGCCAATGTATTTTAATAAAACATTTTGTGTGGGTTTCACAGCCAACTTTGCAGCTGACTGGGTTCCAAACCCCTGACTTGTCCTCCTTCCCTCTTCTGAATGATAATTAAGAAGGAGAATTAGAGTCGGCATCCAGGATAGAGCATTGAGGAGGTTCAGTTGACTTCAAACTCTAATGGTTGTACAAAGCACTGCATTAAATCTTTTATATTCCCGTGATATATTTTAAGAAACATTATACAGGCAGAAAATTTCAGGGATAAACTATTAGAGCAGTGCACAATAACGTAGGCACTCAAATCCTGTCATTGTAAATGTCAATGGTTTGAATGACTAATTACTCACACTCAGCGCATTAACCTCACCCCTCCCACCACTCTTTTCTGCAAAATATACAACAAAAGCTGGAGAGAAGGCCTCAGACTTGCAGCTGCTGGATCATCACTCAGGGTCGTTTATCACTGTGGAGCAGAGATAAGAAGCAGAGGCTGGGTCAGCCTCTTTGTCAGGGTGCTCCGGGGGGAAAAAAAAGCCAGCCCTCTTTACTCTTCATGGCGTCTCCCTCACCACAATCAATTACTTGTTCAATCTCATCTCTCACTATTAGCTGCTCAAGGTATCTGTTATATTACTTTCTGGACTTGCCAGGTCATCTGCACAGAAAAAGGGTATATTTCCACTATGACTAGATCTGGCTATGTTAGATGAACAGAGATGGAGCCCTGTGTGCTAGGCACTGTGCTAAGTCCTGGCAATACAGAGATAGCAAAGACAAGGGCTGGCCCTCACTGGGTTCCCTGTGTGGATGCATGACAGATATCAGAGAACATAAGGGACCACAGAGAGGGCAAAAAAAAGGGGGAAATGACTTGCCCAAGGTCACACTGCTAGTTAGAAGCAGAGATGGGACTTGAGGCCAGGACTACAGACTACCTCACTTGAGTAGTCTTGTGACAGTGCAAACAGGGATAAGGGTTTACTTTTCAAATTCATTTATTTTTTAATCTTTTTTTAGGGAGGAAGTGAGAGGTGGCTATATCACCGAAATGCATTTGAACTGATGAAAGGAAGTGCAGAGATTTGTCTACCTCCATAGTTTTCTAAATATAACACGTTACAGTTTATAAAGAATGACAACCTGAACTCAGCTCCAGGCCAGAGACCATATCTATTTTATTATAGTACCCTCTGCATGTAGAACAAGGCCTGACAATTAGTAGGTTCTGGATAAAGGACTACTGAATGAATGAAAGCCCTCGCATACCCAAGGGTTCACTACATCCCTCAAGCAACCCTATGAAATGCAAACTAATAATACATTAATGTCATTTTACATAAAACAAAAGGAGACAGAACAGTTATTGAGTACCTGTTATATGCCCAGCATGCATTCAGGCATTATTTCAAATGCAGATTTTAAGAGACATTCATTCAAGCAGGAGGGCTGAGACTTTGGCTGACATTGACCCCCTTAGAGAACCTGTCAAATGCCTTTTCCCTTTCTCTCCAAAAAAAATGTACATGCATGCAACAATTTTATCTACAGTAAAGCCAATCATCTGTCCCAGATTGAAACCCCTAAATTGATTTTTTCCACTTAAGCCTGAAATGTTTTTGGAATACCTCTATGTAGACTAATGTTCTTTTTACATCTTTTTTTAAATTTTATTTATTGATTTTTAGATAGAGAGGAGAGAGAGAGAGAAAGGAGGAGAAGCAGGAAGCATCAATTTGTAGTAGTTGCTTCCTGATGTGCCTTGACCAGGCAAGCCCAGGGTTTTGAACCGGCAACCTCAGCGTTCCCAGGTGAAGCTTTATCCACTGCGCCACCACAGGTCAGGCTCTTTTTACTTATTGATAAGACAGTTTACAACCCCACTTCCCTACCTTCCCACTCACCTACCCTCTACTCAATTCCTCACACAAGGTGGGAGAGAATGGTCAGTTGAGCATGCTGGAAGCATTTAGTCCATTGCAGAATTCTAAAAATGTGTTAAGTGCTAAAGTACTAAAATTGTACTGAAAACTCCCTCTAACATTTCTTCCATCAGCTCACGAATACCTCACATCCCCCTTGGTCCCCGCTCTTCACAAGGCTTGTGTTTGCTCAAGTTTGGGGAAGTCAGGCTAGAGTTACACAACTGAGGACAGAGTCATTGTCCTGGGCCTCAGAAAGCCACATCACAAGTGAGACCACAGACCCCTCACCAAACCTGTCAGCCACACCATATCCTGTCTTTGCTCCAACACTTTCCATAGAAAAGGTCTTCCATTTACATATGTTAAAGTATAGGAGTAGCTTCCACTTTCACGATTGAATTCGTGAAGAAAATCAAAGGTTACAAGTTTACAGGAGAGGAACCTGCCCTGCTGCCGAATTCACTCCTCACATTCGTCATCTCAGAGGCCAGAGCAGAGCCTCTGTGTCCCCAGCACAGGGCTCCGGGCAGTCACTCCTCTGCTGCTGCTGTTTTGGTGGAGAGGTGGCCTCGATGCTTAATTCAGGCCAAAGGATCATGAAAAAAAAAATGAACCTAAAATGTCACAGAAATTTGACATTTCTTTTCCAAATACTGTCCCCTCTACTTTGAGCGCCCTCTAAGTGTCAACATTCCCAGAGATGAGAAAGATGCTCAAGGAATGTGCTGACTGCAGCCATAGCGCAGGTGTGAACATCTGAGACACACACATGTATTTTATTAAAGATTTTAATGCATATTTAAAGGTGTTTTCTTTTTTCATATAGGAAGGACTTCTCAAAATTTATGTATGAAGGCTAACCCTTATGTAATAGAACGAACGCTCCCAAGAGCATGAAGAATAATGTTTACCAAGGGCAGTCACTGAATCAAACCATTAAAGAAATAGATTTAAATTATTCATGAGAACAAAAATAAAAGTCCTAATTCTCTTTGTGGGCTTTTCCCACTTAACCCTTATACAGTCTGACAGGCAGCGTGTTCCGTGCCGGTGGGG
The DNA here is from genome assembly GCF_036850995.1 of Saccopteryx leptura. NCBI lineage: Eukaryota > Metazoa > Chordata > Mammalia > Chiroptera > Emballonuridae > Saccopteryx > Saccopteryx leptura. Next base: position 124,284,540 of record NC_089505.1, on the reverse strand, counting down.
CAGCCCGGACTACAGCAACCCCGCCACCTCTCAGAAGTCTGGAAAACAAACTCCCGAAGTTAGAAAATTCCACAGCGGGCTCTGTGTTCCTGAAGACAGTGTTATTTTTAAGAGTAATTCTTCACTTTATCTTCTTGCTCTTTGAAAGATACTAAAAATGACCTTACAGCCCCCCAATTTCATATTTCTTTAAAGTTTTGTCCATCAGCTCATAAATCCATGCGCTCCCCTCCTTTTCAAGAGATTTGGATTTGCTCAAGCCCCTTCAGGTTAAGATTTTTTTTCTAAACACAATGTTTTCCTGGTTATGATTCATTTGGGAATGAGACACTGTTATTAATGGGGTCCAAAGCGGGGGCTGAGATTGATGATCTTATCACTCCAGGAAAAGGGAATTTGGAAATATATGCCCTCAACCAAATTATAGGTGGTGACTCTCAGAGACCCCTGGAAAGGGGGATGTGGTTGAAGACTGCACTCTTATTCCCCCAGACCCTTCATACCAAGTTTCTATAGATTCTGCTAGAAGGTAACTAGTACACTAAAAAAAAAAAAAATTAATTTCAACTGGGGAAAACATGCTGATAGTTTAATAATAATACCTTTGGGCGGATACACGAATAACCTGAAGGACCTATTTACTCAAGGAAGTTAAGTAGTAATAAATTGTCAGCATTTCCTTAAAACAAGTGTATTCAATTCAACACAAGTTTATTGAATGCTATTATAGACCAAGGCATTGTTCTAGGAGTTGGGGAAACAAAAATAATTCGGTTCCTGCCCTTGAGGGTTCAAGATGGGAGAGGAGGGTAGGTAAACAAATAATTAATTAGAATTACTTGTATACACCCCTTCCTTTTAAGCACTCTACTCCAAGTTTCTCTAATGACTCTCCTTCCTCACTGAAAGCACATAAATGAAATACACACAGACTAGTCCTACCCTGTTCTGACACAGAAATGACAGTCCAGTTTCCGGTTTAAATGCCCACATTCTAAACAAATGACAGTTTGTAACAATGAGGTAAGCTTGAGGCATTACTCCTTTGAAATAGCATCTTCTTCGCTGGAGGTGAACACCAGGCGAGCCACAAGTATTCTCAGCGGTGGTAGTCAGGGCTTTTAAAAAATCAGCAGCCACTGGAGAGAACAAGAGGCATTAATACTTAAAATAGCAGGGCCAGCATGGATATGAAACACATAATCAAAATTTAATTTCTCTTAGGCATGATTCTCAAATTCACAGAAAAGCAAGTTTTTAATCTTCTTCCGCAGACACATCACACACAGTTCTCCTGAATAAAATACTGGCCTCCTTTTTATCTTACAGTGTTTCTGTAGGGCTTCAGGTTGCCCTACAATAATTTCCTGGTGTGACTATCCTGGGGCAGTCCTGGTAAAACCCCTGGGCATTTGGTTTTAACGGACTTTTACACCAAATTCCGAGATCATAGAGATCACTTGATTGTCTACTTCATTACAAAGATGAGGCGACCATTCCTTCACCGTCCCTTCCAAATTCAGTCCTCTTTTCCAAAATGGCCACTAAATAAATACAATTGCAAACTTTCAATAAGCGTTTTCTTTATTATTAAAAAGACAAATGTTTTCATTTTCATATAAATACAGTTTCGTGGGCAAGCTCTCAGGCTTCCTGCAAAAATATTATCTTTAACAACAACAACAACAACAAAAAATCAATTGAAAACAATTCCTTCTCCATCCTACCCTTTAAGCTCCCAGACTCTGAATGTTTAATGTGGGCATAATAATCAAAATGCCTACTAATAAGCTACAAGTACCTGTTGGGATAGAAAGCAGTTGTGATGGTAAATATATTATCTTCATCTTCCATACAAAGAACATTAATGAATCATTTGTAAAACTGTCCACAGACTAAGTCAGGCTTTTCTTCTGATTAAATGCACAAACAATAGCCAATGGCACAGTTCATATAAACATAAATATTGTATATTTATAAAATGCCTGGCTTAGTGGATCAGAGTGTGAGCAAACTCACTAAGATTCAGCTGTAAAAAGCAATGTGTCATTCTGTAGATCTGTATCATGATCTAAAGATTTGTCTCATATCTCTGAATTTAAGTTTTATGCACATTAAGATTAAATTCTTTAGAAACCTACATAAAACTATTTTTTATTTTGAAAATTAACTATTTTCTTAACACATCCAGGGAGAAGAGTGGGGCAGGGAGGAACAGTGGGAGTTTGTATCTAGAAAACTCTGCACACAGCAAACTTTTTTGTTGAGAGGAAATGTATGCCTATGGCTCTTCCAATTGTGCAATTCAAAGGAGAGCCTTTTGGGGGGCATTCTAAATATACTGAGTGAAATAAAATAGTTCTAAACACCCAAATGTATGTATCAGTGGCCAATGTTAATTCGACCTATGGACAGTTCATATAGCCTCACGGTATGTCTATATGTTTATTAGTAAAGAGACTCTGAATGTGTTCTGATAGGGTAGTTTTAAATTTAGAAACTTTATTATACTTGAAATTTCATTTTTAATTTCCTCTTTCTTTTCTTTTTCTCCCAATAGGAGAACTCTATCCCTCAAGCTATCTCAGAGAGGTAGCTGGACTACCATCATTCTGCACACCCTCTGGGAAGGCAGATGTGTATGAGTGAGACTGAATCAGTATTGGTGAGAACGCAGACTTGAGCTGGTGGAAGTGTCTTCGAATTATTTGTGGACAGCATGTCTACAGAGCCGTAGAAATTCAAAGTTTGCAATTGTTATGCTTTAAGGTGCAATAAAATAGTCTCTTTGTTATTGGTGGAAATATGCATTGACACAAGCTTTCTGAATGTTATAGTCATATTTTTGGACCCAGTAATTCATTCTTAAGCTCAGAAAAGAATCCAAAAATTCTGTAGACCAAAAGGATACACAACAAGACATAAGAAAATTGTATCTAGGAGCTTTGAAAAAATAGAAACAACCTAAGAGCCTAACAAGGAGGATGACTAACTTATTGCATAGTTTTATAATATAGTATTCTGCAACTGTTAAAGTTATGTCGATAATGGTCTTTTATGACATATGAAAATGTGTATGATCAATATAGAAGAAAGGTAAAAATTTTATTGTCTCAATTATATAAACATGTATGGAGTGGAAGGGAAAAATAAAAATGTTAACAATAAATGGTGATTGTTATTCTTGTCTCCATTTTTATTTTCCAATTTGTTTATATATTTTACAAAGAAAATACAGCACTTTTATAATCCAAAAGAAAGTTATTTCTTTAAAAAGCAAGAAAATAAATCCTTCAAACCAGTTTGGAGCCATAGTATCAAAAACGATTCCACCTCCTTCTCTAAGTCTTTTTGCGGGATTTCTCCCTGGCCACATTTTGTTTGTTCCTATACTAGAGGACCCAGAGGGGCTCAAATGAATAAAGATCACATTTCTTGAAACAGTCTCTGGTTTGGTCTACCCTTCACCTGACTCATTGCGTGTTTGCAAGGTTACAATCTAAGTCTGCCTTATCGCCTGGCAGCAACCTTCACGAGGACAGCAAGGAGAGAAGATGATTTATAAGAAAACCACTCCCTGGATCAGGGAGTGAAAAGTACTGATCCGTTCTAAAAGCTCCTGCTGACAAACTCTGATATTATGAACATTCTGCACTTGGACAAAAGCTCCCACTTTTCTTAATTACATGGTTTGAGCAGGAGCCTGCTTTCAGGATCTGCCCAATCACACAACAGCCATTTATTTTCCCAACTGCAGCTGCCAAAATTTTCCCTGATCTCTGTTCTGTGCTCCATCTTCAAGGACATCTTGTGAATGTATGACACTGTCAAGCAACATTCCATGCCATGCTTTTTAAGCTTCTCTCTCTTCCCTGCACACGGAAATCCTCCTAATACATATTTATTAAAAATCTCATGAATAAGACGCAAATACTAAGTATCGTTACATTTTGGTCTGCTTTGAGGCAAACACTTTATTATGACAGTGAGCCACTAATATCCTCTGTCTTCTGTGAGATGGATTAGCTTTTGTTTTATGGACTTTACATCCTGCAATTCATTAGGTCCTCTCTTTGTACTACTGCTAGGAAAATGGTGCTAACTCTGCAGCTCTCTGTGTGTGGAAAAAGAGCAAAGGGCTTCACTGCAAACTTTTCATTGCTTTTAAAAAAAGATAAACTTTACCTCTAAATTCATCTTATTTTTAAATTCTCTTGATTTTCCTTCACTTTAATTTTCTCATTCTATTTTTTAAAAAAATCTCCCACTATATGTATTTTTTATGGTTTGCTGTGTATAACAACAGAACATTTTAAATTAGAAGAGAGAATAGTTAATATTTCTGTCTTTTCAAACTTGTCTTTTTCAAAATAGATTTTTGAAATCTTACTAATTCATATTAACTGGGCAAGAGTCAAACTGGCATTTAAAAAATTCAGAAATAGTAAGAACTTTTAAAACTTAAGTTTTAAAATTACTACCTTTACACTAAAGTTCAAACTGCATGATACATAATAACTCCCAGTCCTTTCAGGACTAATTTAATATGTCCCTAAGAAAAATCTGGATATGATACCTGTATATACACTAAGGTACTGAAAAGAGTTTATTTCTTTGAGTAAGGTAACTATGTCCTTTGAAATCACAGATACAAAGTAAATTTGCTTAGCAAACTCTTCCAAGCCTTGAAATATTCTTTTTATTCCAGAAATTTACCTTTTAAAAATGTGAAAGGTTAACAAATATTCAGAATCAGCTGTTGTGCAACCTAAAATATCTTTTGTACAGGTATCCTTTAAAGCAAGTTATAAGTCACAACTTAATAATGGTAATATAGTGCTTCATTTGAACAGCCCCTTCCCACAACTGAAGTTGGCTTTTAAAAGAAGAAAAGCAGTACAAAGAAACAAAAGCCAAGCTAAGTTCCTTAACATTAATGAGCTCCTTTGATGGACCAGAAGCCATTATGTTCAATGCCAGGGATACAAGGAGAGAAAAGAGGTTCCTGCCTGCAAGAAAGTAAATAAATAGGTAAATAAGCAATTACTATATAATGTCATAAATGTGGTAATGAAGAAGTATATTCAAAGTGCCTAGCAAAGTCCCTGCTCAGAACATGGCAAAGGCTCAAGAAACAGAGAAACTGTGATCAAGCTGATTAAAAAGTGCTTTGGGTTACACAGGAAAATGTTTAGGCAGGCAATGACCATTAACTCCTTCCAATGCCACCAACAGTTAGCACGTAATAAATGGTGATAGGTGTCTTCACACACATGCATTACTTTACTTAATTCTCTCACAACTCTGCAAAGTAGGTCATTGTCATGCCCCCGTTTATTACTGAGGAAGCCTAGGCTTAAAGAATGAAGTCACCCAGCATGATGGAGAAATGAGGCTTCGGGCAGTGTCTGCTGTCCCTCAGCCAGAACTGCAACTTGAACGCAAGTCTGAAACCAAATTCTATGCCCTTTCCTCAACCTCGGAGTCTGAGGGGAGAAACGTTCCTATCACCACAAAACGCAACCCAGTTGTCTTAGAGAAGGTAAATGATCGAAGCCGATTAAAACCATTCTAGGCTGTGTATCTGCTTGCTATTGGTCAGCAAATACTGACAGATAAGTGGAGCTTACAGGAAAGAGCTTAATTGAAAATCCTATACAGTGTAATGAAAAGAGCATGAGGTTTGAAGTTGATCTGATCCGGGTTTGAAAACCAGCTCCGGCCTTGACCTTGGTTTAGCCACTTAAAGACTCTCCAAGGTGCAATTTAAATGTACTCATCTGAAAAATTTGAACAATTCTATCTGCCTTGCGGCGTTGCTATGAAGATTAAAAATAACACACTCAAGGCATCTGGTTCAGAGCTCAGCACAGGTAAGCACTCAATACATGTTCATTCCCCTTGTCCAAAATGTAACATTCTGAAGATATATGCCCATTAAATAAAGTGTTGCAGGTAGCAAAGGTGACTAATCTAAGAGCTGGTAAAATTAATCCTTGAAATTTAATTTCTGAAGTAGAAAAGAACACTTCAAAAGGTTACTAGTCATCACCTATCTCAATAGCTGTTTCCTTCATCTTCAAAATGCTTCACAAACATTAACTTATAAGGTCTCACAATAATACCAGTCAGGAAAATACAGCCAAGGGGGAGGGATTAAGGAAACTTTTTAAAAATGAGTAATGAAAGCATCGTTGTTTTTTAACATTTACTTACACAATTTTTGGTACACTTTGTCCTTTTTAAAAAACCCTCTACTGTGAATGAATTAAAGTTAGATACTTCGAATATATGTAACAAGCACAGTCATTAGGGTTTCTGATTTCCAGAAAAGAAACCCTTCTTGTTTTCGGGGAAATTTCAGTAAACTGCCACAGTGCACTCTGTATACTGGCCGCAGAAGGCACCTCTGGCCTTCCACACGGACCCAATGAGGGTGGAGGAGCAGCAGTTACTCTTGGTCCACCCTCCACCTGGACCGCACATCCTTCCCTGACTCCAGGAGCAGGCACATTGACCAAATGCACTTTAAGAGGACTTTCCAGGATCCCTTCAGAAAGGTATGGTTGGAAGTGCAGAGAGGACTCAGCAAGTCTTATCTCTCTGGAAAAATGAGATGAACTTTCAAAGTCACTAGAAAGAATTCATTAAAGCACATGTCAGACTTGGGGAATTTTGTGAGCACATTTACACCCAGCACCCCATTTCATCTTTAGGAAGACATTGAGAGATGGGTGGGATGCTGGCCCACCCCTCTGCCCTCATCACTTGCATTTTATAGGTGAGCAAACTAAGAGTTAAGGAGCATATGGAGGGTGAAGTGACCAGCTGTTCACAAGGTGCAGTGTTGGGTTCTGAACTGAGTTCTTCCTAGCACTGATGCCCATCTTCCTCCTCACCCACCACAACCTCCCTAAACCCTGGAAAGCACCCTCCGGACTACATCCTTCTGCAGCCAGAAATGACAGAACATACTGGGGCTCTCTCTTGTGCCACATCCGCACAAGCACCCCTGCTGGCCTGAAGAGCCCTCCTCTCGCCATCACGCCTAATGACCTTCCTCAACACCTTCCTCCACGGCCCCCACCTCTGTTCCTTGTACACCCTTCCATCACAGACACTTATCACACGGCACTGAGATTCTTCGTCTTCCTGTCTCTATCGTTGGACTGTGTGCTCCTTAAGGACAGGTACTGTATGTGATTCATTTGTAATCCCAGGGACCAGTGCAGAGCTCTGGGTTTTGTTGGTAGAATAAATGAATGAATGGATGGCTCTTGAGGTGCTCACCTGCTCTCCATAGCTAAATCTCCTTTCCTTGCTCTGTTCCTCGCCACTGTGGCTACATCATAAACCTCTCCTATCTTTCCTCTTCAAAATCAATTTAATAATAGGAGCACTTGCATCTTTTAAAGCTATATTGCTCTTATATTGTCTCCCTCAACTTCTTTCAAACTGTCCCCAAAGAGTGTATTTTTAAGACCAGGTGTTTCCATTTTCTGAGTAGGGCCATCTTTACAGTGTCTATTTCTCCACTTCCACATTCCTTCTACCTCTGATCCCCTGTTTCAGGCCTAAACCCATTTTCACTTTGGGTCTGAAGCTGGCTAAGAGCCCCACAGAACATTTCCACCCGTGAGAGTTTCTCCAAGTCACAGAAGCTAAAGCCAGAGCCAATAGGGACTCTGAATATTTTGCTGTAACAACTGTTAGAGCTGGGCATTCTTGGTAAGATAAAAACAACAACAACAACAAAAACAAATGAGTGAATAAGTAATCATGTAATTACTTCTACATCCATTCAATTCAAATCAATTCAAACACCTGTTCAAAATCTATTGTATAACATAATGTTTAACAACACAAGCGTTAGAGCCTGAATGTCTAGATTCAAATCCTTGTTCAACTGTGTGACCTTGGGCATGTTACTCAATGGTTCTGTGTCTCAGTTCTCTCAATGTTGCTAGGGTTCCTAGGAATGTGGCAAAGGCTAAATATACTATTACTGTTAGATAACTAGGTACCAAGGCATTGCATTTCTGGCTTCTAGGAATTCAGTCTTGGGGGGTGGAGATTACTTTGATCTGTAAACAAACAAAGTTCCATATGCATTAAGGCAAGTGCCAAACTCTGCATACATCCTGTGGTATGTCCCTTCCATGTCAATGCTTCCATGTCTTTGCATGTGTGCTTCCTTTCCACCACTAAAGTTTCTCTCATCACCGTTTCAATAACCCTGTCACTTTGCAAAACTCACTTGAAGACTACTTCCCTGACCCACACAAGCCTCAGGCACCTCCTCTCTCTCCTCTGTTGAGGCACTCACTACTCAAGATTCAGTTATGGTTTACCTGCTTCTGTCCTCATTGACTGGGAGCTCTTTGAGAGTAAGGCTTGAATTTTGATTGACTTCTTGTTCCCAGCATGCACTACACAGATAGAATTAAACCTAAACCCATTGAATGAATCAGTGATCAGAGGCAGATGCAAGGTGCTAGGAGAGCTTAGAGGTAGAGAACATGAGGATGTTGAAAGGGACTTTCTTTTCCCAACCTACCAGGTTCCACAGTGTGCTGAGAAAAATCATAAGAGGAGCACGTGGTTCTATATTTTTTTAAAATCCGTTTCTAAAGGCTTTTCTCTTCCTGCTCTGTTTATTTTAGATGAGTACTGCATCGAGATAAAAATAAAGGTGAACTAGTGGCCAAGGAGGTCAAATAAATTCTCAGAGAATAATCATAGCACCATCATGCCACCAACCACAAGAGAAAAAGAAAATTTAGGAATCATTCAGTGCTCTGTACAAAAGGAGTGCTGTTAAATGTTTAGACAGTTATTCTTCTACTCTTAGGAGCATTTGATGGAGAGTTTAAGTAATTTTAAGTTTGTATTTATACATTGCTAATGAAAACAAAGGAGTTTTGTGATGAGAATAAACTGTATCTCTTGCTTTCTTTTTTTTAATCTTAAGATTTTACTCTAATTTTATGCAGTAGCACACAGAATGGAAAAACGAAATAAAAATACATGAAGATTTTTATCTAAATTTTTAAAATAATGCTTCCCAGTTGTTGACCCTTATGCATCAAGTAGGATTATATTCAATTGCAGGTAGTACAGGATCCTTTGCCTGGATACTTTAACCTATGAAATACGCATGCAGCATTATGTACAAGAAAGCACAAAACTAAAAAGCAGCACACTTAAGAACTAAACTCAGGATTACAGACTCCAAAGCCCTTGTACCTATGGACTTTCTTCACAGTTTCCCTTAGAGCCTGTGACTCTAGGAGGGTGGAGCCAATACAGCTTTGTGACAGACTGGCTGTTCTAGTCTCTACCATATTGATTTGAGGCAAATCAAATCTTATCTTCCTCTAGCATCCACAATTCTTTCTGGGATGATATGTCCTTGGTTTTAAGATGATCTCTTCTACTATTTGAAGGCTATGCAATGGGAAGTAACTCACATATTTTAGCCTAAAATTTCTCTCCCTGTGAGCCCCGCAATAAATGACTAATATAAAAAATGTACACCCTAATGCAAGAATGATTCAACATATGAAAATCAATGTGATACAACACATTGTATCACATTAACAGAATAAAGGGGAAAAATCATGTAATCACCTCAATAGATGCAGAAAAGACATTCTACAAAATTCAACATCCATTCTTGATAAGAACTCAATGAATCAGGCATAGAAGGAACATAACATAATAAAGAACATGTATGACAAGCCTACAGCTAACATTATATTTAATGGTGAAGGGCTGAAAACTTTTCCTCTAAGATCAGGAACAAGACAAGGATGCTCACTCTTCGCACTTTTATTCCACATCATATTTGAAGTCCTAGATAGAGTGGTCAGCAAGAAAAAAAAAAGTATCAGAATTGGAAAGGAAGAAGTAAAATTATCTCTATTGGTAGACAACATAATTTTATATATGGAAAACCTTAAAAACAAACCAAAAAACCATTAGATCTAATCAATAAATTCAATAAGTTGCAGTATACAAAATTAACATACAAAAATTAGTAGTGTTATGTGTTGTAGAATTGTACACCTGAAATCTGTATAATTTTGTTAACCAGTGTCACCCCAATAAATTCCATAAAAAATTAGCAGTGTCTCTATATACTAAGAACAAAATTTCTGAAAAAGAAATAAAGAAATTGATCTCATTTACAATAATCAGAACAACAAAACACTTAGGAATAAATTTAACAAAGGAGATAACAGTTCTCTACACTGAAAACTGTAAGACATTAATGAAAGAAATAGAAGAAAACACAAATGCATAAATAAGTGAACAAATCTATCTTTCTCTCTCTCCCTTCTTCCGCTAAAAAATTAATAACAAAAGAAAAAACCAAAAATAAATTAAAAAATATTCTGTATTCATGGATTGAAAGAATAAAAATTGTTTGAATGTCATTATTACCAAAGGCTATCTATAGATTCAATATAATCCCTATTAAGATTCCAATGACATTTTTTTTTACAGAAGTAGGAAAACACTCCTAAAATTTATTTGCAACCAAAAACATACCAAATAGCCAAAGAAATATGGAGAAGAACAAAGCAGAAGGTATCATATTTCCTGATTTCAAACTGTACTAATCAAAACGGTATGGTACTATCATAAAAACAGATAGACCAATGGAACAGAATTCACAGCCCAGAAACAAACCCAAGTATATATGGTCAACTGATATTTGACACAGGAGTCAAGAATGCTCAATGAAGACAGACAGTCTCTTCAATAAATGGTGCTGGGATAATTGGATAATCACATGTAAAAGAATGAAACCTGACACATATCTTATACCACTCACAAAAATTAATTTGAAATGGATTAAAGACTTAAATGTAAGATCTAAAACCATGAAACTCCTAAAGAAAATATAGAAAAAAAGCGCTGTGACATGGGACTTGGTAATGATATATATATTTTTTGGTATGACATCAAAAGCATAAACCACAAAATAAAAACAAAACAAAACAAATGGGACTACATCATAATACAAAGATTTTGCATAGCAAAGTAAACCATCAACAAAGTGAAAAGACAACCTATGAAATGGAAAACATTTGCAAACCATATATCTGATAAGAGGTTAATATTCAAAACATATAAAGAACTCAACTCAATAACAAAATCAATAAACCAATTTAAGTACACTATGGGCAAAGGACCTGGATAGACATTTCTCCAAAGAAGATATATGAAAGTCCAACAGATACATGAAAAGATGCTCAACGTTGCTAGTCACTAGGGATGTCACTAGTCTCAAGATCTCATGCTTGTTAGAAAGGCCATCATCAAAAAGACAAGTGGTAACACGTGTTGGTGAGGATGTGGAGAAAAGGGAATCCTTGTGTACTGTGGGTGGAAATGTATATTAGTGCAGCCACTATAGAAAACAGTACGGAGAATCCTCAAAAAATTATAAATAGGGGTACCATAAGATACAACAATTCTCCTTCTAGGAATATATCCAGATATAACAAAAACACTAACTCAAAAAGATATCTGTATCCCATGTTCATAACAGCATTATTTACCATAGCCATGGAAACAATCCAAGTATCCATCATTAGATTAATGGATAAATAAGCTGTGGTACATATATGCAATGGACTATTATTCTTAATTAAAAAAACGAGGAAATCCTACCATTTGCAACCACATGGATGAACCTTGAAGGTATGAAGGTTTCATGCTAACCGAAATAAGTCAAACAAAGACAAATAATGAATGATTTAACTTATATGTAGGATTTAAAATAAAAAAATCTGGACTCATAGAAAAAGAGATCAGACTTATATTTACCAGAGGTAGGGAGGGGGAGGCGAGGGGAAACCAGGATCGTGGTCAAAAAGTACAAAATTCCAGTTGTAAGTAAGTACTAGAGATATAATGTACAACATGATGACTATAGTTAACACTGCTTTTTGATATGTAGGAAACTTTTAAAAATAAATCCTAAGAGTTCTCATAACAGGAGAAAAAAATTTCCCTTATTCTTTTCTTCTGTTTTTTATTTTTATTGTATCTATGTGAGAAGAAGGATGTTAGCCAAGTTTATTGTGGTAACCATTTCACAATATATGTAAACCAAACCATCATTTCTGTACACCTTAAAGTTATACACTAATGTATGCCAAATTTCTTAATAAAAATGTACACCCTAGGAGGACTGTACCATTTTTTTAAATTTGCTTTTATTAAATGCCTACTGTGTGCCCAGTCCTGAATCAGGCTCTTTACATATGCTAAAAATTAATCCTTTTTATTTTTTTTAGGTGAGAGGAAAGGAAAATAGCAGATTCCCACATGCGCCTGACTGGGATTCACCCAGTAACCCCGTCTGGGGCTGATGCTCAAGTCCCGAGCTATTAGCGCCTGAGGCTGACATGTTGGGACCAATAGAGCTATCCTCAGCATCTGGGGCCAGGCTTGAATCAATCAAGATGCCTGTGGAGGGGAAGAGGGAGAGAAGGGGGAGAGAGAAGGGGAGAGAAGTAGATGGTCACTTCTCCTTTGTGCCCTGACTGGGAATTGAACCTGGGATGTCCATACGTTGGCCGACACTCTTTCCACTGAGCCACTGGCCAAGGCCACAATTAATCCTTTAAATAAGCCTAAAAAGTAGGCATTATTAGTTCCATTTTACAATGAAACCAAGGCTCAGACAAATTAATGACTTTACCAAGACCCCCAAACAGGTAAATGGAGAAGGAAAAAAACCCGTCGATTCTCTGACTCCAAAACCCATGCTCTTAACCACTGGAATGCTCTTATGGAAATGAATAATCCTATGATAATGCCAATAACTACTGATCTTTTTAGGTCTGTAAAGAGCAATTGAGTGATCCTACCACATTACTTGACAGAACATCCTGGATGGCCCTGTCCTTAGCTGGATGATTAACTAAACCTTTCTTCTGACTTTCTCAGGGCATTTATCCCATTTCATAGCCTCAAATATAAGAACATAGAATGAAGCCTCTCCCTCTTTGACAGAGTCCCCTGATCTACTTATGAGTTCTCCATGTTGGGTTTCCCTGTAGCCCAGACACCTCAACCTAATCGTTTAATTTCTTGCTACTCCAGGACTGACCACCCCACACCTTGAGTGCAGTATTCACCCATGAGTCAGCATCTGGATGTATGAAGCCTAGCCTTTCAGATCAAGGTGTGGACTGCTCCAGCTCATGAAGACACTGGCTGAACCACTGGTGGATTCACTGTGTTCACAAACAAGTACTCAGTACTTTCACTCTTCAACCCATCATCCCAATGTTTTTTTTTGTTTGTTTATTTTTTAGTGAAAGAGGGTAGGCGTAAAGACAGACTCCCACATGCACTTCGATCAGGATCCACAGGGCAAACCTACTAGGGGACAATGCACTGCCCTTCTGGGGCTGTTGCTTCATTGCAACAGGAGCCATTTTATAGTGCCTGAGGTGAGGCCATGGAGCCATCCTCAGTGCCCGAGGCCAACTTGCTTGAGCCAATCAAGCCATGCTTGTGGGAGGACAAGCGAGAGAGAGAGAGAGAGAGAGAGAGAGAGAGAGAGAGAGAGAGAAGGGGGGAGGGGTGGAGAAGCAGGTGGTCACTTCTCCTGTGTGCCCTGGCCAGGAATCAAACCTGGGGCTTCCACATGCTGGGCCGATGCTCTACCATTGAGCCAACCGGCCAGAGCCTCCATGTATTTTTAAAATAGCACTTCATTATGTGAAATTATAGACTATCACACAATAGGTGATATCTACTAAAATTGACTTATTCACTGATGCTATTGTCTGTCTTCCCCCTCTAAAATAAAAGCTTCACGAGAGCAGGGGCTTGTCTTCAACACCACTCTATCTCTGGCACCTACAACAGTGTCTGGTATATATCAGGCACCCAACAATTGTTTGAAGAATGGGACACGAGTTAATGTTGGATGTCAACAAGGACAATCATTAGCACATTATATGTCAGTCACCATTCTAAGTCTTTAATATGCATTGATCCACCAAATCCTCATAAGAATTCTAGTTTACAGGTAAGGAAATTGAAAGGTAGGAAGAGTAAGTGATTTGTCCAAGATCACAACTGGTTAAGATAAAATTTGAACTGAATGCTGGCGGTCTTGATCTAAAGTCTTATTAATAACAACAAGGCTAACATGTCTTTTTTAGTCTTTTAGTGCCTACTTTTTAAGAGGTGAGTAATACAAAATTGAAGACAGAACGTGGGCACTGGAATCAAACAGACTAGGCTTGGAATCCCAAGTCTGACATTCCTACCCAGGTGACCTTGTGCAAGTTATGTAACCTACATGGTGCTTTTTCTTAAAAAATGGGAGTAAAAATACCTGCTTCCTAAAGTAGTTGTGAGGTTTAATGAGATAACCTAAGTAAAATTATTTTTGCAAAGCCTCACAATATACTATAAAGGGTTGCTATTATTGTGGTGTATCATTGTTAACTGTGTGGTACAGACAGCAAGTGATGGAAAGGAGTCTAGAATGGCAATTTCCAACCAGTGTGCCATAGAGTTTTTGAAACATGTAATACCTGACTATTTAGTCAGGGGCACTGACTTCTTTTCCCTTAGAGTGTCAAATAAAAAACCGACAACAGCCATCACAACAACAGCCATTATAACAATAGCCATCTGGTGTGAATGAATAAAAAATATACCTGTTTTTTTTTAGATTGGAAAACAATACATTTTTTGGTGTGCCATAGAATTTTAGTAATTAGTTAATGTGTGCCATGAGATAAAAATGTTGAAAATCGTTAACTAGAAGACAGAAGAATTACTGAGAAATTACAGTTGAGTCATGGTGATCAGGAAAAGTTTCATGTAAATAGACATACTTAAGTTTTTCATCTCAAAGTTATAGAGCTGTGGTTAGTAAGCTACAGTAATGTCAAAATCAGTTTGTAAGACAAGGGGGCTTTGGGTCCAACATCCCTCTCATAGATCAAAAGTTAACAGGGCTCCTGATGGGAGATCATATATTATAGACAACCTAACCAATAGCCAACTACCTCATTCAGTTAACAATTAATTACTGAGTGACTATTATTGGGTGCCCGGCACCAAGATAAACCCAGTTCTGAGTGTGGAGGTGATGGTGAAACAGACAAATCAACAAATTGATTACGCAGTGTGGAAGACCAAAACTGAGGGAGCTGGCAGTGCAAACAGAGGCGGCTCTAGCCCAGTGTGAGTTAGGGCAGTCCTGGGTGAGACGAGCCTCCTCCTTGTCTCATGGTGAAGGAAAGCAGAAGGCTGTTTGAGACCAAGAGGTCTTGGTGAGCACAGTGTGGAACAGCCTGGTGCAGTTCCACAGTGGAAGATAAATGGAAGGCAGAAAGCTGCAGGGGGGGGGGGGAGGCTGGCAAGGAGGGCAGAAGCCAGGTCACAAAGGGTCTCCTGGGTCTGGGGATGGCGGCTGGGCTTAGTCCTGATCCACAAATCAATTATGTAGCCATCTCCGAGATATATCTCAACGGTGTGACTATAGCAAATGACTGGTTCCCCATGAAATACAAACAGAACAGCATTAAGAGGGGGAAAGTATACATTATCTTTTTAGGCTCACTGCTGAATTTTCTTTGTGACCCTATTTTCCTCCTGAATAGATCACGGGCATTTTTAGCACAAGTGTAGTTTATCACCACCTCATGATACTGTTCCCCTTTTGTACTCTAATGTCGTTTTCAACTCAACTCTATTCAGCAAATGTTATTCTCCCTTCCTCAGTCCAGTGCTCTGATCAACTTGGTCAATATTTGCTGAATTGGACTGGATTCATTGAGCCTCAACTGTGTAAGATAACACTGTGCCAACAGCAAGGGCTTTGGCCCAGGGTAGGGGGAGATAAAAAGATGATTATCACAGCACCTTCTCCTCAATAAACTTGAACTTCGAATGATGCAAACTAGACGTGCATGGCAATCATATATTATACATACCCCAAGGCAGACCGCAGGGTGCTGCATTTGTTCGCAGTGGCCTCTGCAGGTGGTGGGAGGCAAATCCCACGCTCAAAGCACCTTCACCAGACAGTCAACTCCTTGAGGGCAGGGGGCTGTGGCTCCTTTCCCACCAAATCCTCAGAGACCACCAAAGAGTAAGGGCTTAGTAAGTATTTATCAAATGGATCTGTTCGATTCTCACAACAGCCCTGGGAGGTATAAATCATTATTTATACAAACGTGAAAACTGAGTTTCAGAGAAATCATGTCACTTGCTTGATGTTATAAGGTTAGTAAGTGGTACAGTAAACATAATAATAATAATGATAACAATAATAATTATTATTCTTTTCAAATTAAGGAAGGCTACACTCCATTTATTATTCTCTAAATGTCTGTGCCACAATATTGTTTTCCCATACTAAGATGGAAAATGTTTTTTCTCCCTGAATGAAAGTTAGGTTTAGAATTTGAGTTACTGAGCTGTGGTTGGCTTTCTTCTGCTGCCAGTTTTAGTTGTTCCAAAAGACACTGACTGGCTTTAGGACAGATGGATCTGTCACGTCGCAGGTTATGGCATTCTTCAACACAAAGTGTCCCTGATGCTCTCCCATTCCCTCCCCAGTCTGCAAACGAGACTTAGTCCTACTTCAATATAATTAAGCAAATCTTTGTTGAATACCTACTATGTGCTAGACACTTTTCTCAGTACTTCCAGAATAAAACACAGTATGAAAGGGTCTGAGCCTTTGCCTCTTGTGAGTAAATCATATCTTACCCACTTTCACGTGTAGTAAAACCTCAAGGGCAGCTAGTAAACCCTTTAGGGCCGAGACCAGCTGAACCACTTATCTCTATGTAAAGCAGTACAATCCTAACACAAAGTAGGCATTTTAATACATTTTCATGAAATGAATAAATCTTTTACATGTTGCTCTATAATTAGACCTGGGTTCAAATCAAATCCTGGCCTAATCAATTCTGGGTGTGTAACCTTAATTTACCTTTTTAAACTTGTTAGATTATCCATAAGATAGCAAAATTAACATTTACCCTTTAAGACTGTTCTAAGGATTTAAGGCGATGGTGTGTGTAAGGCACAGTGTCTGACTTATAGTTAGAGCTCAAGAAATAAAAGCTAATTTCTAATCTCACCTCTAGGTCACCTCCACTATTTCTTGTTGTCATTATTATTATTACTTTGTAGCTTCAACTAGGCAGCATGACTAAGGAATGAGGTTTGCTAATTAATAAATATTTTGATGAAGAGCAATCCCTAACATATACCATGTGGACATCAATTTTCAAAGATTTAGTTCCACATTAAATCTAAAACAATCACAAGCTATCCTATCTTTAATTATTTGGAAGATACTAGAGATCTTGCATTGTACAGCTGTAACAAAAAATGGACTCCCCCCCCCCATCATCTAGGACAGCGTTTCTCAGACTTTACTGACCATGATCAAACAAAGCACAAAAAAAGTAAGAAATATATTGAACTTAATATCGCAATTCAGAACACAGATAACTGAAACAAAAGTTTCATGATGGAATACATACTTACTTACCCTTACTAAGTATCAGCCACTGATATTTTTTTTTCTATTTTATTCTTTTCTAGCATGCTAATGTTTTAATTTGTTTAAATTCTGGTCAAGACTCAGTAATATAATTGGTAAAACTAGCACGTAATAATTTACTAATATTATCATCTTGTTTGTTAGACTGTATTGACGATATTGCTTAACTGACCCTCCAATCAAGCTACAAAGTTGTATTAATTCTATTTTATGTATTGAGAAACTGAAACTCAGAAAGGTTAGGTGACTTGGACTAAAGAGATGCCCATTAGTTTATGACACACCCAAGACTTCCAAGACTCACAAGTCTTCTAACTGTAGTTCAGTATCTTTAAAAAATTGTAACACAATTCAACAAACATTTACTGTGTACCTACTATCTTCCCAGCACAGAAATAAGGGAGTATTTGACATCATCTCTGCCCTCCAGGGCTCACAAACTACCAGGGAGGACAGGCATCATTTGGTACAAGTACATGGAAGACTGAATGGGTACTTTTCTATTCTGGAGGAAATAAGCTGACTCACAAACCACCACCCTCCTCTCTCTGGCCACACAGCATCCCACAAAATAAGCACTGGTACCTGTTGGTGAGAGAACGCAGCGTAGTCCTCTAACGGCACATTTCTTTATGATCTGAAATTAAGTCAATATTTTTCCTCCTACTGCTTTTTGGCACTGTAACCAACCCTAAAACAATCTGCAATGTGACTTCACCAATGAGCTTCATCATCATAGCATCACACTATAATCAGTAGTGTTCTTTAATGCTGCTTCCCTCTAAATAACCAATACCTAATTTAGGAACAATTTTAGAGTGACTTCAATTTCTGAGAAACCATGACTCAATAAAGACAGCTCTTTACCCTGCAGAACAATCAGGAAACTACAGTTCTCTGATCTAAGACATTCCATAGCCATCAATTCAAATAAAATCAACACCACATCAAAATACCATAAGTGTCCTAAACCTTAACCTCTACTTGTCTCTCTGGCACTATTTTTGTACATCCCGAGCTGCATTCACACCAGACTATTTACTATTTCTTAAGCAAGTTCACATCTCGGTGTCTTTGCTCTTATTCTTCTCTCCACATGGAATTCCCTTTTCTCCTCATTTTTCTGCCTATCACGTTTTCCTGGCTCCACTCAAATGCCATTTCCTCCACGAAGCCTTGTTTCCTTCCCTCAATAAGAAAGAAGGCCTTCCTCTGTTGTATATGTGCCCCCTCTGCCAAGGCACATTTTGCAGTCTGCCTGTCATTGTCCTTAACTACTATATTAGAGGATGTTTTAAATACTGCCACATTCCAGGAGGCACCTAGAATGTGGTGTATATTCCTTTTGGTCTTTCATTAATAAGTGTGAAATTTTTCTACACTTTCTTCAAATTCAAGCCCCTTTCTTCCACAGATCTACCTCTGCTCATATAAGCACATTCCAAAAATCAACCACAATTCTCCCAGAGTTTGGGCACCACATACATGGCTGCTTACAAAATCCTTACAAGAACCTTATTGAAGCCTTGAAACAGATACACGTGGAAAGAGAAGTTCTATTGTCTGTTTAACAGCAAAGCTCTTTTTTTATGAAAGCGTAGGGCCTGCAAAGTGGCACTTGGGAATCAGATCAATGTAGAACCCTTCCCCACGTTTGAAGGATGAACCTGAAGGAAAGAAAATGCTCCCTTTCGTATCCTTCGCATGATCACATGAAGTGAAATCCAAAATCCCTGACATTAAAACAGTGTTCTCAGGTTATGTTTTCAGTTTGTCTGGAACTCCTTCAGGGATGACTTGTACTATTTCTTCATCTTCACTGGTGACAGCAACAGGTTCCAATTTAAAACAGTTTGCGAATTTATTTAACGTGCCTATTTATTCACCCTGTCAGAGCCATGGCAAACAGGTACAGAATTAGGCTCGGCCTAACACCGGTCCTGACACCACCCCCGACCCCTCCCCACGTGTGTGTGATCCACAGCTACGTCAGGCTGTGGAGTGCTTTTCCTCCTTTCTCTTTCCTCCCTTCAGGTGGGGGTAATGAGCTGTGGCCAGCACTCCGCTCACATCGCCAATGCCTCTTCAGGCAGCCCGATCACTTCTGGAGCTGTTTGCATGGCCATAGCATCCACCACCCTGCTCACCAAGCAGGAGAAGGAAAACTAATGGCAACTTAGAAAAATCTCATTAAGCCACTTTTTGCTTCAACGTTTCACCACTCCTTGAGAAACAGAACTTTAAAATTCAGCCCATTGGGAAAACAAGAGGGATAGAGAAAAAAGGCTGATGTAGCGAAGGGGAAAAAATAGCTCCAAAGAAAGTTGGTTTCTGGGCCAAAGTCAAGTAACACACAGGTTATTATGTATCATATATATTTATTTTTTTAATTAATTAATTTATTTTCCTTCTGGTTGACCTCTGAATTTCCTAGTAGACTTTCATGAAACTAAAAAATAAAATAAAATAAAATAAAAAATAAGCACTGATTAAAATTAGATTTATGTTCTCCTTTTATTTTCTTTTAATAACTAAATCTTAAATTAATTCTAATTTTAAAGAAAATCATGGAGAATGCAAAACTCAAGGAGAATGCAGAAAAGAAAGCCATATGATTCTAGAGAAAAACTGAGGGTTTGTCTGTGTCTAAAAGCCACTCTGTCACACTCCCACTGCCTCTGGAGTTCGGGGGAGAGGACGGAGACTATGAGGGTAGCACATGATGTGTTACTTCTTCCCAGGGCATCTGGAATAAGCAGAAAGACCTGAAGACTGAAAGAGACCTACCGTCCTCTAAGCACTTCTCATATCAGGTTCTGCGTCTGGTTGGTGCCTTCCAACACTGTTCCTCATCTGAGCTTCACAGAAACCCTGGGAGTCGGGCATGACCAGCCCCATCTTAAAGATGAGGACACTGGGGCTCGGAAAACTGAAGCACCTCATCCAAGATCACCCAATTACAAATTGGAAAAGTCAGGGTTCCAACTCAAATCCACCTGACTGTAAGTCCTTTGAACTTCTTGGCTTCTTACAATGAAGAGCAATACTTCCAAAGGGTTCCTATTATTATTCATTATATCACTTTTGTTTTGTCTGTGTGCACACACCATGAAGGTCCTCTGAGTCTCGAGACCGACTCGCGGTTCCGTGGCCTCTGAGCTGGCCCTGCCGACAGAGACGTAGGAAAAATGGTATCTAGGAGAAACAAATCTCATTTTTCTACATGCGTACAAGTTGGTGGAATATGTTTTTTAGCCCATCTGCAAACCGGCCCTCTGGGTCTTAATCACAATAACCAGGTTGTTTTTAGAATTAGAACCTTTTCCATTACAGAGGTGATTAAAATATAATCAAGCTAGAAAGTTATCCTCCCCCAAAGCCACTTAAAACAGAGAAACTCCAAAATAAAACCAATTTACATATTTTAGCCCAAATTAAAAAAGTAAAAGCTAAGGAATTCCTTTTAATATCCTGAATAATAAATGCACATTTATGTAAAGCTTACTTTGGGGAACAGTTACTATGAGGACAACTTTCCCAATATTATTCATAAATATCACTTCTGTTTTGGTGTTACAGCAAGAACGTGGACTTGTGGGGATTGTGCTGTCTGTGCCGAGTGCATCTACAGAGATAATTAACATTGAAGACATGTGCAATATCCAGAATTTTAGATGTGTGGTTGGCTGCACTACAAAAAGTAACAGAAAAGATGAGTCAAATCTGGTCAAAATCACAAATTGTAGGGACTTAGTTGTTTACTCCATTTTAAGTGAGCACTTTCCTAATGAAAGTTTCATTAGTAAAGACTGCAAGTTCTCGGGCTTTCCACCACAGACTTTTAAATAGCACTAAGAGCTAAAATTTATCATTAAAGCTGTATTTACTACTACTGTATCTTCAAAGGGGGCACTTGAAAAAAAATGTTCAACTGAGCCAGTTATTTCTCATGCACAAATTAGAAAGCAAAATTCTAAAGGGTTTAGACTGGCAGCTTAGGAAAACACTGACTACTTGAGAATCTATTATTGCTACATCCAGGGCACACTGGGGGTCATGGCTGTCCGTCTCCTCCTCCTCCCCACATACACTGAATGCAGTTTCTTACTGTGGATGCCGAAGTGACTATGTTTTCTGCTCCACCAAACTCACGGTTTACACAGGGACATGCCAAGAGGATCACTATCTTCTCGGGTCCTCCTTGGAGGCTAACATGGGAAAAGGTATTCAAAGAATCATCTCTGTCAGAAGCAAGGCATTCCTATTTCTGTAAAAGTAACAGGCTTTAGCCAAACTCCATGGCCAGCAGACAGAAAGACAAGTTCTTCCCAACTGTCCATACTTGACTTTTTCCTGAGTGTGAACATCTGGATATACGAAACCTTATAGACAAAAATGTTCAGGAGATCTTTTACCTATCTTTTCGAGTCATGCCTAGACTCTTACAAATACAAAAGAAAAAAACATTTATATATTTGAATGTTCCAACAGATCTTTTCTCATAATTTGATGCAAACCTCACTGTATAATGTCTAATCTTAAAGCCCCTCACCCCCAAAATCCCCAATCACAGGGACTTAACTTTTAATTATATCTTTTGATTAGTATCAAAAGAAAAAGAGATAGTGACCTTGAATTCTACGTTCCAAAGAAAGGCACATAAGTTAGTCCTCAACAAATACGTCTTCATCCAAAAAAAAAAAAAAAAAATGATAGCTAGGCTCTACTATGAACGCAGTTAACAAAACGACTTCAAGGGCTAGCTGTTAGAGAAGAACAGACAATCGAAGGTAACTGATTCATAGACTGAGCAAGAGAGGATTCAACGCCACAGAGTGCAAAGAGAGAGGAAACCTCCATGCTATAGTGTGTTTTTCAGAATTCACCATCTTGGCTGGAATTGTTTCTCTGCTTCCTCATATCCTGAAAAAAAGAACTAAAGTTCTTATAGAAAAAAATCGATGAAGTACATTTTTATATCTTTAAAATGACTAATCTAAAAATTAAAGTTTAAATGTTATTTTCAAACCAAGAGTCCAAAAGAAGTTATTTTTAGGAGAGATCTACAACTTATAATTTTTTTCCATTAATTATTTATTGCTAGCTTTGCATTTTACTTTCATAATTAAGAATAAAGCTCCCCCCAAACAATAACAACAACAAAAAAACAAATTGCAAAAACACAATTATACTGACCTTATTTCTCCAACATTTTCACTGCTTTCTCAACAAAATTATTTTAAAATTCCATTTATGGCATTCAGCATTTCTTGATTCTTGCAGAGGGGGATCCGTAGTGAGGGGGGAAATCTCTCTAGTGTTAGATACAACAAGGATCTGAATAATGATCTTCCCCAAAGCAAAAGCGGTCAGTTCTAAAATGGTCCGGCAAAAGGCTAAATCTCAGGGTGAAGGGAGGGCATGGGGAAGAGAGAAGGAAATATAGGTAGAGAGATAGAAAGAGAGAGAAAGCTGCCACCTATTAGGAGCTCTGACACACATAAGTTATTTCTTAATGAATGTACAAGAAACGGCATAAATATTACCATTAAGCAGAGTGGCTGTGAACATCCAACGCAAGCTAGCTGGCTAGCTGACTGCTTTTTCATTTTCTGTTCTTTTGTAACAATTCCATTTCCAAAGTGCTTGATTCTTAACACTGATGCTCCAAAGCTATTGTGAGCACACTGCCTGAATACTTAATGAGATAAACAAATGAAATGGCTCATCTATGATGCCCCCAGCTAGCATCCCAAAGTGTATATAATTAAAGGTGTGAACAAGACAGCAAAGAAGCTATGAACCTGCAAAGTCAAGGTTCTGAGAAATTATCAGGCATCTGGAATGGCACCAGTTCAAATTTATCACATATTATCTCTTAAAATGCCAAGGTGCAGACCCACATGTTGGTACTCCTCTCTACTCCTGCCCTCCAGCCTTTTTCCCCCCTTTCCATTTCTAGATGGCTAATTTATTACAATCGCTACTTGTGACAACGCCCACTCACCCACCCACGGATCACCTTTCTTTTTACCCTTAGAAAGCTGCTGACCTATAAAAGCCCTATACCCTTAAAATATGCTGACATTTTAAAAATACAAAGATGTTCCCAAAACACACACACACACACACACACACACACACACACACACACACACACACACACAAACTCACAAAACAAAGCATGAGATGCTAACACAGCTACCCTATCTCCTCCTTCTTCTTACCAATGGTTAAAGATGAGGTTCAAATGCTCCCAAAGCAAAAACAACTCTCCTTCCATATATGCTTACATTTTCATTTGAATCCAAACCCTTGATTGAAAGGGCAGCTTCTAGTTCTCAGATATGGTTATAATTTGCACATTTATTGTTCTCAAGTGCCCAATACAGAAGTGTTTGGTTATTAATGAAAGTGTATAGGGTGCGGATATCTTTTTAGATGAAGTTCTCTATTTTTCTAATAAGAACTTTCAGAGTTTGTGAGGAGAAAAAGCCACTTCTTACGAGAAGCCAACCCCGTTAGGTTTTCTTCCACTTCTGAATAGACATATAATTGCAGGTACATGTATACACATTTGGTAATACCAAACAAGGAAAGTCTAAGACCGATTCAGGATTCCAGAAACACACGCTTACACTGATATACCCATACAGTCTCCCTCTCATACACACGCTTTCCATGTCTCTCAAATGGATGGGAGAATGGATAGTGGGCAATAAAAGGTCGACTGGTTTCAAAAGAGGAATCGGCCATTTCTGTATGACATGGTCCATCGAATGTTTCTGTTCCTTCATCTCCCAAAATTCCCAGTGACATTGGGAAAAATACTGCATTGCAGTATTTGCCAGCGCACTCTCATGTGCCTGGCACCCGCTGGCCAGCTCACCAACAAATGTACATATTAAGTGTCCAAGCACATAAATTAAGTGCTCGGTGGCCACAGATCATTGGACCTGATAAAGAAATTTGTCAAGGCCAAAGTATTTCCGTTCACGCACCATGACCTCTATCAAGACCACCATTCCCTACTGGCGGTACACATAGAAAATTTGTTTCATTAAAAAATAAAATAAAATAAAATAAAGCATTAAGATGAAAGAGCTAATCAAAGCAGCATATCTCCTCATGGAAGGAATAGCATTTGGTCGTCACATAGGAAGAAAATCCACCCACAATGAGGAAATAAGTGCAAAGGGAAGAAATAAAACCAAAGAAAAGGACTTGCTCAGAAGAAACTCTTCCATTGTTCATGGTAACTCTTACTTGAGAAAAACACCTTGCTTCACCCGCAAATTCTTTTAGAAATGTTGAACACACACACACACAAAGCAACATTCATGCAATAATGTCTAGATTTGACATTTCAAATAAATTATCCCCAATAGAAATGCTAAGTTTAAAGTTTTCTAAAGCCTAACATGACCCAAGCCCTAATTCAAGACTAAGTTTAGAACTAAAATGCAAACGTGTAGCTCATTTTCTCTTTTTCTTACAAAAATATTCTATTGTTATTACCTTACAACAATATGGCCTTCCTCTCAGAAAAAAAAAATCTTCAAATACTCAAAGAACCAAGGAAGGATTATAGGGTGAGAAAAAAGTTTTAAGATTTTGGAAACTATCAAACAGAAACAAGCTTATCTGTATTTGGTCAGAAGGATGACTTGAATGAATGGCAGTTAGGAATGAATGGGAATGAGATCACAAATGAATGGTTAAGGTTTGCTAGGTTTTTTGCTTGTTAGCTTTTTTAAAATTACAATTGTCTTTTAATTCAATAATTCTCAAAAGAATATTTTGACTATTTCTCCACCTATGTTCATTTAACCCTTTTAAAATTAAAATATTAAATCATTTCGCCATATTACAATGAGATACATGGACATTCTGATTATTAAACCTGCAATGAATCAGGTGTTCTTTGCAGCAATATTTCCAAACAGATTTTCATTTCTTAATAAACGCACACTCAGCCATGTACTCCCGTAAAGGCACACCTCCACGGGCAGGTAGTAGGCATTAATATTTTTAAGACAAAGAAGTGAAAAAGGTCAACAGTAGAACCACGTGTCTGTTTTACAACCAAAGCTAAGGTGACAGTTCCTATAGATACTGTTTTACCCTAACTAAAAAATGCTGGAAAATTCTCAGGAAGAAAAAAATCTGTATTTAGAGATAATAAAAAACTATTCTATTTTTAATAGCGACGTGTTTACACACTCCAGATGAGAGCAAGGTTCAGTGTATGACAAAAATATCTTTATTTATTTTCAGCCCAAGAGTCAAAACAAATTTTAAAAATCTCCCAAGAAGACAGAACAAAAAGAAGCATCAGCGAGGAAAAAAGAATGGGGGGTGGTGTGCATGCGCGCGCGCGCGCGGAGATTGCAATGGGGAGAGTAAAAAATTAAGAGTACTTTTCAATAAAGCCAATTAGATTTCTTAACCTTTTACCACATTTCTGTATTTTTATATCTCTCATTTTGGAGCTTAAAATTCGCTGCCGGATCCTGTATCAAATTTGCTTCTCAGGAAGAAAACATAACAGATATCCTTTCAGTCGTTTTTGCCTTACCTCCTAATTCGCTTAAGTACTATACCTTTCAGTCCTTCTGGAAACCCACCATCATGAGAGAAAGGGGCTAGTAAAGCACACTTAGAGCAAAAGCGAGAGGAGCCTGTCACCAGCGCACGCATGAGTCCCAGACGTTCTGAGACACTGAAAAAAAAAATCAGCTTTTCACTCAGTTGATGCCGAGACCAGAACTGGGACCAAGTGCCAAATGGAAGGTAGTGGGTACAAGGGTGCAGCCTGCTGGATCCTGTGGCTGGAGATGTGAAAAGGGAGGCATAGCAAAAGGCTAGACTACAGTTTTTCATTTATTGTTTTTAAAAGTAATATCTACTCAGGATATAAAATGAGAAATACAATGAACTCCCTGGAACTGTAGTATCAACATCTGATTTAGTCAAAATACCACTATCAACTAGCACAAAATCATTATTTAGTGTAAATCTATTCTACCTATATTCCGCCTATGGATGGATATTTGCTGGAAATTTCTAAGAAATCTTGAGCAGAACCTATCAGCTGTAGGAGTTTATTATGCTTCTGTCAACTTCATTCAATATAATTTACATTTTTTTTTTCAAATGGCCTCATAGGATTCCTTGCGATTTTTCGCACGTACAATTTCACAGCAGGGAAAAGGGGGAGGTTGAGAGAGAGAGATTGCAAGATTTCGTACCCTCCCTTCCCCCTCTCTTTCTCTCTCTGTATTATAAACCAAAGAGAGAGAGAGAGAGAGAGAGAGAGAGAAAGAAGAAAAAAACAGGGGAGACAGAACAGATGCTTAAAAATAGATTTCTAAAAATCACTGTAAACCAGAGTTAGAAATGTAATTAACACCAATTTATAAAGAATAATTAAAGTTGGGCTGGCCACAAAGAACAGCAAAGATAATCGAGGTCCCGTCCCCCCCACCCCTTTTTACACTGTTTGCAGTGTGTTCTCATGATAGCCACCTGCTCCCTACTCGGCTTTTCCTCTGTTCGTTTCCCCGGCAACCTTTCATTGGGTTTTCCTCCCAGCTATCGCTTTCAGTTGGGCTGCTCGGTCTAATCTTATTTGTTTTACACCCATCAAAACAAGCAGCCAGACAAAGGCAATCCTCTAAGAATGGGAAAAAGACCACAGCTTTGTTATAACATCTATGCAGAGCGAAAAGTCCTCCCGGGCTTTTCTAGTGAGAAATGAGTGAGATGGATATGAATTTACAGCCTCTCCCCATCCTCAGCTTTGAACCCCCGTGAAAGCTTTTGCTGGTGGAAATTCAAAGTCAAAGTGAGCACTCGTGGCATCTGATCTTGCCATTTTGTGCCATATCTTCAGGGTCAACATCAGGCGACAGGAGCAACACTCAAGGAGTTTCCCTGATTCTTCCCCCCTTTTTTTCCTTCAGAAAAAAAAATGCTAAAAATAGATTTACTACTTTGGCAGAAAGGTTTTCCACTTCCCCTTCCACATCCAAAAGTCCTGTTTCACAGTCGCATCTGCTGGTACTGAACCTCACCTCCTCTAGCCCTCATCCCCAGCCTTCCCCATCACTCCTAGCAGGAGACTGAAAAGGAAATGTGCCTTTAACTTCCACAGTCGTGCAATTCCATTGAAAGCTCACAGAGGCGGTGGACCCGCCAGCCAACAGCGACTGTGACATTGTGATTGTCAAAAAGACACCAACCTGGCTTGGCTAAAATGTGTGCTCTGTGGAAGAGGCAGTGTGTGTGCCTTGTGTGCATGCAGTGCCGTTACACTTGGAGATGGATGCTGGTTTTCGGAAAAGAGAAATACTAATAAACACACTCATACACACACAAACGATCTGCACAGTGATTTACGATGCACAGTCCACCATCCTTACACACACACACACACACACACACACACACACACACACACAATCGGCTGGAATCTCCAAGCTGCCTTCCTCTTTCACTTACCATCTTCAAGCCATTCCACTCCATCTGTGATCAGAAGAAGATGGACCCTCACACAGTGTGTCAAAAGCGGAAAGGAACGTTATGTAAAAGCTGACATTCCTTCTTACAGAGCTGCTGCCCAGAGAAGGAAGCAACAACTCAACACGCCAGGCACTGCTACACATACAAGCCGCCTCCTCTTTTTTATGAGGTCATGACAGGAAACTCTTTGAAATACAAGATGCAGCATTTACTGAAGCCCAAATAAATCACTCTCTTTGCCGTTTTGACTGCGCAGTCCCCAGAAACACAAATGCCCATCTCAACGTTCAGTATCCAGGAGCTGCCTGTCAAGGTTTAAATTCCCAGCACGGAAATGGAGAGATTCCCTAACCCGCTGCATCCACCCCCTGCCCCACCAAACCCAGGCACGTAGGGCAAACCGCCTCTCCCTTTACAAAAAGAAATTCCTTCTTTTGCCATCACGGTCTCATGTGATATAACCTCTTTCAACAAACCAGCAGTTATTTCAGCCCACCTTCCCCCACCCCTGCCTTTATGTTGAAGGGAAAACTGGCAATGACCTGTTCAAAATGACAATCTATTTCCCCACTGCTTTTCAATAAAAGGACCTACCCGCACTCTCTACACAAAAGAGATAGTAAATGTAGGAACCAAACAGCAGCAGAGAACTAAACTCTTGGTCAAGGTGTAGATGCTTTTCTTCCCTCCAGCAGCACAAACAACAGATTATAAATCTAGTCATACCTACCATAACCATTCTTATTGGCAAATATTGGGTCTCGCAGAGCTTCGACTCTTCTCTTAAAATTTGCAAAGGTTTCAGAATATATATATTTTTAGATGACTACTATTGTTATATATATTTTAAAGATCCACAAAACACAGTGTGGATGATTGTAAAGTAAATCAATTATTTTAGGGGGGGATGGGGAAGAGAAAGAAAAAAAAAAAGAAAGAAAAGGAGCAGTGAGCTGAAACCCCCGATTCTAGGATGTAGATAAGAACAACTGAACAGAGCCTTGCTGAAATTGGCTCGAAGCTTCCCCTTTTTACATCCATTTATGGGACCATCTGTCAGCCGAAGCCAGGATCTGATTGGTTGGGGAAACGCAGGGAGGCGTTGCAACATCAGGTGCTATTTAAATTAGCTACTGCCAGATTGACGATGTTAATGATTTGGTGACCTCTACAACAACAGAGACCAGATTTCTGAACTGCTTCTTGTGTCTGGTAATTAAGGCCAGGCTGAAGCAACAACAGCCATACTTGTATTTTTACCTTTTCCCTCCTCCCAGCTCAAAAGTACTGTAACAACTGCAGGTCACTGGCGGCTTGTAAACCTTAGTAGTGGGAGTGTCCTCCCTCTCCCCTGTCCAGAGGGCTGCACCACCCCACCCCTCTGACAGAGGGCTTCTCCCGTCTGCAATATTTTCAACCACCTTATCTTTCTCCACAGTTGCTTTCTAGCGAAATGCATATTTAATGACCTGCCTCTAGGCTTAAGGATACAACAAAAGCACTTTAATGTGCTAATACATCTACATTTTAACTTTGTTTCCTAATATTGCTGATTTTTCAGTAAGGACTGCTCTTTCTGTCGCTAACATGGCCAGTGTTTCAGAAGAAAGCAAGTTTGAGAGTGTGCTTGCTCCGTGAACTAGGTTCATACAAGTTTGCTTCAGAAAACTCTTTCCTGATAAACAAAAAAGAAAAGAGCTGGGCGGGGGCGGGGGGCAGCTGTCAGCCTCTACCTTTCTGCTTTCTGTCTGAGCTTTTCAAAACAGAGAATGATGAATGATTTATTTAAATGAATTTATTTCTCAACTTGGATAGAGGCATGATTTGAATTTTTAAAAATCCACTAAAACTCATCCTCTCTTTGCTTTCCCTACCGTTTTAAAGGTAAAACATAATTTTGACAACTGCCTCATTTCAGAACCGGTGCAGAGTGCTTGCTTGTCTCGCTTAACTGAACACGTGATTTTGTTCTCTCCTTCAAATGCTGTCATTTTTCCTCTAGCCTCTTAGAAGACTTGCAAAGAGACGTTTAGCAAGTGTGTGATGACGTATACAGTTTGTCTGTCTGTGTTATACAATTCATAACCTCTACTCTACCAAGCCTTTCGTAGTATAGTATTTTGTCTAGTTTGGGTTTTCTAAGCAGCCTGCTTGAGGTGTTGGTGCTTTACTTCTATCCAAAAACTAACTTATCCCTATTTGTTTAACTCATAACTTCATCATTTTTTTCCTCAATGAATACACAAAGTTAACAAATATAACCAAAGATAGAACTCAACATAATCTTTAATCTTTGACAGGAGTTGTCAGCATGATGGGACTGGGCAGAGTAGAAATATAGGCTGAAAATCATGCTATATTCTGGGCTTCAAAGTCCGAGAATAAATGGGTCAGTGAAAAATTATTAGAAAAAAAATAACCTGTACATTTAAAAAAGTTAAAACAATTCTCTACAAGCTACCATGTCATAAACATACACATATACATATATATGTATATACATACACTTTTAAAAATACAGATACACCATAATACAATATGTGTTGAATACATTATGTGAACTATTATATTTGAAAATAAATAAATTCAGCTGCTAGAAATAAAAATACATGAAAGAGAAAAGTGAAAATGTTAAAACTATAATCCCTTTAAGTGGACCAACACTAAATTTAGTAAACATGAAGTAATTTCTTTAGCAAATGTATAGAGTCCAATGAATCATAATAGTACTACAATATCTATTGAACCATGAACTAAGGATGAATTCATAGGTTAAGTCTCCTAAAGAGCTCAACATATGTACACAGAGCAGGTACAGGTGCCCAAATCAACAACCAAAACTTTGAGTGTGATTTCACCAAAATAAGAATATTGTGAAAAGTAAACATGAACACCACGCTGACACACAAATAAAAACAGCTCATTCGGAACAAAATATTTACTTTGTATTTCTTGGTAGGTTACAAAAGTCACAATTTCTTAAAACCCTTTTCTCCCATCCATACTAATCTCAGCACACTCAGTGACCCATACATTAACATTAGGTATACCAAAAGATGTTCTGGCCACTTTTCCAAAATAGGAACTAATATAAACAATTTGCTGGTTTTGCTAGACTAAAAAAATCCACGCACTTTGTATATTGATCACTTCTCCCAAAACCTCCACTCTAAAAGTCTTTCAACAGAATCCTCAAACAAATGCACAAATGTCCTCAGAGACCTTTTCTCTAAAGACAAAGGCAGAATCCTATTGTTGGGAAAAGTCAACCTTATTATTGCATTTCCAATAGTACCATTCATCTTTCCGAGTGAGGGGCTGACCGCTACATCAGTGGTGTGACATTTGTAAAGCAACAGATTCTCAATATATTATCTCAAGAATCAGGCAGGCGAGGCTCCCAGTCATGCATGATTTTTTTTTTTTCTGCCACAATCCTCCATCACCACAGAAAGAAACTTGTCTCACTCAAGCAGCTAAGGCAACCTAAAAATGATATCCCAGAGCTGTGGGGCTGCCAGCACCGCTGTATCCTTCTTACCATAAATGAGCAGTTTCTTGACTCATTAATAACAATTTCCCTTAAAAGAAGTAATCTCATATCAGTCAGCCCTTCGCCACCATGCACACATCCCAAAGGTTGCAGATATCTCAGCATCAGTCGCCGGCAGCCAGCTTTCCCACACAGAGTCCAGATGGACTGTACCAGAAGCCAATTCAGCGTTAATAACTACCTACTCCGCGCAGTGGAGAAGCCTTACGTGGCACAATGGGCCAGGAAACAGCAGCCGGCTGAAACTGCAAATAGAAAAGACAACCAAATTCTCCAAAAGCACCAAAGGAGAGGAACAGAAATGGAAGCACGAATTGTATTTCCTTGACTTCCACGAAAAAGAAAGAAAGAAAGAAAGACAGAGGAAAAAAAAAAAAAAAAAGAACCCTTCATAAACATGGGGGGGGGGGGGGATGAAGCAAGGGGGAAAAATAAACAAACAAACAGATGCTGCCCAGAAAAAAGTGACGAAATATTACCTCATTATTTAACAAAGCAGCATTAAGCGTCCTGCTGATTTCAAACATCTTGCCACAGATTTTGTTTTAAGAGAAACAGATAGAATCCTTTGCAAAGCACTCCGTCTGCAAAGGGTTCTTCAATTTTCTTGCGCACCACGGAACAGTCAATATATTATTTCCCTAGAGTTCGCACATTAAAACCTCTAGTCAGTGAGCTGAATTTTCCCCTTATCTCACACAGTAGACTCCTGTTATATGTACTGCTCTCTTTGCAAGAGCAGCCTGCCCCAAACATGGCTGGTGTTTAAACTACTCTTTAAAGTAACAGTTCACTATATAACCACCAGGTGGGTAGAGTGCACAGATCTAAATGAACCATCCTAAAAGACTGTGATT
Source organism: Saccopteryx leptura (assembly GCF_036850995.1). Classification (NCBI taxonomy): domain Eukaryota; kingdom Metazoa; phylum Chordata; class Mammalia; order Chiroptera; family Emballonuridae; genus Saccopteryx; species Saccopteryx leptura. Next base: position 124,252,037 of record NC_089505.1, on the reverse strand, counting down.
TTTTTTTCCCTTGGAATAGCTTTTGGGTGTAGGATATAACATGAGAAACAACAGCATCCTAATAAGCATCTTGTCTCTTTCTCTCTGTATCTTGTCAAAATAAATAAATAAAATTCCTTCTCAGACTTATAGTGAGAAAACAAAACAAAACATCATCACCAATTCTAATAAGAACTGTGAAGAATGAAACACAAATGAGCTTTGTTTCATTCAGCAAAGGATGAACAAGGAAAATTCAATCAACACAGAGCAAGGGGGAAAATCAAAAACTCCATGAAAATATTTTTCTTTAGCAAAAAGAGAAAAATACTGACTCACGTGAGAAAAACCCAATTCAAAAATATGCATATGAACAAAGCACATACACGATAAGGACAATAGTGTAAGGGTGCAACTTTTCTCCTGAGTAAACCATTGGATTTATTTGATATGGTCTTAAATGCTAGGAAATAATCAAAAGCTTAAAGGTGAAGACTGAAAAAAAATCTTAAGCACCTCTTTTAAAAACACAGTTACACAGATAGTTATAAACAACCACAAGAGCAAACTAGTCACGTAACTCTCCCCAATGCTGTTCTTTTTCCCTAAGAGCATTCCTGAAGTGGAACATTTCTGTGGTATACTGTTTTGGATATATAGCTAACGTAGTATCTCCTTTGTACATTTCTATTCCAATTAATCTGCTCTTTCGTCAGGAATAAATATAATGTCCCAAGTTGAAAGCCCCAGGTGATGGAGGTGGGGAGATGCTGAAAGGATAGAATAACACTTGAACAAAAATAAATCTCATCACTTATACTGTTTATGGCTTGATTTTAAGTAGGGTTTTCTTACTTACAGAGCAAGCAAGCACCATTCTACGTTCCCGCGTATCTAAAAGAGAAACCAATGCACACCGATACCTGGGATTTTGTTTTCTTGGCTGGACAAAATTAAAGCCTTAGAACTTTCACTTCCTCTTGCAAACACGGATGTTGATACTAGTATTTTTCCAGCCCATCCCAGCAACATCTAGCTACACACAGTGACTGTCTCCTTCATCTTTAAGTCAAGGCTGCATCCCTCAATCGCATTTAACCTCCACGCACATATTAAGTTTCAAGTGACAGTTTTTAACTGGGGAGTGGGAAGGAGGAGTTGCTCTCATCAAATTCTGGTTGTATGAAATAAGCTAATTTGTACACTCACCATATGTCTTAAACACTAATTAAAAAAATGTCACTTTCTTCAAACATTAAAATGTAATCAGCCTAGTAAATAAAATATTCTCACGTTTTCTTGCCTTGGTGATAATTTAAAGAGTGTTTATCTCAAGGTAACCTCTCTATTTTGATTACCAAGGAAGGCTTTTGATTTGAAAAGAGAGAGAGAGAGAGAGAAAAAGGAGCTCCATGGGGTGGGGGAGGGAGAGAAGAAAACCACAACTGTACGTGGTTGCACAAAGGGAAAGAAGACGAAGCGGGGTTTTAAGGACCCACAGTCCTGTTACCCTAAGGCAAATCCAGCCAATCAATACCACCCACTGACGGTCTACCATCTGCCATGCTACCCAGTGATGTGGCTAAACAGACCTGTTCCATATGACCGTAGCCGGCTCATTTTCAGTCGATTAGGGCAGTTCCAGAGCATTCACGTGCATAGCACAGAACTCCAAGTCAGACGGAGCCTCTCTCTTCACACCCGTCCCTCCGAGCACAGCTGCAGACCTTCTCCTCCTGTTCCGGCTGTCTGGATCATCCCTTCTTGCCCCTCAATTGAATTAGCAAAATGGGGTGGGAAGGTAGAGCAAACAGACACTTGCAAATTCACACACATGCAGATAATTGCTGGTCCTTCTTCAGTGTCACGCAGGAATCAGGAATTCCATGTGCTCTGCCCTAATATGATTATGGCACACCATTTAAACAGCGTCATCAGTAACTATGACCTGACATTTTCCTATGGCTCAATTTCTTTTTATCCTCTCCCTCTTCCTTTGAAAAATAAACCTAAACCGCTGGCATTTCTTCCTTTAGGAAAAATGCAGTCTGCCCAGACAGTGGTATACTATATTTAAAGGCTTTCGATAAAATTTAAAGCATAATTTTCCTTTGATGAATTGTGGGGCTGGGCTTGTCTTATTTGTTTTCCTGAGGAAACATTAAATCGAATTCTGTAGGAAAATGCAAACGTACCACGAAGACAAGAAAGATGCACCAGCCCGACATGGAGTCTACTGGTAGGATCAGGAAGCTGCTGTCGATGTTCTCTCAGAGATAAAGGAGCTAACGGTGTGATGCCTTCTCCTTCCTAAGTAGTTCTGTCTACTACAGACTGTGGGAAAGAGCAGAGGAACGCTGCTGTGTGGGGAAATGTAGACAAATGGTTGTCTAGTCCACTGAAATTGCCAAGAACTCACCTGGGCTGGTAAGCTAACCTTGGGGTTGATTCACACTTGATCTTCCTGTCTTACTTCTATGCTACTAAGCCTTACACTAGAACAGCAGCTGAAAGCAGAAGGATTCTTTCCAGAATCACTGTGCCTTTGACCACACTCTTAAAGCACTAGGGTGTCTTTCTGAGAAAAAAATAAATTGAAGGACAGGAAAACTGCCTTACAGAATTCTGAAAAAGGTAAATACACACTTATCCAAGAAACCTCATTTAGGTGGAGTTCTTGTCTGAACTTTTCACTGCTATAGCCTTCACTATAGCTTAAGAAAACTAAGTAGGGTCAACATGCAAACACAGATATCTGAAGTTCTCTGCATGAAGGGATTTTAGGGGGCTTTTCATTTCAGTTCAGATAAGCTTTACTAAAAATAAAAATTAAAAAGAAGAAACAAACAAAAAAAATCTTAGTATAAATATAAATCTAACTATCAAAGGCCACTGAGTAGATAAAGAATGGAGTAGCTACTCATACCATTAAAGGATACAGTGTTTAACCAGCTTAATACAATTTTGACAATAATTCAATATAGAATTATTTAAAAATATGGACTGAGTTATAATTTTATAGTCATAAAGAAATGATTGTATTGTAAAAAGCAAGAAAGGTAATTTGCAGGAGGAAGACCTGAAGGAAGGAACAGTAAAGGGGAGGGGAGAAGAGGTAGGAGAAGAAATAAAGAATAGTACTTATAAAATGCAAATAAAAACTGCTATTTTTTTAAATCAGAAGTCTGCTGTGTACCAAACACTGCACTAGGCACTTGACATGCACAATTTGGCACAACATCATAGTAGTGATAATTGTTATATACAAGCATTCCTTCAGAAAGGTGTCTTCCTCATCTAAAGTAAGATCTTTTCTCCATCACTTCTTTGAAGACTATGCTTAGTAAATATTTGTTGAATGAATGAGGAAGATAGGCACAGACAAGAAGAGAAAAGAAAGGGAGGGTGGAAGGAATGTTCAGTTTTTCTCAACTAAAATGACCAAGAGATTTCTTTGTGATGTGCTTTTAACCAGGCATGTCCTCAAAATTGTGTCTCATTTAATCTATTGTTGTGATTAGGTTGTAAATTTGGAGTGAGAGAAATACAAAGGATTAAAGCTGGAAAGTATAAAGCAGGATGAGTATCTGATTGAGTCTCCAGTCTCACTCCCTACTTCTTTTTCCAAACCTGCCAAAACTCCCTGCCTAGAGCAGCACAGTTCTTCAGACCCTTATAGCACAGAGCCTGGCTCCAGTAGCACTCAGTTATGGGGAATGAATGAAGACCAACAGTTCCACTCATCATCACCTCAAATACTTCCCTAGGCCTATTTCATTTGATTCATCTTGGGACCACTGAACACCTTCTTAGGGGAGAATGATATGCTAGGTTCCTTAAGCCTCAGCTTCCTGTAAAATGGGCACAGTAATACTTGCCTTAGGGTTTGTTCTAGGATTAAAACAGAAATAGGCTTAGTGGAAGCAGCACTTTAAATGGTAGCTATTGTTATTAACATGGAGAATAGTTGGGAAAACTATAAATTAATACCTAGCTACAAGATAATTCAATCATGTTGAAGAGGATAGAATTCAAAGCAATTAGAGAATGAGGCAATAGTAACAAAGAAAGTTTGAATGGCTTTTTACAGGTCTAATGAAAAATGCCTGCTGCAGAGAAACATTTCCTTAGTCCTGTGGGCAAAGTTCAGTGCTAAATTCTTAGTGTGGAGAATAAAAAGAAATACAAGTAATAGTATCCATCTTCACAGAATTTCCATTCTGCTGGGGAAAGAGCTTTCTTTGCTATATCAACCAATCCTAGTAACGTAAGAAAGAATGCTAAAATAATAGTACCAAAACAAAATGCTGAAGTTAAATCAGTTTAGATTTTTACATACAAGTGAAATAATATGATATCTGTCTTTTTCTGATTGACATTTCATTTAATATAAATATCCTCTTGGTCCATCCATGTTGTTGCAAATGGCAAGACCCTCTCCCCCCACCTTTTTTATGGCTGAGTAATATTTCATTGTATTCCTAAGGTATATAAGTGTCTAATCACTATGTTAAACCTGAAGCTAATATAATATTATGTAATATATATATAATATCAGCTGTAATTGAAAAATAAAAATAATAAAAGAAAATACTGAAGGATTGTCAATGGTGCAGATGCCATCTGGAATGATGGGGGAAGGCTTCGTGGAAGAAGCTGGAACTGGAGCTCGGCTTAGAGAATGATAAAATTTGTCTAGGAAAATGCAGGATATTTCACATAAGAACAAGGGTCGGGGAGGAGGGCAGAAATGGGATAATGGCAGTCAGTTCATTAGCATTAGACCATTCCAAGGTCTCCTCTGAATCTATTCCAAATGCTTCCATTTTAAAATGTTATAAATAAAGGAATATATGTATGATAACTGTGGGAGAGCAAACCTCTTATTCAGTAAGTACTTTCATTAAAGGAACAGGGATTAATATTTATTGAGCATCCACTATATGTCACTCATTGCACTATACTTTGCTTATAAATCCCATTTAATCTCACAACTCTGAGATGTCCAAAAAGGAAACTAAAGACTAGAGAATTTAGGTAATTTTCTGAAGATCACACAGCAGGTAAGAGGCAAATTTAGGTCTCAAACTTTTATATGTGTCCAAACCTAGTCTACACTTGTCACTATAAATACCACCTTAAGTAGAAAATGTAGATCTAAATAAATTTTAGTCTTATTCTGTGTTTTATTCTATACTCAAAAACCAACATTTAGAGTAATGTTGTTGACATCTGCTGACACTGAAAATGATAACAATAAAAAACAAAACTAAACCAAACTAATCTATGCTCGCAATTTCAGTATTTTGCCACCAGGTGATGACAGAATCCTGGTCCTATGATTTCTGCCTACTATCATTTTGTGTGCTATTCCCTCTTACATCTCCATAAATGGAGGAAACAGTGCCTGATCTTGAGATGGAATTACCTGTTAAAGCCCCAAGACATTAATCTTTCCAAATATTTTCCAAATTATGTTTATCAAAAATTGAATGGTAAGCATAATTCTAAACAATTCTATTATAGACTGTATTCATTAAATTATAGTTGTTACTTTCACACTACACTGTGAATTTTCAGTGTAGAAATTGTATGTTATTTGCCTAGAACTCCAGCGTGTAGAATATCAGGGTCTGAAACATAGTAGGCACTCAATAAAAGAACATAAAAAATTGATCCGAAATATTTTAGAAAAACTTTTGAACCAACTGCTTAGGGCACAATTACTTGGTTCCTTATTCATTAATACATAACTTTCTTTATTTATTGAGTCCCCCTTAATTTTGAGTTATTATAAAAAGCCTTTTCCTGAGGCTGGTCGTTAGCAGAAGTAATTCTCTCAGTGCTTAGATACTTCCTTCTGCCTTAGACCTGGATAGTCTATAGTCATGATAAGCCTTGCCCTGCTCAGTAGCCTAATTTACCTTTTCAATGTTTTTATGCCCAGAAATGTTGCTTCCTTTCTCTATGGGAGACGAAGAAAAAACATAAAAAATAGGAAAGGCATGCTATATAACTGTCAGAAAGAGGCCACTCTCAACTTGTCCCTTTTTAGTTCTTCCTCTCTCTGACTCGGAAGCTGGGGGCATGATTTAACTACTTTTTAAGCAGAAGAGTAAAGTTACACATTAGTGCTGAGTAGTTCATTTCCCTTAGCAACCCCTTAGCAACAGCAGCTTCGAGTTCAAAATACTTCCTTGAAAAGGATCACATCTTTAACGAAGATGGGTATTTTTTTTTTTTATGTAAGGTTTTTGAACAGAAATTTGAACATTACAACCTGAAGCCTTGTAGGCTGCAACTACCTACTTCATGATAACTTTCCTTTAAACTAATATTATGTGATAGCCATAAAGAAGCTGCGCTCCTGCAAAATTTCAGTCCCTGGGAAAAAGCCCTGGTCCAACTCTGAAATTATTCGCAAATATATAACTTTTACTTTATTGAGTCACCATCATTCCTAAATTATTATAGAAATTACACTTAAGTTTAAAAGGGTTATTGATGTTGAGCTCACTATTCAGTTTGCTCCCTTCCCGAGAAGATTGAAAAAGTTTTTAAACCTATATTACATGTGACTAATATAGCTAATAAACCTGTATTAAGGTTCTTTGGACAGCTTAAAGAAAAATGTTTTTAGAATTCCAACTTAACCCCAAATTTTATAATTTGATACCTACCATGCCTATTTCAGAATCCATAAAGTTGATCATGAGATAATCAAGTAATCATCCCATTTAAGTGTTTCTATATTGTTAGTGAAATAAGCATGCTTACAAAAGGTTTTGCTAGCCTTCTACAACCCTAGGAGTGTAAAATGTGTGTGTCACATATGTCATTAAAACTTTCTTCTTTTTCAAAATTTTTGAAACTCTTTCTTTGTCTTAAAGGTTTCATAATTCAAATAATATACAAACTTCTGTTTGAAATTTGTTCTTTATTATCTATTAGCACATGGGCACCTCGGGACACAAGGACACAAACTGCACAAGGGTTTAGAACAGTAGTTTCAAGGGATGTCTTCACCGCTAAACATGCATTATCATGTAAGACTACACAATTCATGTGTGCCAGTTCCAAGACATGGATAGTGAAAAGACAGGTTTTTTTCTGTCTCTGTCTTTTACTTGCTCTCAGCAGAGAGCTACACTGTGCCATCCGCCCGATATGAAGTTTTACACATTTCCACGTATAAGGGGTTATACCAAAGAACATGTCTAGAACAGCGGCCCTTACACAGAGTTAAGTGCTCAGTGTGTGTTCCTGAGAGCAAGATCCATTTTAAATCACTAGGCACCACAGCAAGAGGAGCCAGGAGACCTCATGGCCAATGTTATCTCTACCATTAATAATTGTATGACCTTTGCAAATCACGTCTCCTCTTTGAACCAGGATCTTTCTGAATAAATAAGAAATAAAACCAAATGACTTCTGATGTCTCTAGTATGTCAGAGTCTATAAATAAATAGTTTTTAATTAATAAACAAAATTTTTGGTAAGATTAACTCTGACTTTCAACTGCTTTCACAGTAAACATGCTGACTAAAGAGAAATTAAGCTTTTGAAGGTGATTTTAATATCCACCTCAAATGAAGAGTCAGGATAGCATCATGTTCCAATACCTAGTCTGGTCACCAGAGTCATTTAAAAAATACAGAACTGGAAACAGTTGGTTAAAATCATTAGAACCTAGGGCTTTGATCAGGACCTTGATTAAATCCAGATACTCACTGAACTTCAGTGTCATCATATTTAAAATGAAGACAATAATAATGCCTAAGGTTGTGAGCCTTAAATGAGATAATGTGTATAAGGAACATATTACAGAGTTTATAATATTCTGTTTGAGTAGTGAAAATGCTAAGTACTTTTTATGAAATACATGAAATTGATTTTATAGGTCAAAAGCAGGCAAACACTGTCAACCTACGTTCAACCGATGTTCTGTTACTATTGTAACCTTCCTTCCATGATCCTTACTGCTTATATCATGACCAATTAGTCATTAGGGCATTCAAGGCTCTATACAACCTAACCTTCATTTAAGCTTCCCAGCTCCTCTGGGACATTCCCTTTCATACATACAGCTCTAGACATGCCAGTCTACTCTCCCGTATCAGCTGGCCCTTCTACCCCATGCCTTTGTTCCTGCTATTCCTTCCAATTTGGAAGGCTTTCTCTCCCTGGAAAATTATACTCATCCTTCAAGGCTTAAATCTCACTAAGCAAAATTAGCTGCTGCATTATCTGAGCTTTTATAGCAGTTTATTCTTCCTGCCTCCACAGACCTCATGCCAGATTATTACCCGAGTTGTTTACAAGCCTGTCTCCCTGCGCTGTTTTCAAGATACTCCAGGGCAAGGGCTGTTCTTTTCTGTCTTTGTTTACCTCCAGCTAGTACAGTGGCTGTCTCATAGTTGGTGCCCAGAAAATATGTGTTAGGGTAAAGTGAATATATTCACATGATGGGCTAAGATATGGCTTCTCTTAGAAATAAATGATAAACAGATGAATCTCAAAGATGAATTCCCCCTACTACTCCCCCAAATGAATTCTGGAATCTACTCCTCTACAGAATAATTTTTCTGATGAGAGAAATCTCTGCCAAAGATAGGCCCTTTCTCTCTAGAAATGTTTGAGTGACTAAGATCAGAAACTCTAAAGTGGAAGTTGCTGTCCAGGACCAATCCATTGAGCTGAACCCATGAGTGTTCTCAACAGAGACATTGCTTTACGGCTAGAGGTGGCAATGCTCTGGCTGCAACCTTTCTTGGTGAATATGATGTGAGGGTTTTCACACGGAATTTGTGCTTCTACAGCTGAAGAGGCCTTCACAGAGAATTCCAGTAAGGCTCAGAGGATGTGAAAGGCATGGAAAACAGAAGAGTGCTGCTGCTGATGCAGTCTGGGGTATGAATTCATCACCCGCACACATTCCTACACTCCATGCAACCAGCACTCTGGCAGAACTCTGGGAAGTACAAGTGCTTTGGAGAATTTATAGGATACTCTAAATATTATTTGTGATGTTACTGTCTATTTAGGCAGTAATATTAGTTAATATTTAATGTATATATGTATATGTGTATAAAATTATATAATTATATAGCTAGATATAGATATAAATATGGATCTAGATATATAATTAGTTTAAAGGAGAGAGTAAGTCTGCACTATAGGAGTATCAGGCTGTTCAGACAGTTTGTAACCCTAGAGGATTTAATTTCAATTTTCTTGTGTTTTTTTTATAAATAAATTATTACTATCGTCATACTATATAAACAAATAAAACAGTGCTGTTCTCCCGGTTGGAAAAAGAGTAGGCTCCTCTAAGCATTTACCCCACACCAACACATTTTCTGGGGCACTCTCAGGAACTTGGCATCCAGTGAGGAAGCCAGTCTGTTCTAGTCTAAATGAGACTGCAGTGGGAAAAAGAGTGAAGTGGGCATCAAAAGACTTGGGTTCTAGTATCAATGCCACCACCCTTAGGCCCAAGCCTCCTTGGCTAGTACATCTAATTCAAAGGATTTGCTAACTTCCCTCCAAGATTCCAAATGAAATGTTTCAGTTTCTGGGGCTCCCCAAACACCTAGGATAAGAGTGCATATTTTTCTCGTGTTTTCTAACTATATTAAAGCTTCACAATTAATGTTCTCAGATATTCTTCACTTACAGAAAGCAAAGTACAACCACTAACAGTGGGGATGCTCAATGCCGACAACACAGATTTCACAAGAGCCCAGAGAAGGCTTAGTGTTTTAGACCAGGGGTCCCCAAACTTTTTACACAGGGGGCCAGTTCACTGTCCCTCAGACCGTTGGAGGGCCGGACTATAAAAAAAACTATGAACAAATCCCTATGCACACTGCACATACCTTATTTTAAAGTAAAAAAACAAAACGGGAACAAATACAATATTTAAAATAAAGAACAAGTAAATTTAAATCAAGAAACTGACCAGTATTTCAATGGGAACTATGGGCCTGCTTTTGGCTAATGAGATGGTCAATGTGCTCCTTTCATTGACCACCAATGAAAGAGGTGCCCCTTCCGGAAGTGCAGCGGGGGCCGGATAAATGGCCTCAGGGGGCCGCATGCGGCCCGCGGGCCGTAGTTTGGGGACCCCTGGTTTAGACCATGTCTTTCAAGATATACCTTTCTCCAGTCAAGAAAAGTTGTCTATAAGCTTCTCAAAGAGTCCTGCCAGCCACCCAGTTGTGTAGATTCTATCTCCTTAACTCTATTTAGATCTACTGCTGCTGCCTTGGTTCATGTCTCTGCATCTCTCTCTAGGAATATTATCATCAACATATTTTTACCTCCAGTTTTGACTGAACACCATTTACCAGCCACAACAACCTTTCTAAAATGCAAATCTAATCTCATTGCTTCCTTGATTAATATGGTTCAATGTCCATCCCCTCTTCTGCTGAAATTTTCATTGAGTGGTCTGTGAAGGATAACCAGCGGACCTTTCAGACTCCATAAACTTATAGGATGTTGTTTCATTCCACAAATGTATGTATTTTCTTTTGCATGTCTGTTTCTCGTGCCAGGCTTGAGCTCTTTGAGGGAAGGGTTCATGTCTGATTCATAATAAACAATGGCTGAATAAATTTAAAAATGCAACCTTCGGCCCTGGCCGGTTGGCTCAGTGGTAGAGCATCAGCCTGGCGTGCAGGAGTCCCGGGTTCGAATCCCGGCCAGGGCACACAGGAGAAGCACCCATCTGCTTCTCCACCCCTCCCCCTCTTCTCTCCCTCTCCTTCCTCTCTGTCCCTCTCTTCCCCTCCCGTAGCCAAGGCTTCATTGGAGCAAAGTTGGCCCGGGCACTAAGGATGGCTCCATGGCCTCTGCTTCAGGCACTAGAATGGCCCTGGTTGCAATAAGCAGAGCATCGCCCCCTGGTGGGCATGCCGGGTGGATCCTGGTGGGGCGCATGCAGGAGTCTGTCTGACTGCCTCCCTGTTTCCAATTTCAGAAAAAATAAAAATACAATAAAAATGCAACCTTCCCTAAACAAAACTTTCAAATATCTGCTTTTCTCATATTTAAGCTGCAGAAAGTTATAGGTAGCTCTGTTCCATTTGCAAAATACTTTCAAAAAGTAACTGCTATTTATTGAGCATTTACTGTGTCAGGCACCAGTCTTAGCTCTTTACAAGCATTAACTCAATACCACAGTAATCCTATAAGGTAGGTAGTATTTTTGTTATTCTTGCACTGCCAGAGGAGACCATTTATGGCAAAGGAGTTAAGTATCATACATTGACCCATTATGGTCATTCAACAAACACAGAGTGTTTACAGTGCTATTCTTATAGCCAACTATGAGAAAGACAGGATATGTACAATCATCACTTTGAAATAAGGACCAAGAAGAAATCAAATCTTATTCATCCTTAAGAATCTCTGGAGTATCCAGAATAGAATCACATTCAATAAACATCTGCTGAATAACTGTTGAATTGGTGCTCCTGAAATCTGGTAGTGAGGCTTTCTACATCCACCACTCTCCTTGACTAATGCTTGAGAGAAGAGACCCTTCTTCCTTCTTTCGGTCAAATCCAGACACTTTTGAGAGTGCAAGGAGACTCTGTCAATAATAGCAGAGACAGCAGGCACAAACCAGCACTATCTAAGGCAAATCAGTTTATGTGGTCACATTACCTATGAACAACTTAATCTGATACCTACTTCTGAGTATTCAAGTTCTTGGCTACTATGTGCTGATATGGTTAACCTTTCTAAGATACTTAGCACAGCAATGTGTGAGGGGAATTGGAAGGAAGGAAGGAAGGAAGGAAGGAAGGAAGGAAGGAAGGAAGGAAGGAAGGAAGGAAGGAAGGAAGGAAGGAAGGAAGAAGGAGGGAGAGAGGGAGGGAGGGAGGGAGGGAGGGAGGGAAGGGAAGGAAGGAAGGAAGGAAGGAAGGAAGGAAGGAAGGAAGGAAGGAAGGAAGGAAGGAAGGGCTATTATCTAGAAAGTCCATTGATATTCACAGTACAAGAACACCCTTTGGAATCATATTTAGAGAAACAACAGTTAGGTAAATAAAAATGTATACTTATGAGTATGTCTTTGTTCAAGCTATCGATATTTTCTCTGCCTGGAACACCATTTCCCCTGTTTCCCCTTGGTAAACACACACTCATCCTTCAAAATCAAGTTAAAGTATCAATTGCCATGAATTCATTCAGAAAATGTCTCTTGAGTACCTACTATGTGCCAGACACCAGGGGTTCAACATATCCCTTGCTTCGGGAGTTTACACTGGGCTGGGAGCAGAAGGTCAAGCTCCCCAATATTCCCCAGATGGAATTAGCAATTCCTTATCTGACCACTCACACAACTTGTTCCTCAGATTACTCCATCCCCCAGGGAATCACAATCACTGCCATTCATGTCTACCTTCCAGTCAAGACTGTGAGCTCTGGAGGGCAAGAATCCACCTTCATTGGTGTCACCCATGACTGGTATAGTGCTGGGTTACCTAACTGAGCTGAAGGCCACATGCTTTCTCTCTCACAATGCCGCACCCTGCTAACATTCCCTGGGGCTCACTGTTTGACTTCTAAATATGATATTTTAAAATTACCATGCAGCTCCTTGGCACCCACAGTATACTGTTCTTAGTTCTGGGATAGGGCATACAGCAAGAATACAACATGGTTCAAGACTTTTGAGCAACTCCAGTCAGACTAGGGACCCCAGGTTTACAGACTGAGGGCATGAACAGAATATAATCAAGGACTAGACTATGTGGGTCAGATCCAAAACATTCCCTACAAGAGATGTCACTATGCATCCGGAACAAGGATGGACACACACATTCCACGCTATGATTCTTCACTTGTAGTGCAGTAATGCTGCTAGGGTGCTCCCTGGGGTTCCCCAGTATCCAAAACTATCCCCAAATATGCCAGGATATCCTTACATGGGCCATATTCTCTCAAGCTGCTATACTTTTGCACATGCTGGTGTCCTGTCTGGGATGCGCCTATATCCTTTAAATGTTTGATAATCATTAAGGTTCATTTTAAATGTCACTTCCTTTGTGAGACTACCCTTGACCTTCCCGAGAAGAATTGGTCATGCTTTTACTGGGTGTCCAATCCTGCTCTTTCCCATATAATACCCATTACACCCTGTCTTTACATATAATTGTACCCATCATTTATTTATCTTCTTGTCCATCTTACCTACTAAACTATGAATTTATTGAAGGTAAAGAACCTCACTCATCTTTGTATCTTAAGCACAATGCCCATTACAGAGTTTGTGGATAGACAGATGGAAGAATGGATGAACATATGGACAGAGTTGATTATAATGAGTTGTAGAAACCCCCACACATCCCACCAAAAAAGCACGACTGGATAATAACCTCATGTTTTTAGTGAAAGATTAGGAAGTGTAGAGGTCCAGCACTAACCCTGAAGTCATGTCTTAAAGACCTTAAGGAAGTAATTTAATCTCTCTGGACCTCAAGTAGTATAATTTATTAAAAGGGGATAAAGCATGAAATCTCTACCTCACACAGTAATGACTGGGAGTTTTAAATGAGATGACAGAAAATGTTGTTTTAATATAATGTGATTTCAGGACACAGAAAGCATCAGCCACAGTAATGTTATCTGGAGATATTTTTATTGGAGGCCAATACTTTTTCCCCTTCCAAACTGACACAGGGCTGTGCCTTTTCTAGGTCTGCTAATGAAACAAATAAGTGACAGATCTCTGTGCTGAGACACTCTAGGGTGAGTTTCTTTTTCTCTTGCTAGACAGGAAAAGGAGGACTTGTCCTCTTTACAGGTCTGGGGTTTCAGCTCCCGAGGTCTAAACATTTTTGATGGCCTTGAACTAATTTCGGCCACCATCGACAGAATGGGAGTGGAAAAATCCCCACCACATCTGCCTTGTCAGGGGGTGGAGGAGAGAACTTTCTAAATAGCCTCATTATTGGTCCCAGCTGAATTCTGCTCCTGTTCCATGATGCCAGCAAAAGCATTTTAGTAAGATGCTGCCAGCATCAAAAGCAGATCCACTTACTGTTTCCTGTAAGCGTATCTGCAATGGCAGAGGGTGGCGGGAGGCCAGGTGTGAGTGTGCGTGCTAAAAATCTCCAATACGTCAAAGCTGGAAGAACAATTTATGAAACGAAAGTCAACGTTCTATTTCTACTCCAAGAACTCGGTTTCAGGCACCAGAAATTCGGCTGGGTAATTCGGCTCCCAGTCTCTGCTGTTTTTTCTGATCCGGAGAACCTCAGATAGTAAGGTGCTCTTCATTCTTCTGGCTTGAATGTCCCTCACCCCACCCCAACAGGACATTCCAGATCAGGGCTCACGGGACTCTGTTTACATAGTTTCAGGGAGAGGGGCTTAGTCACTACTTTTCCAATAATTTTCCCAATTTAGGTTAGTTCTGACTCTGGCCTTTGTTGAATAACTCAGTTTCGGCTATTGGAATGTGGGTGGAAGTGATGACTTCTAAGTCTGGCCCCTAAACAACTTCTGTATGATGCTCCACCTTCCCTCCATCTTCACTTGCCGACCATCTATACGCAGAGGGTGCAAGAGAGAACTGCGTGGCCATAAAGGAGAGAACCAAGCCACCAGCTGAGATGGGCTGGGTCCCTGAATGACTGTGTGGAACTCTGCCTCCTGTGGACCCACGCTGAACTGTGATAGGAGTGAGAAATAACCTTGACTGTGTTAAACCTCTGAGATTGGAGGGTTACTTGCTATAGTAATTCACCTATTCTGACTAATACAGATTGTTCCTTCCAGTTTTTTCAAACGACAATACCAGACTAAGTCTTTCAGAAGTTATTCTATCATCATCTCCCTTAGAAACCCTAGTGGCACACTTGGTGTAGAACATTTTGGTATATCTCTATGTACTACTAGCTCCAGAGGCGGATTAAGGTTGGTTGAGGACCCGGGTGCAAAATATTGGGCCCCTTACATTAGAAAAAAGTGTAAAGTTGGGGTTTTGCAGGGCCCTTCAGAAGTCGGGGCCCAGGGCGCAGGCCTGGTGCGCTCGCCGTTAAATCTGCCTCCGACTAGCTCTTAAATAGTGAAATGTAGTGGTGCAAGAAGGAAGGGGAAGGAGGTATGGGAAGGAAGGAAAGGTGGGAACCCCACATTTTCTCAAGTACCTGTGTCCTCCTGTAAGTTTTATTTAACCCTTATAACAATCTTACAAGACAGAAAGAAACACCATAATTTTAAACAAGAGTAGACAGAGACTCAGGTAGGGTGAGGTCCATAACCTCTGATTGAGCCTGCTTGGACTCCGCCATTTCCTACTGATATCAGGACCAGAATCTTTCAACAGCCTCCTATGGACAGACCTTCTCACAACTTCCACCTGCCCCTCCACCTGCCCAAACACCAACCTCAGAATCCCTGCAGCTCTGCTTTCCATGCTGGGACCCCAAATGCCAGGTTTCTACCTGACTCTTAAAACAAACAACTGAGCCCCTTGGACACGGGGTCTCCCCATCTGTCCGCTCCTCTGCAGGTGGCCTCACCCAGCAGCTGTGCTTTCCTGCATCTGGCCTCACCTTCCCACCCCCAGTGGCATCTAAAAAGGTCCACCTGCCCCTCCAGCCCATCCTAACAACAGAAAGGGTAAAAAAAAAAAAGAAAGATATTTTTAAGAAGTCAACACTTGAGAGAACGTTGAAATTAAATCAAAGCTTAAAAAAACATAAATCAAAACTTTTTAAAAAAAATCACAATTAGAAGCTATGGTTATCATCTTGGAATCTAAAAGAAAAACCAAGGTAATATTGGCTTCTCTCTTTAACTTAATTCGGCCAGTTATTAAGAACCTACGTTAGGTGCCTCCTCTCAGCTTTTACAGCTTCTTCTGTTTCCTTGCTGCTATTACAGAACTCTTCACACTGTCATGTTCAGGTTATGGGTCTTTCTTTTCCACTCCATTGAGAGCTCCGCGCCACCAGGGCCCATGTCTGATTCTCCTCTATCCCGCTGCCTGGCGGGGTGTCAGATAATCCTTGAGGAGCTGGTTTATTATCAGGGTGGTTTGTAGTTACAGAGCTGCTCAATTCTTTTGCTGTGGAACCCTCAAGCCATGCTTTGGGTCAGCATCACCAGCCATGAAGTGGGGCTATGGCTGTACCCAGCCTGCTTCACAAAGTAACTGCCAACCCTCAGTAGGAACCAAATACAGTCGTTTGAGTGGATCTGAAGCGTCGCTGCCTCTTGACAAGATTTAACTGATTATTCTACTGTCTAGCATTTGGAGAACAGGGTCTGTGGGAGGATGTGAGAGGTGCTGGCTGGCTATGTGGGTGGGTGCCCTTTCTTGTTTCCTAGTTTCTAGTGTCCTGAGTGATCCACGGAGCCTGTCTGTCCTCAGAGGTGGAGGACATTTGGTGGTTAACATTATGGAAGTAGCATTACCATTCTGCTAAGAACTGCAGACCAGCAGTTGACTGTCTTTTATTTCAAGAACTTTATGAGGCATAAGGCCATACATTTTTAGATCTCATACTTTGTCTAAGGTTGCATTGTTAAATATTTGTTTCCAATTTTTACATCAGCTGGATCCCTCTGTGCCAGGGCACCAGCTCTGTGGTTGGGAAGATAAGAGGCTCAGAATTTTGTTAGAGATGCTTTTGAAAGAGTTGGTCTACAGAGGGAAAGGATGAGCTGGATGACCTTCTAAAAGGAGCCTATGATTCAAATGTTTTACACAAATGTTAATGAATAACTCAGCATGGCAGGGAAGACAAAACCAGCACAGTAATGCCGTTCAGGTATTATGTGCATTTGCCTTTAATTAAGTGATTTCAGGAGCCCAGAAGTGAGCTCCCAGCCCAGCAAAGACCTCTGGCCTCAGTGACATTACAATGCTTATGCATATTTTATTCCTGGTTCAGTGGAGGACAGGCCAGCTTCCACCCACCAGTTCCGTTTGCAAGCCAGGATATTTCCAACCAACAATAGGCTATTTCTTACAAGTAAAGCAAGTGCTCTGAAGCGCTCACCACTCAAATGCACAAAAGGTACCAGAGCATCAAAGTAACAACCTTCAGAATGATTTTTCTAAAACACAGATCATCTTCAGGAATCTTATAATTGGAATGTCCACTGGGTCTAGGAACCAGAATTTAATAACACAATAAAACTTTTGTATTGGTCAACTCAGACTACCATAACAACTTATCATAGACTGAGTGGCTTAAAAGACAGGGAGACATTTCTTTACTCGCAGTTGTGGGGGCCAGAAGTCCGAGATCAGGGTGCCCTGAGTGCTGATGGGGGCCCTCCTCCCAGCTCGCAGGAGCAATCCCTCCCATGTCAGCTGGGTGCTCACACACAGAGAGGAAATCGCTCTCTTCCTCTTCTTATAAAGTCACCAATCCTATTGGATTAGGACTGCACCTGTTTGAGCTCATTTAATCTTCATTACCTCCTAAAAGCCCTATATCTAAACAGTCATACTAGAGATTGGAGCTTCAACATATGAATGCTGGAGGGACACAATTCAGTCCATAGCAACTTTCATGTAGAAAATTCAGGATCTTCTGGTGGTTACAATTTAAGTCACATCACTAAGGTGTATTTCACAAAAATAAAATTATATTTATTCTCAGTGGGGTATTTTAACTAAGAGGTTTTTGAAAAAATAGAAATCTAAGAGATGCATTCTGTTGTTCATAGCCAAAGTCGTACAATATACTTCTCTGGAGATGGTGAGAAGGGCAACGGAAGGTACTGGAGTGGAAGACATGAACACCACGCCTCCTTACTCTGTAACTAACTAGCTGTGTCATCTTGGCTCAGTCCCAGTTCTCTCTGTGCCTCTGCCTCTTCATTCTACAAAGCTGGTTTAAGGAAGAAAACACATTAGAGTGGTACTTTGAGATACAAACAGACCAACATATGATTTTTTTTTTTTTTTTTTAATACGAGCTGCGACTCGGTCCGTATTTTTGTTTGAGATCTGAGTGAAATTCCGAGATATGAGTCGTGATTCGGGAAGCTGCCGCTAGTTGGCGCATTGGCGCATGGGTCCAGTATCGGCAGTTTGATATAAGAGTTGACTGACTTACGAGCTCGGTTACAGAACGAATTAAATTCATATCTCAAGGTACCACTGTAATTTAAAATAAATCATATTTCAGAATACCACTTCTGGTTGGTTGTTTGGGAACTCCAAATCAGTCTAGTGACTAGAAAAACAATCTACTACCCAATAGGGGTCCTACAATACATAAGGAAAATAATGAATGATACAATAAATATTTTTAAACTGCGGGCTCGTTTTCTTTAGTTTTAAGAGCACAGATAATTGATTGCCCCTCTGTGCCCACCCTCTTCCTTGGTACGAGCATTAGCCTTTGGAAAAATGGATGAGGACAATCAGCATTTGGGACTTTCCCTTTAGCTGATGAACAGCCAAGGCCAAGGAGTGACTTGAGGGGCCCACAATGAAGGACTGGCCTTGGACCTGCAGAGCCCCCGAGAGACAATGCGCTCGCATTACAGCAGCCCCCATGCCTTCCAGAATATAATACACAACCTCCCCTCACTGAAAAGCAAGCGACAAAGAAACTCTGGCCCCAATCCAATTATGTGGAGGTGGGGGCAGGTGCAGCACTCCCAGGACAGCAAGAAGAGCTCTGAAAATGTGTCTCTCACATAGAATGCAGGCTTCTGGCTTACAAACATTAATTCTGTTGCCGAGAGTCACTGAACAATTTCCCAAGGATTCCCAAGATCTCTTAAGCCATAAAAAGCACCCTTATTATATTAGTATGCTAAAGGGTTCCTCCGCATACTATTCCAGGAGATAGCAGGGAGAGCATGAATAAAAAAATAAAAAAAAAAAGCTAAGAGATTCCAAGGAACTAAACAAAGCAATACCTTTAAAGCTTATCTAGTTAGACCTCATTTTGAAGTCCTTTTGTTTTCAAAGCTAAGTCGGAATAAAGTTCACACCAGTTTGGAGGAAGGTATTACAGAACCAGGTTTTTACAATCAAACATTTTCAATGTTCCTTTTTACAATTAAAAGGCAACTTCTAAAAAAGACATGCTAATAAAAAAAAGTATCAGTAGCTGTTTATCCAATCTTAGACTTTCTTAAGCTTAAAAGCAATTAACAAGGAACATTATTGGTAGAATTTACTACATGTAAATTAAAAACTTTGGTAATTCTAAAACAGTAAAAATTATAAAGAAGGAAGTTGGAAACACATTTACCATGGATATAAAACAAAAGAATTACTGCATTTGTATTTAAAGCACTCACATAAATGTATTACAAAAGATACCCACATAGACTCAGACAAGACAGAATACATGAACAGTTACCCAAACGGGGACTTAGAACTGGTTAACAACCATGTGGAAAATATTTAACCTCACATGTAGTTTTAAAACCATGTACATTAAAACAATGCTGAGAAAGGGAAGGTCTTGGTATCTGTCTGCCCTTCACTGCCCATCTAATGAAGAGGCTAGAAGAAATAAATCCAGTCAGGTTCAAAAGCTTTTTACTGGACCGTGGCCTCATAGGATAAGGATTCTTTCTATTGCATGCATTAAATATTATCAATTTTTAAAGTCTTTGTTAATCCAATATATGTGAATAAAAATGGCCCCTCATCTGTCAAGGAGATGATATTGAAATGGCATTCAGACAGGTCCAGACCAGGATGATAGGGCAAGCAGTCTTCTTTGGCTCCGAACAGTTCTTTCTTCATCATTCTGATGCAGACATAGAGAAGAAGGGGGTAGGGGCAACCCTATTTTTAGGCTCTAGCCACCTCCAAGCCCAGCATAAGAAATTCTTTGCAAGGTCTAGTCCAGATTATGAGGGCTGAAGACAGAGTTCACCTGTGTTTCTCTGCTTGCCATTGTTCTCTGCACTTACATTTCTCTGTATGACCTCATAGGAAAAGGGGTTCAGAAAGGGATTGGGTGTTCTTGGAACTCTGGCCAAATGTCAACTTTATATCATTCCCTTATCAAATGAGTTGTTTTTTTTTTCCTGAAAATATATCATGTGGATGAACTCTGGTGTTATTTATTTAGAAAATTAAATTTATTTAACAAGGTGACATTGATCAATAAGAGTACACAGGTTTCAGGTAAACATTTCTAATAGCATCTGAACTGTTGATTATGTTGTATAAATTTTACCCAAAGTCGAATCATTTTGTCACCGTATATTTGTCCCTCTTTACTCCTTTCCCCTACAACCCCCTTGCCTACACCCCCCTACCGCTGGTAACCATTTAACTTTTATTTATGTCCATGAGTCTCAGTTTTATATACTACCTATTTCCATTCAACAAAAATGTCCTGGGCGCCTACAATGAGCAGGCATCACTTGAGTCACCTATTAAAATTGCTAACACTTTTCTATTTATATTTATTTAATGAACTCATTAATGTTTAAACCAGTTGGTTGAGGTAATAAATTCACAAATGTAAACTTAGCTAAAACTTTTAAAACTGATCATGCTGGCAAGGGTGCAGTGAGGCCGATGACCTCCCAGAAGTCATGTGAATGAATTTTAGACTACTGGGGTGAAATTTTTACAGTATTAGGATGCAAGAACCTTACAGTTTTTCTTACAGTTTAACCTGGTATTTGAACCTGTTTGCAACCATCATAAGAATGAAAAATGTGTTCTCTTCAGGCAAGGTAAACAAGAGAAATAATAAACAAATAGGACAAGATTTAACTAAAATGTTTTGCATAGCAAAAGAAACTATCATTAAAACAAAAAGACAAGCAATTGAATGGAAGAATATGTTCACCAATGATACATCCAATAAGGAGTTAATATCTAAAACTTATAAAGAACTTATCTAACTCAACACCAAACAAATATTCCAATTTAAAAAAATGGGCAAATAACCTGAATAGACATCTCCAAAGAGGACATACAGCTGGCCGATAGACATATGAAGAAATGCTCAATGTCACTAATCATCAGAGAAATGAAAATTAAAACCACAATGAGATATCACCTCACTCGTGTCCGAATGGCTATCATCAACATATCAACAAACAACAACTGTTGACAAGGACATGGAGAAAAAGAAAAACTTGTGCACTGTGGGTGGGAATGCAAATTGGTGCAGCCTCATGGAAAACAGTATGGAGGCTCCTCAAAATAATTAAAAATGGAACTGTCTTATGAACCAGAAATTCCATATCTGGGTACATATCTAAAGAAACCCAAAATATAAATACTAATTTAAAAAGATATATGCACCCCTATGTTCATTGTGGCATTATTTACAATGGCCAAGTGGATAAAAAAGCTGTAGTACAACTTCACAATGGAATACTACTCAGCCATGAAAAAGAATGAAATCTTACCATTTGCAACAACATAGATGCAAATGGACCTAGAGGGTGTTATGCTAAGTAAAATAAGTCAGACAGAAAAAGACAAATACCATACGATTTCACTCATATGTGGAATCTAAAGAATAAAATAAATGAACAACAAAACCAAAACAGACTCATAGATGCAGAAAACAAACTGATGATTGCCAGATGAGAGGGAGGTTGGAGGGCTGCATGAAAAAGGTGAAGTGATAAGTTCAAATTGGTAGGTGTAAAATAGCATGGGGATGTAAAGGACAGCATAGGGAATACAGTCAATAATAGTATTACAACAACCATATATGGGGCCAGGTGGGTACTTGATTATCAGAGGATTGTTTCATAAATTATATAATTGTCTAACCACTATACTATACACCTAAAACTACCATAAAATATTGAATGTCAATTGATATTGAAAAATAAAATAAAAACTAATGTCAGTGAAAAATAATACTAAAGTATTTTGTATACAAGAGTGTTCAGAAAATACAGAATGTATTGGCATAGGCTAGACCTACAAAAATGAAGGTGCCCACATGGATATGATAAAAAGGTAAATAAAATAAAATAAATGTAAGTTGTAATGAGTGCCATGAAGGAAACTCATGAAGACCTAAGAAAAAGAGCAGGACATACTTGAGACACGTTTAGGGAAAGACTGTACATTTGAATGGGGACCTAAAAGATGAGAATAAACTAACCATTTCAGATTGAGACGAGAGTGTTTGAGGCAGAGGGAATGGCACTGCAAAGGTCCCAAGGCAAGAACATCCTTGCTTGCACCATGGTGGCCAGAAAGTACAGAATGTATAGGCATAGGCTAGACCTACAAAAATGAAGGTGACATAAGGATACAATAAAAAGGCAAATAAAATAAACTAATTGTAATTAGTTCCAGGGTGCAAGGTAGAAGGAGGTATAAAATGAATTCAGAGAGGGAGGCAGAGGCAGATCATATAAGGAAAATGCTTATGCTATTATGTTAAATGAAAATGAGAGGGTCAAAAATTGTGTTCATAGTATGTTATTAGCCATGAAAAATATGCGTAAAAAAAGACTTGGAAGAAACATAATACAATGTTAATGGTGGTTTAGTGGGAGAGACACAAAAAACGTATTGCTTTGGAACTAGGGAAAAAAACCAGAATGTTATAACCAGGCTTCACTACTTCCCACTTAAGAGGACAGTTATTTAACCTTTCTAAGCCTTAGTTACCAAATCTATAAAATTAGAATATATCACCTGTCTTACCAACAGTGGCTGACACCCAGTAGGCATGCCTTACTTAAAGAGCATTTTAAAATTATTACTACCATTATCTTGGATAAGAAGATTATGGGTGATTTATTTTCTTTATACTGTTTTATATATTTGTAATTTCTTTGTACCGTTTTACATGTTTCTTTTATAATCAGAAAATTAAAAACTTTATTTTTTAAAATATTCTGATGGCTAAAGGAAAATTAGCTCTACTGTGTTGAATCAAATGTCTCTCCATTGCAACAAATGCATTTCCATTGGCATACAAGGCATTCAGGGAAGCCCAAACATTGAGGGCAATGCAACATTTATAAGGGACCTTTAGCAATAAAGGTTCAGCTATGCAAACATGCAGAGACTCACAATTAACTTGAAATATCAAACAACTTGTTATTGACCTTTTAGGAGTGTCAACAATGCAGCAGGTTCTCTATAAAATATAAAATTAAGATACATGGCTGCCCAGTTTGGTCTTAAAACCACCTTCAGAAACCTCTATAAAAATCACAGTAAGCATTCTTTTCACTTCAATACAATTGATTTTTAGATTTCCCAGAAACTGGAAAGACGTTAGTAGCAGTGCCCTGGAGAAATTCATGGCTTGCTAACTTACTTTCTTGAAAATGGAGTTTTCTTCTAAAAGTTTTTTTTTAAGGAGAATTAAACTGACTGGTGGGCCTAGAAAAGGCCGATGAGCTTTGGTGCCCACCTGCAAGTAGCTAGAATTATGTTCATCCAGAGAAAAGGAGCAGAGAGCTCTGGAGCCAGACACACCTGGATTCAAGCGACAGTCCAACCTTGATGACTCTGGGTGACTTAAGTGGTGGCATAATCCCTTTAACTTTTCTTCACCTGTGAACTACTTTGCTAGGTTGGTAACAATGTACCTAAGAAGCCTTAAAGTTATATTATATTGTAGGGTAGGTAGGTTACTCCCAGACCAGTGCCTTTCACCTTTCTCCATAAAAAACGCCAAAATTCCTGGGTAATTCCCGTTCCAATAGGTTGGCTCTTCCTGTGGCTCACATTGGCTAACTAGGCACAAGGCACAATACATAGGGTGATTCATAAATACAAGTGGGTAGGTACAAAGGTACATAGGTAGACAGCCAGGTTAACAGGCAGGCAGATACAAAGAAGGGGAGGGAGAGAGGAAAAGAGAAAGGACAATCTGTTCCATAGTTACAGACCAAATGCTAAGTCTAAGTTGCAATCCATGTATGGAAATGAAGACCATGTCTTTTAAGCCCAAAATCAGGACATGAGGTTTAAAATGAGTGTTTTTGTGGAACATCTGAAATTGTGACTTCTATACAAAATTGTGCTAGTTGCAAAAAAGTGTGTAAATGGCTCCATAAAACCCGTCCCACTGCAGGATGTGTGAGGGCCACATCCATTAGAATCACCCTGGGGTGCTTATTAAACTGGAGATTTGTAGATCTCCAACCCAGACCCATACACACTGAATCAGAATCTGGATTAGAAGCTCAGAAATCAGCATTTTAACATAGCTCAGCAGGTGATTCTCAGGCATGGCAGGAGCCACTAGTCTTAGGAAAAAAGAACTTAAAGTATTCTTGATTAATAGTGCTTTCTTCAGCTCATGAAGACATACAGTTAAGCTCGTGTGTATCTACCACTTCAGCTACCAGAGACCTCTTGTAACCAGACGTGACCTTTCTCCATGTGCTGTTCATAACCTTCACTCTGGGCATTCTAATGTTCTTGAAGAACTGTCAATGCACCAGAGACAAACTGAACTCAGCTGGGGCGTGTTTTGCCATACTCTCATTCTTTAAAAATCTGACATTATTTACCTATGGTAGGTTGACTAAAGAGAACAAGGGAAATTCAGGACACTGCTCTCAGCCTGGGGAACAAGGTTTGTGATGCTTCTAGCATTTCCGGGCTCTTTCAGCACCTCCACAAGAGGGCAGTCAGGGGAAAGTTTTACTCCTGTCAGAAAGCCTCTCCTTAAAAAAACTCTTTTTATCCTTGGATCACAAGGTGGTTCTTGGTTCTTGTTAAAATGAAGAACCAAATCAAATATCAGATACATTAAGTCACAGTTTTAGAGATATGTATAACTGAGTATTGACTCTACAGAATGTAAATTTTAAGTAAAGGGGCTTTGCATGTAACTTCTCCCACTCTCTCCACCCTGACACTCTCTCTCCAACAGATCCACAAATTCATTTTCCTTTCATCTGGAAGCTCACCATCTTGGAGGAAAGGCAGTTCAGGGTGGTAAGTGCACCATGGCATTGTGGAGCAGCCAAGGAAAGCTGCCTGGTGGAGGTGACATTTGAACTGAGACCTGAAGGATGCTTGGGAATGAGTCTTTCTGGGGAAAGAAAATGGCAAGCACAAAGACAAGCAGCATAAAATATCCTAGCATATTTAGAGCACTAAAAGAGATTTGCTAAGACTTTAGATTTTATGGTGGAGCTATTAGGTATTTAGGCAGGGAAGTGACACAATAAGATTTGTGAGTTAGAAATATAGCCACACACACACATATATGTTTCAGAGAAATTATATGATGATGGAATTCACAGAATAATTATCTCAGTATGTCGTGTGTGTGTGTGTGTGTGTGTGTGTGTGTGTGTGAAATCAACGACGTCTTACACCTGTGAACTCCCATGCACAGTTCTTTCTCTAAGCAGGTGTTCCCTGGAATTGACCCAGAGTTGCTCAATATTCTTGATCTCTGGAACATTCATCTTTCACGTGAATGGCTTTGCCAACATGTCCTAATGTCTGAGCCCTACAGGCTGACAGAACTGGCTCCAGAGTCAGCACAAAGTTGGGAATGCTAGGGCCGGCCCTCAATTATGTTTAATTAACCTCGCCAGTAGGAATAGTTAATGTAATGTTTAAAAACTGCACTAAAACTTAGGATTCCTCTGAGCCTGTATGGAATGTAAAGTGTGAAGTCAGACAGTCAGAAAGTGCTTCCAGCTGCTCCAACCATCCTGGATTAAGGTCAGAGTTCAGAGCAGTCATTTCTGTGGAAAGGAAATAAAATCAAACCAACCCTAGAGGTTTTAAAATAGGTTGGCATAAGCACTTTTAAGACAAGATTAATAACAAGAGAGCGAGGGGAAAGGGCATCTTTGGGAAGGTGAGAGGAATGAAAACAAGGCTATATGCCGACTTCATGATTCCTACTATGGACCTACTCTAGGAAAATAGATTCAACTCTGTTAAAGAAACATGTACTGAGCCCCAATAATCTTACTATTTATATTAACAGCAACTACAACCTTACATTTGTTTAGCACTTTACAATATGCTTTTGCATGTGTCTGCTTTCCAATAACCCGTGATGCTGCCACTGAGGTAGATGCTGTAATGAGCTGCCCAGACCCTCCTTCAGGACCAAATGACTTAGTCTCCAAGACAGCCCTACGCTGACTGAAGACAGCTGTCCTTGCCAAGGTCATGCCCCTTCTTGGGGTGCCCCACATCCATGGACAGGTTGACATAAGGTAGAAAGGCCTGCACCCTCACCCCGACTCAGAACAGTTCTAAGGGGCTATCTCAGCTTCAGCACTACTCCTGGGCTGGCCAAGGCCTTCAGTGAGACTGCTGCAGCCTGACTTCTCCCTCCACCTGCCTGCTCCCTGCCCCGTTCTCTCCACCCCTCCTCTCCACTCCCCACCCTCCCCTCCCCAGGTCAGCTCCTGATCTCAAGAGCCCTCCTTCCTGCATGGTGGTCCACATATATGTCTGCCTCTCAGGGAATCCAACCTGTGACAGTTACTATCCCAACTCTGAAGATGGGAGAAACTAAACATTTTAGGTGGTAAGCCCCTGACGAGAGATGAACAGAACTCAGTCCCAGCAGATGTTACTCAGTGGGGCCAATGTGCTAGGGAGGCAGGGGCTGGAAGGATGGGTAAGGCCCCCACCCTCTGAGCTCACCGCGCCAGGAGCAATGCAAACACAAACACAGCCACCACCTGCATGGCCACCGCCAGAGGCTCCAGTGTTAGGCATGAGAATGGAGAAGCAAGAGCAACAGCAGCAGGCTGTGGGATTTGCATGGGGGGGTGCCCTAAAGACATTCCAGGGTGCCTGCAAGGAACACTGGCCCAGTTCCTCTTCTGTTAGCCAGCCTCACCACCGAGGAAAGCAGATTGCTGGGAAGCAAACCAAGGGGTCAGTACTGGGATGGACTCGCTGCCCAGTTCCATCCACCCAGAAATCCTACACTGGCTTTGGAGTTGGGCCTTTTTGCTCCCGCTGGTGCTTACCACCTGCTGAGCGAGCTTCCATCTCTACAGCTGTAAAATGGACCGTTCTGCTGGCAGGATTGTTAACACTCATTCTGAAGCTTGGTGTGTGGCAGACCAGGGGTCAAAAATGGATAGTGACCTGACCTGTAGTGGCGCAGTGGATAAAGCATTGACCAGGAACGCTGAGGTTGCCGGTTCGAAAGCCTGGGCTTGCCTGGTCAAGGCACATATGGAAGTGATGCTTCCTGCTCCTCCCCCACTTTTCTCTCTTTCTCTTGCTCTCTCTTTCTCTCTCTATAAAATGAATAAATAAGGTCTTAAAATATTTTTTAAAAATTGATAGTGGCCCAAGTAGTATTCTGTAAATTCTCAGATTTTAATGCCTTTAAGTTATTAAGACACTCCCTAGTTCTCCACCCACCCTGTCTTTCCTTACTGACTTAAGTCTTTAAATTTTCTTTCTTTTATTATTTTTTATTGATTGATTTTTAGAGAGAGGAAGAGAGGGAGGAGGGAGAGAGAGAGAGAAACATCACTTTGCTGTTCCATTTATTTATGCACTCATTGTCTGTTTCTTGTATGTGCCCTCACTTGGGATCCAATCCGCAATCTTAGAGTATTGGGACAGTGTTTTAACCAACTGAACTGCCCAGCTACTGCCTGACTTATTTTTGGCTACTTCACACACTGACACTACCTCACTGGCCCCTGACTGCATGAGAGTCTGCTCTCTGTGTAATCATCACCACCACCACCACCACTATAACATCCATACATATCATATAAACATACTATCTATACATATTTGTATACTAAATGCCTAGCTCTGTTCTAAGCATTGTACAGTTATTATCCCATTTCACAGAAGAGGACATTAAAGTGCAGAGAAGTTAATAAGTTGCCTCTAAGGTCCTGCAGCCAGTGATAGGGTTGGGATTCTAACCACGGCAGGCTGGCTCCAGAGCTTGTGTTGCTCCTCAGCATGTCATAGTGCAGGCAGTCTGTGTGCAGTAGTTATAGACATGGATCTCTCCAAGGGGTGAAAGGAGAGAAAGACCACTGTAAGAACTGAATGAGTCAAGTGCAGTAAAACAGTACAGTAACCAGCACCTGGGAAGCACAAGATAAATGCAAGCTAGCCTCAGAAACAGACTCATAGATGCAGAGAACAGACTGCTGGCTGCCAGAGGGGCGGGAGGCTAGGGAGCTAGGTGAGAAAGGGGAAGGGATTAAAAGTACAAACTGGTAGTTACAGAACAGTCACAGGGATGTAAAGTACAGCATAGGGAACATAGTCAATAATATTATAATAACTAGGTATGGTGCCAGGCGGGTACTGGAAATACGGGGGACACTTTGTAAGTATATAATTGTCTAACCACTGCACTGTACACCTAAAACTAATACAAAATAATATTGAATGTCAATGGTAATTGGAAAATATAATTTAAAAGAGAGAGCTCAGGACCAAAAACATCCAGAACTATAACATTAAAATGTATTGGAGTGTAAGTGGCCATGGGTGATAATATTTGCATCTTCCTAGGTAGGAACTTCAACATAATTTATGAAATTTGCTATCAGGGTTAAATGAAAATAGGAAAAAAGTAAAATTTCATCAAAATTCCAATATTTGAATCAAATAAAAAATTTTAGCTACCCAATAGACCTAACTCTTGGTGGAGAATTCATTTCCATCCTATTCTTATGACAAAAAAGAATTTGGAAAAACTAGATTTCTTTCTTTTTCACAAGATCATTCAGGTGTGTGTGTGTGTGTGTGTGTGTGTGTGTGTGTGACAAAGACAGAGAGAGAGACAGATAGGACAGACAGACAGGAAGGGAGATAAGAAGCATCAATTCTTTGTTGCAGCTCCTTAGTTGTTCATTGATTACTTTCTCATATGTGCCTTGACCGGGGGGCAACAGCAGAGCGAGTGACTCCTAGCTCAAGCTAGCCACCTTGAGCTCAAGCCAGAGCCCTTGGGCTTCATCAAGCCAGCAACCTTTGGGCTCAAGTCAGAGACCACAAGGTCATATCTATGATCCCATACTCAAGCCAGCAACCCCACATTCTAGCTGGTGAGCCTGTGTTCAAGCCAGATAAGTCTGCATTCAAGGTGGCAACCTCAGGGGTTTTTTTTTGTTTGTTTGTTTGTTGGTTTTTTTTGTATTTTTCTGAAGCTGGAAACAGGGAGAGACAGTCAGACAGACTCCCGCATGCGCCTGACTGGGATCCACCCGGCACGCCCACCAGGGGCGACCTCTGCCCACCAGGGGGCGATGCTCTGCCCATCCTGGGCGTCGCTCTGCCGTGACCAGAGCCACTCTAGCGCCTGGGGCAGAGGCCAAGGAGCCATCCCCAGCGCCCGGGCCATCTTTGCTCCAATGGAGCCTTGGCTGCGGGAGGGGAAGAGAGAGACAGAGAGGAAGGAGGGAGGGGTGGAGAAGCAAATGGGTGCTTCTCCTATGTGCCCTGGCCAGGAATCGAACCCGGGTCCCCCGCACGCCAGGCCGACGCTCTACCGCTGAGCCAACCAGCCAGGGACAACCTCAGGGTTTTGAACCTGGGTCCTCTACGTCCCAATCCAATGCTCTATCCACTGTGCCACCGCCTGGTCAGATAAGATCATTCAGTTGTTAACTATAATGAAGGAAATGATCTGAAACTTCACAAAATCAAAGACTGATCAAAAGTTTTGTTAATGAATAAAATGTTTTCAAGCTACAAAAAAATGTAAGCTAGTCTCAGAAAGGAATAACATTTTCCCTTTGTATAAATACCTTTTACATTTATATAGTATTTTATTTTTTAACTCATACATCATTTTCAACCATGGGAAATGTTGATGGTTAATTCATGTGTCAACTTAAATGGACCACAGGATGCCCAGATATTTGGCCAAACATTATTCTGAATATGTCTATGTGGGTGTTTTGATGAGATTAATACCTGAATCAGTAGATTAGTAAAACTGATTGCTCTCCCTAATGTGGGTGGGCCTCATCCAATCAGTTGAGGGCTAGAATAGAACAGAAAGATTGACCCTCTTGTGAGTAAGAGGGAACTCCTCCTGCCTGACTGCCTTGAGCTGGAATATCTATCCTTTCCTGCCTTAAGATTTGACTGAAACATCTTTTTGGGTCTAGAGACTGCAAGCTTTAGTACTAGATCTATAGCAACAGCTCTCTTGAGTCTCTAGTTTGCTGACTACAGATTCTGAGACTTGTCATCCTTTATAATCACATGAACCAATTCCTTATCATAAATCTCTTTATACATATATACATACATACATACATACATACATACATACATATGTAACCTCATATATATGTGTATAATGCACCTGGCATACAGAAAGTGCTCAATAAATGGCAGCAATCATCGTCACTATTACTGTAGTGCTATTTTTGTACCTGATCTTCCTTTGATTGTTTTTTGAACCATCCTTTTATTCAAATATATACAGAGTGCCTATTCTGGAGTATATACAACAAGGATAGTTAAAATAACGAACTATTCAGAGACTGGTTTCTCAAGAAATTCAGGGAGATAAGACAAAACTATAAATAACTATAAAACAAGTCCTGAGCAGTATAAAAGAATCTGCCTAAGCTTCAGCCATAATTGAAGAAGCCAGACCACACTACATGCACAGTCATGGCCCCAGATCACACTACATGCACAGACCACACTACACGCACAGATCACACTACACGCATAGACCACACTACACGCACAGATCACACTACACGCACAGACCACACTACATGCACAGCATAGCCCTGGAACCTTTGATCTTAAGTGTTCCCAGTACAACCTCTCAAAGTGTGTTATCTGGACTACAGACCACCAAACTCATTCACCTTTCTTTTCTGACCATGTTGATGACCCAGCACACCTTGGAGCCATGACTAGCCAAATACCATTTCACAGTCTTGTTCATGTGGTCCACTCAAGATGTCCAGAAGGGAAGGGAAATGAAGGCTTGGGAGTCTTACCTGAGAAGTCCAGAGTCTGGCAGTGTCTTAGAGCTCAATTTTTCTAAGCACTTCAGTCCTTTGGTACCCATAGCAGTTTGGTTATGGCCACCATTATGCTCAGACAAGGCTCTTGCTATTTTCTCATCTACAAAGCCACTACATCTCAAATCCTAGTGGATGTTAATGTTTCATATGTGTGTGCATTCACTAAAAGGTAAGGAGTTGTTTTATATTTAATTTATCTTTTCATAAAATTTTCATGTATAGTATTGATTTTGCATTGAAATATTTTTGCAAAGCATTTTAGCTAGAATCCTTATTTAGCATCTTGCAGACCACAACTCCTAGTAATAATGATTTTTCACAAAAAGAGGGACATGGGTTTCTGTTACTTTGCTTTAAAAAAATCAATAGAGCATTTGTGTCTGTATTAGAGATTAAAAAGCTTTTTCTGCCTCACCATCAAGAGGAGCTTTTATTTTCCGATAAAAGAGACTTTTTTCAAATATCCTTCTTTGTCCCCATCCACAAAATTTCTAAGTTTCTTAGTAGTTTAAAGATACAGAGGATGGAAAATGCCAAATATGAAATTAAGTACCCTGAGTTGACATCCCAACCTCACTGCTTACTAAGGGAGACTGAAAAATGATTTTTTACTCTGTAAAGGTGGAGTAATAGCTTCTACTCCCAGGTTCTGTGAGACTCAAGGGATACTGGGTATCTTAGCAAAGGGCTGAGTAGAATGCACAGGTCTAAGCACCTTCTACCTTGCAGCTTGAGTTACAGAAGCATTATCCATAAAATATAAATTTTAAAATTTCATCTTAATAACTGTTGACTGAGCTGGGCATCAGGGATGACTGGGGATTAAAGGTGAAGAGGATCTGTCTCTCCTCTCCTCCAGAGTTCATGGTCTGGCAGACACAACAGCCACCTTAGAGAGTGATAAACCTGAATAGGTTCTGGAGTCGGAGAACTTCATTTTACCTCAGGTGACCTTAAGTTTATCTCCATTTTCTAGCTGGGGTTCCTTGGGAAAGTCCTTTCACTTCTTGAAACCTCAGTCTCCTTATCTGGAAAATGGGGATAGCAATAGTATCTATACTCCCCAGTGTTGTGGAAGGATTCAGATAAAGGACTGAGCACGATGTCTAGCATTAGCAAGTACTCAATCTTTGTATCGGGATTTTTATTTATGTCATCACCAGCAATGGCAAAGACCACAGATTTGAGGCACATTAAAATTAGGTTGGAGTCTAACTACTAAGACAAGGAGGATCTTGATGATCTAAAGGAAGAGATGACTTGTCTGTAGCCCTTTCTTTCCCAAGCTTCTTGTCATTCACCTATGATGAGGATGGTGAGTGTCTGTCTCATAAAACAATGGGAAGGCTGAGTGGGGCTGTGTGAGCCAAGCGCACCTGTGTCTCCAATGGGGAGGAAGTGCATCGTGGCTCACATTCATGCAGGGGCACAGAAGACATCTGTGAACTATCCAGGCCACAGTTTATTTCTCTTGCTCCTGGCATTTTGGCTACAGTGCCTCCTTCAAATGATGGACAGGAATTTGATAAGTAAAGGAAATTGAAACTTGCATGGGTTGAGATTAGGTTTGGGCATTAGTCTATTTATTAATTCACTTCAGAACTTGAACTCAGTACTATCTGATTCCAGAGTCCAGATTCTTATAATGCTAAAGGGCCCTCCCATGCTTACTAAATGCAAACAGGAAGCAGAGGACAGCGCAACAGGTTGTTTAAACTCAAGGAAAGCTCATCATTAATACTAAGACATCTAAATCTTTCCGACGAGATCGGGCGCGTGCAGGGTGGTATGGCCGTAGACACATCTAAATCTTGCCAAGAGAGATTTAATAATTTTAATTTAAATAATGGATGCCATTTGTTGAGTACTTACTGGGTGGCAAGCACTTGATATGCATTTATATCTACTTATTTAAGTGCCAGTTGACATACATACACTGTTATCACATACATTTTTTCAACCCTTGTGTGGTAGGCAGTTTCTCCCCCAACTCTCTTCCCAGTTACGAACTATATTTTACAGATAAGGAATCTGAAGCATAGAGGACTTGAACAAGGTCACACATCGGTAAATATAAGGCGTTCAGTACCCCTTGCCTGTCCGGTTTGGTTACAGTCCCATCATGATCAAAGCTATAGGTGTTCTCTTCATCTATGTGGATCCAGTTCTCCCATCCTACCTTAGCTGTCTCTTTAAAAACCAGCTGCCAGTGATACGGCTGCACCTAACTATGCCTACCCCAAAAGGCAGTCACCTAGTCCCTAGGAAGCTGCATCTACAGTGGATCTCAATTTGATGCTGAATCTTTAGTTTTCCAGTAAACTTTTATTAGTTAAATTAGTAAACATAAAAGATGCATAACCCAGGAAAAAGCTTACAAAGCTGAAATTAAGAAGACTATCGACGCCTTCTAAAACAGATAGTCCCAGGTACGCTTATAGTCATGACAAAAGATACTGTTTGAGTATTTACTATGTTCCAGATGCCATTGGAGGGGCTGAGGGGACGAGGAAACAAGATAGACTATGTGCCTGCCCTCATGGAGCTTATATTCAAGTGAGGGGAGAACAAACAAGTGATCAGATGTAAAACAGGTTTAAGTAGTAGTATAAGGAAAATAAAGCAAGGTAAGGGGGATAGATAGAACAAGGAGGCCAAGCTCTTTTGAGGGTTGGTCAGAAGGCTCTCCAAGAAGGGGTCATTTGAGCAGAGGCCTAAGCCAAGTGAAGGAGGAAGCTACCTGAGGGTCTGGAGATGCAGGCAGAGAAGAAAGGCGCAAACCAGGAGCCAGCTGGGCCTCCTGCAACAATCCAAAAGGGCCGATGGGGCTGCAGTAGGTGCTCTGAGAGTAGGTCTGAGAGGCAGGCTGAGCTGAGATGGTGCCAGACGCTGCAGGCCCCAGTTAGGAATTCGGACCTCATTTACTCCACCAACAGTTCTAGGGAGTATGTGGCATTCACAGAGGAAAAACAGAAGTCTACAATGATTATATAACTTTCTAGGCCCTAATAAATCTCACCATTTAGGGGTGGAAGTTTCATAGTCTATATTTTTGCTATAAAATGAAAATACAGGTCAGTTAAAAGGAAAATTAAAAAAAAGGGAAACGAAGTCCCATAGAAGTGCCCATTCTCCAGGGTCCACTACAAGTAGTGTTAAATGTGTGGACACCTGAATGAGGACCCAGGAAAATATAGGCAGTGTTCAGCCCTCTCTGGCCATTACAATTCTATTGCACCTCTCAAAAAACTAGAAATACTGTCCCAGGAGTTGCTTTCCCTTCCATTCTAGTAATGTAACACATATCCTTCTGTGTTAAACCACATTTATGGTGCCAGGAAAGCTTGGGAAAACAACAAATCCTGTTGCCTGGCAAAGCCGGGGCAGACAGCACACCAAATCTAGCCTAGTCCAGTTATTCCCTGTAATAATCATGTACTTCGCAAATTCACCTCAGAGCAAACACAAACCATGGAACTTCATAGAAGATATTAATAACAGCCATGACATGAAAATAGAAGAGACTTAGAAATGTTTAAATATGTAAGTAATACATTTAATCAAACTTCACCAGAACTTTATAAGGGCTGACTCCCTGTGGGTTATCAAGCATAGAAAGGGGCAATATAGTAATATTGCACTGAGGTTAGGAATGTGGGCTCTTGAGTCAGAATGCCTGAGTTCAGAGGGTAGTTGTAAGGGTTATTAAGACAATTCATGTAAGGTGATTAGTATAATGCCTAGCATGTAGTAATAACTCTAAAACTAAGGTATTATTATTATTATTATTATTATTATTATTATTATTATTATTATAACAGAAAGAGATAAGCCCCAGATGCTGCCTCAAGGATAGTGAAGTAAATAACATCACTAAAAGTAATGCTGCTAACCTGAGACAAAACTGAGACACCAAGAACAAATTGCAGTGGGATAGAGGAAGCAAGGACACACACCTAGGAACATTCATTGAGCACGGACTCTGGCCAGATACTGATGGCTAGGAATACAAATAAGTTTGACTATATGGTCTCTACCCTGAAAGAATTCACTGTAACTTTCCTTTCAGTCATGAGTGATTCTGAATCAAGCAAGTGGTTCTTAAGCAACTATATCTAGTGATGCAGAGAACGTGAATGTAATTCCTGGTTGAAAACATAGCTCTTGGGTTAGAAAAACATACAACTGCCTGATCAGGCGGTGGCACAGTGGATAGAGCATTCACCTGGGGGGCTGAGGACCCAGGTTCGAAACCCGAGGTTGCCAGCTTCAGTTCAGGCTTATCTGACTTGAGTGCGGGCTCACCAACTGGAGCACAGGGTCACTGGCTTGAGCATGGGATCATAGACACGGTGCTTCTCATTTCTCTCCCTTCCTGTCTGTCTGTTCCTGTCTGTCTGTCTCTCTCTCTCTTGCTAAAAAAGGAAAGAAAGAAAGAAAAAAAGAACATACAACTCATCTAAAGAGACAAGACTCAAGCATAAAATATCATAAAAGAACAAGTTAAGTATGAGAAGGTATAAATGGTAGGCAACCAGGATCAAGAGAGAATACTGGGGGCCAGAAGGTCCAGGAAGGCTTCATTAACCAGGGGACAGAGAGCAAGCTGTCCTCATCAGCACAGTTACTAGGTCTTCATCAACAGCAGGCAGTCCTCTTAGCTGGTAAAATGATGCTGCTGCTAAAGAGATTGAAACATGACACAGAGATCCATAATCAGAGCCTCATGGAATGGAATCGGTCTCACACAAGACAGCAGGATGTAGTGAGAGCAGAGTCAGAGACACCAGGCCTCAGTGACTGCTGTCTGTGAAATCCTGGCTCAATTACTCTCTCCGAAATAAACAAATGTTTGTGGATAAGTGAAATAAGTAGAAATTAGATTACCATGCTCTAAGTCAGGTACAGCTTTATGGACAGCAAAACCACTTTCTGCCCTAGAAAGAGAAAATGCCTAGGAAATGAAAAGGGGGTTACTATTAATTTATGTCATCTAGGGATGCCAAAACAGAATAGGCCATGCCTTTTGGGAAAACTTACTGGAGGCCTCCATTTAGATCCAGAGCTGTCTCAATGGAATACCTGCAAGACTGCAAGATCCATGGAGTTCACACAAGCACACACATGGGATGTTCAGGAATGTAATTCAAAAATCAACTCTTGCCTGACCAGGTGGTGGCACAGTGGATAGAGCATCGGACTGGGATGCAGAGGACCCAGGTTTGAGACCCTGAGGCTGCCAGCTTGAGTGCAGGCTCATCTGGTTTGAGCAAAGCTCACCAGCTTGGACCCAAGGTCCCTGGCTCGAGCAAGGGGTTACTCGGTCTGCTGTAGCCCCACGGTCAAGGCACATATGAGAGGATAATCAATGAACAACTAAGGTGTCACAACAAAAAAAAACTAATGATTGATGCTTCTCATCTCTCTTCGTTCCTGTCTGTCTGTCCCTATCTATCCCTCTCTCTGACTCTGTAAAAAAAAAAAAAAATCACCTACTATGTGTCATATACTAGGATAGGCAACAAAGATACGGAGATGAAAAAGACACCATTTCTGCACCCCTGCGAGTTCATAAGCACTTGAATGATCCTGTTCTAACATAATGCTAGAAGCCCTTCTCTCTACTATTAGACAGCACAGACTTTAACCCCTGAAACCAGCCTGGTCCTGCTTTCTCTCACTTAACAGCCCTTTAAAATACTAGAATATAGAGATTCACCAACTCTCTTGAGCATTATTACAGCATTCACCCATCCCCAAAACAGTCCAACTGGACTGCTCTTCCCCCAAAATACTTCAGATTCTCCTATGTCTAGCCTTTTATTTCAAAAAGACCTTTATTTTCCCAAAACCATCTCTACACATCCCTGACCACCTATCTAAAACAACATCCACCAGATCTATCCCCCTTAACCTCCTAAATTTTCTTCATAGCATTTACTGATGACCTGAAACTACATTATTTTAATAGTTTATTAACTTGTTATCTATATGCCTGGTTGGAATGTAAGCTATGTCCCCAGCACCTACCACAGTGCCAAGATGCAGGAGAAATTCTATTTTTTTTCCATATCTTAAAAAAAAATTTTTTTTATTTAGACAATTAATTTTAACAGGGCGACATTGATCAATTAGAGTACATAGATTCAGAGAAAACATCTCCAGATCATTTTGATAATTGATTATGTTGTATAACCATCACCCAAAGTCAAATTGTCCTCTGCCACCTTTTATTTGGTTTCTTTATGCCCCTCCCCTCCCCATCCCTTTCCTCTCCTTCCTCTCCCCCTGGTAACCACTGCACTCTTATCTATGTCCATGAGTCTTAATTTTGTGTTCCACCTATATATGGAATCATACAGTTCTTAGTTTTTTCTGATTTACTTATTTCACTCAGTATAATGTTATCAAGGTCCATCCATGTTGTTGTAAATGATCCTATGTCATCATTTCTTATGGCTGAGTAGTATATTCTGTAGTATATATGTACCACATCTTCTTTATCCTATCTTCTATTGAAGGGCTTTTTGGTTGTTTCCATGTCTTGGCCACTGTGAACAGTGCTGCAATGAACATGGGGCTGCATGTGTCTTTTTTTTTTTTTTTTTTTGTATTTTTCTGAAGCTGGAAACGGGGAAAGACAGTCAGACAGACTCCCGCATGTGCCCGATCGGGATCCACCCGGCACACCCACCAGGGGGCGATGCTCTGCCCACCAGGGGGTGACGCTCTACCCCTCTGGGGTGTCGCTCTGTTGCAACCAGAGCCACTCTAGCGCCTGGGGCAGAGGCCAAGGAGCCATCCCCAGCGCCCGGGCCATCTTTGCTCCAATGGAGCCTCGGCTGCGGGAGGGGAAGAGAGAGACAGAGAGGAAGGAGAGGGGGAGGGGTGGAGAGGCAGATGGGCACCTCTCCTGTGTGCCCTGGCCGGGAATCGAACCCGGGACTTCTGCACGCCAGGCCAACGCTCTACCACTGAGCCAACCAGCCAAGGCCCTGCATGTGTCTTTACGTACCAATAATTTTGAGTTTGGGGGGTATATACCCAGTAGAGGGATTGCTGGGTCATATGATAATCCTATTCTTGATTTTTTGAGGAACCACCATACTATCTTCCATGATGGTTGTACTACTTTACATTCCCACCAACAGTGAATGAGGGTTCCTTTTTCTCTACAACCTCTCCAACACTTGTTATTACCTGTCTTGTTGATAATAGCTAATATAATAGGTGTGAGGTGGTATCTCATTGTAGTTTTGACTTGCATTTCTCTAACAGCTAGTGAAGATGAGCCTCATTTCATATATCTGTTGGCCATTTGTATTTCTTCCTGGGAGAAGTGTCTGTTCATGTCCTCTTCCTATTTTTTTATTGGATTGTTTGCTTGTTTGTTGTTGAGTTTTGTGAGTTCTTTGTATATTTTGGATATTAGGCCCTTATCAGAGCTGTTGTTTGAAAATATCATCTCCCATTTAGTTGGCTGTCTGTTTTGTTGTCAGTTTCTTTTGCTGTGCAAAAGCTTCTTAGTCTGATGTAGTCACATTCATTTATCTTTGCCTTCACTTCCCTTGCCTTTGGAGTCAAATTCATAAAATGCTCTTTATGGCCAAGGTCCATGAGTTTAGTACCTATGTTTTGTTCTATGTAATTTATTGTTTTAGATCTTAGAGTTAGGTCTTTAATTCATTTTGAATTAATTTTGGTACAAGGGGACAAACTGAAGTTGAGTGTCATTCTTTTGCACGTGGCTCTTGTTTTCCCAGCACCATTTATTAAAGAGGCTTTCTTTTCTCCATTGGGTGTTTTTGGCTCCTTTATCAAAGATGATTTGACCATATATATGTGGTTTTATTTCTGGGCTCTCTATTCTGTTCCATTGGTCTGAATATCTATTTTTCTGCTAATAACATGCTGTTTTGATTATCGTAGCTCTATAATATAATTTGAAGTCAGGTATTGTAATGTCCCTAGCTTCGTTCTTTTTCCTTAGGATTGCTTTGGATATTTGGGGTTTTTTATAGTTCCATATAAACCTGATGATTTTTTTTATCCATTTCTTTAAAAAACGACATTGGAATTTTGATGGGAATTGCTATTAAATTTGTATATTGCTTTGGGTAATATGGTCATTTTGACTATATTATTCCTATCCAAGAACAAGGAATATTTTTCCATTTCATTGTATCTTTTTCAATTTCCCTTAACAATGCTTTATAGTTTGCATTATATAGGTCTTTACAGTCTTTGTTATGTTTATTCCTAGGTATTTTTTGTTTGTTGTGTGCAACCATAAAAGGGATTATTTTTTTGAGTTCATTTTCTGATGTTTCATTGTTGGCATAAAGGAAGGCAATAGACTTCTATATATTAATTTTGTATCCTGCGACCTTACTGTATTGGTTTATTGTTTCTAATAGTCTTTTTGTGGAGTCTGGGGTTTTTGACATACAGAATCATATTGCAAAAAGTGAAACCTTTACTTCTTCTTTCCCAATATAAATGCCTTTTATTTCTTTCTCTTGTTGGATTGCTCTGGCTAGAACTTTCAGTACTACATTAAATAAGAGTGGAGAGAGTGGGCAGCCTTGTCTTGTTCCTGATTTTAGAGGAAAACTTTTCAGTTTTTTGCCATTTAGCATGATGTTGGCTGATGGTTTGTCATAAATGACCTTTATTATGTTGAGATATTTTACTTCTATATCCATTTTGTTGAGTGTTTTAAACATGAAATGATGTATTTTGTTGAATGCCTTTTCTGCATCTATTTATAGGATCATATGGTTTTTGTTCTTTGTTTTGTTGATATGGTGTATTACATTAACTGTTTTACATATGTTGAATCATCCTTATGATTCCTGGATGAATCCCACTTGATTATGATAAATTATTTTTTTAATGTGTTGTTGTATTCGATTTGCTAGTATTTTGTTTAGGATTTTAGCATCTGTATTCATTAGAGATATTGGTCTGTAGTTTGTTTGTTTTTTCGTGTTGTCCTTGCCAGGTTTTGGTATGAGGGTTTTGTTCGCCTCATAAAATGTGTTTGGAAATATTCCTTCTTCTTCAATTTTTTGGAAGACTTTGAGTAGAATAGGAACCAAGTCTTCTTTGAATATTTGAAAGAATTCACTAGTATAGTCGTCTGGCCCTGGACTTTTATTTTTTGGGAGGATTTTGATAGTTGTTTCTATTTCCTCCCTGCTTATGGGTCTGTTAACTGAGTCATGAAGAAATAGCCTAAACCCCTGGTCAGCAAACTGCAGCTCGTAAGCCACATGCAGCTCTTTGGCCCCTTGAGTGTGGCGCTTCCATAAAATACCACATGCGGGCACTACCTCAATAAGAAATGTACCTACCTATTGAACACATAGTTTAAGTTTAAAAAATCTGGCTCTCAAAAGAAATTTCCATCGTTGTACTGTTGATATTTGGTTCTGTTGACTAGTGAGTTTGCCAACCACTGGTCTAGGAAGATTGTATTGTTCTAGAAATATATCCATTTCTTCTAGATTGTTAAATTTGGTGGCATATAGTTTTTCATAGTATTCTATGATAATTCTTTGTATATCAATGATATCTGTGGTGATTTCTCCTCTTTCATTCATTATTGATTTTGTTTATATGAGTCCTTTCTCTTTTTTCCTTAGTGAGTCTTGCCAAAGGTTTGTCAATTTTGTTGATATTTTCAAAGAACCAGCTCCTTGTTTTATTGATTTTTTCTATAGTTTTTCTGTTCCTATTTCATTTATTTCTGCTCTGATTTTTATTATTTCCTTTCTTCTGCTGGTTTTGGGTTGCCTTTGTTCTTCTTTTTCTAGTTCCTTAAGATGTGATGTTAAGTTGTTTACTTAGGCTCTCTCTTGTTTGTTCATATAAGCCTATAGTGATATGAACTTCCTTCTTATTACTGCTTTTGCTGCATCCGAGAGATTCTGTTGTATTGTCATTTTTGTTTGTCTGTATCTTTTGATCTCTGCTTTTATTTCTTCTTTGATTCACTCATTTTTTAGAAGTATGTTGTTTAATTTCCACATTTTGAGGGGTTGTTTACTTCCTTTTTGCAGTTGAATTCTAGTTTCAAATCATAGTCAGAGAATATGTCTGGTATAATTTCAATCTTTCTGAATTTGTTGATGTTGGTTTTGTGGCCCAACATATGGTCAATTCTTGAGAATGTTCCATGTACACTGAGAAAAATGTATATTCTGGCATTTTGGGATGAAATGTCCTGTAGATGTCTATCCATTTAAGGCCCATATTTCTTTATTTGTTTTCTGTTTGGAAAACGATCTAGAGCTGTCAGTGTTGTACTGAGATCTCCAAGTATGACTGTACTTTTGTTGGTTATTTTTAGATCAGTTAGTAGATGTCTTCCATACTTTGGTGCTCCTTGGTTTGGTGCACATATATTAAAAAATGTTAAGTCTTCTTGATTCAATATCCCCTTTATCATTATGAAAGGACTATTTTTGTCTCTGATTACTTTTGCTGTCTTGTAGTCAGCATTGTTAGATATAAGTTTTATTGATTTTTTCTATAGTTTTTCTGTTCCTATTTCATTTATTTCTGCTCTGATTTTTATTACGCCTGCTTTTCTTTGGATATTATTTGCTTGGAG
The DNA here is from genome assembly GCF_036850995.1 of Saccopteryx leptura. Classification (NCBI taxonomy): domain Eukaryota; kingdom Metazoa; phylum Chordata; class Mammalia; order Chiroptera; family Emballonuridae; genus Saccopteryx; species Saccopteryx leptura. The sequence continues at coordinate 124,210,513 of NC_089505.1, read as the reverse complement.
AATCATTTTCCAAACTTTCACTTTGAATTTGTTTTTATTCTTGTAGCTTAGTTGTGTTTCTTGAAGGCAGCATACGGTTGGATTTTTTTTGATCCACTCTGCTATGCTATGTCTTTTTATTGGTGAGTTCAATCCATTTACATTTAATATAATTATTGACACTTGAGGGTTTCCTATTGCCATTTTATATATTGCTTTCTGATAGCTCTGTATCTTGTTTGGTTCTTCTCTTTTGTTTTTCTGTCATTTGTTTTTCTTTGGTTGTATTTCATACTTCTTTCCTCTGTTTCTTCTTTTTTTTAGCCATATGTTTCTGTAGTAGTATTTTCAAGGGTGGTTACCATTTGGTAATAATAAGGCTATATATATACACCATATTCATTGTAGTACATTATCTCATGAGTGCTTCTTCACTACATCCTCCTTTGCTACTGTTAATCTTCGTCCTCTCCCCCCATTTTTTTTGTTGTCACAGATTAATCTTGTTTTTATTGTGACCTTGTTGGAGCATTTATTTGTAATTTTGTTTTGTTCTTTGTATCTGGTCAGATAACCCCCTTTAGTATTTCCTGAAGTGGGGTTTTCTGGTGATAAATTCCTTCATCTTTTCTATATCTGTGAATGTTTTTATTTCCCCTTCATATTTGAAGGATAGCTTTGATGAATATAGTATTCTTGCCTGGAAGTTCCTCTCTTTCAGTACTTTAAATATTGGGGCCCACTCTCTTCTGGCTTGTACAGTTTCTGCTGAGAAATCTGATGATAGCCTAATGGGCCTTCCTTTATATGCTGTATTCTTCTTTTCCCTGCTGCCATAGGATGTTTCCTTTGTCATTTGTGATAATTTCATTACAATGTGTCTTGGAGTAGGTCTGTTTGGGTTAAGGTAACTCAGTGTTCTGTTTGCTTCTTGAATTTGAGGCTCTAATTCTTTCCACAGGTTTGGGAAGTTCTCATTGATTACTTTTTGAATATGTTCTCCATTCCACTTTCTCTCTCTTCTCCTTCTGATATACCTATTATTCTTATGTTGCTCTTTCTGATGAAGTCAGACAATTCCTGTAGGGCTTTCTCATTTTTTTAAATTTGTGAGTCTCTCTCCTATTCTCTCTGTTTTATCTCTAGTTGCCTGTCTTCTATGTCACTAATTCTCTCCTCTATCTGGCCTGTTCTATTAGCTAAGCTTGTTACCTTGTTTTTCAGTTCATATATTGAGTTTTTCATCTCTTTTTAGTTCCTTTTTATAGTTTCAATTTCCTTGGTGAAGTATTCTTTTTGTTCATTGAATTGTTTTTTGAGCTCTCTAAATTGCCTTTCCATGCTTTTTTGTATTTCCCTGAGTATTTTTAGGACTTCAATTTTGAATTCTGTCATTTAACTCCAAGGTTTCCAAGCAATTGAAATTTTTTTCTAGAGATTTTTCATCATCTATCTGAACTACATCTCTGTCTTTTGTATCCATGATATTTGCTTTCTTTTTCCTTATTAGCATTTGAAAGTGGTATTATTAATAACAGTAATAAGAGATAATTAAAATAAAAAATTGAAAAGATACAGTGAAAAAATTAAAACTCTATAATGATAAGTGGAACAAAAACTATAGAGAACAGGGAACAGGAACTGAGTGAAAATGACAAAGAGATAATAAATTAAGTCAAAAACACGCAAAATGCCACAAAGAAAGATATGAACTCAAAATAAAATAATTTGTTGATAAATGACGATTGAATGAGAGAAAAAGGAAAAAAAAGTTAAGGTTTTTGAAATGTACAAAAATAAGAATGAAAGATGTAACAAGTATGGATAATGAAGTTTAAAAGGAAAGGAAAGAATAAAAAAGAAAGAAGATAAAATGACCAAAGTGAGAAAAAAAGTTATAAAAAATGTACTTTTTTCCTGGTTTTGAGAGGTAGCTTCTTCCTCTTTTTTTTTGGCAGGTGGTGCTATACTACAGGTTTTGCCCCTGTGGGTCCCTTGAGCAGAGGTTTGCTGTTGTGTTGCTATGGCAATGACGTATGCTGGGCCTCAGTCCCATTGCTGGGTGGGGCTTGTTAGGGCTTGGAAACTCTAATAATGGGAGTTTAGGTTAGTTTTCCAGGTGCCTCTCCCATGTCTCTCCCACCTGAGCTAGCAGCCTGGGGACTTAGCTGTGAGGTTCACCCTCCCCACTGTTTGTAGAGCAAGAGGCTTTAAGAGCAGCCAGGTCCTTCTTCCAGTACCGCTCAAAGCACAGTTCTGGGTAAGGCTGTGCCAACTAGAGCTGCCAGCGGGAGCAGGCAGGGCTGGGAGCCAATTGCAGATCTGGCACCTTTCTAAGGGCTGGCAGACAGGTCTAGCATGTCTCAACATGTTGTGGGCTGGAAGCTGATTGCAGATCAAGTTTCTAAGGGCCCCCAGGCAAGTCTAGAATGCCTCAGCACTCTGCAGGTCTAATCTCCACAGGCTTCTCTCTTGTGCACTGTTTGGTAGCCCACAGCAAGCTGCATGCATGCCCAGCCCCCATGCCTTCAGCTGTGCACATGGAGGCTTGCACCTACCCACTTAGGCAGACAGTGCCTGTGATCTCAGTCAGAGCCGGGAATGCAGTCCCACAGAGGAGCCCGCCCAGACAATCTCAGGCTCAGGGATCCCGGCCCTTGTGCACTTCCCATGCTGTTGGTTGGGGAGCCGGGACCACACCAAGATGCTGACTACAGCTCACGCAGATGTCCACTGCTGATAATCTCAGACTAATCCCTCCAGCCCGCGAGTGCATGCACCCAGGCCAGACGTGCCAGGTGGAGCCACTTACACACCGCTCACGATCACGGACCTGGGAGCACACAAAGCTGCTAGCACTGACTTCTGGTCACCCTGCACCGGCAAACTCTGTCAGAGCCTGCCACCTGTGCTTGCCCCCTCATCCACGATCTGAGGCTGAGCCAGCCTGCTCTCTCCTCTGCTTGATCATCCATCCTAACCCAGCTTCTTCCTGCTGCCCCAAATCCTCCATTTCTCTCTGTTCCAGATGAAAGTGGCCCTCCCTCAGATCAGTGAGGAAAGTGAAGTACTCCGTTCTCCATCTTATTTCCTTCTGAGTGGATTATATATTCAGCCACCTTTTCACCCAGGCATACCTTTGTCTGGTGTGTGTACAGTTCAGGTGCTCCTGAGATTTTTTTCTCTGTTTTTAGTTGTTGAATTTGTTAAAATTTCAAGGGCAGATGTTGGGAGCACCCCTCACAGCGCCATTTCTCTGACGTCACTCGGTACTCTATTTTTGTCAGATAATTAAATGACAGAAGATACAAACTCCATATCACTTTATCATTTTCTGATATACCTGTCCGTTTTAACATGGTAATGTTTATGTGCATACTCATATGCATAAGTATGTCTTCCCTACATGGTTGGAAACTCATTAAGAATCTGTATATGTTTTACCTTTGTATCCTCTGGGTACCCAAGGTAGAGCTTTTCCTTGGTTAAGACCTGTTGAATAAATGAATAATATAGTCACTTCCTCTTCAGGCTTCTTCTCCTTTTTTTTTTTTTTTTTTTGTATTTTTCCAAAGTGAGAAGCGGGGAGGCAGAAGACAGACTCCCATATGCACCTGACCAGGATCCACCCGGCATGCCCACCAGGGGGCAATGCTCTGCCCATCTGGGGCGTTGCTCTGTTGCAACTGGAGCCATTCTGGCACCTGAGGTAGAGGCCATGGAGCCATCCTCAGTGCCAGGGCCAACTTTTGCTCCCATGGAGCCTTGGCTGCAGGAGGGGAAGAGAGAGACAGAGAGAAAGGAGAGGGGGTAGGGTGGAGAAGCAGATGGGCACTTCTCCTGTGTGCCCTGGCCAGGAATTGAACCCAGGACTTCCACACAATGGGCTAACACTCTACCACTGAGCTCACCAGCCAGGGCCCTCTTCAGGCTTCTTAATTTGGTCTTTGTCGAAACTCCCTCAATGTTCAGAATTATGAACATATTTGGTTGGTAACATGAAACCATACAGAGCCTTTATAACCACATTTTTACTGCTTCTTTTTAACAACTAATTACTTGACTACCACATTTAAAGGTTATTTTTCCCCATCCATCAACCTCTTACTTGATTGCACTTTTGCAAATACCCATCAATTTGGGGAGGAGGGGTAAAATATGAATAAAATCTTTAAAAATGTGCTCTTTTAGAGTGCACAATCTCTGCTTGCTGTGGGTTCAAACTATTTTTATCAGGTGATACTGTGATATTCCTTTTCAACATATGATATTCACTCTTTCAAGCTGTTCAGTGCTGTTCTATTTGGTTTCATGTTACATCAATGAGACGATTTGAAGGCAAAGGAAAAATGGGACATGCTATATTTAGTAGCACCACTAAAACCCTAAATAAAAAAACTCAAATTTCCTGAGCTCCTTGGCTACCCAATCTATATCCAGGACCCTACCTACTACCCAAGATTAAAGCCAAATGAGAAATGCTTTCGTCCAGAGAATATTTCTCAGATGTTAATTACCGTGTCTCTATTTACAGCAGCTCTAAAACTTTAAGGGGTTAAAAGTCATACATAAAGGTCACATAAGGGCCTAACAATTACTACATGTATTTCGTATTTTCATAGCATTTTTACTAGGAATTATCAGTCTAACTATATTTTAAAATAACACATCTGGTTACACATCTGCGTATGCTAAGTTTGAGGTGGTCACATGACAACTATGACACATTGGCTGACAAGCAACTAGACATAGAAAAACAAAGCTCTGGGAGGTTTAGGCTGGAGTATCAATATCTCTACATAAAACTGGACCATGAAACCATGAAAGTAAATAACACGAGCCTTGAAGAGTCAGAACAGCAGTAGGCTGAGGAGGAAACCTTACTGCTCACATGTTAGAAATCAATGTTGCCGGAAGAGTAAGAAAAGGTTTCGATAGAAATATGTGCCTGGTATGGTATCTAGCACCTGATAAAGGCTCAAAAATATTCAACCCACAGTCTCATTATAAGACTCACTGATTATAGGAAAAGGTCCTTGTGCTCTGTAAACCATAGCACAGGGTTTGTTTCCTTCTTTCCAGAAGAAATGTACGAGTGGTGTGGTAGAGCAATTGCAAAATTGGCCACAATCTTTACAATTCCTTGTAGCCATGTCCTTTCAATGTGACTTTGCAGATTTTCTTAAATAGAAATGTACTCCATTTTCCATGCCTATATCTGGGCTGGCCTTGGGACTTACTTTGACCAAAAGCACACAGTGCGAATCCCACTCTACCAGCTAGTTCTTGCTTACTCTTTCATTTTCTTGGTAACCTGCCCAACTGTTATGTGAACAAACTCTCATTGTCCTTGTAGATGAAGAAAGACCACATGGAAAACAGCCATGTGAGTCCAGTTAAAGCCATGCTAGAAGAGCCTATAGCCAGTTGGTCAAGACCACACATGCAAGAGAGCCCAAAGTCAAAAGAGTTGCCTACCTTCCCTAGAGCTGACTGCAAATGTATGAATGAGTCCTACATTCAAAAGTACTGCCCAGCTGACTTGCATATTCATTCATCAGCAATAATAAACACTCACTATTTTAAACCACTGAGTTTTAGAGTATTAGTTATAATATATATAGTTATAGGTAACTGATGCAAACAAGTAGCAACAAATGAACTAGCCTAACAGGGGCCTTACTATATGTGTGGCACTGTACTAATAAACACTTTACAGGAGTTATTTCATTTCCTTCTTATAATAACTTTGTGCAGTAAATATTGTTCCCATTTTAAAGACTATAAAATTGAGGTGCATGGAGTTTATTCATTTGCCCAATGATGCATAACTAGCAAGCAGTGGTGGCCAAAATTCAAATCAGGCAAACTCCAGGGTAGCAATTAAGCCAACAAATAAGAAATTTATTCCAGTCTTTTGTAGGATAAAAAACATCTGTTTTAAGCTTACTCTGCACTTCTGATTGTTCCAAGTTAAAAGGTCATTTCTACTAAGAATGACAATAAGGAAAGTGACTTCATGTGTTGATACCTTATCTTATGTGATCCTTACAACAACCTGTGAAGTTCATATCATCACCTTTGTTGTTTAGAGTAGAGGGGGAAAATCTAAAGGGGAAGGCTCAGAGAGGCTAGCCCACCTCTCTAAGTCGCAGAGCCTGTGAGCAGTCCATAGGGCTGTACCTCTGGAGTCCATGCCCATGGTGCCTGGCTGCTCTTCTAAACCACCTCCAGTTGTCCATTCCTTCCTGCAACTCAATCACCAATCAACTGTTTCACGTAGTAAACATATATCAAATATCTCCAAGTCTCCAGTCATAAGACTGGCCCTTGAGGAGGCTTCAAAGCAGTTAAATCAATGTTTGCTGCCCTCAAGGAACTTGAAATTAGTTGGAGATGCAAGGCATGCCATTAGGCCTCAGCTAGGCAAGCCATTAGGCAATAGGCACATAGACAAGTAGAAGGAAGGCCAGAAAACACCATTTAAGGTGCATATGATATGGTAAGACAGAGGGTTCCTATGAGAATATAGAGCAACTGTGGCCAGCTTAGTTTGGGGAGGTCAGAGGACATGACAAGCACCCTGGACAGTATAATGGTATGGCCCAGGGGATAAGAGGAAGGATGGTCCACACCAGGAATAGAGGAGGTGAGGAATAGTACAAATTGGGTTCCTTTCCTCTAGACCAGGGGTCTCAAACTCGTGGCCCACGGGCCGCATGCGGCCCGCCGAACAATTTTGTGCGGCCCACAGACTAATCCATGAAGTTCAAAATATTTTGGATAAAATTAAGTAAGCCTAGGGGCCTACTTGTATTTTTCATTTCTCTAGCATCCTAGCTAGATATTAGCTTAGTTAACAGCAGTTGTGATGCGAACTACAGTTTCTGGTCGTTTTGTGACACTGAGTAAACTGCATGTATGATTGTGCTTGTTGTACTGATTTTTTTTTGTTTTCAACTGCAGTGAGAAAAGTGTTGCATAACAGTTGCCTTTTGTAGACCTAGTGCGGCCCGCCGAACGGCTGTGATCTTGCTCTGCAGCCCACATGCTGAGTTGAGTTTGAGACCCCTGCTCTAGACTCTCAGGGCACCCTACACATATCTCATTATTGCACTAAGAGCAAAGATTGAAACCATCTGCTAACTTTCCTTGTTTTCTGCATTAGAGTATGGGCTCAGTGGGATCAGAGACTGTATTATTCATCCCTGTACTCCTAGAACCCAGCAGAGTTTCTGCGATACAATGGATACTTAATTGAATGCATAAGAACTTTAGCCTGGGGAGGTAACACACCATAATGGCTAAGGGCGTGATTAATAGCACTGAAACTCATTTTGCTGTAAGACCTTGACCTACTTGTCCTTGCCTCAGTTTCCTCTTCTGTAAAATGATGATAATATTAGTACCAACCTATATCAGTTGGATCCCCCAAGAAGAAGACACTGAGACAGAGTTAGGAATATAAGAGATTTATCAGTTTACAGGGGGTCCTCGGGTTATGACACAGTTTCATTCCTATGACAATGATGTAGCCTAAATTTTGGTATAATTTGAAACACACCCTAGCCTAAGTTACTTATCTATCCTAACACAGTTGTAAAATCATAATCTAGAACATAAAAACACAACTAAGCCACAGAAAAAAGAAAAGGATATAAATATTCTGTACTGTACACTGTACTATAATAACAGAAGAAATGACAAAAAAATGAATGTAAAAAAAAAATTCCTGCCTGACCTGTGGTGGCTCAGTGGATAAAGCGTCAACCTGGAAATGCTGAGGTCGCCGGTTCAAAACCCTGGGCTTGCCTGGTCAAGGCACATATGGGAGTTGATGCTTCCAGCTCCTCCCCCCTTCTCTCTCTCTGTCTCTCCTCTCTCTCTGACTCTCCGTCTCCTCTCTAAAATGAATAAATAAAAAAATAAATAAAATAAAAAAAGAAATTAGAACCATCTTTAAAAAAAAAATTCCTTACCTTTATTCCCATGGTTGGCTTGCACACTGAAAGGGGCATTGCAAGGTAGGAGACAGCAACCAATTAGGAAGAGGAATCTGGAGAGGCAGACGAACCTGCAGAAGGTGCTGGAGCTACTGGGTCAGGTAAATCAGGATTGCCTAAGGACCATGTGGGAGACGCTGGAGATGATTCTACCTGTACTACAGGTGTTTCATCTCGAGAAGCAGCTGATGTAGAGGGGTACAGAATCTGTTGCAGGCCTCTCTACCTTCTTAAAGAATTGTTCTAGGCTAGTGTGGAAAGTTGATGACTTCTTCTCTTCCAAAATCTGCCTTTAGCATTGCAAGGCATCCATAACAACTCTGTACACCTTACTGAATCAGTCATTGCTGGGGTCCTCAGCCTGAAATTTTGCCAACCCATCTTCTACCATAGAACAACCTTCTGCCAAACCCTTGGTAGTAAATCTCTTGGGTTCTGGGGTTTCTATTTCTTTCTCTTCCATCAGCTGCTTCTCCAGATGAATGAGGTCCCCAGCAGACAGCTCCTCTCCTCATGATACCAGTAGCCCTGACTTTCGTTTTTGGAGCCATGATAAGGACCAAAAAGTCACCAAATAAAGCAACACAAACAGAACACTTGTGCTTTTAACAATCCCAAATGGCGTAGGTAAGCTACTGGGGATGCCAACTCCCTCGCTCATAGCCTGCGTTACTGCATATTCTTCCATCACACGCAACCAAACTAGTTCGCCATGTAGTCGGTAAGCATGATGCTAACAGTGTAAGTAGAAACACTCATGTCTCAATTTTTTTAAGTTTTTATGGGAGTGACCATCGTAAACTCGAAACATTGTATGTCAAGACTGTCATAACTCGAGGACCCCTGTACTTGTAAAGACATGTTCATAACAGCATTATTCACAATAGCCAAGAGGTGGACACAGCTTGAAAGTCCATCAGTGGAAGAATGGATAAATGAATTGCTGTATCTATATATAATGAAAAGACACACCACAGAATCAACAGTTCAAATGCCATAGAAATGTTTGCCTGAAATCTATGTACTCTTATTGATCAATGTCACCCCATTAAATTTAATTTTCTAAATAAAATTTTTAGCCCTGGCCGGTTGGCTCAGCGGTAGAGCATCGGCCTAGCGTGCGGAGGACCCGGGTTCGATTCCCGCCAGGGCACACAGGAGAAGCGCCCATTTGCTTCTCCACCCCTCCGCCGCGCTTTCCTCTCTCTCTCTCTTCCTCTCCCGCAGCCAAGGCTCTATTGGAGCAAAGATGGCCCGGGTGCTGGGGATGGCTCTGTGGCCTCTGCCTCAGGCGCTGGAGTGGCTCTGGTCGCAACATGGCGACGCCCAGGATGGGCAAAGCATCGCCCCCTGGTGGGCAGAGCGTCGCCCCCTGGTGGGCGTGCCGGGTGCGCCCGGTCGGGCGCATGCAGGAGTCTGTCTGACTGTCTCTCCCTGTTTCAGCTTCAGAAAAATGGAAAAAAAAATAAAAATAAAAAAAAAATAAAATTTTTAAAAAGAGAAGAGGATGAAATTCTGATACATGCCAAAATGTGGATAAACCTCTAAAATACACTTAGTGAAAGAAGCCAGACAAAAGAATGTGACATTATGTGATCCCATTTATATTTATATAAAATATCCAGAACAGATAAATCCAGAGTCAGAAGTCATATTGATGGTTGCCGGGGCTGGGAAGGGGGGAAATGGGGAGAAATGCTTAATGAATAAGAGGTTTTACTTTGGAGTGATCTGAATGTTTTGGAACTAGATAGAGCTGGTGGTGGCACAACATTGTGAATGTATTAATGTCACTAAATTTTCACTCAAAAATGGTTAATTTTATGTAAATTTCACCTGACTGTGTTATTTTAAAAAACCCACCACTATCCTGTCATGCAAAATTGAAATAAAAGTTATTGTGCTCCCTGAAGTTTGCCTGTCATATATCATTCTGTGCAATTAAAAACAGAACGAATTGTCAAATCTCTTTAAATATGATAGATCCCAGAATTTCAGAGTTCAGAGAAATTGGTATGACCTTTTCATGTGTCATCAAGGACTGTCATTTAGGCATCTGACATCTATATGTCAATAGCATTACTTCCAATAGAAAGCTGTATGACTTTCCACAATACATAATCAAGTTTAAAAAGTGTATCCACATTCCTTTTCTCCCTTCAGCAGGTCAGAGTACATTAGTGTGTCCCATTAAGGAATGGGACTTTGTAATTAAGGAATCACTTTGTAATTAAGTCAGAGCACTAGTGGGGCCAGGACCAGGTCCAGGTAGTGGCTTAGGACTTTGTGAAGAATCCCTTGCTATTGCCATGTGGAGGAGGGCCTGGGCAGGCTGCATCTGAGAATATGCTGGACTGGGCCCTCTTCTGACTACTGCACTGCCACCAGCATGATCCCACTTGCAGTAGTATACTGCCACTGTCATGGCCGAGTCTCAAACAGGTCTCAGAATACAGTAGTACTGTGAGCTAACGTTTCCACCCCCAGAATCCTAGCCACCTGACAGCTGTGTCACCTCTTCTTGGAGTCTGGCTGGACAAAGGTGTTTGCTTACTTCCTGTGGGCAGATACCCTGAGTGACTTGTAATATTCAAGCATAATTTATGCTCCTCTTTCAAAGTAATTTTTTTTCTTTTTCTCTTGTTGCAGAGAAAATAAACAAACAATATTTAATATCCAGCAGGTCATTTCTATACATTAAAAAAAACAAAACAACTGAATAACCAAATGAAGAAAAAAACCTCAATATTCCTTGATAGCTTTTGAGATTGTACTGTCAATCCTAAAATATCAAAGAGGTCAAGACCACTAGCATAGATTTAGGGCCCCTGTGATACTCTGATTAATTGTTAATGAACAAAAATGATAAAGAAAATCTTCGCATAGTTTCTGTTTTATTTTCTTTCATAAAATTAACTACAAATTTAGTTTTCAAAGTTTGAATCTTACCTGGGCTTGAATAATTGCTCTTTTCCTTGCTATCCTTTTCCATCTGAATATCTCTAAGCAGGGTACGTACTCCCCAGTAGGCTACAGAGACCATCCTCCCCATACTCCATTTATCTTACTCAGGTCCATTTACAATTTGTGTTTCCTGCCGAGCTCCTGCTGTCATTTGAATTTTTAATTTCCAACACAGACTCAAGTTTTGAAGTTATATGTAGTGTACAGACAATTTTCTGTCATACCAAATACTTTAATGGTACTACTAAGTTTCGGACACTGTTTCAAGTATTTTATTTATACTAGCTAATGGGAGCTTCATAACCCCATCAGGTAGTGTAGCCATCGTGCAGGTGTGCCGTTCAGTACTTCCTTCAAGAGAGAATTCAACTTTACCTGTAAGGAGTGCAGTTTGATTACAGCCTCCAGCTGCAGCACCGTTAGGCCATGCTTTCCCTGGACAGCCCCAGGGAATGACTGAGCACAGTGGGGATACTGTGGCCTGACCATATCTGCCCAGTGTGGGGCCTCCTTCTAGGAAATCTTTGTTCCAGAGCTCTGTTTGGGTATGCCAATCTTTTGTCTGATCTGCATCATATCTGAGGCTATTCTTCTCCAGTTCTACTTCCTCCCCAATATGTTCCCATAGTACAGGGGTCCTCAGGTTACGACAGTCTCATCAACATATGACATTTCCAGTTTACAATGCTCACTCCCATAAAAAGTTAAAAAATGAGATGTTAGTGTTGTACTGATGGACTATGTGGGCGAACTAGTTTGGTTGCACGCAGCAGAATACACAGTAACGCGGTCTATGAATGAAGGAGTTGGTGTCCCCCAGCAGCTTACCTACGCCATTTTGGACTGTTAAAAAGCACAAGTGCTCTGTTTGTGTTGCTTTGTTTGGTGACTTTTTGGTCCTTATCATGGCTCCTAAATGAAAGTCAGAGCTACTGGCATCACATGAAGAGGACTTGTCTGCTGAGGACCTCATTCATCTAGAAAAGCAGCTGATGAAAGAGAAAGAAATAGAAACCCCAGAACCCAAGAGATTTACTACCAAGGGTTTGGCAGAAGGGTTCCTATGGTAGAGGATGGTTTGGTAAAATTTCAGGCTGAGGACTCCAGAGCTGACAGATTCAGTGAGGTCTACAGAGTTATTATGGATGCCTTGCAATGCTAGAGGCAGATTTTGGAAGAGAAGAAGTCATCAACCTTCAGACTAGCCTGAAACAGTTCTTTAGGAAGGTAGAGAGGCCTGCAACAAATCCTGCACCCTCTACATCAGCTGCTTCTCGAGATGAAACGCCCGTAGTACAGAAAGAATCATCTACAGTGTCTCCTGCATGTTCCTTAGGTAATCCTGGTTCACCTGACCCAGTATCTCCAGCACCTTCTGCAGGTTCTCCTGCCTCTCCAGCTTCCTCCTCCCAATAGGTCACTCTCTCCCACCTTGCAATGCCCCTTCCAGTGTGCAAGCCAACCGCAGGTATAAAGGTATATTTTTACACTCATTTTTCATCATTTTTTTCTGTTACTATGGTACAGTGTACAGTACAGTATATTTATATCCTTTTCCTTTTTCTGTGGCTTAGTTGTTTTTATGTTCTAGATTATGTTTTTACAACTATATTAGGATAGGTAAGTGACTTAGGCTAGATGTGTTTCGAATTATACCAAAATTCGGGTTACGTCACTGTCGTAGAAATGGAACTGTGTTGTAACCTGAGGGCCCCCTGTACTTGAATATTGCTTTTCAATTCTTTTGGGTATATATCTAGAAGTGAAATTGTAGGTGGAGGGAGTCATTCTATACTTAACTTTTTGAGGAACTGACCTTTCCACAGCGGCTATACTGTACTGTTTTACATTTCCACCAGCAATGGGCAAGAGTTACGTTTTCTCCATATCCTTACCAACACTTGTTATTTTTTGTTGTTGTTTTTAATTATTGAAGCCATACTTGTGTATGTGAAGTGGTATCTCACTGTGGTTTTTATCTGTTTTTCCTTAACAACTAATAATCTTTTCATGTGCTTTTGGCTATTTAAGAAAATATTTTAAACAACAACCAAGGATCCAAATTTAAGTTAATATCCAATTGCATGTGGGCTTCCAGATCCACAACTCACTACGTTTTACTTTAGTATTTTTAAACATTGATTGTAAAATGGGTTTCCATTTCAGAAATCATATTATAAAATCAGGGAAATATGGTGTTTAAGAAAATGTAAGTTTCACAAGGGCAATAATTTTTGCCTATATTGTTGTCCATGTCTGAACAAGCCACATATTAGGTATTCATTAAATGTTATGTAACAAAAGAAATCAGGTTAACCATCTGAACCCAGAATCTGAATGAAGTTGATAAGGTAGAGGGGTGAGTCCAGGATAATTTCTCAATATTCATCTGCATAGGTCCACTGGTGCCATTTATTGTACTAGGTTACTAGGTATAGAAATAACCACACTCAGCTACTGAGTATGGTATTGGCTGATAGTTTGTCATATATGGCCTTTAGTATGTTGAGGTACTTTCCTTTCAAACCCATTTTATTAAGTATTTGAATCATAAATGGATACTGTACCTTACTAAATGCTTTTTCTACATCTATTAATAAGAACATTATTTTTATCTTTTGTTTTATTAATGTGGTGCATTACATTGATCAATTTGCACATGTGGAACCACCCATGTGCCCCTGGAATGAACCCTACTTGATCATGACGTATTATTCTTTTATGTACTGTTGTATTCAATTTGCTACTATTTTGTTTAGGATTTTTGTATCTGTATTCGTCAAAGATACTGGCCTATAGTTTTCTTTTCGTGTTGTCCTTGCCAGGTTTTGGTCTTAGGGTTATGTTGGCCTCTAAAATATGTTAGGAAGTATACCTATTTTTCAATTTTTTGGAAGAGTTTGAGAAGGATATGTAGCAAATCCTCTTTGAATGCTTGGTAGAATTCACTAGTGAAGCCACCCGGTCCTGGACTTCTATTTTTTAGTTTTTGATGGTTGTTCCAATTTTCCTACTGTTAATCAGTCTACTTAGATTTCCAATTCTTCATGACTCATTCTAGGACGGGTATATATTTCTAGGAAGTTATCCATTTCTTCTAGGCGATTTAATTTGATAGCATATAGCCTTCCATAGTATACTAATATGATCCTTGTATATCTGTGGCGTCTGTGGTAACCTCACTTTCTTTTCTGACTTTGCTTATATGAGTCTTTCTCTTTTTTCCTAGTGAGCCTAGTCAGGAATTTTTCAAGTTCTTTAATATTTTCAAAGAACCAGCTCTTTGTTGTATTCATTTTTTGTGTAAAATTCTACCCAGCCATAAGGAAAAATGAAATGCCATTTGTGACAACATGGACGAACCTGGAGAATATTAGCTAAGTGAAATAAATCAGTCAGAAGAAGTTAAGAACCATATGATTTCACTCATATGTGGGATATAAAACTGAAACTCATAGACACAGACAACAGTATGGTGGTTACCTGAGGGAAGGAGGTGAGGAAGTAATAAAGGGAAAAGGGGGCCATGTATATAGTGAGAGAAGATGATTTGACTGTGGGTGGTGGTCACACAATACAATAGACAGATTATGTATCATAGAAACATACACTTAAAAACCTATATAATCTTATTAACCAATGTCACCCCAATAAATTTAATAAAAATAACACTTGTGATAAAGGAATTATCTCAGAATTCTATTAATTCAAAGTTTCACTTTTACTTCTTATTCAATTTTCATGATCCTTTTATACAACCCTATGTAAAAAAAAGTAATAGAAAAGAGATAGGGTGTTCTACAAACATAAGGTAATAATGCTGCTACTTATAAACATTTCTACCTTAATATTCAGTGGTTTGGTTGGTTTTTCTTCTTCTATGTCCTATCCTGTCCTCATCCTTGTAGAGTTTCTCTACATCCCATATATGTCCAATGTTCCACGGTTTTTATTAAAGTTACAGTATTGGCTATACCAATTTGATTTGGCAATTTATTAAGTCTGTTCTCTGGCTTATGAATTAAAGAATGTCTCCCACTGAACAGAACTTATCTAGAAAAGCAAACCATGGTCCACCGTGACTCTATATGACACACCACTTTGTGACTAGAGGACAGATCACTAAATTTTACAATAGTTTATTCTGATCACTTCCTCCCTTGTAGACTGTGCTTCTTCCACAATTAAAGTCAGAAAAAGAATTCAAGCTTACTTTAATTTGGTTTAACAACGTTTTGGTACTTCTTGTCTCTTGAAATTCTTTTATTATAAGAATACCTTACATAATATCATATATACCCCAAAATAGATAATACCCTTGAAGGGGAGAGAAATACTATTTCAATACACAATAAAATTGTTCCATGAAAACTAAAGCTTCTTGAGCTCTGTCCTTCTGTCACATATCTCAAAAAAACATAGCAATTTTACCTCAAATTACAGTATAGCATTACAGTTTGTATCATTTCCCCCTCAAACAGTGATAGCCTCAGTGGACAGGAATGGTTTGTAGTACAAAACTCTTCCTTGTAATACAAACTCGGGATCTGACTTCGATGATTACAGTCACGCACCAGGCACTTTCAGGAACACTAGTCCCAATGACCTGAGGAAGATCCTCAAAACTGCTACTCCAGGTGACCCTTTGTCCAGAAACTCATGCTATGAGAACTAAAAGATCTTTAATATCAGAGAGGTAGGGAAAAGGTGGTCAATCTATCTTTGGAGGTTAGGAGAAAACTAAACTCCCTTCTTTAATTACAGAGCAAGCTAACAGGTCAACCACAGGTATCCAAAGTTTGAGTAAGAAACCAAAGTTGTACAAAGTTTCAGTCAGGCCGCTAGTGGCAAAAACATTTATTCTTTAGGAATTCTCTGGCTGATGGCAGCTCAGAATTTTTGCCTTTTATTTTCCTTGTTCCTACCCTCATTCTACCTTTCTGATATTTTAAATCAGTAGAAACAACTTCAAAACTTTTCTTGCAAAGGTTTTTGGTTGAAGGAGATTCAAACTGAGTCATTTGCTCAATAAACACTTGTTGATTGTCCACTAAGGACAGGGCCCTGGACCAGGCCCCAGGACTCAGGGGATACAATGGTAAGATCCAGTTTCCACTCTTGAGGAGTTGGGCCTCTTTCCTTAAGTCTGGCAGCTCTGCCTGCAAGGCCCAAAAAGCTTCATGGGATGTTTTCCAACAGAAATTTGATTGGTAAGTGGTTCCCTTGACAGATGATGGCCTTGAGGGCAAAGATAGTGATATTGTAGGCACAGAAAACAGAAAACCAAATAGGCAGAAGCAAATGTGAAGCATGTTTGGCTCACTAAAAATAATTTAGTATTGGAGCAAGTGTAGGATTTCAGTGGGAGAAAATAGAGGAGCATGAGTTTAGATATAGCAAGGGCAAGGATAGGTGGAGAATGACAAACCAATAAGCTTAGGATTCATTCTGTGGATAGCTGGGGACAGGAAAATGACAGGGTCAGATCTACATTTTAGAGACAGTGTTTTGTGTAGACCAACTGGAGGGAGAAAGACTGGAAAGTAGAGCAGAATAAAGAGATTCTATAGTAGACCAGTAGAAAGATGAAAAGGGGAAATTATAGAATATTAACTTACTTTCATCACTATAAATAACCAAAAGCAAACAGTTTAAGTGCTTCCAAATTTTGTCTCCATACTTCTCTTATGAAGATATGACATGTTTAGGTATTTATTTGTTTGGAGGAACAGGAAGGGGAATAGTATTTCTTTTTAAAGAGCCCTTTTCTTTATAAAATCCCTTCCATGATTAAGGAAATAATGCTCGATAATACTCCATCATTATACACCAGCTGGGATATGTTCCTTTGGGTTATAATCAAAATTGATTACGCCTCTGAGTCACAAAACCAGGATTCAATTCCCCACTCTGTCATTTATAGATGTCTATCATTGGGCAAGTTGTCCAACTTCTCTAGGCTGTCATCTTTAAAGGTGTGTATCAGTCAGGAAACAGAAAGCAGACTGAAAGAGTAAAACTGAGCTAGGTTTATAAAGAAAATTCATCAAGGGATGATGAGACACTCTGGGACTAGCGATAATGGAGACTCAATACCAACCCTTGGATCTGGAGGAAGGGAGAGGGGGTGAGGGAGAGAGAGAGAGAACTGTAGCTCTGGGATGGATAGGGGCTGTGGCCTCTACACAGCCACTGCTAACCAGCAGCCTAGGAAAAAGGGAGCTGGGGAAAAACACCTGAAACTCACACTTTGTTCTCCCCTCAATATCTGACCAGTGCCAGCATTGGCTGAATCCTTCCATAAGTGAGACCTCACTGATATAAAGGTCAGCTTCCGGGGTCCCAGAAAGAATTAGCAAAAGGCAGAGTAGATCCAGAGGTCAGATGGAAGAGAACCAGTCCAAAATGTAATAATGGTTGTCTAACTCTCACGTAGATTTTCTGTGAGGGTCAAATGAGATATTATATGTAAAAATAACTTAAGAATGATAAACAAAATATACAAATATAATGATTATGAGGTCCATCCTATAAGAAGTAAACAAGAAAGTATAACGCCAATCTATTGTATGATTCTCCTGGGATTGATAGACCTCAAATTTTCAAATCAAGAATATCTTCTATGGTGGAATTTTTATTATCTCTGGTGAAAATTCAAATCATGAAGATAAAAATTACACTGACAAAATAGTTTTTCAGCACCAAACAGTTAAGTCTAACTGAAAAATTAATTCCCTAGTGAGGTCGATGTGACAACGGTCGGGTAGGGTTTAGACACCTACACATCAGCATCTCCTTCTTAGTTTCCTGTGCCTTTCCTTTCCCAACTCCAATTCTACCCTTTGCCATCAGCATAATTAACAACAATTCTAGAATCCTATTTCATTTTATACTGTGGTTCAGGACCAGTTCTTATAAGTACCAATTCACTTGCCAAAGAACATTCAATAAGCATTTGCAAAGTGCCTGTAATGTGCTTAGTATAAAAGTTAAAAGTCTCTCCATTCGTTGGTAGATAATAAGCCATGATAATATTTCTTCAGCATACAAATCTTTTTTTTTTTTCTTTTTTTTGTATTTTTCTGAAGCTGGAAACGGGGAGGCAGTCAGACAGACTCCCGCATGCGCCCGACCGGGATCCACCCGGCACGCCCATCAGGGGGCGATGCTCTGCCCCTCCGGGGCGTCGCTCTGTGGCATCCAGAACCACTCGAGCGCCTGGGGCAGAGGCCAAGGAGCCATCCCCAGCGCTCGGGCCAACTTTTGCTCCAATGGAGCCTTGGCTGCGGGAGGGGAAGAGAGAGACAGAGAGGAAGGAGAGGGGGAGGGGTGGAGAAGCAGATGGGCACCTCTCCTGTGTGCCCTGGCCGGGAATCGAACCTGGGACTTCCGCACGCCAGGCCGACGCTCTACCACTGAGCCAACAGGCCAGGGCCAGCATACAAATCTTATCTTCTGATTTATAATCTTTTTCCATTCTTGTTCATTCTTCTCCAGCCATACTGACCTACATGTACTTGTTATTCATTGAACTCCTCTAGGTACACTCTTGTGTTAGGGCCTTTACTTTGATGGTTCCCTCTGCTTATATTTCAGATAGCCACATGGCTAATATCTTCACCTCTTCCAAGTTTGTTCAAATACCACCTTCTCAATGCCCACTGTATTCAAGACTGCAATTCCCAACCAAGCTCCTAATTCCCTTTATTCTACTCTACTTTCCCTCCCTTAGCACTTATAACCTTCTAACTTCTATATACTGCACTTACTTATTGTGGTTATTTTTGATGTCTACCTTTCCTTGTGCCCCTGTGGACAGGGGTGTTTATTTTGTTCACAAATGTAGCCCAAGCATCTAAAACTTAGACTGGCCCATACTGGACACTCAACAAATATTCATTGAATTAATGAATGAATCAATTGTCCAATCAGTCATGTGAAATCAATTTCAGTATGCTCAATGACATTAGCAAGTTTTGTTAATGGAAAATTTAAAAGTGGAAAACAGAAAACTATGTTGGCGTATTTTAAATCTAATAGCTTCATCTCAACTATAATTTGTTTCAAATGTTTTGCTTGTAGGTGAAAACTCATATAAAGTGATGATTAATCCCCATTATAATTAAATGTAAAAGCTGCAACATTTCTATTAAAGGAAATATAAGATTAAGCATCAAGCTGGTACTATTGATAATAAGTGTTTATAATTAACTTACTGTGGATAACTGTAAACTCTGTCATTACACTAATAAAATGTAAAAATTCCTAAAGCAACTTGGGACTCCATGGCAGCTGTAACGTGAACACTGGCCACTTTGCCAGTTGTTCAGAGGCTGTGCAAATTAGCACAAACTGGGTAGTAACACGTATAATGCATTTGGGAGCCATTTTTGCACAACATACGTTCAGAGGCTTTTTTCTTTCCTTTAGATAAAATATCACATCTTGATGCATGCACAGGTGGAGCCAAGATGAACTTCAAACTGGTAAGGAGAATAAACCCTGAAGTAGGCAGTTTAGGTACATCTCTGAGCAAATTATCACCAGGCTCTGATTGGAGTGAACAAAGCCTGCTTGTGCAGCAAATTTGGATTCCAAAATTCATGGCTTGAATATAATATAATTATTTTGTTGCAGAGATACCTGGAAATTCAAACAAAGAGCTCATATGACAGAACTAGGTATAAAAGCATCAAAGAATTAAACTTTGTTTTTTTTCTCCAGAAATCCCAACCTTCCTATTTCTATCACCCAAGGTGATATACAGTCAGAAAGACAAGGAATCCCTGCACAGCCAGTCGCCTTTCTTAATCCATCAAGGACATGATTTTTAGTGGACCCAGTCACACCTTCAACTCAGCTTGGACAGTGACCTGAACTCTGCTTCAAGGGCAGTCAGTCTCACACGTAAAAGGTGCATGTGTGCATGTGGGTACCTGAGAATATGTTCGGGTTTCTCACTGCAACAGAGAGATTTAGATCCAACGCGAGCTGTTCCAAATCAAGAATTCAAATCTGACTTGTTAGCTTTCTACTAAATACTATGTGTTGTGGGATAAACTATGTCCCCACAAAACTCATATGTTGAGGTCTTAACCTCCTGTACTTCAGAATATCACTGTATTTGGAAATATGGCCTTTAAAGAGGTAGTAATTAAAGTGAAATGAAATCATACGAATGGGCCCTAGTCCAGTATGCAATGTCTTTATATGAAGAGGAGATTAGGGCACAGAAACACAGAGAAAAAAAACATGTGAAAACAGACATAAGTTAGCCATCTACCTACTAAGGAGAGAGGCCTAAGAAAAATCTGCCAGTACCTTGATCTTGGATTTCCAGACTCCGGAAATGTGTGGGACAAGATTTCTATTGTTTCAGCCACCCAGTCTGTGGTATTTGTTATGGAAGCACTAGCAAACTAATACATCATGTATGATTCATCTCATTATATTGCAGCAACAAACCAAGAATGCAATTTTAAAAATCCAGTTTCCAATCACAAGTATGAATGTCAATAGATTCTTCACTTATGCATTATCACGAAGGAATAAATCATTCTATATTAAGTAAAATTTCTGGATAATTGAAACTTGCCTCTTAACAAACGAATTTATATTCTAATCATATCGATGAAAATGTTTCTAAGATGCACCACTATATACTATTCGCCTTTTAAAATAGAGTATACCATAAAGCAACCCTTTTAAAGAATAAAATTAAAATTTCCCGCTAAATCAGCAATTGTTAAGTGCTATAATTTAATTATTTCTTCTACCTAAGATTAAACTTATTTCTTATGTCTTACTTCTGGGTATATAAATCTGAAGAAATCCAAAACACTAATTCAAAAGGATATATGCATCCCTATGTTCATTGCAGCATTATTTGCAATAGCGAAGCTATGGAAGCACCCTATCAAAGTGTCCTTTGATAGATGAATGGATAAAGAAGATGTATTACATATATATAATGAAATATTAGTCACAAAAAAGACTGAAATCTTAACATTCGGGACCACATAGGTGAACCTAGAGGGTATTATTTTAAATGAAATAAGTCAGGCAGGGACACACAAATACCATATAATTTCACTCATAGGTGGAATCTAAAAAATAAAATAAAACAACACACAAAACAGAAACAAATTTACTTTTGTAACAGGTTTGTCCTTCACTCCCACCTCACATTTACTGAAATTTCTAGTTTATCTCTTCTCCAACAAGCCTTCTCATTGGCCATAGGCTGAGAAATTAAGGAACTCAGCACTATGTCTCCAGGCTTGAGGAATCCAAAGGCTTGAGGAAAAGCTCGAGGAGCTCCAATGTGAGTCAACTTAACATACTCCTTGTGACATATATTTTTTGTTTCTCAGACAAGTTTTGCGTCCATTGTTATTTTTTCCTGTATTTCTAAGAGTTAACATTGAAAAGTTCATGAGCACTATGTCTGAATAAGTGAAATTTTATTTTTATAATATTTTATTACTAATTATTGGCTTGTTACCACTTCATAGGCTTACACACACTGTCTTTACTGATTATCATAATTGGTTTACTGTTGATTTCTGACCTCCAAATGAAACATGTTTATGAACATATCAACTTTAATAATAATAGGTAGCGTGTATTAACGTTTACTATGTGCCTGTTACTTATGCTAAAAGCTCTGTAGGTAACTCCCTAACTACCAACAATGTGAAAGCAAGGAAAGGGATGCAAAATCACTATGACCTCTCAGAACCTGTGTTTTCTGGATAGATATACAGGGTGGGGCAAATGTAGGCTTACAGTTGTGAGTACACAAAACATAGTTTATTCTTATATTAGTATTTATTAATTATTGTACTATTTTCCATATGAACAACTGTAAACCTATGTTTGCCCCACCATGTATTATGCAAATGAGCACCCTTGGATAATAAAAAAAATACATTTTAATACAGTTTTTAAAAGCTGCTAGTAAAAACTAATACCACGTGCAAGTTCTTAATTGAATATAATCTTGGCATAAGCCAATCATTCTTCTCCACAGACCATCACTCCTGAAACAAGCCTGAAAAACTAGTGCTCCTTCTCTCTACCTTTCCTATGACCCAACATGAATTTACGAAGATATGTGTATGTGCAGAGGGCTTTCTGGAAGTAAATCACTAGTAACTGCTGGTATATCAACTTCCACATCCCAAAAGACATGTACTTAACACATGTGGAAGTTAACTTTATTCAATTAATTTTGAGGTGTAATTAAATGCACATCTTAAGGGTTCAGTTTGATGAGTTTTGACAAAGGAATACACTCTTGTAGTCAACATCCCAATCAAGATATTGCATATTTCAGTCACCCCAGAGAGTTCCCTTCTGACCCTCTGCAGTCTCTCTTGCCAACTATAAGTACTTATTTTTAAGTAGATATGATAGCAGTAATGGTAAAAGGTACTGTTTATGGATAGTTAACAACAGGAGTATTTACTGAGGGCCCACATGCCAGGCACTGTACATATATGGTATTCCACTTAGTTCCCATGTCAAATGTTGGTATTATCCCCATTGGTCTATTTGAAAGCAAAGGGTGGGGGGAGGTAGAGGAGAACCAATAAATTAATTATGCATGCAAGGTCCTATAACAACTAAGTGGTGGGATTAGACCTGAACCAAAAATATCTAAATTAGAATCCCTCATGCGAAACCATACTACCTCTACACAAATGCTAAGGAGTTTTCTGTTAATTCAAAAAACACACTAAGCAGTGGAGTGAGGCCACCAGCTCAAAATCACAACCCCATCTCTATCACAAACATACCCAAGTACTTCATCTTAATAAGCAAGCAAAAGTTTCAAAGACTAATACTAATGATAATTAAAGAGGATTACTTACTAGTTCTTTGACTGCAGGAAAATCCCTCATGTATTTCTAGAATAGTTAGGAATGGGAAAATATCCTCTATATAGGTGTGAGGGTCACAACCCCATCAAACCCACAATACAGTTAGTGCCTTGGAAAATGAATGGAAGGAATCCAACCACCTACTTGTTCTTGATCAACCACAGTCCACTCTACTGAAGTGCCACAGTCCACTCTACCCAAGAGTCACAGGCTCTGTACATAGGCTGTGTACAGCACTGCACTATCAATTTCTCAAAGAAGCTAGGAGGCAAACATCTGGATTGAACCTTTTGATTCCTAGTCACATTAATTTTATTCAGTGTTTTAAACTCAACCTACTCACATTTACAAAACACTTCACACAGACTATTTCCCTCATGAATGGAGCTCCATTCACCTCTCACTTAAAACATCAAACTTATTCTGAAATGACTGAAGTGAAAGCTTGTTCAGTGTCAATTTGCAAGTATTATAAAAAACTAGGCGCACAAATGCAGGAGGGTAGGGCATCCTCTTTAAGGGATTCTACTAAAATAAAGCAGGTAGGTAAGGAGCTCAGGTAGACTTTCAGGAACCCACAAGCGCTGATGCCAAGCTGTGTTGTGGAGGTGGGTATTTGATTCCCTGGAGTAAAGCTATGAGAATTACCACCCTTAAGCAGTGCCAGCTTACACGTTGGGAATCAATATGACTCATTTTCCCCCCAACTGGGGTTGTTTTTCTAGAGGTCCCTCCCCTCAGTTTCCCTGTGGTCTCCCTAAGTCCCTTAACATATATTGCGGGGAGGGCGGTTATCACCTTTTTAGAACCGATTCGTCTCTGGCAGGTTCAAGATTTCATGACGTGTGTTTATTAAATCCTAAACGTTTGACAACCCCCGGCGCAAGGAGAGAGAATAATTATAACAGACCAGTCTACCCTCCACAACACCCGAGCCTCCTCTTTCCTCCGTTAAACAAGAGCACTGCTGAGCACAACCGAAGCTCGTCCTAATGTCGTCTAGAAATACCCCAAGTTCTAGGTCCGCCGTGGGCTCTAATGCGGGAAGCACCGGAGGATGCTGCTTCTGCACAATTAGCGGGAGCCACGCGGGGCGGGGCGGGGCGGGGGTGTCGCCGAGGCTCCGCGCTCACCGCCCAGCACCCTGGGGCCCCGCTCGCTTGCCGCCCGGACTTTTTGGCGCCACCCGTTCAGCAAAGCCACTCCGAGGACAGCTCGGGAAAGGCGCAAAGGGAGTGGCGCGAGGCGACGGCTTCTCCGGCTGCCGGGCTGATGGGGGCGGGAGGGTGCATGCTCTGACCCAAGTGTCGGCGCCTCCCCTGGGCCCCGGAAGTCTGGGGGGCGGGAGAGGGAGCGACCCGGCCAGGGCCGCCGGACGGGCAGTAGAAAGGGTCGCCGGGAGTCCCCGGCCAGAGGCGCCGGCGGGGATTGAAGGGGGCTCCCTCCTACAAGGGCCCGCGCCCCGTCCCCGGGAGTCGAGGCAGGCGGGCTGGGGGACCAGAGCAGCCCGCTCGTGGCCACGTGGCCACGCGGCCGCCAACGCCCGTGACAGCAGGTGGGCGGGGCAGGCCCGCGGAGCCGTTACCTGGTTCTTGAGGCGCATCTTCTCGGAGGTGTAGCTGGGCCGGAGGTGGCGGAGCCTGAGCGTGGCGCGGCGGGCGGGAAGAGGTCCCGGAGTCGCCCCGCGCTCGCTCTATCGCGGGCTGGCTCGCCGGCTCGGCGCGGCGCGGCCGCTTCGCCACCCCCGCCGTTGTCGCTGCCGCCACCTCCCACCTTCACCGCCGCCTCCAGGGGGCGCCTGGCGCGGGCGACGGAAGACTGAGCACTTTGAGTCAAGTTCCCGTCCGTGGTCCTGGAGCCTAGCTCTGGGCTTGGCATCAAGTTATGCTCAAGAAATTGAATGAACAAATCTTCCTTTTCTTCAATACTGCTACCTGTGCTTAAGTTTTAAGTGAAGTAAAATCCCTCACAGTTCAAGTCCAACAACAACACCATTTGGACAAATGTTACTAGCAAAACACTTAGGCCCTGAGGTTTCACAAACACTAATTTTGAACCCTTGGAATGACTCTCACCTTTTAGGCAGAGATGCATTAGAAAGGGGCCTGTCCCCAGCAGGGAGTATGGGTACCTTAAGTGGATCCTTCAAGCCATGTCTAGCCAGTTGATTGGTGTCTAAGTTATGTCCAAAGTGAAAAATGGAGACAGAGATTGACATCAGTAAGCCCCAAACAAACCGACCAAGGCTTTTTTTTTTTTTTTTTTTTTTTTGCATTGTGATTTCAGGTAAAAATGTTTTACTCTGTAAAACATTCCTGATCCACAGAAGTATTAGTCTGGTGTTGAGTAATGTGATGATCATTATAAGAAATGGGCTTCTTTGGCCCTCACTTGATGAAACTTCCCCTCTCAGGGCTCAGAAACTCGCAGATCGTTGCCTTTGTGGAGAATGCCCATTACTGCCTAAAGAAAATCTATCTTGATTAAAAATACAGGAAACGAAGACTTTTCTGGGTTGAAGTGTTAGAATGGAAATAATAAAGCAGCCATCTTATCCAATATTCTTCTTTGTAGGTGAAGGCTTTGAGGTCCAGAGAAGACCTGCCCCCAGTCACAAGAAAAACAGGAGGTAAAATTGTGAACGTTTTTCTGACCCCTGGCATATTGCTTTACTTCACAATCCTTGGGAATTTGAAGTTCTCCCCATTTTTAGGACTTCATCCATTCAGACTTTCAAAGTGACCCAAATAAAATAAAGAGAAAACCTACACAGTAAAAGGACTTGGAATGACAAAAGACACAAATATAAAAGAAGCTATTAGTTACTGAACACTTATTACATGCACTTTCCATGGATTATCTCATTTATTTCAAGTTTTAGATTATTTTATTCTTAATGCAGCCTTAAAATTGAACAATCTTTAATAGCTAAAAGAAGTTTTTTCTTACTTTGTCCTTTAATACAAAAGGGTTTTGTTCCTGGGCACATGGGGATATACCAACTCAATTCTGCTAATGCGTTCTGTTTTTATAAATTTATCTTAAGGAAATAATTATTAACACATTCAAAGACTTGATCCTGTTTACTACAGCATTCTTTGAAATATGGAGAAATTATAGTCTTTAATGGTCAACAAAGCAGACTGATCATCTGTACAATAGAATATTCTGCAGACAATAAGAATGATCTAATTGATGAACCTTTATCAACATGGAAATATATTCACAATATGTTTCAAAGTGAGAAAAACAGGTCACAAAATTTTATGTTTGGAATGATCTTGTATTTGAAAGGGTAATAGTGATTATTTTGGTAGGTGAGTTGAGTGATTTTCCCCCCTCATATGCTTTTCTGTCTTTTTTTAAATGTCAATATTAAATATTTATTATTTTGTAATTAAAACAAAATTTGTTTTAGTTTACCACTATCTCTGTTATCAAAGTACCAACAATGAACAAAACACTGTAGCAAGGACTAGCAGGCAAGAATTTAGTGCAGTTTAATACAGTAAAGAACATAATCTTAACCACAGTAGTTAAGGTATTAATCAGACCTGGGTTCAAAATCTTAGCTCTGCCCTCTTTAAGGCATGTCATCTTGAACAAGTTATTTGGGATTTCTAAGCCTATAAACAATAGTGTTAATAATAACTTTTACTGAGAATTTACTTTGTTCTGGTCACTGTACTAAGGAAGCACTTTGTAAAGTCTCACAGCTGATGAGGAAATTGAGGCTTGAGTTAAGGAAGTTAAATAACTTGCCCATGTTTATATAGCTAAATAAATATATCATACTGTGATGGTGAGAATTAAATGTGAGGGGAAGCTTAAAACACTTAGCCTAGGCCCTGGCCGGTTGGCTCAGTGGTAGAGCGTCGGCCTGGCGTGCAGGGGACCCGGGTTCAATTCCCGGCCAGGGCACATAGGAGAAGCGCCCATTTGCTTCTCCACCCCCCCCCCCTTCCTCTCTGTCTCTCTCTTCCCCTCCCGCAGCCAAGGCTCCATTGGAGCAAAGATGTCCCGGGCGCTGGGGATGGCTCCTTGGCCTCTGCCCCAGGCGCTGGAGTGGCTCTGGTCGCGACAGAGCGACGCCCCGGAGGGGCAGAGCATCGCCCCCTGGTGGGCAGAGCGTTGCCCCTGGTGGGCGTGCTGGGTGGATCCCGATCGGGCGCATGCGGGAGTCTGTCTGTCTCTCCCCGTTTCCAGCTTCAGAAAAAATAAAGATAAAAAACAAACAAACAAACAAACAAAAACACTTAGCCTAATACATTACTAGATGAGATGAAGTTAGATAGGTTATAGATAGATGATAGATAAATAAATAGATAGACGATGATAGGTAGATAGATATATACACTTGATACATGTTATTTTTAATAATTTAAGCACAACCCATGTAGCAATATCTGCTCCTTTTTATTACTCAAACCACTTATCCAGAGAATCTAATTTGGCTATTTCCTATGGTCAGTAAGAGCATGGGCTCTAAAGTCTGCTTTGGCTTGTATCTTAGCACTACCACTTACTAGCTCTGTGATCTTGGGTAGGTTACTTAACCTCTTTGTGTCTCAGTTGTTTTGTCTGTAATATTGGCAAAATATTAGAACTGATTTCATGGAAATTGTTCTGAATATTAAATGAGTTAACACAGATAATAAGAATAGTGCCTATTATACTAAGAATGTTTTAAATGATTGCACATTTTAAGTTATATTTTACAGTAATATAAATATTTTAGTGTATATTCCTTATATTGAGACATGAACATATTGTTATTAATGTCAAAGGTTTATGTAAATGCACAACCTGTCAGAATTTATAGTAGGAAGCTGTCTCCATTTAAAAGAAATCCAAATAGCATTTACATGTGCTTATAACATTAAAACAAAAGTCAAATCCAGGCACAAGTTATACAAAACATACCAGTTCTTTCTGTCTAACTTCAATAAAATCAGTTCATTCATAAATTCTTTAAAGAAAAGAATCTGGCGTATTTAGGATTCTACTTTGTCATGCATTCTCTGGATTTATATATAAGGTCTTTTGAAAACAATTGAAAAATGCCAAACAAAGATAAAAAATAATATATCATCAAGTTTATGATCAAACATGTTAATGCTACTTATGAAAAATCTCATAGAGTAAATTACCTAGTATTAAGAACCACGCTACAGGCAGAAAATATTATTTCTCAACAACTGAAGATATATTTTAGTCTAATATATATATTAGCCTAATACACACACACACACACACATACCCATATATACATGTGTTTTGAATTATGTTAAATTCTCTGAAGTGTAACATTAATTTATATTACTTCCCAATACAAACCATAAACAGAATCAGTGATAATTTTACAATTACTACTCATATTGTGGCTCTAGAATAGTCAACCTCATGTAATGAAGCAATTAGTAAGAGCACGGGAACTTACTTTCCTCCTTTGAAAGGCAATTCCTATATTGAGTAATGTTATCTTTCTTTAAAAGTCCTGAATCTTCACACAAAGGCATTATAAGCTCATTGTGCACTTTAATTATAAGGGCACCTGTGTTTCTTTGTTTATCTGGTTGGCTGGACCTGAGGATTTGATTTGCCATACTCCTCCCCCGTCCCGCCCTATTTCTTGCTTAATGAGAAACAACTTAACAACAACATCTATACAATCTCCAAGGCTTAAATAATTACTGGGAAGGAACAGAACGAACAGAAGTATTATGTTAGGGAGCACTTGTTGCTTAAACTTCAGGTAAAGAGCTAAATTCAGGGTTAGTAAGCATCAACTTGGAGAATAGCTCAATTTTAAAACATGTGAGAGGTTTCTGAGAATGAGACCCAATCCACACCTTTACCCTATCCCCTTCACCTCCAGATGCGGATTTAATTGTGGGCACAACGGGCACGCTCCCAGAGTCCCAACTTCTGAAGGGCCTCACAAAACCCCAACTTTACTCTTTTTTCTAATGACACCAAGTTTGGTTTCATATGTGCAATTTTAACATTAATAGTACATAATATTTTTTATTTATTTAAAAATATGATTAACATGTATTTTTATTTTCCCCATCTCTCTCTCTCTCTCTCTCTCTCTCTCTCTCTCTTTTTAAGGGGCCCAATATTTTCTTCTGCACCCGGGGCCTCAACCAACCTTAATCCGCCTCTGTTCTCCCCAGCTCTCCACCACCCAGCGCCCCCTTCTCCTCCCTGCGGAAGCAGTGTGGTATTAGGTGGCGTCAGATTAATCCCACCTCTGTCACTCAGGAGCTCTGTGAATTTCGGCAAGTTTCTTTAATCCTCTGAGCATCAGTTTCCATATAACCGAGATAATAGTACTTACCTCATAGGTTATAGAGATGATTTTTAATGTTAATGGAGAAAAATGTGTAAAAGAATCACAATACAAGTTGCTTCTTTTTCCCCTTTCCCCTCTGCATTGGAAAGATTTTTAAAAAGGCTCCAACTGTGCACCTCAATAGAATAGACATGTATAAAGGTATGGATATTTGAGAAATTTGGGAATTTGCTATAAGAAAAGAGAAGAAAATTTATGGACACAAACAACAGTGTGGTGATTGGTGGGGAAAGGAGGGTGGAGGGAAGTCAGGGAGGGTATAGGGGATAAATGGTGATGGGTGAAGACATGACATGAGGGTGCAGATGATGTGCTGTAAATTGTACACCTGAAATTTGTATAATTTTGTTAATCAATATCACCCCAATAAATTCAATAAAAAGGAAAATCCACCTATTGTCTTCATTAGGAACATTTCCTGAAAAAGGAAGAAATTCATTTATTCAACAGGTATTCACTGAGCACCTACTAAGTCTAGGGCTCATGCTAACCACTGGCAATAGACTTGTCCTCGGTCCTGAGAAGGTCACAGCCTGAGCAGACAGAGATGAGGAAATGACGGACAGTAACAATACAATGTAACACAATGTAACAAGTACTAAAATAGAGAGGAGCATTAGGGACTGGGAAAGCACCGAGTGAGGGCAGCCAGAGCAGCCTGGGAGAAAAGGGGTAGGTGGAAGGAAGGGTCTGGGAGATTCCTGGAAATAATGATTCTAGAATTGGGTTTTGAAGAACAAGTAGGAGTTGGAAAGTAAAAAAGTGAACAGTGCAGCTTCATAGAGGTGCCTTTTAAAAAAGGCTTACTCTATATAACAGTGAATGAGGCTGCATTGTAATGCCATTGACTGTTATGAATATAACAGAATTTGTACATTTTCTAATGTTCCATCACATGAGATTTTAATGAGGACAATGAATAAGCGCTGTTTTTGAGTAAGCCCATGAGCATATGTTCAGAAACATTTGACTAGAGCCTTTGCTCTAACAGTATCAACTATTCTTAGTTGCTCTTTAACAGTTACAGTTTACACTTAATACATTTGATAATTAACTGCTTAATAGGAGAAAACTTAGCAAATCATGACATGCAAGATATGATAAAAAAAAAAAAGAGTGCTTGGTCTTCACGTAGATTTTAGTGCTGCAAAGGACCTTAGAGATCACTGACATCCTCCCCATCTTACTGGCAAGGAGGAAAAGTCAGGTCCGGGTGAGCTCAGTGATTTACCCAAGTTCACACAGCTGGTGAGCAGCAGGGCCAGGAGTAACAGTTCTCTGCGCTCTCTGCCCATTGCTTTTACCAATGGCAGTGGCTTCTGTTCACTGGCTATTTCTAATATGCTAACATTATAACTGAAATCTCTAAGTATTTTTCATTTTATTGACATTTCTAGTCCAACACTCATGCCTGAATCCTTGTGGAATGGATCAAGGAATACTTTTCTAAAATAAATATATGTTGTGTAGATGCCAGCAAATGAAGAAAGAATGTTCACGTATTTATTTCATTAGCTAATTAATGTGTTTCTTTCAAAGCTGACTTAGTTTTATACACATCTCTCAGATTTTGTTTTTAAGGTTCTCCTCTAGTAGTTTGATTTCATTCAGTTCCATTTGACAAACATGTATTGAATCCTTGTGGCAGTGAAGGTGGCTCTTCCTTTTCTGCTGCATCTGTCTGGATGTCAGGCTTCAGGAGAGGCCAGGAGTCAAGTAGGCTTAGGTTCAAATCCCCGTTCCACAACTAGCTGTTTCAGGGATCTTGAAAAAGTTGCCTACTTTCCTTATCTGTAAAATGAAGGTGTGAATTAAATCTTCCTTACCGGGCTGTTCTATGGATTCAAATGAATAAAATAACTGAATTGAATCCATTTTGTTCAAGGCCATTTGTTCTTCAGATTACTCATATTCAGTAAGCTGAGTAACATTCTGTTAAAGGTCATTTATTAAAATGTGTGTCAGATTGTATTATCCAAATGTGGCTACAACAATAACTCCCATTCTACCTGCCCTTCTGCAGTGTGACCTCTCTACTCCTTTACCAAGCTGGGAATCTAATTCCCTTCCCCTTAAGTGCTGATCACTCTTAGTGACTCGGGGTCATGCTATCCACTGAGCCTTCCTTCTAGCTAATAAGAATGCAGAGGTGGCCCTGGCTGGTTGGCTCAGTGGTACAGTCTCAGTCGGCATGTGGATGCCCTGGGTTCCAGCCCTGGTCATGGCACACAGGAGAAGCGACCATCTGCTTCTCTATCCCTCCTTTCTCTCTTCTCTCTATTTTTCTCTTCCCCTCCTGCAGCCATGGCTTGGTTGAAGTAAGTTGGCCCTGGGTACTGAGGATGGCTCCATGGCCTCACCTCAGGTGCTAAAATAGCTCTGTTGCTGAGCAACAGAACAGATGGGCAAAGCATCACCCCATAGAGGGCTTGCTGGGTAGATTCTGGTTGGTGCACATGTGAAATTCTGTCTCTCTGCCTCCCCTCCTCTCACTTACTTAAAAGAAAAAAAAAAGAATTAGAGGTTATGGTGGGAGCTCTGATACAAGTTAGCAGAACAACAAAATAGAAAGACCCTGTAATCTGGAGGATTATCGCTGTTGTCATTTTGTCTGTGGACTATAAACTCAGGTTTGCATGGCATTGGAATAAAGTTTTATTTTATTTAGGCCACTATTTTGGACCTTCCTGTCACAGCAACCTAACCAATATCCTAACCAACACAATCAGAGACACTGCAAAGAATCTAGTACATTTCAAACCCAAATTACCTACTGCTCTCAGGACACAATCACACCTTTCTGGGTGACAGCTATACTTGGCTCATTGACCTCTTCCACAAAGCCTTCCTCTTATCTCTACCCTCCAAGTCATCAGCAAACAACTGTAGTCTTTTTAATCACTGAATCAACCAATCCTTGAATGCCTCATGGATAATGATTCACGTTCCCTCATTTCAGCCACCCAGTTTCACAGCTGACACCAGGCTTCATCATGTCACTACATGGCACCACCTGTAAATCTTAGAATCCTGCCATTTTTCTCTCCAATTTCTGCTCCAGGTCTCCTCTCTCACCATTACAAGCCCATATTATTTTCATCATGTTCTGCACTTCGAGGCCCTACCCTATGTGTCTAGTATGATTTTCTGACTGGCATTTCTGCTGGGCATGAACTGTACAGTTAGTAGTTTTCCTGCCATTCTAGAATATTGCCCTACCCTCTTCATCTTCTGCCATTTCTTCCTGGTCAGTCCAGCTTGTGGCCTCCACTGGACTCCCACAGCCCCGGTGCAAGCCTCCATCACAAGTGCGATTGCTCTGTTTTGTCAATTTCAGTTTGTGTATTTGTCTCCTCATCAGACTATGAGCTTTTTGAGGTTGGAGACTGACTTATTCATCTAAGTAACTTTAATTCCCAGCAAAAACACATCTACTAGTTGGAATGTCTCAGTTTTCTTTGCCTCCATGCCTTTGCTATGTCATTGCATTGCCTCCTTTTAACATCAGATGAATCCTGGAATAATGTTTATGTCACATGCCATCTCCAAGAAGTTTTTCCTGATACACTTTCCTCTTTTGAAGCTCTGAAACATTTTGTCATCTCTTTGTGGGCACTTTGATTTTATAGTCAGCTCAATTACTGAACGCCTACTATTCACTCCAGGATATGCTGCCCACCTCACTCGTGGCTGTCCTTTGCTCCTTCTAAGTACCCAGTCATCTTGATTTTGCAAATAAAGAAACTAAAGCTCTGAAAGTTTAGTGACTTTGCTCAAAGTCACACAACTAGAAAGTGGCAGGACCACGATTCACTCCTAGGTCAGTATTCTTAGCTAAACCTTGTTGCTCCATTGCTTTAAGCTTCTGTCCTTTGTGTAAATGGGCCACTGTGTTCATCTGTGTGAATGGGACACTTGTGTTCATCTGTGCAAGTTCTTTGTGGGCAAGGGTTGTGTCTCTCACCTTTATGTCTCCTCTAACATCTAGCCCAGCTCTTGCCCAGAGTGAGTGCAACAAAATGAACAGAAAATAAAATACTGACTCAGGGACTACTCTCAGAAAACACATGTAGAAGGCAGCATGTAGACCCCTCCCTTTATTCCCATTTCCCTCAAGGGGCCTCACTGCCAATGACCTCATAACACTCTTCCAGGAGCAGGTGCTAATTCAAACAGCCTCATTAACAACCTGGGGGGGCCCTGCACTAATTATAGTGGAGTTTTAACTATATCCAGTTTCTTTTATTGAACAGCTCCTATTTTTTAACCCATAATGGTAAGATCTACAGGTGAAGGAACAGACTGGATCCAGTATTCTTCCATGTCATCCTATGTCCCCTCTGAGTGTTTCAGAGGAAAAGAACCCATCAAAAAGCAAGAAAGTACATTAAGTCAGCTACATAGGTTGTTGATTCACATCTCACAATTTATCTGTTCCCTGGCCCTGTAAATATTATAATCTTTAAATCAAGATAAATCTGAAAACCTAAGAAAATTTACCAAGCTACCATCAAC
The DNA here is from genome assembly GCF_036850995.1 of Saccopteryx leptura. Classification (NCBI taxonomy): domain Eukaryota; kingdom Metazoa; phylum Chordata; class Mammalia; order Chiroptera; family Emballonuridae; genus Saccopteryx; species Saccopteryx leptura. The sequence goes on along the minus strand of NC_089505.1, from coordinate 124,176,809 downwards.
TACGAGAGAATAAGCACCCCTTTCCCCAGCCATGTAGTTTCCATGACACCTCAGCAATTTTACACGTTCCTTTTCTCCTAAACATCATTCCTCTCCTAGGAAAGGAGGCGTAGGCCTCATAAGGTTCAGTCTGGTTTTGTTTAGTGTCAGTTTTCCCTATTTTACTTTGAACTTGTTGAAGCTGCAACTCAGTTATTTCTTGTGAATTTTTTCTTGGCAGAATGCTTAGAACAAATTACACATAGCGAACGTTTGTTGAATGAATAAATAATCCAGCTTGGTGTTATTCAAACATTTAAAAAATGATACAAAGCAAAAAAAAATCTAATTTATGTTCCCCTATATCCCTCTGAAACAAAGATTCTATGAAGTAATGCTTACCTTTACTACCTGCAATGAAATCTGATGTTTTCTATCTAATCCTAAACTATCCTATTATTTTATTTCTTTTAAATGCTGGTTGTGATCCAATACATTGATTTATGAAAACACTAAGGAGTGCCAAACCTAATTTGGATCATACTGGATTAGGTATAGGAACTATATTTTATTTTGGACATGGTTATTTTATTTAATATCACCCTTTTAAAAATTATTTTCAAGTGTTGAGTTAGGGCATAATTTAAAATAAACATATGGGGAGAAAGCCTTTACACAGAACATACAATAGCTCAGGGGTCCCCAAACTATGGCCCGTGGGCCGCATGAGACCCCCTGAGGCCATTTATCCGGCCCCCGTCGCACTTCTGGAAGGGGCACCTCTTTCATTGGTGGTCAGTGAGAGGAGCACATTGACCATCTCATTAGCCAAAAGCAGGCCCATAGTTCCCATTGAAATACTGGTCAGTTTGTTGATTTAAATTTACTTATTCTTTATTTTAAATATTGTATTTGTTCCTATTTTGATTTTTTACTTTAAAAAAAGATATGTACAGTGTGCATAGGGATTTGTTCATATTTTTTTTCTTTTTTTTTTCTTTTTTGGGTGACATCAATAAATCAGGGTACATATATTCAAAGAAAACATTTCCAGGTTATCTTGTCATTTAGTTATGTTGCATACCCATCACCCAAAGAGAGATCGTCCTCCATCACCCTCTATCCAGTTCTCTCTGTACCCCTCCCTCTCCCCCTCCCCCTCTCCATCCTCCCCTCTCCCCACCCCCCGTAACCACCCCACGTCTGTCCATGTCTCTTAGTCTCGTTTTTATGTCCCACCAATGTATGGAATCCTGCAGTTCTTGTTTTTTTCTGATTCGCTTATTTCACTCCACATAATGTTATCAAGATTCCACTATTCTGCTGCAAGTGATCCGATGTCATCATTTCTTATGGCTGAATAGTATACCATGGTGTATATGTGCCCCATCTTCTTTATCCAGTCTTCTATTTTTTTTTTACAGTGATTAAAAGCCTTTAAGCAAACTCTTGGCCAATACAGCAAGAATCCATAAAAGAGTAGTGTCCTTAACATGTTCACCAAGTCCAAGTTGGCCCCATCACCATGCTAAATTCCTGAAAAATGCAACCCAACCACAGTTCAGTCTGTTAGGAGCTGTCACAGGGAGCAGGAGTCCAGGAAAAGTTCACGTCCAGGAAAAGTCCTCATGGCACTGGAATTGCTGTCACCATTCTATACTTTGCAGCTCATATCCAAGTCCCAATGACCGCTGCTTCTAGCTGGTAATGATTCATAGTTTTTTTTTATAGTCCGGCCCTCCAATGGTCTGAGGGACAGTGAACTGGCTCCCTGTGTAAAAAGTGTGGGGACCCCTGCAATAGCTGATAGTGTTTAAAGTTTGCCTGTTTGCCTTGGAAACATAATGAAAGCTCAGGGTCAGAATGTGTCATTCTTGCCGATGAGTGTTTCCCAAAATGTATGTGTCCATTCTTCCTTGGACCACCAAGTAATAATAACACCTAATATTTACTGAGCACTTACTATACTCTAGGTACTATTTTTCTAATTATTTTATATGTATACCCTTAGTTAATCCTCACAAAAGACTTTTAGGTAAGAACTATTAGTTTTGCCACTTTATAGGTGAGAGAACATAGGCACAGAGAGACTCAGGAAAGAGCAGAGCCAGTTGAAAGCTAGTGTCCTAAGAGGATGTGTGCATCACAGTTAGACTGCTCCATTCAGATTTTGTCTCTGTCTCTTAACATTTCTGCACTTATGTTTTCTCAACTATAAAATGAAGTTTATGATAATATCAACAGTTTCTATTCATACGATTTGGGGAGGTTCAGGCAGTTTATATATAATACTTAGAACAATGTCTGGCACTGTTTGTTCTTATGTTGGTTTCAGAAACTGCACCCTAAACCACTGTAATAACTGCCTTTATAGTCCATATATGTGTCTTCCATGGTGAGGGAAACATTTGTGACGACATTAATTCTTGAGGTCAGCTAGTTCCACTTGGTCATTTTACAGTTGGGGATGGTCTGAAGAAATGAAGGGAATTGTTTGTCCAAATGTATGAGGCAGACCTGGGACTAGAACTTGGGTATCAAGTTTCCCATCTAGTGTCTGTTCCACCACCCTACTTCTTCCTTCCTCAGGTATCTTGCGAATGCTGCTATCCCTTCCACTCCATTCTCTCCATGTCATTATGTTTCTAGGAATAAACTCAAGAGTTGAATGCTGGGAAACTCTTTTACTCAACAGGCTCTACTGCAAGCATCCTGCTTTCTATATTTATTCATTGCAGGTATTTAGTATTTTATTATAACATGTAAGGTTAGAAAACACAAAATTTAGAAGAAGGTAGACCTGCCAATCCTGGCTCTATCGCTTAATCTCTTCTGGTGCCTCCCTTATCCTCTTTTAGCCCAAAGCCTTGGCCTCTCCAGGCTTTCCTGTATTTTCTGTCCCTATAGTCTATTCCCATTGCAGTCTGAGTGAGCCTTTTAAAAATTGTTATAATATCGTTGCTCTGCTCAAAACCTTTCAGTGGTTTTGCGTTATTCATAGGGCAAGGACCAAAATCCTTAAAATGGCCTACCTGATGAACCTGCTTGTCCTGGCTCCTACCACTCCTCCCATATTGCTCTCCCTTGCTCCACTTGACTTTCTTTTTTTAAATTCTTTCTTTCATTCTCTTTTTTTTTATTCAGTGAGAGGAGGTGAGCAGAGAGACAGATTGCTGCATGCACTCTGACTGGGATCGACCTGGCAAGCCCACTAGAGGGTAATGCTCTACCCATCTAGGGCCTTGTTCTGTTGCTCAGCAACCAAGCTCTTCTTAGCACCTGAGGTGAAGGCCATGAAGCCAGCATCAGCACGCAGGGCCAACTCACTCCAATTGAGCCATAGCTGCAGGAGGGGAAGACAGAGAGAGAAGTGAAAGGGGGAAGAGTAGAGAAGCAGATGGGCACTTCTCCTGTGTGTCCTGACTAGGCATGGAACCCAGGGCATTCACACGCTGGGTCAACCCTCTACCACTGAGCCAAGCAGCCGAGGCCTCCACTTGATTTTCTTAAAAGCACTATTATCTCCCTCACCATAGGAACTTTGCATGTTCTGTTTCCTTTGTCTTTTGTCTTACTTGCTCCTCCTTGGGGCTTTATTGAAATGATTTCTTTTACCTCAGTCATCACTTTTTTTCAGGGGAGCCTACCATTTTCTAAATCACTTGGTAGAATTCATTATTTTGATAATTTTATTATTTTGTGCTTAATTTCTTGATTAATCTCCATTTCTTCCACTGGATTATAAACTCTGTGAGGCTAGGAATAATATATTGTTTCTCTCTTTCTAATTCAGAGCTTGAGCCTGACCTGTGGTGGCTCAATGGGTAAAAGCATCAACTTGGAACACTGAGGTTGCCGGTTCAAAACCCCGGGCTTCCCTGGTCAAGGCACATATGGGAGTTGATGCTTTCTGCTCCTCCCTCCCTTCTCTCTCTCTCTCTCTCTCTCTCCTCTAAAATTAATAAATAAAATCTAAAAATAAATAAAAAAATAAAAATAAAAAATTAAAAAAAAAATAATTCAGAGCTTGCTATGTGTTAATTACGCTTTTGCTATGGATCTAACCCTACATTATATCTAATTGTCATAACGATCCACAGGGCAAGCCTAGTATGTCTTTTATAGATGAGTAAATTGAGAGTCAGGAAAGTTGAGTAACACACATAGAGTCATATATCAAGTAAGTTGTGAGGTTAGAATTTGAATTTGTCTTTCCAGTTCCAAAACTAGTATCCATCCTTTACACAGTATTGCCTGTGACAAAGGAAGCTTATAATTTCTATTATTTCTTGTTAAAAAAAGAAAAGAAATTATCTTAATAGTACCTTAGCTGAATGCCCAATTTATTTGCTGGATAGGTGTATATTTTTGATTGGGAAGATAGCAAGAATTGCATAACCACATAACTATCTTTCAAAAAATGTCACCATGCCTTTGTAGTTTTCTTCTAAAACAAATATTAGTGACTTAGTTTAGTTAATCTAAATTCCTTGTGTCAGATCTCACTGTGTGTATTTGTATGTTCACTGTGTTTTGTTTTGTTTTTTCTGCCCCAGAGACTAGTATTTGAGAAATAAACTTTGCCTAGGAAAGGCCGAATCAGACATTTGAGGTTTAAGTACCTTGGCTGTCCTGCGTTTCTGAGGTTTAGGGACGTGCAATTGTTACTAGCCAAGTAACTTTTATTCATGACTTCCTCATGTTTTCTTTATTTCTACTCATTACAGCATTTTTACTATCAGTTTGAAACAGATTTTTCCTTTTGTATCTTGTTAGTTTTATCTCACCAGAATTTGTTGTAAGGAAGTAAATTGTAGATTTCTCTTTGATTCTGATGCCTCCCGGAACTTCAAAGATACTGTTCCCTCAGAGAGAAGATTGGATTCTAATTTTTTTATCTCAGAAAATTATACAGGCAACATATTTGAAGCAGCATAGTGGGAAAATCTAAAAGAAGAAATGAATGCATGAGTTCTCCTTTTAAAGAAGGTGCAGATAAGAAAGAAACAGGACTTTATGAACAGGACAGGCCTCCCTAAGCATTCAATGGCAAATCTAACAGAGGAAACTTTTTTTTTCCCTTTAAGGTAAAAATGATCTCACAGGAAAAATGGGAACTGACTGTGATTTTCAAGGCATAGGATAGAAAACTATACTTACTGTATTTTTTGTTCCAAACACGCATGAGCTCATATCGCTCTTTGGAAATATCTTTGAACCCCAACATTCCCTAATGCAAGTGGCCAAGCAGTGTCCCATTGGAAATACTGATTTTTTTGAAGTAAAAACATAACCAGAGAGGGGAAGCATAGCTCCCTACTCCTTAAGTGTGAACTGTACCTGGCGACTTCCTTCCTAGAATACAGTACAGAGAAGAGGGAAAGAGAGTAACTTCACAGTAGAGAAATCTGACAAACACTACCTCAGCCAGATGATCAAGGCCAACATCAACATCAAAATCATACTGATAGTGTGTATCCCTGATATGATGTGATAAAAATGGCACTTTGCCTCTGTGATCATCTTCCCCTAAACCCATAAGTACTATCTAATCAAGAGAAAACATCAGACAAATTGTAGTAGAAGGGCATCCTGTAAAATATTTATACTTGAACAATATTCCCCAAACTGTCAAGATCATCAGAAACAAAGAAAGTCTGAGAAAATGCCGCAGTGAAGAGTAAGCTCAGTGTAATGGAGAATACTGCATGGGATCTTGGGAAAGAAAATGGACATTAGGAAAAACGAAGGAAATCTGAGTAAACTCTGGACTTTAGTTCATAATAGTGTATCACTATTGGCTCCGTTGTAACAAATGTACACACTAATATAAGATGTGGATAATAGGGGTAACTGCATGCAGGTATATGGGAAGTCTCTATACTATCTTCTCAATTTTTTTCTGTAAACCTAAAACTGTTACAAAGTAAAATCTACTAAAAACAACAAATAAAAATGTTTGTAGGGTCATTTGAAGAGTTTCCATGAGAATTTAGGAGAACACAGAAGTAATGAATGCTACATAATAAGAGCTAACATTTGTTCAGTGATTGTTGGTTTAGGAAATGCCTTAACGCATACTATCTCATTTGATTTCTAAACAGTCTAGTGAAGTAGATACAAGTAATTACTCCCATTTTACAGTTAGGAAACGTGGAGTTGGAAAGATGAGGTGATTTGTTGGGAATCAAACCTGATCTGACTGTAATTCCGATGATCTTTCTTATCACATCCCAGTTACCTCTCTATTTATTGTCCCTAAATGTTAGCAACAAAGCAGGCAATAACAGCAGCAGGGTGTTAATACTTGATTAACATAAGCCAAATGAATAATGTCTAAAGTCTTTCCTGTTTTCCATCAAATGACACTACCTAAAATCTTCAATTGATTTGCCTCTGACAACGAGGATATTGAGTGTGTTACCATTGAGGGGAGAGGGAAATGTGCATGGGCAGTAGTTCACTTCTCATCAGGAAGCTTTATTTTTTTAGATCTGCACACTTTTGGAATATGACCTTCACTCAAGGCTACCTTAAACGTCTCATTTGGCTTTTCAGAGCTTACTGATAATAGCTGATGTTCTTCTGTGCTTTGAATGGGGGAAGTGTTCAAAGACCAGCAATGTTTTGGGGATAGCTTACAAAGCATTCCAGCTGTGTTGGCCATATGCTACTCCATCTGCCTGTATTGTGTGGGTATTGTTCTGCAGTGTTCCATAACATGTCCACTCTTGCTTTTGGATTACAAACTCCTTGGGGTATGGATGTAGTTTTTTGTTTAGACCATTGTACCTGCTGCAAAGCAACACATACTATTTTCCCCTCCAAATACAGAGGACATGTGACTCTTAAAATGAAATTGTAGGAACAATGAAAATATGCATATGTGAAATTGTATCTTTTGCAATTTGTTTATTGTGGGGCAGCTGGAAGTGGGGGAACTACTATTTAAAACATCTGCCAAGACACACAGCAATAACAACAATTATTGGATATTATTAAAGGTAGTTATGTGAGATTAACTCACCATACAGAATCTATCTCTAATCCCATAAGAGAATCTGGTTTGTAATTATGGTTCTCATTAGATGTCCTGATGGCTAGCTAGCTTGAGTCTCTTGGTTGGAGAGTAGATGTGAGAGGTAAGTAGACAGGGAATACAGAGAATTTTAAAGAAAAGAATTCCCTAATAAATGCTGTTTTTACTTTCCATATTGGTGGAAAATCTACTGAAAGGAAAGTCAAGATTATTTTGATCACCTTTTGGGGTATTTAGAAGAAGGATGTTTTACCTTTGGGGCTCAATATATTTATAAGGCTTCGGAGACTATACTCAACTCCTTCAGCCACACAGGAGCCATTTTCTGCTGTTCACTGTATTGTTGTGTTACTCTAGATTATCTTCAGTTTCCTGAATATTCAAGCTGTGTTTTTTCTTATACTCTGCTCCTCACATCTGCTTTCTTTCCGTAGGATCCCTCCTTTCCTCCTTACTTGTCCTTTAAAACTCAGCTTACATTTTACTGTTCTCTAGGAAATTTCTCCTGATCATACCCAAATTTAACTGCAAATTTAAATCATCTTAAGGTGCACCACTTTTTTTTATTTAATGCAGTGAAAGAAGGGGAGGCAGAGAGACAGATTCCTGCATGTGCCCTGACTGGGATTTACACAGCAAGCCCACTAGGGGGCGATGCTCTGCCCATCTAGGGCATACCTCCATTGCTCAGCAACCAAGCTCTTCTTAGTGCCTGAGGTGGAGGCCATGGAGCCATCCTCAGTGCCTGGGGCCAACTTGCTCCAGTCAAGCCATGGCTGCAGGAGAGGAAGAGAGAGAGAGAGAGAGAGAGAGAGAAACGAGAGGGGGAAGGGTGGAGAAACAGATGGGCATTTTTCTTGTGTGCCCTGACTGGGAATTGAACCCAGGACATCAATGCACTGGGCCAATGCTGTACCACTGAGTCAAATGGCAGGGCGAGGTGCATGCACCATTTTTGTACTCCCCAAATACTTGTATGTACAGTTATCATAGCTTTCTTTTGTTCATTCATTTATTTAATTGTTTATTCAACTTATTTTTTAAATACCTACTATGTGATTATAAGTCAGAGAACATTGCAATTTCTGTTCCAGATTCATATCATTGACTGTGATACTCAGCTTTCTTGTTGCATGTTATATAAAAAAGCCATGGCCTAGTGTTTCATTGCATAGACATACATTTCCAGATAATTTTGGGATTTATATGCTTACATACACAATTTCAGGGATACTGTGACTTTTTACTGGACATAGTTAACTTCCATATTAATCACCTCCTCTTAAAACTAATAGAAGAGATGCTTATTAATTTGGACACGTCCTAATATTTGCATTCTAACAGCAATTCTGTATACTTAAGTCTATTGGCATCATAATCTGTGAATCTCTTATGAAACTGTCACTCAGTTTTACCATGTATTCCTAGATCTCTAAAATTCTTTTATTCTTTAAGTACTAGAAAATGAAGTGCTGGGTCTCTAGTTCAACCTAAATGTCTTCCTTGAACAAGTCAGCAGCAGCTTGATTTTAGTCCTTACAGTTTCCAGATAAGTTTGTTTAGATATTTGTCACATGAGTAAGAAAGTCTAATCTTAATGACACTCGGAGACCTAGTAAAATGGCTATCTTAGGGTCCTTTAGTTCCAAGTCTTTTGTTTTAGATCTTAATAAGTTTAAACAATCAAGTCATTTAATATCATCAAAATAAAATAGGTTTTCATACCCTTTCTCGCCTTCTTTCAAATACCCCATAAATAAGTACCAATTAAAGGAATGAGAATGAAGAACACTGGAGATCATGATCTGTTCTTCTATTAAAACACAGAGAACTCAGCACAGCTAGTTCCTACACACACTCTGTTTGAAAGAGACATGAAGTCTGAGGTACACAACCATTCTCTAGTGATGGAAATAGTGTTGAAAACAATTTCCCTCTTTTTCTCGCAGGTGCCCCTTCTGTGACAAGTACAATCAGCTTTTCCACGTTTAAACCAAACTCCTTAAATTTCTTCTTGGCAGATGGTTAAGCTCTATCACTTCATGTGTCCTGGCTAATTGGGTAAAATAATTTTTTCTGTAAATATCACAGCCAGATGTTGACAAGGGTATCATGTGACAATGTCACAAGGGAATCTACACTGTGCTAGTGGGAGCTTAAAGAGATGAGGTCTTTGGGGAGAATGATTTGTCATGTTTCAATAGCTTTGAAAAGTTCATGCCCTTTGACCCAGTGACCTTATATCTAAAAATCCAAACCAAGGACGTAATCAGAGATAATGAGCAAAGATACCTGTGCAATAATGTTTACTGCAGCATTATTTATAACATAGAAAAGTAGAACTTGTTTGACCAAAATATCCAAAAAGAAGGAAATGGTTTATTAGTTACGATGCATCCCTAAGATGTATATTTTGCAGCAACAGGAATAATATCTTCAAATAATACTTTATGACATGAGAAAATTCTCATGAATTAACATTAAGTGGAGAAACTACTTATGCGTAAGTAATACAGAGTGTAATATCTGAATTTAAAAAAATAACATTGTCCTGGCCGGTTGGCTCAGCGGTAGAGCGTCGGCCTGGCGTGCGGGGGACCCGTGTTCGATTCCCGGCCAGGGAACATAGGAGAAGCCCATTTGCTTCTCCACTCCCCCCCTTCCTCTCTGTCTCTCTCTTCCCCTCCCGCAGCCAAGGCTCCATTGGAGCAAAGATGGCCCGGGCGCTGGGGATGGCTCCTTGGCCTCTGCCCCAGGCGCTAGAGTGGCTCTGGTCGCGGCAGAGCGACGCCCCAGAGGGGCAGAGCATCGCCCCCTGGTGGGAAGAGCGTCACCCCTGGTGGGCGTGCCAGGTGGATCCCGGTCGGGCGCATGCGGGAGTCTGTCTGACTGTCTCTCCCCGTTTCCTGCTTCAGAAAAATACAAAAATAAATAAATAAATAAATAACATTTATATATGGTTATAATGCATTCTCCCCTTCAGTCACTAATTACTAAGGTTTTGGTGAGGTGTGATCCTTCTTGGACCCCCCCAGTCCTACTAATCTCCCCCAAATGAAAATCTACACAAGTTCCCTGTGGAGATAGCTCTTTGAAAGGAGTAAGAGAAACAGAGACTGGAACCCATCATCATCAGCAGTCCCTTTTATGGAAAAAGTGAAGGTTTTCAGACTTGGGCATTCAAAAAGAGGGTTGTCTATGTGGAAATATCCATCCTTGGGACCTTTTCCCCTTCTCAGTTTCACCCATTTGCTTGCAAATCCCTGAGGTCCATGCTCTCATTTCCTACTTTGGGAATCTACTCTTCATCTCTAAAGGAAGATTATTATCTGCTTCTCTGACCTTTTGTGCATATCTGATTTGGACCAGCTTTCCCTCAGCTCCTACTCTTCTTAGTTACTGCCTATTCCTAGGAGAAACATATCACTGTTGATTTCCTCATTAGTCCACCTAAGAAGTAATTATATCTCATCAAAGATGAGGTGTGTGACAATCATATGTCAGAGATGATCAAAATTTACCGAGGACAGCCTTTTCCTTCTATTGCCACGTAGTTATCTTGCTCCTTTCAGAACAGTAGTCCCTGGCATTGCTGTGTTAAGAAATCATTGGTTTGTGTTTCATATCCATTAGAATAGCTGTCAATGGCTCTTCCTCATTGCTACCCAGAGCGGTGTCAATGCCAATTACGTTTTCTGTATTGACGCGCCTTATCATGATTAGGAGCTAATAAGGGGACAGACTTTTCAGTTTAAATTGCCACAGTGTCTTTTCCACTAGGCTGTGAGTTTCCTTAAGCTGATACCAAGTCTGACTCATCCAGATACCTCCCTACCCCCACCATCACTCTGTCCATCAAATCAAGTCCATACAATACTCTGTCTATCAAATCAAGCTGCCTTTATGTCATTGATATGATTTGAGAATTTATTATGAAAAAGGCTGGGAGCTAATGGACTATATTTAAAGAGCATGATTTTTGGAATCAAGCCCAGTTTTGAGTCTTAACTCTACTACCTATTAGCTGTGTTATATCAGGCAATTTAGATAACTTGCCTCTGTTTCCTTAGTAAAATATAGATAAAACCTGTCTCACGAAACTACTGTGAGACTAAAATTAGAATGAAACTTAATAAAACTTATTAAATAGTGTCAGTTATTATGATAAATTATAAGCAGCCTTAAACCTGGAACATGAAAAAGTGATTGAGATGGAAGTGTGCTTTTTGAACAGAAATAACATTTATTTTATTGTAAAATACAGATATAAAAAATGTACAGCTTCATGAGTTTTTCAAAGCAAACATCTTTGTACCCACCAACCAGAACAACAGAACTTTACTAGCCCCTTCAAAAGCCCCTTCATGTGCTCTTTCCTGATCACAATTCCCTGCCTACTAATTTTATAATGGCCACTTCTGTGTGGTTTTTTATGGTTTTATCACCTAAGTGTGTATCTCTAAACACTATATTTGGGGCCCAAAATTGGCTCAAGAAAAATACAAAATAATAACCGTTTAAAGACTTTGAAATGTTAATTTTAAAAGTTCCCCTTGAAATTCTCTAGGTTTAGATGGCCATTTTATTTTCTTAACATAGATATAAACAACCTTAATGAAATGGCTGAGTTCAACAATGCATTAAAAAAATAAACTGTGATTCAATAGTATTTATTACAGAAATGTAAAGATGTTTTAATATTAGAAAATCTATCCATTTGTTTCACTACATTAAAGAAGAAAAAAACAAATGATTATCTTGGTAGATGCAAACAACAAAACTTTGGATTTAAATATTAATATCCATTTGCAATTGAAAATCTCTTTTAAAACGTCCTGTCTTTTATTAGTGAAATAAAAGACAGGATAAACAAATGGGACTATATCAAACTAAAAAGATTTTGTACAGCTAAAGACAATATGAACAGAATAAAAAGACAAACTATACAATGGGAGAACATATTCGATAATATGTCTGATAAGGGGTTAATAACCAAAATTTATAAAGAACTTGTAAAACTCAATACCAGGAAGACAATCCAATAAAAAAAATGGACAAAAGAAATGAATAGACACTTCTCCAAAGAGGGCATACAAATGGCTAATAGATGAAAAAATGTTCAACATCACTAATCATTAGAGAAATGCAAATTAAAACCACAATGAGATACCACCTCACACCAGTCAGAATGGTGCTCATCAACAAAACAACACACGATAGGTGCTGGTGAGGACGTGGAGAAAGGGGAACCCTCCTGCACTGCTGGTGGGAATGCAGACTGGTGCAGCCGCTGTGGAAAACAGTATGGGGATTCCTCAAAAAATTAAAAATGGATCTGCCTTTTGACCCAGCCATCCCACTTTTAGGAATATATCCCAAGAACACCATATCACCGACTGAAAAAAAGAAATACAGCCCCATGTTCATGGAAGCATTGTTCACAATAGCAAAGATCTGGAAACAGCCCAAGTGTCCATCAGTGGACGAGTGGATTAATAAGCAGTGGTACATATATACAATGGAATACTATGGGGCTATGAAAAAGAAGAAAATATTACCTTTTGCAACAACATGGATGGATCTGGAAACTATTATGTTAAGTGAAATAAGCCAGGCAGAGAAAGAAAAATATCATATGACCTCAGTCATTTGAGGAATCCAAGGAACAATCAGAACTGAGGAACGGAATTGAGACAGAGGAAGGATCAAAAGGAACAGAGGAAAAGAGGACAGAGGGAAAGGGGATGATAGGATGGGATAAACCTGAAAGGAAGGGGGGAGGGTGCTTACGGAGGGGGATAAAGGAGATGTTGAGAGAAATATGGGGGAAGGGGGAGCATTCGGGCCGACCCTAGAATCTATGTAAACTCAATCAATTAAATAAATAAATAAAAAAAAACAAAACAAAAAAAAACCATCCTCAACTTGACAAAGAATTTCTGTCAAAAGCTACATTTAATGGAAGAACTTTAGATTCAGTTTCTTTACTATCAGGAAAAGATAAGAATCCCAGCTGTAACCTACTTTTTACCACAAGTTAGAAGCTCTTGCTAAAGCAATAACACAAGAAAAAGAACATACAGCAATACCTTGGTTTTCATTGACTTCGGTTATCATCGATTTTGGTTTTTGTCGATTTTTTTCCACAAAAAATTTGTCTTGGTTTTTCTTGGTTGCCTCAGAATCATGGGCGTGCCCACATGATCTCTCTGCTAATTTTGCGAAAACAAAGAGGAACCCACACATTCTCCTGCTCAGTGTGGTGTTGTTTCTTATGTGAGCATCACCCCGCACGTCTAGCTAAACAATTCCATTGCTTTCCAGTGTTTTTGTGCTTTTTTTTATTGATTGCAAGTGCTAACACCACAATTAAATGTAAGTGATTACTGCATATACAGTATTCGTGTAATTTCTTTATTTTGCATTTTTCATTTTCAAAATGTACATAACGCGCGTAAGATAAAATTACATATGCTTAAATCTTATTGTCCCTGTTAAGTGTTCCCCTTGCTAATAAGTTAACTCTTTCCTTTTAGCTCCATCATGGGACCAAAGAAAATTTCCAGAGCCTACAGCCCTTTGAAGAAGAAGGCCACGATTGAGTTGAAAAAGGAAATCATTGAAAAATATGAGAGTGGCTTTAAGATTGCTGAAATCGGCCACATGTATGGGAAGTTGCCATCCATAATAAGTTCCACTGTGGCAAAAAATGAAACAATAAAGGACACTAATGTAGCAAAAGGCGTTAATGCGCTAACAAAACAGACATTGCAAACAATTGAAGATGTTGAACAGTTATTATTAATTTGAATCAATCAAAACCAGTTAGATGTGATTCTGTTTCAGAAGAGCTGCAAGACCTTCACCTAGAAGTATAACAGATGGCAGATGAAGAAGTTTCTTCAGATGAGGAGGAAGAGACAGGGGAGACTGTACCTTCTTCAGAGATTAAGGACATCTTCTCCATGTGGAGTAAGGTACAGGGATTTGTGTAGAAAAATCACCCAAAGCTGTTTCAGGCCGTTTCTGCAACTTGTTTAATGTTAATGTCTTGCCTCATTTTAGGCAAATCTTAAAGAGGCAGTAGAAACAGAATTCTTTGGACAGCTTTCTTGTGTGACATGGGTCCACTGATTCTGAAGCTGGCCCTACTGCCAAAAGACCAAGAAGGGAAGTGACCCCAGATAGTACCTTGATACCTAAGGTCCTTATGGAAGAGGATTCTCCTTCCACACAATAATTTCTGCACCTCTCTCTCCCCTCCTCGCCATCTTCCATACACCAAGAAGAGTCTTCAGAAAGATAAATGTCATGTTAAGTGTTCATTTATTCTTCACATTAGTCTTTTATATTCACTTTGTATTAATTTCTTATTGTTTTTAGTATTAAATACTACATTTATTCTCTATAAAATGTGTTTTTGGTATGTATTTTGGAGTGTCTACAAGGGATTAATTGGATTTACATTGATTCATATGGAAATAATAGCCTCGGTTTTCGTTGGTTTCATATTTCACTGTTTTTTTTCAGATGGATTATGGACAAAACCCGAGGTACTACTGTACATTAAAAGGATGGGAAAGCAACAGACACCTAGCTACCCTTTTGCTGTTGATTTTTCTTATAGGCTAAAGGAAATCTTAAACAATGAAAATCTATGAGATATAATACACAAAATTTTACTGAATATTATCATACAATTATAATGTAACTTATGACATCAATAGCATTTATCTACGTGAGTAAATCAAGCAGAAAAATTATAGAACATAATATACCATTCACAATACTATAAAAACTATGAAATACCTAAATAGTGTTGTCAGGCAGTGAAAATCCCTCCAATAATGTAACATTTGAGATGAGACCTGAATTAAGCCAGTCCTTCCGGGAGAGGAGAAAAGAGCATTCTGTTTCGAGGAAACTACAGGGACAAATGACTTTGTGCCATTGATTTCTCTCTTCCTTTTAACATGAGCCTATTTTCCTTTCTGTTGAGTTCACTCATGTTTTAACATTTCAATATTTTATTCAGGTTAAGAAGAAATCCTCAAATAATTCTTTGATAGCCTTGCCAAAAGACAGGTTTTTTGTTTTTTGTTTTTTTTTTCTTGTATTTTTCTGAAGCTAGAAACCGGGAGAGACAGACAGACTCCCGCATGCGCCCGATCGGGATCCACCCAGCATGCCCACCAGGGGGCGACGCTCTGCCCACCAGGGGGCGGTGCTCTGCCCCTCCGGGGCATCGCTCTGCCGCGACCAGAGCCACTTTAGTGCCTGGGGCAGAGGCCAAGGAGCCATCCCCAGCGCCCGGGCCATCTTTGCTCCAATGGAGCCTCGGCTGCGGGAGGGGAAGAGAGAGACAGAGAGGAAGGAGAGGGGGAGGGGTGAAGAAGCAAATGGGTGCTTCTCCTGTGTGCCCTGGCCGGGAATCGAACCCGGGACTTCTACACGCCAGGCCGACGCTCTACCACTGAGCCAACCGGCCAGGGCAAAAGACAGGTTTTTTAATTTTTATTTTTTTAAACAAAATTTAGAAGCCAAATAAGAAAAAACATAACATTTCTAGAAAGCCAAACCAACATAAGCACAGTAGAAATAAAAATGACAAGCTGGATATAAAGTAACTTACTAACCATTTTCATTTCTCTTCTCCTCACCCTATGCTTTATCTGGCTGACTATATCCCCCGCCCCACCACCACTCAGCTCAAGAGTTAATTCCCTTTGAAAACTTTCTCTGATGCCCACTAAGGGCATCCCTCTTTGAAGCTCCTACATTTCTGAGCATCTGTATCGCTGTCCTTACCACATTTTGGGGGAAGTTAATTATAAACTGGTTTTGTGTGTGTTAATTTTATTCTTCCCAATCAGTTTGTAAACTTCAAAGGCAAGATTTTGATGTGAATGACATGAGATGATGTAGGTGATTTTCTTAGCATCTTTCCAGTCTTCCCTGGGTCTGCTACTTTCTGACTGAGTGAATTTGTGTACATTACTTAAACTCTCTGGATCCCCATTTCATCTTTTGTACAGGATGATAACATTAACGCCAATTTTACAACGTTGCTCTGAGAAGTAAATGAGTTCGCGCATGTGAGATATATGATTATAACTTGAATGTTTCTTTCATTCCATACTGCATCTAACTCAGTGCCAGGCACACGAAAGGTGTTACTTTAATAAATGTTTACGTAGGGAGTGGGGGAATCCTACAGAGACTATTTAATCAGAAGGAAGGCATCCTGGCTCTGGAGTAGGTGGGTGGCTGTCTGTGGAGACAGAAATCACATGAGACCCTTGCGGAAAGCAGACTTCCCAGGGACACTCAGTATGATAGCTTGGGGAAATCAACTTTCAGGGCTTCTGTTGGAGGCATCCCTAACCCACTTCCCTTGCTGTGCTATTTCACACAACAAAAGGGAAAACTCTGAGGACTCCTCCCTGAAGAGGATCTGACACACAGAGCTAAACCCAGTCCTGTCAGTGTCAGCACTGATTTTCCAGGCATTCCATGTCCTCTACTCAGTTGGCATTTCTCTATCAATGTTGTCCAACAGAATTTTTCTGTAGTGATGAAAATATATACTATATGCTGCTTAATATAGTAGTCACTAGCTGCATGTAGCTATTGAGTACTAAAGATATGGCTAATCTGACTTAATAACTAATTTTTAAACTTTAGAACAAATTGAACAGTTCTATACAAACATGTTTGTTGATTTTTCAAATTATCATTTGATGAGAACCTTTATGTGCTACACACATTGGTATAGAGTATTTACTACACAGCATCCCGATTTTCCCACTCTAATCTGCTCTCTACACAGCAATCAGAGCATCTGACCAGGTTCTTGACCTGCTTAGCCACCTGTCAATGGCTTTCTGTCACTTACAGGATCACGTACCCCATATATAAGTTCTCCAGACTCTGCCTGTAGGGCCAATAGCCACAGCCATGCAGGTGCAGGGTCAAAGGCACCCACCACTCTTAGTCATCTCTGGTTCCCTATCTGTACATCTTCTCCCTCCTCTTTTCTGCACAAACTGGCTTCTCCTTCAGCTACCTGCCATCTTGGCTTCTTTTCTCCTCTCCTTCTTCCTCACAAACTCTTCTTGAGCGTGAAAACCCCTCCTCCAGCAACATTAGCATAACAATGGCCCTTCCCAAGCAGGAAGGTAATTAGCAGTTTCACCTGGGCAGTGGCCATTTTTAACAATAAAAGTGAGCAAACATAAAAATCATATTTTACAAACTCATTTGCCCAACACTGCCCTTACCTATTAATTTAGTTATTCCCGGCCCTGCTCTTTGCCTCATATATACTTTCCTTTAGTTTGCTCATACTTTTCCTGTTGTCTCAACCATCTTTTCTCCCTGTTCCCTTATTTTCTTTGCCCAGCTTACTCCTACTTGGCCTTGAAAATCAGATGCTTTCTCCTCCAGGAAGCTTTCCCTGAACATCCCTTTACCATCCCAATGCTATCCTCTATCAGAACACTGTTCATGCTGGGTTGTAATTACTGATTAAATCTCCTCCCTCCTGGAATGTGAGCTCCTAAAAACCATGAACAGTGTTATATTCACCTCTATCTCCAGCATCTGCACAGAGCTTGTCTCACAAGAGAAATCAAGGAATGTTTAGGGAAATTATTATAAAATATGTTGAGATCTGTATTTATTGGAATTATACTTGTCAAATCCTTTTTAATATATCATCCCATTTATGACTTAGAGCACTCTTGGTAGTAGGCAGGGCCTTTGTCTCAGTATGTTGGAAAAGGACACTGAGGCTCAGTGACTAGAGTGATTTACCCAACATTACAAAGCTATGAGGTCTGAGTTGAAATAGAGAACCTTACTCTTGAAACTCCTTTTGTCCACCTTCCTGTATTTAATGAAGCTCCTTTGTCTTCCTCAGTGATTTTTCCCACATTAAAATTTCTACAGCTCTCAAAACACTTACCAGTCACTAAGACTGATTTGGGAAACTTGTGTATTTCTGTCTTGATGGTTGTGTTGACATGGCTTGTGAATTTTTTTTTTTTTTGGTATTTTTCTGAAGTGAGAAGTGGGGAGGCAGACAGACAGACTCCCACATGCACCTGAACGGGATCCACCCTGCAGGCCCACTTGAGGTTGATGCTCTGCCCATCAAGGCCCGTTGCTCTGCTGCAATTGGAGCCATTCTAGCACCTGAGGCAGAGGCCATGGCGCCATCCTCCGCGCCCAGGCCAACTTTGTTCCAGTGAATCCTTGGCTGCAGGAGGGGAAGAGAGAGACAGAGAGGAAGGAGAGGGAGAAGGATGGAGAAGCAGATGGACGCTTCTCCTGTATACTCTGGCTGGGAATCGAACCTGGAACTTCCACACACTGGGCCAATGCTCTACCACTGAGCCAACTAGCCAGGGCTTGGCTTGTGAATTTTAAACTGCTCAAATGTGAGGGCTATTTCTGATGAATATTTTCATATAACTTTCTGTAGAAGATTCTTGTGGTACCTACACATTATCCCTAATTTCAGTGCAGGTGAATGAACTGTTCTATGTGTGTTGTCAGCAACCCACTCCCAAAGCTTCCTGGTCTCAAGGCTTTTCTGCCTCCAGCCTTTCTCACCAACTCTAGAAGGCTGCTTGGCCTTGGACACAAGTCACCAGAAAATGTGAAAGCTTTCAGACTGGGGATGAAGGTAACTCTCAGTCAGTGGGGATGGAAATTAAGGTAAAGGACTTAGCTTCCTTGTTCTTGAGTGGGACTATGCTGAAGCACATTCTATAAGGTTCTTTAGAGGGTCTCCAGTAAGTTAAACCCAGTTGTCTAAAGCAATCAGCTCAATAGCACACACACACATATATTTTTGGCTTTTCCCCTCATCTGTCTTTCACTCTCTCCATGTACTGCTTCATTGTCTTACCTCCCAAACACATTACCAGCACTGAAGCCCCTTCCTCAGGCTCTGCTTTCGGGAAACCTAAATTAAGATACCACCTAACCATACAGGAACTTCTTTAGAGATAGCACCTTTCTTTACGTGATTTGTGCTTTAGCCATACTGGACTTCTTGTACACTGCTCACAAAAATTTGGGGATTAGGAAACGTGCAAATACTCCAGTACTTTCAGCCTTTTGTATAGTAGACTTTCAACAATGAAATAAAAGTTGGCTTTGCATCTCATTTGCATAATTGAGCAACTTTCTTTGATTTGTCATTTGTTTTTCTGATGTTCTTGTTTAATTAAAAAAATTAAATGCTTCTCTTTTTTATCGCTTCATATTCATTTTGAAATATCCCCTAATTTTTGTGAGCAGTATAGTTTCATAGCTGACACCCCCCCCCCTCTGTTTGTTGGCTCATGCTGTTCCCTCTGCGTGGCACACTCTTCCCCTCCTTTGCCTGGCTGACAGCTATTCATTCTTTAAAACTCAGCTAGGATATCCACTCCTTTCATAAGTCTCCACCGATTACTCCCATCCCCCAATTTAGAGTTTCATCTCCATGATCTTGTAGAACTTGGAATACTAGTTAGGCTCTATCAAAGCCCTTCTCTCTTCTACTTTCTCTGTGAGCCCCTTGAGCAGTGGGGGCCCACCTAGCAAGATACGTACTTGCTAAAAAATTAAATGCTTAGTAAACTGGTAGGAATGTGCAGTAGTGAACTTAGGAATCATTTTTCATTCCATGAACACTTCCTGAGCACTTGTGACAGCACTATGCTGTATTAAGGAGTATACAAAGATGAAGAGACCGACCAGGGCATCAGGGGAGACCACCGTCAAAAGATGAAAAGAGAAGTAACTAATGTATAAAACACCGTAAGTGTTAGGGCAGTGATGCACAGGCGACGTTGGGCTTTTGCGTGTTTTCGGTGGTGTGGGCACAGAATTACTAATTCTCAGGCATTTCAGTTGAAGACATGTTAACCAGCCCCAGCACCAGGCCAGGCACTCGGTGCGTGGGGAAAAGCGCTGGAAAATCAAGAAACATTTCTCAAGCTCACAAAGTTGAGTAGCCAGACCCTCCAATTCTGTGGCCAGGAGAATGCCATCCAGCAGATCTGGTCCCCGTGTCCCAGCGGCAGCGGAGCATGCTCAGTTGCCAGGACGCGGTGGCCCGGCTGCGGGAAGCAGCTCTGCGGAGTCCCAGCCCTAAGGCGCCTGGGCCCTGAGGGTCTCACGCCGAGGGGGCGGGGCCTCAGATGCTCGCTGCCTCCTCAACTTCCCCGCCCGGCGCCCGCGTGTCGCCGCTCGTTGCCCTGGCAACCGTCGCGCCGCGTCTCGGTGTGGCTAGCTCCCGTCGGCCCGCAGATCCTATCGCCGCTTCCCCACTGCCCCGCGATTTTCGCGTGGGCTCAGAGGCGGAGGGACAACCAAAAATGGCGGAGCGGAGCCAGACGGCGCCTGAGGCAGGTCTGTGGGGGCGGAATACCCGGGGAAGCGCTGAGCAGCACTGCTGTCCTGGGCCCGAGGGGACAGGGGACTCGAGCATGGCCCTACTGCTAAGCAGGCAACCCTCTGTGTTTGTGCGGGCGGTGCGGCAACGACCTCGGGGTCAGAGGTCAAGGGAGGTGCATACCCCTCTGAGTGGCAGGCAGGGACCTCGGAGTCCCGGTTGTGCAGGGGTGTCCATGGGGGGTTGTGCACACCTCTGAGAGAACAGGGGCCCAGAAAGGCCTGGGACCCCAGGGAGGACTCAGGACTCCAAGCCTGAGGGGCACCCGTGATGAGGGCTGATCGCAGGGGTAGGCTGAGTTATGGAGGGGTATGACAGTCCTATGGGAATATGGGGGATTCGTGAAGGGGCATGGTTTGAGGGTGAGGGGCTTTGACTCTTGAGGAGGCAGGTGTATTTGAGAGGAGTGTTACTTCAATATTAGGCAATGCCATGGAAGGGAGATACACGCGGAGTATATAGTACCTTAAGGTCACAACAGAGCAAGTAGGCAAATGCTCATGTGGGTCCCTGATAGGACAAGAGGCAGAGGGTACCCCAGAGCTCCAGTCCTTTATAACTCTACCAAAGGAGGCTGGGTCCTGAGTGTAGATGGGCATGAGCAAGCTTGAGATCATTCACAATCAAAGGGGTGCATGTCCACATATCTGCGGGTGGAAGACAGTCTTTAAGAAGAAGGAAGACTGACAGGAAGGGAGACCCAGGATCATATTCCTGAGGTGACACTGTTGTGGCATGGCTGGGCTTGGAGAGATAGTGACCTAGGTGTCTTACAGAATCATAGAAGAGAGCAAAGGGTTTTTTATAGTACTGTGTATGTGGGAAGGAGTTTGTCCCTAAAAGGGGCTGAAGAAGAAAGAACTGGAGCCTCGGAACAAGTGGAGATCTCTCTGTGTGTAGAAAAGCGGTGGTTTGGGATATGTGTGGAGATGGGTGATGGAAATGGTATGTGTAATCTTGTATTTGTGTCCTGATTAGGTATTTTGGTTACAAGAGTGACCCACTTGAATGATCCAATCCTTGGGGGGTTGGGAGGGTGGTGGAGGTTATGGTAAGACCATACAATGACTGGAACTAGAAACTGTGTGAAGCCATCAAGAATGGTTCAAGAGACTACGATCTCTCAAGACCTGTATGGTTTCTCTTTCTTTCATGGCAACTCTGTTTCTTCCAATAAGGAGTTCCCTTCCTCATTTCATGGTTTAAGCTCCCTCATAACTTGAACATGCTTATTCTTTTATTCATTCATCCACTAACAAATGTATATTGAGTGCCAACTGTATGCCAGAAAACAAATTAGGCACTGGAAGCTCCATGCTTGTGATTCTCTTATCTTGTACTTTCTTTCCTCCTGAAGACTTACTGTCTTCAAATATATTAATCTACTGATTATTTTTATTGCTTATTGTCTGTCTTCTTCCACTAGAATGGAAGATCCATGAAAGGAAGGGTCTTTGTTGTGTTTACCAATCCCGCATGTCTAAGCTGTACTTGGTGTAGAGTAGGTTATTAATAAGCATTGTTAAATGGATAACTGAATGACCTGATACGTTCTAGAGGTTTAAGAAGTTTTCTCTGAAGAACTGATAAATTTTAGCTGAGAAATAATCATGATCGACTAAATGAGGAGAAGAGCAAAGAGTGGTCCAGGAGAGGAAAACCATGTGCAAAGACCCTCATATAGGAGGAAACATGGTGTGCTGTGTTTAAGAAACTAAAAGGAGACAAGTGTGGCTGCAGGTAGGGCAATTGGAGGAGAAAGAGGTAAGCTGAAGCAGATCTTGTAGAGTCTTACAAGCTATGATACAAATTTTGATTTAAAAATCTTAAGAATAATAAGTTAATGACAGCTTTTAAATGGGAGCATGACATAATTAGACTCATTAAAAAACAACAACAAAAAAGCAACTCTGGCTATAGTGTGGAGAGTACAGAAGATAGAGACTTTTTCTTTCTCTCTAACAATATGACTATTAATAATAAAAAAGAAACTGTATAGTTAACTAAATATAGGGATATTAGTCTCAGGCTAGATGAGAACTGCATCAATTTTTCAGATTCTCCTTTTCCTGTCCAACTATCATCTCTATTTTGAGATATCCAAAAAAGTAGAAAGATTGACAAGGCGGTTGAATGAACAAGAAAAGTCTGAGCTGGCCTAGGATTGATTACTGAAGCCATGGTGTGGATGAAATTACCTCAAGGGAGAGTAAAGAATGTGGGGAGAAGACTGAATATAGTAACTGTGATATTTCAGTGCCTTCCAAAGAGACTGAGAAAATACAATCACAGAGATAAGAGGACAACCAAAAGAGTGTTTCAAGATAAGCAGCATACTCAAAAGATTGAATGCTGCCAAATGATTATGAAAAGGATGTCTAGATTTAGCATTGCTGGTAACCTTGATGAGAGAGAATAGATCAAGATAGGAGTCAAACGTTTTAGCTTCTGAATCACTACTAACTGGCTCAATTTTTGTCTCTTAATTCAGATTCCTAAAAGAGAGAATGTGATTGACACACATCATCATTTCCAATCAGATTTTGACATAGATCA
The DNA here is from genome assembly GCF_036850995.1 of Saccopteryx leptura. Classification (NCBI taxonomy): domain Eukaryota; kingdom Metazoa; phylum Chordata; class Mammalia; order Chiroptera; family Emballonuridae; genus Saccopteryx; species Saccopteryx leptura. The sequence continues at coordinate 124,153,785 of NC_089505.1, read as the reverse complement.
CAAGCCAGAGTAGGATTGACTGACTTTGGAATAGATGTCTAGCTATTGCTGGCTTGGAGTCATCTGGTACAAAATATGTCTATTGGGTGATTTTTCATCTTAATAGCAACAGCTAACATTTATGGAGTGTTTATGTGCCAAACATTGTGTTAAGTGCTTTATATGTCTTAATCCATGTTAGTATTGTAACTACTCTCTAAGGTAGTTTCTCTATTCAATTACTATATAAATCCTGACCAGGCAGTGGCACAATGGATAAAGCCTCGGCCTGGGACACTGAGGAACCAGGTTAGAAACCCTGAGGTCGTCAGCTTGAATGTGGGACCACAGATACGATCCCATGTTCGCTGGCTTGAGCCCAAAGGTTGCTGGCTTGAGCCCAAGGTCACTGGCTTGAGCAAGGGGTCATTTGCTCAGCTGGAGCCCCCCGGTCAAGGCACATATGAGAAGCAATCAATGAACAACTAAAGTGCTGCAACTACAAGTTGATGCTTCTCACCTCTCTCCCTTCCTATCTGTTCCTGTCTAACCTCTTTCTCTTGCTAAAATAAAAAAAGAAAAAGAGAGAGAAAAAATTAATATGTGAAGAAATTTTGTCAGAGAATTTAAGCAACTTGCTTACGATCTGCATGCAAATAATTAGTGTAAGGTGGTAGTTTTTTGGCAATGTTAGCATTATCTAGATTTATTATTTGGCTTTCTGTTTGTATTGTGACATATAATATACTGAAGAAATAGCCATGATGAATATTCTTGCTCTACAGGAAATATTCTAGGTTAAGCATACATTAGCAAAGGCGAAGTGGAAGGAACTGGGGTTCAGATCCTTGTTTAAATTCTATTTCTGCAATTTACTAGATGAGGACTTTAGATTCAAATATTCTGACCAGTTTCTTCATCTGTAAAGTGGAAATATTTGTAGGATCGTTGTGAATAATAAAGATAATATATCTGAAGAACCCTAAAAATGATGTTTCCCTAGTTTTTCTGAAGCTTGAATATTAAATAATTCAAATGTATTACATACACTTTACATGCAAGCTTTAAACATACAGTAAATAAAAATTAGACATTCTTCATTTTTCTTCATTGATAGAAGTGATTTGCTATCTGAAGAAAGGCAGACACCATGTTCTGGAGCAGGGGTCCCCAAACTACGGCCCGCGGGCCGCATGCGGCCCTCTGAGGCCATTTATCCGGCCCCTGCCGTACTTCCAGAAGGGGCACCTCTTTCATTGGTGGTCAGTGAGAGGAGCACAGGATGCGGATGCTGGAGTACCATATGTGGCGGCGCTGCTCACGTACAGTACTACTTCCAGTGACACGGGAAGCATGCGTCACAGCTCCGGAAGTGCATCATATCACTTGTTACGGCTAGCAGTGACAAATATGGAACCAGACATTGACCATCTCATTAGCCAAAAGCAGACCCATAGTTCCCATTGAAATACTGGTCAGTTTGTTGATTTAAATTTACTTGTTCTTTATTTTAAATATTGTATTTGTTCCCGTTTTGTTTTTTTACTTTAAAATAAGATATGTGCAGTGTGTATAGGGATTTATTCATAGTTGTTTTTTTTTATAGTCCGGCCCTCCAATGGTCTGAGGAACAGTGAACTGGCCCCCTGTGTAAAAAGTTTGGGGACCCCTGTTCTGGAGAATGTGGAATCATTGTCTGAACTGTGTTCATGGGACATGTCTTATATGAGGTAGATTTTGAGGAATTACTTGAAGGAATGAAAGGACACATGATGCTTTTTTTTTTTTTTTTTTCTGAGCTGGAAACGGGGAGAGACAGTCAGACAGACTCCCGCATGCGCCCGACCGGGATCCATCCGGCACGTCCACCAGGGGCGACGCTCTGCCCACCAGGGGGCGATGCTCTGCCCCTCTGGGGCGTCGCTGGTTGCGACCAGAGCCACTCTAGCGCCTGAGGCATAGGCCAAGGAGCCATCCCCAGCGCCCAGGCCATATTTGCTCCAATGGAGCCTCGGCTACGGGAGTGAAGAGAGAGACAGAGAGGAAGGAGAGGGGGAGGGGTGGAGAAGCAGATGGGCACTTCTCCTGTGTGCCCTGGCCGGGAATCGAACCCGGGACTTCCGCATGCCAGGCCGATGCCCTACCACTGAGCCAACCGGCCAGGGCCTCATGATGCTTTTTTGGTCAAGCATGTACATAGTTCTGCAAAAAGGTCAGCTTGGCAAAAGGAAGTTTCTTCTTTGAAATATTGTACTTGAAAATCAGGACATGAATGTCAGAATTTTCTCCCTCTCCAACAATTTGACTATTAATAATAAAAAGAAACCTTATAGATAGCTAAATATAGGAATATTAGTGTCAAGCTAGATGAGAATGGCTTCAGTTTCTCAGATTCTTCCTCCTCCTGTCCTATCAAAAAAGCTTTTGTTTGAATTACCTGGTAAAATAATTTGTTCCCCTATATTACCAAGTTTGTTACTTTTATGGAGCCCCATATAGCCCAGAAATTTTGGAATGGTGCCGTCTGTTAAAATGGTCTGTACTTCATCACTTTCTTTGTGAAATAAATGAGTTTGAAACGAGAAACTTTATGTATCTGACATCATTTATAGGCAGAATCTTGAAATTTTATAATGCCTTTATTATGAGAATAACGTTTTCTATCTTTTGTTAGTAGTTGGGGTCTAGTTTTCGTATTTGTAAATTGGTGATAGTAACACGTAGTTTCCTGGTGGGAATTAGAAATAAGGTATGAAAAGTATATAGTCTTACACCCCCAAATAAATGGTAGCTTAATTGGTGTATGTGTGTGTATGTGTGTGTATGTGTGTGTATGTGTGTGTATGTGTGTGTGTCTATGGGTGTGTATGTGCCTTTTCCTAAAGGCTTACTAGTAAAAATAGTGTTAAAAGAAGAGGAAATCCAGGCCTACAATCCCTTGTCTGCAAACTTGGGTGCAAATATATTTTGGAATTCAGATATTAAAAATTATAGATAGGCAATACATATGTATTGTTGATTACATATTATCCCCAATGGGATATGGGAGAGTACCCTGTAGTCAAACACATTAATATTGCATTCATACTATTGGAATAAAAATTATAAGTAACTTCACATCAATTTAGGTTAAGTTTTGCTGACAAATTAGTTTTGGCACCAAAATTATGAAAAGTATTACTGTTTTTAGAGATTTAGGGATTCTGGAATTGTGGGAAAGGGAATGTGGATTTACATCACTGTATCTCTTTTCCAAAATACTTTTAAAACTTCAAATTCTTTTTTGTCACCTTTTTATCTTCTGCAACATCAGTGACCATAGCTTTATTAAAGATCCCAAAAGTATTGAGACAGACATGCCTTTGTTTCCTTGACACTCATGTACTTATTTCTTCTAAGGAGCTCTGTTCATTTCTGTATTTTTGAGCTCTATGAGTGGTGTATTTGGCTTCACTGTCAGTATCTTGGCTCAGTGTTACTTTCAATGAGAGATACTAGAAAACTATATGCATTAAGGAGGTCAAAAGGCTGTCAGTATTTTATATACATAGTCTTATTAAAGTCATAGCTTTGTGAGCCATTAGAGCAGCACAGTCTTATCTGAGTTTCAGAATTCTTCTACTAATTGTTAAATTTCAGTAGTGGAGTAAGTGTTAATTTTAGTATTGATTTAAGAGAAATTCTATTCTTAGCTGAATTTGATTTGTCTGATTATAAAAAATTATTGCAAGTGTGAAAACTTGCAATAATTCATTGATGCTATTCACCATATGGGCATATGATATTTTTACTATTTATACTTCCCATTTAGTCAAAAGATTTTATAAAAGAGATTTGTTTTTTCAAACTCTAAAGGAAGATATTTTTATTTGTCATGTATTTTTGAGAATTCTTGATTGTGAACATTTGAATCTCTAAATAGGCTTGCAAAATAATTGTCTTGCATGTCAACTGAATGAAAACAAATCAAGCAAGCACAAATAGACTCCTAGATTTTTATATAGGATTCAAAACTTTTATATAGGATTGGAAATTCACAAATAAATACTTTCAACAAGGTTTTGAAAAAAATCTCTGAGTTTTGGTAGAAGGGGCTGGAAAAAACATCAATTATAGTTTGCTTAACCTTTTTCAGGAGTCTTAGAAGTCACTAATTTATTAGTTTCTGTGTCATGGCTTTGTAGAAGAAATCACTATGTTGTGGACTGTATTATTCATTTTTAAAATTATTTATTCAAAAATATGTATTGAATACCTGCCATGTACCAGGCATTGTGCAAAACTCTGGAAATTCAGAGATGTATTAGACAAAATCTCTGCCTTTACAGAACGCCCATCCTAATGAAGGAGGAATAGAGTTAGAATATCATCCAGGCAATGATAGTTGTATAGAGAATTCTGAGCAAGGCCAGAGAATGGTTTCCTGACATCCTAGGGTGTTGATGGTGTTAGTAGTTGTTCAGTAAAGCTTTGTGGAGGAGGGACACACAAGTCTTGAATATTAAGAACAAATTAGCCCAGTGAAGGTGGTTAGCAGAAGTACTGGGAGTGGAGAGGACGAATGGAGGGCAGAGAGAGCTACATGTGCCCTGGAAAGCTGTGTAGGGAGAGAATAAAGCTTACTCAGGACATTGCTAGTATTGCACATCTAGCAACAGAACTAAAGACTATATTACTCTGTCCCCATGCGTTTTGAAACATTTCTGGGGTCATAGATCCCTTTGAATATGTGATAAAAAGACAATAAATTCTTTCTCATGAAAATGCATTCTGTGTGCAGTCACAAAATTTTGAAGATGTTTTCAAGAGATTATATTCATATTTAGAAACCTAGATTAAGAAATCCTCTACTTGTTAGTACTGAGGTTACATTTAAGAATCTGAAATCTTCAAAGTAGGAATACTTTGTTGGAAAGGGTTGATCTAATAGCATCTGTGCTAAAGCAGGTCCAAAGCAAATTGTGGCTCCTAAATTATTTGTTCATCAGTTTATTGTATACTCATAGCTTCTTTTTAGCTTCTTTTTTTTTTTTTTTTTCATTTTTCCGAAGCTGGAAACGGGGAGGCAGTCAGACAGACTCCCGCATGCGCCCGACCGGGATCCACCCGGTATGCCCTCCAGGAGGTGATGTTCTGCCCATCCGGGGCGTCACTCTGCTGCATCCAGAGCCATTCTAGTGCCTGAGGCAGAGGCCACAGAGCCATCCTCAGCGCCCGGGCCATCTTTGCTCCAATGGAGCCTTGGCTGCAGGAGGGGAAGAGAGAGACAGAGAGGAAGGAGAGGGGGAGGGGTGGAGAAGCAGATGGGCGCTTCTCCTGTGTGCCCTGGCCGGAATCGAACCCGGGACTCCTGCACGCCAGGCCGACGCTCTACCGCTGAGCCAACCGGCCAGGGCCTACTCATAGCTTCTTTATAGTTTATTATTATTATTATTATTTTTGCTTTCTTTCATTTGGCTTCACAATAGAACCTGAAGAAAGAATCTGAGGTTACACAGGTAGGTTAAAGACTGGAAGTGATTAGTGCAGGCTTATGTACCTAGAAAGCTGGTCTTTCTGATTCCAAAACCCAGACTCTACATTCTTGCTCCCCTGTACTAGAAAAGACAGGCATAGAATTATCACGTACAGTAAGGGAAGTATGAACTTAATCACTAGATTAAGTGACTTACCTAGGGTCACACAACTAGCAAGAAGAAGAGCCAGAACTGTCACCTAAATTTCCTGATTCCTTTCAATAAATAATAATGAATGCCCTAAAATGGAGAGAGATAATCAGTAGTGTAGTAATGACTTTTAAAAATAAAGTTAGTTATTTCAGTAAGCCAGTCTTTTGCCATTTGTAGAATACTTCCTTTTTTTTCAGGCTCTTTACATATATTTTGTTTAATTCTCACAAAATTCTTGCAAGAGGATATAATTATTGCACTTCAACACCTGAGACAATTGGGGATTAGAAAGATTAAGTGATGTACCATGGTTACACAACCAATAAGCACTAGAATTGGAAGTATGACCCAAGTCTATCTGGCTCTAAGTCTATAATGATAGGACTACTCCATTCTGCCTCCTAGTTTCATTTTCTAAATATAAAATCTACTTAATGATAGGAGGGGATAGCACACAGTAGAACTTAAAATAACACCAATTTTCTTAGAAGAAGAGGTAATACATACCTTAGTTTTCAGACATATGTATTACAAAGTGCTCATTTGTTTCTAATTGCTCTAATCATGGGGTTAATGAAGTTTCTCCTCTTAGACATCTCTATACACTCATTGAGTGAATTAGTGATGGGTAGTAGAGACTAAAATAGCAGTTAGAATATACTTGCTGTGTAGTAGGCATTCAATAACTATTTGTGGGCCAAATGAATGAAACATGTTTTATCTATAAATTTTAGGTTTAAATATTTGAATTTGGGCTGTTGGAAGTTGAGATGTTGACACAAATGAAAGGAAGAAATGGAATAACTTCTGATATTTTACAAAAAAATCTCTAATTGAATATGATACAAACAGAATTGGTAAACTGGTGACAGAACAAGATAATTTAAAACCTCTTTTGAGGTGTTTGTCTTTTTAGGCAACATAACACAGTAAATGGGTCATGGGTTTTAGAATTAAACATATGATTTAAAATTTCAACGTTACCACTTACTGAATAATATATATAAATAGTGCTTCTCCGAGCGTCAGTTTTATTCATCTTTAAAATGGTTATACTAATCCTTTACTCAATACAGTTGTAAAAGTATATGTAATTTACATGATAGAGAGGAAATTCTAACTAATTAATGCCCTCTAGTCCCTGAGACATGATGCTGCTTATCTGTTTAAAGAGCCTTTGTGATCATATAGCTACCCCAGGTACCGGAAGAAAGCAACTTTACAAATGTGTATGTTTGGGACATGTGTCCTAGTTTCATAAATATGTTAAGAACTTAAAATATTTTTAATTAAAATTGGAAATATTATTTAAAGCAGTAATATTCTAACTTCCTATCTTGCTAATGTCATTACCAATGTATCACTACAAGAACAGCAATAACTATGAGAAATGCTTGTAAAATTTTTGCAGCCTGATAAAAATGGTTGTAAATGTTTTGAACTCTCCTATAAAAGACTGGAATGCCTTATCTCAGTTTATGATTATCAGTATTGTGGGTTTTTATTTTATTTGAAGCTCAGCATCACTCATATTATAGAACTGGATGAAGAATCAAGTGGTTTAATAAAGGGGGTAGACAATTTTTATTCTTTTCTCTGAAGAGACTAGATGTTTTAATTTAATATAAAAGTAGTCAAGGATTCAACTTTGTTAAAGCAACTTTCCCCTATATTTTGAGGAGAGGGAATCACGATCTAATTTATTCTTTTTATTAATTCCTAGAAGCTGATTTAATAAGGTCCTATGAAAGGAATTTTTCTTTTTTTGCATCAACATTTGCCAGAATTAGGACTAATTTTAAGTTGAGTTATACTGATTATATCTTTTCTATCACTAGGAGACTTTTATATTGTGAATAGATCAGTAGTTTAATTGAATTTCTTCAATTAAGGAACTCACTATATATTGAAGTTTTATATATATAATCAAAATCTGAAGTTCTCAGACAGTGGGTGTTGTAACTACTAGTGGACCATATTATTCCAGGGATCAAATTGGTATTTTGGAGGAGGGGAGGAGGAAGAAATTTTTCTTTATCATTTGTACATCTTTATTTTCAAAGTAGTTTGATTTTGGCAAAAAGTTGTTCTCAACGAACTTTACATTGAAGTTCATGTCATCCGGATAAAATGAAGTAAGTAAAATTTTCTTCAGGTACCTAATTGTTTTTTATTTATATAGAAACTATCATTTTATTTAGAAAATTAAATTAACAGGGTGACATTGATCAGTAAGAGTACATAGGTTTCAGGTAAATGTTTCTATAGTATTTGAACTGTTGATTATGGTGTATACCCATCACGCAAAGTCAAATCATTTTCTGTCACTGTATATTTGTCTTTACTCCCTTCCCTCTTCCAAACACCCTTCCCTCAGTAACCACATCACTTTTATCTATGTCCATGAGTCTCAGTTTTATATCCCACTTATGTGTGAAATCATATAGTTCTTAGATTTTTCTGATTTATTCCACTCAGTATAATGTTCTCAAGGTCCATCCATGTTGTCATAAATAGCAATATGTCATCATTTCTTATGGCTGGGTAGTATTCCATTGTATATATGTATTACATCTTCTTTATCCAATCCTCTATTGAAAGACACTTTGGTTATTTCCATTGTCTTGGCCACTGTGAATAATGGTGTGATGAACATGGAAGTGCATGTGTCTTTAAATACTAATTTCTGAGTTTTGGGATAGATACTCAGGAGAGGGATTGCTGGGTCATATGGTAGTTCTATTCTTAATTTTCTGAGGAACCACCATACTTTCTTCCATATGGTTGTACTAGTTTGCATGCCCAACAGCAGTGAATGAGGGTTCCTTTTTCTCCACAGCCTCTCCAACACTTGTTATTACCTGTCTTGTTGATAATAGCCAACCTAACAGGTGTGAGGTGGTAATCCCATTGTAGTTTTGATTTGCATTTCTTGAATAGCTCATGAAGATGAACATCTTTTCATATATCTGTTGGCCATTTGTATGTTTTTGTGGGAGAAGAAAAATGGGAAGTTCAGGTCCTTTTCTCATTTTTTAATTGGATTGTTTGCTTGTTTGTTACTGAGCTTTGTGAGTTCTTTATATATTTTGGATATTAACTCCTTATTGGAGCTATTTACAAATATTGTACCATCACCCATTTGGTTGGCTGCCTATTTGTTTTGTTGTCAGTTTCTTTTGCTGTGTAGAAGGATTTTAGTTTGATATAGTCCCATTCATTTATTTTTGCCTTTACAGTCAAATTTATAAATTCTTTACAGCCAAGGTCCATGAGTTTAGTACCTATGTTATACTTTATGTAATTTATTGTTTCAGATCTTATATTTAGGTCTTTGATCCATTTTGAATTAATTTTTGAGCTGGGGAACAAACTGTAGTCAAGTTTCATTCATTTGCATGTGGCTTTCCAATTTTCCCAGCACCATGTATTGAAGAGGCTTTCTTTTCTCCATTGTGTGTTTTTGGCTCCTTTGTTGACGATTATTTATTCATATATATGTGGTTTTATTTCTGGGCTCTCGATTCTGTTCCATTGATCTGTATGTATGTTTTTCTGCCAGTACCATGCTGTTTTGATTATCGTGGCTCTATAGTACAATTGGGAGTCAGGTGGTGTGATACCTCCAACTTCATTCCTTTTCCTTAGAATTGCTTTGGATATTCAGGCTTTTTTATAGTTCCATAAAAACCTGGTGATTTTAAAAAAAATTATTTCTTTAAAAAATAACATTGGGGTTTTGATGGGGATTGCATTAAATTTATTTATTTGTTTGTTTGTTTATTTTTGTTTATTTATTTTTTGTAGTTTTCTGAAGTGAGAAGCAGGGAGCCAGAGAGACAGATTTCCACATGTGCCCAACTGGGATCCACCTGGCATGCCCACTAGGGGGTGATGCTCTGCCCATCTGGGGCATTGCTCCGTTGCAACAGGAGCCATTCTACGACCTGAGATGGAGGCCATGGAGCCATCCTCAGCGCCCGGGCCAACTTTGCTCCAATGGAGCCTTGGCAGCAGGAGGGGAAGAGAGAGACAGAGAGAAAGGAGAGGGGGAGGGGTGGAGAAGCAGATGGGCACTTCTCCTGTGTGCACTGGCTGGGAATCGAACCTGGGACTTCCACACACTGGGCCAACGTTCTACCCCTGAGCCAACTGACCAGGGCCTGCATTAAATTTATATATTGTTTGGGTAATATGGCCATTATAATTATGTTGATTCTTCCAATCCATGAACATGGAATATTTTTCCATTTCATTATGTCTTTTTCAATTTCTTTCAATAATGCGTTTTAGTTTCAGTATATAGGTTCTTCATATTCTTTGTTAAGCTTATTCCTAGAAACTTTATTTTTTGTGTTCAAAGTGTAAAAAGAATTGTTTTTTAAGTTCATTTTCCAAAGTTTTATTGTTGGTGTATAAGAAAGCAATAGACTTTTGCATACTGATTTTGTATCCTGTGACTTTACTGTTTTGGTTTGTTGTTTCTAATAGTTCTATGATAAAGTTTTTGGGTTTTTCTACGGACAGGGTCATGTCATCTGCAAAAAGTGATACCTTTATATCTTCTTTCCAAATATAGATGCCTTTTTATTTCTTTCTCTTGTCTGATCACTCTGGCCAAAACTTCCAGAACTATGTTAAATAAGAGTGGAGAGAGTGGGAAGCCTTGTCTTGTTCTTGATTTTAGAGGAAAAGCCTTCATTTTTTTCACCACTTAGTATGATATTAGCTGATGGTTTGTCATATATAGCCTTTATTATGTTGAGGTACTTTCCTTCTGACCCATTTTATTGAGTGTTTTAAAAATAAATGGATGTTGTATCTTATCAAATGCCTTTTCTGCATTGATGGATAGAATCATATGATTTTTGTCCTTTGTTTTGTTGATGTGGTGTATTACATTGATTGATTTCCATATGTTGAACCATCTTTGTGCTCCTGGAATGAATCCTACTTGATCATGATGAATTAATTTTTTAAATTATTTTTGTATTCAATTTGCTAGATTTTTGTTTAGGATTTTTGCATTTGTATTCATTAGAGATATTGATGTATAGTTTTCTTTTTGTGTTGTCCTTGTCAGGTTTTGATTTCAGGGTTATATTGGCCTCATAAAATGTGTTAGGGAGTATTGCTTCTTCTTTTAATTTTTGGAAGACTTTGAGAAAGATAGGTACCAAATCTTCTTTGAATATTTGGTAGCATTAACTAATGTAGCCATCTGGTCTTGGACTTTTATTTTTGGGGTGTTTTTGATAGTTGGTATTTGCTCTGTGCTTATGAGTGTCTTTAGGTTTTCCACTTCTTTGTGACAATATCTAGGAAGATTGCATAGTTCTAGGAATCCATTTCTTTTAGGTTATTGAATTTGGTGGCATGTGATCTTTCATAGTATTCTAGTATGATCTTTTTTATATCTATGATGTCTGTGGTTATTTCTCCTCTTTCATTTTGGATTTTGTTCATATGAGTCCTTTCTCTTTTTTCTATAGTGGGTCTAGCCAGTGGATTGTTGATTTTATTGATCTTTTCAAAGAACCAGCTCTTTGTTGTATTAATTTTTTCTATAGTTTTTTTGTTCTCAATTTCATTTAGTTTTGCTCTAATTTTTACTCTTTCCTTTTTTCTGCTAACTTTGGGTTGGTTTTGTTCTTCATTTTCTAGTTTCTTAAGGTTTGATGTTAGGTTGTTTATGTAGGATCTCTCTGGTTTCTTTATATAAACTACATTTGTTCTTGCAGCTTAGATGTTGAGATCTCCCAGTATGATTTGGTGTGTGTTTTTTATATAACTAAGTGAGAGCAGTGGAAGAAGAGAGACAGACTCCCCATGCTCCTCAACCATGATCTACCTGGCAAGCCCCCTATGCGGTGATGCTCTGCCTATCTGGGGCATTGTTCTGTTGTTGGCAACTGAGCTATTTTTAGTGCCTGAGATGGAGGGACTGAGCCATTCTCAGCACCCGAGGCCAACTTTGAAATAATCAATTGAGCCATGGCTGCAGGAGGTAAAGGGAGCAAAAGAGAGAGAAGGGAAGGTGGAGGGGTAGAGAAGCAGATGGTCACTTTTCCTGTGTGCCCTGAATCTGAAATCAAACTCGGGACATCCACATTCCAGGCTGATGCTCTACCTCTGAGCCAACTGGCCAGGGCTGATTGTGTTTTTGTCTGTTTCTATTTTCAGATTTGTTAGTAAATGTCTTATATATTTTAGTGCTCCCTATTTTGGTGCATATATATTAATAAGTGTTATATCTTTTTGATACAGTATCCCCTTTATCATTACAAAATGTCTTTGTCTCTGGCTACCTTTGTTTTCTTGAAGTCATCACTGGGCTGGTACCTAATTTTAATGCCGTTTCTCATGTTATCAAAAGTTGCCAGCTACCCAGGAAAACATATTACCTCCCCACTTAAAACTCTGAGAATGAGTTTTCTTGTTTTAGAATGACAAAAGTATTCTTATCCTGTGGGTACTGCTCTGAACAATACATACTTTGAAACTTGAAAAGTTTCAAAAAAATTGGTTTTCAAATGAGGGTTAAGTATTATCAGGAGAATAGAGAAATTTCTTTGCTTTTGTTCTAGCAAGCTAAATGTTCTTATATTGCTGATTTTAATTTTTTCAAGCTCTTTATCTTTTTACGTATCAATCCATTTTCTTTTTAAGAGAAACTAGAAATTAGTAAAATCTGTCAATTTTTAATATCTAGCTTTCTTGAATTTTCTGCTACAGGCTGTGCCTATCCCTTCATTGCCGTGGTTAAGTAGAAGAGACTGATCTATAGAATAAACCCTTGATCTTTTGTTATTTCTTCCTTCTATTTTTAAAAATCATCCTTTCATTTTTATTACTTGGGTATTATCTGTTTGGAAGGCCAATAGAAATCTCTGGTTCTTAAGTATTTCAGGTCTAAAGTAGATGTGCTACTTACTATTGCCAACTAACTATCTGGAATATTATGAATATTTAGTTTCAAAGAGAAGAAATAGTCTAGGAAGTATAATTTAAAAAATACTTATGTATATGGAATGCCTAAAAATCAAGTTTGACTTTTAAATACCTCAGAGTTTTAAAAATGATAAATCAGGGCTTAAAACTCATTTTTTATTCATATTAGTTTTCTAAATTTAAGAAAACTGCTTCTGATGAAAAGTGAAGCACTCCTCAGATATACATCAGGGGATCACCATGTTTCTTAACTCTGAAGCTGTCTTTATCTTTGCCTTCCAAGTTTTAACTAGTCATTTAATATTGTAGTTATATGAAATTTAAATAAAGATAATAATTATTTCAAACTATTAAGGGTTTATTTGAATCATACTTATCACATTCTTATTTATACTGACGTTATTTTGTGTACAGCTTTCCTAATTTTTCACATTTTCCCTTACAAGCTTATAAGTAAATTTGTATCAGGCACAAGGCAATATTTGCTGAGTGGAATGTCTAACTGAACTCATGAGCGAACCTCCCATTTCTCTCCACATTGGCTTCCTAGGGTTTTGGGAATGTAACTTTAATTTTTATTTTTAAATTGTAATAAGATTTAAAAATTTTAAATTAGGCTTTCATACAGAATGTAGAAGCATAAGAAACTTGAGGCCCTTACTTTCCTGTAATGGATGTCCTATCAGTCAAAATGTGTTAGCATTAAGGTGAAAGGCCTCTGGTGGTTTTTTCTGTTTCTTAGCCACCAGTCCCCTACAGTTAATTTTTGCGGACAACTTCCATGATCTTGAGGACTCAAATAAATGCGATTGACTTAGGGGTATTGTGTGTTTTCATAGCGTAAGCCAAAGGTGAAATCATTTGCCTTTGGTCTATTAGATTCACCTACTCAAAATGAAGTTTATGATCATTCTTTCAAATTAATTTACCAGAGACTAGTTAGGGAGACTCATTTTGGGATGGGAGAGAGGAACAAATGACAACTGCACAGAAAGAACTCACCTTTAACAGTTTATTTACATAACAGGATCATTAGAGGCAGTGAATCAGGTGAAGTCTTTTTTCTCTCATCTCAGTGGCTATCAACAATAATTTTTTGCTATCAGGAAACAGCAGGAATACATCTCCTTTCATTATACCATGATATAATAAGGTTTTCTTAGACCAGTGGTTGCAAACTGGCAGCACAGGGGATAGATCAAGTTATTAGGCATATTTTGTTGGGTTTATAAAGTATATAAACAAGGAATAAATTAAATTACATTGATTCTCAATTATTTAAAAATAAGAAGATATCACATAAAGGTATGGATTTCTGACTTCACTGGAAAATTCAGGAGACTTTGCAAAACTGTGCCTACATTGATGGATGTTCACTGTTGGCCGAAGCTACAGGCAAAGGCTCCTCGCTGTTTCCTCCTAATTCCTTGTTCTCAGCCAGCTAACTCATTTGGTGTTACTTGCATAGCTCATAAAATTTGCATCTCCTGTTTTAGGCCATCATTTTGAATACATGTATATACATACCCCACATTACATATATATACATATATAGTATTACTTATATTACATATATATTTAAAATATATTTTCTTTCCGGTTGGCTAGGTTGAAAAAAAACAAGTACAGAGGTAAATTTATATTCTTCTTTCTTCTACTTTCATGGAAGGCACTTTCCTAGACTATCATATTTTATCTCAGGGTCATGTAAACCTTACCGGGTTAGCATATTTATAAAGCTACTACAGTTGATCCTTTGACAATGTGGAGGTTAAGGTGCCAACCCCAGACTCAGTTGAAAATCCACATAAAACCTATTTTTTTGTATTTTTCTTAAGTGAGAAGTGGGGAGAGAGAGAGACAGACTCCCGCATGTTCTGCCCATCTGGGGTGATACTCTGTTGCAATCAGAGCCATTCTAGGGCCTGAGGCGGAGGCCATGGAGCCATCCTCAGCACCCGGACCAAGTTGTTCCAGTGGGGTGTTGGCTGCAGGAAGGGAAGAGGGAGATAGAGGGGAGAAGAGGAAAGGTGGAGAAGCAGATGGGCACTTCTCCTGTGTGCCCTGGCCGGGAGTGGAACCCGGAACTTCCACACACCGGGCTGACGCTCTACCATTGAGCCAACCGGTCAGGGCTCACATATAACTTATGACTCTATATGTTTACTGAAAAAAACTTTTGGCTCTAGATATTTATTGAAAGATATCTGTATATATTAACTGGACCCACACAGTCCAAATCTATGTTGTTCAAACAAGGGTCAACTATACATAGATAGTTTGTCTTATGTGTCCAGTTCTTAATGCCACTTAAAATAATCTTTATTTTATGGAAAATTTAAGCATATACAAAATAGAAAGGATATAAGACCTTCTAAGTACACATTATCCAACTTCAACAGTTATCAACTATGCTCATCTTTCTTACTATCTTTCCCTCAGGACTATTTTGAAGTATTGCACAGATATATAATTTAATCTATAAATCTTTCAATATATACCTCTAAAAGACATATATATGTCATACTATATAACATGCACACACATATACAATTATAACAAACATATTTAATCACACCAAATAACAATAATTTTTTATAATCAAAATATCCAGTTAGTATTTTTTTTAGTTTTTTTTAATTATTAAATTTAATGCGGTGACATTGATAAATCAGGGTACATATGTTGAGAGAAAACATCTCCAGATTATTTTGACATTTGATTGTGCTGTATACCCCTCACCCAAAGTCAAATTGTCTTCTGTCACCTTTTATCTGGTTTTCTTTGTGCCCCTCCCCTCCTTCCCCCTCTCTCCTTCCTCTCCCCATCTCCCCTCCCCCCACCTCCCCACCACCATTGCCATCACATTCTTGTTCATGTCTCTGAGTCTCATTTTTATTTACCATCTATATATAGATTCATATAGTTCTTAGTTTTTTCTAATTTACTTATTTCACTCCGTATAATGTTATCAAGGTCCATCCATATTATTGTAAATGATCCGATGTCATCATTTCTTATGGCTGAGTAGTATTCCATAGTATATATGTACCAAAGCTTTTTAATCCACTCGTCCTCTGACGGACACTTGGGCTGTTTCCAGATCTTCGCTATTGTGAACAATGCTGCCACAAACATGGAGGTGCATTTCTCCTTTTGGAGCCATTCTATGGTGTTCTTGGGGTATATTCCTAAAAGTGGGATAGCTGGGTCAAAAGGCAGTTCGATTTTCAGTTTTGTGAGGAATCTCCATACTGTTTTCCACAGAGGCTGCACCAGTCTGCATTCCCACCAGCAGTGCAGGAGGGTTCCCTTTTCTCCACATCCTGGCCAGCACTTATTCTGTGTTGTTTTGTTGATGAGCGCCTTTCTGGCTGGTGTGAGGTGATATCTCACTGTGATTTTAATTTGCATTTCTCTAATGATTAGTGATGTTGAGCATATTTTCATATGCCTATTGGCCATCTCTATGTCCTCTTTGGAAAAGTGTCTATTCATTTCTTTTTCCCATTTTTTTGATTAAATTGTTTGTCTTCCTGGTGTTGAGATTTACAAGTTCTTTATAAATTTTGGTTATTAACACCTTATCAGACGTATTGTTAAATATGTTCTCCCATTGTGTAGTTTGTCTTTTTATTCTGTTCTTATTGTCTTTAGCTGTGCTAAAGCTTTTTAGTTTGATATAGTCCCATTTGTTTATCCTGTCTTTTATTTCACTTGCCCGTGAAGATAAATCAGCAAATATATTGCTCCGAGAGATGTCGGAGAGCTTACTGCCTATGTTTTCTTCTAAGATGCTTATGGTTTCATGGCCTACATTTAAGTCTTTTATCCATTTTGAGTTTATTTTTGTGAGTGGTGTAAGCTGGTGATCTAGTTTCATTTTTTTGCAGGTAGCTGTCCAATTTTCCCAACACCATTTGTTGAAGAGGCTGACTTTACTTCATTGTATTTCCTTACCTCCTTTGTCAAAATCAGTTGTCCATAGATCTGTGGGTTTATTTCTGGGTTCTCTGTTCAGTTCCATTGATCTATATGCCTATTCTTATGCCAGTACCAGGCTGTTTTGAGTACAATGGCCTTGTAGTATAACTTGATATCAGGAAGTGTGATACCTCCCACTTTATTCTTCTTTTTTAAGATTGCTGAGGCTATTCGTGTTCTCTTTTGGTTCCATATAAATTTTTGTAATATGTGATCTATATCTTTGAAGTATGTCATTGGTATTTTAATTGGTATTGCATTGAATTTATAGATTGCTTTGGGTAATATAGACATTTTAATGATGTTTATTCTTCCTAACCATGAGCACGGTATATGCTTCCACTTGTTTGTATCTTCCTTGATTTCTTTTATCAATGCTTTGTAATTTTCCAAGTACAAGTCTTTAGTCTCCTTGGTTAAGTTTACTCCTAGGTACTTTATTTTTTTGGTTGTAATAGTGAAGGGGATTGTTTTCTTAATTTCTCTTTCTGACTGTTCATTGTTGGCGTATAAAAATGCCTCTGATTTCTGAGTATTGATTTTATATCCTGCCATTTTGCTGAATTCATTTATCAGGTCCAGTAGTTTTTTGACTGAGACTTTAGGGTTTTCTATATACAATATCATATCATCTGCAAATAATGATAGTTTTACTTCTTCTTTTCCAACTTGAATGCCTTTTATTTCTTCTTCTTCTCTGATTGCTATGGCTAGGACTTCCAGGACTATGTTACATAAGAGTGGTGAAAGGGGGCACCCCTACCTTGTTCCTGATCTTAAGGGTATTGCTTTTAATTTTTGCCCATTGAGTATGATGTTGGCTGTGGGTTTTTCATAGATGGCTTTTATCATGTTGAGATATGTTCCCTGTATTCCCACTTTGCTGAGAGTTTTGATCATGAAAGGGTGCTGGATTTTATCAAATGCTTTTTCTGCATCTATTGAAATTATCACATGGTTTTTCTCCTTCTTTTTGTTTATGTGATGAATCACCTTGATTGATTTACGAATATTGTACCAGCCTTGCCTCCCCAGAATAAATCCCACTTGATCATGGTGTATGATTTTTTCCATATATTGTTGGATCCGGTTTGCTAATATTTTGTTGAGGATTTTAGCATCTATATTCATCAGAGATATTGGCCTATAATTTTCTTTCTTTGTGTTGTCTTTGCCTGGTTTTGGAATCAGAATTATGTTCGCCTCATAAAAGGAGCTTGGAAGTCTTCCTTCCTCTTGAATTTTTTGAAATAGCTTGAGAAGGATAGGAGTTAGTTCTTCTTTGAATATTTGGTAGAATTCAGTTGTGAAGCCATCAGGCCCCGGACTTTTCTTTGTTGGGAGTTTTTTGATAACTGTTTCGATCTCATTTGGTGTAATTGATCTGTTTAGGTTTTCTGATTCTTCCAGATTGATTTTTGGAAGATTGTATGTTTCAAGGAATTTGTCCATTTCATCTAGGTTGTCTAGTTTTTTGGCATACAGTTCTTCATAGTATTTTTCTTACAATATTTTGTATTTCTGTTGTGTCAATTGTTATTTCTTCACTCTCATTTCTAATTTTATTTATTTGAGTCCTCTCTCTCTTTTCCTTGGTGATTCTAGTTAAAGGTTCATCAATCTTGTTTACCTTTCAAAAAACCAGCTCCTAGTTTCATTGATCCTCTGTTTCTTTAGCCTCTATGTCATTTATTTCTGCTCTGATCTTTATTATTTCATTCCTTCTACTACATTTGGGCTTTACTTGCTGTTCTTTTTCTAGTTCTTTTAGATGCAGGGTTAGGTTGTTTATTTGAGCTTTTTCTAGCTTCTTAAAGTGTGCCTGTAGTGCTATGAACTTCCCTCTCAGTACTGCTTTTGCTGTGTCCCATAAATTTTGAGTTGTTGTATGCTCATTGTCATTCGTTTCTAGGAATTTTTTTATTTCTTCTTTGCTCTCATTCTTAATCCATTCATTATTTAACAACCTGCTATTTAGTTTCCATGTGTTTGAGAATTTTTGAGGTTTTCTGTTGTGGTTCATTTCTAGTTTCATGCCGTTGTGATCGGAGAAAGTGCTTGATATGATTTCAATCTTCTTAAATTTGTTGAGACCACTTTTGTGCCCTAACATGTGGTCTATCCTAGAGAATGTACCATGAGCACTTGAAAAGAATGTATATTCTGCTGCTTTAGGGTGAAAGGTTCTGAAGATATCTATTAAATCGAGTTGATCTAGTATGTCCAATAAGTCTGCTGTTTCTTTGTTATTTTTCTTTCTTGAGGATCTATCTAGTGATGTTAGTGGGGTATTGAAATCCCCTACTATTATAGTATTGCTGTTGATCTCACCCTTTAAATCCATCAAAGTCTGCTTTATATATTTAGGTGCTCCTATATTAGGTGCATAGATATTTATAATAGTTATATCTTCCTTTTGGATTACTCCCTTTATCATTATGTAGTGGCCTTCTTTATCTCTTACTATATCCTTTGTTTTAAAGTCCATTTTGTCTGATATAAGTATTGCTACCCCAGCTTTTTTTTCATTTCCATTTGCATGAAATTTTTTCTTATCCTTTTACCTTCAATGTATGTGCATCTTTTGTTCTAAGGTGTGTCTCTTGTAGACAGCATATGTACGGGTCCTGTTTTCTTATCCACGCAGCTACCCTATGTCTTTTGACTGGGTCATTTAATCCATTTACATTTAAAGTTATTATTGATATGTAGTTGTTTATTGCCATTTTATTCTTTAAAGCTGTATTCCTTTTTTGCTATATTTTTTCCCACTTTGATCTGTTTACAACAGGCCCCTTAACATTTCCTGCAGCATTGGTTTGGTTGTAATGAATTCCTTGAGTTGTTTTTTGTCTGGGAAGCTTTTTATTTCTCCTTCGATTTTAAATGATAGCCTTGCTGGATAAAGTCGTCTTGGTTGTAGGTTCTTGTTCTGCATTACTTTGAATATTTCTTGCCATTCCCTTCTGGCCTCAAGTGTTTCTGTTGAGAAGTTGGATGTCATCCTTATGGGGGCTCCTTTGTAGGTGATAGCTTTTTTTTCTCTTGCAGCTTTTAATATTTTCTCTTTATCGCTTAGCTTTGGTATTTTAATTATGATGTGTCTTGGTGTAGGTTTCTTTGGGTTTCTCTTTAATGGAGTCCTCTGTGCTTCTTGAACTTGTGAGTTTCTCCTGCATTAATTTAGGGAAGTTTTCAGCTATGATATGATTGAACAAAGTCTCTATCCCTTGTTCTTTTTCTTCTTCTTCAGGAACCCCTATGATGCGGATTTTATTTCTCTTCATGTTGTCACAGAGCTCTCTTAGAGTTTCCTCAGACTTTTTGAGTCTCTTTTCTTTTTTCTTCTCTGCTTTCATGCCTTCATTCCAGTTGTCCTCCAACTTGCTGATTCGATCCTCAGCTCTATCTATCCTGTTTTTAATTCCTTCCATTGTGGTCTTTATTTCTGATATTGTATTTGTCATCTCTAACTGATTCTTTTTTATACTTGCTATTTCTTTATTTAGGTGTTCATAATGACCATCCATTGTTGTTCTAAGATCCCTAAGCATCCTTACAATCATTATTTTGAACTCTGCATCTGGAAGTTTGATTATTTCCATATCACTCAGTTCATCTCCTGAAGGTTTCATTTGGATTGCACTTTTTTGTCTTCTCATTGTCTGTGTTTTGTTTGTAGAGTTGATTGAGTCTAGGCTTCGTGTTGTCTGCCTCCAGTTTTCAGTTGTGTTATTTCTAGGTCTTCTTGGGTTGGTGTCAGCTATTATTTGTAACCCACTTTTGGATTTGGGCAGCTTTGAAGTCTTGATTTATTTGTTTTCTTAACAGGTGATAGTCTTGTTTACTGATCTCAGCAGGGGGCTTCCTTGAAACTGTATCCAGGAATGCGGTGGGTGTAACCTGAGACTCTGAAGGCCTCTTCCATCAACTAATCTCTTTGGGGGCAGGGTGCTTTCTCAGCTTCAGTAGGGGGAGGTGTATCTCAGATCTCCATGGAGACCTGAGTTACTGCCCCTCCTCGCCACTTCTTGTTTTCAGCTGTGTCTTGTTTCACTTATTGGAGCTGGAGAGATGTCTGGAGATCTCTGATCTAGAAGCAATTCAGTACTGTTTTGTGGGGAAGGATCAGTCCCTCTCCCAGCTATGGCCGCCTCCAGCATGGATGAGTCAGCTCCTTTTTTTTTTTAAATTGTGTCCTGCATTCCTTAGCCTCTCACAGTCTGTCCCTCTCTCTTTCCTTTCCACTTGGGAGATAAGCTGGTCTTTTCAACACACCTCGCTCCCTGGTCGCCAGGCAAGTGGCTATGAGCAGTATTTTCTGCTCTTTTCCCTGAGGTGAGATCCCCTCTGGGCTCTCAGCCTCACCCCCCCCCCCTGCCCTGTTCCTGTAAGCAGGGGAGATTTAGGTGCTCCCTACCAGGTTTGTTGTGGCTTCTTCTTTGCTCCTTGGTTTTTGAGAGCTGTTCTTGTAGTCCAGAGTTGGTTTTTCATGCTGATTTTTCCTAAATTGATTTGTATTCCAGTTTGGTGGTGAGAGCTGGGTTCTGTGCATCCGCCTACTCCGCTGCCATCTTCAGGTCTTTCCAGTTAGTTTTTAATTTGATTAATCATCATCCTTTTTTTCTTTTTACAATTTTTTTAAATAAAGCAGATTGTTTTCCTGTTTTTTGCTGATTGCTTTCCTATAGTATATAGTTCTTCTGTTTTCTGTATTTCCTTTAAATGATTGTATATATCTAGAAGCTTGATGAGATTTGGGCTCCTTTTCCCAAGACTGTGGTTTTATGTATTCCTACTGAGTGATAGAATGTCTGATTGTCTCAGTTTTTTTATGTTAATGGCCATTAAGCAATATACATGATTCAGATTTAAATAATAATAATTCAAAATAAGAATAGAATTGCAAAAACAAAAGCATTATAGCTGAACTCTAGGAACTTAGAGGAGGAAAAAGATAATTTAGGACTAAATTGATCAGGGAAATAGTTATGGCAATAGTGGTGCTTAAGGTAGTTTTTGAAGAGTGGGAATGACTATGGTAAAATGATGTGACATATTAGCCAGTTTAGGCTAAGTTATACAGTGATAATAAATGATGCAAAAATCCCAGGGGTTAACAACAGCAAAGATTTATTTTTTTTGCTTCCGGTACATGTCCACTGCGGGTCAGTTGTAGTTCTCTTTCACATCTTCATGTTAAAATCCAGCTTGGTGGAGTAGCTTTCAACTGGAAGATAGAGGGGAAAAAACCAGATAGAAAAGACCATATTGGAACAAAACACTTGTTCTTATTAAAGCTTCTGCTAGGAAACGGCACATGTCACCTCTGCTCTGCTCACATTTTTGTTCAAGTGTTATAGCAAGCCTGATATTGATGGAGTGGGGTGTATAATCCTGCCATAGGGCAAGGCAGCAAGTGTTTTAGGGAATACTACATTCCATGCCAAGAAAGATTATTCTGTGTGAGAAGGGAAGGACTGTTCTGGTTACGAATAGGCACAAGTGTATGCAGTTTATTTGGGAGTAAGTAGACCCATTTTTTAGGAGTAGAATAGGTATAGGTAGAAGATAGAATAGGTCTGGATAGAAGAGTAGAAACTATCAAAGCTACAGAGGGAGGGTACAGTAAAGTTTAAATTCCAAACTCATCTTCAGGTAAACTCCTCTTCCACTGAAAGCTAGACTTTGGCATGGAAAGCTCTGTAGCTCAGTAATCCATATTTGTAATGTTCAATTTATTACTCACTACACTAAAATGTAAAAAAATAGGTGAATTTAATTTTACTGTATTTTGGTATGTTGAAATATAACATCCTGTTAGATTTGTCTCATTGCTTGGCCTCCCCAAAAGAAAGCATTTTTAGGTAAGTATAGAATAGTAATTATCTGTAAGCAAATAGGGAGGTGAGAGTACTGTTCCTTCTCTCATCTTAGAGATCTTAGGTCAAGAAAAAATGTACAGCCTCTTCCTAAGAGGACTGCAAGAGAAAAAGGGCCATCTAAGGTGAGTCGGATATTAGGTGGCAATGGGAATATTTAATGAAGAGGACAGGAGCAGTGGAGAGAGTTTATGGGTTGCATTCCTACAGATCACGTTAGTGTTAGAAGGTAGGGGGACATGGAGAGCCAGACTACGTGGCAGATAGATCAGACAGGAGTAAGGAGGGTAAGTGATGAGAAGACAGTGGAGGGTTTGTACCCAAATGTGTCTGAGATAATCCTAAGGGAATCATAAAGAATCATAGGGTTAAAGGACCGTATGGGAAGGTGGGCAGAAAGAACTCGGTTGGAGTGAACTGTTCTATGATTTTCAAATTGATGAAAAGTAGTTTAAGTGCTATTGTGAGCTATAGTAGAATACCCTGTAAGCAGAGGCCTCTGGACAAGTTGGCTTTCCTTTCCCTCCCTCCCTCCCTCCCGCCCTCTTTCTTTCTTTCTTTCTTTCTTTCTTTCTTTCTTTCTTTCTTTCTTTCTTTCTTTCTTTCTTTCTTTCTTTCTTTCTTTCTTTCTTTCTTTCTTTTTTTCTTTCTCTCTCTCTCTCTCTCTCTCTCTCTCTCTCTCTCTCTCTCTTGTGGCCATTGCCTCAGAAGGATAAGGAATTAGATAAGACTCAAATTGGAAGATGAAATGAGAAGGGCCCAGAATAGGTAGTGACAATGGGTACATTTCAAAGTAAACAATCTATAGTTCTTGATGACTGGGTGTGATGAAAAAAAAGAGAACTTGCTTTATCAGTATTTATAAGAGCTTACTATTAGGACCTTATATACATTTGTTGTACAAGATCCTGCAAGGTAAGTGAGATGAATTTTTATTTTTATAGACATGGCAACTCAAGTTCAGAAAGGTCATAATAACTTGCTTAAGCTAATACAACTAGTAAGAAGTAGAAACAGGAGTAATCCCAATCCAGTTGATGAAAGTCCTTTGCTATTCCTTCCATATGATATCTTTCCAGAGATGAAAGAAAAAGGGACCAAAAAGATTGAGTATTTTTTTAAAAAAATGTTTATTTTTTAGATTGAATTTATTGGGGTGCAGGTTCAGGCATGCAACTCAATAAAACATCATCTGCACATTGCATCATTGTGCACAGCTCCCCAAGTAAAGTCTCTTTCATTCCTATTTTACCCCCCTTTGACCACCTCCACTTACCCCTTATCCCTCTTTCCTTCTGGCTATCTCCACACTGTTGTTTGTGTCTATGTGTTTTATATTAAAATGTGTGTCTGCATATTTTTTCTTAACTTCTTAGGATCTCTGAGAGAAGGAACAGTATTATTTTTAGCTACATATTTGCTTACAGATATATATTTTGCTTAATCCCTTCACCTTCTGTCATCTGTTCCCCCAACCCTCCTCCCCTCTGACAGCTGTTAATCTGTTCCATGTATCTACATCTGTATCTTGTTCGTCAGTTTAATGTGTTTATTAGATTCCACATGTAAGTGAGATGATATGGTATTTGTCTTTCTTTGCTTGGCTTATTTCACTTAATATAATAATTTCAAGGTCCATCCGTGCTGTCACAAAAGGTAAGATTTTCTTTTTTTTTATATAGGGCTGGGTAGCATTCCATTGTGGAAATGTACCTCAGCTTTTTTTTATCCGCTCATCTACTGATGGGCACTTGGGCTGTTACCAGACTGAGTTTTTAAACTTGGGAATCTTTTGACATAAATGGAAGAATCAAAGGAGGAAATGGTTTTGTTGTAGAAAGGATAGGTATTTTAGGTATGTTGTATTTGAGGTAATAATGGGATATCCATGTGGACACAGTGAGGATACAGTTAGAAATTTGAGACTTGATTCTGAGAGAGCCAGGAAAGAAGACAAAGCAGTGAAAGTTTATGTGGATGAATATATAAGTATAGATCTATATTGTCTAATGAGTAAGTTAAATATAAAAATGAATCCTTTATTTAAAGATTTTAAACAATTATAGTATTTAAAATTTATGAGTATTATCAATAAAGATTTATGAAGATTGCAATGTGTTCATTTCTAGAATAAATTTTTGTCATGTATGCAGATGAATAAAAATTTATTTGCATAGATATATTGACAATAATAACATATATATAATTATACATATGTATTTTTTAATATATATAGAAACTAACATCCTATAATGGGAATTCACATTATATTGGTTCTAATAACACTGCATGAAGGTCTTTGGATTCAAAATATTAATAATTGATGATTTTAATATACCACATAATATTCTGTCCAATAAATAAAAGGTTATTGTATGTAAATATTGCAGTCATATAACAGTCTGGATTAGATAGCATGCTAAATCTTTCTGGCTTCATTGGGAGTTTGACTTGTAGATTTTTAAACAAACATTTATTGAAAGGCTGCCTTTTGCTAAACATTATTCACATGTGCTATTTCATTTAGTTTTCAAATGGTCCTGTTATTTTCTTATATTAAAGAAGATATAACTGTAATATGATATGTCATCGATGATAATCTTATCATTTTTATAGCACTTTAGAACATACAGAGAAATTTTATATACATAATTCATATGTACAGGAGTCATTGTGTTAAATATGTGCCTTTTGTTACAGAATACTTTAATTTATTTAATCCTTACAGATTTACTGTGACAAAGGTATTATTATCATCATCTTTACAATGAGGAATTTGAGACTCATTTAGTTAAAGAGCTTGGCCAAGGTTACATGCAATAAGTGAGAGATCACAGATGATTTTAAGTGCATTATAATTTAAACCATTGCAGTTAGTATCACTATCAGCTTAGGCCTTGAAAAAAAAATGTAGTAGCTAAAAGAAAATAAATGTGAAAAGCAAATGTCATTTTCACACTGGTGTTTATTTCATTTTAGTGCCTAGGTCCATTATAGAAATCATACAAATATTTTATACTTATTTTTAATTTGTTTAGATTGTTTTATAAAATTGCTTAAAAACACAGTATGTTTACAGGTAGGGGATTTAACAGATGATCTCTAGCTCTTCCCAAACTCCTCATCCTCTAAGTATATATATCACGCAATTACTCTTTCAGGAAAGGAAAGAAATAGAAAATTATATTATTGAAGGCATAACCATTAGGAAAGAATTAAGTACCTTGGTTTTTCAGATACTCTCTGTATTTTTATATTATTCAAATCTGTAAGACATGTAATTTCTCTGAGGAGATAATACTGTGAAAATATAATCTTTTGGGGTTCTCTAGAACATTTCAGAATAATAGAGCTGATTAGAATGGCATTTTATATTTAAACTTATTTTTAAAGAGAGAAGTTATAGATGTATAGCTTGCTGATTTTTGTTTTTATATTGGTATAGTAACATTTCTCTTTTTTAAATTTTTATTTAGAAAATTAACAGGGTCACATTGATCAATAAGAGTACATAGGTTTCAGGTAAACATTTCTATAGCATTTGAACTGTTGACTATGTTGTATACCCATCACCCAAAGTCAAATCATTTTCTGTCATCGTATATTTGTCCTTCTTTACTCCCTTTCCCCTCTCACTCCCCCTCTGCCCTCCCTCTGGTAACCACTTCACTTTTATCTATGTCCATGAGTCTCAGTTTTAAATCCCGCCTATGTGTGAAATCATACACTTCTTAGCTTTTTCTAATTTACTTATTTCATTCAATATAATGTTATCAAGGTCCATCCATATGGTCGTAAATGGCAATATGTCATCATTTCTTATGGCTGAGTAGTATTCCACTGTAACATTTCTTTCTTTTATTTTTCTTTCTTTTTTTTTGTTGAAAGAGAGAGAGAGAGAGAGAGAGAGAGAGAAGGACAGTTAGGGACAGACAGGCAGAAAGGGAGAGAGATGAGAAGCATCAATTCTTTGTTGTGGCTCCTTAGTTGTTCATTGATTGCTTTCTCATATGTGCTTTGATAAGGGGGGGCTACAGCAGAGTGAGTAACCCCTTGCTCAAGTCAGTGACCTTGGTCTTCAAGCCAGCGACCTTGGGCCTCAAGCCAGCGACCCCTGGGCTCAAGCCAGCGACCATAGGATCATGTCTATGATCCCACACTTAAGCTGGCAACCCTGCACTCAAACTGGTGAGCCTATGCTCAAGCTGGATGAGCCTGTGTTCAAGCAGGCGACCATGGGGTTTTGAACCTGGGTCCTCTGCATCTCAGTCTGACACTCTATCCACTGCACCACCACCTGGTCAGGTATTGTAACATTTCTTGATTTAAAACAAAGCATGGGCTGGCATTAGCTCAGCGGTTCCTTCCAGTCAAGCTCACTTGTTAAAACAAAGCAGAATTCTTCAGGTAAATATCCAGAAATGGAATAGTTTGGTCATATGATCATTCTAATTTTAGTTTTTTTGAGGAAACTTTATACTGTTTTCCATAGTACCTGCACCAATTTATAATCTCATCAGTAGCACTTGATGGTTCCATTTTCTCTATATCTGTGCCAATATTTGTTGTTTGTGATTTATTGAGGATAGCCATTCCGACAGGTGTGAGGCGATAGTTCATTGTGGTTTACTTTACATCACCCTGATGATTAGTGATGCTGAACATCTTTTCATATACCTGTTGGCCATCTGTATGTCCTCTTAGGGGAAATGTCTATGCAGGTCCTTTATTCATTTTTAAATCAGATTGTTTGATTATTTGGTGTTATGTGAGTTCTATATTTATATTAGATGTTAACCCTTTCTCTGATGTATCATTGGTAAATATGTTCTCCCACTCAGTAGATTGTCTTTTTATTATGTTGCTGTTTTCTTCACTGTGTAAGAACTGTTTAATTTTATGTGGTCCCACTTGTTTATTTTTTTCTTTTGTTTCCCTTGCCTGAGGAGACAAACAATATTGTTAATAGTGATGTCAAAGAGCTTTGGTATTTATCTGAAGAAATATAGAACACTATTTTTTTTTTCCTGAAGCCAGAAACGGGAGGCAGTCAGACAGACTCCCGCATGCGCCCAACTGGGATCCACCCAGCATGCCCACCAGGGGGCGATGCTCTGCCCATCTGGGGTGTCCCTCTGTTGCAACCAGAGCCATTCTAGCGCCTGAGGCAGAGGCCACAGAGCCATCCTCAGCGCCCGGGCCAACTTTGCTCCAATGGAGCCTCGGCTGCGGGAGGGGAAGAGAGAGACAGAGAAGAAGAAGAGGGGGAGGGGTGGAGAAGCAGATGGGCGCTTCTCCTGTGTGCCCTGGCTGGGAATCGAATCCGGGACTCCTGCACACCAGGCCGACGCTCTACCACTGAACCAACCAGCCAGGGCCTAGAACACTAATTTGAAAAAATATATGTACTTCTATGTTTATTACAGCATTATTTACAATAGCCAAGTTATGAAAGCAAACTAAGTGTCTATCAACAGATGAATGGATAAAGAAGATGTGGTGCATATATACAGTGAAATATGACTCATGCATAAGAAAGAATGAAATATCGCCATTTGTGGCAACATGGATGGACCTAGAGGGTATTATGCTAAGTGAAATAAGGAAGAGAGAAATACCATATGATTTCACTTATATATGGAATCTAAAAAGTGAAATAAATAAAACAGAAACAGTGGTCACCAGATGGGAGGGCTGTTGGGGGGATGGCTGAAAAGTTGAAAGAGAAGTACAGATTGCAGTTATAAAAATAGTCATGAGAATGTAAAGTACAACATAGGGAATATAGTCAATAATATTGTAATAACTATGTATGGTGTCAGATGGGTACCAGACTTGTCAGGATGATTAGTTTGTAAGGTATATAAATGTCTAATTGCTATATTGTACACCTGAGGCTAATATAGTATTGCATGTCAACAGTAGCTGAAAAATAAATTAAAAAAAAAAGGGGGATTTCTAAATGGTCTAAGTAGAGGCAGTTCATTGATGTCAGTTTTGGGTTTGTTTGAGTAAGTCCTAAAGTTGCAAGAGGGGATCTGCTTTTTCTTTTGTTTGTTGTTGAGGAAAAGAAACAAGCTCCTCCACTAGTAGAAATAAAAGTGTCAACTAAGGCTGTCGTACAGATGACAGAACTACCAGTATAGGCCTAGGTTAAGCTGTGAAAGAGATTTGTCCATGTAACATGCCTCTTCTGGCCTTGTCCCCACATTGTTCTGACCAGAG
This sequence comes from Saccopteryx leptura, assembly GCF_036850995.1. Lineage (NCBI taxonomy): Eukaryota > Metazoa > Chordata > Mammalia > Chiroptera > Emballonuridae > Saccopteryx > Saccopteryx leptura. The sequence goes on along the minus strand of NC_089505.1, from coordinate 124,125,095 downwards.
CCTTTTCTCCCTGGGCAGAGCATCAAGCTGCAGATCTCCCAAAAGTCAGCCCTCGTTACATTTAAAACCAAACATGTGTTGCCTCCTCTTTTCTTAAAGTTCTGTCACATGCTTCTTTTTGAGAAATTAATCCATTAGTTTATGTTGATGCACAATCATCTATTATTTCAGCCTACTTGGGAAATAAGACAGTGCATTTACTCTAGACTTAGTTGAGGATTTGAGTGGTAGCAGTCAAGCTGTGTGATCTTGGGCGTGTATGGGAACTTCTCTGACTCATTTTTTCTTACAATAAATTGTACAACTCCAAGTTTATTTCTATCATTAATAGTGTAGCACTATACATATGTAAGGTATTAAGGTATTTTTTTGGTGTTATTTGGACCCTCAACAGCTTACTCTACTGGGATGCTCTGGCTTGCTGGAGAAACATTTTTGAGTACATAGCACAAAATATAGTCTGGTACTAATTCTCTTGCAGTTACTACTACTAGTACTTCTACAAACTGGGTTTGAGGTTAGAGAGAACTGGGGTTGAAGTGATTGTACAGCTGTAGAACCAAAAGTTTTTTCCAAATGTTCTTTGGTTGTTCTGGTAATGTGTGATGATCCTAGATGTATTTGATTTAGATCTATTTACGTTAATAGTGAAACCAGTCAGAGGAAGCAGAACCATTGTGAATGGAAATCTGATCAGACTGGGAAAACAAAGACTTGGCACGCTCATTTTTTTCTTTTGCTTCATGCAGGCAGGCTTTCCTTTTTAAAAAATTAACTTAAGGGATGTAGTGTATAGCATATTGAGCATAGTTAACAACACTGTATCATATATTTGAAGGTTGCTGAGAAAATAGATCTTAAAAATTCTCATTACAAGAAAAAACATTTTGTAACTATGTGTGATGATGGATGTTAACTAAACTTATGGTAGTCATTTCACAGTATGTGTGTATATCAAATAATTTTGCTGTAAATCTAAAATAATGCAATGTTGTATGTCAATTATATATCAATTAAAAACCACCAAAAACAAGATAATATTAACATCTTTTCATTTTGCCATGAACACTATATCGTTGAGGGGAAAAGGTTTATTCTAGTGAGGCCATCTCTATTGTAGCTCTGCAAAGCCCTGGGAAATAGTAGAGGGAAAATAAAATGCCTGAGCAGGAAATTGACAAAACGGAATTTCAGTTTTCTTATTTCCCCCAGAATAATACAATGAAACTTGCCTGTTGGTACTCTCAGATAGTATGCTTATAAAGCACTAGATAAAAGGACAGATAAAAACTTCATTTGAATTGCATCCATATTAAAGAGTAATTAGAGAACAAATTCAAGTTACTTTTATTCTCTCTGAGTTTTGTAGTTCTAAACTGTTTAACAAACCTTCATATTGTTCAAATTTTGAATTTTCTATTAATATATATATAAGATTGATGACATACTGTTTTAAACAAGCTAAATATTCGTATAGTAAAGGACCATATTTCTTGCCTTTGAATCGCCTTATAAATACCTTTCCTGCCTTAAATAAATGATCAAAAATTACTTCCCTGAAGTAAAGGATTAAAAGGCCAAATAGAGCTCAGATTCATTATTAAAAAGAAAAAAGGAATTAATTGTTTTTATTATACCTATTTATGTATTTTCAGTCATTTGTGTGTTTAAAAGCATGAACTCAAGTTAGATTACCTGAGTTCAAATTCTGGCTATTTACCTATGATTATTTAATAATTAATTGAATTAATATTTGCAAAGTACTTAGTATAATGCTAAGCATATAATATGGGTATTTGCTAATTGAATTTAAAAAGTTACAGTGTGAGAAATTAGGTGAATTTTTTAAAAAATTTATTTATTGATTTTAACAAGAGAGGGGGGGGGGCAGAGAGAGAGACAGAGACAGGAGGAACATCAAGCTGTTTTTCTGTTTCCGTATGTGCCCTGATCGGGGATTGAACAAGCATCCTCTGTGCTTTGGAACAATGCTCCAACCAACCGAACTATACAGCCAGGGCAAATTTAGATAACTTTAAAGTTCATAGTACCTGTATCCTGCTTGAACAAAGTACGTATGAGCTCAAAGGACAGCTTTGGATTTGTAGTTACCTTACACATTATATGTGTTTGACATATTTTAGATAAATGACACCTAACACAAAAATAATTCCCATTATTTTATTTGTTACATTTCTATTTTATATAGCTCCTCACATTTCATAGAAGCATTGAAAAATATATTTTACTTGTTTTTTGAATACTGGTAACAGATCTCTTGAATCTCATCTCTCTAAAGATATGTCAGCTTGACCACCTAATTATCAAAATCTGCTGAATTGGTTTGCCTTTAGGAAGAAGTGTTTTAGGTAGTTCAGCTGTTGGTATCATAATGCTAATGTAAAAGTGTTAACAATATACCAAAGCTCCTTGGTTTCTTTCTAGGAAATGACATAAATAATTTCAAAACTCATGATTGAGACTGTTTTTCTGCCTCTTCTTGACACTTGTGGATAAAATTAGAGGTACTCAAAAGACATGGCATGGAATATAAACAAAACACTGCAAGCTATTAAATATAGTTGACAATCATAGTTAGTATATGCCGATGTGCTTTATAAATCTGTATTTTTCTCCCTAGAGCACATAGATCATTTCTTTTAGCAGCAGGGACGTGGTTTCCTACGGGAATAAGTGACTAAACCATCAAGTCTTCTGTAGATTTTAGGGGACAGATGATGTTAGAAAGGCTTCCCAGGTATCACACAAACATTTTCTTAAGAGATATGAGGAGAGAAAAGAAAAATTATAATTTGGAATAACAGATAACTGGTGGTCTAAGATGTATTTAGAGTACATAGAAGAATATAGGTCTTATATTTTTGTTTACTGTGTGCATTGGTATCACATAAATTAATTCAGTAAGTTTAGTAAGAAATTTCTGGAACTTTGGGATTCAGTAAACAAGAAATATTAACAAAATATTTAGTTTTAAAATAATGTACTTTTAAATAAAAATCTGTGACAAATTGGTGCAAAATATTTTCAAAATGAACTTACCATACAAGATCTGGAGCTATCTGAACTCTCATACACTGCTGGTGGGAGTTAAACTGGAATAACCACTTGGAAAACAGTTTGGCAGCATCTATTTAAATTAAGTTGGATATATGCATGTGCACCCTGTGGCACACGGTTAGGTATATACTTTCTCCAAGTGCATATGTATGGCACCAAAAGACATGTTCAGGAATATTGATAGCTGTATTATTTGTAAGAGTTGAAAATTGTAGCAACCCAAATGTCCATCAGTAGTAGAATAGTGGGATAACTAGTTCATTACTATAATGGACTAATATATAGCAATGAGAATGAACTGATTGCAGCAACATGTGAAAGATATTGATGCAAAATGATATATGTCATATGATTATACTAGTATAAAGTCCAGGAACAATAAAAGTTACTCTATAGTGTTAGAAATCAGGACAGGATTTTCTTTTGGGAACGAGTAGGAGATAGTAGTGATTGGGAAGCAGCAATATGATGACTTTGGAGTCCTGGAAATGTTCTACTTCTTGATATGGGTAGTTGTTATACAAGTGTGTTCATTGTGATAATACATTGGTTTTCAAATGTATGATTTGTGTATTTTTCTGTATGTATGTTATATCTAGATAAAGATAATTTAAAAATTAATCTGTTTCAGGATCTCAGTGATCTGTTATAGTATCTAGAATATTGTTAATAGAGGAATAGTAGGACATATTTTAAAAGGCATTATGGTAGGAGATATTAGACATTTTTTCTCTCTTTTTTAAAAGAACCTTGTCATTTACTAGTTTAGGGAAAGTTTTTTTTCTTCTTCAAACCTTAGGTACTCACCTGACCAGGTGGTGATGCAGTGGCTAGAATATCGACATGGGACGCTGAGGGCTCAGGCTGAAATCCTGATATCACTGGTTTGAGTACGGGCTCATCAGCTTGAGCATGACCCCTGTCAAGATGTGATACCGTGGTCCCTGGCTTGAGCCCAAAAGTTGCTGGCTTGAGCCCAAGGTCCCTGGCTTGAGCAAGGGGTCACTGACTCAGCTGGAGCCCCCCGGTCAAGGCACATATGAGAAAGCAATCAGTGAACAACTAAAGTATCACAACTATGAGTTGATGCTTCTCATCTGTCTCCCTTCCTATCTCTCTGTCCCTGTCTGTCTCTCTGTCTTTCTCTCTCTAAAACAAACAAACAAACAAACAAACAACCTTTTGTTGGTACTCATCTGTAAATAGAGAAATAGTACTTCTGAGGATCAAGAGCATGGTTGATTTTAAAGTATTATAAAATATGATGTAATTGCACCTGTTCTTATTAAATGAATCAAAGAGATAGTGAAGATCAAGTGTCAATACATTCAAAGAGCTAAACATCTATAGGTAAGAGATATATATATATATTTTTTGTATTTTTCTGAAGTTGGAAACGGGGAGGCAGTCAGATAGACAGACTCCCGCATGCGCCCGACCAGTATCCACCCGGCACGCCCACCAGGGGGCGATGCTTTGCCTATCTAGGGTGTCGCTCTGTTGCAACCAGAGCCATTCTAGCGCCTGAGGCAGAGGCCACAGAACCATCCTCAGCGCCCCGGCCAACTTTGCTCCAATGGAGCCTTGGCTGGGGGTGGGGTGGGGTGGAGAGAGAGACAGAGAAGAAGGAGAGGGGGAGGGGTGGAGAAGCAGATGGGCGCTTCTCCTGTGTTCCCTGGCCGGGAATCGAACCCAGGACTCCTGCACGCCAGGCCAACACTCTACCACTTAGCCAACCGGCCAGGGCCATAAGAAGAGATATTTAAGCAAGCAATCATTTATGAAAAGCTGAGCAGCAAACATGAGTTATTAAAGGGTATGCTGAAAGGTTTCTATTACTGTCCCCTTTCTCATGATATGTATGCCTTCTTGTAAGTGCCTCTCATCTACAGAACCACAAATCCATTCCTCAAACAAGTATATTCCCTTTACTTATTGCTCCATAATGAGGCTTTTGAAGTAGTCTATACAGTAGTTCCTCTTTATCCATAGGGGATATGTTCCAAAATCCCTAGTGAATGCCTGAAAACACAGACAGTACCTAACCCTGTGTGTGTGTGTGTGTGTGTGTGTGTGTATGTATATGTATATATACATATATATGTATATATGTATATGTATATATATATACACACACGATGCTTTTCCTCTATGTACATACCTGTGATAAAGTTTAATTTATAAATGAAGTACAGTAAGGGATGAACAATAATAATTAGTAATAAAATAGAACAATTATATCATTGTACTGGTAAATGTTTTGTGAATGTAGTCTCTTAAAATATTTGCTAACTAATCTGGTAACTGAGAGGGCTACTAAGTCACTATGGGCAGGTAGCATATACAGTATGGGCAGGCTGGACAAAAGGATGATTCATGTCCTGGTGGGATGGTGTCAGAGTGAGATTTCATCATGTTGCTCAGAATGATGTAGTTTAAAACTTATTGTTTATTTCTGGAATTTTCCATTTAAGATTTTCAGACTATGGCTGACTGTGGGTAACTGAAACCATGGAAATCAAAACCATACATAAGGGGGAATTACTGTATTTGTGATTTCTTTTTTCATCACTTCACATTTTCTTTTCTTTGCTTTTTTTTTTTTTTGTATTTTTCTGAAGCTGGAAATGGGGAGAGACAGTCAGACAGACTCCCGCATGCGCCCGACCAGGATCCACCCGGCACGCCCACCAGGGGCGATGCTCTGCCCATCAGGGGGCGATGCTCTGCCCCTCCGGGGCGTCGCTCTGTTGCGACCAGAGCCACTCTAGCGCCTGAGGCAGAGGCCAAGGAGCCATCCCCAGCGCCTGGGCCATCTTTGCTCCAATGGAGCCTCGGCTGCGGGAGGGGAAGAGAGAGACAGAGAGGAGGGAGAGGGGGAGGGGTGGAGAAGCAGATGGGCACTTCTCCTGTGTGCCCTGGCCGGGAATCGAACCCGGGACCTCCGACGCTCCACCACTGAGCCAACTGGCCAGGGCCTTCACTTCACATTTTCAATTCACCATTCCAACTTCCGCACCTATTACTGTAAGAAAATGTACTCTCTAAGGTCAGTAATTATCTCCAAATTGCTAACTCCGAGTTTCTTAGGCCTCTTCTATTATTTATTCTATCTTTGAGTTACTTTCCTCTTGGCTTCTATAACACATTTTTTTCTATGCACATAGGACTCTAGATGGGCAAGAAATGCTGGTTGAAGGCTAGAATGAGTGATTATATGATATTTAATATTGTGTAGATGTGTTTTCTTAGTCTTATTGACTCCTGTTTATTTATCTTAGTGTGGCCAGGATTTTACCCTTAGCTCTCTTTTCTTGGTCTATGTCCTCTTCTTGAGTAATCCCATGAAACCCATAGTTTTAATCTTCGGTTTGTATCCGTGCAGTAATTATTCTTTTCAAGACTTATCTTTTGAGCCCCGTACTCAGATCTTAATGTCCTTTGTCTTGTGACTGGTCTGTTTTCATAATCTCCTTCTTTTGTTTCATTTATGCAATATCCTTTTATATCTATGATGGTCTCGATTTTACATACATACATGTATATGTGTATACATGTATAATGAACATTTCTTTTACTTTATTGCTTTTATTTTTCTATTTTTATTTTCTCCTTTTTATTTATTTTTATTTTTGTGTTAGAGACTTTTCAAAAATTCCTGGTGGTGATCTCTGGCTATACTCCCATATTGAAAAGTGAGACATTGAAAAGCTGATTAGAACTTTTTTGTTTGGAAAACTTATTGACTGAGAAGATGCATAGATTGTTTCTCTTTGACAAGTAATTTTTTTCCCCAAAAAGAATGCTTTAATTTTTTGCCTAGTAGAGAAAAGCAGGAATGCAAGAATTCTTGTTGATGACTGAGGGAAGAGGGCCAGGAAACTTATGATTTAGTGGATAGACTTTTACTTAAGCTTCCCAAGTTTAGTAAGGTTGCTCTACTTTTAGCATCACCTGATATTTGAGTCCAGAGTCCAATGTAGTAAGCATAATGCTTCTTATACATATATCTATTGATAGTTCTCCTCTATTTGAAGTTAAATGTGTTCCTATGATATGTTTTTTTTTGGCTAATGAAAAGCAAGTAGAGGTGACATGACTCTCTTCTGAGCAGTAGTATATATATATATATATATATATATATATATATATATGTATGATATTAGCTGTGTACATGTACCATAGCATTTTTATCTACTTGCCCACTGATGGACACTTGGGCTGTCTCCAGATCTTGGCTATTGTAAACAATACTGCAATAAACATGGGGGACCATATCTTTTTTTATTTTTTTAGATTTTATTTTTAATTTTTAGAGAGAGATGAGAGAGAGAGAGAAGGGGGGAGGATCAGGAGGCATCAACTCCCCTATGTGCCTTGATCAGGCAAGCCCAGGGTTTCAAACCTGTGACCTCAGCATCCCAGGTCAGTGCTTTATCCACTGCACCACCCCAGGTCAGGCCAAAAACTTTATTCATTTTTAGAAAGGAGAGAGAGAGAGAGAGAGAGAGAGAGAGAGAGAAAAGAAGAAGAAGGAGGAGGAGAAGGAGGAGGAGGAGGAGGAATTTTTCATTGTTTTAGTTTTTTATTAAGTTTTTAAATTTATTGTGTTAATGTAGATTCAAGTGTCCCACTCAATATAACACCCTCACCCCCCAATGTGACCCCATTACACCCCCTTTGCCTTCTTCCTCCTGACTCCCTTCCCCACTTCCCTCTAGGATTTGCTGTCCTTTTATCTGTATCTACATGTTATGTCTATATAATTTCACTAATCCCTTCATCTTCTCTGATCCTGTCCTCGCATCCCCTTTCCCTCTGACAGCTGTCCCTCTTCTCCTTGTGACCCCGCCTCTGCCTCTATTCTGTTCCTTAGTTCATCGTGTTCATTAGATTCCACATATAAGTGAGATCATATGATATTTGTCTTTGTCTCCCTGGCTTATTGCATTTAGCATAATAATATCCAGGTCCATCCATGCCATTGCAAAAGGTAAGACTTTCTTCTTTTTCATGGTCATGTAGTATTCCACTGTGTACATGTACCATAGCATTTTTATCTACTTGCCCACTGATGGACACTTGGGCTGTCTTCAGATCTTGGCTATTGTAAACAATACTGCAGTAAACATGGGGGACCATATCTTTTTTTTATTTTTTTAGATTTTATTTTTAATTTTTAGAGAGAGATGAGAGAGAGAGAGAAGGGGGGAGGAGCAGGAGGCATCAACTCCCCTATGTGCCTTGACCAGGCAAGCCCAGGGTTTCAAACCTGTGACCTCAGCATCCCAGGTCAGTGCTTTATCCACTGCACCACCCCAGGTCAGGCCAAAAACTTTATTCATTTTTAGAGAGGAGAGAGAGAGAGAGAGAGAGAGAGAGAGAGAGAGAGAGAGAGAGAAAAGAAGAAGGAGGAGGAAGTGGAGGAGAAGGAGGAGGAGGAGGAGGAGGAGGAGTAGGAAGAAGCATCAACTCCCATATATGCCATGACCTGGCAAGCCCAGGGTTTCAAACCGATGACCTCAGTGTTCCAGGTCAACCCTTATCCACTGTGCCACCACAGGTCAGGCTGGGGTGCATATCTTCTTCTGAATTAGTGTTTTGGGATTCTTAGGACATATTCCTAAAAGTGGGATAGCTGGGTCAAAAGGCAGGTCTATTGTATTTATAAATTTTTGAGGAAATGCCACACTGAATCCACAGTGGCTGTACAAGTCTGCATTCCCATTAGCAGTACAGGAGGGTTCCCTTTTTTTCCACACCCTTGCTAACACTTGTGTGTTGATTTGTTAATGAGATACCACCTCACAGGTGTTAGGTGGTATCTAATTGTGGTTTTATTTGCATTTCTCTGATGATTAGTGACGTTGAACATTTTTTCATATGCCTGTTGGCCATTTGTATATCCTATTTGGAGAAGTGTCTATTCAATTTCTTTGCCCATTTCTTAATTGGATTTACCTTTCTGGTGTTGAGTTTTAGAAGTTTTTAAAATAAATTTTGTTTTTTAATCCCTTATCAGATGTATCAGTAAATATGTTCTCCCTTTGTTTGGTTTGTCTTTTTATTTTGTTAATGGTGTCTTTTGCTGTGCAAAAGCTTTTTTGTTTGATGTAGTCCCATTTGTTTATTTTGTCCTTTATTTCACTTGCCCATAGAGCTATATTGGCAAAAATATTGATAAAAGAGATATTGGAGAGTTTGCTGCCTATGTTTTCTTCTAAGATTTTTATGGTTTTGTGACTTACATTTAAGTCTTTTATTCATTTTGAGTTTGTTTATGTGAATGGTGTGAGTTGGTGATCTACAGTAGTTTCATTTTTTTTGCGTGTACCTGTCCAGTTTTCCCAACACCATTTATTAAAGAGACTGTCTTTATTCCATTGCATAATCTTCCCTCATTTGTCAAATATCAATTGACCATAAAGGCATGTGTTTATTTCTGGTTTCTCTGTTTTGTTCCATTGATCTGTATACCTGTTCTTATGCTAATACCAATCTGTTCCGGTTACAGTGGCCTTGTAGTATAACTTGATGTCAGGAAGTGTGATATCTCCCACTTTATTCTTTTTTTTCAAGATTGCTGAGGCTATTCCAGTTCTTTTTTGGTTCCATATCCAATTTTGGAATATTTGTTCTAGATCTGCGAAGTATGCCATTGCTATTTTAATAAGAATTGCATTGAATCTATGGATTGCTTGGGGTAGTATAGACATTTTAATGATGTTTATCTTCCTGTCCATGAACACAGTATATACTTTCACTTGTTTATATCTTCCTTGATTTCTTTTTTCAATGTCTCATAATTTTCCAAATATGTCTTTAATCTCCTTAAATTTATTCCTAGGTACTTTATTATTTTTTTGTTGTTGCAGTAGTGAAGGGGATTGTTTCCTTAATTTCTCTTTCTGACAGTTCACTCTTGATGTATAAAAATGCCACTGATTTCTGAATATTAACTTTATATCCTGTCACCTTGCCAAATTTATTTAAGAGATCAAGTAGTTTTTGACTGAGACTTTAGGATTTTTTATGTACAGTATCATATCATCAGCAAATAATGATAGTTTTACCTCTTCTTTTCCAATTTGGATGCCTTTTATTTCTTACTCTTGTCTGATTGCTGTGGCTAGGACTTCCAGAACTATGTTGAAGAAGAGTAGTGAAAGAGTCTTGTTCCTGATCTTAAGGGGATTGCTTTTAAAATTTTCCCATTTAGTATGATGTTGGCTGTTGGTTTGTCATAGATGGCCTTTATTATGTTGAGGTATGTCCCTTGTATTCTCAGTTTGCTCAGAGTTTTGAGCATAAATGGGTGCTGGATTTTATCAAATGTTTCTTCTGCATCTATTGACATAATCATGTAATTTTTTTCCTTTATTTTGTTTATGTAGTGCATCACATATATTGATTTGTGAATATTGTACCAGGCTTGACTCCCCAGAATAAATCCCGCTTGATCATGATGTATGATCTTTTCAATGTATTGCTGGATCTGGTTTGCTAATATTTTGTTGAGAATTTTAACATCTATGTTAATTAGGGATATTGGTCTATAGTTTTCTTTCTTTGTAGTGTCTTTACCAGGTTTTGGAGTGATGCTTACTTGATAAAATGATCTTGGAATTCTTCCTCCTCTTGAATATTTTGAATAACTTGAGAAGGATAGGTGTTAATTCTTTGAATGTTTGGTAAAGTTAGCCTGTGAAGCCATTCGGTCCAGGACTTTTGTTTGCTGAGTTTTTTGATAACTTTCCATTTTATTTGTTGTAATTGGTCTGTTTAGGATTTTGGTTCTTACAGATTGAGTTTTGGAAGATTGTATGTTTCTAGGAATGTATCCATTTTACATAGGTTGTCCAATTCATTGGCATATAGACTTTCATAGTATTTTCTTACAATCCTTTGTATTTCTGTGCTGTCAGTTGTTACTTCTCCACTTTCATTTCTAATTTTATTTATTTGGTTCTTTTCTCTCTTTTTTTCTTTTTTTGACAGAAACAGAGAGAGAGAGAGAGTCAGAGAGGACCGATAGGGACAGAAAAACAGGAAGGGAGAGAAATAAGAAGCATCAATTCTTTGTTGCAGCTCCTTAGTTGTTCATTTATTATTTCCTCCTGTGTGCCTTGACCAGGGGGCTATAGCAGAGCTAGTGACCCCTTGCTCAAGCCAGCAACCTTGGACTCAAACCAGCGACCTTGAGCTTCAAGCCAGCAACCTTTGGGCTCAAGCCAGCAACCATGGGGTCATGTCTATGATTTCACGCTCAAGCCAGTGACCCTGTGCTCAAGCACGTGAGCCTGCACTCAATCCCATTACCTCAGGGTTTCGAATCTGGGTCCTCTGCATCCCAGTCCGGTGCTCTATCCACTGTGTCACTGCCTGATTAGGCTCTCTTTTTTTCGTGATGAGTCTGGTTAAAGGTTCGTCAATTTTGTTTACCTTTTCAAAGAACCAGCTCTTGGTTTCATTGATCTTTTGTATTTTTTTTTTTTTTTGCCTCTATGTCATTTATTTCTGCTCTGATCCTCTGATCTTTATTATTTCCTTCCTTCTACTTTGGGATATATCTGTTGTTCTTTTTCTAGTTCTTTTAGGTGCAGGGTTAGGTTGTGTATTTGAGCTTTTCCTTGCTTCTTAAGGTATGCCTGTAATGCTATGAACTTCCCTCTCAGGACTGCTTTTGCTATGTCCCATAGATTTTGAGTTGTTTTATGTTCATATTCTTTTGTTTCAAGGAAATTTTTTATTTCTTCCTTGATCTCATTGTTAACCCATTTGTTATTTAATAACATGCTATGTAGCCTCCAAGTGTTTGAATGTTTTTTAGTTTTTCTATTGTAGTCATTTCTAACTTTGTGCCATTGTGGTCAGAGAAGATGCTTGATATGACTTCAGTCTTCTTAAATTTATTGAAACTTGTTTTGTGTCCTAACATGTGGTCTATCCTAGAAAATGTACCATAAGCACTTGAAAAGAATGCATATTCTGCTGCTTTGGGGTGAAAGGTTCTGAATATATCAATTAAATGCAGTTGATCTAGTGTGTCATTTAAGGCCACTGTTTCTTTGTTAATTTTCTGTCTGGAGGATCTATCCATTGATGTTAGTGGGGTATTTAAATTGCCTACTATTATAGTATTGCTGTCAGTCTCATCCTTTATAGCCATCAAAATCTGCTTTATATAATTAGGTGCTCCTATATTAGGTGCACATATATTTACAATGCTTATGTCCTCCTGTTGGATTGCTTGCTCCCTTTATCATTATGTAATGACCGTTTTTGTCCCTTTCTATAGCCTTTGTTTTAAAGGCTATATTGTCAGATACAGGTATTGCTACTCCAGCTTTTTTTCCATTTCCATTTGCATGAAATACTTTTTTCCACCCCTTCACTTTCATTCTATGTGTATCTTTTATTTTGAGGTGGGTTTCTTATAGATAACATATATATAGGTCCTGTTTTCTTATCCATGCAGCTACCCTATATCTTTTGATTGGAGCATTTAATCCATTTATATTTAAGGTTATTATTGATATATACTTACTTATTGCCATTTTATTCTTTAAATAAACCTACAATCCTCTTTTTCTTGATTTCTTTTTTCCCTTGCTCTTTTTATAGGAGGCCCCTTAACATTTCCTGCAGTACTGGTTTGATTGTAATACATTCCTTGAGTCTTTTTTTCTCTGGGAAGCTTTTTATTCCTCCTTCAATTTTAAACGACAGCCTTGCTGAATAAAGTAGTCTTGCTTGTAGGTTCTTGTTTTGCATCACTTTGAATATTTCTTGCCAATTCCTTCTGGCCTCAAGTGTTTCTGTTGAGAAGTCAGATGCCATCCTTATGGGGGATCTTCTGTGGGTAATTAACTGCTTTTCTCTTGCAGCTTTTAGCATTCTTTTTTTGTCTTTAACTTTGGCATTTTAATCATGATGTATCTTGGTGTAGGCCTCCTTAGGTTCCTCTTTAATGAGACTCTCTGTGCTTCTTGAACTTGTGTGACTTTTCCTTCATCAATTTAGGGAAATTTTCAGCTATGATTTTTTTCAAACAAGTTCTCTACCCCTTGTTTTTTTCTCTTCTTTTTCAGGAACCCCTATGATGCAGATGTTGTTTCTCTTCATGTTGTTGCAGAGGTCTCTTAGTTTCTTCAGTCGTTTTGAGCCTCCTTTCTCTTTGCTGTTCTGCTTCTGTGTTTACATTTATCTTGTCCTCTAAATCACTGATTCGATATTCCACTTCATCCAGCATGCTGTTGATCTTTCTAGTGCAGTTTTTATCTCTGATATTGTATTTGTCATTTCTGACTGTTTTTTTTTTAATGATTTCAGTGTCCTTTTTGATGCTTGCTATCTCTTTGTTTAACTTCTCATTGTGACCATCCATTGTTGCTCTAAGATCCTTGAGCATTCTAACAATCATTATTTTAAACTCTGTGTCTTGTAGTTTGGTTATTTCCATTTCACTTAGTTCTTTTTTCTGGGGATTTCTCTTGTTGATTCATTGGGTCATGTTTCTTTGCCCATTTTGTCTGTGTATTAGGTAGCTCTGCTCTGACTTTGAAATTTGTTTTGATGTCTTTATGAGGAAGATGAGCTCAGTAGTACTGGCCTCCAGGCCATCTGAGTCCCTTGCTCTAGGAATGCTTTTTGAGGGTGATATTTACCCTCCTGCTGTATGTGAGTATTGAATGCAGTTTGTCCTTTCGTGGGTCCTGTTATTCCTTCAGGATGGCTGGCTCTAAGGATCAACCTTGATCATATGTATTAGACACTGTGTGGTGTCTGTCCTATTGAGTGTTTTTATTCTCTGCAGTATCTGGTGCCTTCTTAACTCCTCCTTTGGGCATGTGCTTGTTTCACCAGCTGAGTCTAGCATTGGTGCTATCTGCCACCCACTACTGGTTGTGTTGGTTCTGGGTCTTCTTGGGTTGGTGTCAGCTGTTGTTTGTAACCTGCTGTGGGCTACCTGTCTGGAGCTACTGCTGTGTTCTCTGTTTGTGTCAGCATTTTCTGTACGCTGACCAGAAAGAGAGAGGCACCTAGACCTACAGACTCACCTAGACCTACAGACTGTAAAGATAGTGGGCGGGGTCTGGACAGGAATTGCATTTTAACTTAAAAACCACCAGGGAGGAATGTAATGGGCTGATGACAAAAGTCAATTCTCAGGCCAACAACCAGAGTGTTGCTTAGTTATGCCCGGGGCAAAGTTAGAGCACTCTCCTCCAATGAAATGGAAACCCACCAAGCACAAAATGTGGGAGGGACCAACCTGTGTATAAGGACCAACTTCCTCCTGCTTAGAGATGACAGCAGCTCCATGAAAGCTCCAAACAATGTAAGATTTGTCTTCCATTTTTTCAGCTGCTCCTCCTCCTCTTGCAGCTGCCTGGTCTTCCCACAGAGTGTTCTGTAGAAAGACTATACAGTGGTACCTTGAGATACAAATTTAATTTGTTCTGTAACTGAGCTCGTAAGTCAGTCAACTTGTATATCAAACTGCCGATACTGGACCCATGCGCCAACACACCAACTAGCGGCAGCTTCCCGAATCATGACTCGTATCTCAGAATTTCTCTCAAATCTTGAACAAAAATACGGACCCAGTCACAGCTCGTATCTTAAAAATTCGTATGTTGGTCTGTTTGTATCTCAAGGTATCACTGTAGTGTGGGCTCAGACTGGCCTCATCCAACCAACCCCTCTATAGATTGCATGCTTGGTGGGTTAGGGCAGCTGAGGTTGGGAATACAACATTAGTGGGACCCCCTACTTCAGGGATCTCTTTGTCAGGAGCCCCTTCTCTACAGCCTAATGCCTCAGACAATGCTGGATACTCCAATTCTGTTTCTCCCTAGTGAGGTGAGCAGCAGGTTCAAGTTGGGTGGGGCCGGCAGTCCCTTCTGCAGAAGTTCTTCCAGCTTGTCAGCACCTGGTCTCAAGGAGGAAGACTGAGAGAGTCCTCCCTTGGGGCTGACTGTGTCCCTCCCCAGAAGGTGGCTAAGCCCCTCAACTAGACCCAACAATAGGCTCACAGGGACCTACACTTTAAATATCTGCTCCACCCAAGAAATATGGTGACTGCAGTATTGGAGAATGACTTAGCACAGGTATTCTGGTGACTGTTCTGCACAGTGTTTCTCCCCAGGCCACCAACTTCCCACTCTCCTCATGCAATTTTAGTCCTCTCAGCTCTCCCCTGCTGGAGCCCCAGGTTAGTGGCTGTGAACAAGATTTTTGGTGCTGGCCCTTTAAGATGGAGCCTACATCTCTAAGAGCTCAGTTTCTTTCTTTCAGACAGAAACCTTGGCTCTTTTCACTGCCAGATGCTGTGTGGGCGCCTCTTCTAGGCTCTGGGTTTCTAGGCAGGGACACCGGTCCTGGGGCCTAAAAACCTCCCTTCTAAGGGAGAACCTCCCTGCAGTGCACAGTGAGAGTCCCTCCCGACCCTCTGCCCCACTCACTCTTGGGAACGGGACAGCCCTTTCCACCCTCTGCCCTTCCTATGCATCTTGGTGTGGTTTCTTTGATTCTTGGTTATAGACTTCTCTTCTTTTAGTCCAAAATTAGTTTTTCAAGATTATAGTTCTTAAATTAAGTTGTAATCCACTTTGGTCCTGAGAGGTTGTAGTTAGAACATCTGCCTACTCTGTTGCCATCTTGGAAAATCTCCTGAGCAGTAGCATTGAATTGCTGGTGTGAGACTCACCCCTACCATGATGATCATGTGAAGCATGTGGTGAAATCATTAGCCTATGGAGGATAGCTTTCCTAAAGAGTTGTCCATCTGAATAAGAATAAAGCATTATTGTGCCAAAGTACAGAGTTTTGGGGGTTGTATAGTATGTCCTGGAAAATGTCATAAAAGTTTTAGAAAGTTTAAGTGATCTTTTGCCAGGATGAGAGAAGGGCAGTTTCCTGACAGTGTAGGGGTGAGGGAGGTGATGTAAAGTGTAAATTTTCCTCATATGTTCTCTCAACCAGTCCTTCTGATTTTAGCTTCACCTGTACTTCAGTTTCAGAGAGATTCTGCATTTCCTTTTTTTTTCTTTTTCTTTTTTTGTATTTTTCTGAAGTGAGAAGCAGGGTAGGCAGAGAGACAGACTCCTGCATGCTCCCGACTGGGATCCACCCGGCGTGCCCACTAGGGGGCGATGTTTTGCCCATCTAGGGCATTGCACTGTTGCAACTGGAATCATTCTAGTGCCTGAGGTGGAGGCTGTGGAGCCATCCTCAGTGCCCAGGCCAACTTTTCTCCAATGGAGCCTTGGCTGTGGGAGGGGAAGAGAGAGATAGAGAGGAAGGAGAGGGGGAAGGGTGGAGAAGCAGATGGGTGCCTCTCCTGTGTGCCCTTGCTGGGAGTCAAACCCAGGACTTCCACATGCCGGGCTGACACTCTACCACTGAGCCAGCTGGCCAGGGCTAGGGATTCTGCAATTTTATAGTGAGAATCAGCCTGCTTCTGGACTTTGCTCTACTGCCACCATAACGTTGAGCTTTCTTTGTTCTTTTTAGTTGCCATTTGTCTGTTAACTTTCCAGCTTCCAATATTTTGTTGCCATCACCTCCTATTCTCCAACCCCCTTAGGATTTATAATTTTCAATTTTTCTCCTTCCTATCCTTTCAGTGAAGTTTTCAGGAGGGAGCTATTACAAATACCAGTGTTTGACACACCAGGTTTAATAAGATAGATTAATGTTATTAACTTGGTCAAATTATTTCATATCTGTGGCCTTTAGATTACTTATCTGTGATTAATAAATTATTTGGATGATCACCAGGTTCTCTTTAGCTTTAAAATTTTTAGTGTTCTTATTCTTATTCTTTGGTAGAGTATGGGAAATAAATAAAACAACTATCGTTTAATATTTCGAGCACCCAATACATTTTATGCATTATTACAAATAAAATTCCCTCATTAATGACAGGCACATGAGTTGTTTATGATAGTTGATAAATCCCTTGAAGTATAGAATGTGACTTTTACTTCATTTATTAAGTAGTATTTCCTTCTTATATGTATTCTTTTATACTAAATAAATTTTGACTGATTTAGGAATTTTTTCCCCTATTCCTTTGATTTTTATATATGATTTTCAAGTTTCAGTAGAACATGGCATTGGGGTTTTGTTGTTGATGTATTCCTAGTAATTTATTTGCAGTGAGATTTAAGTTCTAATCAAGTCTTTTAAAAATGATTTTTTGAGACTCATAATGTTGTTCATTCAAAATTTGATATCTACTTGCATGTAAATGTTAAAGCACCATCAAGGAACCTATTCAGAAGTACAATTTTTGTGATTTCAGAAGTATTTGAATTTCATCTACTGTTCATTTTCTTTAGAATAACTCTTGTGTTTCAAGGAATGGGAGTATTGGTGACATGCATACTACAAAACCAAGTTCCATACCTGATTCATGGTTGTACTACAACATTTAAAATTATTTTCTTTGTGAATTTCTATAACTATGAAAAATTTTTTTTAATTCCATTATCAAAATAGGTGTTTAAAGTTAGTAAATTCTTATTTTACTAAGTTTAATGTAGTTTTGCGATACTACTTAATCTTGAATGTATCTTATCATTCATTATTTTTAGATTCTTTTTTTTAAATTTTAAGATTAAAGAATATCCAAATATTTACAAAATAGTATTTTCACTGCAGCAGTGAATTTAAGCATTTAATTAGTACCTTTTGATGTCAAGAGCTGGACTCTAGACCCCATGACAAATCCAGTGAGCTTCATGTTTGAAACCAAATTGATGAAATGATTTTCAATTATAAAAGGGGAAATTTAAGGAAAGCATAAGAAGGAAATATTCCTGCCAAAGATTACAAAATTAACAAAAGAGGCAAGGAGTAGAATTAATTTCCTGTATTTACTTATAATTATGGCATTAAAATGTTCATAGGATGGATTAGGAAACTGGTCTAGAATCTTACCTAATTATAATAGCACACATTTATCTGTCTGGTACAACCCTGTGAAGTTAACACCATTATTATCTTTATGAGGAAACTGAGGCATAGAGATATTAAGTACATTACTATCTAGCTGGTCATTAGTGGAACTGTGATTTGAACTCAGGCAGTCTGAGTATATTTATATTACCATATAAATATATTAATATTTGTATATTATATATAAAATACAAATCAGATATTTAAAAATGGAAGTAGAGATAGTATTCCTTTTATTTGGTACAATCTGAATCAATAATTAATAGTTAATTGGAAAAGTTCATTTTAAAGCAGTCAATTATAAAAGTGATACATACGTACTCTAAAACATGAATATATATTCACATAATGTGTTGTATACATTTTTCCAACTTTGCTTTCTTCAAGGTTGAGCAAGAATTTAAAGACACTTGTAAAGAAAACTGTGTAAAGAAGCCTTCTGGATTTTTATCATTTTAAATGTCTTTTTGCAGTTGTCAATTTTGTACTTACTCCAATAGTAGTTTTTAGCTACCTGTCTTCATGTTCTTAGATTTTCTGCAAGAATTTAACTATGTTTTTATATAAACATTCTGCTTTCACATTTATAATTCAATAGTTTATGTAATATTTAATTAAAGTAGTTATAATAACAAGTACAACTGACGTAAATAGTTTTGGTATCGAAGAAAGCTGAATTCTTTGAAACTGTGTAACTTGACTGATAGGAGAAGTGCATGGCACACTTGAGAGAACAGCCTCTTAGCCTTGAGCAGTGAATGTGTAATGAATCGGACAGAATGTTGTACAGAGGATATGGAGAACATCTCTTTATCTCGTAGGCTAGTTAAAAGAACAGTTTACAAAGCTTCTATTTATACTTTCAAAAGAATTGAAAACAGGGTCTTGCAATATTTTTATATTCATCTTTAGAGCAGCATTATTCACAATAACCAAGAAGTGAAATCAACCCAGGTGTCCTTCAGCTAATGAATGGATAAACAAAATGTGATGCACACATACAATAGAATATTATTCAATCTTAAAAAAGGAAATCCTGTCACATGTTACAGCATGGATGATCCTTTAGAACATTATGCTAAGTGAAATAAGCTAATGACAGAAAGACAAATCATATAGGATTTGTCACATACATTTTGCTAAAAATTTATATAACACAAAATATGAAAGAAAATAACCCATAAATACATTTTCTTCAATATAACTACTCTTAATATTTTGATGTACATGCTTTTATTGTGTATAAGAAATGCATATAGTGTTTGTGTCTGTTTGTATGTGTAAAAACAATAAATATTTTAATTTATGACAACTAAAATAAGGTATATATGCTACTTTATAACTAGTTTTAAGAAAACACAGCCGTTTATTGTGAATGTCTTCCCATATTTTATGTTATCATGTTTTATGACTTAATACAGTATGGATACACTGTAATTTGTTTAATTTTCTCCTATTGATGGGCATTTAGGTTTTCTAGTTTTGCTTATTGTAAACAACACTGAAATGAAATTCTCTTTATACATCTTTGACCAGAAAATAGTGGACTAGTGCCTTTGAAGTTTTGAAAATATTTTCAACCTGGAATTCTATGTCTAGCCAAACTTCCAGTTAATGTTAGGATAGATTAAGGTCATGTTCAGAGATGTGGTAAATCAGAATTTGTATCTCTGAGGTTTTCTATCTCAGCAAATTACTTACTGTTATATATCAGCAAAATTAAGGAGAATGTGAAGAAAGAGAAAAGTGGATCCAATCCCAGAAGACTGAAAGAAATCAGAAGTTAATAGCTAAACAGCAGGCCTATGACATGAATCAGTCCAGGTTAGAATGAGAAGATAGCAGATTCTTGGAAGAATACTTCTGTAGAAAAGGAGGTTCCTATGCAATAGATGGCCATTAATAATGCAATCAGGTATACCACAATACTAAATACATGGAGAAGAGTGCTATGCATAAGCACTCTTTCTACATGGAAAGAATATACACGGTCTTGGAAGGCTTGTGTGAGGAAAGGAGTGAAGAAAGATTCTTCAATTCAAACTTAAAAATCTAATTAAATAGTAAGAAAATCTAGGCGTTAGTTGGCCTCTGTTTTGTGGAGCTCTTCCAGAATGAAGTCTGCCTCCTCGTATGTATCTGACAGAAGAGCTGGTGAATAAAGCAGGGGATTTGGATAAAACAAACAGGTCACCTCTGCAGCCAGATTACAGCCAGTTCTATGAAACAGTCACAATTGGCACCCCTCACCCTGCCATTTAATGCACCCATCAAAAAGACTGCACAGATCAGTTAAAAGAAAAAAGTAAATACACAAAAGTTAAAAAGGTTACCATGGTTTTGCTTTGTTGTACTTGCAATATCAATAGTAATAACAATTGTTGTAACAGTAATAGTAATAAAAATAGAAGTTATTAGGCAGTGAGCACCAGATATTTGCAGAAACCATGCTAGGCATTGTACACACATTTTATTAATTATTGCATCAATTCTATAAGGCAAGTATTATTTTTGTTTTACAGGTTTAGAGAGGTTAAGTCTTGCTCAAAATATCATACCTTATATATCTTAGAGCTAGGATTTTAAGCTTGGCCTTTGATTCCAAAGCCATGATATACCACTATGGCAAGTGTTCAGACAGCAATTTGCAACCCTCGGGAGTCTGGACCTTGGCTGTGCAGGCCAAGAAAAAGTGCAAGACAAGCAGAACTGTTCTTGCCCATTATGTCAAATCATCTGCTGTGGAATTTCAGTGGTTATTTGTGGACATTTTCTTTTCTTTTTTCCTCCTTTTTCATGTGAGAGGAAGGGAGATAGAGAGACAGACTTCTGCATGCACCCCGACCAGGATCCACCCAGCAGCCCCCATCTGCGGCCATGCTCAGAACCAAGCTATATTTAACTCCTGAGGCTGAGGCTCCACGGAGCCATCCTCAGCGCTCAGGGCCAATGCACATCGAACCAATGAAGCCATGGCTGTGGGAGGGGAAGAAAGAAAAAGAGGAAGGGAGAGGTGGATAAGCAGATGGTTGCTTCTCCTGTGTGCCCTGACTGGAAATCACACCCGGGACATCTACACACCAGGCCAACGCTCTACCACTGAGCAAACTGGCCAGAGCCTCCATTTTCTTAATATTGATTTGATGTAGACAAAACTTTAGGAAATATTTTCTCTCTACCCTGAATTTACACCATTTATACAATATGATTAATTTCAGATATGCTTCACTGCATGCAAATTAGCACTTTCTCAAGTAGCAGTAGAATGGTACAGAGGTTGTTTGAGTTTTTGTTATAAAATAGAATTTCATTACATCCAACACTATTTATTTAAGGGCAGAGTTGCAATTAAATTTGTAACTGCCATTGGTATTACACACATAAAAGGTATTTTTAATATTTTATCTTATTTTCTGTAATCATTTTAAAATCAAATATGTAAATATGCTTGAGATAGTAATTGCATTTCAAATTTGAATTTGTTTTATGCAGTTATTTAATCTGAGTTTCATTAAAAGAGAATAGTTTCTATAGCAACTAGCACATCATTTGATATCTTTGGAATCTCCAAGATATGGAACACTTTCATTAAAAAACAATGTATTCAGGATATCATGTGGACTTCTGTACAGATTTAAATGTTTAAGAAAAACATTTTGTATGTATTTATTTTTCCTACTTATTATCAAGTTTATTCTTTTTTACTACAGCATTTTTCCCTTTAAAAACTTATACCATATGCACTTAAAAATAAAATGTCAAAAAATTCAACGAGGAGGTGGATATTGGAGAGAAAATAGTAGGAGTAAGTGTGAATTCCTTTCTGAATGAACTCTATCAGCACACATGTTACTTCTTTCTAGAAGGAAACCTGTTGGTTTATCTCTTTGAAGATATCCTAATAAGTCTTGAAAACCATTTCTAGAAAAAGATGATGGGATAGTATAATACCATTATGACAATGAAAATTAAAATAGAATGTTAGGTTACCAGATCCCTGTTCTAAAGCATTTTTAGTACTTTGGTTTTTTTTTAAATTAGTGCTAAGTAATGTGCACTGCTTTTGCCACTTATCAACAAAGAAAAGGCTATTTTCACAGTTGAAAATAAATATTGGTTTCTGAAATTTATTTCTTAAAGTTTTCTTAAATTTGGCCTCATTTATGTAACTTGATTTGTCTAAGCCATATCCTTACCTCAGTGCTAAACATTTCCTCTGAAGTTTGTATCCTCCATTTATTTGTATTTAGTTATTATGATTTTTTAAAAATCACTTGGTTTTATATATATATATATGTATATATATATATGTATATATATATATATTAATAGTTTCCCATAAATCAGTATCTTTTTACTTATATACTCTGATAGTCAGCTTTGTTTCTCTTCATTGAGCTTCTCTAACTTGTTTACATGTTTCTGGTACTATGGAGAACAAAGTTAATGAAACTTTTTATGTAACATAGCTCTCCTGTCTAATATTCTTTTTAAGAGTCCAAGGAAATGTCCAAAATGTGTTTTAAAGAGTCTGTCTAAGATGCCTTCATAAGACATATTCTTTCAAGTAATATAAAGTTGTTAAAAAGTTTTGATACCACAATAATTACTTATAAGAAAATTATCTTTCTTCCATGAATAGTTTTTTTTTATTTTATTTTGGGTTTTTTTTTCTGTATTTTTCCGAAGCTGGAAAGAGGGAGGCAGGCAGACGGACTCCCGCTTGTGCCCGACCAGGATCCACCTGGCAGGCCCACCAGGGGGCGATGCTCTGCCCATCCAGGGTGTTGCTCTGTTGCAACCAGAGCCACTCTAGCGCCTGAGGCAGAGGCCATGGAGCCATCCCCAGTGCCCGAGCCATCTTTGCTCCAATGGAGCCTTGGCTGCGGGAGGGGAAGAGAGAGACAGAGAGGAAGGAGAGGGGGAGGGGTGGAGAAGCAGATGGGCACTTCTCCTGTGTGCCCTGGCTGGGAATCGAACCCGGGACTCCTGCATGCCAGGCCGACTCTCTACCACTGAGTCAACTGGCCAGGGCCCATGAATAGTTTTGTATCAATCAGTTTTTTCAGAGTTTGTACAAATAAATGATCATTTCTCTATTATGCATATTTTTTTACGTCTTTTATTGCATTTTTCCACTAAAAATTAAATATTAAAAATATTAAATAAAAATTAAATTATTAAAAATCCTCATCCTACCTATTCAGGTTTTTTTGGGTTTTTTTTTTTTTTGTGTTTTTTTTTGTGTGTGTGTGTGTGTGTGTGTATGTGTATGACAGAGAGAGAGAGACAGACAGTGACATATAGGAAGGGCGAGAGATGAGAAGCATCAACTCCCTATTTGCAGCACTTCAGTTGTTCATTGATTGCTTTCCATTTGTGACTTGATGGGGGGTGGCTCCAGCTGAGCCAGTGACACCTTGCTCAGACTAGCGACCTTGGGCTCAACCGGGACCATAGAGTCATTTCTGTGATCCCACACTCAAGCCAGTGACCCCATGCTCAAGCTGGTGATCCTTTGCTCAAGCCAGATGAGCCCACTCTTGAGCTGGTGACCTCCGGGTTTGAACCTGGGTCCTCAGTGTCCCAGGTCGATGCTCTATCCAATGCACCACCACCTCATCAGGCTATGCAGGTAGTTTTATAATACTCTTAGGAATGCAATATGTAAATGTAGGTGACAGGGATAGACTAGTTATAGATATATATTATATATATTCATTTCTAATATCTTAAAACATTCTAATACCTCTATCTGTATACTCTAATAAATCAGTGCTGTCCAAATAAGTTTTCTACAATGATGGTAATGTTCTACTATATCTGCACTGTCTAACATGGCTGCTGTTTGCCCCATAGAGCTATTGAACAAATGAGACTGAGCAACTCTATATTAAATTTAAGTAGCTACAGATGTCTATTGGCAACCATATTAGACAGTACAGTTCTAAATGATTGGATTAATTGTTAGCAGTTCATTTGGTGGCCTGTTATACCAAGACTGTTATTTACAATTTTGCAGCTGGTTCACTTTATGAATTGTCACACAAAAGTAGAGACTAAAATCTAGTTTGTGTTTGTCTTGCCAAGCTCTGCACCTGGCAAAGATCTATATCCACCTAAAGGGGAAACTCTTTCTAATTCATACAAAGGCACTGTATGGGCTGGCAGTAGCCCTGAACACCCCATCAGATGGTGTTTTTCCTTCAGATCCTGGTTCTGCTACTTACTGGCCTTGTGATCTTTGAGTATGTAGTTAACTTATCTGGATCCTGGTTTCCTCCTCTATAAAATGGAGACAATATTACTTACTTTATACCTTTATGGTGATTGAGACACATGATACATGTGAAGTGTTTAGAATATAAAGTATTCCAAACTTTATCAGTTACTATGATTAAATAATACACTACCTTAATTTAGTAAACCTCTGTAGAATTTTCATTCATTCAACTTTGCTATTTTATACCAGGACAAGGAGATAAAAGACAGATAGCAGTTCCTACCTTCAAGGGGTTTACAACTGAATAGAGGAGAAAAGTTTGAAGGAGCTATGTAGCTTTTAAAATTAGCTTACTATCACATTATAGCTTAGGAACCGACTTAGAGAGTTTCTTTCAGCTAGTGATTATTACAGCTTTTAATTATATCTATCACCCCTTCTGACTTGAAGCTATTCAAAATTTATGTGATCTATTGCTATAGAAAGATCATGTTGTTCCACTTTCACATAACTTAGGGAGAAATATTTTCCATTTGTTAAGTACTTACTAATGCCACCACCATATCTGTATATTTTCAAAAAATTTAATCAGAATTAACAACCTTCTTTTTTTCAAAATTAACAACCTTTTTAAGTTGATGAGAACTTCCTAAGTCTATGGAAAGAATTAGATTCTCTAATCCAAGAAACAAACAGAATACTGAGTTTCCTCAACCCAAACAGACTTTCTCCAAGGCAGCATAATAAAATTTTTGTCAAAAATCAATGATAAGGAAAGAATCCTCAAGGCAGCTAAGGGAAAGAAGAACATAACATATAAAGGAAGGTCCATTAGGTTATCATTAGACTTTTCAGTAGAAATGCTACAAGCCAGAAGAGTTTGGGCCCGTATTTTCAAAGAGAGGAATTTACAGCCAAGACTACTCTATTCCTTCAATGTTATCCTTCAAATATGAAGAGAAATAAAATCTTTTCCAGACATACAGAAGCTGAAGAAACTTACCACCAGAAAACCCCCACTGCAGGAAATACTCAAGGGGGTTATTCTATTGGATGCAAATAACAAAACAAAATAAAATTACAAGTGAAAACCCCAAGGAGGATAAAATAAAAACAAGGATAATCTGTGACAACAGTAACATTTAAGAGGAGAGGATAAAGATCTGCAGTAACAAAGGATGATGGAATACAGAAACACTCATAAGAAAATACTCTAGTACATATGACAATTTTTTTGTTAATAACCTACTGGTAACCATTCATAAAAAACCCAATACTGAAACACATAGCTTAAAGAAAGAAGAAACAGGGGAAAGAAGTATGGAATACCACCAAACAAAAACAACTGACAGAAAGACAAAAGAGAACCAAAGGAGGCACAGAGCTACAGAAAACAAAACATAAAATAGCTATAGGAAATCTTCAAGCGTCAATAATAACCCCAAATATAAATGAACTGAACTCACCAATAAAGAGGCACAGAACAGCAGATTAGATCAAAAAGCAAAACCCAACTATATGCTGCCTTTAAGGGACACATCTAAGCTGCAAGGACAAAAGTAGACTCAAAGTGAAAGATTGGAAAATAATTCTCCAAGCTAATAATACCCAAAGAAAATCAGGTGTAGCCATACTAATATCCAACAATGCTGATTTAAAGACAACAAAGGTAACAAGAGACAAAGATGTACATTACATAATGACAAAGGGGACACTATATCAAGAAGACATAACACTTCTTAATATATATGCACTGAATCAGGGAGCACCAAAATATGTAAGATGTCTACTAACTGATCTAAAAATAGAAACAGACAAAAACACAATCATACTTGGAGATTTCAACACACCATTGATGGCTTTAGATAGATCATGCAAACAAAAAATCAATAAAGAAATATTGGCCTTAAATGACACACTGGACCAAGTGGATATAATAATAATTTACAGGACATTTTATCCTAAAATGTCAGATTATACAGTCATTTTCAGTGTGCATGAAACATTCTCAAGGATAGATCATATGTGGGGCCACAAAATTAACCTCAACAAATTTAAGGAGATTGGAATTATATTAAGCATATTCCCTTATCATAAGGCTTTGAAACTAGAATTCAACTGCAAAAAGGATGTAAAGACGGTTAACGTAATACACCATATCAACAAAACAAAGAACAAAAACCACATGATCTTATCAATAGATGCAGAAAAGGCTTTTGATAAAATACAACACAATTTTATGTTTAAGACTCTCAACAAAATGGGTATAGAAGGAAAATATCTCAACATGATAAAGGCTATATATGATAAACCATCAGCTAACATCATATTAAATGGCACTAAACTGAAGGCTTTCCCCCTTAAATCAGGAACAAGACAGGGTTGTCCACTCTCTCCACTCTTATTTAACGTGGTGCTAGAAGTTCTGGCCAGAGCAATCAGACAAGACAAAGAAATAAAAGGCATCCATATTGGAAAAGAAGAAGTAAAGGTATCACTTTTTGCTGATGATATGATCCTATACATCGAAAACCCGAAGGACTCCACAAAAAGATTATTAGAAACAATAAACCAATACAGTAAGGTCGCAGGATACAAAATTAACATACAGAAGTCCATAGCCTTTCTCTATGCCAACAATGAAATATTAGAAAACGAACTCAAAAAAATAATCCCCTTCACGATTGCAACAAAAAAAATAAAATACCTAGGAATAAACATAACAAAGAATGTAAAGGACCTATATAATGAAAATTACAAAGCATTGTTAAGGGAAATCGAAAAAGATACAATGAGATGGAAAAATATTCCTTGCTCTTGGATAGGAAGAATAAATATAATCAAAATGGCCATATTACCCAAAGCAATATACAAATTTAATACAATTCCCATCAAAATTCCTATGAGATTTTTTAAAGAAATGGAACAAAAAATCATCAGATTTATATGGAACTATAAAAAACCCCGAATAGCCAAAACAATCCTAAGGAAAAAGAATGAAGCTGGGGGCATTACAATACCTGACTTTAAACTATATTATAGGGCCACAATAATCAAAACAGCATGGTATTGGCAGAAAAATAGACACTCAGACCAATGGAACAGAATAGAAAGCCCAGAAATAAAACCACATATATATGGTCAAATAATCTTTGATAAAGGGGCCAACAACACACAATGGAGAAAAGAAAGCCTCTTCAACAAATGGTGTTGGGAAAACTGGAAAGCCACATGCAAAAGAATGAAACTCGACTACAGCCTGTCCCCGTGTACTAAAATTAATTCAAAATGGATCAAAGACCTAAATATAAGACCTGAAACAATAAAGTACATAGAAGAAGACATAGGTACTAAACTCATGGACCTAGGTTTTAAAGAACATTTTATGAACTTGACTCCAATGGCAAGAGAAGTGAAGGCAAAGATAAATGAATGGGACTACATCAGAATAAAAAGTTTTTGCTCAGCAAGAGAAACTGATATAAAAATAAACAGACAGCCAACTAAATGGGAAATGATATTTTCAAACAACAGCTCAGATAAGGGCCTAATTTCCAAAATTTACAAAGAACTCATAAAACTCAACAACAAACAAACAAACAATCCAATAAAAAAATGGGAAGAAGACATGAATAGACACTTCTCCCAGGAAGAGATACAAATGGCCAACAGATATATGAAAAAATGCTCAGCTTCATTAGTTATTAGGGAAATGCAAATCAAAACTACAATGAGATACCACCTCACACCTGTTAGATTAGCTATGATCAACAAGACGGGTAATAGCAAATGTTGGAGAGGCTGTGGAGAAAAAGGAACCCTCATTCACTGTTGGTGGGACTGTAAGGTAGTACAACCATTATGGAGGAAAGTATGGTGGTTCCTCAAAAAACTGCAAATAGAACTACCTTATGACCCAGCAATCCCTCTACTGGGTATATACCCCCAAAACTCAGAAACATTGATACGTGAAGACACATGTAGCCCCATGTTCATTGCAGCACTGTTCACAGTGGCCAAGACATGGAAACAACCAAAAAGCCCTTCAATAGAAGACTGGATAAAGAAGATGTGGCACATATACACTATGGAATACTACTCAGCCATAAGAAACGATGACATCAGATCATTTACAGCAAAATGGTGGGATCTTGATAACATTATAAGGAGTGAAATAAGTAAATCAGAAAAAAACAAGAACTACATGATTCCATACATTGGTGGAACATAAAAATGAGACTAAGAGACATGGACAAGAGTGTGGTGGTTACCAGGGGTGGGGGGAGGGAGGACAGGGGGAGAGTTAGGGGGAGGGGGAGGGGCACAGAGAACTAGATAGAGGGTGGCGAAGGACAATCTGACTTTGGGCGAGGGGTATGCAACATAATTTAATGACAAAATAACCTAGACATGTTTTCTTTGAATATATGTACCCTGATTTATTAATGTCATCCCATTACCATTAATAAAAATTTATTTAAAAAAAAAAAAAAAAGGATGTAAAGAAACCCACAAAAATGTGGAAATTAAACATCATAGTTCTAAAAAATGAGTGGGTCAAAGAAGAAATAAAAGCAGATATCAAAGATATATACAGACAAGCGAGAATGACAACACGACATATCAAAACTTCTAGGATGCAGTGAAAGCAGTATGAAGAGGGAAATTTATATTTCCCTTATATCAAGAAACAAGAAAGACCCCATGTAAACCACCTAGTATCACATCTTTTTAGAACTGGAAAAAGAAGAACAAAAGCTACCCAAAGTCAGTAGAAGAAAGGAAATAATAAAAATTAGAGCAGAACTAAGTGAAATAGAAAACAAAACAAATTAAACTATAGAAAATATTAATACAACAAAAACTGGTTCTTTGAAAAGATTAATAAAATCAACAAACCCCTGGCTAGACTCATTAAGGAAAAAAGAGAAAGGATTCATATAAACAAAATCTAAATTGTAAGAGAAATTACCACAGACATCATAGATATACAAAGGATCATATTAGAATACTATGAAAGATTATATGCCACCAAATTTAACAATCTAGAAGAAATGGATAAATTCCTAGAGTTATACAATCTTTCTAGACTGAGTCACAAAGAAGTGGAAAACCTAAATAGACCCATAAACAGGGAGGAAATACAAACAACTATTGAAAACCTCCTCAAAAATAAAAGTCCAGGAGCAGATGGCTACACTAGTGAATTCTACCAAACATTTAATGAAGATTTGGTACCTATCCTTCTCAAAGTCTTTTAAAGAACAGAAGAAGCAGCAATACTCCCTAATACATTTTATGAGGCCATCATAACCCTGATACCAAAACCTGGCAAGGGCAACACACAAAAAAGAAAACTATACATCAATATCTCTCATGAATACAGATGCAAATATCCTAAGCAAAATACTAGCAAATAGAATACAAAATTACACTAAGAAACTTAAAACATCATGATCAAGTGGAACTCATTCCAGGACCACAAGGATGGTTCAACATATGTAAATCAATCAACATAATACACCGTATCAACAAAACAGAGGTAAAAAATCATATGATTTTATTGATAGATGCAGAAAAGGCATCTGATAGGTTCAACGTCCATTTATGTTTAAAACACTCAATAAAATGGTATAGAAGGAAAGTACTGCAACATTTTAAGCCATATATGACAAACCAACAGCCAATATTATTCTAAGTAGTGCAAAACTGAAGGCTTTTTCTCTAAAATCAGGAACAAGACAAGGCAGCCCCCTCTCTCCATTCTTATTCAACATAGTTCTAGAAGTTTTAGCTAGAGCAAACAGGCAACAGAAAGAAATAAAAGGCATACATATTGGGAAAGAAGAAATAAAGGTATCATTTTTGCAGATGACATGATCCTGTCTGTAGAAAAACCCAAAGACTCTACCAAAACTCTTGGAAATAGTAAAAAATACAGTAAAGTCACTGGCTACAAAATCAATATACAAAAGTCTACAGCTTTACTATATATGCCAACAATGAAACTTCAGAAAATGAACTCAAAAACACAATCACTTTTATAATTGCAACAAAAATGTATGATACCTGGGAATAAAGCTAGCCAAGGATATGAAGGGCCTATATACTGAACACTACTACAAACCATTATTGAAAGAAATTAAAAAAGATACAATTAAATAGAAAAATATTTCATGTTCATGGACTAGAAAAATCAATATTGTTAAATTGGCCATATAACACAAAGCAATATATAAATTTAATTACAATCCCTATTAAAATCCTAATGTCATTTTATAATGAAAAAGAATAAAAAGTCAACATGTTTCTATGGAACCATTAAGAACCCTGAAGAGCCAAAGCTGTTCTGAGAAAAAAGAATAAAGTCACACTACCTGACTTCAAATTATACTACAGAGCCACAATAATCAATTCAGCATGGTATTTTCAGAAACACAGACATACAGATCAATGCAACAGAATCGAGAGACCAGGAATAAAATACTTATATGGACAAGTAATCTTTGACAAAAGAGCCACAAACACACAAGGAAAAAAGAAAGCCTCTTCAATACATGGTGCTGGGAAAATTGGAAAGCCACATGCAAAGAATGAAATGACTACATGTTGTCCTCATGCACAAAAATTAAATCAAAATGGATCAAAGACCTTAATATCAGATCTGAAACAATAAATTACATAGAAGAAAAAAAAGGTACTAAACTCATGGACTTTGGCTATAGAGAACATTTTATGAATTTGACCTGAAAAACATGGGAAGTAAAAGGCAAAAATAAATGAATGAGACTGTATCAAACCAAAAAGCTTCTGCACAGCAAAGATACTGACAACAAAACAAAAAGACAGTCAACTAAAGGGGAGATGATATTTACAAACAATAGCTCTGATGAGGGGTTAATATCCAAAATATATAAAGAACTCACAAAGTTGAGCAACAAGCAAGCAAACAATCCAATTAAAAATGTGGAGATAACCTGAACAGACACTTCTCCCAAGAAGACATACAAATGGCCAAAAGATATATGGAAAGATGCTCATCTTGCTAGCTGTGCTACAAACGCAAATCAAAACTACAATGAGATACCACTTCACACCTGTTAGATTGGCTATTATCATCAAAGACAGGTAATAACAAGTGTTGGAGAGGCTGTGGAGTAAAAGGAACCCTCACTCATTGCCGGTTGAATGTAAATTGGTACAGCCATTATGAAAGAAAGTATGGTGATTCCTCAAAAAAATTAAGAACAGACAACCATATGACCCAACAATCCCTCTACCGATTATCTATCCAAAAAACTTAAAAACATTGGTATGTGAAGAGACATGCACCCCATATTCATCACAGCATTATTCACAGTGGCCAAGACATAGTAACAACCAAAGTGTCCATTGATAGAGGATTGGATAAAGAAGATGTGGTACATATATACAATGGAATACTACCCAGCCACAAGAAATGATGACATATTGCCATTTATGACAACATGGATGGACCTTGAGAGCATTATACTGAGTGGAATAAGTAAATCATAAAAAGCTAAGAACAATATGATTTCACACATAGATGGGATATAAAACTGAGACTCATGGACATAGATAAAAGTGAAGTGGTTACCAAGAGTAGGCCTTTGGAGGGGAGGGAGGAGGTGGAGAGGAGTAAAGAGGGACAAATATATGGTGACAGAAAATGATTTGTCTTTGGGTGATGGCTACACAATATAATCAACAGTTAAATACTATAGAGAGTTACCTGAAACCTATGTACTCTTATTGATCAGTGTTACCCCATAAAATTTAATTTTCTAAATAAAATTTAGAGAGAAAAGAAAAATAGCAACAACTACAACAACAAAAGGTAATTATTATCCCTGTTTTACAGATGTCAAAGCTAAAGCTTAGAAGGGAAATAAGTTGCCCGTGACTACCTAACTGGCTTTAACATGTCTTTTCCTGCTGCATTGTTTTCTCTGTATTTTTTTGTGTGTGCTAGTATGCTCTAAGAGAAATACATATATCTAAGTTCTCAAGATGAGAAAGCCTAATGATTCCTTGTAGTTAGATACTTTTTTTTAAATTATAAAGTACAATGATACATTTAAAACTAATTTTCCTGTCCCATTTCCTTGCTATATCAGTCCCATCCTATACAAACCTGGAAAAAAATAAAATGTTACTACTATAGCCTTTACTAGTTCTTAACCATCAAATAGGTCAAATGTAGAGTCCTTATCCTATCATTCAAGCCATAAGTAAGTCTCCCTGGAATACCTCTTCTATTTTTGTGACTTTTACTAACATTTCTTTATCTCTTTGATTTCTTACAAATTTAGTAAGTAAATAACAGCAACATAAAACCTTATACATATATGCTTGTATGTGAGCAACACACACACCAACCCACTTTAAAGTGTAAAAGATGTACTATATGAAAGCAAACTTTGATGTGTTGAGATGAAACCCAATGGTCCATCAGTTTTTTTGTTTGTTTGTTTTTTATCATGAGGACACTCAGAACCTGGGATGATTCAACAGCCTTGTCTTTAGCTGAAACCTCTCTCCTGAATACCACATTTATATTTTTAACTGCCTATAGGACATTTAGGTGTTTGTAGATAAGTCAAGCTCAACATGTTGAAAGCTGAACTCATAATTTTGTCCATGTAAAACCTCTTCTTCTTTTATATTCTTTTTGCCCCAATTTGTTTGTTAGTTTATTTTGTTCATTAGGTTTCACATATAAATGAAATCATATGGTACTTGTCTTTCTCTGACTGGCTTATTTTATTTAGTGTAATACTCTCTAGGTCCATCCACACATTGCAAAAAGTAAGATTTCTTTCATTTTTATGTCTGAGTAGTAGTACACTGTGTAAATTTGCCATAGCCTTTTTTATTCACTTATCTACTGATGGACACTTGAGCTGCTTCCAAACTTTGGTTATTGTAAATAACCCTGCAATGAAGCTAGGAGTGCATATTTTTTTGAACTTTTAATGTTACAGGTTTCTTCTTTTATTGTCCTTTGAAGTTTATTATACTCAATCACCCAAGTTAGTAACTTGGGAACCATCTTAGCCTTCTTATACCTTACCTTTTCAGATGCTAACATCTTCACTTTTATTGTTTTGGAGTATGTGTTTTACATCATTGATTTTTATTGTATAATTTGTTCATTTATTCATTATTTATTCTATAAATGTTATGTACTAACTGCATAAAAGACTAAATATCCTTTGAACCTAGTTTCTTTCCTCTACTGATATAGTCACTGAGTCAGTTTAGGCCCTCATCTGTTGTCTCCTGGGTTACTTACTTCAGTAGTCTCCCTAAGTCTGGTCATAATATATTCAGTATATTCTCCATACTGCAGTTCAGATGGTTTTTCTTAAAAATGCATTCAACTGAGTGACGTCAGGGAAATGGCGGCGTGAGAGATTTTCCGAATCTCTCCCCTTGAAATTTCAACAAATTCAACAACTAAACAGAGAAAAAGAAAAACCTTAGGAATACTTGAAATTTACACACACCAGAGGTATGATTGGGTGAAAAAGTGGCTGAATATGTAAGACAGAGGATGGGGCATTTTGCTTTCCGCTCTGATCTGAGGTAGGGGCACTTTTGTTTGGAGCTGGGCGAAGAGGAGAGGCTGAACTAATGGGGATGGATGTGAGAGTTAGGGCGGGTGCCCAAACAAAGGAAAGAACACACTGCTCTGCCTGAGAATGCAGATATTGGGTGTGCACATGGGCGGTGGGATCCACCTAAAATTACCAGCACAGGTTGCCTGCGTGGACTGGCACCAGCATCTTTGTGTATTCCCAGCTCCACGATCACTGATGCAGCGCTAGCAGCATCACAAGCATGGGGAGTGAGCGAGAGTGCATGTGGACCACGGTGCTTAGCCTGAGATGAACAACACTGAGCACCTTCATGAGCACCAGCATTTTGGGGCACTCCTGGCTCCACGATCTCCAGTGCTGGGCAAGCAACCAGGCCAAGACCCTTGGCCTGAGAATGCCTGCGCTGGGCGCCTGAACGGCAGCTGCAACCATCTGTATGCAGTTGTGGGAGCTGGACGTACACATGGCCTCTTGCAGGCTACCAAGCAGTGCAAGCGGGAAAAACTCATAGAGATTAAAACTGTGGCATGCTGAGGAATGCCAGATATGCATGGCCCATAGAATTTTTCCTGTGTGTAACTAAAAGGAACTTGGCCCTTTGTGCCCTGCTCTGCCTGCTCGCACTGGTGGCTCTGGTTTCCACTGCCTTCCCCAGAACTGTGCTTTGAGTGACGCTGGAGGGGGGACCTAGCTGTGTAGAAATTCCCTTTCTGTGAGGACAGTAGCTGAGGTGGACCTCACAGCTAAGTCTCCAGGCTGCTAGCTCCAGTGGGAGGGACATGTGGAGAGGCACCTGGAAAACTGAGACTCCCATTACTAAAGCCAGATAATTACAAAGCCCTAACAAGTCCCTCCTACCAATGGGACTCAGGCCCAGCCTACATCATTGCCACAGCAACACACCAGAAGCTCTCTGCCTAAGAGCTCCACAGAGGGAAAACTTGTAGTATAGAGCCACCTGCGAAACAAAGGAAGATGCTACCTCTTAAAACCAGAAAAAAATTACTTTTTTAAATGCTTTTTGTCATTTTTATTCCTTTTGAACTACATTATCCATAGTTGTTACATTTTTCATTCTTGTTTTTTGTGAGGGTTCCATTTTAGAAACATTTTCTTCTGTTTTTTTCTTTCTCTTTGTTTTTTCTTTCTCTTTATTCTCCCTTCTTGCTTCTTCTTCTTTATCTTTTTTAAAATATTTTTTGCTCTTATCTGATAATCATTTATCATCAAATAATTATATTTTGGACTCATATTTTAATTGTGGAATATTGCATGTTTTTACTTAATTTTTTCTCTACTATGTCATCTCTCCTCAGTTCCTACCCCTTGTTCTCTGTAGCTTTTGTTCCACATATCATTATAGAACTTTCATTTTTTCACTGTATTTTTTCAACTTTTATTTTACTTTCTTAATTATCTCTTATTAGTGTTACTAACAATTCCACTCTCAAATGCCATTAAGGAAAAAAAATCAAATATGGATACAAAAGACAGAGACATAGCTCAGATAGATGATGAAAAATCTCTAGAAAAAAATTTCAATTACTTGGAAACCTTGGAGTTAAATGACAGGGAATTCAAAATTAAAGTTCTAAAAATACTCAATAAAATACAAGAAAGCTCTAAAAGGCAATTTAATTGAGCTCAAAAAACAATTTAATGAACAAAAAGAATACTTTATCAAGGAATTTGAAACTATAAAAGAACCAAACAGAAATGAAAAACTCAATACATAAACTGAAAAATGAGTTGACAAGCTTATCTAATAGAACAGGGCAGATAGAAGAGAGAATTAGTGACATAGAAGACAGACAACTAGAGATGCTACAGAGAGAAGAAGAGAGAGACTTGTGAATTAAAAAAAAAATGAGAAAGTCCTACAAGGATTGCCTGACTTCATCAGAAAGAGCAATATAAGAATAATGGGTATATCAGAAGGAGAATAGATAGAAAAAGGAATGGAGAAAATATTCAAACAAATAACTGATGAGAATTTCCCAAGCCTGGAAAGAATTAGAGCCTCGAATCCAAGAAGCAAACAGAACACCGAGTTACCTTAACCCAAACAGACCTACTCCAAGGCACATTGTAATGAAATTATCACAAATCAAGACAAAGAAAAAATTCTTAAGGCAGCCATGGAAAAGAAGACTATAACATATAAAGGAAGGCCCATTAGGTTATCATCAGACTTCTCAGCAGAAACTCTACAAGCCAGAAGAAAGTGGACCCCAATATTTAAAGTAATGAAAAACAGAAACTTCCAGCAAAGAATACTATACCCATCAAAGCTCTCCTTCAAATATGAAGGGAAAATAAAAACATCCACAAATATAAAGAAGATGAGGGAATTTATCACCAGAAAACTCCCACTTCAGGAAATACTAAAAGGGGTTATCCAGGGGTCTCAAACTCAACTCAGCATGTGGGCCGCAGAGCAAGATTACAGCCGTTCAGCGGGCTGCACTAGGTCTACAAAAGGCAACTATTACACAACACTTTTCAGTGTCACAAAACGACCAGAAACTGTAGTTCGTGGATTAGTCTGTGGGCCGCACAAAATTGTTCGGCGGGCCGCGAGTTTGAGACCTCTGGATTATCCGATCAGATACAAAGAACAAAACAAAACAAAATCACAAGTAAAAGCTCCAACAAGAGCACACTAAAAACAAGAATATTATGTGACAACAAAAATAAAAAAGGGAAGAAGAAAAAACTAGCAGTAACAAAGGAGGATGGAGTGCAGAAGCACTCTTGAGATAATGGAATACAATGAATATGATATACTATATTCTTATTACCTAATGGTAATGACCCCTGAAAATACCGCTACTGAAACACATGGCTTAAAAAAAGAAAAAACAGAGGAAATAATTATGGAATACAGCCCAATAAAAACAAGTGACAGAAAAACAAAAGAACCAAACAAGAAATACAGCTATTAGGAAGCATTATATAAAATGACAATAAGAAACCCTCAAGTGTCAATAATTACATTAAATGTAAATGGATTGAACTCACCAATAAAAAGACACAGAGTAGCAGAATGGATCAAAAAAGAAAATCCAACTGTACGCTGCCTTCAAAAAACAAATCTAAGCTACAAGGATAAAAGCAGACTCAAAGTGAAAGGCTGGAAAATGATTCTCCAAGCAAATAATATCCAAAGAAAAGCAGGTGTAGCCATACTCATATCTAACAATGCTGACTACAAGACAGCAAAGGTAATCAGAGACAAAGATGGTCATTTCATAATGATAAAAGGGACATTGAATCAAGAAGACATAATACTTCTTAATATATATGCACCAAACCAAGGTGCACTAAAGTATATAAGACATCTACTAACTGATCTAAAAATAAAACCCAGCTAAAATACAGTCATACTTGGAGACCTCAATAGACCACTGACGGCTCTAGATCATTCATTCAAACAGAAAACTAATAAAGAAATATTGGCCTTAAATAAAACACTGGAACAATGGGATATGATAGACATTTACAGGACATTTTGTTCCAAAACATTAGAGTATACATTTTTCTCCAGCATACATTGTACATTATCAAGAATTGACCATATGTTCGAACACAAAATAACATAAACAAATTCAGAAAGATTGAAATTATACCAAGCATATTTTCTGACCATAAACCCTTGTAACTAGAATTCAACTGCAAAAAGGAAGTAAACAAACCTACAAATATGTGGAAATTAAACAACATACTTCTAAAAAACGACTGGGTCAAAGAAGAAATAAAAGCAAAGATCTAAAGATATGTACAGAGAAATGAAAATGGTGACATATCAGAATCTCTGGGTTGCAGCAAAAGCAGTAATAAGAGGGAAGTTCATATCATTACAAGCTTATATGAACAAACATGAGAAAGCCCAAGTAAACAACTTAAGATCACATCTTAAGGAACTAGAAAAAGAACAAAGACAACCCAAAACCAGAAGAAGAAAGGAAATAATAAAAATTAGAGCAGAAATAAATGAAATAGAGAACAGAAAAACTATACAAAAAATCAATAAAACAAGGAGCTGGTTCTTTGAAAAGATCAGTGAAGTTGATAAACCCTTGGCAAGACTCACTAAGGAAAAAAGAGAAAGGAACTCTTTTTTTTTTTTTTTTGTATTTTTCTGAAGTTGGAAACGGGGAGGCAGTCAGACAGAGTCACGCATGCGCCCGACTGGGATCCACCTGGCAAACCCACCAGGGGGTGATGCTCTGCCCGTCCGGGGCGTTGCTCTGTTGCAACCAGGGCCATTCTAGCGCCTGAGGCAGAGGCCATAGAGCTATCCTTAGTGCTCGGGCCAACTTTGCTCCAATGGAGCCTTGGCTGCGGGAGGGGAAGAGAGACAGAGAGGAAGGAGAGGGGGAGGAGTGAGGAAGCAGATGGGCACTTCTCCTGTGTGCCCTGGCCAGAAATTGAACCCGAGACTCCTGCACGTCAGGTCGATGCTCTACCACTGAGCCAGCTGGCCAGGCTGAGAAAGGAACTCTTATAAACAAAATCCAAAATGAAAGAGGAGAAATTACTACAGATATCGTAGATATACAAAGAATTATTGTAAAATACTTTGAAAAAATATATGCCTCCAAATTTAACAATCTAGAAGGAATGGATAAATTCCTAAAACAATATAATCTTTCTAGACTGAATCATGAAGAAGTAGAAAGCCTAAACAGACCCATAAGCAGGAAGGAAATAGAAACAACTATCAAAAACCTCCCAAAAAATAAAAGTCCAGGGCCAGGTGGCTACTAGTGAATTCTATCAAACATTCAAAGAAGATTTGGTTCCTATCCTACTCAAACTCTTCCAAAAATTTAAAGAAGAAGCAATACATCAAAACACATTTTATGAGGCCAACATAACCCTCATACCAAAACCTAGCAGGGACAACACAAAAAAAGAAAACTTTAGACCAATATCTCTAATGAACACAGATGCAAAAATTCTAAACAAAATACTAGCAAACCGAATACAAGAACACATTAAAAAATAATTCACCATGATCTAGTGGGATTCATCCCAGAATCACAAGGATGTTTCAACATATGTAAAACAATTAATGTAATATACAACATCAACAAAACAAAGAACAAAAACCATATGATCCTATCAATAGATGCAGATAAGGCATTCTATAAAATACAACATTATTTTATGTTTAAAACACTCAACAAAATGGGTATAGAAAGAAAATATTTCAACACAATAAAGGCCATTTATGACAAACCATCAGCAAACATCATATTAAATGGCAAAAAACTGAAAACTTTTCCTCTAAAATCAGGAACAAGACAAGGTTGTCCACTCTCTTCACTTCTCTTTGTTTCAGTGCTGGAAGTTATAGCCAGAGCAATCAGACAAGAGAAAGAAATCAAAGGCATTCGTATTGGGAAAGAAAAAGTAAAGGTTTCACTTTTTGCTGATGATATGATCCTATTTATAGAAAACCCCAAAGACTCCACAGAATGACTATTAGAAACAATAAAGCAATACAGTAAGGTCGCAGGATACAAAATTAACATACAGAAGTCAATTGCTTTCTTATATGCCAACAATGAAACTTCAGAAAATGAACTAAAAAAATAATCCCTTTTACGGTTGCAACAACAAAAAAATAAAATACCTAGGAATAAACAGAACAAAGAATATAAAGGAACTATATAATGAAAACTACAAATCATTGTTAAAGGAAATTGAAAAAGACAATAAAATGAAAAAATATTTTTTGTTCTTGGATAGGAAGAATAAATATAGTTAAGATGACCACATTACCCAAAGCAATATACAAATTTAAGGCAATTCCAATTAAAATTTCAATGTCATTTTTTACAGAAATGGAACAAAAAATCATCAGATTTATATGGAACTATAAAAACCCTGAATAGCCAAAGTAATCCTAAGGAAAAGAAAAGGAATCTGGGGGCATTACAATACCTGACTTTAAATTATATTATAGAGCTACAATAATCAAAGCAGCATGGTATTGGCAGAAAAATAGATATTCAGACCAATGGAACAGAATAAAGAGCCCAGAAATAAAACCACATATATATGGTCAAATCATATTTGATAAAGGAGCCAAGAACACACAATGGAGAAAAAAAAGTTTCCTCAATAAATGGTGCTGGAAAGACTGGAAAGCCATGTGCAAAGGAATGAAACTTGACTATGATTTGTCTCCTTGTACAAAAAATAATTCTAAATGGATCAAAGACCTAAATATAAAATCTGACACAATAAAATACATAGAAGAAAACATAGGTACTAAACTCATGGACCTTGGCCATAGAGAACATTTTATGAATTTGACTTCAAAGGCAAGGAAGTAAAGGTAAAAATAAATGAGTGGGACTACAGCAGACTAAGAAGCTTTTGTACAGCAAAGGAAACTGAGAACAAAACAGACAGCCAACTAAATGGGAGATGATATTTTCAAACAACAGCTCAGATAAGGGGCTAATATTTAAAATATATAAATAACTCACAAAACTCAGCAACAAACAAGCAAACAATCCAATAAAAAAATGAGAACATTGGCCGGTTGCCTCAGTGGTAGAGCATTGGCCTGGTGTGTGGAGTCCCAGGTTCTAATTTCTGTCCAGAGCACACAGGGGAAGCACCCATCTGCTTCTCCACCCTTCCCCCTCCCTTTCTCTCTATCTCTCCCCAATCCTGCAGCCAAGGCTCCATGGGAGCAAAGATGGTCCTGGCACTGAGGATGGCTCCATGGCCTCCACCTCAGGTGCTAGAACGACTCTGGTCGCAATGGAGCAACAACCCAGATGGGCAGAGCATCACCCCCTATTGGGCATGCCGGTTGAATCTCGGTCGGGTGCATATGGGAGTCAATCTGTCTGCCTCCCTGCTTCTCACTTTGAAAAAAAAAATGGTAAGAGGCAGAATAGACAGTTCTCTCAAGAAGAATTACAAATGACCAATAGATATATGAAAAAAAATGCTCATCTTCACTAGCTATTAGAGAAATGCAAATCAAACCTACAATGAGATATCACCTCACACCTGTTAAATTTGCTATTATCGACAAGACAGGTAATAACAAGTGTTGGAGATGCTGTGGAGAAAAAGGAGCCCTCATTCACTGTTGGTGGGAATGTAAAGTAGTACAACCATTATGGAAGAAAGTATGGTGGTTCCTCAAAAAATTAAGAATAGAACTATCATATGACCCAGCAATCCCTCTACTGGGTATATACCCAGAAAACTCAAAATCATTGGTATGTAAAGACACATGCAGCCCCATGTTCAAAGCAGCATTGTTCACAGTGGCCCAAGACATGGAAACAACCAAAAATCCCTTCAACAGAAGATTGGATAAAGAAGATGTGGTACATATATACTATGGAATACTACTCAGCCATAAGAAATGATGACAGGATCATTTACAACAATATGGATGGACCTTGATAACATTATACTGAGTGAAATAAGTAAATCAGAAAAAACTAAGAACTGTATGATTCCGTACATAGGTGGGACCCAAAATTGAGACTCATGGACATAGATAAGAGTGCAATGGTTACCAGGGGGGAGGGGAAGGGAGAAAGGAGAGGGAGTGGTGGAAGGGTAGGAGCATAAAGAAAAGTAAATGAGCAAAAACTCAGAAACATTGATATGTAAAGACACATGCAGCCCCATGTTTATTGCAGCATTGTTCACAGTGGCCAGGAATGGAAACAACCAAAAAGCCCGTCAATAGATGACTGGACAAAGAAGATGTGGCACATATACACTATGGAATAATACTCAGCCATAAGAAATGATGACATCAGATCATTTACAGCAAAATGGTGGGATCTTGATAACATTATACGAAGTGAAATAAGTAAATCAGAAAAAAACAGGAACTGCATTATTCCATATGTAGGTGGGACATAAAAGAGACTAAGAAACATTGATAAGAGTGTGGTGGTTATGGGGGGAGGGGGGAGAAGGAGAGAAAAAGGGGGAGGGGAAGGGGCACAAAGAAAACTAGATAGAAGGTGACAGAGGACAATCTGGCTTTGGATGATGGGTATGCAACATAATTGAACGACAAGATAACCTGGACATGTTATCTTTGAATATATGTATCCTGATTTATTGATGTCGCCCCATTAAAAAAATAAAATTATTAAAAAAAAAAAGAAAAGCAAATGAAGAGTGACGGAAAATGCTTTGATATTGGGTGATGGTTATACAACATAATCGAATGTCAAATGATCTGGAGATATTTTCTCTAAATTTATGTGCTCTAGTTGATCAATGTTACCCTATTAAAATGATCTAAATAAAACTATTAAAAAT
This sequence comes from Saccopteryx leptura, assembly GCF_036850995.1. Lineage (NCBI taxonomy): Eukaryota > Metazoa > Chordata > Mammalia > Chiroptera > Emballonuridae > Saccopteryx > Saccopteryx leptura. The sequence continues at coordinate 124,082,882 of NC_089505.1, read as the reverse complement.
GCATTCAATTTTGGCACTTTTCTGTTTAAAACCCTAAGTGTTCATTAAATGTTTGCACAGTGAATAATGTATTTTGCATAAATGATTAGTCTTTTGTAATTCTTCTCTGTTTGGTCTTATTTCTCAAACCTGTATATATCCTCCATCCAGAGCTCAGAACCGACTTCTGTAGTGTTACTCCCAACACTAACAAAGTGATAGACATTCAGTAGACTTAATAAATCCAATAAATGAATTTAGTTAATTGCTGCATCTTTCTTCCTAATGAAGACATTAAAAAATACTGTTCTTATTTTAACCAACTAACTTTTAGCCTCCTTTCTATTGACACTGAATTAAAATACTCTTAGTAACCCAAACAGTCCACATTCCGAGTACTGTTATGCTGTTAGAAAGATGAATCATGCTATCTAAAATCAAATGTAAGTGCTTTTTGGTCATAGGTATCAGTTCGGGTTATGTTTTGGCTGTACAGTATATGGGAGAAAACCTTAAAATTACAATGGTTAAAACACAGAAGGTTATTTCTCTGTCATGTAAATGAAGTCTAGAGTTGGCAGTCCGGAGCTGGTTTGACACTGCCACTTTTTCATCAGAGGCTCAAACTTCTTTTATTTTCTTTTTGTATTTTTCCAAAGTGAAACTGGGAGGCAGAGAGAGAGATTCCTGCATGCGCCCTACCGGGATCCACCTGGCATTCCCATCAGGGGGTGATGCTTGGCCCATCTGTGGAATTGTTCTGCTGCAATTGGAGCCATTCTAGCACCTGAGGAGGAGGCCATGGAGTCATCCTCAGTGCCTGGGCCAACTTTGCTCCAGTGGAGCCTTGGCTGCGGGAGGGGAAGAGAGAGATAGAGAGAAAGGAGAGGGGGAAAGATGGAGAAGCAGATGGACACTTCTCTGTGCCCTGGCCGGAATCGAACCCAGGACTGCCACACGCTGGGTTGACCTTCTACCATTGAAGCCAACCAGGCGAGGACCATCAGACTTCTTTTTTGCCATGCTGGCTTTATCACCATTGAAGATGGCTTTAGATGCTTTAGCCATTATGTTCACATTCCAAGCTGGAGGCAGGACCCTTTTAGATCCACTAGGAATTCCCAAACTTCTGTTTACATTTCAATGACCAGAACTTAATTACCTGGACAAATTTAGCTGTAAGCAATATTTGGAAATGGGCATAATGATTGGCATGCTATCCAGGGTTATGATATTAAAGAAGGTAAAAATGGATATTGGGAGGCAGTTAGCAATCTGTGCCAAAATATTGTGAGAATGAGTAAGATAATCATCATCATCATCATCATCTTTGGCAAAATCACAAGTACACTGTGATTAAAGTCACAGAATTGACTTTTACTCTGTATAGCTAAATATTTGAAAACATGTCACTACCCAAAGTCACTCTTCTGTGTCTATACATTGAACTTAGAATCCTGAGAGGTAGTAGAGAGTGTATATGTGTAGGACTCTAAATTATTGTTAATTTTATACACAGATGCTCCCCAAATACTCTTTTTTGAGTCATGATAGTTTTTCAAGGAATTGTTTGTGGATTTTAGAGATAAAATATATTCCTTGTCCTTGAAAAATCCTTGAAAACTTTATACCCAGCAATCCATAAAAGAATAAATATAAGTAGTCAGCAGTATGGTAAAATGCTCTGCCTTATTAGTAGTCAAAGAAATGTAATTTAAACCACAACCAAGATATAATTTTTACCCTATGGAGTTAGCAAAAATGAAATAAGAGTTAATGCCTTAAGTTTGTTAAGATAGTCTCATATTTTTATTGTAGTACAAATTAGTTGCATAATATTTTTTAGAAAGCAATTTGTCAATTCTTTTAAGAATTTTAAACTTGTTTATACTCATTGGCTCAGTAATTTCACTTCTGAAAATTTACTTTAAAAGAAATAATCCTGAATAAGTAAAATCTCTTTGCAGAACGAGGCAGGAGAGAATATTATCAAATTAGAATAACAGCTGATACTGAGTGGTTACTCAATTGTGGTATTGTTCTTAACCCTTCACATGATCCTCACAAGATCCTATGAGATAGGTACTATATTAGCCTCCTCCTTTTCATTCCATTTTTAAAAATGGATGAAACTGAAGGGCAGAAAGAATAAAACATTTTCCACTATTACACTGCTAAATGGAGATGGTGGGAATTGAACCCTGAAATTTGGCACTAGTATCTACATATTTAACCATCATGCTATGCTGTCTCTCTGTGCATTGCTTAGAATTTTCAGCAGCCACTATGTATATCAGGGAATAAGAACAGCAGGATAGTTAAGAAAACTAGAACTTGCTGGAATTCTGTGCATTTGTTAAAATTTTCATTTTTGAAGAGCTTGGGTTAATATGAAATATGCTTATGCTATATTAGAGGGAGAAGCAGGGTAATGTTTATTTATGTAGAATAAAAATATGTAAAAATGTAACTCTTAGCTTAGAATTTTTAAAAATGGGAAAGAAATACACCAAAAATATGTATTAATGTTTATAGTGGACTAATTGGGCTCTAGTTGAATTTTTCTTCTCTGCCTTTTGAATTGCCTTTAATGAACATTATAGCTTCTAGAATGGAAGAAATATTAAGAAAACCATATCCAGGAATAGACAGATGCTATATAAGTTGCTACTTTTTTGTCCTTGTGATAGAACTGACCAATGTCTAAGCAAAGTCATCAGAGAAGCAGACCCCATATCCCTGTTAGGCTGCCCTGTTTGTTATCTCATGACTGCTTTGCAGTATGCTAAAATATTCCCGTTGGAAAGATTGGACATTGACATTATAATTATCTGAGAATTATGTGTAACTTTTTATATTTACATTAATATTTGTACAATAGATGACTTGCTAACCCAATGGTTTTTTGGACCCTAGAAATGGAGACTCTTTAAGTGAAACTCAAAGTCATTATTTTGGGTGTATTTTGGCTTTTATTCTCTTGCTTGTAGTTTTATGAACTCATCATTTAATTACATATACTTAGGAAAAAGAGACTATCACAAAGAAGGAGTTATATGAACAGGATTGTATGTAGTGCTGGTTTGCTTATAGTCTTATGATAGAATCAATGTGATGCTTTCTACTCATGCCTCTTCTTAACTTCCTGCTTTGCTGTCGATGAAAATTAGAGCCTAGATGTCCTTTGATGAACAAGATGAGGCATCTCAGTCTTGGGTCACACTGAAGTTATACTAGTTCCCCCTTATCCGTGGGCAATACCTTCTAAGACCTCCAGTGGATACCTGAAACTGTGGATAGTCCCAAACCCTATGCTTATATGCATGCTATGTTTTTTCCTATATATACATATCTATGATAAAATTTAATTTATAAATGAGACACAATAAGAGATAACAACAATAACAATGATAAAATAGAACAATTATAACAATATGCTGTAATAAAAGTTATGTGAATATGCTTTCTCTCTCTCTCTCTTATAACTGATCTGATAACTGAGATGGCCACCAAGTGACTAATGGGCAGGTAGCATATACAGCAGGGATAGGAGGGATAAAGGGATGATTCTCATCCTGTGGGATTGAGCAAGTGGCATGAGCTTTCATTACTCTACTTAGAATGATATATAATTTTAAAAATTATGAATGGTTTATTTCTGGAACTTTCTGTTTAATTTTTTTCAGACTGTGGGTACCTGAAAGTGAGGAAGTGAAATCACAGATAAGGAGAGTATTGTAATTCAAATTCTCAATAAATAGCACAATAGGGCAGTTTGTGTCATGGGTACATGCATGCTAACCTAGAGAGCATTGAGTTGAGGACAGTTGACAGCCTTTTTTTTTTTTTAATGAAGCTAGATTTTCTTTTCATTTTCAGTCTCAGAATAATATAATAATTGCAATAAGGATAGAGAGGTTATACAGCTTGACAATGTTAACCACACGGTAAGTTCTCAGCTCGGTTTTGAACACCATTCTCTGGCTTCAAAGTTTTGGTTTTTTCTAATACCTCATCAACAAATACATAATTGCTTAATTTATTCTTTATAATACATTTTATATTCATACAAATTTTTAGACTTTTCTTTTAAATTATAAGTAAAAACAAAGAGTAACACCATAAATTAATTTGTGGAAGAGAATGGTTGGAACTAAATCATCTTAGCCTACAGTCAATAATACCTATTATAAATGTTTTGAGATTTTTCCAGAATAGTTTTATCCTGAGCTTGGATATCAATTTTGAAATTAGACTCTATATTAAAAAAATGGAGACTGACTTCTTCATTTATCATAACATATTATTTTAAAATCTAAGATAATTTATTATTTACAATTCAAATAATATTAAAATATATAATTTTTATAATGATTGTTTAGTAAATGACTTTTATAGTTGTAATATAATAAAGTAGAGAGAGTGAAGTTTCTTACACTCCTGACATCAATGTTTATAACACTTAGCTACCTAGAAAATATTCTCAGAGATAAAAATTTTAGAAAAAGACATCAATATTATTTATATTACTTCTGCTAATCTTGCTTCTAACTAAATTTCTCAAGCACTTGTAATGTCTTAGGTAGCATATTAAAACTCTCACATACTTTATATTATTTAATCACAGCAACCACATGGTGTTGGTATTATTATGTACATTTTATAGAAGACTATCTGAAGTCTAATAAGATTAAGTAACTTATAAAAGGATACTTAGTTAATAAATGGAAGTGAAAGACATAATTCCAGGTCTGTCTTAATTCTATGCCTGTGTTCCTATTTTTAACCATTTCATTATATTTAGATGGTATCTTATTTGTTGAATAGATTCCCATTGATAGGACCACAGGCTGGAAAGGAAAAATTCTAAATTCTGGTAGGATTTTACTTGAATCAAGAAGAAAGAGATGAAATTTTAATGTAGAAAACTATGTATATGCTGTTGTTACCTTGACATGAGTCTTCTTTAATTCCAAGTTTCTTTTATCGTTATTTTTGCATGAGAAGCAAAAGCTATATTTCTAATTGGTATATAACATTTATCTTATTACCCTAAACTTTCCATTCCACTCTTAGCTATCATTCATTGTATTCTTAAGAACAGTGGTTTTTTTTTTTGAGGTATAGAGAATGTGGCATTTAACTTTAAAATAATTATGGTACTTTTAACCTAGATAGCTAAAAATGTCTACTTTATAATGTTTGCCATTTCCTGGACTATATGGTCAAATTGTCAGGTTTAGTCATGAACCAAATATTTATTGGCAGTCAGAGTATTACCTATGTAAACTTTTGTTCTTTGTACTTGATGGAAAAATAAAGTTCAATATTGAGGACCTTGAGACAGTTATTTTCAGACATCTCAGATACTGAAGTACCCATTCAACGTGAAGACAAGCCTTTACTTCTGATTTTGGTCTTCTGGTGTGCCTACGTGGATTATTTTATTTCACTGAATTAGAGCCAAATGGAAATCATGTTACCATTGGGAGGTTAATAACTTATGAATACTGAGATAGTTCAAAGAGTTGTCAAAGCATCATTTTAGTGCTGAAGCTTAGAAAAGGAGTTGGATTTTTCTTCTCTGAAGTTCCCAGTTCAATCACTAGCCTCTGGAGTAAGAGTGTGGTCAGGTAGGATGGCAACTAGTGGGCACGTGCTGTGTTTGTGTCACTTAGCTTTATTAGATGACTGTAGTCTTTTAAAAAAATATTTAGAAAATTAAATTTAATGGGGTGACATTGATCAATAAGAGTACATATGTTTTAGGTAAACCTCTATACCATTTGAACTATTAAACTGTTGATTGCACTGTGTGCCCATCACCCAAAGTCAAGTCATTTTCCGTAATCATATATTTGTCCCTCTTTACTGCCCTCCCTCTACCCCTTTCACCAACAACCATTTAACTTTTACTTCTGTCCATAAGTCTCATTTTTATATCCCATCTTTATGTGAAATCACACAGTTCTTAGCTTTTTTTTTTTTTTAATGGGGTGACATCAATAAATCAGGATACATATATTCAAAGATAACATGTCCAGGTTATCTTGTCATTCAATTATGTTGCATACCCATCACCCAAAGTCAGATTGTCCTCTGTCACCTTCTATCTAGTTTTCTTTGTGCCTCTCCCCCTCCCCCTTTCCCTCACCCTCTCACCCCTCCCCGCCTAACCACCACACTCTTATCAATGTCTCTTAGTCTCACTTTTATGTCCCACCTACGTATGGAATAATTCCTGTTTTTTTCTGATTTACTTATTTCACTTCGTATAATGTTATCAAGATCCCACCATTTTGCTGTAAATGATCCAATGTCATCATTTCTTATGGCTGAGTAGTATTCCATAGTGTATATGTGCCACATCTTCTTTATCCAGTCATCTATTGATGGGCTTTTTGGTTGTTTCCATGGCCTGGCCACTGTGAACAATGCTGCAATGAACATGGGGCTGCATGTGTCTTTACGTATCAATGTTTCTGAGTTTTTGGGGTATATACCCAGTAGAGGGATTGCTGGGTCATAAGGTAGTTCTATTTTCAGTTTTTTGAGGAACCACCATACTTTATTTCATAATGGTTGTACTACTTTACATTCCCACCAACAGTGTATGAGGGTTCCTTTTTCTCCATAGCCTCTTCAACATTTGCTATTACCTGTCTTGTTGATAATAGCTAATCTAACAGGTGTGAGGTGGTATCTCATTGCCGTTTTGATTTGCATTTCTCTAATAACTAAAGAAGATGAGCATCTTTTCATATATCTGTTGGCCATTTGTATTTCTTCCTGGGAGAAGTGTCTGTTCATGTCCTCTTCCCATTTTTTTATTGGATTGTTTGTTTGTTTGTTTGTTGAGTTTTATGAGTTCTTTGTATATTTTGGATATTAGGCCCTTATCTGAGCTGTTGTTTGAAAATATCATGTCCCATTTAGTTGGCTGTCTGTTTATTTTGTTATCAGTTTCTCTTGCTGAGCAAAAACTTCTTAGTCTGATGTAGTCCCATTCATTAATTTTTGCCTTCACTTCTCTTGCCTTTGGAGTCAAATTCATAAAATGCTCTTTAAAACCCAGGTCCATGAGTTTAGTACCTATGTCTTCTTCTATGCACTTAATTGTTTCAGGTCTTATGTTTAGATCTTTGATCCATTTTGAGTTAATTTTAGTACAGGGGGACAGACTGTAGTCCAGTTTCATTCTTTTGCATGTGGCTTTCCAGTTTTCCCAGCACCATTTGTTGAAGAGGCTTTCTTTTCTCCATTGTGTGTTCTTGGCCCCTTTATCAAAAATTATTTGACTATATATATGCGGTTTTATTTCTGCGTTTTCTATTCTGTTCCATTGGTCTGAGTGTCTATTTTTCTGCCAATACCATGCTGTTTTGATTGTCATGGCCCTATAATATAGTTTGAAGTCAGGTATTGTAATGCCCCCAGCTTCATTCTTTTTCTTTAGGATTGCTTTGGCTATTCAGGGTTTTTTATAGTTCCATATAAATCAAATCAGGAACTTTTTAATACTGCTCCAGTAAAGGAAAAATTCATTACAAGACATCATTTTGAAAATTAATCTATTGGGAAGTCAGAGTTGAGATTCTTTTTATTAGACAAACTAATGAAGGGAGTGATTGTCATGGAGTCCACACACTCTCTGTTATGCAGTATGATTCCATCTTAGGAGACTCTTTAGAGACAGTATCTGGTGTTTTTTTGCATTATGTCAAGTTTTTAGAATATTAATATACTTAATGCACATGTAGAAGTTTTTCTCTGGCTGTAACTAGGATATTCTCTTTCTGACCCTCCTGAGAATGCATATGTTTCCATTACTGAGTAAACTATGATTTAGTTCATTGTCCAAACAACCAGAGTTCCTCTGGAATCTAACTGAAATTGTGATAAGCATACTTTTCAAGAAAATGATCTTTTTGAAATTATTAGAGCCAGTTTAAAAATAAGTATCCATAGAAGCATAAATAGTTATAAAAGCTACCTACTTTTAAAAAGATTTATTGAATTTAATTTATTGTGTTTACATAGATTCAAGTGTCCCCCCAAATATATATCCCCTACCCCTCCCCCATGGTCCCCTTGACTCCCTTTTGCCCCCTCCCCCCAACGCCGTTCCCCTTTACCTCCAGGATTTGCTGTCCTACTCTCTATAACACTGTGTTTTGTATATATATTATAATTTCACTAATCTCTTTTCCTTCTCTGATAAGCTACCTACTTTTAATCTCAACCATTTTTTATGGCCTCTAAACCCTTTAGTGACAACTCATCAATTTTTGTGTAATCCATGATTCTCAGAGTTACATAGAAGGTGCTCCATTATTTGAGGTCCATTTTTCAATCTCAGTACCTGCCTTTCTGCCTTGAACTTTATGCTGTGGTAAATACTAGTACTTTTAAATTCCCACTCATACTTTTAGACTTCTGTTCTACAACATAGTGGTTAAGAGGCAGCATTCTAATTACAAACTTACTTGTTAGTTACATGACCTGAAAATTACTATCCCTTTCTGAGATTCACATTTGTCACGTTTAAAATGGAGATAATGGCAATTTTTAAAAGTTATTAGGAGGGTCATAGTACCTAGTTTATAGAAGTCATTCAGAAAGTGGTAGCTATTTTCTTCACTTTTCCTTACCTAGCACCCTTAAATTGGCCCTTATCTAAATTTCCATTTTCATTTTTCTACCTCGCCTCCTCGCAGACACCTCGCAGAGATCCCCCATGTATTAACCATACCGAACAATTTATGGTTTCTTGAGTGTATCCGGTTTTCATCTGTGCATCTGTGACACTGTACACAGTTTCCCCTTTGCCCACATTGTTCTCTTCCACTTTTTTACCTGGTGAACATTTCACCCAAAATTTAACCATTTTGTGTAGTTATTCCTGACATTATTTGTCATTTTTGGGTAGAGTTAGACAGTTCTCCATATGTGACCTTCTAGTGCCCTGTATAGATCTTTGTTGTGCTTTTTAACATACTACATTGTGATTTTTGTTTTTATTTTTGTCTTATTAGTAAGGACTAACTTAGTCATCTTATCTCCAATATCTGGCATAAATGTAGACATCTAGCAGCCCTGAGGAAGTATTTAATTAATAAGTTAGGGGATTAATACACTACTGTGCTTAAAATTTTTTAGATAAGAGATATCATTTTGTTCTTTAACTGATTCTAGGAGTAACATTTTGATGGGTTGTTGAGCTTAGAGATTCTTTAATAATGGTTTTCTTTTTCTTAAGCATTGTTGAACATGAAATTTACTCACCCTATATTGCACAGGTATGATATTAGGATATTAATGCTGGTATGTTTTCTGACTATGTAAAGAAATAAATTCCTGTGAACTAAGGTGTAGATCTAGATCTGGTTAAGGATTTGGAATCTAATTGAAATTGTGATAAGCATACTCTTCAAGAAAGAGGGAAAGATTCATGTGTGTCACTGTCAGCTTTCAACACTTTCAAATGATAAAAACATTTTTTTTCAAAATTTTTAGTGTAGTAAAATACACACAACAAAATTTACCATCTTAATTATTTTAAGTGTACAATTCAGTGGTATTAGATACATTCACATTGTTTTGTCACCATCACCTCCATCCATCCCTGTAACTCTTTTCAATTTGTAAACCCAAAATTCTATACCTATTAAACAATAACTCCTCATTCTGCACTCCCCCCATTCCTGGCAACCATTATTACAGTTTCTGTCTTTATAGTTTTGACTACTCTAAAATACCTCAGGTAAATAGAATTATACAATGTTTGCTTTCTTAAAACTGGCTTATTTCACTTAGTATAATGTCCTCAGGGCTTATCCATTTTGTAGCACATATCTCTGACATAGAATAGTGCTTAACTTTGGAAAAAATTGTGGACCTTATTTTTTTAATTGAAAACTGAGAGAAAAGGAGAAACCAAATTATCTGAGTGTTTACAGTGACTTTTAGCTTTATTTGTGTTTATATGTCTTATTTATTGCTTATTTATGCATGTATAAATGATTACAAGTTTTTGTACACAAGATACTTTAAGAACAATAATTGTAATAAATATTACTTTCCAAATAATTGTGAAGAAAACTTTTTTTCACCTAACTATCCTGTTGAATGGGGTATAGATCAAGTTATACACATGCATTTGTGCATGGGCACATGCTCACTCACTCACTCATGTCTTTCCTTATCTTAAAATGAATAAATCCTGTTAAGATTTGAAATAATAGGAACAATGGCTATATACTCTGCCTGATACTTTATTATCTTATTTAATTCTCACAAAATTCTATGAGATAGGATTCTAAAAGCAAGCTCAAAGTCATACTCATATTAAGGAAGAGATTGAGGATTAGGCAGTAGGTTTGTTTTAAAGCTAATTTTCTTAACTACCTGAAGATTAAAAAATAAGTGCTTTGTTTTTATTTTAATGTATCCAGTTCTTCATCTGCACTCCATTTATTTTTTAGAGCATTCTCAATTGTTAGCCAAATTAATAATTTTCTTAATTGTAGTGTAATGTGTCCACTAACTAGTTTTTGTATTGGCTGAAATTATGGATACCTCTCCTATTTGGAATAGACTACATTTTGATATTTTAACTCACAATGACTAGTCAAGAGACATACACAAATAAGAAGTTCACATCGTTTTCTTTCCGATAAAATGGTGCCTCCAAATATTTAGCTATTATTATTTCTTTTTTCAGCTTTCTTCTGTTGCTTTTTTCCTTTCCCAGTCAAAACTGTCCTGGACTTAGGGCATGGTTTGGTTTGCTGCATGTTGGGTGTCAACACAAAGGGGTTTTACTTGCAGCTCAAACCAGATCACCATAGGGATAACCATATGGTTGTTTCAGGGAAGGGCTTTTCATCTTCATCTCAGGGCAGAGCTTACAGACTGGTGAGGAAGTCCCGTACAGTCTCCCTGTGGTTTAATATACCCATACCAAGGGCCCAGAGGACCTCATCCAAGCTAACTTCCATTAGATGTAAAACAAAAGACAACTTTGTTCCTAAGAAAATTAAACATTTGAGAAACAGGATTGCAAACAAAAGAACTTCAACTGAAATATTCCTGTAGTTTTTATTTCCCTCAGTAATATCATTTAGCGATTTTACTGAAGAATAATTATTATAATATTAGTATACTATATTCCTGTGTGAAGGAAATGTTGTTGCATGGCTCATACAAGGTAGGCTTTTCAATATTCACATGAAATATCACATAACAGGATCTAATAACTATTAGAGACAAATTTATATGTGATTGTAGTATAATGCAGTAATTACAATGACAAGAGTATGTTAAGATGCTATGAAAGTACAGCAAAGGGATAGCTATATAATTAGTAGATGAGATGGAGGAGGTCAGAAAGTTGTCTCAAATGAGGTAATCCTGAAATTCTGAAGTATATGTAGAATTATATTTTCAGGCAGAGGGAAGAAAAATTATTAAGATTTAAGCATATAATATTGATAAACTTTGCTTCTGTCCTACTGTTTGTTTAGCTATCAAAATTTTGAGTTAAGAAAATAACTCAGGTGGATACAATCGACCAAATATATTTTAAGAAATGTTATGGCCTGACCTGTGGCGATGCAGTGGATAAAGCGTTGAACTGGAATGCTGAGGTCGCTGTTTCAGCATCTGGGCCTGCCCGGAAAAGGCGTATATGAGAAGCGACTACGAGTTAATACTTTCTACCCTCCCCACCATCTTTGTCTCTGTCTCTCTTGTCTCTAAAATCAATTAAAAATAAAAAAGAAATGTTATGTTATACTGTATTATGAAGGTGTGATGCTTTGTTTGAAAATAATTTTTTGTCAAGTTATTGTGATAAATTAAGTTAAACTTGCTTTTTCAAAGTTGAAGAAATTTGTTTGCAAAATCTATGGTTTGTTTAGCATAGAAAAATCTCTCATAGGCATTGCTGTCTCTCTTTGCTGCTCTGGAAATCTAATTCCCCAGTGGCTAACTGCACAGCTGCTAATTTCATCATCTCTTCAGTGTCTCTGTTGCTGACTTGGAATACTGTAGCCATGCTTGTCTTTTGCCTACTGTGGCATGTGCATAGCTTCTGGCAGCTCACTTGGTAGAAACACAAGCTTTTTCACAGCTGGAAGTAGACTGATTGTTTACCTTCTCCATAAGAGATTAACTCTATCTATAAAAAAGCAACTTTCTTGAAAATCTTTGCAACTTTGAGAAATAGAACATATGCCTTTAGTGAGCTATGCATGAATATGGCCATTTATTTTGACAACTGTTGCAGTTATCAATGAAGCAGCCTGGATTGGAGACAAATGACATTAGAAGTTTCCAGCTAATTCTTTTTAAAAGAACAAATTTCTTACACAAGAGTCTCATTTTGTTAAAAAATTTAAGATGAAGCAATTGTGGGCAGAGAGCAGAGATTATTTTTCTCAGTTGATATGTTGTTTTTGTACTAAAGTTGAATTTCAAAGACTTGGGAAGTATCCATATCAAATGTTTCATGCACAATATGGCCCCAATGTTGGAGGAAATTCAAGTGCATGTGGAGAGATCTAAACTGTATCTTGCGTTTAGATATGTCTTGTAACCTCTCTGGGGCCTCTGTTTCATCACCTGGTAGCCTTGTAGAAAGTGTTAGTTGGCTAAATTAGCACTAAGGCCCTTTTTTGCTCTAATTGTCTATGATTGTTTTTTTAGGACAAGTTTATAGAACAAGTTCAATTAACATTTTCCGAAGGCTCAGACAAAGAACTGCATATGAATGAATTTACTATGATTTAGTGGAAGAGCAGGGGCCTTTGAAATCAGATCTGAGTTAAATTCAATAGCTATGTGATGTTGGTCTAGTTATTTTAGTCTCAAATTTCCCATTTGTAAAATGGGGATAATAGGATTGTTGTGAGGGTTAAATGAAATCATGTATAAAAGTCCTTACACAATGGTTGGCATAAATTAAGCACTCAAAAAATTTTTTTTGTTGTTTCATTTTCTTTTTCAGTTTCATGTGTTTAAGAACTTGATGGGATGAAGGGCAGTGAGCTGTCTGTGGTCCTGAGTTTTTCTGGTTCAAGTGTGTTCTGAGCAACTCATTCCCTAATAGTCTTTTAATCCACATTTCTGCTCTTGTATGTTGCATACTATGATTTTCAATGATTCTTGTTATTGTATCTTGCCTATGGTCCATTACTATTACCTTGAATCTTGTTGACCATGCCCATTTGAGTGTGGATTATACCTATGCATGGTTGTAAAGCAGATAACCTTGATAGAATTTACAGAAGAGAAGGGCCTGAAGTACTCTAATATTTAAGAAACAGATGAAGGAGGAAAAGAAACAGAAGGAAGAGTCCATAAAGGACTAAAAAGTCCAACTGAAGAGGCTGATGGAAAAACAGGATCAAGGGAAGAGAAGAATATTTTGAGGCAGGAGGTCTATATCTCTTACATAACAACTATAAAATCTGTGTAGATAGGAACAATGCCTAATTTGCCATTGTATCCTTAGCATTTTATCAGAGTAGCTGGTACTTAGTGGGAAACACACACACATACAGGGGTGGGCAAAAGTAGGTTTATGGTTGTGAGTATGTGAAAGTTCATTCTTGTATTATTATTTATTAATTATTGTTTTATTTATTTGTATTACAACCATAAACCTACTTTTACCATGTACATATATTTTGATGAATGAATATTTCTAGCATCTGTTACCTGCCACCATGACTACCTTATGTATGGTAGTTATTCAGTAATTATTAATAAAACTTGAATTTCTAGAACCTAAGTTTCTAGATTTGTATTGTATGCATTTCTTTTCTTCCCACTTTTTGACCTCTAAAAAGGACTACAGAACTCTTTGAAAGGTCAGTAGTGAGAATGACCATTTCCTTTTATGTACTCAGTGGTTGAGACTGCTAATCAGCCTTGTAGAGATAAACTCTTTGCCTGGCATTCTGACCTGACACCACCATATTTTTCTTTCTTTGTTAATTACTGTTGCCTTGTGTGTGACCTACATAACTTTTCACAACTCACTGATATATTTAGTTCTTTTTATAACTCAAATTATATATGAGCAAAATTATAATTATTATAAGAGTGAGTATTTCTTTCCATAGTGGCTGCACTGTATTCCCACCAACCGTGCATGAGGGTTCCCTTTTCTCCACATTCTCACCAACATTTGTTGTTTGTTGACTTATTGATGGTAGCCATTCTGACAGATATGAGATGGTATCTCATTGTGGTTTTAATGTGCATTTCCCTGGTAATTAGTTACGTTGAACATCTTTTCATATGTCTATAAGTATTTGTACATCATTTTTGCAGAAGTATCTATTCAGGTCTTTAGCCCATTTTTAAAATTTGATTGTTATTTATGGTGTTGAGTTGTATGAGTGCTTTATAAATTTTGGATTTTAACCTCTTATTGGATGTATCACTAATGAAGATATTCTCCTATTTAGTAGGTTGTCTTTTCATTATGATGGTTTCCTTTGCTGTATGAAAAGTTTATAGTTTGATGTAGTCCCATTTGTTTATTTTTTCTTTTGTTTTTCCTGCTCGAAGAGATAGAAAAAAAATTGCTAAAGGAAATGTCAGAAATTTTACTATGTATGTTTTCTTATGGAATTTTTATGGTTTCAAATCTTACATTTAAGTCTTTCATCCATTTGAATTCTTATATATCATGTAAGAAGGTACTGCTATGGAAAACAGTATGAAGGCTCCTCAAAAACTTAAAAATGGAATTGCCTTATGACTCAGTGATTCCACTTCTGGGTCTATCTCCAAAGAAACCCCCAAAACTAATTTGAAAGAATATATGCATCCCTAGGTTTATTGCAGTTATTTGCAATAGCCAATATATGTAAGCAATCCAGGTGCTCATCAGTAGAAAAGAGGGTAAAAAAGCTGTGGTAACTATATGCAATGGAATATTACTTGGTCATAAAAATAAAGTGATACCATTTGTGACAGCCTACATGGACCTAGAGGGTATTATGGTAAGTAATATAAGTCAGACAGTGAAAGACAAATACTATATGACTTCACTTATATGTGGAATCAAAAGTACAAAATAAATGAACATAGAAAATAGAAACAGACTCCTGGATATAAAGATATTGATGGTTGTCAGAGCTGAAGGGGTTTGGGGAACTGGGTGAAAAAGGTGAAGAAATTAAGAAGTAAAAATTGATAGTCACAAAATAGTCTCAGGAATGTAAACTATAACATAGGGAATATAATAAGTAATAGTACTGTAATAACTGTATATTGTACCAGGTAGGTAGT
This sequence comes from Saccopteryx leptura, assembly GCF_036850995.1. Classification (NCBI taxonomy): domain Eukaryota; kingdom Metazoa; phylum Chordata; class Mammalia; order Chiroptera; family Emballonuridae; genus Saccopteryx; species Saccopteryx leptura. Next base: position 124,067,597 of record NC_089505.1, on the reverse strand, counting down.
GGAGATGTTGGGGGGATCACATTGTAAATTATAGGATTGCCTAACTACTATGCAGTACACCTGAAACTAAACTAAACTAAACTAAACTAAACTAATATTGAATATCAACTGTAATTGAAAAATAAAATGAGAAAAACAAAGTATTTCTTAAACGCCAGATATGGTCAGTTATTTCCCAGTATCTTTTATTTAATTCTTCTAAAAATATATGGTAGGTAATATTAATCTTTATTTTACAATAGGTAGAAACTGGCTAGAATTGCTTAGGGAACTTTCTAAAGATCACACAATTGTAAAGTGGTAAAAGTAGAAAGTTGAAACATAGGTCACTTTGATCCAAAGCCATTTTTATAGCTACCTCACATAAATGGTAGCCATTAAAAAAACACGCCAACATCAGTAGCACTTTTAAACAAAAGTGTCTATAATTCAAGGCTTCTTCATGTTTGTACTACAGCTGAAGACTCTGCAGAAGGTTATATAACTATTTGCATGTCTGTTTAAAGAGCAGCTGTCAGTCTTCAATAGTATATATCAGAGCAATGTCTTTGTGAAGTAGGATGATATTCCTAGGCTATTGAATTGGAGGAGTTTCCCAGGAGACCATAAGCACATTCTGACATGAGCTTTTAGGTTCCCTGTTTCATCCTCTGGATTTGCTCTGCTCTGTTCTCTGGGAATCAAAATGTGGCTTTAGGTATCAGTGTGATATTTGCTGCATGTCAGGTATAGGAACAGTGTTGGAAATATGAAGAACTCTGCCATCTCATTTGTTGAATTTGTAACACCTCTTGGCATTAGCAGATGGTAGCTTTTGCAGTTAGAACCAGTATGTGAACAATACACCAAGAACTAAGACTATAACATCACTCAATTTGCTCTTGGCAGAGTTGTTGGTTATTTATCTGACCCATTCTCTGTACCCAGTTATTGAGCATACATTTATTACACACCTTCTTATGTACTAACCAATAAAATAAAATCAGGATGTGCAACTAATCTTATCTTACTCAAGTCTGTTTTTTTAATTAGTTAACCTTTGTGATTATATAGGCAAAAGTTATTAAAAGGTTATTTAATTCAATGTCCTTTACTTTACCGATAAATAAATTTAAGTCCATGTAGGTGGAATGGCTTTCTAAAGAACACATAATAAGTGGCACAGAAGGGACAGAAACCTACGGTTTATTTCCGGATCAGAGCTCTTGGCAGTATACTCTATTGGCTCTCAGCTATATACACAAAGACAGCTGCTTATGACAATGGAAAGAAAGACATAATGCCATGAATTTTTGTACCTGCTTTCTCAACTTATTAGGATTCCCCCCCCACCCCATTTTTTATTTTGGTGGCTCTTTTTCTTAGGGAACTTTTTGATAACTCTGAAATGCTTCTGTATATTCCATTGAGGTTTTCATGGATAGGTTCATATTTATGGTATTTCTAAGACTCTGAGGACATTGACAAAACTGTGAAGTATCTGGAAAAGAGAAATGAACAGGAACTGGAATGATGCAGAGGAGTCATAGAAGCAGACTAGCATGTATAAGGGAGTGAACTGGGGATATTGGTAGAGAAGGAGAGAGGGAAATTATTGAAGTTGAAGGTAAGAGGGAAGTATGAAGCAGAAATTTGAGCTATTGGTGAGATCTAATTTTCTCATCTACAAAATAGGAACAGTCCTTGTTAGGCCTATCTCACCATATTTTTCTAAGGATCTTTGGGAGAAAGGATTTAGGAACCTCCAAGGCATAGTGTACTTTTAAAGGGGATGATGCTTGATGGAGTTGATAGTGGTTAAATGTGGTAGAAAGGAAAGAGATGGCAAGGAGATAGAAGGAGTATAGAAAGCATAGTGATTTGAAGAAAGCATTGGTATTATGTGAGAGAGCATAAGAGAGAGAAAATTAAATACACTGCTCACAAAAATTAAGGGATATTTTATTGCTTCATATTCATTTTGAAACATCCCCTAAATTTTGTGAGCAGTATATATATTAGGTAAGGAGTCAAAGGAACACATAGAAGGAATAAATAATTTGAGTATGTTAATTTACTGTAGTAGTAGAATGATTGGAATTCAGGAGGAAACTTATATCAGCTATTTGAAAGCTACTCCCCCACCACCACTGGCTTTAGCAAATCAGAGAAAGGCAAATATATTTTATAGGCAATGTGGATAGAAAAGTTGATAGTGCTTCTATAGATCATAAAACAGTTATGAAAAAATACTGAGATCGTCCTTGCTAGACTCAAAGCAGGTACTTAGGTTGCTGGTTTGAGAAGAGACTTATTTGCTGATGCTTCTGGGTGAACTCAGGAAAGGAGGTGGTTGTTTTGGCTTTTTTTTTTTTTTTCCATCTTTGAGCTGAGTCTGTGTTTATGGAACCATCTTATCCAGCAAGTTGAAATGGAAATGTTTAGGATGAATGATATAGCTCTTAAGGCAAGAGCTTAAATTTTAAGATTTGCTTTTCACTTCATTTCAAGGTAGGAAGACCTTTGCTATTGAAGAACATGAGCAGAGGCGTGGGAATGAATGTGAAGACCAGTGTCACTGAGTGAAGGCTGTGCACTGTCAGCTCCTCCTTGTGTTCTGCATTATTGTCTTATCAATTCTCTTGTGATTTCCGATATATCCTCTTGTTGGCCTTTGGGCTGGAAGTTCATTAGTCTGTATTATTTTCTCCTCTTCACCAGAGTAGCTTTTATTAACCATTCAAGGTTTATACGAGGTTTTACTTCCAAGCAGCCTTTCTTGGTTTATTAGATTAGGTTACATTTTCACCTTGATACTAATGACATTTTGGACCAGATAATTCTTTGTTGTGGGAGTCTGTCCTATGCATTATACCTTCTAGATGCTAGTAACATCTCCCACAGTTGTGACAATGAACAATATCTCTAGACATTGCCAAATGTCCTTTGGGGAACAAAATTGCCCAGGATTTAGAACCACTGTTACAGATAAAGAAATATGAAATTTTCTTATACATCTTTACTTCATTTCAGTGATATTTTAGAAAGAGGGAAGTTAACTTGTCTGCTTATTTTTTCATTTTGGATCAAAAACTACAATTAAACTTACAATGGGACTGTGTCCTCAGTTTCTGTTAGTTCTTTCTGTCCCTGGAACATTACAACTTTGCTTCTGCCTCGGGCTCTTTATACTTTTCCTTACTTCACCTGCGATGTTCTTTCTCGAGATCTGCACAGGGATCACTGTATCATTTTGCTCAGGTCCCAGATAAAATGTCACTTCTTTGGGGTCTTTTCTTCTCAATCCCATTTACTTATTTTATTTTTCTTTAGCATTTATCACTACCTGCCATATTTGTGTTTAAAAGACTAGGCTTATTGTTAGAACCGACTAAGCTGAAATTTCACTGACTTAAAATAAGATTTTTTTTTTCTTATCGTGATCATAGTTTTGTGCTGGTTGGAGGGTCATGCAGCCATCCAGGGACTTAAACTCTCTCCTTTTCATGGTTCCTGCATCTGCTAGAATCCTGTCCTTCTCTCTTTTGACTGGTGAATGAGGGAAAGGAGTGTGGAAAATGGTGTAGAAAATAGCTCTGGAAGTGACATAATCTTTTTTCTACAGTTACATTGGCTAGAATTTAGTTACATGGCCATACCTAACAGCAACAAAGGTCGGAAAATGTAGCCAGATTTTGTACCCAGGAGAACCATTTTTTGTACCCTGGGTGGAACCATCATCTCTGCCACAGTATTATTATATATGATATGTATTAAATATTTTCCCAAGAAGAATATAAATTCCAGGGGAGCAGGGATGTTTGATTGTTTTGTTTCCCATGATATCCCAAGTGCCAAGAACAATATCTGGTGTGTAACTGTGCTCATAATATTTTCTGCAAGAATCACTGAATGAATATTATCTGATTGGTCTGCCACTGTCCCCACACTTAGAGCTGTTCCTGGTAAGCAATTGGAACTCAATTACTTATTGTTGAATAGATACTAGTTTTGAAGTTGGAGGTGCACTTGTAATGGCTTTTCTACTATCTATGTGATGTTGGAAAACTTACTTAAAACCATTTTGAGGCCTGACCTGTGGTGGCGCAGTGGATAAAGCGTCGACCTGGAAATGCTGAGGTCGCCGGTTCGAAACCCTGGGCTTGCCTGGTCAAGGCACATATGGGAGTTGATGCTTCCAGCTCCTCCCCCCTTCTCTCTCTCTGTCTCTCTCTCCTCTCTCTCCCTCTCTGTCTCTCTCTCCTCTCTAAAAATGAATAAATAAAAAAAATTAAAAAAAAAAACATTTTAAAATAAAAAAAAACAACAAAAAACCATTTTGAGGCCCTGGTCGATTGGCCCAGTGGTAGAGCATCAGCCTGGCGTGTGGAAGTCCTGGGTTTGATTCCCAGTCAGGGCACACAGGAGAAGCGCCCATCTGCTTCTCTACCCTTCCCCCTCTCCTTTCTCTCTATCTCTTTTTTCCCCTCCCACAGCCAAGGCTCCATGGGAGCAAAGTTGGTCCTGGGCTCTGAGGATGGCTCCATGGCCTCTGTCTCAGGCGCTAGAATGGCTCCGGTTGAAATGGAGCAATGCCCCAGATGGGCAGAGCATCACCCCTTGGTGGGCATGCTGGGTGGATCCCGGTCAGGTACATGTGGGAGTCTGTCTGCCTTCCCCCGGCTTCTCACTTCAGAAAAAATATAAAAAAAACCCCAAAACAACAACAAAAACATTTTGAGCCTCAGTTTTCTCATCTGCAAAGTAAAGGAAATAAGAATTACTTCATTTGTTAACACAATAACCCAATGGGATTATTATATAACCTGATAATGCATTATCTGAAAAAATACATAAAAAATATAGCCCAATGTCTCACACATCCTAAGTTTTGAATAAATGATGACTATTTTAATTTTAGCCAAATTTTACTTTGAATTCTGATCAACTCATTTTTTCCACTATGGTTCAGTACACATAATTTAAAAAATTTTTAAATATTGAAATGACATAAGCCTAATTTGAGACAGCTTCTACATATGTATTGTCAATTATTTATTTATCCATTACTTAGTTGTTTATAACTCATCTATTCTATTTGAGACACTTTGTTACATAATATGAGGAGACAGGAAAATTTATATATTGCAGTGTTTAAATTTAGAGGCGTCTTATACAAGTTGATCAGTTCTATATTTAGCTAATATATTCAGGGAAAAATATGGGAAAGATTTTATCTTATTGTTTTTATTTTAAGGAAATATGCTAAACCTCTGAGTAATAACAGACTCTTATAGTCTCGTTCATGGGAATTCCATGTAAGTCATACTACTACCCTTTCCATTATCATTGGAACCCTCTTTAGAGTATCATCCCACCTCAAGAGCTAAAACATTTTTTTTAATAAAATATTTTATTCCTTGTGAATTTGTTTTTACTGGTATACAGGGGATGGGTCACTGGGTGGCTACAGCCCACCAGGGACCTGTCCACTCTAATCTCCCTGGGATGGCCCTCGGAGCTTTCTCTTTTCCTTGGCGCTCTGCTCTTGCTGCGAGAGCTCTTCAGGTCCACTGCTGAGCAGCTATGCCTTGGAAGGGAATTTCTTCTTTTCTTGGGAGCACTCCTATTTCCTGCCTGTTCAGGGTCACTAACTGGTTAAATAAAATATTCTTTATCAGTAGTGGTATAGAGATGACCTGAGATATTTAGTCATTGCATTTTAAGTTTATTTTCCCATACATGTATTGGGAAGTAAAAAATATGTCATCACTTAAGTGAACTGGAAAAAGAATAAAAGTATTATCTGATTATTCAGTCGATGAAAAATTTAAAATCAATGTTGTCCAACCTGAAAGGACTAACTTAAGTCCCACCAAGTACAAGAGGCCTTTCTATAATTTCATCTCTCGCCAGCCCCTACCTTTTTAAATCTTGTGCAGTATACAATTTATTAATGAATAAATATATAATTATTTTTAAATTATTTCACGGGTATTAATTGAATCCTCCCAAGTTTAGGATAAGCTTATTGAAGGCAGAAACCATATCTTACATTTTGTTTTGTTTGTTTTTTGTATTTCTTACTGGCTAGGCATGTAGTAGATGCTTAATAAGTTCTCTACATAATAAACTTTAAAGGATGAATAGAGGCTGTCTTGTCAACTTCCTACTCCCGGAAGATGACTTTTCACAGAGAACCTAGGAATGACTAGCTAGCCTGTACTGTTATAAATGTCTCTCATGAAAAGGAGAGCACTTTTCTAGGGCAGCCCATTTCCCTGGTGGAAGGTTATGCTCATTAGATGCTTATTTTATTTTTTTTATATTTTGGGCTGAAATCTACCCATTGATGGTTCTAGCTCAGTCTAACAATGCAAGTATTATAGTTCAGTCCTTTTTTTACTTGTTAGCTGTTCAAATTTTCAAAGAAAATTATAAAATATCTGTTCAGTATTTTTCCTTTGGTCTTCATTTATAAACATTAGGAATACCTACTGTGTTGTGGATGTGAAGTCAGATTTGTTACTGGCCCTTTTTTTTTTCCTCCTTAGTTATGGATTTTAGATGACTTTAACAGGTCATACGTGTGTGTCCCTTAAAATGTGATGCCTGAGCTATGCCAAAGTACTTCAGTTGTAATCTGATCAGTAGAGTACCTAATTCATTAAAACTTATTATTTTACATAATTAGGATAACTTCTACCAATATTGTCAGAAGTTGTGTTGACTTCTTTGTAATATTGATTAACTAAAATTTGGAGAATATTTTTCCACATTTCATTCCACTAGAAAGGGTCTACATTTGTGCAATTGATTTTTTATTATTATTTTTTTTTTAGAAGGAGAGAGTGAGAGAGGGACAGAGTCAGGGACAGGCCGACAGGAGGGGAGAGAGATGAGAAGCATCAACTCATAGTTGTGGTACCTTAGTTATTCATTGATTGCTTTCTCACATGTGCTTTGACTGGGGAGATCCAGCTGAACCAGTAACTCCTTGCTCAAGCCAGCCTCCATGGGGTCATGTCTATGATCCTATGCTCAAGCTGGCGGCCCTGTGCTCAAGCAGGTGATCCCATACTCACTGGTGACCTTGGGGTTTTGAACCTGGGTCCTCAGTGTCCCAGGCTGATGCTCTACTCACTGTACCAACGCCTGGTCAGGCTTGTGCAATTGATTTTTAATATTGTTTTCACAAGCTAAATCCTCCCTCCCTCCCTCCCTCCCTCCCTCCCTCCCTCCCTCCCTCCCTCCCTCCCTCCCTCCCTCCCTCCCTCCCTCCCTCCCTCCCTCCCTCCCTCCCTTCCTTCCTTCCTTCCTTCCTTCCTTCCTTCCTTCCTTCCTTCCTTCCTTCCTTCCTCTTTCTTCTTTCTTCTTCTTTTTTTGGTCTTGTTAGTTTTGGCCTACCATCTTTGCTTATGAAGGTTGTTTGAACCTTGAGTCTGACATCTATAGTTACAGCTAGCCCTCCTAGATTTGAAACATCCAAAAAAATTATACAATAATCATTTATTTTCTGTAAGTCTTGAATGACATTTTGAACCTCTTTGAGTGATCAGTGATTTCTGGGAACTGTGAGGACTTAATATTGCCATGTTAAAAAGTTGCTGTTTCTAGATTGTTATCATCTGTCTACTTATACTCACTTATTATCTTTGATTCATTTTTAAGGGAAATGTAATTCCAAGAATGGGATAGAAGAATTAGAGAACTAACAACATCTAATTACTCAGCACAGCTTGTGGGGAGCTCTAATTTTCTTTTTTTTTTTTTGTATTTCTCTGAAGCTGGAAACGGGGAGAGACAGTCAGACAGACTCTCGCATGCGCCCGACCAGGGATCCACCCGGCACGCCCACCAGGGGGCGACGCTCTGCCCACCAGGGGGCGATGCTCTGCCCCTCCGGGGCGTCGCTCTGTCGCGACCAGAGCCACTCTAGTGCCTGGGGCAGAGGCCAAGGAGCCATCCCTAGCGCCCGGGCCATCTTTGCTCCAATTGAGCCTCGCTGCGGGAGGGGAAGAGAGAGACAGAGAGGAAGGAGAGGGGGAGGGGTGGAGAAGCAGATGGGCGCTTCTCCTGTGTGCCCTGGCTGGGAATCGAACCTGGGACTTCTGCACGCCAGGCCGATGCTCTGCCACTGAGCCAACCGGCCAGGGCCGGAGCTCTAGTTTTCATCTCACTCTTCATCTTCTTTGCTTGTACCTTAGTTCAGACCCCTCACCATCTCTCATCTACTACTGTTTCGGCCTCATAACTACATTTTCTGTACAATCTCATCCCTTTCCAATCCATTATTGATACTACTGCCAGAGGTGTCTTTCTATTGTACAAGGCACATACTGTAATTTTTCTACTTAAGATCCATTAATAATTTCATTTGTTTGTGAGATCAAGTAGACAATTTAACTAAGTATCTGAGGTTCTCCACAGTCTGATTTTTATGTAACTCTCTAGGCTGTTCTCTTAAATCTCTGGGTCTTGTATTTGCAGCTTTTTCATATGTTGGTTGCCTAGTGGACACTCACTCAAGACTCAGAGACTTCCTTTTCCTCTAGAAAAACATTCTGATTTGTTCCCCCCTCCTTTTCCCCAACACAGTGGATTTATTACTTCTTTAAGCCTTTAGTGTACAATGGGCATGTGTATTTATAAGAAAATGTAAAACACTTTTTTGTTTACTTTTCCTCTTCCACTGCCTAAACTCCTTGAAGGAGATCCTATGTCTAATTCATCTCTGAATCTTCAACACCTCGCACCATGACTGGCTCAGTGGCCACCCAGTGAATGCTGAGGGGAGATTAATGAGGACCACCAGAAATCATTGCTAGGCCACAGTTTGAAGAATACAGTGCTGGAACTCTTTGAATATTGACTCTGGCAGAAATAGATTAGGAAAACCAGCCAGATGTTGTTTTTAAGGATTCCGTTTTTAGCATGTAAATTAAAATTTCATTTAGAATTACAAGTCTAATTTGGGAACCAGAATTCAGTCGTAGAGCTTGACAAGATTACATATGTAAATTCTCCAAAGGCTGATCCATCATCATGCCTTCCTAAAACAGTGCAGCTTGTGTGGAAGTAGAATGGTCTTCAAATCTGCATCCCAGACTCCTGGCTCCTCTAGTCCTCCTGCCTACCTCATTCATTACCACCCCTTGTCCTATTGTACTCAAGTCATTATCATAGAGGCAGCTTTTCCCTTTTCTCTCTGAAAACGCTTTGGGCTCTGAGTCCCAGGACTAGATTTTACCCCCTCCTTCTTCAGATCCTTCAGGGGAAGGTTTCTACTGCTTTTGGGATAAAAATCTAACCTCTTAGCATGCCTTATAGGGCCTTCCATGATCTAATTCCTGTCTTTCTTTACACACTCCCACTTTGTTCCTCCATACAGCCTTCCTGAAATTTCTTTTCATAGTTCTTTACCTAATTTTTGTACATGTTTTAAAGGTGGTTCAGAAAGCCTTCTGTGAGAAATTTTTAGATGTTGGTACTCTGTGCTCTTGTAGAATACCTTGGAGCTTGCTTACCCTACATTTCTAGTATTTATCACATTATACTATAGTATAGTAGTTTACTGAATTTCCTCTCCCATTGATATCTTTCATGGACAGAAACATTTAAGGTTTATATTTGTATTACTGGAACCTAACGTAATAGGTGCATAAAAGTCATAAATAAATATTTTGTTAAATGAATTAATAACCACATACTCAGAACCAAGGATGCAATTTAAAAAATTGTTCCCATTTAGTATGAAAAAGAAAATTACACTTTTAAGAAATCCTTTTTCAATTCAAAAGCTCTTTATTGATATTGCCCTATATCTTGCATTTTTAGTTTACAGTAAATGCAAGTATCCCTTTTAATAGTAATAAAAGAAATATATTGTTCTTTGCACAATGACTAACACTTAAGTGAAAGTCAGTGTTTATGTGGGAAGTGAGCATGAAGGCATATATAATTAGCTGTAATATAAAATAGAATAGGTGTAAGTAGAGTCTTGGTAAGATCAAGGGAGGGAGATCATTTACTACAAAATGTTTGGAAATTGGATGCAAGTATTCTTTCAGAAAAAACTGGGCTGACAATTTCTTTTGAAAGGATATAAGGTGAAAATAGAGAAGTCTAAGACCATAGCTTGCTGAATTGGGCTCATCCATGGTCAGACACTTAAAAACTAGCCAAGCAAGGATGCAGCCTTAGGATCATAGCTCTCTACATTCCATGGCACCAAACTATATATACTGTCTGTAGTGAGTTTTCCCTTCATACAGAAATATAACTTTTTTCATTATATGTATTTTATAAATTTTCAGTATAGTCCTCTAGATGGTAAACTTTTTGAGAGTGTATTGTTAGCATATCCTTATTATTTTATTGAGTGATAGATTGATTTATTGACTATTTTTCTTATACATATAGTCTTCTTAGTTATGGGCACAAGATAGGGTGGGTGCAAAAACAGATCTTCAATATATATTTGGTAATCAAAACATTCTGTGATTGATTGTAGCTTAACAAGTCTAGACATCTTATTTGTATTACAGATACATGTGCCTAGGGAGAAATAGGATATATGTATTTAGGAAGTTATTTTTTTTATATTGTTTTTTGAGTCCTTGCAGTATATCTTCTAAATATATTTGTAATGAGAACAAACATGGTACAATTTTATAAAATGCTAGGAAAAAGCTGTTTAGTGGCGACTGGTTGACTAGTTCACAAATCAATAGGTTCTCTTTCCTAAAACATCCTCCAGAAGGAATTTTAGATTTACTTTCTTGGCTGAGAATTTGTGGGTTAAGTCTCATCTTCAATGTAAGTTTCTCTCAAAATTATTAAGCCTTGGAAATATGGCTTTAAATGGATCTTTTGACAGGTTCTTTTAACTGTATGTCACTTATACATAGAGGTAATTTGTTACTTCTTTCAAGGTGTTTTAGCCCGAGAGGTGGAATACATATTCTATATAAAGGTCAGTTTTAATTAATAAGCTGTTTCCCTTGTTTTTGACCAGTATGAATTGCTTTTAACTTTTGTGTAAAATAGTTTTCCATGTAAAAATAAAACCAATTGAGACTATGTCACATCCATCATCAGCATAACCCACTTAAATGTCAAAAACTTTGTGCAGCCTTAAAGTCTATTTCTGGATGCCTCAACAGGCCTATTTATCAGAATAAAATACAATATAATTATATTATTGCATTAGGTACATCTATAGATATACATAGCTATTTGTTTTTCCCTCCACAAGATATGTTCATAATTTTTATTGCTAGATATTTGTTATTTATGTAGTATTTTTAATGACATAAATAATAATATTAATAACTTAGGTCTTTATTTCCTTAAAGATAAACCTCTATTGTTTTATTTTCTCCTTTATCTCTAACTTCCTTAGATTGAAAAATTTATTGTGTTACTCTATCTCTATGTTTGAAGACATATGTTTTACACACTATCATAAGGGTATTTTATATGGTGTAATTTATCTGGCTGTTATAGTATTAAGTGTTAATTTCGAAGAAAAGACTTTCACTAAGAGATTGTTTATGAATTTTAATTTAACTTATTTCCATCCTTTTTTGAATCCTCCCTTATCTTTTATATAATTCAATTCTTTATTCTTTTTGTTAAATATACTTCTTTCAAGATATAGGTGCCTTGATGATGAGAATAATGATGACTACTACTAATAAGTATTTATTGAGTAAATACTATATACATCCTAAGTGATTTACATATATTTTCTGTAACGTTCAGAAAAATTATAAGCTAATAGACTCAAAGAGTTTAGGTTAAATTTCTTAACAAAGGTTACAACTACATATGTATCTGAGTTAGGTGTGTTTAATCTCAGATCTATGTGACTTTGAAATCCAGATTCTTACTATTAATTCATGCTATCTTAACTAAATTTGGGAGTATTGCAAAATAAGAGTAAAGAGTTTGGGTTCAAAAACCTGGGTGAAACAGCTATATGGCTGAATGTTAAAATGCACAGAATTAAAAAAAATTAAAACTTCTCATTCTATAACAATTATTCCATAATTTTATGCCACGTTGGATTGTTTTGTATTGCTGTAAATGCCATTATTTTTAATGGTTTTATATACATCTTTGATGTAATTGAGATATGATTTCTCTAAGAATAACATCTTGCCTGACCAGGCAGTGGCGCAGTGGATAGAGCATCATACTGATTTGAGGAGGACCCAGGTTCAAGACCCCAAGGTCTCCAGTTTGAGCACGGGCCTATCTGGTTTGAGCAAGGCTCACCAGCTTGGACCCAAGGTCACTGGCTCAAGCTGGGGGTTACTCGGTCTGCTATAGCCCACCAGTCAAGGCACATATGAGAAAGCAATCAATGAACAACTAAGGTGTCACAATGAAAAACTGATGATTGATGCTTCTCATCTCTCTCCGTTCCTGTCTGTCCCTATCCATCCCTCTTTCTGACTCTCTCTGTCTCTGTAAAAAAAACCCCCAAAAACAAAAAAACTCATTGCCTGCCTTGTATATTTAAATGCTCAACTATTATATTGCATTAACATTAAGGGGTATGGTCCCCCATCCCCCTTTCTGTCTTTATGTCAGTATATGTGTGTTTTGTGATGTATTGCTTTTGTTTACTATTTTGTCTCTGATTATATCACAATTATTTATCTTAATAAACTATAAATGTAAATGTGCTGTTTCTTTTGATAAATTTAAAGTATATTACATATTCACTATGCTCTCTACAGACAAAAAATATTTAATGTTGAAGTCAAATTCAGCCCTAAAAGTCCATTTTTATTCTTATTTCATCAAATTAACAAATATTTATAGAATACTGTCATCTGTGCTCCTCTATTATTATGAAAACAAAATAATTCCTCCACAAATTTATAAAATTCCCCCTAAGAATACTGCTGACATTTATAACTACCTCAACAGAATAATTAAAATAATAACAGAACCAATAAAATTGTCAGAAAGAGCCTGACCAGGCAATGGCACAGTGGATAGAGTGTCAGACTGGGATGCTGAGGATCCAAGGTCAAAACCTCAAGGTTGCCAACTTGAGTGTGGGCTCATCCGGTTTGAATGTGGGCTCATCTGGCTTGAGCATGGGCTCACCAGCTTGAGCATGGAGTCGCTGACTTGAGCATGCAATCATAGATGTGACTCCATGGTCGCTAGCTTGAGCCCAAAGGTGTCTGGCTTGAAGCCCAAGGTCGCTCACTGCCTTGAGCCCAAGGTCACTGGCTTGAGCAAGGGATCATTCACTTTGCTGTAGCCCCCCCCATCAAGGCACATATGAGAAAGCAATCAGTGAACAACTAAGGAGCCACAACAAAGAATTGATGCTTCTCATCTCTCTTCCTTCCTGTGTGTCTGTCCCTATCTGTCCCTCTCTCTGACTCTCTCTGTGTCTCTGTCAAAAAAAAAAAAAAAAATTACCAGAAAGAGAATGTGAAGAATAATGTACACAATCCATTTCTTTTCCTTTCTTAGTAGAATGTCAGTAGAAATCATTTGATGTTGATAAATGAAGATATAGATGTATAAAGGTATTGTGTACAGTAATACCTGAGAAACTGAAAGCAGATATGATTAAGAACAGTTGCATCTAGGGAATGAACAGAGTTCGAGGGGTATGAGCCATAGGATAATTTTACTTTTAAATACACATACAAATGCACACAATCAATTCTATGACAGGAGGATCATTCTGGATCTTTCACTTTTAAACATTTAAAAATCAACTTTATTGGGATATAATTTACATATAATAAAATGTACCAGTTTTAACTGTACAATTTCATGAGTTTGGCAGATATATCATATAAAAATATATAATATATACCAATGTAATCTCCACCACCACCATACACACCACATATATATGGTTCGTATTTTTTTTTCTTCTTTTTCAAGTGAGAGGAGGGGAGATAGGCAGACTCCTGCATGCGCCCCAATGAGTATCTACCCAGAAACCCCCACCTTGGGCCAATGTTCTGCCCATCTGGGGCTATGTTCACAACCAAGCTATTTTTAGTGCCTGAGGCAGAGCCTCCACGGAGCCATCCTCAGTGCCTGGGCCAATACACTCAAACCAATTGAGTCATGGCTGTGGGAGGAGAAGAGAGAGAGAGAGAGAGAAGAGGAGAGGGGAGGGGTGGAGAAACAGATGATCACTTCTCCTGTGTGAACTGACCAGGAACTAAACCCAGGACATCCATACACTAGGTGGATGCTCTGCTACTAAGCCAACTGGCCAGGGCCTATGGTTCATATTTTTTGAAAAGATGTCCAGTTCTTCAAAGAATATTTGTTTTGAAGACTGTTCTTTCCATATTAAATTACCATTGCATCTTTGTTGAAACTTAATTGACCATATGTATGTGGATGTAGTTTTTGCACTCTCTATTTTGACCCACTGATTTATATGACTATCTTGATGCTCATACTGCTCTTGTCTTTGTTTCTATAAGTTTAAAATAATTCTTGTTATGATGCAATGTAAGTTCTCCAACTCGTCTTATTTTTAAAAATTATATTGGATATTCTAGGTTCTTTGTGTTTCTATATAAATATTATAATGAGCTTTTTTATTTCTACAACATATGCTAAAGTTTTTATTGGGATTGCATTTAAGCCAGAGATGACTTTTTGGAAAGCTGTCACCTTAACAATAATGAATTTTTAAATACATAAACATGGTATACCTAGTCAGTAAATTGGGTCTTTCTTAATATCTATCAGCATTGTCTTTGAGTTTTCAGTATACAGTTCTTATACCTAATTTGTTAAATTTAAGGCTGAGTATTTTGTGTTTTGTGATCCTATTATAATGATATTGTATTTCAAATTTCATTTTCCAAGTGTTCATGGCTAGTACCTTTCCTGGGATAACTGCTCAATGCCCTGGGTTTCAACATGGATTCCCCATTCAGGAGGGTTGCAGTTTGAATGTTTCCCACTCCTGTGTACTTTGAAAATTGTTTAGTCTACAACTTCCTGGTTGTTGTTTTTTTGCCAGGTCTTATGGAGTTTCACTCTGTAAGACTTAGTATTCAGCTGGTCTTAAGCAGACCTTACATAGAGTTTTGGTTCTCTGGCTCTACATAGCTCTTTCCTCTTTAGTACTTTGACTTTCAAATTTAAGTTTTGTTGGCTTCTCCAAACTTTTATTTCAGTATTCTCAACTCAGAAAACCACCCTGTTGTGCTTGAAACTCTTTTTGTTTATACATTCAGCAGTTAAGACCATTTGGATTGTTTCCAATTTGGGGGTGATTATGAATAAAGCTGCTATAAACATTCATGTGCAGGGTTTTCGGTGTGTGTGTGTGTGTGTGTGTGTGTGTGAGAGAGAGAGAGAGGGGGGGGAGGGAGGGAGGGAGAGAAAGAGAGAGAGAGAGAGAGAGAGAGAGAGAGAACATATGTTTTCACATCTCTTGGGTAAAATACCTAACAATGGAATTGTTGTATGTTGTGTATATTTAATATTATAACATACAACTGGGTTGTATGTTGTGTATATTTAATATTATAACAAAATGCCAAAGTATTTTTTTTCTTGTATTTTTTCTGAAGCTGGAAACGGGGAGGCAGTCAGACAGACTCCCGCATGCGCCTGACTGGGATCCACCCAGCATGCCCCACCAGGGGGCGATGCTCTGCCCATCCGGGGCATCGGTCTGTTGCAACCAGAGCCATTCTAGCGCCTGAGGCAGAGGCCATGGAGCCATCCCCAGCGCCCGGGCCATTTTGCTCCAATGGAGCCTTGGCTGTGGGAGGGGAAGAGAGAGACAGAGAGGAAGAAGAGGGGGATGAGTGGAGAAGCAGATGGGCGCTTCTCCTGTGTGCCCTGGCTGGGAATCGAACCTGGGACTTCCGCACACCGGGCCGGCGCTCTACCACTGAGCCAACCGGCCAGGGCTGCCAAAGTATTTTTTTAAAGTGGCCATTACCATTTACTATTTCTACCTGAAATGCATGAGATTTTCATTGCTCTTTACATTATCATCTACCCTTGGTTTGGTCAGTTTTTTTTTTATTTTAGCATTTTATTAAGTGTAGAGTAGTATCCAGTGGTAGGATTCAGCTGGTTTGCACTGGTTTGGCAGAACCAATACCTAATTTTTTGTTGAGTTTGGCGAACTGGTTATTAAAATGGGACTTGTAATCAGGGTTCTGTCTAAGGTGGGTGCCTGGGCATTTGCCCAATGTGGAAATCACAAATTTACATTTCTTACACTTTTTTAATGTTCATCTGCGCAACAGCATATTCTAAGTGCCATAGAAATGTTCATTCCATCCATAGGTGAAAAAAATTGCAAGTGAGGATGCCAGTCAAGAAGCAATATGGAAATATCTTAAATAACAGTTTTATTGTTTATTGTCAGGTATTCAATATTTTTTCATTAATATTTTAAAAGTCTTACAACATAATCTAATTTTGTGTACCTCTTATTGTTCTCATTTAAGTAATAAATGCATGAAATAATAAACTACCTTTCGGTATATTGTTTTTTTATACTTAAAACCGTCATTAGGACAGAGAACCACTTGTTAAATTATTTGAATCCCACCATTGGTAGTGTCTCATTGTGCTTTCAACTGCATTTACCTATTGACTAATGATAAATTAGCATCTTTTGAGCATTTTTTCATGAACTTAATTGACACCCATGTTTTTTTAGCAAGAGAGAGAGAGGAGGATAGAGAGACAGAGACAGACAGAAACAGACAGAGACAGACAGAGACAGGCAGATAGGAAAAGAGAGAGATGAGAAGTATCAACTTGTAGTTGCAGCACTTTAGTTGTTCATTGATTGCTTCTTATACATGCCTTGATAAGGAGTTCCAGCTGAGTCAGTGACCTTGTGCTCAAGCCTGCAACCTTTGGGCTCAAGCCAGAGACCATGGGGTCATGTCTATGATCCTACACTCCAGCCAGTGATCCCATGCTCCAGCCAGTGGGCCCACTTTCAAGGCAGATGAGCCTGCACTCAAGCCTGCAACCTCAGGGTTTCGAACCTGGGTCCTGAGTGTCCCAGGTCGACTTTCTATCCACTGTACCACAATCTGGTCAGGCCATATATCTTCTTTAGTGAAGTGTCTGTTAAAGTCTTTTATGTATGCTAGATATAGTTCTTAATCACATATGTCTTTTGCAAGTATTTTCTCTCAGTCTGTAGCTTGACATTTAAAAAATTAATAATGCATTTCAAAGATCAACAATTTTTATTTGATAAAGTTCAGTTTGTAACTTTTTTATGGTTTATGATTTTTATGTCTTATTTAGGAAAACTTTGACTAACCTAAATATACACAGATATTCTTATATATATTTTTGATTTGCCCACTTAAAAGTCTTTCCATTTATTTCATGTTTTAGAGTGATGTTTTTATGGTCAAATATATATAACATAAAAGTTATCATTCTAACCACTTTTGGGTATATAATTCACTGGCATTAAATACATTCACAATGTTGTGCAACCACTGCTACTACCCTTTTCCAGAACCTTATCATCAACTCAAACAGAAGCTCTATACCCATTAAACAATAAGTTCTCATTCTCTCCTTTCCCCAGCCCCTGGTAACCTTTATTTTACTTTATTTCTCTATAAATTTGCCTATTCTAGAAATCTCATATCAGTGGAATTATATAATATCTGCTTTTGTGTCTAGTTTATTTCACTTGGCTCATTTTCAAGGTCTATCCATGTTGTAGCATGTATTAGAATTTCTTCTTTTTATGATGGAATAATAAATATTCCATATATGTATCTACCATATTAGAAGAAATCCATTAATTTGTTGATGGAAATTTGGGTTGTTTTCACCTTTTGGATATTGAGAACAATACTGCTCTGAACATTGGTGTGTGAGTATCTGAGACCCTGATATCAATTCTTTTGGATATAAACCTAGGAGTGGCCTTATAGGTCACAATGGTAATTTTTATGTTTAAAACTATTTTTATGTCATGAAACTGTTTTCCACAGTGGCTCTCCCTCTTTACATTCTCACCAGTAGTGTGTGCAAGTGTTCTAGTTTCTTGGTGTCTCTGCCAACAATTGTTATTTTCCATTTTGTGATAGTGGCCCCCTAATGGGTATGAAGTGGTATCTCATGGTGGTTTTAATTTGAATTTGCCAAATGGCAAGTGATGTTCAACATCTCTTTATGTGCTCAGTTGCTGACTTTGAAGGAATGTTTATTCAAGTACTTTGCCTATTTTTAAAATTTTTTGCTTGTTGGGTTTCTCTATTGTTGTTGAGTTGTAGGAGTTCCTACATATATTCCTACATATATAAAGGAGTTCCTTATATATTCTATATATTAATCCCTTATCAGATGTTTGATTTGAAAAATATTCTTATTCTGTGGATTGCCATTTTAGTCTGTTGATAGTGTATGATGCAAAAATATTTTGAATTTAGATATTTTTAAATTTACTCATATTATTTCTTTTGATTCAGTGCTTTAGTGTCATATACAAGAAATCATTGCTAAAACAAGAATCAATGTCTTAAAGATTTCCCTCTGTGTTTCTTTTAAGAATTTTATAGTTTTAGTTTTTACAGGTAGATCTTTGATACATTTTGAGTTAATTTTCATATGTAGTAGGATAAAATAAGGATCTAACATTCTTTTGTGTGTGGAAAACTCATTTTCTTCTATAAGTTTTTGAGTTTTAGGTTTTAAAAATGGGTCTTTGATGCATTTTGCATTAATTTTTATGTGTGATGTTTGGTTGTTTTTATATATGAATTATGATTTGGTAGAACCATTTTTGGGGGTAAATTTTATTCTCTCTATATTAAATTTTACCTTTGCACCTTTATTGAAAATCAACAGGCCATATATGTGTGGGTGCACTTCTGAACAGTCTGTTCTGTTCCAATGAACTATGTCTGTCTTTCTCTAATTTGACATTGTCCTTCATTTCAAAATTGTTTTGGTTGTTTTAATTTGTTTGCTTTATTATACAAATTTAGAGCCAGCTTGCTAGGTATGTGGTTGGGATTTTGTTGAATCTATAGGTCAATTTATGAAAAATTGATATTTTGACAAGATTGAGTCTTCAAATCCATTAACATTTAGTTCAGCTTTTTTTGATCTAGCAAAAATGACAGATCTCACATAGTCTTGTTGGTTTTATACCTAATATTTAATTTTTTGTGTGTGTGTTATTGTAAATACTACTGCTTTTTTTTTTTTGTCTTTTTTTTTCTTTTCTGAAGCTGGAAACGGGGAGAGACAGACAGACTCCCGCATGCGCCCGACCAGGATCCACCCGGCATGCCCACCAAGGGGCGATGCTCTGCCCCTCCGGGGCGTCGCTCTGCCGCAACCAGAGCTACTCTAGCGCCTGGGGCAGAGGCCAAGGAGCCATCCCCAGCGCCCGGGCCATCCCTGCTCCAATGGAGCCCTGGCTGTGGGAGGGGAAGAGAGAGACAGAGGAAGGGGGGGGTGGAGAAGCAGATGGGTGCTTCCCCTATGTGCCCTGGCCGGGAATCAAACCCAGGTCCCCCACACGCCAGGCCGACGCTCTACCGCTGAGCCAACTGGCCAGGGCCAATACTACTGCTTTTTAATTTCTAATTATTTGTTGATAATATATAAAAATACAGGTAATTTTTACATATTGCTTTTTGTTCTGTAACCTTCCTGAACTCATTATTAGTTCTAATAGTTTTTTTAGCTGATTCTTTGAGATTTTCTATCTAGAAAATTATGTTTTCTATGAATAGGGACACTATGTATACCTTTTATTTCTTCTTCTTGTATTGTTTTCTCCTTCTTGTTTTCTTGTTTAGTACCTTTAGAATGATGTTGAACAGAAGTGGTGAGAATATGCATGCCTATCTTGAGTCTAGTATTAGGCAGAAAAATTTTTAGCCTTTCACAATTAAATATAATTTAGTTATTCTTTCTAAATAGATATGCTATTAAATAAAATAAATATATAAAGCAGACTTTATCTGGTTGAGGAATTTCCTTAATTCTTCATGTGCTGAGAATAGTAGACGTTTAATTTTGTCAAATTTGTTTTTTCCCTTTACTCAGATAAACATATAAATTAGATTGTTAGTCTGTTGATATGGTGAATTATAATGATTGATTTTTGAATGTTGACCCAATCTTGCATTCTCAAGATATATTATACTTGGTCATGATGTATTATACTTTTACATTGATTTGCTGATTATTTGCTGAGAATTTCTAGTCTATATTCATAAGGAATGCTCGTCTTTAGTTTTCTTTTTTCTACGGTCTCTGCTTTGTCATTTCATCTTAGTTCACAAAATTACAGGCTTAAAATTGTTCATAATATTCTCTTACTATAATGTTAGTGCCTATGAGACTATAGTGATGTTCTCTTTCTCCGTTCTATTGATTATAAAGATGGTTGTGTTGAAGGGGATCCAATTTTTTTTTTTTTTTTTGGTTATCTTGTATTTTGAGGCTTTCGTTAGGTGCATACACATTTTGGATTATGTGTTCTTGGTGAATTGACTCTATTATCACTATATAATGTCTCTTTTTATTCCTAGTTTCATATTTTGTCATTAAATCTATATTGTCTGACCTTAATATAGCCTCTCTGACTCTTTTTTGATTATTGTTTGCATAGTATGTCTATATCTTTTTAATCCTTTTACTTGTAACTTATTCACGTTCTTATATTTAAACTTGATTTCCTATAGACATTGAATTTCCTATCATTGGATTTTTGTAGTTTCATCTGGCAGTCTGTATCTACATATTGAACATATCGTTAATTTATCTTAATTAAATGTAAGATCTTTAAATATGTTTGAAATTAATTATAATATTGTTCTAGTTATTTTCTGTTTGCTCCATCTGTTCTTTGTTCCCTTTCTCCTCTTTTGTCTCCTGCCTTCTTTTGGATTACTTAGTTATTTCTTTTAGTTCCTTTTTATCCTCACTATTGGCATATTTATAATAATTTTTTAGTGTTTATCCTAAGTTTTTAAATATATCTTTAATTTATTATAGTCCATCTGCTTTCCAAAGCTACATATGTAGTTTAAGAAACTTAGAACAATGCATTTCTAATTACTCCCACCAATATTTTGTGATATTGTTGTCATGTATTTTACATTTATATATGTCATAAACACACAGTACATTGCTACTATCTTTTATTTAGACAATTATTTACCTTTTAAAGTGATTACAAATAAGAAAATTTATATTTACCTTCATTTATATAATTTCTGAAATCCTTTATTCTGTAGGTTTTAGTTTATGTCTAGTATCATTTTTCCTTCAACCTGAAAAACTTCCTTTAACATTTTTTTTTTTTTCTGAAGCTGGAAACAGGGAGAGACAGTCAGACAGACTCCCGCATGCACCCGACCAGGATCCACCCAGCACGCCCACCAGGGGCGACGCTCTGCCCACCAGGGGGCGATGCTCTGCCCATCCTGGGCGTCGCCATGTTGCGACCAGAGCCACTCTAGCGCCTGGGGCAGAGGCCACAGAGCCATCCCCAGCGCCCGGGCCATCTTTGCTCCAATGGAGCCTTGGCTGCGGGAGGGGAAGAGAGAGACAGAGAGGAAGGCGCGGCGGAGGGGTGGAGAAGGAAATGGGCGCTTCTCCTGTGTGCCCTGGCCGGGAATCGAACCCGGGTCCTCCGCACGCTATGCCGACGCTCTACCGCTGAGCCAACCGGCCAGGGCCCTTTAACATTTTTTATAAGAGTGACTGTTGAAAATGGATTCTCTCATTTTTTGTTCTTTCAAAATACTTTTATTGTAGCCACAAGTCTTAAGATACCTTCATGGGGTCTAAAATTTTAAGTTAGCATTTTTTTCTTTCAATAATTTAAAGCTGTCATTACCTTGACTTCTAGTTTGCACAGTTTCTTATGAGTAGTCTACTGTAATTTTTTATCTTAGTTACTTTGTATGTAATTTTTATTTTAAGATATGAAAGATACAGTTTAAAAACTGTATTCTGCTTGGTGCTTCAAGGGTCTATAGATATCTTTCCTTTTTGTGGAAAAATCTCAGGCATTATTTCTTCAGATATTTCTTCTGCCTTGTTCTCAATCATCTCCTTCTGGAATTCCAGTTATACATATGTTAGATCATTTGATATCATCCCAGAGCATTTTAGATGCTGTGTTCTTTCTTTTTTCTTTCCCCTTTTATCTTTGTTCAGCTTATTTCTATTGACCTAGAGTTCACTAATTACTCATTGTGTCAGGTCTATGGGTGTGTATATTGTAGACATTTATCTTTGTTACAATATGTTTTAGTTTTAGCATTTCCTTTGGACTCATTACTGTAGTTTCCATCTCTCTACGAAATTCCCCATTTGTCCATGCATTTTGTCCTCCTTTTTCACTAGAAGCTTTCACATATTAATTTTAGTTTAAATTCATTGTCTAATAATTCCAGTATTTGGTCATTTCTGAATCTAGTTCTGTTTATATTTTTCTCACCTAGAGAGTAGGTTGTTTTCTCTTGATTTTTTATATGCTCCACAATCATTCATTGATTACTGGATACCTAGTGTCAAGAACAGTAGAAAATGGTAGAAATACTACTGGTCACTGGGAATGGATACACTTCTTTTTCTAGGTAATTTGAGCACTTATATCCACTTAGAAGTTAAGCTGAGTTGAGTCTCTTTGTTGCTATAGTTACCTTCATTTTGTCACTGGCTTCAGATTGTTCTAGTGCTACTTTATTTGTGAAGGAGAGTGCTGGGGTGATTGAGGATATTTTCCTCAATATGATACTCTACCTTGTACTTTTGTCCTTTCCCGGTAGTAGTACTACCACAGAGGTGGATTCTCTCAATACTTTTGTCTCTACCTGAATGGCCAGTAGTCGCAGCCATCACAGCGAGGCATGTGCAGGTTCTCATTAGATTCAGACAGAAGGCAGAGGAACTGCGGAGTCAAAAACTGGTGGGCCATTCCTTTATTCTAGCCTCACAACCAGCCAACGAGTAAAAACAAACACACAGAGGGCTCCAAAACCCACTCACACATTCTCTGGTTCCACAACCAAGAGAATCTATTCTGGTTTTTCCTAGAATCTAAGGCCCCCACCAGTCTCAGCGGAGCTCACAAAGTCCCTCACCCCTCTGGTTCCCATCTGCCAACATGGCTTCTTTTTCTCTAGCACTCTTCCTCCTTGCTCTCACTCTGCAAAAATATGGCCTCTTCTTAAAACTTTTTGGCATGAAAACTTCTCCTCCAGCAACATTAGCATAAGAATGGCCCTTCCCAAGCAGGAAAGTAATCACAGGTCACATACCTGGGCATCAGACATTTTTAACAATAAAAATGAGCAAATTCCAAAATCATATTTTACAAACTCATTTTCCCAACACAACCCTAGAAGTATATTGCTATTGTTTGTAACCCAGTGCTTGCTATCTTGGTTTTAAGGAAACAGGAGTATTTCTGTTGTCCTGGTAAATACTCACTCTTAGGCCCTATATATTCTGATCTTGGAGTGGCGATTTAAAAAATAATGTCATCTCTCTTTCCTCTTTCAATGATGCCTTGATCTTTGATGTCTTGTATAAGACAGAGTTTTCTACCCCTTCTCTAGAGGTAGGAGCTGTCTAATAATGTTGATATATAGTCATAGGCCCATGACTATTCCTGGCCCCTTACCTGGGTAAAAATTTTTTCCTTTTGCTGCTCCTCCTCCTGCAATGGTCTCAGTTACAAATTTTGTTTTTTCTCCTCTTGTGGATTAAGAATTTTATTTCAGAGGGAGGGAAACATATATTGGCGGGACTTTATGCCTTTTCTATAACAAAAGCCACTCCCCTTCTGCTTCACTGCTGGGGACCAGCCGCGGCTCCAAATAACGGTGTGGAATTAACAAAAAATGATGGGACTGGGAGGACTCTTCAAAATGCCTGGCAGTATCTGAGTGCCCTATAGCCCCAGTTCACTTTATTATATAGCCATATGCAAATCAAGGACCTTGATACAAAGTTGCACATCCAATGCTAAGACAGGAACTCTCCCAAGACAAAAACAGGATACATTAGTGAAATCTACCAACATCTGAAACAAACAAAAAAGTCAGAGGAAGGGCATGTATATTGCTTCCAGCAACCCAAGGAAGCAAGTAGAGTGGGTGCAAATACTCAGCATCATAGCGGAATATGGAGATGGAGAGGGAAGAACTTAGCCTTTTGCTAAGCCTCGAATCTACAATGGCTTTTTGCCATTTACGGTCCACAACACATCACAATGAAAAACATTTTCTAGTCTTTTGCCTTCTCCCTAATCTTTCTCCTAAATACCCAACAGAGGTACGGGAGTCCGCCAGTGGTTGTGAATTCCCTCTCATGCCTATGACTCTCACGGGTTCTACACTGTCAAGTTTCCTCTTCACTTGACTTTCAATAAATTTTTTAAAATTTAGCTTATTTATTCTTACTTACTTGTTATGACATCCAGTATTCCTTCCTTCTGTGCTCTGCCATAGAGGAGTTGATACCTACTTCCCATTTTCTTTTGATGGGGCCTGAATTTCCCTGGTTATCAGAATATTGGTTGCCCTACAATCTCAGTTTTCTGGTAGATTGTTAAAAGTCATGATTTGTTCTTTATTGGAATATTTCTTGTTAAGGTGGAAGCAAAAATCTTTCCAGCTTTCTACATCCTATGTGGAAATGAAACTTATAAACCTTTTAAAAATTAAAGTTTGTGGTAAGAATTATTACTTCTGTGCTAATTCAGTGGTTCCCAAATTTTTGATGATGAAACATTAGGTAGTTACAATGCTAGCTATAGAACTATTGCTTTTTTCAAAATAAAGTAATTAATTATATATTTGTGACAAGTTAAATATATTACTGTTATTATTAAATAATTGATGCAATTTAATGAACATTTTTTGCATTTTAGTAATGTAGATATTTTTCATATAATGCTCAGCAAAATTTTGAAACATGGATTTTACTATTTCCTTTTTTATGGATGAGAGAAACTGAGGCTTCAAGGGATTAAGTGATTTCATCAAAGAGAATTAATGTGTAGTACAGATGAGATTTGAGCCATATTTTTCTGATTTCAAAATGTTTTTTCTCTTTGTACTCTACTACAATATGTTGTTAATTTCTCATTGCCAGGATTAGTACAAAAGGACAGGGAAAGGGGAAAATTAATGATAGAAATCTAACTAGATTCTATTACTAAGTGCATTTTGATTTCTGTTTAACATAAATCACTTTTTTTTTAATAGGCAATGATATGGGAAAGGATGATGCCATCGGAGGGAATGTGAGCAAATATATGGTGCTTCCAGCTGGATTCTGTGGACAGCCCAAGAAAGGACATCTTATCTTTGATGCTTGCTTTGAAAGTGGTGAGTGAGTGAAAGGCCTTTGCTTTTGAGCTTGTCTGGTGAGGGTGTTTTAGATTCCAGTTCCACCCAACCAATCAATGTTATTCAACCCATTTAATATTTTATCTGAATGAAACAACTTGTCAGGGAAAAATAAATTTTGATGAAATTAACTTGGAAATACTTAAAAAATGAAATGCAATGATTATGTTGTTATAACTTATTAGAAGTATAATGGTAATAGTGGTGAACATTCATATAGTACCTTGTATTTTATAATGTCCATACCCAGATAATATTTTTGGGGGATAAAACTGATATAATTTGACTATATGATAAATTAATTATTGAATGTCTATTATGTATCTGGTCCTGGATGACATTCTCACAGATCTTAATCTTTGGAAATAGAAGTCTTTCCTATAAAGAAATGATGAGAGAACAGATTCAATTGAACACAAACACAAACAAAACAGCAAAAGTAATATTGCATCATAATCAACAAATACTGTGGGTATTCTTAAAGGAAAGATAGGACTTGATTGTGAATTCCCAGCTAATAGGGATTGGATCTTGTTAAATTCTTTATGCCTTGAGCCTCATGCTGTACTATGAATAGAAAACAGTAAGTATTCAGAACATGTTAAAAATATTAGTGAGAAAGGTAATCTAAATTTATTTTAAAAATAATTATTTTTGTTTTTGAATAATGTGCTTGCACATGTGTGTACATGTTTGAAGGAATATTCCAGGTCTCTGAATTATAAGAACATTTTTTTTCCCTTCTTTTCCAAGAGGGAAGAGGGAAGATAAAGAGACAAACTCCCACATGTGCCCTGAGTGGGATCCACCTGGCAACGCCAGTCTGGGCCAATGCTTTGCCCATCTAGGGCCATGCTTGCAACTGAGCTATTTCTAGCACCTGAGGTAGAGGCTCCATGGAGCCATCCTCAACACCTGGGGCTGATGTGCTCCAACCAATCGAGCCATGGCTGTGGGATGGGAGTAGAGAAAGAGGGAGAAAAGAGTGAGGGGAGGGTAGAGAAGCAGATGGTCGCTTCTGTGTACCCTGACCAGGAATCAAACCCAGGCACTTCCACAGGACAGGCTGATGCTCTACCACTGAGCCAACAGTCCAGGACCAGAATTGTTGTTTATAGCAATTGAAAACTTGTTTATGCAGAGTTTTTCTCTTTGTTTATTCCATGTTGTTTAGTTTGCCAGGGCTAAGCTAATTAAAGAAAAAAAATTTCATTGTTTAAAAAATTAAGCTATTTTACTAAAATATATACAAAATAATAATAATAAATAGATAAATGAGAGGATCTCAGAAAGGGAAAATAGCAAAAAAAAATTCAGCTGGATGGGTACATACAATTCATGGTATGAGATCCATACATTTCTATAAGTAGAAAACTAATTTAACTGTGTTTTCTGGCAGCTAGTGCAAAGAGATAAACAATATTTGTAAGATAAAAATAAACCAGGTACTGAAATCCGATAGAAATTTCTAAAGCATATACTGAAATGTGATGAACAACACCTTCGATGATACAACAATATGTTTCATAGGAGTGTATTTTGTAATATCATTCAATGTAGGATAAAGGTATCATTAAAAGCAAGTTCGGTTACCACTTGAAACAATTTGTTTGACATATGCAGCCTTCATTTTATCTAATTTAATTGAGGGATATATTTTAGATTATTTAAAGAAGGGAAGTAAGAGGGCTTTTATCTTTTGTGCTAACTCTGAGCTACTGGCTGTGGCTTCCTGGCATGCTGTGTTGAAAAGGATTCTGTAGCTGTATCTAGATTTACTTAGAAGGAGTTAGGTGATTAATAGATCTAATGAATGAAGAATATTGGTTTATGTGGATGAGGTATATTGCCTTCAGATAAACCTTTGTAATTATTTTGTCTTTTGGAGTTGTGTAATATGTAAAGTGCCCATCGCATTGCCGGGCCCTGAGCTGGTGGATATATATATATATATATTTTTTTTATGAGAAATAAGGTCTGCAGGTCAAATATGAATTTTCCTATGAATCCCTGATTTGTTTTTTTCTAAATACACCTCTCTATATTTCCCTTGGGAAAACAACCATACCACTCTAATTTTATTTTTTTAGAGACATTTAATACTTTTTATGATTTCTAAAAAAACTTCTTTTGTTCTCTTCTAATAGTAACTTGCTTCAGGACAGAATCTGAGTCTGATTAATCCCTGCTCTCCCACAGAACCAAGCAGAGTGCTTACAAAGTTAAGCACTAAGTTAATACTGTTTTTATTTGTTGAATGAAGTAATTTGAGCAACAGAAAGATGGGGAGAGATTGATTTTCTGATAGCTTTGATGAAAAAGTCATATTTGTTTCTTATTCCCTAATCCACCAACTTCTCTGCAGTTTTCATACCTTTGCAGATGGCTGTTTTCTCTGTGCCCCAGGTGTCACTCTCTACCTGGGAAAGTGTTAATTCAGACTCAGTCCAGTGTCTCTTCCTCTGAGAAATGGCACATCTCAGGCAGGTTTGGCTGATTTATCTCTGCATTTTACAGGCATCTCTTAAGCTCTTCT
Organism: Saccopteryx leptura; assembly: GCF_036850995.1. Lineage (NCBI taxonomy): Eukaryota > Metazoa > Chordata > Mammalia > Chiroptera > Emballonuridae > Saccopteryx > Saccopteryx leptura. The sequence goes on along the minus strand of NC_089505.1, from coordinate 124,039,679 downwards.
GTGATAGCCATTATTGCATTGCAGTCATTTAATTGTCTTTCTTTTCCCTTATTACTAAAAGTCATGGATGGTTTCTTATTAATTTTTTTTCAGCACTTAGTATATTATCAGTCATATAGTAAGGAGCTCAATAAATATATGAATAAATGAGGGAGGACAGCTAATAAACATAATAATCTTCATAAATTAAAATATTAATATTAGTATTTTAAGATTAATAAAAATATTTTTACATTTAAATAAAAATTTAACATTAATACCAACAAGAACATTGGGAGAAAATCAATAAAAATGGTCACTTACTTAATGCTTGCCAGACACTGTCCTGTGTACTATACAGTTTTTCTCATTTAATACTCACATAACCTGCCTGACCAGGCGGTGGTTGCAGTGGATGTGGAGGACCCAGGTTCGAGACCCTGAGGTCACCAGCTTGAGCACGGGATCATCTGGTTTGAGCAAAGCTCACCAGCTTGAGCCTAAGGTCGCTGGCTCAAGCAAGGGGTCACTGGTCTGCTGTAGCCCTTTGGTCAAGGCACATATGAGAAATCAATCAATGAACAACTAAGGAGCCGCAACGAATTGATGTTTCTCATGTCTCTTCTTTCATGTTTGTCTGTCCCTATCTGTCCCTCTCTCTGACTTTCTCTCTCTCTCTCTCTCTCTCTCTCTCTCTCACACACACACACACACACACACACACACAAAATACTCACATAACCTTCTGAGGTATTATATCTCCTGTGTAGGTGAGCAGACTGATGCTCAAGGATGTAAAGCTATTTACCTGAAGTTTCTGACTGACAAATGGTGCAGCTAAATATGAAACTGAATTTCCTGGCTCCAAAGGCCATACTTTTTAACCACTGCATATACATATTATCTTATCGTAGGTCAATTTATCATATATGAATACTATACTGTTGAAAATTACTCCTTAGGTGATAAGACAAGTAGAAAACATTTTTTTGTAATGAAGAAAAATGAAAAATTTTTTACTTGTTTAAATAAGCTATTCAAAAAAATACTATGTTTGGTTGCCATTATATGGCAACTTGAGTATTGTTTTGTGATTGGTATGAGTATATGTGTGTTGAGTATGAAAAGAGCATTGTAATTTATACTTCAGATTACTTGGTGAGCCTGCAAAATTTAATATGTTTACTGTTGCAAGAAAAAGGTTCAGTGAAATAAAGATATGGATTAGTCATTTGCATACTATTTCAAAACAATGGAAATAAAGTATTAAAATTTTTATTTTTTTTTTAATTTTTCTGAAGCTGGAAACAGGGAGAGACAGTCAGACAGACTCCCGCATGCACCCGACCAGGATCCACCCAGCACGCCCACCAGGGGCGACGCTCTGCCCACCAGGGGGCGATGCTCTGCCCATCCTGGGCGTCGTCATGTTGCGACCAGAGCAACTCTAGCGCCTGAGGCAGAGGCCGCAGAGCCATCCCCAGCGCCTGGGCCATCTTTGCTCTAATGGAGCCTTGGCTGCGGGAGGGGAAGAGAGAGACAGAGAGGAAAGCGCGGCGGAGGGGTGGAGAAGCAAATGGGCGCTTCTCCTGTGTACCCTGGCCGGGAATCGAACCCAGGTCCTCCACATGCAAGGCTGACGCTCTACCGCTGAGCCAACCGGCCAGGGCAAAACTTTTACTTTTAATTCCTCCAATGGAATTTACTACATTTACTTGTGTAATTTTTAAAAATTATTGTTAATATGTCTTTTTTATAGAAATGGCCTTCATTCATGGCGCAGTATAAAAATGTGCCATGACTACATTAGAAATCAAGGTTTTTAGATTAATGTCTCATTAATATTTTATTTTTTTAGATGTCTAAATGGATGGTATACTTGTTTTTTTAACTTTATGTGGAATAATTGACAAATATAATTTATATTTAAAGTATGAAATGTGATGATTTGATATATGTTTATATTGTAGAATAATTACCAAGATTAAGATAGTTGACACATTCTTTACTTCACATTCTTAACATAGTTAACCTTTGTTGTGTGTGTGGGGGGAGTGTTTAAGATATACTTAGCAACTTTCAAGTATACAAATATCATATTATTAACTGTGGTAACCATGCTGTACAATAAATCCTCACTTAACTTGTCAATAGGTTCTGTGACTTGAAGCAAAATGAGTTATAATGAAATGAATTTTCCCACAGGCTAATTGATATAAATGAGTTAAGTTCCTATGGCATCTGATCATCATAATGAAACAACATTATTCAAGGACCTGCTGTACTCAGAACTTATTTAACTGAAAATGTTTACCCCGTGACCTGCATCAACTCATTTCCCCTTGCCCCTAGCCCCTGGCAACCACAATTCTATTCCCTATTCTGTGAAATAGGCATCATTGAAACATTATTCACAATAGACAGAATATGGAAACAACATAAATGTCCTTTAGCAGGTGAATGGATAAAGAAAATGTAGTGTATATACAAAACGGAATATTACTCAGCCATACCTTGAAGGACATTCTGCCATTTATGACAACATGGATGAATCTGGAGGGTATTATGCTATATAAAGTTGAAAACAGAATTAAACAAGATGCATCATAGTACAATACCCGGAACACAGGCTTTGGTGTCAGACAGACCAGGTTGATTACAACCTTTGTCACTTATTGGTTATGTCATGCTGATGAAATCACTTAAAGTTTACTCATCTCTAAAACTAGGAAAATAAATAACTGTAGTATTGAATAATGTAAAATAGAAATATTACATAAAATAAACATCTGGCAAACAACTTCAGCTAATAATTTTAATGCAACCTCTCTCGAGTTCATCCTTCTCAGTGCTTCCAAAGCTAAAATGGAAATCATCTGATCCTATTACTTTATTGCTTAAAATCTTTCATGACTCACTACTATGAACTCTAAATACTTTTATTTAATAATGTCTTTTAACATTAGATCTGATACAAATTTCCTTCTTATTAATACAATTTATTCCAGAACATGCCATCTTACAAGGTCATTATCTCTTTAGAGAGAGAAAAAATTAGCACAGTTAGGATAAAATAGCATGGTTATGAAATATAAAGGAGTGTTTCACCATGTTTAGAACTTCTGGCCTGTGATCTGTGGTGGCGCAGTGGAGAAAGTGTTGACGCAGAACGCTGAGGTTGCCAATTAGAAACCCTGGCTTCCCTGCTCAGAGCACACATGGGAGTCGATGCTTCCTGCTCCTCTCCTGCCTTCTCTCTCTCTCTTTCCTCTCTAAAATGAATAAATAAAATCTTTAAAAAGATACAAAAACATTTAGAAAAAGAACTTCTGTTGGAGAAATATCGGCAGCTGTAGAATTGTAGGTGACTAATTTAATTCTGTTCTTTGTTTCTGACTCATAATTGAAACAAAGCTGAACCTTTATAGTAGTGTTTTCATTTTTTAAAATAATTTCTGACCTCTTTACTGAATTATATCTAATATATATGGTTATGTATCACCTTGTATATTTTTCTTCTATTTCTTCTACCTCCTCTTTGAGGAAGGAGCAAAATATTTCATTCCCAAATAACTATCCTTGAAGAATCAGGACCTTTCCTACAGTAACAGTCCTGAACCTACAGGCCTGGGAAAGAACAGCTGAAGAAGTATGAACTGTGTTTAATGGAATTACATTTGTATACCTCCTCAACTCCTCTTTTTTTTTTTTTTTTTTTTTTTTAATTTTTCTGAAGCTGGAAACGGGGAGAGACAGTCAGACAGACTCCCGCATGCGCCCGACCGGGATCCACCCAGCACGCCCACCATGGGGCGACGCTCCGCCCACCAGGGGGCGATGCTCTGCCCATCCTGGGCATCGCCATATTGCGACCAGAGCCACTCTAGCGCCTGGGGCAGAGGCCACAGAGCCATCCCCAGCGCCCGGGCCATCTTTGCTCCAATGGAGCCTTGGCTGCGGGAGGGGAAGAGAGAGACAGAGAGGAAAGTGCGGCGGAGGGGTGGAGAAGCAAATGGGCGCTTCTCCTGTGTGCCCTGGCCGGGAATCGAACCCGGGTCCTCCGCACGCTAGGCCGACGCTCTACCGCTGAGCCAACCGGCCAGGGCCAAGTCCTCTTTTAAAATTAACCCAGGGGACTTCTGGTCCATATGACCCATCTCACTATGGTTTAGCTGTGACAGAACTGCAAAAAATGGGGACACATCACGTAATTAAATGTGGTTAATCAAGTTTAGTTATAAACCTCATCTTTCCAATAAAAAGTTAAGGTACTCCTTGAATGATTAACATATTATATATGTGTATTAGTTTAAGATCTAAGATATATGTTAAGCACTTTTTCAAGCGATGACCATGATACATTTTCAATTAGAATTTGCTTTTAAATTTTTGTTGTTACTGCTTCCCATTTGCAAATTTTTTTACATTGTATTCATTAGGAAAACTAAAATGTTTCTGTGTTTTTACTCTTTAATCTTCATAAAATAGTCACACTTTGATAGTATAGTCTAAGTATTGAAAAATCCATACAAACTGCATTGTTGTGCAGCTTTCAAAAAGACTTGCCTTCTGAAGGTGTGGGGCTATTTTGCACAAGTCACCTGTTTGCAGTCAGTTCCCATTCCCCATTAGTTCCCATCCTTCTCTGTATTGCAGTGGACCCCCCAACCCCCCCTGCAGTTGCACTTCCCAGGCTTCCTGGATTCTGGCTAGGTTCAGCTAACAGAAGGCTCTAGCAGGAGATTGAAGGTCAGGAAGGAAGGAGAAGCCTGAGTATTGTTCCTCCTTTCTCTTTTGTGCAGCACCTGCAGCAGTAGCTATGTCTCCTTCAGGTTTTGTCAAATAGCCCCAACTCTGTTGGATTGCCCTGACTCTCAGGATCTTGTGGCCTGCAGCCTTTGCTCCTGTTCCCATGCGTGTTGTAAAGACTTCCTGCTGCTGTTAATCTCTGTGTTGCACCATTTTCATTTGTTTGACCTTTCAGCTCTCTTAACACTTTTGCCACTAATATCCTGTAATACATTCCTTATATTGAATTACCTGGCATGGGTTCTGTATTGACTTATCCCTGATTGATTCATGCCTCACTTTTGAAGGCAAGAAGCTTTGCTCAGTGATTCCTTGAGGTTCCTGTAAGTGGGAAGACTGGAGCTTCAACTCACCACCTGCTGCTTCACATGGCTCAGCCTTTGGGGAAGCTCTATTGTAATGGTCAGAGTTAACACTGCTGGCTTTAAGTGTTGCCAATCTAGTAATTTCCTGTACTGGGTCATGCTTAGTTATTTTATGACACCATGGTAAGTGAGTTGTGCTCTTGACAAGATTTTTACACTCTAAAATAGAGTTTGTGTGTGCAGACTGAAGGGCTGCCAGACTTTTTTTTGTGTGTCTGGTTTATACAAAAATTCAAAGACAAACCATAATTATGTAGAAATGTTATCATGTTGTTACAGAATATTTTTTGGGCTTCTGCTGAGTTTGTATCCTATGGCCTATGCTGAAGTCATTAGATATTGTTTGGTTTTGAGAATGTACCCATGTGAGTTTACTTACTCTCTGAGTTTGCACTGTATTTTGGGAACTTGTTGTTTATTTTTAAATTCTTTTTCCTTTCAGACAGGGCTGAGCTTTTGAATAAGCGAAAGTGTCCCCTTCTCCTTTTTTTGCTTGCTATGGAAAATAGGAGGCTGGGAGCATTATAGTCAGAGAGGTAGGTCTACAGAGCAGAATGAATTAAATCTAGCTCCACCATTTAGTGCTGTTCCTTGAACAGGTCATTTAAACATGGAGCCTCAGAACATCTTTAAAATAAGTATAACAATATATACATTACAGGGTTGTTGTGTGGATTAGAATTACTGTTAGCCTAGCAGTCAATGGCCAATTGTGAAATGTGAAGGAATCTCAAGGAGACAAATAATTCATTTTTATGTGTATGGATGTGGTGGGATGGGGTGGAGTGGGGTGAGTGTGGGAGGCCATTGAGAGAGATTTTATAGAGGAGACAATATAGGAACTGCACCTTAATACTCTTCCTGGAGTGCTCTTCAGGCAGCATGGTTTTCTCCCTCACTTCAGTTATTTATTCAAATGCCATCTTCTGAGTGAGGCCTGTCTTAGCTGCCCTGTATAAAAATTTCAACTCTTTTCCACTGACATTTCCCATATATGCTTTATTTTTTTTCTTAGCACATACCACTAACATAATATATATTTTACTTATTTACTTATGGTTTAACTTATTGTCTGTCTTCTCTACTAGAATATTAACTCCACAAAGGTGGAATTTGTCTTTATTTTGTTCCCTGGTGCCCAGAACAATGCCTGGCATATGATAGGTGCTCAATAAATATTCATTGAAAGAACTAGTATTAGAATGAGTAGAACTGTACCAGATGAAATTAGTTTTACAAAAATTTATAGTATTTTTACAACTATTGACCTCAAATTATAGGATGTAAATTGAGGAAGTTGGCATGGATATATTGATTTATGAAAAACAAACACTTATCTAGCAACCTTATTCTTTGAGAGCATTACTGAGAACGGGTGAGTTGGAGGAAACTGTTGATTAGCCAAAGTAGTTGTTACAAAATGCATGCACTAATGTTCATGCACTTTACTCTGTGGAAGAGATACTTAGAATTTATTTCTTCTTATTTAGACACAGTTCTAGCTATCTTGATAATATGAGTTTTCATCTCAGGAAATTTGTGGGCAGATGGAGCTTGAGGAGATAAGAATGCTCTTTGATGAGAAATCAAAGTTGACAAGCTGACAGAGGGGAGGAGACAGGAAATATAAAAGTAAACAACAAAATTTAAATATTTAACCTTCGAGATATCTGTTTATTATCATCAATATAAGATTATATATTCTTTATCATCAGATAAGATTAAATTATATACACGGCGATTTTAGAAATATGTCCAATAAAAACAGAAATGTTCCTATATACCTATTACATCTTCATCCCTACAGTCTTGTTTGTATCACCTCTGCTCCAGCAAGATAATTCTCTGAAAGGTTGCCAGGGACTTAATCAGGTAATTCAGTGTTTTTGTCTTTGCTCTTGATTCTTTTGCAGCATATGACATTTCTAATAATCACCCTTACTTTTTGAAATTCTTTTCCCCTGGCAACATTGACTATACCATCCTCATCCTCCACTCTGTTTCTGACTGACCAGTCTTGTATTCATCTACACACGACCCTTAAGGCATTCTCTGAAGTTCAGCTCACCTATCTTTTAATCCTTATAAATCTTGAGTATCGCATCTGATAATTCACCATCCATCCATCCATTGAGAATAATTATTATGCTCATGAAATATCCTGAATCCACTAATTTATTTCTGCTTCCCTCATTCAAACCCCATCTGTTATTGGGAACTACTCTTTCTCTTGCTTCTTTTCACTCATGTTCCCCTTCCCCCATCCATTCTCAAAACAACACCTAGAGTGATCCTTCAACAACTCAGATCAAATCCCATTTCTGTCCTACTTGGAACATTCTATTGTCTTCCCATCAGAGTTAGAATAAGATGCTGATTCCTCACACTAACTACAGTGAGCTGGACCTTGACTACTTTTCTGACTTTATCTGATGCCATTCTCCTTCTTCCTAATAATGCTTTAGCCACAATGACTTTCTGCCCATTCACAGAGCAGGCCAAATTTATTTCTGCTTTAGACAGTCTGATGCAGCTATTTCTTCTATTTGAAATACTGACCTACATGCCTTCCTTCCTACATCACAATCTTTGCATCTTGGCATTCAGATCTTGGCTGACATATTGCTTTGTCAGAGTGGCCTGTTTTGTTTAGCCAGTCTAAAGTAGCTATGCAATCATTCTATCATATCATCCTGTTTTTATTCTCTGCCTGTTCATTAATTATTTATTTATCTGCTTCCCTTATAATAAAAAACAGTCGACTTATCTAAATTTGCTCTATCACCAGAGCCTGACATGTAGTAGGCTTTCAATAACTATTTGTCAGAAGGATAAACTAAGTCTGTGGCAGGTACTGTGGGTATAAAGATAAAGGTGGTAAGTTATTTGTACTGCGTTGGTTATTAGCCTTTCTTAGGTCACAGGCATTTTTGAGAATCAAATGAAAACTATGAATTCTCTTCCAGTAAAAATGCACTTACATACCTATAGTAAAAATTCGCCTAAAAATTAGAATACTTGATTTCTTGAATACTCTTTGTTAGCCACCTTACTATCATCCCTGCCATCTTAGAAACTTTGGAATATACTTTCATTAAGTCATAATCTTTATATGATTATTGGCACATAATCAATGTACTGGTACATGCTTCTCAATAACTATGTGTGCTCAAGAACTGTTTTTTTGTGTGTGTTTTTTTTAATTCCAGTGTCATGGCTCAGTATATGGTCTTGTGGTGGGTGACTTTTATGAAGCTCTCATCACATGCAGTTTACTACATGAATTTGTCAACATCCAAACTGGTTTATATCTTGTTCAACTAAATTAGTATACCAATTGTGAATTTGGATTCCAAATGATTATTAAACTATCATACTGAACTTGTTTTATAGCACACCTGTAATAAACAGTTTGTAGGACAGCAACAATCTGTCGGTTACATTTTGAATAAGCACTGCCTTAGAAAGATCCATCAGTTTTGACGTTTCAAGACACCAATCTCATAATTCAACCTACCTGATTGTGTCTCTAGCTAGATGTTCAATTGGTATTTTAAACTGGATATCTCCCCCAACCAAACTTATTGTGTTCTAACTCCAAAAAAAAAAGCCCCTTTGATTTTGTTTTTAATTTTCAAAAATTCTTTGTCATCCAGAATCTTCTTAAACTTTTCTTTGTTTCTCTACCAATCACTCATTAAATCCTATTATTCTGCTTCAGTTTTCCTTAACCTCTTTTTCTTTATCACCCTACTAAGGAAACTTTTTAGACACTTTATTTTTCTAATTTCCCCAAACCCACACAATTTTAATGCTACATATATACTGCATATTTTTATGTACTGTAGTCCTTCAGAGGACCACCACTCATTGTAATATTTGGAAGTTTTTTGCCTCTCCTGATACCACCACTGTTAAGAACATATGCTTTACCTGTATGGTCCTTCTCATGTATGCATTTTCATTTTCTTCCTATTTCCTAATATAAAAACTTTATTAATTTGATTATTTTAATTGAGGGGAGGGGAGTTAGTAATACAGACTCTTGCATGTACCCCAATTGGGATCCACCTGACAACACCTGTCTGGGGCTGATGCTTGAATCAACTGAGCTATTTTTAGCACCTGAGACTGATGCTCTGACCAACAGAGCTATCCTCAATGCCCAGAGCCTATGCTTAAACCATTCAAGCCACTAGCTGTGAGAGGGTAAGGGGGAGAAAAGAAGGAGAAGGAGGGGGAGAGAAGCAGATGGTTACTTCTCCTGTGTGCTGTGATTGGGGATTGAACCTGGGACATCTATACACTGGGCCAACACTCTATTCATTGAGCCAAGTGGCCAGGGCCTATTATTTTGATTTTGATCACAATATTCTCTTTGTCTGAGGGTTCCTTGCCACATTTTTATTAATATTAGATCCATCCTCAAGGCTAGCACCCAAAGTTTCTTTTCCATGAAGATTCTTTTATAATTCCCCTTATATAGAACTTTTTACTCTTCTAATTTCCTATTACAACCTTATTGATATTTCTATTATGGAACATAGATTTTATTGTTGTTTCCAAGTGTAGGCCTCCTGTGGGCAGGAACCATGATTTCTTTCCTTTTCTTACTCTGGCTAGCTCTGCCCCCCTGTTGGTTTGAAGTTTATTTATTCATTTATTTATTTATTTACAAAATTGAATAAGGTATTTAAAATATCCATGACTGAATGAATAAATGACAATTGCTTACAAATAAAAAGGTAGGTACTAAAGTATTTGTTAAGTTTGTACTCAACTGAAAATGATCACTCTCTTGGGTGAGACATTGTCCTAAAGCAGGGGTCTCCAAACTACAGCCCGTGGGCTGCATGCGGCCCCCTGAGGCCATTTATCCGCCCCCCACCGCACTTCCGGAAGGGGCACCTCTTTCATTGGTGGTCAGTGAGAGGAACATAGTTCCCATTGAAATACTGGTCAGTTTGTTGATTTAAATTTACTTGTTCTTTATTTTAAATATTGTATTTGTTCCCGTTTTGTTTTTTTACTTTAAAATAAAATATGTGCAGTGTGCATAGGGATTTGTTCATAGTTTTTTTATAGTCCAGCCCTCCAGTGGTCTGAGGGACAGTGAACTGGCCCCCTGTGTAAAAAGTTTGGGGACCCCTGTCCTAAAGTCTTCTGTTTTCCTACCTCTGTCTTCATTGTCTGTACAGGGACAGAGTTATTATAGAAGATAAAATCATGGAAAACTGATATGGTTCCTTGCTTTATCATCAACTCAGACTTATATTGGAAGACCTAAGGGAACCAAGGGTAGATGGTTTAAACTGACCCAGTGCCTTCATCTTAATTTTCAATTTTTCATTCTATTGATAATTTACACATCAATCACAGAACATTTGTATTTGAAGTATCGCTTAAATATAGTCAGACATACTTATTTGGAAGTATGTTGGAAGCAATATCTCATAAGGCAGGTTTCATTGCAGCATTTATTATAGAAGGAAATGCTCATATACATGTGTACTGGTTAATTCCTTCCCAATTTGTTTTTAAAAAACTTTCCTATGCAGTAAATTTAAATTACATATACTTTTTATCTTTTAACAATTTTCATAATTATTCCTGAAGAGTGTGTCAACATAAGAAAGAAATAGCCTTTTCACTTATCAATTTAAACAAAGATATTGAAACAGTTTTAAAATGTTAGGAGAAATGTAGGTTTAATTTTTAATATTAATGCTTAAAGATTTAATTTTTGATATAGTAATGCTTTATGGGAAAACATGTAGCTAGTGGAGTCTTAGCTTTGGAAACATATTTTGTTGTGAGTTCTGGTTTTACTATTTACTACTTGAATGCCTTTGAGTTACTTATTGTATTAGTCAGGGTTCTCCAGAAAAACAGAACCAGCTTATAGAACAGCAAGTTGTGACTCTTAGAGGTGAGCATATGGCAATGAACCTGTTACCACTTTTGGAAGCTTTAACTCACTCCTTGTGAAGGGTTTGAATATCTGATCTGGGAAAGCTAAGTGAATGTGTTCATAACATATTTTGCTCCTTATTGATGGAGGCAGATAATTGGATTTTCTAGCAGTTGATGGAGAAAGAATGACATTTGTAGATTTGGAGAATTCAATCCTTTAGGATTAGTCAGGAAAATGTTATAGACTTGAAATTGAGAGTTAAGTATATGCTTTCAGAAGGAATTTGACCTGTTTGTATGTTGTGGTTGTGGATACTAGTTCATGTATTCAAGAAATGCCAAATTGGTTTGTTTATTTATTTATTTATTTATTTAATTTTTGGTACTTAGTTAATATTTTTTTAATTTAACTTATTGTGTTTACATAGATTCTAGTGTCACCCCGATTGCATCCCCCCTTCCCCAGTCTTCCCCTCAAAATATCCCTTGCTCATCTGGGTCTCCATCTCATTAGTACTGATCTCTAAAGTATTGGGATAGTAAATTTTATGTGTCAAATTAACTGGTCCACATAGTGCCCATCCCTTTGAGATTTTGAAAAATTCAATTTTCCATCTTCATTGAGGCTCTTTCTCTTTTCCTGAAGTTACATAAGATTTGAAGATTTAGAGAATGAGATGAGACCTACTGATTTTGAAATGTCTGGGTACCATGACATCCTCCTCATCCAAACCCATGCAGCCCTTGAAAGTGGAATACCTCACTGCACGCAGGGAATGGGAGTTTTTCTTTTCTTTATTTAATTAATTGTGTTTACATAGATTCTAGTGTCACCCCAAATGCATCCCCCCCTTATTCCCTTCAACATCTCCCTTGGCCCCTTCTCAACAGCACCCTCCCCCCTTCCCTTCAGGTTTATCCCATCCTATCATCCCCTTTTCTTCTGGTCCCTTTGGTCCCTCCTCTTTCTCAATTCTGTTCCTCAGTTCTCATTGTTCCTTGGGTTCCTCAAATGAGTAGTGAGGTCATATATTTTTCTTTCTCTGCCTGGCTTATTTCACTTAACATAATAGTTTCCAGGTCTATCCATGTTGTTGTAAAGGGTAATATTTTCTTCTTTTTCATGACACTATAGTATTCCATTGTATATATGTACCACAGTTTTTTAATTCACTCGTCCACTGATGGACACCTGGACTCTTTCCAGATCTTTGCTTTTGTGAACAATGCTTCCATAAACATGGGGGTGTATTTCTTTTTTCAGTCAGTTATATGGTGTTCTAGGGATATATTCCTAAAAGTGGGATGGCTAGGTCAAAAGGAAGATCCATTTTTAATTTTTTGAGGAATCTCCATACTGTTTTCCACAGTGGCTGCACCAGTCTGCATTCCCACCAGCAGTGCAGGAGGGTTCCCCTTTCTCCACATCCTCACCAGCACATATTGTGTGTTGTTTTGTTAATGAGCGCCATTCTGACTGGTGTGATGTGGTATCTCATTGTGGTTTTAATTTGCATTTCTCTAATGATTAGTGATGTTGAACATTTTTTTATCTGTCTATTGGCCATCTGTATGTCCTTTTTGGAGAAGTATAGTCCTAGCTACAGCAACCAGACAAGCAGAAGAAATAAAAGTCATCCAAATTGGAAAAGAAGAAGTAAAACTATCATTATTTGCAGATGATATGATACTGTATATAGAAAACCCTAAAGTCTCAGTCAAAAAACTACTCGACTGATAAATGAATTCAGCAAAGTAGCAGGGTATAAAATTAATACACAGATATTAGAAGCATTTTTATACACCAACAATGAACTGTCAGAAAGAGAAATTAAGGAAACAATCCCCTTCACTACTGCAACAAAAAAAGTAAAGTACTTAGCAGTAAATTTAACCAAGGATATTAAAGACTTGTACTCGGAAAATTATAAAACATTGATAAAAGAAATTAAGGAAGATACAAACAAGTGGAAGCATATACTGTGTTCATGGTTAGGAAGAATAAACATCATTAAAATGGCTATATTACCTAAAACAATCTATTAATTCAATGCAATACCAATTAAAATACCAATGACATACTTCAAACATATAGAACACATTCATTATATGGAACCAAGAAGGAACATGAATAGCCTTAGCAATCTTGAAAAAGAAGAATAAAGTGGGTGGTATCACACTTCCTGATATCAAGTTATACTGTAAGGCCATTGTACTCAAAACAGCTTGGTACTGGCATAAGAACAGACATATAGATCAATGGAACAGAACAGAGAACCCAGAAATAAACCCACACCTTTAATAACAATTGAGATTTGACAAAGAAGGTAAGAGCATACAATGGAGTAAAAACTGTCTCTTTAACAAATGGTGTTGGGAAAATTGGACAGCTACCTGCAAAAAAATGAAACTAGACCACCAACTTACACTATTCACAAAAATAAACTCAAAATGGATAAAAGGCTTAAATGTAAGTCGTGAAACCATAAGCATCTTAGAAGAAAACATAGGCAGCAAGCTCACCAACATCTCTCGCAGCAATATATTTGTTGATTTATCTCCATGGGCAAGTGAAATAAAAGACAGGATAACCAACTGGGACTATATCAAACTAAAAAGCTTTTGTACAGCTAAAGACAATATGAACAGAATAAAAAGACAAACCACACAATGGTATAACATATTTGACAATATGTTGATAAGGGGTTAATAACCAAAATTTATAAAGAACTTAATAAAACTCAACACCAGGAAGATAAACAATCCAATCAAAATATGGGCAAAAGAAATGAATCTAGCAGCTTTTAACATTTTCTCTTTATCTCTTAGCTTTGGTATTTTCATTATGATGTGTCTTGGTGTAGATTTCTTTGGGTTTCTTTTTAATGGAGTTCTCTGTGCTTCTTAAACTTGTGTGACTTTTTCTTGTATCAGTTTAGGGAAGTTTTTTGCTATGATTTCATTGAACAAGGTCTCTATCCCTTTTTCTTTCTCTTCTTCTTCAGGATGTTGTTTCTCTTTAGATTGTCACAGAGCTCTCTTAGAGTTTCCTCAGATTTTTCAGCCTCTTTTCTTTTTGCTACTCTGCTTCTGTGTTTTTGTTTATCTTGTCTTCTAAATTGCTGATTCGATCCTCTGCTTCATCTGGCCTGCTTTTAATTGCTTCTAGTGTAGTCTTCATTTCTGATATTGTATTTGTCATTTCTGACTGGTTCTTCTTTATTATTTCAATGTTCTTTTTGATGCTTGTAATCTCTTTATTTATGTGCTCATTATGTCCATCCATCGTTGTTCTAAGATCTTTCAGCATTCTAATAATTGTTATTTTAAACTCTGCATCCAGTAGTGTGGTTATTTTCATATCACTCAGTTCAGTTCATTTTCTGGGTGTTTCTCTTGTTGATTCATTTGGGTTGCACTTCTCTGTCTTTCGATTATGTCTGTGTATACTCTCCTCATTTGGGTGTGTTGTTTGTAGAGCTGGTTGAGTCTAGGGTTGGTGTTGTCTGCTTCAAATTTTCAATTGTGTTATTTCTAGGTCTTCTTGGGTTGACATCAGCTGTTGTTTATAATCCACTGTCAGCGGGAATGGGAATTTTTATGGGGACTTTTACCTAAATTCAGAGCCCTAGTGTCCATACCTCTTCCTCACTAGGTGCTCTGCACAACTATTCTCTACTGAGGACTACTATGGAGCACCTGTTCCTTCTACCACAGATGGGGTCTTTGACTTTTATCACGTTACCAGGGATTATTTCTTTTCTTCTGTTTCTAGTGGAAGTCTCTTCTTCCTACTAGTATAATCCTGGCTAAGGTCAAGAACAGAAGTGTTGGAGCTACTTTTGCCTTTTTATTACCTCACAAACCTCTTTGGAGGCAAGAGAATTTGAAGGGTCTTAAGAATGTATGGTGTGTGTGTGTGTGTGTGTGTGTGTGTGTGTGTGTGTGTTGGGAGGCAGTATTCAGTGTGGGAAACATAGAATGTGGGATATCTCACATATAACACCAAAACAAATCAACATCTCAATAACTTATCTTCTAAAAGTGATTACTGTTGGTGTGGTATTCCTCCCCACTCCCCATTGACAGATTGGGATTGCCTAGGAATCAAAAGGCCTTGCACTTCTGTATATGGCTATGGGAAACTCACTTAGCTTCTCTGAGTGCATGAGCTAATCACTAAAATGGAATAATGAAACTTCTCCTGCCTAATTGACAATACTGCTCTTACACACAAATGGTAGAAGATTGGGAAAATGTTCTCTGTTAATATATTCTAAAATATAAGAACTTTTGGTTTGTAAATTTGTGGTAGGAGAGAAATTTCTCATAAGTTTTTAAGTCAAAAAAGTCAATTTTTTTTTATATAACACAGAAATCCTTTAAAATTATTTCAAATAATTTTCACTCACATTGTATGGGGGAAAATGTATTCTAGCCAAGTTTATTTTTAAGAGGGGAAAAATATAGAATTCCTTCATGTGTTCTGAAAGTGAACAGAATTAGAATGGTTAGGAAAATATTGATCACCTATTAAACGCCAAGCACAACACAAGAAACATTCTATACCTTATCTATAATTTTCCTAGGAATTCCATGAAATAGATACTATTTTCCTTATATTTCAG
Organism: Saccopteryx leptura; assembly: GCF_036850995.1. Taxonomy (NCBI): domain Eukaryota; kingdom Metazoa; phylum Chordata; class Mammalia; order Chiroptera; family Emballonuridae; genus Saccopteryx; species Saccopteryx leptura. Next base: position 124,023,985 of record NC_089505.1, on the reverse strand, counting down.
GTTGAAAGCTAAAGGTCAAAATATAAGTAAATGACAGAGCCAAGATTTGACCTTTTTCTGATTCAGAGACCTTGGTTTTTTCTACTGAATCACATACTTCTTTTCTCTGCAGTTTTGTTGGCCGCAGGTGAATTGGAATGGAAGATTTAAGTTTAGGGCAGTGATTTTCAACCTTTTTCATCTCATGGAACACATAAACTAATTGCTAATTTCTATGGCATGCCAAATGATATATTTTTGCAGATCTGACAAAAAAATAGGTATAATTTTGATTCATTCATACTGGATAAGTATTGTGTTGACTGTTGTCATTTTTTTTATTCTTTAAATTCTTTATTTCATATGCTTATTTCAGCAATAATAAAAGACAGATTTCTTCTCACACATGCACTCACTCCTTTTATATTTAAAGTATGAAATTGTTGTCATATTTTTTAATTTGACAGTCTAAGAGAAAAGAGGTCAGTGTTCCTGACTAAATATTCAGTATTATTAATTATTCAGACTAATAATTTACAGTATTGCACATTGTAAAAATTCTTGTAGCATTCCAACATGTCTCTTGCAGCATACTGGTTAAAAATTGCTGGTTTAGGGTAATAATTTTCAACTGGTCAAAAACAACTAATATTTATTGGGCATAAGAATCTCTGAGCTTATATGTCTGAGTCTTGTTTTTCTCATTTTTACTATGAAGAAATTTGCTGCTGTGTTTTTGGGGTTGGTAGATGATCTTTAAGGTACTGGGATAGTTAATTTTGTGTGTGAAGTTGACTGGTCCATATAATGCCCTGACATTTGGTAAAACATTATCCTGGGTATGTCTATGAAGGTGTCTCTTGATGAGACTAACATTTGAATTGGTAGCCTGAGTAAAGCAGGCTGTCCTCTCTGCTGGGGGTGGGCCTCCTCTAACCAGCTGAAAGCCTGACTAGAACAAAAAAGCTGAACCTCTCTTGAGTAAGGGATAATTTTTCCTGCCTGTGTGCCTTTTGCTGGGATATCAATTTTTTCCTGCCTTCAACTGTAGTGAAACATTGGTTCTTCCTGGATTTTGACCCTGCCTACACTGGAACTATACCATCGGCTCTCCTGGGTCTCTAGTTTGCCAACTGCAGATCTTGAGACTTGTCAGCCTCCATAATAATGTGAGTCAATTGCTTATGATAAATTTCTTGCTGTACACACACACACACACACACACACACACACTCTATTGGTTCTGTTTCTCTGGAGAACCCTGTTTAATACAGGCACAAACAACTCTGAGTTTGTGTGGTTATGAAAACCAACAGTAACAATGAAGAACTGCTATTTACAGGAGAGGTTCAGACTCATTTCCTCTTTCAGTCAACATTTTATTGAGGATCCTTAATGGAATCTTTACATTGACATTTACATGTTGTCTTATCACACGGCTATTAAGTAGTTATCACTAGGAAGATAATTGACCAAATGTTTAATTTTTTTTTCTGAAAATGCTGGCTGCCAGTATTGATTAATGTCATTGCATCTCTGGCATCATTTGGCTTACCTAACCTAAAATAAGTCACAAAAAATTAAGAACAGAAAGATTGATTCTTTTCCAAGTTTTATATTTTCTCCTGACAACTACTCTGCAACCCCAGGCATAGATTAATAAATGGAGTATGCACAAAGTGGTATCAGCTCACATATATGATATTACTCAGATGTCTCAAACTCCGGAAAAAGCATGTGAATGATTTATGGAATTGATATTAATCTCTTTCCAGTAAATGCATTACTTCAGATACATGGGAAATTGATGTTACTACTCTAATGCCAAATTAATTTCTTTCTTGCTGGATCAGCATTGTAAATGGAATTAGATGTTAACCTTTTATATATCTAAACAAAGTAAAATATGAGGAGCAATTTTATTAGTAAAATTCAGATGCCCACTGCTGAAGGAAAAGATATGTATTTTTTTGTTTATGTGTTTTCTTCTTTCTGAGATTGTGGATCTTGAGATCTTGGATGATATTTAAAGTATAACTTAATAGTATATAAGAATAATTATAATTGAATCTAAGTATTTAACTTAGGACTATAAATAATGCATAGCAAATGAGAATTACATGTAAGAAAGATCCCTAAAATTCTAGAGAACAAGACAATTTTATCTAATAATTCTCAGTCACTAATAAACAAGCATTTTTAACCCATGCATGTAGCACATAAAGGATACTAGAAACTTGTAGGCAGCCTCTTCCTCTTTCCACACATGCCTGGGTCTGTGTGCCCTTGTCTGTTTTCCCTGTGTTTCCAGCTTGATGGAGCTTTCAGTTGCGGTGTTGATTTTGGCCTGCGCAGCACAATCTAGTTAACTCAGTCTTATATATCAATTCCAAGTATCAGAAGGAATATATTACTGACTCAGCTTGGATCTGGTCTGTTGTGGCCAATGAGGATGGTCATTGGTATATAGGATTGCCTTTTCAGGGTATTGGGTAGGACAGATTCTCTAAAAAGGGGCTGTGGGACATGGGGAATGATGGACATTTCTGAAATAGTTGGGCTTGCAGGTCTGCTATGGTTGTTCCAGCTTCACACATATCTGGTTTTGTGGAACAGCTTCAACCCATATCTTTACCTACCAGAAGTTAGATATACCACTTGTCTTTCATCCCAGTATGCTTCATCCCTGAGCCATCTTGACCAGAGTAGTATCAGAGTTGCTGCCAACTAACCTTGTTATCTCATGTACAAGAGGCAAACCCTGGTCATTAGTCTGAAAGTTGTAGCATTTCCTGCATTGGTATAGTCTGCAGAACAGGGTTCTTTCTTGGTACCTTCTTTTCCATGACATAGACTTACTACTCACATAACTTGGTATCCTAGAATTATGTAGTATCTCTTTAAGCCTGGAGTATTGCCTTGAACCTATGCCCTCTTGATGGGAATCTTAATTTTCACCATGTCTATATCCAAATTTACTTTTGTTGTTTTCTGTTTTTGCTTTTGCTTTTTCGAGAGTGAGAGAGAGAGAGGCATTAACTCCTTGTTCCACTTAGTTATGCCATTGATTGCTAAGTGCCCTTATTGGGGATTGAACCAATCCCTTGGGTCAAGCCCTGACTGGGGCTCCAGCTGGCGCCTTGGGGTAGAGCTGGTGCTCTTGGTGCTCCAGGATGAAGCTCTATCCACTGTGCCACCAGCCAGGCTGGATAGCTTAGAAAAATTATTATTTTATCCCTTGGAACTGAAATTCTTAGAAAATATTTATCCCTTGGAACTGGAATTCTGTGATTCTCCCTTTGTCTAACACTTCTACAACTATTGTTTAAGATTCTTGCAAATGATGCACTTTTGGTCCATTAAATCTTATAGCTCTGACTTCTTTCCCATATCTTTCACCTGGGAGATTCATATATCTACTTCTCTCATTGCACTGTAGTGATTTATTTATATGTAGGCCCCTTCCATTAGACTTTGAGCTGTCGGCGTACGAGGACTTCTTTTAGACTCTACTTCCTGTAGTGTAGCTTGGTACAGTATCTGGCACATGATAGCTCTGCAGTAAATGTGGGATTGAATGAATAGAAAATTAATGAGACTAAGTGTGGAAAATTAACATTTATCAATGAAACACATGAGAAAGAGAAAGGATGATTTGTGTAACAGGATAAGTGATAGATTTTAAACACCTTAGTGACTGTTCCATGCTCAGACACTTCAAAAGTTCCCCTAAAGTCAACAGTTCTAAAATAACCAGCTAGCCTAGTGCCTTTGTCCCTAATGCCAGTGTTCATGGACTGTGTAGAGGCACCCCTGAATAAATTTGTACTCTTTTACCATAGCTTTGTACCTTTCTGTCAGTGTTCCTTAGGTGGAAAAATTTCAATGAATGCATGTGTTTCAATGCATGTAGATAAATTTGGTGTATCATTATTGAAGCATCACAGCTGTCTGTCTCCAAATGTACAAGTCCATGCACATAGCCTGTGTCTCCCGCTTTTAATGGTCCAGAGTATAGGTGCTAGAAGGAGTCATGCTCAGAGGAATTTCTGTGGCTATTTCTCCCTTTCATTTTACCCAACTATGCCCAAAGAATCAGAGTTTAGAAAATGTAGTCATGACTGTTTCATGTGACTATTTCAGCACTAAGCCAGAGGAAGAGTGATTGTTTATGTAAGCAGCACAAATGAATGTACTCCTTCCATGTCTATGTCTATAGGTTCTCATTTTTTAAAGAGTTTTAGTTTCCTCATTGAGGAAATATGCATTGACTATTAATTATATGCAATGATTGCTTATGTACAAGATTTATGTACTTAACAAAACCCACAACAAAAAACCAACAAATATTTTTGAACATGTACTTTTGTGCCCAGCACTGTGGCATAGAACACAGTAGAGACAGCATGGTATAATGGAGAGAACATGTATTTTAGAATTAGAAAGCTTTGGATTCTGGTTTACCGTAGTTTTTTTTTTTTTTTTTTTACTAACTCTATGTTTTTTTTTTGTTTGTTTGTTTGTTTTCTTTTGTATTTTTCTGAAGCTGGAAACAGGGAGAGACAGTCAGACAGACTCCCACATGCGCCCGACCGGGATCCACCCGGCACGCCCACCAGGGGCGACGCTCTGCCCACCAGGGGGCGATGCTCTGCCCCTCCGGGGCGTCGCTTTGCCGCAACCAGAGCCACTCTAGCACCTGGGGCAGAGGCCAAGGAGCCATCCCCAGCGCCCGGGCCATCTTTGCTCCAATGGAGCCTTGGCTGCGGGAGGGGAAGAGAGAGACAGAGAGGAAGGAGGGGGGGTTGGAGAAGCAAATGGGCGCTTCTCCTATGTGCCCTGGCCGGGAATCGAACCCGGGTCCCCCACACGCCAGGCCGATGCTCTACCGCTGAGCCAACCGGCCAGGGCCACTAACTCTGTGTTTTGACAAAGTATTTAGATTTCATACTGTTCTACCTTATCTGTTCCTACCATGTTTGTTTGTCTTAGTTCAGTCTGCCAGGATTATTGTAGTAATTTCCAAATTTACTTTCCTCCCTCAGGCTTCTACCCTTTCAATATATTGTATGCACTATATATTTTTTGTATTTATATATAAAAAGAGTACCTTTGTACAAGCCATTTTCCTTAAGCAAAGCTTGAATCACATCACTCCTACTCAAATGTTTTCAGTAACTTCCCTATGCCTTATGAATGAAGTAAAATTTCTTCAACATGTTATTTAGTATGGACTCAACATTTTTTCTAGTCTTTCTTTGCTTCACTCCACTGTACTTATCCAGTGCTTTAGACAATCTGAAATACTCACTGTATAGTAAACATGCTTTTTGCCTTGGTTTATTCATTATTCTTTTCTCTTAGAAAAACCTCTGACTACTCCCACCACCAAATTTTCCTTTTTTGCATATCAGGATGATGATCCAACAAATGGAGTCATCTGGCCTGGGTATATTTTCTTTTTCTGATAAAGTGATTTATTTTTTAAGACATTTCAAATGTCACCTCATCCATAAAACCTTCCCTGAAATTTATTATCAGATCTGTGTGTGTTTGTGTGTGTATGTGATATCTCCTTGCATTAAACCAATATTTGAACTTCTCTCACAGCATATTGTATTCTACTTTGTAGTGTAGCTCCTTTTTCCCAGAATGCAATAAGCTATTTAATGCCATAAATTATTTCTTACTTCTCTTTTTAATTCCCTGATGTATTTAAAATAGAACTATGTGGTTGTGTTATATGTAGATAGACTGGAAGGAGTTTTGAAGTAAGGCAGACTTGAATGCAAATCCTGTTTTTGCTGTTTACTGGTTGTGTGACTTTGTGTAAGTTACTTAGCTAAGCTGGAAAGAAAACTCGTATTTACCTTACAGGGAGGAAAATGATAAATATTAAGTGATGTAAGATATGTGAAGCATTTGGAACAGGATAGGTTTTATATTGAATGATAGTTATTAAACACACTAGTATTTTTTATGGAATTGAAGTAGTTAGTGGAAAATCAAATAATTTAGATGGGATGGGATGGGAAGGTATAATTGAACACAACTAATCTACTTGATAGACATAAATTTGAGAAATCATTAATTTTAAGATTTCTGCTATTCTTAAATCTTAATTTTAAGATTTCAGAAGAGGGATTTTATTACAACTTCCCAGGATCAGTCACTTGAGATGGACAAGACTGAACCATTCTGACTGGTTGTGACCATTTCATCCCATAAATTTTTCTGTATGACATTTTAAGGGTTCAAAGCTGGTATTAAATTTTATTTATTATATGAATCATTTGGGTTTGACAATAAATTATCTGATTAGAGCAGTTAGATGTTAGGGAATAGTTGGGGAAAAGGGAAAAGTTCCTTTTGTACTTCAGTTTATGGGCCTGTAAGTTCCTAGTTCTGATATAATAGTTCTACCAAATCTTGATCTACACTGTATATCCATAACACTGATGTTATCCAAAACATACTTGGTTTCATAACAGTGTCATTGGATACTATTAGGAAATAATTTTTAGCATCCTTCCTGTGTGGTAGAAAAACTGTTGCAATAAAAATGTAATGTTCAATAGTGTTATTCCATTGGTAGCACATAACTATTTCTATTTACATTGATTGATTCTCTTCAAGTGCCTAACCACCTACTAGGTTCAGATTTTTTTCAAGTTAATTTTTATTTAGTATTTTTATATCTGAAAGCAAAAAGAGAACAAACCATATATTATCACTGCATGTTTTTTTCAGAAGCTAGTGAGAGCTTTAGAATCTGTAACAATGCAATAATCTGGAAGTAAATTACCATAATATACAATGAGATTTCATATCCTAGCATACTGCTATAGACTGCTAACTTGATTCACATTCATGTGCAAATTATTTGTATACTATGATGTCATAACATATATTAGCTTCTACTATGTTAGGAACAGGATGTTTTTCTGATATATATTTTTCTTCTAATATATGTAAATATTTAGAAATAGTAAGTTCTCTTATGCAAGATGAGTGTTATTTTTAAAGCTTTTTTTGTTTTAACTTATAAAATTTTAAATTACAGTTTCCATCAACATTATTTTGTATTAACAGCAGGATTAGTCCTGGCCAGTTGGCTCAACAGTAGAGTATTGGCCTGGTGTGTGGAAGTCCTGGGTTCAATTCCCAGTCAGGGCACATAAGAAAAGCAACCATCTGCTTCTTCACCCCTCTCCCTCCCTTTCTTTCTCTATATCTCTTCACCTGCCACAGCCATGGCTTGAATGGTTTGAGCAAGGTGGCCCCAGGTGCTGAGGATGGCTCCATGGCCTCACTTCAGGTACTAAAATAGCTCAGTTGCCTAGCAATGGAGTATGACCCAGAAGGGCAGAGCATGCCTTGTAGGGGGCTTGCTGGGTGGATCCTGTTCGGGGTGCATGCCAGAGTCTGTCTCTCTGCCTCCTTGCCTCTTATTAAAAACAAACAAACCCAGAAAAACATCAGAAATAGAATCAGTAACATTTTAATATCTATGGTGCCAGGTAGATACTTGAAATATAGATGGGGATCAATTTGTAAATTATATGAATGATATTCTTATACTAATATGATAAGTCATGACTTGAATTCCGAGTCCCAGTGGGCAAACTATCGAAAGAATGACACACATATGTATGTAATTTTAAATTATTTTAATAGTAATAGAGAAAACCTTGGTATGGTGTAATGATACTATATTTATTAACTTACCTTATGAGATTATAACTAAGTTCAACTTTGTGCACAGTTATGAAGGAGGTTGTCTGAAAGGCACCACAAATTCAGTGCACCCCTAATTAGGGGATCTCCTCCACCCTGATTCTGTTCCCGTTGTTTCTGTCTGAGGCTATGCAATGAGCATTCCTGTCTACTCTGTCACTCAGACAAGAAATCTCCTAAGGCTGGAACCATGCCTTTTTTTACTTTGTGATCCTATAACCTAGTACAGTGGCTGATAGATAGTATATAATCAATAAATAGAGAAAATAGGAGCAAATGGAAGAGCAGTTCTGCAATTTTCACTACTGTACCCACCCATTCATTTAAAACTATGCTCTATACTCTTTATTTCATCACTGGAGAAGCTGTTTCTGTTCTTATCGGAGTTTAACCCTTCCATTTGCACATTAGATCTTATTTATTCTCACATGCTCCAAGATACCACTTCAACAATTTCTCCCTTTTTTTCTGTTACTATTATTTTTTCTGTACTATATTATTTCCAACAGCATATAAATATGCTATTATTTCTTCTACCTTTAAAAAAGTTCAGTTTGCCTCACAACCCTATCAGCTACTACTTCCCTTTTCTGCTACCTTTCACAGAAAAAAGTACACACACACACACACACACGTGTGTGTGTGTGTGTGTGTGTGTCTGTCTGTCTCTAGTTCTTTCCTCCCTGGAATCCATTCAGTCAGACTTTCAGCAACCATACCCCTCCTCCAAAATTTCTTTTCTCATGATCACCAATGACCTGCAGGTGGTTAAATTGCAGTTAAAACTATATTCTGATAGTTCTAATAGTTCTATTAGCAGGATTTGACCCAATTGGACTATTCCCATTCCCTCCTCTTTGATATATTTCTTTTTCTTGGCTTCAGAGAAGCATACCAACTCCCTAATTTTCTTTCCTTTTTAGTGTCTACTTTTTTACATTTATTGATTCCACTTCATTTCTTTATCTTCTAAACACTGGAACGTTTCAAGGCTCAGGTCTTGTGCTTTTCCCTCTCCTCTGTCTATAGTTACATCTTTTGGTTATCTCATCTGATCACTTGACTTTAAATATCATCTACACACTGATTTATATTTCCAGCACAGACCTTTCTCCTGCACTCTAGGCTGACAATTTTCAACCTTTTTCATCTCATGGCACACATAAATTAATTACTAAAATTCTGCAGCACACCAAAAAAAATTTTTTTTTGATCTGACAAAAAATAGGTATAATTTTGATTCATTCATACTAGATCACTCTTGTTCCATTGGCTGTTGCCATTTTTTTTACTTGATAGTCTAAAGGAAAAGAGGTCAGTACCCTGACTAAACAGTCAGGTATTGCATGTTTTAAAAATTGTTGTGGGTTGGATGACGTCAGAGAAATGGTGCTGTAAGGAATGATACTGATAAATCTCCCGAAAAATTCAACAAGATCTTCAACCAGAGACAGAAAAATCTATCCTTGGAGCCTCCAGAAGTTCCACATTAAACACGAGGGTATGATTGAGCAAAAAATTGACTAAATATATAATCAACCCCGAAGGAAATAAGGAGGAAGAAACACTCCGCCTTTCTCACTAACCTAAATAAGGGCTGCTTTCACTGGGAACTGAGAATGTAGAACTAAGGCGGGCATAGGGTGTGAATAGAACCAGACTGTGGCACAAACGACCAAACCAGGCTGTGGCACAGACATCCAAACCGAGGAAAAACTGTGCTTGTGGCAACCCAGTCAACACAAGCTAACGCTCGCACCAAATCCAGACAAAGAAAGGCACTTGGGACAGCCATCCGCCCGATCTCCTGGTTGGTGCGTGCAGATAGTGGGCGAGAGATTCCTCCTAGAGCCCCGGGAGTGGGTGCCCGTGTTACCGGACAGAGGGGCAGGGTCAGAGGCCTTTCTGTGGGCCAAAACCAGAGTCTTGGGGTCACCCCTATGCCCCGAAAAGCAGCACATGGGGAGTGAGTGGGAGCGAAATTCCCTACGCTCGAACTTTTCCATGCGGTCAGGGCACCTCACCTGGAGTGAGAGGTGGCTGGCCAGATATCCTGGTTGGCGAGTGCAGATAGTGGGTGAGAGATTCCCCCAGGAGTGGGCGCCCGTGTTCCCAGACAGGGAGGCAAAGTCAAGAGGTCTTTGTGTGGGCTGAAGCCCTGCCTGATTATACTAGTGGCTCGGACTGATTGAGCCTTACCCAGAGCCCTGCGCTGAGTGGGAATAGAGTGGGGATTTGCCAGCTCTTTGAGCCTCTTACTCTCCAGGCAGAGGCAGCAGCAACCCCATAGCTGGATCATCAGGCTACTAATTCAGGAAGGAAAGACTAGGAGAGAGGTTTCGGGAAAACGGACTCTCTCATTGGCGGAGCCTGCAAATGCTAATGAGCCTCAAATGCCAACGAGACTGAAGCCCAATACATGACATTGCCATAGAGACTTATCAACTGCACACCTCTACCTGAGCGTGCCACAGGGGCAGAACCCGGGGTACAGAGTCACCAACCAGGAAGAGGGAGAGAAAAGAAAAGCAAGAAGATAACCTATCAAAATCAAGAATAATCCACAGACTTTATAACCTATCCCATTTTATTATATTTGTTCGTTTGTTTCTCTTATCTTCTTGTCTTGATTATTTTCTTCCTCTTCCAATTTGGTCGTTTAATTCTCTGCTGTTCTTACTCTTTCCTCTCCTTGAACTACACTACCCATAAGTGTTACATCTCTCATTATCTTTTCTTTCTTCTTCCTTTCTGTCTATGAGGTTGCACTCCAAAACCCTTAACTCTCTCTCTCTCCTTTTCTTCTTTTTTCTTCTTTTTGTGTTTTCCTCTTTCTTTCTTTTTCTCCCTCTATATTAGTTTCTTCTTTTCTCCTTTACTTTTCCTCTCATTCAGTCCTCAATCATGAACAAATTACTTTATCTGGGACTCAAATTTTTCTTTGTGGCACTTTGGGGGGATTTTTACTTCGATTTTTTAACTCACTAGTAGTGTTCCCAACCCTGGCTCTACATTTTATCTAGTTCTTGCTCCACTAAATACAATAGTAATTTTTTAATTTTCCCCCCTTTTTCCTGTTTCCCTCTTATTTCTTTCATCATATCTCTTAGTCAACCATCACCTAAAAGCAAATCATTTTATTCTTGACCCAAATTTTTTCCTTTTTTGCATTTTGTGGGTCCATACCCCCTTTTTTGCCCCTTTATCACTTCTCCCCAACTCAGGGCCTCTATTATAGGTAGTTTTTGTTCTATTTAGCACAATATAATTCACAGTTCACCACAAGATTTTCTCAAGAAGGAGGGAAGAGGAGAGGAGAGGAAAAAAAGGGGGGGGGAATAATATTTATTTATTTATTCTTTCTTATTTTTATTTTTTTAAAAAATTTATTTATTTATTCATTTTAGAGAGGAGAGGGAGAGACAGAGGGAGAGAGAGAGAGGAGAGACAGAGAGAGAGAGAAGGGGGGGAGCTGGAAGCATCAACTCCCATATGTGCCTTGAACAGGCAAGCCCAGGGTTTCGAACCGGTGACCACAGCATTTCCAGGTCGACGCTTTACCCACTGAGCAACCACAGGTCAGGCTATTTTTATTTTTTTAACTTTTTATTCTTTATTAATTATCATTAATACTATCAACAAAACCACCCTCAGATACCGTTAAGGAAAAAGAAATAGAATGTCATGGATACAAAAGACAAAGAGGTAGCACAGATAGATGAGGAAAAATCTATGGAGAAAAAATTTAATATATTGGAAACCTTGGAGCTAAATGACAGAGAATTTAAAATAGAAATCCTAAAAATACTCAGAGATATACAAGAAAACGCAGAAAGACAATTTATGGAGCTCAGAAAACAACTCAATGAACACAAAGAATATATTACCAAGGAAATTGAAACTATAAAAACAAATCAAACAGAGATGAAAAACTCAATTCATGAGCTGAAAAACGAGGTAACAAGCTTAGCTAATAGAACAGGCCAGATAGAAGGTAGGATTAGTGAAATAGAAGACAAGCAACTTGAGGCACAACAGAGAGAAGAAGAAAGAGACTCAAAAATTAAAAAAATGAGAAAGCCCTACAGTAATTGTCTGGCTCCATCAAAAAGAATAACATACGAATAATAGGTATCAGAGGGAGAAGAGAGAGAAAATGGAATGGAGAACATATTCAAACAAATAATAGATGAGAACTTCCCAAGCCTGTGGAAAGAACTAAAGACTCAAATTTAAGAAGCAAACAGAATTCTGAGTTTTCTTAACCCCAACAAACCTACTCCAAGGCACATTATAATGAAATTGGCACAAACCAACGACAAAGAAAAAATTCTCAAGGCAGCCAGGGAAAAGAAGAATACAACATATAAAGGAAGGCCCATTAGATTATCATCCTATTTCTCAACAGAAACTCTACAAGCTAGAGGAGAGTGGACCCCAATATTTAAAGTCCTGAAAGAGAGGAACTTTCAGCCATGAATACTATACCCATCAAAGCTATCCTTCAAATATGAAGGAGAAATAAAAACATTCACAGATACAGAAAAGATGAGGGAATTTATCATCAGAAAACCCCCACTCCAGGAATTACTAAAGGGGGTTTTCCAATGAGATACAAAGAACAAAACAAAACAAAACCACAGTAAAAGCTCTACCAAGAACACAATAAAACCAAATTTAAACTGTGACAACAAAAAAAAAAAGGGGGGGGGGAGAGGACAGAGATTAACAGTAGCAAAGGACAATGGAGTGCAAAAGTACTCACAAAATAGTGCACTACAATGAACAGGGTAGGTACCCTTTTCATTACTTAATGGTAGCCACCATTGAAAAAACCATCACAGAAGCACATGATTTAAAAAAGATAGCAACAGAGGAAAGATGTATGGAATACAACCAAACAAAAACAAAAGATAGAAAAACGAAAGAGAAGACTCAAACAAGACACAAAACTAACAGAAAGCAATGTATAAAATGGCAATAGGGAACTCACAAGTGTCAATAATTACACTAAATGTAAATGGATTAAACTCACCAATAAAAAAGCACAGAATAGCAGAATGGATTTAAAAAGAAAATCCAACTGTATGCTGCCTACAAGAAACTCATCTAAGGAACAAGGATAAAAACAAATTCAAAGTGAAAGGCTGGAAAACAATACTCCAAGCAAATAACATCCAAAAAAAAAAAGCAGGTGTAGCAATACTCATATCTGATAATGCTGACTACAAGACAGCAAAAGTACTCAGAGACAAAAATGGTCATTTCATAATGATTACGGGGATGCTGAATTAAGAAGACATAACAATTCTTAATATATATGCACCAAACCAAGGAGCACCAAAATATATAAGACAGCTACTTATTGACCTTAAAACAAAAACTGACAAAAATACAATCATACTTGGAGACCTCAATACACTGCTGATGGCTTTAGATCAGTCATCCACACAGAGAATCAATAAAGATATATTGGCCTTAAATAAAACACTAGAGCACCTGGATATGATAGACATCTACAGGACATTTCATCCCAAAGTGACAGAGTATACATTTTTCTCCAGTGTACATGGATCATTCTCAAGAATTGACCATACATTGGGCCACAAAAACAACATCAGCAAATTTAGAAAAGTCGAAGTTGTACCAAGCATATTTTCTGACCAGAAAGCCTTGAAACTAGAATTCAACTGCAAAAAAGAGGAAAAAAACCCCACAAAAATGTGGAAACTAAACAACATACTTTTAAAAAATGAATGGGTCAAAGAAAAAATAAGCGCAGAGGTCAAAAGATATATACAGACAAATGAAAATGACAATACAACATATCAGAATCTATGGGATGCAGCAAAAGCAGTGATAAGAGGGAAGTTCATATCACTTCAGGCCTATATGAACAAACAAGAGAGAGCCCAAGTGAACTACTTAACTTTACACCTTAAGGAACTGGAAAAAGAAGAACAAAGACAACCCAAAAGCAGCCGAAGAAAGGACATAATAAAAATCAGAGCAGAAATAAATGAAATAGAGAACAGAAAAACTATAGAAAAAATTAATAGAACAAGGAGTTGGTTCTTTGAAAAGATCAACAAAATTGACAAACCCTTGGCAAGACTTACCAAGTAAAAAAGAGAAAGGACTCATATAAACAAAATCCAAAATGAAAGAGGAGAAATCACCACGGATATCATAAATATATAAAGAATTATTGTAGAATACTATGAAATACTTTATGCCACTAAATTCAACAATCTAGAAGAAATGGATAAATTCCTAGAACAATACAACCTTCCTAGACTGAGTCAAGAAGAAGCAGAAAGCCTAAACAGACCAATTAGTAGGGAAGAAATAGAAAAAACTATTTAAAACCTCCCCAAAAATAAAAGTCCAGGCCCAGACGGTTATACTAGTGAATTCTATCAAACATTCAAAGAAGACTTGATTCCTATTCTACTCAAAGTCTTCCAAAAAATTGAAGAAGAAGCAATACTTCCAAACACATTTTATGAGGCCAACATAACCCTCATACCGAAACTGGGCAAGGACAGCACAAAAAAACCCAACAACTACAGACCAATATCTCTAATGAATACAGATGCTAAAATAATAAACAAAATACTAGCAAATCGAATACAACAATATATTAAAAAAAAAGACATCACGATCAAGTGTGGTTCATTCCAGAATCTCAAGGATGGTTTAACATATGTAAAACAGTTAACATAATATACCATATCAACAAAACAAAAACCAAAAACCACATGATCTTATCAATAGATGTAGAAAAGGCATCCAATAAAATACGACACAATTTTATGTTTAAGACTCTCAACAAAATGGGTATAGAAGGAAAATTTCTCAACATGATAAAGGCCATATATGATAAATCATCAGCTAACATCATATTAAATGGCACAAAACTGTAGGCTTTCCCCCTTAAATCAGGAACAAGACAAGGTTGTCCACTCTCTCCACTCTTATTTAATGTGGTTCTAGAGGTTCTAGCCAGAGCAATCAGATAAGACAAAGAAATAAAAGGCATCCATATCGGAATAGAAGAAGTAAAGGTATCACTTTTTGTAGATGATATGATCCTATACATCGAAAACCCCAAAGAATCTACAAAAAGACTACTAGAGACAATAAGCCAATACAGTAAGGTCTCAGGATACAAAATTAACATACAAAAGTTCATAGCCTTTCTATATGCCAACAATGAAACATTTGAGAACGAACTCAAAAAAATAATCCCCTTCGCGATTGCAACAAAAAAATAAAATAAAATACCTAGGAATAAACATAACAAAGAATGTAAAGGACTTATATAATGAAAACTATAAACCATTGTTAAAGGAAATCGAAAAAGATACAATGAGATGGAAGAATATTCCTTGTTCTTGGATAGGAAGAATAAATATAATCAAGATGGCCATATTACCCAAAGCAATATACAAATGTAATGCAATTCCCATCAAAATTCCAATGACATTTTTTTAAAGAAAAAGAGCAAAAAATCATCAGATTTATATGGAACTATAAAAAAACCCTGAATAGCCAAAGCAATCCTAAAGAAAAAGAACGAAGCTGGGGGCATTACAATACCTGACTTCCAACTATATTATAGAGCCATGACAATCAAAACAGCATAGTATTGGCAGAAAAATAGACAGACCAATGGAACAGAATAGAAAGTCCAGAAATAAAACCAGAAATATGATCAAATAATTTTTGATAAAGGGGCCAACAACACACAATGGAGAAAAGAAAGCCTCTTCAACAAATGTTGCTGGGAAAACTGGAAAGCCACATGCAAAAGAATGAAACTCGACTACAGTTTGTCCCCTTGTACTAAAATTAATTCAAAATGGATCAAAGACCTAAATATAAGACCTGAAACAATGAAGTACATAGAAGAAGACATAGGTTCTAAACTCATGGACCTTGGTTTTAAAGAGCATTTTATGAATTTGACTCCAAAGGCAAGGGAAGTGAAGGCAAAAATTAATGAATGGGACTACATCAGACTAAGAAGTTTTTGCTCAGCAAGAGAAACCGACAACAAAATAAACAGACAACTAACTAAATGGGAAATGATATTTTCAAACAACAGCTCAGATAAGAGCCAATATCCAAAATATACAAAGAACTCATAAAACTCAACAACAAACAAACAATCCAATAAAATTGGGAAGAGGACATGAACAGACACTTCTCTCAGAAAGAAATACAAATGGCCAACAGATATATGAAAAGATGCTCATCTTCTTTAGTTATTAGAGAAATGCAAATCAAAACTGCAATGAGATACCACCTCACACCTGTTAGATTAGCTATTATCAACAAGACAGATAATAGCAAATGTTGGAGAGGCTGTGGAGAAAAATGAACCCTCATTCACTGTTGGTGGGAATGTATATAGTACAATTGTATATAGTACAATTATAGAAGAAAGTATGGTGGTTCCTCAAAAAACTGAAAATAGAACTACCTTATGACCCAGCAATCCCTCTACTGGGTATATACCCCCAAAACTCAGAAACATTGATACGTAAAGACACATGCAGCCCCATTTTCATTGCAGCATTGTTCACAGTGGCCAAGACATGGAAACAACCAAAAAGCCCATCAATAGAAGACTGGATAAAGAAGATGTGGCACATATACTCTATGAAACACTACTCAGCCATAAGAATGATAACATTGGATCATTTACAGCAAAATGGCGGGATCTTGACAACATTATACAGAGTGAAATAAGTAAATCAGAAAAAACCAAGAACTGCATTATTCCATGCGTAGGTGGGACATAAAAACGAGACTAAGAGACATTGATAAGAGTGTGGTGGTTGGGGGGGGGGAGAGGGAAAGGGGAAGGGGGAGGGGCAGAAAGAAAACTAGATAGAAGATGACGGAGAACAATCTGACTTTGGGTGATGGGTATGCAACATAATTGATTGATAAGATAACCTGGACATGTTTTCTTTGAACATATGTATCCTGATTTATTGATGTCACCCTACTAAAATTAATAAAAAAAAAAAGAAAGAAAAAAGAAAATAATTATACCAAGGAAAAAATTTGTTGTGGCACACTGGTTGAAAATTGCTGCTCCAGACTATGTATTTATTAAGGTTGAACCCAAATGAATCACTGGCCAACCCACAAAATTGGAGGAAATGATAAAAATGCTGTTGTTTTAAGCTACAAAGTTTTGTTGTGATTTGTTATGCAGCTATGGATACAATAATGTAAGGGTTGACTTCATCATCTTGAAAGTAAATGTAATGCGTGATTTTCAAATTGTTTAATTTACTTACTGAATGTATTGATAGATTCCAGTGTTACCAGCAAATAACAAATGCTAGCTGATTCATGAAAATGCAAGTTATTAATCCCCTTTCCCCTAAAAGAATTCATTATCCATGATGCGTGGTAAGAAATCAAAATAACAATTATGTTGTCTTTATGCAGACAGACAAGAAAGTTACTCTAGGTAGTCCAATACTACACAATTCATGAATAAGGTGGAATCCAATTTTATAAATCACTCAGTAAGTTCAGTCTTTGATGATTTAACAAAGTATCAGTGTTTTCTAAAATAATAAATGTAATTAATTGAGTACATGTGGGGGGTTTTTTCTGTCATGAGTCTGGGCCATTATGGTGTGAATTACTTGCATATAGTTAAAATTATAATTTGTAATACATATACATATTGAATATACTTAAGTAAATAATTTAATTTGCCTATTGCTCTTTTTAATCTCATGCATTGTATACTATATTTAGAGAAAGGCTTATACTAACATATTGACAGATATTTTATGAGAAAACAATGCCTTTAAAATTATACTTTAATATAAAAGACTTTATGGTTTCATATTTGAAGATGTCTGTGGTAAGAAGTTGTAAGTATTTGCCAAATTTTAAGTGTTAATTTAAAAAATACTACCATGTACAGTTTATCAACAGTAATTTTAGAGATTAGCAATACATCTTACTTGAAGAGCAGTCCAAGGGTACAATTTTCTAGCATGACTTTAAACTACACATCTTAGAATGACTTTAACTTCTTTTTAATAGCAGTACCTATTGTTCTACAAGCAACATTCAAGCAAATACAATATTGGAGATATTAATTATCAAATCTTTTTTTTTTTTTCTTTCCTTGTATTTTTCTGAAGCTGGAAACGGGGAGAGACAGTCAAACAGACTCCCACATGCGCCCGACCGGGATCCACCCAGCACGCCCACCAGGGGCGATGCTTTGCCCACCAGGGGGCGATGCTCTGCCCCTCCGGGGCATCACCCTGCCACGACCAGAGCCACTCTAATGCATGGGGCAGAGGCCAAGGAGCCATCCCCAGCACCCGGGCCATCCCTGCTCCAATGGAGCCCCGGCGGGAGGGGAAGAGAGAGACAGAGAGGAAGGAGGGGGGTGGTGGAGAAGCAAATGGGCGCTTCTCCTATGTGCCCTGGCCGGGAATCGAACCCGGGTCCCCTGCACGCCAGGCCAACGCTCTACTGCTGAGCCAACCGGCCAGGGCCAATTATCAAATCTTTTAGTTGATATGAGATTAGAAAAACTGGGTTAATTAAGATAGTATAATTATTGATTCCTGGTTGATAATAATAATTATAAATATAAAAATTGTTCACATTTATAAAATTCTATTGTCTCATTCTTCAAAAGTCTGTCTGATTCATTTTCTCATTTTTTCTTAATGACACTTTGAGGCAAATGTTAGGTTATCATCATCATTTTTTTCACCTTCACTTTAGACATGAAGATACTGCATTTCAGAGAGGTAGAGTGAATTTTCCAAGGTCATCTGGCTAGTGAGTAGCAGACCTGGCAATAGGATTTCAAATTCTTATAAAGCTCTGTTTAATTAATACCAATAAACACTCAATGCATTTGTTAAATGTTGCATAAATGAAAATACCAAAAATACCTTTGAAGAGGAATGGAGAATGTTATTTAGACTTTTATATTCTAACTGATGTGTTAGTCCTTCCTGAGACAGTAAAGGCAAAAGTGGAGTGAACACAACAGATTTCCTAGTCTGAGGACTGGATATACGTTTCAACTCTGTTATTTAACTAAATTTGTGATTTTTGGCAAGTCATTGATTCTCTACAATGTAGTCTCCTCATTAAAAAAAAGGAATCAAAATTTTTTTTAGGATTACAAGGAAGAGAATGAATGAAAATTTGTTAAACAAAACTTATAGGCAGGCATTATCCTAGGAGATTTCTATCTTAATATTTCATTAAATAAATTATCTTTTGAAGGTCCTTTAAAAATTATAAAGTACCCTAAAAATGCCATCTGTCTATCTATCTATCATCTATCATCTATCATCTACTATTTACTCATTCAGTTATGAGTGAAAAATTTCTTGTTCTTTGACCATTTCCTCAAGGCTTTGCTAGAGCAATGGCTATATTTTAAATTAAACCAGTAAAAGTATCAGTAGAGTATAATGATCCAATGTGTTATTCTTCACTGGGATATTTTCATTCTCAAAGAATACCTCTAAAGATACATAGCTTTATTTCTGTAATGGAAGTATTTCAAACACTGTGACAAACCACTTGGAGAGACACTTTTGGATGTGTTGTCTTTCATATGATGCTTTTAAAGAAACTATCAGGGTTATATACAAATATATAAGTTCTGCTTTACTTAGTGTAGTAAAGTATGTATATTTTAAGATTTTATTTAGTGATTTTAGAGAGAGGATAGATAGAGGAAGGGGGGAGCAGGAAGAATCAACTCATAGTAGTTGCTTCTTATCTGTTCCTTGACCAGGCAAGCCCCGGGTTTTGAACCAGTGACTTCAGCATTCCAGGTCAATGTTTTTATCCATGGCGCCACCAGAGGTCAGGCTAGGGAGGTATATTAGTACCATCTCAACTGGGTTACTTCTCTGAGCAGTTCTTAGGAACACAACTGAGGACAGAAAAGATAACAGTAAAGAACCATAATGTATGGAATAGATATCATGAAGCCTGTACGTTTTTCTCATATGTGAAATCCTCAGGTGCGTTATTGACTTATTCTAGACAGAGATCTTACAATTCTCATTGTTTAGCTTCTCACTCCCTGTATTAGTTACTCATTGCTGCAAAACAATATTATCATTAATTTAGCACTGAAACAGAACACAGTTTTTATCACACAGTTTTTGTGGATTTAGAGTCTGGGCATGGCTTAGTTGCGTCTTTTGTTTAATGTCTTATGATGCTGTCATGAAAGTGTGGGCCAGAGCTGCAATCTTATATAAGGCCTTGACTGAGGAAAGATCAACTTCCAAGTTCATTCAGGTTATTGCATCATTCAGTCCCTTGTGGATATAGGAATGAGTTTCATTCTGATTGTTGAGTGGAGTCTACCCTCAACTCAAATAGCAAGTGAGACACACAGAAATATGAGTGTTGCAATGTTATGTAACATAATCATGTAAACAGGCACCAGTCATTCACATACATATTGCGACTTTTGCCATATTTTATTTGTTAGAAATAAGTACAGGTCCCATCATACTATAGAGGAGGTAATCACACAACTGTGCAGATGTTGAGGATTATGGAGCTCACTCACATAATAGCAAGTTAAAATAAATTTAAGTGAGAGAGACAGAGAGAGGAACAGATAGGGACAGACAGGAAGGGAGAGAGAGAAGAAACATCAATTCTTCATTGCGACTCTTTTGTCTGAGTTGTTCATTGATTGCTTTCTCATTTGTGCCTTGACTGGAGGGCTACAGCAGATCGAGTGACTCCTTGCTCCAGCCAGAGACTTGGGCTCAAGCCAGTGACCATGGGGTCATGTCTATGATCCCATGCTCAAGCTGGATGAGCCTGCACTCAAGCTGGTGACCTCGGGGTTTCAAACCTGTGTTGTCTGCATCCCAGTCCAACACTTTCTCCACTGCACCACCACCTGGTCAGGCTAGTTAATGATATTTAATGGCAGATACTGTGGAACTGACATTTGTTAGTTGCTTATAGTTAGTTCCCCCGCCCTATTTTCCCACTCCCACCCTCCATCTTCTTTTTCCTGCCAACCTTTCAACTTGTACATATATAAGAGACAGTGATGGAAGATGTCATTTAATTTTCTTGTCCATCTGGGCCACTATCTAAATTCTTTAGTAAGAACATGTACATCATTATAAGTACTGGAAACTCAAGGAGGTAATGTATACTGATCACTACTTTCTTGGAACATATTTAAAATTACTTAGCAGTTTAGAGTTTTGTACATTGTCATATGTTATGTGACCATTTGGACCATTTGTTTGATTCTTAATTTTTTACTTTTACTTATTTATTTACTTTTTACTTTTTCATTGAACTTATTGGAGTGACATTGGTTAATACAGTTATATAGATTTCAGATGTACAATTAATTCTATAATACATCATCTGGATGTTGTATTGTGTGTTCACCACCCCAAGTCAAATCGCCTTCCATCACCATTTATCCCCTCTAGACCCTCTTCTACCTCCCGCCACCCCCATTTTCCTCTGGTAATCACCACACTGTTGACTGTACTAAGTTTTCTTTTCTTCTTGGCCTTAAAAAAGAAAGCAACCTCATCCTTTGTGACAGCATGGATGGACCTGGAAAGCATTATGCTAAATTAAGTAAGCCAGTAAGAGAAAGATAAGTTGCATATGATTTCAAGATTATGTGGAATCTATTGGACAAAATAAACTAACAAACAAAATAGAAACTGACTCATTGTATCTTGATAATGTCATCCTTTTTACTCCATAATACCATTACTGTTGTCTTTTCATTCTGGAATTTATCTTTCTTCTTTTCTCACTTCTATTATCCTTCCTTCCTATAAAATAGCCTTTAAACATTTTTCATCTTTTAAATCCCAAATATTAGTCATTTCCAGCATAAACTTTTCTTTAATTCACTTATTTTACCAACTGATTCTCCTGATAGAACAAATGATTATACCAACTGCATGTTCACAGCTTAACAACAGTGGTAACAATTGTAATGGTTGTTTTTTTTATGTGCTAGTTGCTCTCTCTATATTATCTCATATAATCTTCCAGGTAACTATTGTTTCCATTTTATAGATGGGGGAAACTCATGCTCAAAGGGGAAATAAAACTGACCTAATATCACACATCTTTTTCTGTGGTAGAAGTAGGATTAAAAATCTATCAACTTGAACCTTAAGTTCATGCTTTGTGTAATAGAAAAAAATTGCTTCCCAGCATTTTGCATATTTCTCATTTCATGTTTTCTTCTTTTTTTCCTTTTTATATGCATGTCTCCCTTGTTAGATTATAATTATTTAATGATTGAAATCATATCTGTTATACCCGCTTTGTTTACTCTCATGCCTAGCATTGTTTTGAATAAAACTGACCTTCAATAATGCTTGCTGGCAAAGAAATGAAAGATACATGGTATTCTTTAAGGAGGCTGCAGCTATGTTCTATGTAAATATAATGTATCCCCATTCATTTATTTGAAAATACTTGTTGTATATACAGTATGTGCCAGCAGTTATTTCCGTGTAAATTTGCATTTAGAGGTAGTGAATCATATAGACTTTGGTTTAATTACTAACTCTGATACCAACTTTTTTTTTTTTTAGGTGAGAGGAGGAGAGATAGACAGATTGCCTCATGCACCCCAACCGGGATCCACTTGGAAACCACATCTGGGGCCCATGATCGAGTACTGTGCTATTTTTAGTACCTGAGGCTAATGTGCTCCAATGGAGCCATCCTCAGTGCCTGGGCTGCACGCTTGAACCAATCCAATAGATCCACTGGCAGTGGAGGGGAAGAGGGAGAGAAGGGGGATAGGGATGGAAGGAGAAGCAGATGGTCACTTCTCCTGTGTTCCCTGACCAGGAATCAAACCCTGGATATCCATATGCCTGGCCGAGACTATCCACTGAGCCACTGACCAGGGCCACTGACACCAACTTGTATGACCTTGAATATTTTTCTTATCCTCTTAGAGCCGTGGTATTTTTCAACATTATAAGGATAATATTCCTCTAAAATATAACTTTAGAGAATGAAATAAGGTAATATGTATAAAGGTCTTTTCCTACTTTTTTGTTGCATTATTGCTAAATGTTAGTTTCTTTGACAATCTATTTCTTTCCCATCATCCCAATTCCCTAATAAAAATATAAGAGAGATGACTTTTACATCTGATGACTTTATTTTCCACTGTAGTTATCGTGGTTTTGCTATCATCTTTAGATATGAATTTCTAGAGTATGATATATAAAAATTGATGAGTCAAGTGTGGTCCCAGAATGAATTTTTGTGTGCTAAAATTGCTTGTCTTTCCAAACAAGAGTATTCGTGGACCTTTAGATTATAAGTACAAAATAAGGAAGATATTGTTGATTTCAGGACAGGATTTCTTTGAGACAATTTGAACTACTGTACTTCAATTTTGAAATTTATGTATTTCTGGAAGTTCCCAAAACCTGAGTCTGGATTTTTCTATGTAATTTACAAGGTTGGTTTCTAAAGCTTCTGATGAGATTTTATTTTCCCATAGTGAAGGAGGGCTAATTATTAGAGTGACAAAGGAAATCATGTATTTTAAAGCAATCTCTGTGGCCAAAGGGTGCTTTTCCCCCACCCCCTGCTGAAGTGAGAAACCGGGCGGAGGGCGCAGACAGACTCCTGCATGCGCCAGACCGGGATCCACCCTGTATGCCCACCAAGGTGGATGATCCGCCCATCTGAGGCGT
The DNA here is from genome assembly GCF_036850995.1 of Saccopteryx leptura. Classification (NCBI taxonomy): domain Eukaryota; kingdom Metazoa; phylum Chordata; class Mammalia; order Chiroptera; family Emballonuridae; genus Saccopteryx; species Saccopteryx leptura. The sequence goes on along the minus strand of NC_089505.1, from coordinate 124,000,508 downwards.
TTCTCGGCTGCAACCGGAGCCATTCTAGCACCTGAGGCGGAGGCTATGGAGCCATCTGCAGCAAAGGGGCCAGCTTTGCTCCCATGGAGCCTTGGCTGTGGGAGGGGAAGAGAGAGACAGAGAGAAAGTAGAGGGGAAAGGGTGGAGAAGCAGATGGGCGCCTCTCCTGTGTGCCCTGGCCGGGAATCAAACCTGGAGCCAGGCCAATGCTCTACTGCTGAGCCAACCGGCCAGGGCCCAAAGGGTGCTTTTAATGAAAATTAATGTTAGTGAGACATTTATAATGCACATATTGCACTACTGATAGAGTAATTCATTTTATATACTTTCTGAGACTCTAAATTTATTGTTTTATAGCACCATTTTTTATACCTGAGACTTATATAGAGTGGATGGTATACTAGAGAATTTTGTTTTCAGAACTATTTTTTGACATTTTTCCTAGCTACCAAAGTAAAGGTAAGTAACTATGATTTTGAATCTTAATATGTATTATCATTTTGTCTGCAATCAAACATTTAAGAAACTGTTGACATTTTCTTTAGGAGATTAACATTTAATTTACAAAAAAACTGGAAATCTTTGAAATAAAATGCTTCCTGAATTTTTAAAATGAAGTAACAAATATTTAGTTTAAAGACCTTTGAATGTAATTGTCATGTAAATAAGTCCTTTGGTTGCATTTAAAATGTTAGTATCTTTCTAACCCACATAAAAGAAGTAATCAGAACTTAAATCAAAAGTACTCAACCATTAACTGTGTCAATGAGCAGAAGATGCCTCACAGAGAAGCAGTTGGCATGCAGACGCAGTCTTCAACAAATTTGGTAAAGAAGTGATAAAATGACATGTTATGTTATATCTGTAAAAAGAAACTCATAAGCCTAATATTTTAAATTACATTAAAGACATATATAATTAGAGAAATTTAAATTCATTTATTAGTGGAGTAATTATTTGATGGTGAATAATTTAATATTACTGTGAGAAGTCTCAAGGTAACTAATACTATTATTATCAGTGTTTAGTTGTGTTGAGGACATGTGCTGGGCTTTGTTTTGGTGGTTTTATATTGCTTAACTCATTAGATCTTTAAAACAGCCCCTTTAGGCAGTTTCTGTTATTTTCATTTTTAAAGATAAAGAGTAAAATAACATATTCTCTTCATAGCATAATGTAAGGACAACCAAGCATTGTCTATTGCCTTTAATTTGGTCATATATCAGATTATATTCTTCATTTCTTGGCAACATGAATTTTTGCCATTTTATTGATAAAGAGCACCTCCAGAAGTGGGGAGGGACAAGAACTTTTTAACAAGGTAATTAAATGATGCACAAGATAATAAATATAATCTTTTAATTATAATAGGTATAATTACAGTTTTGGCTCCTAAAAACATGAATCTTTTCAGGCTCAGAAAAACTTTTATTAATATTTAGAAGAGAACTGAATGAATGTTAAGATATATCATAATTTTATCAATGTTTTGTGTAACTTTAATGGTAAGATAATTTAGGAACTTTCTTTCCTAAATCTCAGAATATAATGGCACAATGCAAGACCAACCCATTTATTTAAAAATTTTAAAATCAACTTTAAATATTAAAATAGTAATATATCGCTATTGAAAATCTATAAAAGATACAGTGATACAAATAAGATCATCTGTAATTTAAAATTCTGCTAACTTGTCAATTTCCTTTTGGTTTATGGAAAAACTCAGAAATACAATAAAAAAAACATGGTTATGATTATTTATAGAGTGAAAATTTTTTTGTGCTTTTCACTTCCTATTATACCAGGATCATTTTCTGAAGTCATTAAATGTTTAAAAAGATAAGTTAAATAACCCATATTACAGAATATCATGCAGTGGTGGGAATTATTTAGTGGTTTCCCTGTTGTTCAACATTAATAGCTAGTGTTGCTACTATGAATAATGCTGCACTTAACAATGTTGTACATAAATTTTGTCTTTATTTCTCCTGATTTCCTGACCATACTGTACTTAAAAGTGAAATTACAGGTTCAAGGAATCTGAATCTTTTTTTGGAGCCCTTAAAGTCTACTGCTAATTGCTTTTCAGAAAGATTGTACCAATTTAAGCTTCTACAAACAATGTGGAAAAGTCACTACATATTCACCAGTATTGAGAACAATCACTATTCGAACTTTTCCTTATCTTCATAGGCAAAAATGTCCTTTCATTGTTTTAATTTGGATTTCTTCGATCATTGGTAAGGTTGAATTTATTTCATATGAGTAAATGTTAATATATGATTTTTGCTTCTGTGAATTGTCTGTTAATATTTTTCTGTTGGAGTTTTACCATTTTTCTAGTGGTATATCTGATCTTTTTATGATTTAGGAATATAAAGGCTTAGTTATCATTGTAGCCAATATTTTTTTAGTTTGATATTATTTAATTTTATGATTACCAGTATGTTTTTGACATAACAATGTGTATATTGCATGTGGTCAAATATATTGATTATTCTTTTCATATTTTCTACCATTGTTTTTGTGTTTAAGCCTTTCAAATCAGAAAAAATATATATACTTAAGTTTGTTTCTAGCCTTTTTATGGTTTTGTTCCATAGATTTAATTCCTTAATCTTTATAAGTTTTATGTAAGTGTATGCTGTGTAAACTATGGTTCTAAACTTAAAATTCTCTGAGTAGCTACTTTCATCATTATTTATTGAATAATCTATTTCTTCTATTAATTTTTGAGATGCTTCCTTTATTATATCTTACACACACACAAACATACACACACACCTATATATGGTCTGTGGTTTATAGAATTTTGGCCTTAGACCTCCTAATCAAAATAATCTAGGGTTTTTACTAAAATGCATATCTGTGAGTATAAAATTCGGGATACTAAATTAGAAACTGCAGATGAACCTTATGAATATACAAGACATTACTTATTTTTCTCCTTTTTATGAAATTTTACACCTCTCTTATTCATTTAGGTTTCTAGATAAATTTTTTAGTTAACTTATCTAAAAGATACCATTGAGGTTCAGGTGGGAATTCAATTAATTTGTGAAGTAATAGCAACTTTATTGTAGTCTTCTTATCTAGGTATATAGTATCTATCTTCCTGTTTGTCCTAATGTCTTTCTAAGGACCTTCCTTTTCTTTTTATCTCTCAGGAAAACTTAAAGGATTTAAGTTTAAATGAACATTTCCATATACTTTAAGATGACACATCTTTGTTTTTTTTTTTAATCTCAACTTAAGTTTATGTTTGGGACATTGTATATGACTATACCTAATATTTACTGTTCAATTAAAGTCTCATTTCAGTTGTTCTTATCTCAGTGTCTTTCTTCTTTTTCTTAATATGTTTATCATATTTTACCTATTTTTATTTCCCTATTTTTTTATTTAAAGATCTCAAGGGCAGAGTTTTGTTTTATTATTTTCTGAATTTATTCCCTTTACATTTAAACATATAGTGCAATCCCTAACACAACAGATGCCCAGCAAATATTTGGTAAATTATATTGAATTTCCAGTACCAACCTGGACTTCAAAATGAAATAGCCATGAGTAAATTAACATTTATGTTCCTGGCACAACAGAAGATATCCCCCACTGAAGTTCTCAAATATTTTCTTTCAGTCAGCATTTTTTTCATCTAATATTTACTGAAATTTCTATTTTGAGTCATGTATTATGCTAGGAGAGCAAGGATACAAAATAAGTAAGATAATTTCTATCATCAAGATTCTTACTGGGCATTGAAGGAGACAAATCTACAAATGAATAATTGAAATCCAAAGCGTTAAAATACAGATGAGTTAAAATGCTATGAAAGTATCCCTCAAACTATGGCTGTTAATTTGTAGTGTTATATAGTAGAAACTAACATTTTTCTTGGTAAGGATTAGAACCTGGCCTTCTTACTACCACCTACTATGTGACCTTTAACAGATTACTACCACTCTGAAAATTATATAAACTTCCAGATATGATTTTTATTATTATTACATGTTATTTAATGATTCCCAAATTTAAACTTGCTTCCTGGACCATCTCTCTTGACTATCTACATGTTCAGTTGTCTAATTGACATCTTTACTTGGATTCTCACAAACATCTCAAAAAAAGTGAGACCTAACATAGAATTCTAGTTTTTCTCTCTTGATCCGCATTTCCTCTTCTATGCAGTTTCTCAAGCCAGAAAAATGGGAGTGAACTGGTGCTCCCTTTTCACTCACCCGTGATATTCAATGTATTTGCCATTTTCATTAAATTTTACCATCAAAGCATTCCATCATTCTGTATGCTGCTTCTCTCCAGTTCTATTACCACCTATTCCTAATTCAGGAAGTATCATCTCTCTCAGACTACTCCAGTGTATTTTGTGTTTAAGGAAGCAAGTGAGCACGTTGGTGTGCCTGAAGACTGAGCAGCACGGAGGAACATGGTCAGAAATGCTGGAAACCGTTTAGTGTTAAAGAAGAGAGAGTACTTTCTATGTCATGTTTATCCTTTTAGACTTAATTCTGTAGTTGATGTGTAGTATCTAAAGAAATGAAAGCCAGATATTTGATTACCAGCTATGTGTCAGATAGTGCTATAGACTCTGTGGATATAGCTGCTAAAATGGACAATTGATTTTGTAGACCTGATATTTTTGTGGGGGAAGATAGTCTGTAAACATATTAAAAAATATATAATATAATGCATATTTTTAGTCTGTAAATATGTATTTAAATATACTATATGTGTTTATATCATATATATGTTTATATATAACATATATACACATATGGCATATATAACTAAAATATATATGACAAATATTTAAATTTTAGGTAAGAAGTGCTCTGAATAAATTAAGGGGATAGAGAGCAATAGACTTCTGTTATTTGGTTGGACTGTATTCATTCATGCAATAAATAATGATAGAGCACCTTAGCTTGTTCGAGGATTTTACATATACATTAATAATTTCTTCTAAGTTAACCATATGAAATGAGTATTCTTATAAAAATGAGAAATTGGAATTCAGTATATTAAATTATTTGTTCAGTTTTAGGAGACTAGTAAGTACCTGATTTTGAGAGGTTTTGTGTCTATGCCCACTGAATTTGTACCATATTCCTCTTCCCTTTTTACCAGGAAAGTTGGCATTGAGGCAGTTGTAAGGTTTGGTGTATGTAGCTCGATATGGCTTACATCTTGGAGACCAGTGATGAAAACATTTTAACAATTCAGGTGAAATGTCACAAAGATCTGGGGTAAGAAAGGAGGGAATTGATTTATTTACCAAACAAATACATAAAGGCCAAATATAATGCTTGCTAGTGAAGTTACTTAAAGCATCTACCTCTTCCTTCCTTCCCTCCTTCCCTCTCTCCCTCCTTCCTTTCCTCCTTCCTCCCTCCCTTCCTCCCTCCCTCCCTTCCTTCCTTCCTTTTGTATTTTTCCTAAGTAAGAAACGAGGAGGCAGAGACACAGACTCCTGCATGCACCCGACTGGGATCCACCCGATAAGCCCACTAGCGGGCAATGCTCTGCCCATTTGGGGTGTTGCTCCATTGCAACTGGAGCCATTCCAGCACCTGAGGTGGACGCCATGAAGCCATCCTCAGCGCCTAGGCCAACTTGCTCTAATGGAGCCTTGGCTGAGGGAGGGGAAGAGAGAGATAGAAAGAAGGGTGAGGAGGAAGGGTGGAGAAGCAGATGGGCCTTTTTCTGTGTGCCCTGGCTGGGAATTGTACCTGGGACATCCACATGCTGAGCTGACACTCTACCACTGAGCCAACTGGCCAGGGGTACCTCTTTCTTTTCAGTGGTTTTCTACTCATTTCTCTAAGTAATAATTAGAAGACCATAACCATTCTGTTTTCTTTTCATCTTCACAAACTGTCATTTGGCTACCCATCAAAGTTTAATTGCTTCTGTTCCTTTATATGGTTTATGTTTTGTTCCTGCTTTAAGCATGTACATTTTTATTTCTACAGGAACCACCAATTATGACTTGTCAATCTTGTGTAGTTGCTGGTTTTTACTTTTTTTACTTTATTTTATTCTCTATCAAGAAACTGTGTAATTGGTTTCTCTATTATAAATATAAATGAGCAGATTTTTTCCTATTATAAATCTATGAGTGCTGTTGCTGATGTATAAACATGGCTCCACTGAAGCCATTTCTTTTACTGAAGGGATCCTCTCAAACTATGCTCTTGTTATTTTAAGATGTGATACCAACATGTTATGAAAAAGAAGACAAATGATGAAAATTACTTGGGAGAACATATCTATGATGCTAGTGGGCATGTAAATTTTATCAACCTTGTTTGTAGTAATTTCATAAAGAAAAAATTTAATGGGGTCCTTTTGTGTTATAAGTATTTATATATACCACTTGTTTAACACATATTTTTTAGTACAGTCTATCTTTCATACATCATGGTAGACAGAAAGTATACATGAGTAAACAAAAAAAGATACACTATCTGCTTTTAAGGAACTAAAGTCTTGTGGGAGAAAGTCAATAAGAAGTTAATAAATACATATAAAATTGCATGATGTGAGAAAGGCTATGAAGGAAACAATTCAGTGACAGAAATTTTATGAAAATTTTAGGGTAGTTAGGAAAGACTTCTGTGATGAGATAACCTTTAAACTGTAATCTGGAAGATAGGCATCCCTGAGAAGGCAGGAAAGGAGAAAACTTGGAAAATGGTCTTTTTGTGTTTATTTTCATTCTGAGGTGGGTCTCTTTTAGACAGCATGTATATCTTGCTTTCTTATTCATTTAGCTACCATATGTCTTTTGATTGGAGCATTTAAGCCATTTACATTTAAAGTGATCAAGATACCAATGGTGTATTTCACATAGTTAGAAAATTTCTCCAAAAAATTTTATAGAACCACAAAAGACCCCCAAATAGCCACAGAGATCTTTAGAAAGAAGAGCGTAGTGGGAGGAATCGCAGTAACTGATATCAAACTATACTGCAAGGCCGTAGTGATTAAAACAGCATGGTACTGCCATAAAAACAGATATATAGCTCAATGAAACAGAATAGAGAGCCAAGAAATAAGCTTGTGCCTTTATACTCAATTAATATTTGACAAAATAGGCAAAAACAGATAACGGAGGAAAGATAGTCTATTTAATAAATGTTGTTGGGAAAATTGGATAGATACATGCTAAAAAAATGAAACTAGACCACTTTCTTATGCCCCACACAAGAATAAACTCAGAATGGATTAAAGGCTTAAATATTAGAGACAAAAATCATAACAATCCTAGATGAAAACAGGCAATACAATTTTGGATCTTTCTCATAGCAATACATTTTTTTTTTTTTTTGTATTTCTCTGAAGCTGGAAACGGGGGGGGGGGGAGAAACAGTCAGACAGACTCCCACATGTGCCCAACCGGGATCCACCCGGTACGCCCACCAGGGGGCGATGCTCTGCCCCTCCGGGGCGTTGCTCTGTCGTGACCAGAGCCACTCTAGCGCCTGGGGCAGAGGCCAAGGAGCCATCCCCAGCGCCCGGGCCATCTTTGCTCCAATGGAGCCTCTGCTGCGGGAGAGGAAGAGAGAGACAGAGAGGAAGGAGAGAGGGAGTGGTGGAGAAGCAGATGGGCGTCTCTCCTGTGTGCCCTGGCCGGGAATCGAACCTGGGACTTCTGCATGCCAGGCCAACGCTTTACCACTGAGCCAACTGGCCAGGGCCAGCAATACATTTTTTGATATGTCACCTTGGGCACAGGAAACGAGAAAAAATAAACATCCCTTGTTGTGTAGCTCAGCGGGTTAGGGCTTTGTCCTGGTATGCCAAGTCTGTGGATTCAAACACCAGTGTGGACACATACAAGAATCAACCAACAAAAGTATGAATAAGTGGAACAACAACTCTCTCTCCTTCTTGTCTCTCTAAAATCAATAAATAAAATATTTTTAATTAAAAAAGGAAAACAAATGTTACTACATCAAACTAAAAAGTTTTTGCACAGCAAAGGAAACCATTAACAAAATGAAAAGGCAGTCTACTGAATGAGAGAACATATTCACCTATACATCTGATAAGGGCTTAACATACAAAATGTATAAGGAACTTACAAAACTCAACACCACCACCCCCCGAAAAAATAAGTAATCCAATTAAGAAATGGACAAAAGATCTGAATAGACACATCTCCAAATAGGACATACAGATGGCCCATAGACATATGAAAAGATGTTCAATGTAACTAATCATCACAGAAATACAAATTAAAACCACAATGAGATATCATCTCAGACCTTTCAGAATGGCTACCATTAATAAATCCATAAACAACGAGTGTTGGCAAAGATATGGAATAAAGAGAACCCTCTTGCACTGCTGGTTGCAATGCAGAGTGGTGCAGTCACTGTGGAAAGCAATATGGAGTTACCTTCAAAAAATTAAAAAATGGAACTGCCTTATGACCCAGCAATTTCTCTTCTGGGAATACCGTATTTTTTGCTCCATAAGACACACCTGTCCATAAGACACACCTAGGGTTTTAAGAAGGAATATAAAAAAATATTCTGAATTAAATGGTGTGTTCAAATACATATTTAATAAAATACTATATTTTTCGCTCCATAAGATGCACAGGCATTTCCCCCTCCACTTTTGGGGAAATAAGCGCATCTTATGGAGCAAAAATTATGGTATATCCCAAGGAACTCAAAATACTGATTTAAAGAATATTGGCACCTTTATGTTCATTTCAGTGTTATTTACAATAGCCAAGATTTGGGAAGCTGCCCAAGTATCCATCAGTAGATGAGTGGGGAAAAAAAGGTGCGGTATGCCTGGCCTGTGGTGGTGCAATGGATAAAGTGTCAACCTGGAATGCTGAGGGTGCTGGTTCAAAATTCCAGGCTTGCCTGGTCAAGGCATATATGGGAGTTCATGCTTTCTGCTCCTACCCCCCTTCTCTCTCTTTCTCTTTTTTTCTCTCTCTCCTCTCTAAAATGAACAAATAAAATATATATATTTTAAAAAGCTGCAGTATATTTGCACAGTGGAATACTACTCAGCTGTAAAAAAGAAATCTTACCTTTTGCAACTGCATAGATGGACCTGGAGATTATTATGCTAAGTGAAATAAGCAGTCAGAGAAAGACAAGTACTGTATGATTTTACTTATATGAGGGACCTAATGAACAAAATAAACACAAACAAAATGGAAACAGACTCATAGATAAAAAGAACAGACTGACAGGTGTCAAAGGAGGAGGTTGGGAGCTGGGTGGAAATGGTAAAGGTAAAAGTAAGCCACCATCTGCTTCTCCACCCTTTTCCCTCCTCTCTCTCTCTCTCTCTCTCTCTCTCTCTCTCTCTCTTTCTCTCTCTCTTTCTCTTTCCCTCCTGCAACCATGGCTCGATTGGTTTGAGTGCGTTGGCTCAGGGCACTGAGGATGGCTCTATGGAGCCTCCACCACAGGTGCTAAAAATAGCTTGGTTGTGAGCATGGCCCCAGATGGGCAGAACATCAGCCCCAGATCGGGGGTTGCCAGGTGGATACCAGTCGGAGTGCATGCGGGAGTCTGTCTCTCCATCTGCCCTCCTCTCACTTGGAAAAGAACGTGAAAAAAAGAAAAAAATTTTTGTTTAATTTTATTTTTTAATTTTAGATCACAGTCAATATTATTTTGTATTAGTTTCAGTTATACAGTATCGTGGAAACACTTTGCAAAGTGTTTCCCCCTTATATTTCCAGCACCCAGATACGTTTGTTATGGGAACTGAAAAGAGAGTGCATTAGATGAAGGAGTGGCAAAAGAGGAAACCAGAAAGGTAACCAGGTGCCAGATCATGCAGTACAGGGAACAATAAAGTCTTTGTGTTTCATTTGCTGTACACTGGGAAACTATTGAAGAGATTTAGTCAGGAGGCTGACATCATTTGTTTTCTAGGAAGTTAATAGTATGATGAAAGTGAAGATTTTAGTTGAATTTATAATGGGCTTTTAAAATTGAACTAAACTAGGGTAGAAATTTTCTTTAACCCTCATTCACTGCTGGTGGGAATGAAAATTAGTAGAATCATTATGGAAGAAATTATGGTGGTTCCTCAAAAAATTAAGAATAGAACTACCATATAACCCAGCAATTCCTCTACTGGGTATCTACCCATGGTGGGATTCAAATAACATTGGTTCTCTGTCCTAATGACCGTTTTAAGTATAAAAAAACAATATACCATAAGGTAGTTATTACATGCATTTAATACTTAAATAATAACAATAAAAGGGATATACAAAACTAGATTATGTTTTAAGAAAGAGTTTTAAAATGTTAATGAAAAAATATTAAATAGTGCCTGATGAAAAACAATAAAACTGTTATTTAAGATATTTCCATATTGCTTCTTGATTGGCATCCTCACTTGTAATTTTTTTTCACCTATGGATGAAATGAACATTACTGCGGGTGCTTAGAATATGCTGTTATGCAGATGGACATCAAAAAAGAGTAAGGAATGTAAATTCATGATTTCCACCCTGGGCAGCTGCCAAGGCACCCACCTTAGAGAGAACCCTATTTACAAATGCCATTTTAACAAACAGTTCACTGAACTCATCCAAAAATTAGGTAAAGGTTCTGCTGAACCAGTGTGAATTGGCTGAATCCCACCCCTGTTACCTACCCCCAAAACTTGAAAACATTGCTACATAAAGACACATGCAATCCCATGTTCATCGCAGCATTGTTCAGTGGCCAAGACATGGAAATAACCAAAGTGTCCTTTGGTAGAGGATTGAGTAAAGAACATGTGGTACATATATACTGTGGAATACTACTCAGTTATTGAGAATACTACTCAATAATGACATATTGTCACTTATGACAACATGGATGGACCTTGAGGACATTATACTGAGTGGAATATATAAATCAGAAAGAGCTAAGAATTATATGATTTTACACATAGGAGGGATATAAAACTGAGACTCTTGTACATAGATAAAAGTGAAGTGGTTACCAGGGGAAGGGAGATGTGGGAGAGGCGCTGGGTGGAAGGGAGTAAAGAGGGACAAATATTAGGTGATGGAAAATGATTTGACTTTGAATGATTGGTATACAACATAATCAACAGTTCAAATGCTATAGAAATGTTTACCTGAAACCTATGTACTCTTATTGATCAATGTCACCTTATTAAATTAAATTCTCTAAATAAAATTTAAAAAAATTCCAGTAAACATATAGCAAATATGCATACATATTAATATATTAATATATATTTATTCCATTTTATTTTTTTATTAGTTTATTAAATTTATTTAGTTAGTTACTTTTGGTTATTCTTCTAAGGCTAATGATATGTATTATTTTATCAAAGTCTATATAGAGTTAATATTGTATCATTACACTTTACATTTACTATGTCATACTTTCTGTTTCTCACGTCACACTTAACACTCAAAAATGTTGTGAATCTTATAATAGTACAGTTCTGTTTACCTGTTCTGTCCCTATCCTTTAAGCATTCTTGTTATTTATTTAATTTTTTTGTATATTATACACTCCATTTTACAATGTTAATTTTTAGCTTCCGTCAGTGGGCTTTTAAGAAAATTATAAATTAAAAAGTTTGAAAAATATATCAAATATATATATTTTTTCTCATTCTTTCCTGCAGGTCCAGGTTTATATCTGACTTGTCTTCATGTAGACCTGAGTTTCTATCAATCTGAAATCATCCTTTATTATTTCTTATTGTGAAAGACTGCATCTTCTTATACTAAATTCTTTTACCTTGTTTGTATGAAATCGTCTTTATTTCACTCTTATTTCTGAAGAATGTTTTCATTTTTTTGTTTTAACACGAATGAAATTATTCTATTGTCTTATCATCTTCATCATTTCTGATGGAAACTCAAACTGTTATTCCCCTGTATGCAGTAGTCTTTCTTCTCTGTGTGCTTTTAAAAAAAAATTATTTTTGTTTTTTAGCAATTTGACTATGATTTGTCTAGGTTGGATTATTTTTGCTTGAGTTTTATTGAGCTTGGAGCTGTAAATTATTGTTTTTCACTAAATTTAGAAAATTTTAGGTCTTATTTCTTCAAGTATTGTTTCTGCCACATTCTCATTCACTTTTCTTTCTGGCATTCCTATAACATGTCTGATATTTTACCATGGATCCCTGTAGCTGTGTTAATGTTTCCAACTTTATTGTTCTATGTTATTCAGATCAGACATTTCCTAATGATGTCTGTTTATTATGGTATTTTAATCTGTCCTTAAGCCCATTCAGTGAATTTTTATTTCCAATATTGTAAATTTTAATTCTGTAATTAACATTTTGTTCTTTTTTTGGATCCTAATTTCTGTATAAGATTTTCTATTTATTCTGAAGACCATATCTTTCTTTGATGTTTTGAAATACTTTCCTTTAGTTATTTGAATATATTTGTAATATAGTCTTTGTTTGCTAAAGCCCAATTCTGGGCCATCTTAGTGTCGGTCTCTGTTGCCTGCATTTTTTTTTACTTTTCATGTTTCTTTGTATAACTAGTAATATTTTATTATAAACTGGACATTATGAATGATATATTGTAGAAATTCTTGGTTTGATTTCATCATCCAAATTACAGAGATGGTTTTTGATCCAGTATCAGTTGAAATACTGGTTAAACGTTTTGAACTTATATGACTTAGTTGTATGCTCTGTGAGGGCAGATCAGTGGAAAGCCTAAGGTGTTTCCCAAGCCCTTCTATCTTGGCACTTGTGTAAGAAAGAGTTAACTCAGTACTCATGAGTTTCTTAAGCCTTCCATATTACCAAGAAGGACCTGATTTTGTGACTGACCCTTGGCTGGTTTTCAGAACGCTCTTGGATTATTCTGATAAAAAGGCTTTACATGTTTTGTACCAGTACAGAACACAGTACTAGCTAGTCAGGATAGTTTGCAGTGAAAATTGTCTTTCCTTCTGGGGGTCTGGAGCTTCAATGATTAACCACCCTGGGTTCACAAACTCTGGGTTCCTGGCTCAGGTGAGTTTCCCTAGTAGATAATACTTATTATTATTATTTTTAAATTTTATTTATTATTTTTATTTTTCTTAAGTGAGAAGTAGGGAGGCAGAGAGACAGACTCCTGCATGTACCCCAACTGGGATCCACCCAGCAAGCCCCCTACTCGGTGATGCTCTGCCCATCTGGGGCTATTGCTTCATTGCTTGGCAACTGAGCTATTTTAGTGACTGAGGCAAGGCCATGGAGCTATTCTCAGTGCCCTGGGCCAGCTTGTTCCAACTGAGCCATGGCTGCAGGAGGGGAAGAAAGAGAGAGAGAGCAAGAGAAAGAGAGATAGAGAGAGAGAGCAAGAGAGAGATAGAGAGAGAAAGAGAGAGGGAGAGAGAGAGGGAGAGGGAGGGAGAAGCGAGAGGGGGAGGGGTGGAGAAGCAGATAGTTGCTTCTTCTGTGTCCCCTGACTGGGAATCGAACCAGGACATCCACACATCAGGCTGACGCTCTACCCCTGAGCCAACTGGCCAGGGCTCAGTAAAACTTCTCATGTGTTGTCATAATTCATTGGTGAAGAATTAATTGCATACTTGGACATTATTGGGGGAGTATGTTGGAAGCTTATGCTTGGTTTTCTCAGGAATTCACCCCATGTGCTTTTTTTTCCCCTCTGCTAATTTTGCTTTGAGTCTTCTCTGTGCAATAAACTGTCACTGTAGGTTTAACTTATTCAGAGTCCTCTGAGTTCTTTTTAGCAAACTACCAAACCTAGGGGTGATCTTGAGAATCCTGCCAGAGGACTCAACCTTCAAATGCTGTCTTTCCTGAGGTTTTTGTTGGACTTGGTTTTAGTCTCTCTTAAGGTGAGTCTAGGTTAGATTAGATTATACTTTATGACATGATACTTATTCCTTTCTCTTTTCTTCACCTGGATTCCATGGATATCAATGAAGTGTTCAAAAGATTTTTGTACTCAGGCTGGGCAGTACTTCTTCTCCACTCTATTCCACTATTACAATGTTTTTAAGTAGAGAGTCAGTTAAATCTTGCATAGCACTGAAGAAACTGTAGAAACAAGTCGACCTTTGAGAAGAATTCAGTTGAAAGCATAAAGGAAGTGAAAATAATCTTATTGGAAACTGGAGGAAAGAAGGTTCTTTTGATGTAGTGATGGAACATTTAGCACAACTGTCATTGCAGTTATGTGAAAAGTAGAAAATACACTACATGAACTGAATGATGTAGCTAAGGAAATTTCTATGCAGAATGTTGAAGGTGCTGCCTGGTTACTTCTTGCTGCTTATAGTAAAATGTGAGGAGAGAGAGAAACTAAAGGAAGGACTGTTAGACATGAAGGAGCCAGGACCTGATGGTTCTAAATATTCTCACCCTTTCCAGGTGACAGATGATTCTAAAATTAATCTTTCCAGGTAAAGAGAAAATCCAGGGTATTCTCAGAAAATCCAGAGTATTCCTAAAATGAAACTGAGGATGTGACTAAAATCCTTTGTTAACACCTAAGAAATGTTAAAGATCAGACTACAAAATTAGACAAAAGGCCCTCTAAATATTTTCAGGGTGTCTATCCTGTCAATGAAAGAACAGAGCTTATAAGAAGGTCAAAGATATTATCAATGAGCAGAAACTCAAAGTAGAAAAGGGTTTATCTTAGAAACCCATAAAAGCTGTGAGATAACAATTTGTTTTAAGCTTCTAACTTTTGACATAATTTATTATGCAGCAATAGATAGCTAATATCTATATAATTCAGAGTAGGGCAAAAGCAGGTTTAGCTGTGAATACATGAAACAGAGATTATTCTTATATTATTATTTATTAATGTATTATATTCCAGATGAACAAATGTAAACCTACTTTTGCCCCACCCTGTATGAATTGAAAAAGGTTTGTGACACTTTATACATAGTTTGATCTCAAACATGTGTAAATATGAATAGTTAAAGAAAAAGATATGAAGAAAGTACCCCTGGATAGTAGCAAAGATTTTTCTCTGCATGGTAGATTTGGTAATTATTTATTTTATTTACTCATGTATTTATTTAAGAATATATGTTTTTTGAGAGAGAGAGACAAGAAGGGAGACAGGGGAGGAGATAGATGAGAAGTATAAACTTGTCACTGCTTCACTTTAGTTGTTTTTATTGACTGTTTCTCATACATGCCTTGACTGGGGGGCTCAAGCCAAGCCAGTGACATCTTGCTCACGCCAGGAACCTTGAGCTCAAGCCAGTGACCTCTGGGCTCAAGCCAGTGACTTTGGGATTATGTTGATAATCCCATGCTCAAGGCAATGACCCCATGCTCCAGCTGGTGACTTTGGAGTTTCCAAACAGTGCCCTCAGCATCTGGGGTCAATGCTCTATCCACTCTACCATGACTGGTCAGGCTAGTTTGTTAATTTATATGTTGTTATACTTGTAATCAAAAACATTTACTGTGTTTTCTGGAATAGTTTGGAAAAGCATCAATGTGATAAAGGTTTAGTAATTTTGCATTCACATTTGATCTTCTTGAGATTGACTAATGAGCTGTAATATGGAAGGATGGTCCTTCATTATTCCTGATACCTTTCCCATAACTTATGTGAGTATAGTCTGAAGAAATATGTTTTTTTCTGGCATTTTCCATGTACTCTGGAATTATGCTTGTTGATTTTTAGTAATTTTGAGAGGTACACTGTGGCAATACTCAATTTTGTGACATTTCTTTCTAACTTGTTATTTTGGAATTCTTCCTAATGAGAAGCTACAGAGGAGGCTGAATTTGTGAGCAGGTAGTATATGAGATTTAAAGTAAAAACACCAATTGCAAATAGTTTTCAAAAGTTGTCTGCTGAAGTTCAATCTAGGTTATAGAATTTGCAGTAGGATTGGAATTCCCATTGTACATAATCTCAGAGTACATTGGTATCATTTCCATCCTGAAACAAGATACAATATTGTAGCTAGGTAATTAGTACTTTCAGTAAAGTTCTGAATGTAACAACAATATTATCTGTGCTTTGATTTGTTGAATTTCTCCTATGCATAAGGAGTGGTGCTAAATGCTTTACATATATTCTTTCAAAACTTCTTACTTGGATGACATCAGAGTAATGGTGGTGTGAGAGATACTCTTGATCTCACACACCACCTTCAAGAAATTGAACAACTAGAGCACAGCATAGGAACCCCAACTGGGCTCACAGGTGCATTTGAAAGATTCACTCACTGAATAAACTAAAGATGGGATGGGGTGAAAAGGAGGGTGGAAGATAAAACACATTTGTGGTGGGCTTTGGAGAGAAGTGAGACAAACTCAGAGTAACTGGGTTTCTTTTTCTTTCTGCTGGACTATGGAAAGAAGAGAAACTCAGGGTCTCTGGATTTTGTCTAAGGGGTATGGAGAGGGAAACTCGAAGTGACTGGATCTCCTTCTGCTGAGAGGAACAGTGAGATACAGGGATAGAGGGGGAGATAAACCAAAGTGGCCAGAGCACAGAGTCATAGCCAGTGTTCCAGCAGTCTTCCTGCAGCCCGCACTCAGCAGAGACAGAGAAAGCTAAAGTGTGACACCTTGGCTCCCAGATTCTCCTCCCTCCCTTCATGGTACAGAGAGTGGCAGAGACAAACCCTACAGCTAGCTCTCCAGAGAACAGAGCCTTATAAAGCCATAAAATTGAAGCTGTAAAGCAGAAGCCATAAGGTCAAAGCCATAAAGCTCTCACAATATACCCCACCCACCAAAGTGACTGAGGCCCCACCTACATCATTGCGATAACAACATCTCAATGGAGGACCGCCCAGGAACATCACAGAGTTAAAAGTTGTAATAGTGACACCCACTGGCAGAAATCTCTCAAAACCAAAATTTACTTTTCCTTTTTCCCTCCTTTTTTTGTCTTTTTTTCCTTCTTATTCCTTTTTTCTCTTTTTTCCTTTTGAATTTTATTTTCTTTAATTTTTATGTTTTTAATTTTTATTTTTTTGTGGGTGTTTTGTTTTTGATTTTTTTTGTTTGTTTTCTATCTTTTTTTTCCTGTGGTTTTCCTTTTTTGTCATAATATTTAAAAATTTTATTTTCGTTTTTCAGTTGTTTTTTTGTTAGGATTCTTAAAATTACCACTCTCAAATGCCATCAAGGGAGAAGAAATCAAATACCAGGGCTACAAAGACAGAGATGTAGTTCAGAAAGAAAATGAAAAATCTCCAGGAAAAAAATCTCAATTTCATGAAAACGCTGGAGTTAAATGATAGAGAATTCAAAATTGAAGTTCTGAAAATACTCAACGAGATGTGAGAAGACATCAATACGCAACTTAATGAGCACAGAAAATAAATTAATGAACAAAACAAATACCTCACCAAGGAGATTGAAGCTTTAAAAACAGACATGAAGAGCTCGATACATGAATTGAAGGTGAGATAGCAAGTGTAGCTAATAGAACAAGCCAGATAGAGGAAAGATTTCAGTGATATTGAAGACAGGCAACTGGAGATGCTATAGAGAGAAGAGGAGAGAGACTCATAGATTAAAAAAACTGAGAGCTCTACAACAATTGTCTGACTCTAAAAAAAAAACCTAGTCAATATAAGAATAATGGTTATATCAGAAGAGGAAGAGAGGGAGAAGGGAATTGAGAGCCTATTCAAACAAATAATTGATGAGAATTTCTCAAGCCAATGGAAAGGGTTAGATCTTCAAATCCAAGAAGCAAACAATACGCTGAGTTACCTCAACACAAACAGACCTACTCCAAGGCACATCATAATATGATTGTCAAAAATCAATAATAAAGAAAGAATCCTCAAGGCAACTAGGGAAAATAAGGACATAACATATAAAGGAAAGACCATTAGGTTATCATCAGACTTCTCAGCAGAAACTCTACAAGCCAAAAGAGAGTGGATCCAAACATTCAAGTACTAAAAAAGAGGAATTACCAGCCAAGAATACAATATTGATCAAAGTTATTCTTCAAATATGAAGGAGGAATAAAAATTTTTACAGGCATACAATGGCTGAGGGAATTTATCACCAGAAAACTCCCACTGCAGGAAATACTCAACAGAGTTATTTGGCCAGACAGAAAGAACAAAACAAATCAAAACAACAAGTAAAATCTCCAACAAAGGTCACAATAAAAACAAGGATAATCTGTGACAACAATAACATAAAAAGGGAGAGGATAAAGATCTTCAGTAGCAATGGAGGTTGGAGCACTCATAAGACAAAGGACTCTGGTACATATGAACATTTTTCTCTTAATAACCTAATGGTAACCACCCACGAAAAAACCAGTACTGAAACACACAGCTTAGAAAATAAAGATACAGGGAAAGAAGTATGGAATATCACCAATCAAAAACAACTGACAGGAACAAAAAAGAGAAGAACCAAAGAAGACACAGGGCTACCAGAAAACAAAACATAAAATGGCTATAGGAAATCCTCAAGAGTCAATATTACCCTAAATGTAAATGGATTGAACTCACTAATAAAGAGACACAGAGAAGCAGAATTGAATCAAAAAGCAGAACACAACCATATGCTGCCTTCAAGAGACACATCTAAGCTGTAAGGACAAAAGTAGATTCAAAGTGAAAGGTTGGAAAACGATTCTCCAAGCAAATACAGTAATATCTAAAGAAAGGCAGGTGTAGCCATATCTGATAATGCTGACTTTAAGACAACAAAGTAACATTTTATACAAAATGGACATTTTATACAAAAATACAGTCATACTTGGAGATTTCAACACACCATTGTCTGCTTTAGATAGATCATCCAAACAAAATAAATAAATAAATATTGGCCTAGACCAAATAGACATTTCATCCCAAAATGTCAGATTATACATTCTTCTCCAGTGTACATGGAACATTCTTAAGGATAGACTAACCATATGTTGGGCCCCAAAACTAACATGAAAAAATTCAGGAAGATTGCAATTATACCAAGCATATTTTCTGCTTATAAGGCTTTGAAGTTAGATTCCAACTGTAAAATGGAAGTAAAGAAACTGACAAAAATGTGGAAATTAAACAGCATACTTCTAAAAAAAAAAAGACTGGGTCAAAAAAGAAATAAAAGCAGCGATCAAAAGATATATACAGACAAATGAAAATGACAACATGACATATCAAAATTTCTGGGATGAAGCAAAAGCAGCAATAAGAGGGAAGTCTATGTCATTACAGGATTATATCATGAAACAAGAGAGATACGAAGTAAAGAACCTAACATCACACCTTAAGGAACTATAAAAAGGACAAAGGCAACCCAAAGTCAGCAGAAGAACAGAAATAATAAAAATTAGAGCAGAACTAAATGAAATAGAGAACAAAAACTATAGAAGAATTTAATACAACAAAGGGCTGGTTCTTTGAAAAGATCAATAAAATCGACAACCCACTGGCTAGACTCACTCAGGAAAAAAGAGAAAGGACTCGTATAAACAAAAGCTGAAATGAAAGAACAGAAATTACCACAGACATTATAGTTATACAAAGGATCATAGTAGAATATAAGGAAAGATTATATGCCACCAAATTCAACATCCTAGAGGAAATGGATAAAAGACCTAAATATAAGATCTGAAACAATAAATTATATAGAAGAAAAAATAGATACTAAGCTCATGGACCTTGGCCATAAAGAACAATTTATGAATTTAACCCCAAAGGCAAAGGAAGTCAGGGCAAAAGTAAATGAATGGGAGTATATCAAACTAAAAATCTTCACAGCAAAATAAACTGACAACAAAGCAAATAGGCAGCCAACTAAATGGGAGATGATATTTGCAAACAACAGCTCTGATGAATAGTTAATATTCAAAATATATAGAGACCTCACAAAACTCAGCAACAAACAAGCAAACAATCCAATTATAAAATTGGAGAGGATCTGAACAGACACTTCTCCCAAGAGGTATACAAATGGCCAACATATATATGAAAAGATGCTCATCTTCACTATTTGAGAAATGCAAATCAAAACTATCATACAATGAGATAGCACCTCACACCTGTTAGATTGGCTATTATCAACAAGACAGGTAATAATAGTGTTGGAGGGGTTGTGGAGAAAAAGGAATCCTTATTCAGTGCTGGTAGGAACACAAATTAGTAATCCCTCTACTGGGTATCTACCCCCAGAACTCGAAAACATTGATACATAAAGATACATGCACCCCCATGTTTATCACAGCATTATACACAGTGACCAAGACATGGAAATAACTGAAGTGTCCCTCAATAGAGGATTGGATAAAGAAGATGTAGTACATATATACAATGGAATACTACTCAGTCATCAGAAATGATGACATAGTGACATTTATGACAACATAGATGGACCTTGAGGACATTATACTGAGTGGAATAAGTACATCAGAAAAGGCTAAAAATTGTGTGATTTCACACATGGGTGAAATATAAAACTGAGACTCATGGACGTAGATAAAAGTGAAGTGATTACCAAGGGGAAGAGAATATGGGGAAGGGGGAGGGTGTGGGGGGAAGGGTGTAAACAGGGAAAAATATAAGGTGACGGAAAATGATTTGACTTCGGGTGATTGATATACAAGATAATCAGCAGTTCAAATGCTATAGAAATGTTTGCTGGAAATCTATGTACTCTTAATGATCAACATCACAGTGGTTAAGTTTATTTTGTAAATAGAATTTAAAAATTAAAAAAAAGTAAATCAGACAAGAAATCTATGGGCAGTAAAAAAACAAAAAACAAAAATAAACTTCTTACTTACTGCAAATTGTTTGTTTTTATTTTATGGATGAATAAAATGAAGCCATAGTCATAAAGCAAGTACTTGGCAGAGTGGGCAATTAAACCTGCATCTAACTGTAAATCCATGGTACTTTAACATAATAAGGCTTCTCCACCCCCAGTCAGGGCCTAGAGTAGTTTAGCCCAATTCTGCAGAATAGGCCTGGATAAGAGAGGGCTTCTATCTTCTTAGCTCTGATATATGTGGTATACCATAAGATGTTTTTTCAGTTTTCTGTCTGAATTGTCATTTTCTTATAAAGGTTTCTTTTTTAAACAGGTTTATTGAGATTTAATTCACATCCTTGAAATTCACTCATTTAAATTGTACAGTTTAATGAATTTAGCATACTCATAGAGTTTGCAACCATCACCATAATGTGATTTAAAAACATTTATGTAATTCACTCGAAGAAACCCTATCCCAATTATCAGTCACTCTCCATTCTTCCCCACACGTCTGAGCCTTAGAAAATCACTGGTCTACTTTCTATATATGTGTATTTCTGTATTGTGGATATTTTCTCTAAATGGATTCATACTCTATGTGGTCTTTTGTGACTGAATTTTTTTACTTGGCATAATGTTTTCAAGCTTCATTTACTTTACAGCAGGTATTAGTACTTTATTCCCTTTTTCTCTAGCTATACTGTGGTGAGATTGATAAATAAAAAGTTTATAAATTTAAGCTGTGCATATGCATTGTGAAATGATTACCATAACTGGTGAGAACACTTGGGATCTACTTTCTTAGCAAATCTCAACTCTATAGCACATTATTATGAACTGTAGTCACCATGTTGTGTATTAGGTCTCCAGAAATTACCATACAACTGCATCATTTCTTTTATTAGCAAGTAGTATTCTATTGTTTTAATTATCAGTTCATCAGTTGATGAGCATTTAGGTTGTGTCTACCTTTGCTGTGGACTTCTGTGTGCAAGCTTTTGTTTGAACATTTTTTCATTTCTTTTGGATATATACCTGGAAGTGGAATTGCTGGGCACATGGTAACTGTAGATGTAACATTTTGAGGAACTACCAAATTGTTTTCCAAAGCAGCTGCACCATTCTTATTATTAAGGCTTCTTCATATTCTTCATAAAAGATACTGGTTTTTGGTTTTCTTTTCTTATGATGTCTTTGGTTTTGATGTCAGAGTGATTCTGGCCTAAAAGAATAAGTTGAGAATAGATTTATAAAGTATTGGTAGTTTTTTCTTCTTTATATGTTTTGTAGAATTCATCAATGAAATAATCTGGGCCTAGGTTTTTTTTGTGTGGATAGTTTTAAAAAGACAAATTCAATATATTTAACAGTATAGGCAGTGTCACATTTTTATTTATTGATTTTAAAGGGGCGGGGAGAGTGTGTGTGTGTGTGTGTGTGTGTGTGTGTGTGTGTGTGAGAAAGAGAGAGAGACAGAAAGAGAGAAAGAGAGAGGGAGAGAGAGAAATATCAATTTTGTTTTTACACTTATTTATGCATTCATTGGTTGATTCTTGTATATGCCCTGACCAGGGATTGAACCCACACCTTGGAGTATCAGATGATGCTCTGACCAATTGATCTACCTGGCCAGGCCTAGGTGTACTTATAGCTTATATTTATTTTTATGTCAGTTTTGACAGTTTATGTCTTTCTAGGAGTTTGTCCCTATTGTCCCAGTTATCTAGCTTTTTGGCATTTAGTCATTTATAGTATGCTTTTATAATCTTTTAAACTTGTATAATGTTATTAGTGAGAATTACCTCTTTTATTTCTGATTTTAGTCATTTGAGTCTTTTTTATTTTATTCTAGGTCAGTCTAGCTAAATATCTGTGTCTCTTTGATTGATTTTTTCAGTGAACCAGCTATTGATTTTTCTTTATTGTGATTCTTTTCTTTGTTTCATTCATTTGCACTCTAATCTTTATTATTTTCTTCCTTCCAC
Source organism: Saccopteryx leptura (assembly GCF_036850995.1). Lineage (NCBI taxonomy): Eukaryota > Metazoa > Chordata > Mammalia > Chiroptera > Emballonuridae > Saccopteryx > Saccopteryx leptura. The sequence continues at coordinate 123,977,790 of NC_089505.1, read as the reverse complement.
TTGCTTTGACTTAGCTTTCTCATATTTTTCTAGTTAAAGGTACAGATTAACTTACTGATTTGAGATAGTTCTCTTTTAATATAAAATAGGAATTATTTTTAGCTATAAACTTCCTCTAAGCACTGCTTTAGCTGCTTTTGATAATTTTTTTAAATTATTATTATTATTATTATTTTGTAAGAAAGAGAGAGGCAGACAGAAAGGAAGGGAGAGAGATGAGAAGCATCAACTCATAGTTGTGGCACCTTAGTTGTTCATTGATTGCTATCTCATATGTGCCTTGACCTGGAGCTCTAGTGGAGCCAGTAACCCCTTGCTCAAGCCAGCAACTTTAGGCTCAAGCCAGCAACCTTTGGGCTCCATCCAGTGACCATGGTGTCATGTCTATAATCCCACACTCAAGCCAGCAACAAGCTGGTGAGCCCGTGCTTAAGCTAGATGAACCTGCGCTCAAGTCAGTGACCTCAGTGTTTTGAACCTGGGTCCTCAGTGTCCCAGGCCATGCTCTATCCACTGCTCCACTGCCTGGTCAGGCTCAAATTATTATATTTACTAATTTCCCTTGTGATCGGCTCTTTGATTTTTTGGTTGTTGATTTCCAAACTATCCTCTGTATTAATTGTTAATTATTTTATGCCCAGAGAGTATATTTTGTAATATCAAACTTTAAAAATTTATTGAGGCTTTTCTATTATTGCCTGACATATGGTCAATCCTTAAAAATGTTTAATGTACACTTCAACTTTCTTCAACTTCATCGATTCTTTTTTTTTTTTTTTACCAGTTCAGATATCCTGTTGACCTAATGATTTTTATTATAAGGTTATAGATCTTTCCAATTCCAGAATTTCCATTTTTTAAAAAATAATTTCCATCTCTTTATTGATACTCTCTATTTGATGAGATATTGCCAAAATGCCTTCCTTTAATATAATATTCTTTATTCTTTTAACAAATTTGTAACATGTTCCAATATTTCTCAGATGCTTTAACATCTATGTCTAAGAAATTCAGCCTCTGGGGCATCTAAAGACAGATTCTGTTGCCTTTCCACCCTGTGTACAGGTTACACTCTTCTTTTTCTTTGCATATCTTATAAACTTTGTTGAAAATTTGACGTTTTAAATTATATGTTGTAGCAGTTCTGAGTACCATTTCCCCCTTCCATTGGGGTTTATTGTTTGCATTTTTTACTTATTTGCTTAGTGACTAGGATGAACTAGGTCAGTGAACTTATTTCTCTACAATGTGCAAACTCTCGGATGCCACTCTTCCTAGAGTGCGGCCTTCACAGGGTGCAGCCCTGGTCATGTACACAATCTTTTTGACCAGCAGGGATAAAACATCTCTGTGACCTTCACCAAACTCTTTTTGACTACCCCTTTTTCTCATCTTCCACTGAGTTTTTGTTTGATATGCTTCTATTGGTACAACATTTAGTTCCTAGTCACCATTAATTGCTACCTGATTGCTGTATTTTTTTGCCCATGCCCTGGGATATGAGTTGTCTGTTCCAATTAAAATACAACCTCTTTTCAGGGGCATGGTGTTGCCAGTCCTTGAGGTCTTCTCTTCCATCTCTCTCTTTTCTAGATTCTCTCTGTTAGGCTACTAATTGGTATACCATTTTGCTTGTTTCTTCAGATGTATGAGAGCTTTCAACCCCCCTTTAATTGCTTATCATCAAGGTTGCTATTGTTTTTGACAATACTGTTAAGTACAAGCTTTTCCTTGCTTTGTTCCAAATAAATTTAGTCTATTTGGGGAGAGTTTCAGAGCTTTTCTCCTTATGATCTGCCTTTCTCACTGTGTAGAGTTTCTATGTTGTAGTACCAATGATGTGGACAAGGAGAGTGACCTGCTTCTCCTAGGGTGACACCCCTGTTCTATGAGTAAGGTAGTGAGAGGGAATGGTAGCACCTGGTCTTCTTGTATTGTCTCTCCGGACATAGAATCTCAACCTCATGTAGTAGATGGAAAAGGAGCAATTCAAGCCTACCTAGTATTCTCCATCTTTAATAGAACTTCTTTCCTACAATTGGAAGCTGTGTAGAGGAATAGAACCAAATCCTCTAAGATGTATCTGCCTGGAATAGAGCTCCTGCAGCATAAAGCTTTGGGAGAAATGAGAGATGTCAGTGATCTGCTACTCTAAGTGTGAAAAGTGGACAGAGGGAAAGGGGATGAGAGGATGAGATCAGAGAAGGGAAAGAGATTGGTGAAATTATATATACATAACAGCGTTATAGAGAGCAGAAAAGCAAATTCTGGAGGGAAGGGGGGAGGGTGTTGGAGGAGAGGGAGGGAAGGGGGATGTTGAGGGAAACACAGGGGGAGGGTGTTGGAGGAGAGGGAGGGAAGGGGGATGTTGAGGGAAATACGGGGATCAGGGGGATGTATTTGGTGGGACACTAGAATCTATGTAAACACAATAAATTAGAATTTATATTCAAAAAAAAAAAAGGAAAATGTCATCCTAGATGAGAGTTGATAGTGATGAGTGCTTATGGGAACAGGTCGTGTATCAAATGCTACAGACCTTAGCTGTTTTTGCCAAGATTTAGTAGATTTTTTTGGCTGAATATTTCTCCATCTGCTGTATGCCTTAGGACAAATTCCATAGACTTTAATGGGTTGCTTTTTTTCAATTTTCACCTGTTACATTACTTTCATAGGAAGAGCATCTACAAATACCTTTCTATTACTATTCCAGACGTCTCACTCTTACTTTTGTAGGAGTTTATCAGAGCTTGACAGGGTAAAACTATAAATGACCCAAGAGAACAGTTCAAAGCCATTTCCTGTTATTTTGTTTTATTTTTGCCTAGGTACAGAGAACTTCAAGGTGGTGAGCATAAACTTTGGATCCTGGGCTTTACAGTTGTATCTACTGTAATTAAAAAGTATCCGTCTCATTCAATTCTTATATTTTAGTCTTGTGCCATTTGATATGATTTCTAGCCTTGACATGTATCACACAAAGTAGTTTCACTGCTCTAAAAATCCTCTGTGCTTTGCCTATTCATCCCTCCCTCTCCCTAACACCTGACAACCACTGATCTTTTTACTGTCTTCATAGTTTTGCCTTTCCAGAATGTCATATTGTTGGAACTATATGGAATGTAGACTTTTCAGATTGACTTCTTTCATTTAGTAAAATGTAATTAAGGTTTCTCTCTGTCTTTTTAATGGTTTGAGAGCTATTTTCATTTTGGTATCTGGATGTCCTATAGTTCATTCACTTACTGTAGCGCATCTTGGTTGCTTCCAAAAATGGCAAATATGAACAGAACACTATAAATACTTACGTATAGATTTTTGTTTGGACATCATTTTTCAACTCCTTTGGGTAATTGCTGAATTAGTGAAATTTCTGAATCATATGATAAGAATGTGTCTAGTTTTATAAGAAACTGCTAAACTGTCTTTCAAAGTGGCTGTACCATTTTGCATTCCTACCAGCAATGAGTGAGTGTTTCTGTTGCTCTTCATCCTCATCAGCATTTGGTGATATTAGTGGTTTTCATTTTTTAGTATCTTTTTATATGTTTTTATATGTCACCTGTGTATATTCTTTGTTGAGATGTTTGTTCAGGTCTTTGATGACCTCTTTTTTTTTTTTTTTTTGTATCTTTCTGAAGCTAGAAACGGGGAGAGACAGTCAGATAGACTCCCGCATGCGCCCGTCCGGGTTCCACCCAGCACGCCCACCAGGGGGCGATGCTCTGCCCCTCCGGGGCCTCGCTCTGTTGCGACCAGAGCCACTCTAGCGCCTGGGGCAGAGGCCAAGGAGCCATCCCCAGCGCCCGGGCCATCTTTCCTCCAATGGAGCCTCGCTGTGGGAGGGGAAGAGAGAGACAGAGAGGAAGGAGAGGGGGAGGGGTGGAGAAGCAGATGGGCACGTCTCCTGTGTACCCTGGCCAGGAATCGAACCCAGGACTTCTGCACGCCAGGTCGATGCTCTACCACTGAGCAAACCGGCCAGGGCCCCATTTTTGAATCAGGTTGTTGATTTTGTTGTTGAGTTTCTTTGTATATATATTTAATTCTTTGTGTATTTTGAATATCAGTCCTTTATCAGAGTTGTCTTTGGCAAATATTTTTCCTAGTCTTTTTTTTTATTCTTTTCATGTCTTTCAAAGAACAAGAGTTTTTAATTTTATTGAGTTCCAGCTAATCAATTTTTTCTTTCATTGGTTGTTCTTTGGTGTTGTATTATGAGAGGTAATCACCATACCCAATGTCACCTAAATTCTGGAAGTGAGCAAAAGTTAAGTGTAAATAAAATAGGACTTGAAGGCTAATGGGCAGGATTTAATTTTAGCATTTTCCATCACTTAACACTGAACAATACGATTGGATTAGAAACCCATTCATGGAAGCTTCAAGTGATTTTGGTTTAACATGAACAGAAGAAGAAGAACTGGCAGCTATATCCACTGATTGTGGATTGATGATTAAACATAAGGAATTGTCTCTTGAAACCTTTTGGATTTCTATAAAAGAAGAATATGTGGCAATATCTAAAAAAGCTTTGAACATTTTACTACCGTTTTCAACATCCTATTTATGTGAATTAGGATTTTCTACCCTCAACACAATTAAGAGTAAAACGAGAGGAATTTTTTTAATGAATTGATGAGGAAATGAGAGTTTGCCTTTCAAATATATGCCCAAACATTGAAGAAATCACTAGGACACATCAGGCTCATGTTTCTTATAAACACAAGAACGAACAAACTTAACACATTTGTGCTGGGACCTGCCTAATTTACTAAATCTTACTAAGAATGTATCTATATATATAAAAAGAACTTTTTTGTCATTTTTTAACCCCTCTTTTTTATAAATTCTAAAAAGCATAACAAAAAATGTAACATAAAAATGTTTTTTAATGTCAGATTAATTTAATTTTGTCATATTTATTTTGTTTAACTACCATAAAAGCATGCTTGGACTTTATATTTTTTTCTTTAATATTTGACTTTATTATAACATATTTCTCAGAAATTTGTATACTGTGCCTACAATTATCTGAAGGATTTTAAATGTGCCCCTACTTCAAAAAGTTTGAGAACCACTGATTTAGTTCTTTGATTTCTTTTATTTAAAAAATGCATACATTAAGGTTCACTTTTTTTTTTTACAGAGACAGAGAGAGGGTCAGAGAGAGGGATAGATAGGGACAGACAGACAGGAACAGAGAGAGATGAGAAGCATCATTCATCAGTTTTTCATTTTGACACCTTAGTTGTTCGTATATTGCTTTCTCATATGTTCCTTGACCAGGGGGACCACAGCAGACTGAGTAACCCCTTGCTCGAGCCAGCCACCTTGGGTTCAAGCTGGTGAGCCTTGCTCAAACCAGATGAGTCCGTGCCCAAGCTGGCAACCTCAGGATCTTGAACCTGGGTCCTCCGTATTCCAGTCCGATGCTCTATCTGCTGCGCCACTGCCTGGTCAGGCAAGGTTTACTTTTTGAGCTGTAATATCCCATGAAGTTTAATATTCTTTTACTTTTAAAATTGACTTTTTTCTATAGAACATTTTGATACTGAGGTAAGTTTCTGGAGTGACTGCTTTCAGCTTGTCAACCCTAGTAGTACTAGTACCACATACGAAGCATTTTTTTTTGCCATTTTTATAAAGAAGACAGCTTAACGAAGTGACTATGACCCATAGCCCCAAGTAGAAATACTGAAACAAAAAGATTTCCATTAAAAGAGACAGCTTGTCTAGAAGTAAATATTTCTGAAACCAGGAAGGACTCTAAGGCAGGAATCTTAGATTGCTGTCTACTGAAAGTTGTAGAGAGAGCTCCAGACGAGGGTACTGAAGGACATTCCACAGACCTGATGACGCATGGTTTCCCGCCATGACGTGACTTTGGTTTCCCCTTCAGGATTTAGTTCATCTGTGAAAAGTGTGTATAACATTTTTATTGTAGTTCTGATGTATTATGATCCTGTTTTGTAGACCGTTTTTAAAATTTTTTTTCTTTTTTTTTTCTATAAGATGAGAAATGACAACTTAGGTAAGTGCACAACAGTTGAAAGCAATGGCTGTTGTTTTAACTTTATATATAACATTTTTGGTGAAGAATATGATAGCCATACTTCTTAATTCCAAGCTATATGACTTGGTAAATTTAAAAAAAATATTCTCTTTCATTTTCTTCATTAGTAAAAGGTGGGCAGTAATATAAGCAACATCTTTTGGTCTGTTATAAAGATTGAATGAGCACATGTAATATGTAGTAAGATATATATATATATATATATATATATATATACACACACACACACACACACACATATACACACATCACATAGGAAGTACTACAGAATAGTGAACTATTATTATTATTATTATTATTATTATTATGTGAAGTATATTGAACCAAATGATGAGTGAGACAAAGAACAGAACTATAAACAGTACCAGGTCCTCCAAGATGAGGCTTTAGTGGCAACCTGTCAGCCTCCATGGGCTTTTAGTGGAGCACAAAAATTGATCTCTTCCACTCATGGAAAATCATAGCCATGTTGGCTGTGAAGTCTTTGAAGCCAGAAGTGCCACCTAAACCAAATGATCTGTGACAGTTAACGAAAATGTGAGTAGATCATCAGGCTCAAATTTCAGATTGTAAGGTTATGCTACCTTCAGGGTAAAGGCTGACCTGGGAGAAATGATTGGATTGCTATGAGAAGATTTTTGGTACATTTCTGTGGCCTTGGAAACTTTGGTTTAGAAGTATTTAGAAGAGTGGGAGGCAGGAGAGATGATCGGATAGGCCTGGGGCAACAACGAAATGAGGCAAGAGGTGAGGAAAGGATAAATGGATTTCTCTTGTGCATGTCCTTGTAATGACAATTTGTGATGACCTGATTCTAGGCACCTGGATTCCTAAAGGCTATGACTTATTGACAGGGATAGTAATCTGTGTTTCACCAGCAGTTCTAGTTCATTCATCATGTGTCAAGTATTGGCTGAGTGTCTGTTATGTACCAGGCATGTTTTAGATCCTGATATTATGGAGAAGAATAAGACATGATTTGTTTGAGAACTTACGGATATGCAAATGGATGATTAAAATTCATGATAGGCACAGAGTTCTAAGAGCTATAGCTCAAAACTAATTGGCCTGGAGGTGGGTTGTTAATATTAAAAAGGCTACCTAAAAGAGCTCACATTTTAGCTCTGAATATTTATGGAAAAGTATAACATTTTCAACTTGAAAACAATACGGAAAGAATTCTAAGTCACTGAAAATTATGGAACCTGGAGAAATTCTTTACATCTAGAAGCAAGATGGAGGAGTGGGGTGGAGGATTTATTTCAAAATATCACATTTAAAAATTAACCTTACTTTGATTTTTTTTTCTTCTCAAGAATTTAAAAAGTACACATAATGTGTTTTATAATAATATATTGTGGTTATCTTTTTATAGTAATGTTTATAAATCTCTTATTTTTAATCATGTAATGTCTTATTGGACCTTAGAATTTTACTTCAGATTAATTTTTACTATTACTATTACTATTCAGGTTATTATTTACTATTACTAATCTACATTTTTCCCTCCTTTCCTCAAGGAAATAAATATCTTGAATTTTATCTTTAATATATTCATTTTAAAATTATTCTAACACAGTTGTAGTTATGAACACTTTGTAACATTTTGTATATATCATTCACCAGTTTGCATTTATTTTAAAAATTAAGTATGTAAGTTTTGTCAAAGTTAAAACATATAACTTTAGTTCATTTAGTACTTTAAATACTATATACTGTAATATTTAATTATATGACTACTCCCTAATTCCCATCAATGGATAATTTTTTATTCTTATAAACAATGCCACAATGAATAGTGAACATTCCTTTTTGTATTGCGTACGTGTGCCAAAGTTTCACATGATATATATCTAGAAATGCAATTGCTGATTCAAAGAATAGTAACATCTTTTGTTCTCTGTTAAATTATTTACTCACTTATGTCTTTGTAAATTATTCCTTATCAGTTGTTTATAAGTGTTTCCATTTCCCAGCACTTTTGTATTTAGTGTTGGCATATTTTTACATTTTTGCCAATCTGATGGATATTAAATAATACATCATTGTGATTTTCATTTGTATTATCTTGCTTTTTATGAATTTGCATATATTCATTGGTATTCCAAGTTTCTTCTTACGTGAATTTCCTTCTCATTTGAACTTCTCATTTTAAAAATTGAATTGTGAGACTTATTTTACTGTTTCAAGAAATATTTTAGGTAGTCTGGGTATTAATTCTTGCATACTATGACATATGTTTGTTTATGGCTAATATCTTTGTTTATGTTAACCTTTATTATTCAGAAATTCAAAATATTAAAATAACATGATTTATCAAGCTTCTTTTATGGTTTATGTTTTCCATGTCTTGTTAATTCCTTTTCTGTTCCAAGATAAGATATACTCATATTTATTTCCAGAATATTTAAAGTTTTCTTTTTATAAGTTGTGCTTTAATTCATATGAAATTGATTTTTACATGTAGTGTGATGTATGGATCTGGTTTTCCCCAATATGAGTAATAAATTTTGTTAGAACCATTCACTGAGTAGTTCATCATTTCCCCCATGCTTTTCAATGACACCTCTATTACACATCAAGTTTTCCTAAGTCTGTCTATTTTTTGCTGTTTTATTTCATTAGTTTATTTGGCTCTTTCTGTGCCCTAGTATATATTTTTAGAGCAATTATATATATATATATATATATATATATATATATATATATATATATATATATATATATAATTATTTTTATTTTTCCAAAATTAGAAGTGGGGAGGCAGTCAGACAGACTCCTGCATGTGCCCAACAGGGATCCACCCAGCATGCCCACGAGAGGGCAATGCTCTACCCATCTGGGGCATTGCTCTGTTGCTGCCGGAGCCATTTTAGCACCTGAAGTGTAGGCCATGAAGCTATCCTCAGCACCCAGACCAACTTTGTTCCAATGGAGCCTTGGCTGCAGGAGGGGAAGAGAGAGATAGAGAGGAAGGAGAGGGAGAAGGGTGGAGAAACAGATTGGCGCTTCTCTTGTGTGCCCTGACCAGGAATCAAACCTGGGACTTCCACACGCCGGGCCAACACTCCATTGTTGAGCCAACTGGCCAGGGCCTAGAGCAATATTCTATTTTTAATTCATAATAGCTATTATTTTGAGCCCTCTCAAGTTATTCTTTAAAAATTATTTTGGCTAATGTTATCCTATTGCTCTTCTCCATAAATATCATTATTTAAAATTTTAAGTATAGTTGCCATAAATTGCTCTTCTATATTTTAATATTAATTTTAGGGTAAATGTTTATAAAATTTATTTTTATTTATTTTTATTTTTCTGAAGTGAGAATTGGGAAGGCAGAGAGACAGACTCCTATATATGCCCGACTGGTATCCACCCAGCATGCCCACCAGGGGACGATGCTCTGCCCATCTGGGGCGTTGCTCCATTGCTGTCAGAGCCATTCTAGCACCTGAGGCGGAGGTCATGGAGCCATCCTCAGCACCTGGGCCAACTTTGCTCCAATGGGGCTTTGGCTGCAGGAGGGGAAGAGAAAGATAGAGAGAAAGTAGAGGGGGAACGATGGAGAAGCAGATGGGTGCTCCTCTTATGTGCCCTGGCTGGGAAACGTACCTGGAACTTCAAAATGCTGGGCCAATGCTCTACCACTGAGCCAATAGGCAAGGGCCAATTTTAGGGTAAACTTTTCAAATTCTGAGGACAAATATTTGCTCTAATTCTGATTGTATTATCACCAAAATTAGATTTTTTTGTTATAAATTATTTTTGATATTTAATTTTTTCATCCATGAATATCTTGTATAGGTCTCCATTTTTTCAGGTTTTATTAAAGAAGTGCTCTCTTTATAATTTTATCCTAGAGATTTGTGAATCTTTTGTTATATTTTTAGATAATTTATGGTTTTAACTGTTATTCTGGATGCATACTTTTTTGTTATATTTTTTAATAGATATTACTAATATATAAAAATGTTAATGAACTTTTTATGTTGATATTTTTATCTGGTAAACTTGCTCAATGGCCTTACTAGTTCTAACAATTATAGATCCTTATGGATTTTCTATGTAAAAATATTATATATTCATGAAAAAAAGCTTTGCCTCTTCTAAGTCTTATGTTTTCTTTTTCTTATTTTATTGCATTGGATGGAATCTCAATAATAATGGCCAATAGAACTGGTAGTAAAACTAATTTTTCTTATCTTCATTTTTATGGAAGTATTCCACATTATAAACATTTAATTTGAAGTCTTATTATACTATTGTATAACTGAGTGGGGTAAAATTGATGTTCTATTTATTCTGCCTTTCTCTGTTAATATTTTAACAATATTGATTTATAGGCTAATCTTTAGTGAGAAATAATTTATTTACTTTAGAGAGAGAGGTTGGGATAGAGAGAGAAAAAGGTTAGGTGAGAGAGAAACATTGATTTGTTGTCCTATTTATTTATGTATTCATTGGTTGATTCTTATGTGTGTCCTGACCAGGGATTGAATCCTCAACCTTCAAGCATTGGGATGATTCTCTAATCAATTGAGCTATCCCATCAGGGCTGAAAATAGTTTCAATTATTTCTCCTGCTGTGTCACACCTCCCTATATTTCATAAGTTTTTGATAGCCTCTACCTGGTTTCTCAGGCTTTCCAGTATAAACCAAACTTAAAATGGCATTTGGAAGCTTCTACTGGCATTGGTATTGGAGTACTTAAGATTTCATTATGAAGGTAAAAAATAAGTTTTTATTAATTACTGTTCAGGAGGCTGTTTTTGTCTTCTACTGTGACCCCCCAGCAGTAAATAGCAGGTTTTTTTTTCATTTTGTTTGATACATAACTGAGCTCCATGCTATAGCCTGACTTCAAACAGCAAGATTAACATAAGTCCCTAGTAATATTAGTGCCTTTTACCATGTAAGAACTGTCAAAAGATAAACTGAGGTACATTGAAAAATTAAGGGTTTGTTTGAGCAAAAATTGATTTGAATTGGGCAGTGCCAAACTAGAAGTGGTTAGAAGCACTCCCCAGACAGGAGCTAGTTGTAAGATTTTTACAGAGAAGATGTGGAAGCAAAACAAGGAAATGATGTGATTTACTACAGCTTAAGTGCCTGCCTTTACTTGGGAAAGCCTAGTTAGCTATTCATGTTTGGTTGTCCTTCAGTTTTGATTTCTTAACTTTGAGGCTTAGGTTTTGGTTTGCTTGCATAGAGTACTAAGGCATTAGAGCCCTCTCAGTGTAATGGACTCCTTGTTTAATTAATTTAATAGAACAAAACTCCTGGTCTCCTTGCCCTATTTCTTAATGTGAGGCTCAATAGGTTCACGGCTTCTATCTCCACTCATTCTTGACTTTGTTTCTGGTCCACAGATGCATTCATATATTTTTAAACCCAGATACATCTGTGTGATTTTTATCTGTAATTCTTGAATATTTGGAACAAAGAAGGTGTATACAAATGAAGATACTCAGCTATCTTGACCAGAAGTGAAAAAATCATATTTTAAAGCTGTGTAATATCCAATTATATTATTCTAAAGATACTTAATGTATTTGAAATTTTAAATAACTTTAAAGAAGGGGAACAAGTGAAAAAGATTGAGAAACACTAGTATCAAATATTTGGAATAAAGTTAACTTTTTGATGGAGCATAAGGAGATATATGTGCATTTCAGGAGATGAAGCTAGAAATGAAGATAATGACAGCTTAGAGTACTGTGCTCACTGAGCCACTGAACACATATTTAAAGAGGAGAGTGATATAGTTAAATTTGCATTTAAAAAGAGCACTCTGGCATCAATATGAAAGATGGGTTAGTAGTATAAAGACCAAATAGCTCAGCTCTAACAAGCTGAGCTACTCTACCTGGGGAAATAACAGGGGAAATGATTAGGTGAAAAATGATGAAGTTTTGGCTTGAAGGAGTGCATTGCATATGGAGAGTGATGTGGCTTTTCTTTTGACCAATTGGATAAAATTATCATTGGGTAGAATTAAGCTGCATTCTGAGATTTCTTGTTAAATTTCACAGTATGATGGATTCCAGGAAGATTTTTCTACATTGAGAGATGGAGCTAACTCTACAACAATGCTGGAAAAATAAACATTATTTAAGAAAAAGTGAACTGGAAATTAGAATTAAAAAAAAATTAATTTATATTACTTTGCTATTTTTTGTTTTTGATTAATAGCAATATTAAAAAAAAGTCAGGGCATAAACAGAAGCCCAGGCCTGTGTGATTGACAGCCAAAGAAAGGCTGGATTAGAAATTAAAGGAACAGAAATGACTCCAACTCTGGCTTAACACAGTGTAGCTTGGGGTAAGCCACTTTCAATTTTGGCATCACTCAATTTCCTTTTATGTAGAATGAACTCTAAGGTTTCTTCTAATACCAGATTATAAATCTCAGTCAAGGGTGTGGCAGAGGGGAAATAATTTCCAAAGGAAAACTTTGGCTTGTTCTTGTGTGATCTTGGCCTATTGAAAGAGATGATACCCTCTAACAAGCTGAGCTACTCTACCTGGTGAGGGCCTTCTTCTTCTAATTTCTTTCTTTCTTTTTAATTTTGTATTTTTCCAAAGTTAGAAGTGGGGAGGCAGTCAGATAGACTCCTGCATGTGCCCGACCGGGATCCACCTAGCATGCCTACCAGGGGGTGTTGCTCTGCCCATCTGGGGCATTTCTTCATTGTGGCAGGAGCCATTCTAGTGCCTGAGGCGGAGGCCATGGAGCCATCCTCAGTGCCCGGGCCAACTTTACTCCAATGGAGCCTTGGCTGTGGGAGAGGAAGAGAGAGATAGAGAGGAAGGAGACGGGGAAGGATGGAGAAGCAGATGGGAGCTTCTCCTGTGTGCCCTGACTGGGAATCAAACCTAGGACTTTCACATGCTGGGCTGATGCTCTACCGCCGAGCCAACCGGCCAGTCCCTTCTAATTTCTTAAAGTAGAATCTTAGATTATTGATTTGAAAGCTTCATTCTTGTTTGATGCTGGAATTTATAACGAGCTTCATAAATTTTTATATTTTCTCCCCAATTTTATTAAGTTCAAATATTTTTTACTTTCTATTTTGATTTCTTCTTTGCTTATTCAGTTATTTAAAAATATATTTAATTTATAGCTGTTGGGGTATTTCTCAGATTCATTCTTTTTTTTGTGACAGAGACAGAGAGACAGAGAGAGGGACAGATCGGGACAGACGGGAAGGGAGAGAGATGAGAAGCATCAATTCTTTGTTGCGGCACCTTAGTTCATTGAGTGCTTTCCCATAGATTCATCCTGTTTTTATCAGAGAAGTTTCTTTTTATGATTTTAGGCCTCTCAAATTTGTTTTAATTTTTTATGATCTATAGTAGGATTTACCTTGGAAAATGTGCCATGTGTTCTTGAAAACAATGTGTACCTATGTGCAGATATTAGTTGAAGTATTCCATGTATGTAAGTTAGGTCAAGTCAGTTTATATTGTTGTCCAAATATTTTATATCCTTGCCAATTTTATATGTTATATTTTTTATCAGTTATTGAGGGTTAGAGATGCAAATCATATGCTATAATTTTTGAAATGTTTATTTTCTGTAAAATCATCAGTTTAGCTTAGTTTATGCATTTTGAGGTAAGATGCATAAACATCTCTAATCCATACATATGACTGATGTATTTATCCTTTTATCACTTAGGACTGTCCCTCTTTGATTTGATATTCCTTTTATTAAAGTCTATTTGTCTTATATTAACATACACTTTTTCTGTCCATGTTTATGATTTGCCTGTTATACTTTTTTCCCACCTTTTTACTTTCAACCTATTTGTGTCTTAGAATCTAATGCATGCTTCTTGTAGAAAATATACAGTATGTTCTTAAAGTCATGGTGCACTTTTGACCAGTCACAAGAAAACAACAAAAGACGATAGAAATGTGAAATCTGCATCAAATGTAAGGAAAACTCTCCCAATTTCATACCTATTCAGTGCAGTTCGATGTGGGCTCCATTTGTTGCCCTACACACATCCAAACGATAGTGAAGTTCGTGCCACACACGGGTAAGGACGTCTGGTGTAACAGAGTAAATAATGTTGTGATTCTCTGTTTTAAGTGATTAATGTCATTGATACATTCAATGTACACATGTTGCTTCACATAACCCCAAAAGTAAAAGTCTAAGGGCATCAGATCCAGGGATCGTGGTGGCCATGGCTTGACAGAACCCCTGCCTATCCACCGCCGGGGGAATGTTCTATCCAGAAACTCACAAACAATGGTGGCGTAGTATGGAGGAGCGTCGTCCTGTTGAAAGATGACACCTTCTGGAAATTGTGGCACTGCATACAATTCCAACATGTCAAGATAGGACTTTGCCGTCACAGACTGCTCCGCGGAAAAAAAATGGGCCTATCACCTTATCATGCATCAGGCCACACCACATGTTCACTTTAGGAGTGTTACGTTTGTACTCAACGTAGGCATAAGGATGTGCAGCCGCTCATATTCGGACGTTATGGCGATGAACATGTCCACAGATATGGAAGGTTGCCTCATCACTAAACACAATCTTCTGCGAAAATCTTGCATCATTGTCAATCTCATGAAGCATATCTGTAGCAAACACGCATTGTGTGGGTCTATCCGCCGGTTTGATAGCGTGCAACAGCCGCAATTTGTACCCCGTAAAACAGAGATGTTTCTTTAACACCTTATGAACTGTAGTCTTGCTTAGGTGTAATTGTCGAGCACATGCATGCACAGATTTTTTAGGGCTCCTTAGGTAGCTATCCCGTATAGACTCGAACTTTCCTCTGTACCATCCACATCTCGACTGGCATGGCCATGGGCTGCTCTGCTGTATACATGGTGTTATGTCATCATCTGCGCATGCGCACATGCTGCCACATCATCCTACAGAAACTGGAAGCGTTTTCCTTTTATTTGGTGCAGATTTCACATTTCTATTGTCTTTTGTTGCTTTCCTGTGACCGGTCAAAAGTGCACCATGACTTGACAGACACACTGTAGAGTTGGATTTTGCTTTTTCTATTTAGTCTAAGAGACTGGAGTGTTACAACTATCCATGTTTAATACAATTATTTTTATACTTGATTTATATTTGTCATACTTATGTGTGTTTTCTATATGTCTTCTGTCATTTTTGGGCTCCTCTCTCTCCTTCACTGTTTTATTTTGTTTAAGTGTAAATTTTGTGCTATTTAAATATCATGGGTACTGGTTTTTACTGTACTTTTTGAGTTAATTTTCTTAGTGATTTCTCTGGGGATTACAATATGTATTTTAAATTATCACAGTCTAGCTAAAAAAACCCTAAAAATTTATTTAAAGTATAATAGAAGCTTTAATATAGCTTATTCTCTTGCTCCTCTTTTGTGCTATTATTGTTACATATATATTATATCTACATATGTTAAAAATCCAAAACTATAGTGTTATAATTATTTATAAAATGTTATGTCTTTTAGAGAAGAAATGAGAAAAAATTAGTCTCTGCCCAGATGCTTATCATTTCTGGTGTTCTTAATTTTATAATGTGTTATTGGATTTACTATCAGGTATCATGTTCTTTCAGCTTGAAGGACTTCCTTTAATATTTCTTGCAAGGCGTGTCTGCTAGCAGTTAATTCAGTCTTTGCCTGTTTGAAATGTTTTTATTTTTTCTTGATATTTTTGGGAGCAGTTTTGCTGGATATATAATTGTTTGTTGAGAATTGTTTTCAGCTCTTTGAAAATGTCACACTGCTGCTTTCTGACCTCCTTTGTCTCTGATGGGAAGTAAGCTTTTAATTATATTGAAGTTACCTTGTATTGGTTATAGTTGCTTTTCACAGGAAGGTTTGCTTATCTCCTCACTTGGCCATAGTCAGAATTCCCTTATATAATTTTTAATTATATAATTTTCAAGCAATAGTTCTGAAGGTTGATACTTGCCCTTTTTCACTGGTATCAAGTACTTAGAGTACTTCCTTAAATAATAAATATTTTAATAATTACCAAAGACCTTCTAGAAATGATTGATTTCTTTTGTTGCTTCTATGTTCTTTTATAAGACCTGTAAGTCTGATGTTTTACAACTTATATCTTAATTTCTCAAGATTTTAAATATTTAAATAGGACTTGACCCTCAATCTTTATTGTGCTATTTGTGTTAATTGATTCAGCAAATATTTATTGGTTACTTTACTGTGTGGTATAAATATCTGACATAGTTTGTTCAACTAACAAAGTAAGTAAATGAACCTTTCACACAGTGCCTTATGACATACACAACAGTCTCACTTTATCAGTTATGATCATTGCAAGAAACAAATGGCTTGTTTAAATTGGGTAATTTTAGATAATATAATAAAGGGACTATTTATAAGGCATGGATATGGTTTGGGAAAATCAAGATGGGATTTTAGGCTCTTGGGTAGCTAACTAAGAGCTTTAGCTATTCGGAGACCTACAGGAGAAAGGAGAAGAAGTTGTTTGTAGGAGCCATAGACAAACAAAATGCAGAGGGACAGCTGACAGGAACTGTGTTCAGTAGAACCACACAGCCAACAACTTGTGACCAGGCAGGAAGGAAGCCAGAGAAATAAGTACTCTGACATGGTTAACAGTGTGGTGATTGCTGGGGGTGAGGGTGAGCTGGAGGAGGGTATGGGGGATAAATGGTGATGGACAAAGATTTGACTTGGGGGAATGAACACACAACATGGTGTGCAGAGAGGAGTTGTAGAATTGGGCACCTGAACCTTGTATAAATATGTTAACGAGTGCAACCCAATACATCCAATAAAATAATAAATAAATAAATAAATAAATAAATACCCTCATATAAAATGTCCAGGGCACCATCATTGCTTCTGTACCTGAGGATTACATGCAGGTCAGGAGCACTTCTAGAATAGAGGGCTTTTAAAAGTATATTTTTAGCTATTCTAATAGTAGCTGTATCTCATCCCCTCATAAATAAGGATGTCAAGCAAAGAAATAAAAAATGAAAATAAAGAAAGAAAGAAAGAGAGAGAGAGAGAAAGAAAGAGAGAAAGAAAGAGAGAAAGAAAAGAAATAGTACTCTGACCTTACTGTTTTTGTCATGGGATGATGCCTTCCATTAACAAAACTTAACCAGAGGTTAAAGAAAAGACAGCCCATTGGTGCAGTCCATAGAGGTCAATTACTTGGATCACAAAGCAGGGAGGAAAAGTGAGAGTGGCTCTGGAGGAGCCAATGGAAGATATTTTTAGCCCACTCACCCTTAGTCATGAATAAATCCCATTAATTCTGACTACAAAAGTGTCTACTACATAGGTTCATTTTCCCCACTCTCACTACCACTGTCATCGTCTAGGTATTTATCAGCCCTTAATTATAAACTATGGGTACATAGAAATAATCTTTCTCCTTTCCGACTCCCTTTAAACATATTCCTACTAGTTTAGCTGGAGTTTAGACCTGAGCCTCCTGACATCTAATTCTTTCCCCTTCCCTTTCCACACACACTTACATTTTTAGAAATAAAAGAATTGAAGATTCTTTTTTGTTGTTAATCTCAAGTGTGAAGTTGGAAAAAAGAGCTCTTTCCTAATCTTCAGCTCCTGAAATTCACATGTAGGTTTTTCAGTCCATCGTCTCATCTGGATTTTTATTTTTCTTATATGAACGTTTGTCACAATTTTTCAGTGGAAATATAAAATCCTGTTTCTTAATTATCTTGAATTTGTGGCCCAAATGGTGAAATAATTTTGCTAGGCCAGGCTGTTCTTTGGTTGCTTTTGCTTAAAGATTTTGTATAGATTGAAATGCAGCTGCAAGTGTATTAGTGATTTTCTATGGCTTGCTTGTCAAGATTTTTATCGTTTGGATGAAAAATACTATTTCAAAACCTGGCAGCATATTGACAAAAACAGAGGAGCACTTTGTGTAATTCTCTTTTTGAAAAACTACCTCTTTAAAAGACAAAGATTGCCTCTGCTACTTCTATTCACATATATTTTCAACAATAGATTTATTGACAGCTCTTAGATAAGGTTTAATTCTCTACCCTACTTATTTATCATGGTGTACACTTTTATGCATGAGGAGAGGTGGAAGAGGCTCCTGTAAGAGAACACACTATATGCAGGTGTCCTGGGTGTATAGGATATTGCTTGACCTTTTGCTAATATGTGACAGTGCAGGCCTTTTATTTGTTAGTTAGTTAGTTTAATGAGCCTACATGGGTAGTGCAAGCCCACCCCTTCAAAAGAAGCATTTTATTCAGCAGCCCTGGGTAAGGCCCCTGAGCTGTGACGAATGTACAGGAGCTGGACCATCCCTGAATCTCCCAAACTGCTCTTGTAGCTCAGTCTTCCTAGGGCTCCTCTTGGCCGCTAATTGGGAGCATAACTGACGATGATGTTTATTGTTAGGCCTCCTTTCTTCTTTTTCCATTCTTTCCTCCTCCATTTTGTCCCACCTTCCCTTTCTTTCTCCCCAAAAGAAAAAATTCTCTGCTAAAGTTTCTGAGCTATGAATGGCACACAGTTACAAATTTTTTTTCTGTATCATTCCTGGCAAACTCATTACAAAGTAATTGTGGCCCACACTCAAGTGCGCTTCCTTTGGGACCAATAGCTGTAAATAAGGAGGCGCTGCAAGCTGGCTGATAAGTTGTTGCTCTGAAGATAGCTATGCCTTTTAGCAGAATGTTTGACCTTTTTCTTTTTTTAATATTGCCTCAGGCCTGTCTAAGGCCCTCAAGATCTATTTCTCATCTTAAAAATCCTCTCTAGAAAAACACACTGTGTGGCTTAAGAAAACCTTCAAATTACTTAACCTTTCTTTCTTTGTCTTTTCCCCCCTGATAATTATAGTTATGCTGGGTAATCTCACTATCATTTTGCAAAATAGATTTTCCTTCTTCCAGTAACAGATACTTTTTATTGACATTGGAAACAACATGTTGAATATTTTATGAAGACTAAATGTATAATAAGAAAGGAGAGGTAGAAGTACTTTCATATATATGGCTAGAAAGAACATTTTATGCAACTTGAAAATAATTTGGGGGCTAATAAAACCCTCAAGCTTTATTATTTATTCTTGCATGAAGGTAACCATCAGCTTTGATTTGAGTGGCTACCCAAAATCCCATCTTCAATATATATATTTTTCTTCCGTGTTGCTGTAAATATCACATTGAACCACAAAATGGAGAGTCAGGAAATATCATTTCACCTTGGTGAATTTGGTTTTAGATATTAAGAGTCAAAATGTTTAAGTATGCTTAGTAGAACCTCTGATGTGTCGTATACTTAGAGTTTTTGTTAAGATACCTGCAAATTGTTTCAGGAGATTTGGAATATTGGTTTCCAAGATGGATTTAACTAAATCTACTGTTAGTGAGTAGTGCTCCAGATACTCTGAGAAAGTAGGAAACTTCACAGGTTTACAAATCTCTGTGGCTAATTACGGTCAGGAAAGCAGAGCTTCTTGTGTTTGGTAGATACTGGGTGCGTTTTCCCACCTGAGATGCAGCATTTCTTTTATAAACATTGCCTTATGCATTTTAGTACATACTTTTCAAATCTCAAATTGGCTCAAATTTCTGCCAAAATATGTTGAGAGACTCCTAGAACATAATTTTCAAGCTTTCTTTACTATGGAAAAAAAAAATCCATGGATTTAATGCTTTTGTCGTTTGAATAATACCTTTTAAATGATTCAAGGATACTTCAAACTTAATATTATACTTTTTTTTTCTTTATACCTTTTTCTCTCCCTGCACCACCTATTATGGTTAATTCATCACTAATCTAGTCACCAAACTAGAAGTCTCCAACTAGTTACCCTTGGCTAGTCCCTGGTTCGCATTGTGGTTGATGCAAATTGATATGACTGGCCGGATGATATGTGGTCACCTTCTTCTCTGACTGATAACATTATAATCCTTTGATGAAAGGTGTCAGCAGATAGCTAGAGCGATTTATAATATCTGGTCACTGGATTAATTGTGGGGTGAACATGTGACTCAAGTTGGACCAATCAGAAACTTCTTCAAGAGCTTTTATTTAAAAAAAAATCACTGTAAATATGGAGAGAGGCACTTTATTGCCTTTAAGACCATATCACTGGAAGAAAGTGATTTGGGGCTTTCTGCAACCATGTTACTCCTTCATGTGGCACAAGCTTATACCTCATAAGTTGGAATAAGAAGAAAACTAAGTGAACTAATGTCAATGAGAGAGGGAGAGAGAATGGAAATAACATTTAAATTCTAGGTATCCATCCCTGAGCTCCTTACCATTGTGCTGCTTTCTGGAGTTTTTCTTTGTTTCTGAGAGCTTCTAGTTTTTGCTCAACTGGTATTGAGTTTCTGTCACTTGCAACTCAAAAAGACTTGAGCTTTGCATTCATTCAGTCAAAAAGATAAGTGAAGGCCCTGACCGGTTGGCTCAGTGGTAGAGCGTCGGCCTGGCGTGCGGATGTCCCAGGTTCGATTCCCAGCCAGGGCACACAGGAGAAGTGCCCATCTGCTTCTCCACCCCTCCCCCTCTCCTTCCTCTCTGTCTCTCTCTTCCCCTCCAGCAGCCGAGGCTCCATTGGAGCAAAAGATGGCCCGGGCGCTGGGGATGGCTCCTTGGCCTCTGCCCCAGGAGCTAGAGTGGCTCTGGTCACGACAGAGCGAAGCCCGGGATGGGCAGAGCATCGTCCCCTGGTGGGCGTGCCGGGTGGATCCTGGTCGGGCGCATGCGGGAGTCTGTCTGCCTCCCCGTTTCCAGCTTCAGAAAAATACAAATAAAAAATAAATAATAAATAAATAAATAAAATAAAAAAAGATAAGTGAATTCTATATGTAAGTCTGTTACAATCCCCTTCTTTTCATTCACACTGCCCTGCTTTGGTTTAGGCCTCCATCCCCACATCCTAGGGCTCTGCTGCTGCTCCCAGCCCCGCCTGCCAGTTATTCCTCTACTCTACTGACTATAATTCTTCAGAATTTTCATCACATTTAATTTTCTGTTTAATTTTCTTTAATGGCACCTCTGTCCAAATTTCTAGGCCTGGCTTATAAATTCCTTTAAAATCTGACTACTTCTTCTCCTATCATTTTTTCCTGTATATTCTATGCACTAGCCACACAAATAAATTGCCACTTTTTAATATGCCAGTCTATTTCCCATTCTGTGATTTTTGTGCACATTTTCCCCTTCTGCCTTCCTCAAGGCCCAACTGTATTAATCTGGTAAACTTCTATTACTCTTTAAAGCTCAAATGTTCCTCATATAGAATACCATATTTTTCGCTCCATAAGATGCATTTTTCCCCAAAAAAAAGTGGAGGGGAAAATGCCTGTGCGTATTATGGAGCAAAAAATACAGTATTTTATTAAATATTTTCACACACTATTTGGTTCAGAATATTTTTTTCTTATTTTCAAGCTTTCTTTACTAAGCTTTCAAGCTTTCTCATTTTCCTCCTTAAAACCCTAGGTGTGTCTTATGGTCAGGTGCGTTGTATGGAGTGAAAAATACGATACTCATTTCCCCACTGGTGATATTATGCTTCATTTTATTTATAGTAACTTCCTAATAGTCTCTTTCCTGATCTCTATCAGCTTCTGCACTCTGAGCTGTGACTATGAAACTCTTAGTCATCCTTGTGTATCAGGCACTCAGTAGGACACTTTGTTTCCTTCCTCAGAGACCACCTATCTAGAGCATGTAGAGCAGTGGTAGTCAACCCTACCGCCCACTAGTGGGCATTCCAGCTTTCATGGTGGGCGGTAGCAGAGCAACCAAAGTATAAATAAAAAGATTTAACTATAGTAATTTGTTTTATAAAGATTGATTCTGCCAAACTTAGCGAAAATCTGACATAAAGTACTTGGTAAATAATTATTATTATATGCTTTAACTTGCTATAACTCTGCTTTATAAATTTTATAAAGTAAAGTTACTTCCCTACTTTATAAATCACCATTACTGTGGAATCGGTGGGCGGTTAGAAAATTTTACTACTAACAGAGATACAAAAGTGGGCGGTAGGTATAAAAAGGTTGACTACCCCTGGACTGTAGATCATTGTTCAGCAAATATTTACTTCTTTTATCCTCTGACTGTAGGTGGGGTAAACTGCCTTGCTTTTTGATTTCTGGCTTTGTAACTTGATCTTCTATGGTCAGGGAATGTTAATGGATATGACTTCAATAGTGGCCTTCAACATGCTTTGTCTAGTTTGGCTTGGCTTTAGCATGCTGGTGATTTGCCATGAGAACAGGTAGCTGAGAAATATGTGAACATACCTTGCTGTAACATCAGGGCTAAAGCCAACCCCAACCTACCTGCGGCCTAAAGCAGAGTGCTCAGCCCAGTGTAGATTCACCTAACCACAACCTGTAAACCTATGAGCTTAAAAATAAATGTTTATTGTCATAAAACAATGGAGATGTGAGGTAATGTTTTGCTATTACATTAATGATACTTTTTCATTTTATAGATTTGAAAAGAACTGTAGCCAATAAAGTTGTGACCTGAACTCAGCAAGCATTTATTAACACTTGCTCAGCTTAAAGTGCTCTATTAAATATTATGGGAATGATGTTGTGGGAGTGGCAAAGATTAATTCAGAGCTAATGTAAACATTAGCAGAGAGCCTCACAAATACAGAAACTTCACATGATGAAGCTCATTATATTCTGAAAAGAGAAGAAAAAGCTGGTTTGCTAGGAAAATAATAAAAGCAAGTGCTTTTCTCCTCTTCCTTTTCTTTTGATTCTAAGTGTCTTAGTCTACTCAGACTACCATAACAAAATACTCATAGACTGCATGGCTTAAACAACAGAAATTTATTTTCTCACAGTTTTGGAAACTGTAAAACCCAGATCGAAGTGCCAAAGTTCCAGTGGGATTCAGCCTTTGGTGAGAGTTCTCTTTCTGGCTTGTGGATATCCCACTTCTCACTATGTCCTCACATGGTGTTTCCTTGGTATGTGTATAAAAGGAAGGAGAGAAAAAGGGAATAGAGAGGGATGGAGTGAGGGAGGGAGTGAGGGAGGGAGAGAGAACGCCCTAGCCTTGTGGTGTCTCCTTATAAGGACACTAATTCTATCATATCAAGGTTCCACTCCTATGACTTCATTTAACCTTCATTGCCATTTATTTATTTATTTATTTATTTATTCATTCATTCATTCATTCATTCATTTTACAGAGGGGGGGGGATGATCAGGAAGCATTAACTCCCATATGTGCCTTGACCAGACAAGTACAGGGTTTCAAACCGGCAACCTCAGCGTCCCAGGTCGATGCTTTATCCACTGCACCACCATAGGTCAGGCTCATTACCTTCTTAAATGCACTGTCTCCAAGTTCAGTACAGACACATTGCGGGATCGATTTTCAATGACTTTGACAGAGTTGGGGCACATTTAGTTCATAACACTAAGTACAAGAATAGCCTACTTTCATCCTGTAAACTAGATTAAGTTCTCTTATTGATACTTCTATGATACTAGGAATATATCTCTTCTTTATAGCTCTTATCATATTGGAAATGATTCAATTAATGTTTATATTCTCTACGAGAGAGAGAGAGAGAGGATGGGGGCTATGCCTGTATTGTTCACTGTCATAACCATAGCAATATTTTTATTTTGACCTATAACTTATATTCAATAAATATTTAAGTGAATATTTCATTAAAGATAGAAGTTGGTTAGTTTACTTTCCAAATAAGAGAATTAAGACATTTCATATATAACTTTTATGCACTTTCATGAAGTTCTTGAACATTTCCATTAGAAATAACAAAGGACAGTAATTCACACTATTTTGCGTCTAGAGTGGAATTTCTTTCATGAATCATACCATTCAATCCTCCTCCTTCTTTGGGCTACTTGCTGAGAACACTAAAGTTCCAAAGAAAAACACCAACCAGGAAGCTAAATGTTGCCTTATTCCTAGTTGGGAAAGACAATAAGAAATCTCTTACCCCTCATTTCTACTCGACCCTCAATCCACTGACTGACAAAATCTGAACTGAAGAGTAAGCACAGTTGACTCTGAGGCTTAGACATGGAAGCCTATTGCTTCTTCTTCACTGAATTTCTGCTGGTTCCTACTCATGTAGAAGACACTGTGTACACAAGACCTACTTAGTAAATGAAAGCTGAACTTTAAGGAGGTTAAATTAATACTTTTCCGAAGCTGCAGAGCTTAGTGAGTGGTAGAGCAAAGACTCGAAACCCTGTCTGTCTGATTCACTGCTGGAGTCTTCATCCACTTTATCATGTGATAGTCATGATAAATGAGGAATAAAGAAAGTAATATGAGAAGATGATGGGGAAATAATAATTTTTGAAAATCATCTTGGAAGAGGTTGTGGTTGAGCCAGGCTTTGGAGACTTCAGTGAAATGGCATAGATGATGAGAGGGCTCCAAACTATGGGAATAACTTAAATACATGTGCAAGACAGGATGGTTGTGGAGCAGTGAATACATCTGTGTATTAAAAAAGCAGGAACTCCAATGACAGATGAAGTTACACAGGTATATAAGTGCCAAACTGTAGAGGCTTTTTGTGGCAGGCTAATTTCACCTTTCATTCTTTAGGTACTAGAAAAGCCATCAAAGGCAGCTCTCTGGAAATCAGATCATAGGCGAGTGGAGGTTTTGATCTGGTTAGATCCAATAGGCATGAAGATCACTTAGGAGTCTGTTGCTACAGACTGAGTAAGAGAAGATTGAGAAGGAAGAGAAGGTGATGTGAGAATCTGTCAGTTACAGTAGATGGTAATCCTATCATAAGCTCAAGATCACAAAGGTAATCAATGATAGATCCAGAGCTATAACCAGGTCTTCTGGTTGCCTTTCTAATCAATAGTCCATCCACTTAAATATATGTGCCAGAAAGCATATTTAATTTTTAAAGAAGAATGACTTTGAAAATGTCAGTCCACCTTCAAAACTCTATATTTATTTATTATTGAATGGTGAGGTATAAAGTTTTAATTATTCATCATGTATGCAATGTTTAATTGCTGGTTAATGGATCCTAATATAATTCAAGGAAATATCTTTGTTTACTTGGAAAATCAATTTCTGTAGGTGCAGATGAAAATATGCTCTCAACTCCATGAGTCGTACTACAATTCTGTTTCTTTTTCTTTTTTCATTTTTTTGTTTTCTTTTTTTCTACAGTTCTATTTCTTAATGCCACAGAAACCCAGGGCTAGAAGCAAGAACCATTCTAAGTCAAGTATGGCCTGAAGCTTATATACTTTTAGAGGGTCTTCTTTAAGAAAAATTGTACAAAATTATGAATATAAAATTATGTCTTCAGAATAAGAAAGAATATCACAACAAATTACTGGCACCTTAGGAATTCAGGGCTCTTTCTGCTGCTGTCCCTTGGTGCGTTTACCAGAAAGGCTTCAGAGCAGTGCAGCCTTGCCTTTCCTTTTCCCCATCGTCTCCGCAGCTAACTCCCAGCCTTCAGGGGGCCCTTGCATGCGAGAAACCGCAAAGCTTAAGCTTCATTTGCTTGACATTAAATCCACCTCTGGTTAGAAGAAATCCTTGATTATTTAGTCCAAACCTCCTAAGTAATCATCCGACCCTTTCTTTAAATTCTGGTTTGATGATGAACTCACATCGAAGTTGGGCTCACTGTTTTATTACTGAAAGGAAATTTCAGTAATACTGTTTTTCATAAATGTGACTGTTTGGCCCCTTCTTTCCCATGAAAGTTAATCAAGCATTTGAATAAAATTATCAAGTGGGGAACAAGTGTTTATTCCTTGACATACACCTGTGGATTCCTTCCGCTCCCTGCTTCATGTGGTTCCTCATCAATTCTTGCCTGACCCATTGCAATATACTTCTTTGTATTATTACTACATATTTCTATCTCAAGCTTTTTTTATGTCTACTTTTATCCTTAAACTTTTCCTAGATACATCTTTTAAAAACTGAAATCTGTGTAAAATCTTCCAATGTCTTCCATTTCCTTATCTAATGCACCTCTTCAGCCTCCTGCCCTGACCGCCTTGCATTATTGGGCCCTGGCTATACTGGCAATTCCCTGGCCTGGTCTCCTGCCTCATAGCTCTGTGCACTTCCACATGATGTTCTTTCTGCCTTCTCCCACTTAACCAGGGGTCCCCAAACTTTTTACACAGGGGGCCAGTTCACTGTCCCTCAGACCGTTGGAGGGTGGACTATAAAAAAAAACTAAGAACAAATCCCTATGCACACTGCACATATCTTATTTTAAAGTAAAAAAACAAAACGGGAACAAATACAATATTTAAAATAAAGAACAAGTAAATTTAAATCAACAAACTGACCAGTATTTTAATGGTAACTATGGACCTGCTTTTGGCTAATGAGATGGTCAATGTCTGGTTCCATATTTGTCACTGCTAGCCGTAACAAGTGATATGATATGCTTCTGGAGCCGTGACATGTGCGCCCGGTGTCACCGGAAGTAGTACTGTACCTGCACGCCACCGCGCTTTGCGCCACTGCCACATACAGTACTCCAGGAGCACAGGACCTGTGCTCCTCTCACTGACCACCAATGAAAGAGGTGCCCTTTCTGGAAGTGCAGCGGGGGTGGATAAATGGCTTCAGGGGGCCGGATGCCGCAGGCTGGCCTGTAGTTTGGGGACCCCTGCACTTAACATTTGCAAGTCTTCTATTCATCCTTCAAGCATAACTTGTCTCACATCTGTTGATGCTTTGCCAGTCTTGCAACCCCAACTAGGGTTAGGCTTCTCACTTTTATACCCCTATAGCACCTTTTGCATATCTTGACTATAATTCTTACCCTGTTTTATTATAACTAGTTATTCATCAGTTTCCCTCTTTTATTCCTGTTCACTACTTCTGTGCAATAAGATTTGTTCTCGCTTCTCAGCATGTATCATCTCATTTACTCCTTAAAACAACTTACCGAGTTTACAGTTGGAACATTTGAGACACAGTATCTATCCCAAGGCCACACAGTATGGAGTTAGGGCTGTGATGTGAACCCAGTCTTATTCTAGAATCTGTGCTCTTAGCCAACTGTTCTATACTAACAAGTTAGTATCTCCAGTGAATAGCAGATTTCCTGCTACATAACAGGTGCTCAGTGAACATTTGGTTATTGATGCAAAGGGACATAAGTTTTCTTTAGCTTCTTTTGGTAGCCAAATCGTATTTATTGCATTGCTGTGTTGGGAGATACTTATTGCTGGTTTCAGTATTTCTTTCTATTTTATTCTTAGAGAGAGTGTATTTTTCAGGATATTTATGCAATAAAATGCATTTCTCCAACTTTTTCTTACTTTCAGCCTTTTCTTCAGGAAGGGCTAATTACGATTCTGCATTGTCATTGTTGGTGATTATTTAAATGTAGAGGCAGCTATAATGTAAGATGACTGTATTGATTTCTGTACCTTTGCCTTCCTACTCTTCTTTTGATCAGGTAAATGCACAGCTTTAAAAGCTCCTTTTTTTTTTTTTAATGGTGATCCAAAGAATGTTTCCAGGAAAAAATGGATCTACTGAAAAAAAGGGAGATATACTCCATTAGGGAAGCAGGTACCATTTAGTAAACTGCCCTACCCAGGGCTCTACATGGTATCCAGAGAGAAGTCATCTCTTCTACCTGGAAGAGAATTTAGCTTTCTGAGAGGATCTTCCCAGCCTCACTACTGGAATCACTGTGGTTCCTTTTCTATGGAAGATGCAATTTTAAAATGAATAGGCTGGGCTGACTGAGAAAGTTGTGTGACCTTCGCTAATTTTCCAGCATATTGAGGTTCTTATTTTTCTTCTTTATTTCCAAGGGTTTCTCATTTTTACTATTCCAGGAGTACTCACTGTATGATTTGGGTTTCCTTCTTTCAAAGAATCATATAACAAAGAGGCGGCAGAGAGAGTCAATTGCAAGGACACCTGAATCCCAATTCACCAGTTCCAGTGAGCATTTTAATTCAGAATATTAGTTACAATTTGTTCCTTGTCTATTTCCTAGATAACTTAAGATATTCTTCAATTTAAAATTTCTTATGTAATATAAGATGTCTGAAGGAAAAAAGTAAATTAATTAAAAGCCATTTAAAAAGCAGAAAGAAAAATACATTTTTGTATAATTTTTTTTCTTTTTGAAAACAGAAAGCCTATATATTTCTCTGTAGAGGGATGTTTATGAGGGGGAGCTTTTTTATATTCCTGAAATAGGGAAGAAAATTTGGCCAAAAAGAAAAAAAGAAAATAAGTACCTCATTATTCTGAAAACCAAGTGAACTGTACAACATAAGTTTTATATAAAGAAAATAAGCCAACATGTAGAGATCAATCAAGTACATAGGCTATTTTAGTTATTGACTTCTTAAAATAACTGTCAGTGGACAAACACAGAAAAATATAGTTTTTTACAACTTTAAAGATCCATTCTTGGAAATCCTTATGCCTTTTTGGGGACCAGTTATGTCTGTACTGTAGATGTAACAATAATTCCTGCACAAGATCCTGTGATGTTCTTCTGGGACTTTCTTTACCAGAGCACTTAATGCTTTGAATTTAAATGATTCACTTGTGTAGTTATTGTTCCAGCTTGACTATAAGCTCCATGAAAACAGGGACTGATTTATTTATGTTTGCATTCCCAGGGCCCCGCACAAGGTCTGGACCAGACAGAGACCTCCAGCATGTTGCCAAAATGTCTGTCGTTTATACTACTTAACAACTTAGAGAGTTTACTTTTATTTGTACATTTATTCAACAGATGTTTATTGAGTACATAGTTTGGGCGAGGCACTATGACAGGTGCTGGAGATACAACAGTATGCAAAACAGAAAAATATTTCTGAGTTTACATTCTTACCAGAGGAGATAAAAATAAACAATACTCCTAGTAAATAGGTAAATTTTATGGTATGCTTGAATGAGGTGAGGGTTGTGGGAAATCAGGGCAAGTGAGAGGAATCAGAAATGTGGGAAAAGAGTATTTTGCAATATTAAATATGGTAGTCTGGTTGGGCTCATTGAGGAAATGAAATCTGACCAAAATCTTGAAAGAGTTTGGGGAGACATCTATGTTGAAATGTGGGTAACAAGTTTAGAGAGGGATTTTAAGGATTGCAAATCCCTTAAAGATGCATGTCTGATATATAAGAGAAATAGTAAGGAGGCCAAGTGGTGTGAACATAGTAGGAGATGAGGTCACACAGGTGAAAGGGGGACAGATTATATAGAATATTTTAAAAGCTTTGGGTTTTACTCTGAATGAAATACTAAATCCTTACTGGATTTTGAAAACTGTGTGACATGATTTCTTATGTTTTAGAAAGATTCTTTTGTCCTGAGAGTAGAATATAGGGGGACCAAAAGGAGAAGAGTTAGGAATAATTCAGGTGGGAGAAGATATTGACTTGGATTAAATGATATCTGCAGAGGTAATGAGAAATGGCTAGATTCTAGATATATTTGAAAGGATTCCTGAATCGATTAGTTAGTCAATATGACAGTAAGAGAAGACCCAGGTCAACTCTAATGTTTTGAGGCTTAAGCACTGACTAGGTAATTTATATACATGATCTTATTTAATTTTTATAATAATACTATAGATAAAATATTTTTATCTCCTTTGGACAGACAAGAAAACCGAGGTCTAGATCAGTTAGGAAATTTGCCTCCAAACTTCAAAATTAGTAAGTGGCAGGGTGAGGGCTGAAATCTTTTCTGTCTAACCTGGAGGCTTATGCTCTTTCTAATACATAAGAGCAGAATAGATGGTCTCTCCTAAAATTTGTAATTGTGGCCTTTTCTCTCAGTTTTTTGTTTTAAATTTCCATGTGTTGCTTGACTCAGTGCCATCCTGCGAAAATGAAAAATTAATATAAAAAGTGGGTATAGGCCAGTAGTGACTGGAAGAAACTAATACAAGACTCCAAATCCCTGCAGCATCATGCCCTTGATACTGACAGCATAGGGATATTTTTAGGTAAAGCTCCAATGTAGGTGAGCTTAAAATAGAAAACTATAAAATACACCAGGAAACAATCTAGTGTTCATGGAAGGCAGCAAACTCAATAAATACTAAAATTAAAGATATGAATTCCCAGATTCAGGAAATACAACAATTCCTAAAATAAATAAATAAATATAAATAAGTAAGACTAAATTTTTCACTTCTCCTTGATATGTAGCAGTGAAACTAGAATACTATAGATAAACAGAAGTTCTTAAGAACAACTAGGGAAGAAGGATACTTTAAGAGGAGTGACAGTCCTAAGGTTCTTGAATTTTGAGTAGAGATATTTGAATTTATACTTTGTTATGTCAACTATTGATCTTAGAAAAATTTAAGTATTTATGACTACTAGAACAGAAATAGAATGAAAACTTCCAAATTGGCATAGAGAAAGAAAATAAATAAAGAAAATCTGACTTAGTGGAAGAGAAGATAGAAGCATAACATCGAATAGAATAATTATGAAAAACAAGATGATAAAAACTCTTGCAGGAATTGGATGTAAATGTAAATGGACTGTATTTCCCAGTTTAAATACAAAAATATCAGATTGGATTAAAGCAGCGGTTCTCAACCTGTGGGTTGTGACCCCGGCGGGGGTCGAACGACCAAAACACAGGGGTCGCCTAAAGCTATCGGAAAATACATATTAATATAGAAGTTAATACATATAATTTGGCAATTTGATGAGTGTTTGTCACATAGTAAATACTTGGTAATTATTAGCTGTTAATATTTATTTAAAATTAACAGACTTTTCTGAGCAGAAATTTTACATTGTTTCATCTTTGTATATGAATTCATATTTTCTTTTCACTTATTCCACAGAATTATCCTAAAGTACTATTTGTATATATTTTTTCTTTAAAGTCTTTTATTGGTGACTTTATTATGCCTCTGCTCTAGATATGTAACTATTAAAAAGACTTATTTTTCATAACTTAGAAGCTACAGAGGGAAAAACATTCTTTTAAAATAAATTATTACATCTATAATTAATATATAATCGATTACAAATAAGTGTAATGCTATTTTTGATAGTTGTTAAACATAAAAATAAAATTATTAAAATATATTTCAATTAAAGTGAATTAAATTATTCTTCCCTTTTTTTTCTTTGGTAGTCATTCTAATGATGTGTAGTGGTATCTTATCATGGTTTAAATTTGTATTTTCTTGATTTAGCATCTTTTATGTGTTTAGCATCTTTTATGTGCTTTTTGACTACACATATCTTTTTTTTTGTTAAGTGTCTGCTCATTTTCTCATGTCGTTGTTTGTACTAATAATGATTTGTAGAGCTCTTTGTATATTCTGAATACAAGTTCTTTGTTAATGTGACAAATATCTTTTCCCAGTCTATTGCACTACTTTTTATTTTTAATGGTGTCTTTCAAAGAGCTAAAGTTTTTGAAAAAATATTAATTGAGCAATTTTTTTTTACTATTTTATATTTTCTGTGTTTTTTTATGAGAAATCTTTGCTTAATCAAAGGCCACAAAGATTTTTCTTCTATGATTTTATGTACAGGTTTTATAATTTTAGGGTTTACATTTAGATCTCTGATTTATTTTGAGTTAATTTTAGTATATAATTTAAATAAGTGTTGATGTTTACTTTTAGCATAATTTGTTGGTACAATTTATTTTCACATTGAATTGCTTTGTAAGTCAATTGCTTTTATATGTGGGTCTGTTTTGGAACTCTGTTTCATTGATATATGTCTTTGAGTATCAAACTGTCTTGATAACTATAACATTTTAGCATATTTTTTACTTACTAATACTGTTTTGATTATACTAGGTTCCTTGTATTTTCATATATAATTAGAATGATCTCGTCAATGTCTATGCAAAAGCTGCTGGGATTTGATTGTGATTCTTTTGAATATGTATACATCAATTTGGGAGAAATGCTATCTTAACAATTTTTAGTCTTCTATTCATGAACATATGGCATATATTCCCATTTTATTTAAGTATTATTTAAATTCTCTCAGCAATATTTTGTAATATCCCATGTAAAAGACTTGGACATATGCAATTAGACTTATTTCTAGCTATTTTGTGTTTTGGTGTTACTGTAAATGGATTATTCAATTTTTATTTCCCATTTATCTGTTTGTAGTGGAGTTATTTGTCACTGGTACAATTGATTTTTGTATTTTCACTTTGTATCCTGTGACCTTACTATATTTTATTATCCTAATAATTATTAGTTAAAGCAGTTGTTCTGTAGATTTTCTGGGATTTTTTATATAAACAACATTATCATCTGTGGTAAGAACAACTTTATTTTTTTCTTTCCCAACTTGTGTGTCATTTGTTTTTCTTGCCTTATTGCTGTAGCTTGGTTCTCAGAATGATGTTCAATATATGTGATGAAAGTGGACATATTTCCATTATTCTTGATCTCAGGGAAAAGCAATTAAATTTTACACCATTAAGCATAGTGTTTGTTAGCTAGATGGTATGTTGAATTGTACATTTGAAATCTGTATGGCCATGTCAACCCAATAAATAAAGAAATAAATTAAAAAACCATGCCCCTCTGCTCCCGAAAAAGTAAACATCTCTTATCAGTATCAGAATGTTTTCTACTCTCCTTACTTTGAGGATTTCTTTTTTAATTGTGAATGCATTTTGGATTTTGTCAAATGTTTCTTCTGCATCTACTGGTACAATAATATATGGTTATTCTCCTTTATTCTGCTAATATAGTAAATTACATTGTTTGACCTTGCATCCTTTGGTTAAACCTTATTTACATTTATTTTGTTAAATTTATCCTAAATATTTTATATTTTGTGATGGTATTATAAATGAAATTGTTTTCTTAATCTTATTTTGAGCTTATTCATTATTAGTGTTTAAAGATACAATTGATTTTTGTACATTGATTTGCATCCTGCAACCTTGCTATATTTTTTAAGCTTAAATATTTTTGTTATGTGGATTTCTTAGGATTTTCTATAAAAAAGATTGTCATCTGCAAATAGATATAATTTACTTCAGTTCCTATATGAATACATTTTTAAAAATTTAAAAAAAAATTTATCTTGCCTACTTGCTCTGGCTAGAATCTCCTCACAACTTTGAATTGAAATAGTGAGAGCAAACATGCTTATCTTGTCCCTGATTTTAGGGGGAAAGCTTATAGCCTTTAACTATTAAGTATGCTGGTAGCTGTATTATTATTTTTTGGTTTCCCTTTCAATCATCAGTGGTTTTTTTTTTTATCACAAAAAGTGTCAAATTTTGTGAAATACTTTGTTCTGTACCTATTGAGATAATTATGTGTTTATTGTTCTTTATTAAGTGGTATGTTGCGTTTATTTATTTATTTATTTATTTATTTATTGCATTAATTTATTTTCATTTGTTGAACTAATACTGAATTTCTGATATATTCCACTTGTGATATATAATGATTTTTATATATTGCTGGATTTGATTTGCTAGTACATTGTTGAGTATATTTGGGTAATTGTTTGCAAGGGATATTGGTTAGTAGTTTTCTTGTGATGTCCTTGATTTTAGTATCAAAGTAATCCTGACCCCAAATAATTAATTTGGATGTATTCTCTTTTCTTCATTTTTTAGGGGAAAGGTTTTGCTAGTTATTGATATTAATTTTCCTTTAAAAGTTTTGTAGAATTTAGTAGTGCGTATAGATTTCTCCTTTTGAGATTTTTATAATTATTAAATCAGTACTGCTTTATGTTTATTCAGATATTAGTATTTCTCTTTAATTAATTTTGCTTGTGTCTTTCAAGAATTTTTTTCATTTCATCTAATTTGTTGGCATAATATTGGCCATAGCATGTCCTCTTTTTAATTCCTGATTTTGAAAATTTAAGTCCTTTCTCTCTCTCTCTCTCTCTCTCTCTCTTTAGTTAATACAGGTAAAGATTTGTCTATTTTGTTGATCACTTCAAAGGACAATTTTTGGTTTCATTGAATTTTCTCTATTATTTTTCTCTTCTCATTTATTTCTGCTCTTATCTTTAGTTTGTTTCTGACTTCTTTGAGTTTAATTCTTTTTTTGTTTGTTTTTTGTTTTGTTTTTTAGCTTCAGTAGGTGAAAGAGTAAGTTAGTGCCTAATGATCTTACTTTTTAAAAAGAAATATAGTGCTCTACAGTTATATGTTTCTTTGCAAGTACTGCTTGCTGTGCTTTCATAGCTTTGGTTTGTTGTGGTTTTGCTTTTCTTTATGCCAGGATATTTTCTAACTTTGCTTGTGATTTCCTATTGACCCTCTTGGGTGTTTAGGAATGTATTGTTTAATGTCCACATATTTTTTTATTTCTTAAATTTCCTGTTACTGATTTCTAATTTTCTTCATTTCATTTAAAGAACAGTCTTTACATGATTTCCTTCATGTTAAACTTATTCAAACTCTTTTTGTGCTCTATCTTATGACCTTTTCTGAAGAATATTTCTTGTGAACTTGAGAGGAATGTAAATATATTTTGCTGTTGTTGAGTTGTATGCCCTAGATATGTATGTTAATTCTAGTTGCTTTTGGTCAATTCTTGTGTTTTCTTCTTGATATTCTTTCTAATTGTTCTATTGTTGACTTATCTATTTTTCTTTTTATTGTGCCCATTTTCTTTATTTTGGGACTCTTGTTAGATGTATCTATATTATTGTTATGTCTTCTTGATGGATTGCCATTTTGCCATTATAAAATATCTATCTTTGTCTCCACTAACAGTTTTTGTCTTAAAGTGTTTTTCCTGATATTAATATATACATTCCTTTATTTCTGAGAAGTCAATAGTCATTCTTATTGATGTTCTTTTGTATGTATCATATTATGATTACTTTCCCTGCCTGCGTTCTGTTTTTGTTTGGTTTTTATTAGTTTATTATTATGCGACAAAGTTGAAATTTTTTCTATTTATCCTGTATGAGGTTTTTTGAAACTTAAGACATTTAAGTCTTTATAATTATATTTGGAAAAATTTTAATGTTACTCAAAAATATATTTTTTCTTCCATTCGTTCATTCTCTTTTTCTTCTGATGTGTCTTTTACATGTGTGTTAGAAAATTTAATACTATTCTACAGGTTTCTGGGGCTTTCTTCATTTTCTTTTGTTCATTTTTATTCAGTTTTTTCTTTCTGTTTTTCAGATTTTATGATTTTTTTTATTGATTCATCGAGTTCACTGACACTTTATCATTTCTAGTCTAGTGTTAAGCTCATTTAGTTCATTTTATATTTCAGTTATTTGTTTTTTACTTATAGTCTTTTATTTGATCCTTTTTAAAAGTTTTCATTTCCCTGATGAAATTTCCCGTTTGTTCACACATGGAAATTACACTTTAATTCTTTTAACATCTTTTCTTTTTGTTCTTTGACTATATATTTATTGATTAATTGATTTTATAGAGACAGAGAGAGAAAGGGGAAGAGGGAGAGAGAGAAGCATTCATTTGTTGTTTCACTTAGTTGTGCATTCATTGATCGCTTTCTGTATGTGCCCTGACCGAGAATTGAACGCGCAACCTTGGTGTTTTGGGATGATGCTCTGACTTTGACTATATTTATAATAGCCAGTTTAGAGTCTTTGTCTGCTAAATTGCACATCTGCTATCATTGTTGATATATATTGTTTTCTTCACTTCCTTAATTATGTGGTACATATATGTATATGTTTATATTGGTTATTATTGTTTTTTTTTCTTTTTTTAAAGATTGTATTTATGGATTTTTAAAAATTTTTATTTATTTATTTATTTATTTATTATTATTTTTTTTGTGTGTGTGTTTTTCTGAAGCTGGAAATGGGGAGAGAAAGTCAGACTCCCGCATGCGCCCCACTGGGATCCACCCGGCACGCCCACCAGGGGGCGACGCTCTGCCCACCAGGGGGCGATGCTCTGCCCCTCCGAGGTGTCGCTCTGTTGCAGCCAGAGCCATTCTAGCGCCTGGGGCAGAGGCCAAGAGAGAGTCAGAGAGGGACAGACAGGAAGGAAGAGAGATGAGAAGCATCAATTCTTCATTGCAGCACCTTAGTTGTTCGTTGATTGCTTTCTCATATGTGCCTTGACTGGGGGGCTACAGCAGACTGAGTGACCCTTTGCTCGAACCAGTAACCTTGGGCTCAAGCTGGTGAGCTTTGCTCAAACAAGATGAGCCTGCACTCAAACTGGCAACCTCAGGGTCTTGAACCTGGGTTCTCTGTATCCCAGTCCAACACTCCATCCACTGCACCACCACCCAGTCAGGCAGTGATTATTGCTGAAGGCCCCAGAGGGTAATTAATTTACCCATTTTTGCACAATAAGTCAATGGAGCTAGAATTTAAGTCTTCTAATTATAACACAATTGGTACTCAGAAAAACAAAACCAAAAAAATCGGTGCCAGTAGAACTAGTGAAAGAAATAAATTAAAACTTTTAAAGTTTGATTATGGGTGATTTTCTTTTCTTTTTGGATGAAGACACTAGAACTCTTTTTTTTTTTTTGGCTTGCGCATGAGAGAGAGAGATTTAAAGACAGAGACAGGAAAGGAGATAGAGGAGAAGCAGCAACTTGTAGTTGTGGCACTTGAGTTGTTCATTGATTGCTTTCTCATATATGCCTTGAGCCAGGGGCTCTAGCTGAGCCAGTGACCCTTTGTTCAAGCCAGCGACTTTGGGGTCAAGCCAGCAACCTTGGGGTCATGTTTATGATCCCAGGCTCAAGTTGGTGACTCTTAGTTCAAGCTGGTGAGCCCATGCTCTAGCTGAATGAGCCCATGCTAAAGCTGCTGACCTTGGGGTTTCCAACTGGGGCCCTTAGCATTCCAGGTCGACACCCTATCCACTATGCCACCACCTGGTCAGGCACCAGAACTCATTTTAAAGCAACATATTGCTGTACTCTTCAAGTGCAATACAATACTACTAACTTAATCCCTGGCTTTGTTGATGTCTAGAGTCACCTTTACTCTTCTTTAACTATTGATGATCTAGTTTGGGAATTCATTAAACTCTTTGATTTTTTATTCTATCCTACTATTAACATTTTGGGCAATTCACTTCTCATTTGAATATTAGAGAGAGGAGAGATAAATAATGGAATTCATATTTAAGTACATACAGATTTGATGAACTGTTCTATTATTGGAGAAAATGGAAGTTAATTTCTTGTTTTTTTGTGTGTGAATTTATCGTTATTTTTCTTACATAGTAAATACTAATTCTTTGTTTAAAGCCTTATTCTACTTTACATATTTTTAAACATGTTCTATAGAAGTTTGGAGATGTACCAAACACAGTACAAATGCATAGCCCCATTGCATTTGAAAGTTAAATAAAATCAAATTTATTAGAAGTAGCCTGCATACCATAAAGCTTAATACAGAATACTTAAGGTATTATCATCCTTGTGCTTTGAACTAGGAAACTGAAGTTTTGTTGTAATTCTTTTTGATTTATTGGATCTTGGCACATGCTCCATCTAACAATCTAATCTGTCAAAGACATAAACAGATCTGCTGGACCAAAAGAATGGAAGAGCGGCTTGCACCACAGCCTGGCCTCGCTGCAAACCGCTTACGCCAGGCTGCATTCGGAGTTGACAGCCTTAGAGATTGTGAATGCTGTACCTGTGAATACTGAGTGATGACAACTATTTCTGTCAGAGCTCCTAATAGTTAAATGTGTGTACCAGTGAACTGCATGAACTTCTATTAAAACCCAGTTCTCTTCATTTTTATTACCAGGTAACCTTGGACGGGTGGACCAGGTCTCTGAGTTTGAGTATGATTTGTTCATTAGGCCGGATACCTGTAATCCACGCTTTCGAGTATGGTTCAACTTTACTGTTGAAAACGTGAAAGAATCACAGGTGAGGAAAATAGTGGATTCCTACATTTTGGTTTTGGAAAGAAGATGATGCTTTTGTTTTATTTTAGGAGTATTATACAAGTAATTAAGATATTTGGAATGTATTGTTGTATATCTAAATAGTGATATAGTTTTCTTTCAAGAGATACAGATAAATAGGTGTAATATGCTGTTTTTTTTTTGTTATCTAAAGATTATTAAATAATACAAATAGATTATTTGAGAACCAAAAGTATTTTTTACCGATTGAAGCATTAGCTTGGTATGCTAGGCTTCCATGAAAAATATAGTAAGAAACCATAGGTGGTGACTATTATGTTTATTATGGTGTTTCTTCTCTATAAAACCTATACATTATTATATATTTTTTCACAGGACCTCAGTTTCAGAAAAAACTTTTCTTCTATACGATAAGATGTTTATATCTTTAAAACAATATGATTCTTGTAGCTCATTTTATTTTTCTTTCACTTTGGCTGGTGGAAAACTCAGAACCAATTTTACAGCTCTCTCTAAAGATTTTAGACAACTTTTTGCTTGTGTTCTGTGTACTGACTTTTTTTTTAAATCAGGTTATATTAATCTGTCTTTAACCATGATTTCATTACCTCTATTTGCATTTTCTAACAGTGTGTGATTGCATAATCCTTTTCAAATCTGTTTTGCATGGGAGAGCATGTTGATGAAAAGAGAATTCAATACATATGCTTTGAACAAACATTAATAAAAATCTAATCCTAAGAAATCAGCTATCCTTCTGTTATATTGAGACAGCTGATCATGGAAGGCTTTGCATGAACTTTGTATACATAGTGATATGATTCTTTTAAGCAATTGAAAGCCTAGTAAGCCTAGTGCTATAACCTA
The DNA here is from genome assembly GCF_036850995.1 of Saccopteryx leptura. Classification (NCBI taxonomy): domain Eukaryota; kingdom Metazoa; phylum Chordata; class Mammalia; order Chiroptera; family Emballonuridae; genus Saccopteryx; species Saccopteryx leptura. Next base: position 123,939,002 of record NC_089505.1, on the reverse strand, counting down.
ACCACTGCCTTCTACATTTGGGATCTTTTTTTTTTTTTTTTTAGTATATTTAGGAGAAATTGAGATGTTAATTTAATTTCCCATGTTAAGTTAATCTATCCTGTTTTCCTTTTTACCTTGTTGCTCACTCCTCTCTATTTCTCTCAACTGTAACTTGAATTGTGTGCCTGGCAATGGTCAGTGTCTGGAATTTAGGGACTCAGTCTTCCTTGTCACAGTGCTGTTCCTGGCATACTGGCTTCAGCAGAACAGAGATGTAGGGATAGCCATGTCACTTTACTACCAAGTCTTTTCATTTTCTTCAGCATCACTGACACAGGACTTGGTGCATGTAATGTTTACTGAAGTTTAGGGGCTAGCTGGAAGGAATTAAATATCAATATATGGGAGTGCTCTGAACGTTGTTAGCTAAATATGAATTATCTCAGTATTTTATAAGAAGTGGGGGGAAATGTTAAGCTTTGCACAGAGAGCTGTTTAAGTAAACTTTAATTCCTAGCTTTGCATCTTGGTTTTACTACTCTTCATGGAAAAAATCCTTTTTCAGTTTTTTTTTTCACATAGCGAGAATGACAATATTTTTCCTTTCCACGCACTTAGCTAAATCTATGCTTTACGTACAAGAGCTCTCCTAACCCTAGGATTATCCAGTTTGTTCCACCAGGACAATCAATAATTCTCAAAGTACATTTTCCAAAGTCTGTGTTATTGAGCCTTGAGACTATAACTCACAGCAGGAGGTTTAGCCAGAAGTACTAGACTGAGTCTTGGCACTCTAAGTTTGGGGCCCCTGTGAAGATATCTCTGCTATCATGTGGTAACCACACAACCTCTTATTCTTCTGTTGGTGTTCCTGTCTCATGTCATTCAGTAACTTATAATTGACACACACACATACACACACTACTGAAAAACAATAATTGTGAGACAATATAGTCCATTCATATGAAGTAAGGTAAATGTTTTCTTAAAAGGAGTGTTAATATGCCAGGATTTCTAAATTCACAAAGGGGATTACTCTTTCCCTCTTTATACACAGCTAAGTGCATCAGTCAGCTTGCCTTCAGCATCTGGGAATCCATGAACTCCTAAGGAATGAGACGTATTACTTTTCAAACAATAGCATTTTCTATTCTTATTATATATTGTGCTAAATAGAGACTTAGTGGAAAATCTGAAATTAAAGTATTTCTTTAATTTTGGGCCACATTCAATTCCCAGCCTAGTTTTTCTTTCACTGTAATCTTTCTAGAAAGAGTATCCTTATATAACTCCTGTGGAGGTCAGGGGAAGGGATGGGCGGTGAGATAACTAGAAAGTTAGGGAAAATTGGTTTCCTAAGTTATATGGCCCGAGAGTCATTTGGACATGTAGTTCACGCATTTCAAAGCTTCTTGTTCTCTGCTCCTCTAGTTTGCTTACAGATATGTTTTTGTTGTTGTTGTTTAAAATGTTCTTTCTAGAGTGTTAAAATATTCATATTTCATGTTAAAGTCATATAGCCTTTTTTGCAATATTATCTATAAATTAAATAAGCAAGTAACATGACATCCCAAAGGATTAGTGTAATAAGAGAGTTGGTGCTGTTTTATAGTTCCTTATTTTTAAACTTGAAAGACTGCTATTTTCTCTGTATTTTCTTTTCCTTCTTAAATTTTATATAATATAGTAAGATTTATTGGTATGCATTGATCCTAGGATATAGTGGTTTATATTTGTTTTCATTTAAAAAATATTTTATTGAATTTATTGGGGTTACATTAGTTAATAAAATTATATAGGTTTTAAGTATACAATTCTATAATTCATCATCTGTATATTGTATTGTGTGTTCACCACTCAAAGTCTAGTCTCTTTCTGTCACCAATTATCCCCCCTTTGCCCTCTATTAAAAAATAATTTATTGGGATGACATGGTTTGCAAAACTATTCGTTTCAAGTATACAGCTCAATATAACACAACCTTCATGCCCTCTTCCCCAAGTGAAGTGTCTTTCCATCCCTGTTATCCTTACCTTCTGTCCTCCTCCCCATACCTCCACCCCCCTTTCCCTCTGGCTATTGCCACTCTATTGTCTATGTATTATGTGTATATGTTTTTTGGCTAATCCCTTCATCTCCTTTTATCCAGTCCCTCGTCACCCTCCCCTCTGACAGCAGTCCCCCTGTTTCATGTGTCTGTGCTTCTGTTTCTACTTTGTTCATTGGTTTATTGTGTTCATTAGATTCCACATAGAAGTGAGATCATATGGTACTTGTCCGTCTCTGACTGGCTTATTTCACTTAGCATAATAATTTGCACCCATGCTATTGCAAAAGGTAAGAATTTCTTTTTTTATGGCTGTGTAGTATTTCATTGTGTAAATGTATCACTGCTTTTTTACACACTCATCTATTGATGGGCACCTGAGCTGTTTCCAGAACTTGACTATTGTAAAAAATGCTGCAATGAACATGGGGGTGTGTATACTCTTTTGAATTAGTGTTTTGGGGTTCTTAGGCTATATTCCCAGAAGAGGAATCGCTGGGTCAACTGGCAGATCCATTTTAATTTTTTGAGGAAACTCCATATTGTTTTCCACAGTAGCTGCATGAGTCTGCATTCCTACCAGCAGTGCATAAATGTTTCCTTTTCTCCACATCCTCACCACTGCTTGTTGTTTGTTGATTTGTTGATGACAGCCATTCTGGCAGGTGTGAGCTGATATCTCATTGTGGTTTTAATTTGTATCTATCTGATGATTAGTGATGTTGAGCATTTTTTCATATGCCTATTGGCAGTCTGTATGTCCTACTGGAGAAGTGTCTATTCAGGTCCTTTGCCCATTTTTTAATTGGATTTTTTGTCTTCCTGTTGTTGAACTTTATATCTTTATAAAAGTTTTGGTTATTAACCCCTTATCACATGTATGTAAATATGCTCCCCATTCAGTAAGTTAGTTATCTTTTTTATTTTGTTGGTGGTTTTCTTTGCTGTGCAAAAGTTTTTAGTTTGACATAGTTCCTTTTTGCTTATTTTTTTCTGTTATTTCATTTGCCCTAGGAGATATATTGGCAAAAATATTGTTATGAGAGATGTCTGAGATTCTACTGCCTATGTTTTCTTCCAGGATGTTTATGGTTTCCTGACATACCTTTAACTCTTTATGAGAACTTCATTATGTGAATACTTGAAGGGGGAGAGGATAAACAAGATTACATCTTTGTCTTTAATCTTTGACATTTTAATTAGATGTGTCTTGTGTGGCCTCTTTGGGTTCATCTCGACTCTCTGTGCTTCCTGAAGTTCTGTGACTTTTTCCTTCATCAGGTTAGGGACATTTTCAATGATTATATCTTCCCTTGTTTATTCTCTGCCCCTTTGGGTGTGCCATTTGTTTGCTAATTGGGTCTAGCTCTGGTGTGGTCGGAAGCTCACCACTGGTTGTTTTGGTTCTGTGTCTACCTGGACAGGGTTTGGGTGTAGATCTATGTCAGATGTTGTTTGTAACCAGCTGTGGGCTACCTGTCTAGAGCTAATACTCTGTTTACTGTTTGTGGCCATCTGTACTGTGTGTGGGTACTTGTGGGAGGGGTCAACCTGTGTATAACCATTGACTTCCTCCTGCTTACAGCTAAGGGCAACTCTGTAGAAGGGCCCAAGCTCCTTGTGGTCTGCCTCTACGTGTCAGCTGCTCCACCCCCCTTCGCAGCTGCCTGGTCTTCCCTCAGAACCTTCCATAGAGAGACTGTAGAGTGCTCTTAGTCCGGCTTGTCCCACAGACCCTTCCACAGGTTGTGAGTTCGGTACGGCAGAGCAACCAGGGTCAGGAGGACAGGCTTAGTGAGTTCTGTACTTGGGGGTCATTTGGTCAGGCACTCAGTGAGGGGAAAGTGGTTCTTACTCCAGAGCCAAATCCTTCAGTCACTTTCTGTGTCTCTCTGGATTCCATCTTCATACCCAGTACTATCCTACCTTTGTGACAATTAGAAATCATGAACATGTTAATCTGATTTCCTGGAGCCTGATGCTTTATCAGCTTCTTTCTGTGGGCTATTGCTTCATCAACTGTAATCACATTATATAGTTATGGAAATCTGTCTCAAGAAGGCTTAAAGATCTGCTGGAAAGATACAATATATATCTCTAGCTCACAGGATATTTGTTTTCATGGTTGTCTACATGAAAGAGAATGGCTTTACTATTAAGTTTGACTTGTGAGGTCTGTTTTTATAATGTCTCTTTTTATAATCTTTTTCTATCTCTCCAATTTCCGTTAAAATGAGACCTGCATGAATGTAATCTAGTCAGGAACCTTATTTAGGTTTGGTACTAGCAGGCAAAAGAAATATTAGTCATCAAAGGCTGACTTTATTAAATGAAAGTTAAAAATCTCAGCATCAAATATGCTGTATAAACAGGTCTCACTTTTGGGTTATTTTTCCTGATGTTTTTAGGAAGTGATAACAACTTGGAACATACAGTGCTGTATTTCAGGACTGATATATTAACCTCCAAAGTAGTGTTTAAATAGTGCATTCACAAGAGTCTATGAAAACTGAACATCCTTGTACCTTTATTGAAAAGTAATTACTCTCTGAAAAACCTCTATTAAATGTTCTTTTGTAGAAATTTACTATTGATGTAGCAGAATACTAATATGGTATAAAAGAAAATAATCCTATTTAAATGTTCACAATAAAACTTCAGCCAATAAGAAGAAATAAAGTGGTATGCCTTGACTATTTAAACTGTTTTATTTCCTTTATATTTTTTACAGCTCTTTAAATTTGTTTTCCCCTTACTGGTTATTAAAGTGGCCAATGCTCAATGTAGTAAATTTGTAAAATATAGATAATTATTGCCTAACTGGTGGTAGTGCAGTTGTCAGAGCATCCACCTGGGATGCTGAGGACCCTGGTTTGAAACCCTGAGGATCCCTGGCTTGAGTGTGGGCTCACTGGCTTGAGTATGGGGTTGCTTGCTTGAGTGTGGGCTTATTGACATGACTCCAAGGTCATTGGCTTGAGCCCAAGGTTGCTGGCTTGAGCAAGGGGTCACTAGCTTGGCTTGAGCACCCCAGTCAAGGCACATATGGGAAGCAATCAATGAACACTGAAGTGAAGCAACTACGAGTTGATGTTTCTCATCTTTCTCCTCTCTCTCTCAAAGAAAAAAGATATAATTATTAAAGGCAGAGGAAAACATATCCACCCATGCATAATCTTACTACCAAAAGTGCATATACTATTAACCTTTTGGCATATTTACTTCTAGGCTCATTTATTTTCTATTTTATTTTTTGAAGCATATTTAAGTTTGTACCATATATACTTTTTATGTTTTGCATTTAAAGAAACAGAACAGTAGCAATTTATATCACTAAAAATTTTATAAACATGGCTATACAATAGTTATTTACTATTGGATCATTTTCTTACTCTTGGGCATAAAGATTATTTTCCATTAACTGTTGTTATAAATTACACTATAGTGAACATCTTTATGCATAAAATGTCATCCACATTTTATTTTGCTTCCTTAGGATAAATTTCTTTGACAAGAATTGATGGCAAAAAGAAATGAATATTTTAAAGGCTCTTGATACTTATTTCTAAATTCTGCCCGAATTACTATTTCAGCAGTGAATCAGATGTTTTCTTTGAATTTCTTGCTTTGTTTTATGAACTAAGGTGTTTATACATTTGGAATAAATTGATTATTTTTTCTCACTTACTTTTAACCTCATACAAATAAATGGGATATGATGTCGTGTTTCAAGCCTTTAGTCATAAAGGTATTCATTGTATTCCAGCAATAACATGAGACAACAAAACAGACCCATTTATTATTTTCACCTTTTTCTTAATTCATCAATCATTGTTTTAACAGTGAAGTATTTCTTACATTACGGGAAGCAGTAATGTAGCTTAAACACACATGCACACAGATACCACAATACACTTGCTCTTTTATATATGGCATGTCTGATTAGAACTTAAAAATTTCAAGAAAAGTGGTGGTCATTAGAGAATAAGATGAATGAAATGAAATTGAAGGGATTACATTCATTGCACTTATTAGTAATATCAAAGGGTAGAATTGACTTATGGGTGTCAGTGACTAGGTGAAGTATAATTGGAAGATATCTGATAAGAAGAGCTCAAATTAACCAGAATGTTGGAAAATTTTTCTCTGTAGATACTGGAGAAATACCAGTGAGACCTGAACAACAGTCATTGAAAAATGAGGAAGAATGACAGGGGAGTAATGAGATGACATCAATAATGAGAGGTGTGGAGGGATAACGTGATGAGATTTCAAAGCTATGAGTTCATGGAAGTGGAGACTCAATATTATAAAATGCTTCTCCCAAAATCAACCTGATTCTAATACAATTATATTCAAAATCCCCCTAAATTTATTTCCTAAACTTGACAAGCGAATACTAAAAGTCACATAGGAAAACAAAGGGCCAAAAATAGCCAGGCCCACTTTGAAGAATAATGAATGAGTATATGTTTATTTTAACAATTAAAATAAACAATTTTTATTTATAGCAAAAGTGGTTAAAATAATATGGCATTGGCATAAAAATTGACAAATAGTCTAAACAAACAGACTGGAACTCAGAAACAAGGCTCTTTATATAAGGAAACTTGATATCTAGTAGAGGATGCATTGCAGAATAATAGCTATAATAGTGTCTATTCAATCAATAGACTTGTACAGCAAACAATACCTCTATCTCATATTACTTCAAAAAAACCCTTATAGTTTGATTAAAGACTTACATATGCAAACAAATTAAAAATTTAAACTATGAAAATAAAATAAGCATAAAATATTTTATTGACTTTGGCAGTAGGATTGAATTTCCTGTGCAAGATACAAAAAAAATGAAATCATTAAGAAGTAAATTGATACTTTTCAGTTTATACAAATAAAGTTTGTGTAACAAAAGACCCAAAGTTGAAAGATATAGATTGTCCTGGGAAAAGAAATTTGTGCAATATATTATTTTGGTATCCAAAATATATAGAACTCCACCAAAAAAAAAAAATTAAGGAAAGAAAAAGAGAAAGAACCAAGTAAGCCGAAGATATGAACAGGCAACTCACAGAATACTAAGTCATAAAGCAGAGATGTTCTCAAAAAGGTTGGGTTGGGGAGAAGAAATTTCCTCAGCATTGAGAAAAAGAAAGATGAGAGAACTCTCTCTCAAGTATACTGCCTTGTAAAAACATCTCTTGCTTCTGATTGTTCCAGGGTAGTGATCGTATTAGTGTAGTGGGGAAAAGCATGAGCTTTGGCATCAGAATCTTTGTTCAGTTACTTGCTAGCTTTATGTCCTTGGGAAAGTCACATAACCCTGCTAAACTTCAGTTATTCATCTTTAGATTTGGTTCAGTACTGCTTGCCTTGAGGTATTGTTTTGAAGATTGATGATAGATGTTACACCTAAATAGTGTCTGCAACACAGACACATCTTTCTATTATTGAAATAACCGTGTTGGTCAATGTGGCTAGTGACACATTTATTATTTATATTAGCATATTCTTTGTTAAATACACCAAAGTTAGCTATATTTATGACACATGGAGCCAGAACTTCTTTGTCCAAGGAAAAATTCAGATAATAGGACAGTATTCAATATAGAAAATGCATGGAAAGCTTAAATAATTTGCATATCAACTATGTATATTATATCAATATTAGTGTAAATTCTGCTAATGTGAATACATTTTCATTCTTTTAAGTTTGTTTCTATTAGTTTCACTTGAAATTTTTACAGGCCTGACCTGTGGTGGCGCAGTGGGTAAAGCGTCAACCTGGAAATGCTGAGGTCGCCGGTTCGAAACCCTGGGCTTGCCTGGTCAAGGCACATATGGGAGTTGATGCTTCCTGCTCCTCCCCCTTCTCTCTCTCCTCTCTCTCTCTCTCTGTCTCTCTCTCTCCTCTCTAAAATGAATAAATAAAATAAAATTAAAAAAATAAAAAAAAAGAAATTTTTACAGAGATAAATTTGGGTTTCTGAAAATTGAATCTAAGAACTATATCTGGAATTATTTGTATACAATATTCATAATCATGATATACCTATATAGCAATACATTTATGTGTTTATGTTAGCATATTTATTTATTATATTAGTTATACCAGATACTATTATCACACTTTAAAATGATAGCATTCAAATGTAAACTTAGTTGGCATACTACTTTGTAGTATTTAAATAGGCATTTTACTATTGTAATGGACATGAATAATTTTTATATTGCTAAATCCACGAACATATACCAATTATCTTAATTTATCTTGCATTTGATACTGTTGACAGTTCACTGTTGGAAATTCTGTTACCTTGGCTTTCCTGGTATCTCTCTCTTTTGATTCTCCTCATCTCTTCTTGCTTATTTTTTCTGATTTTTCTTCATGGGCTTCTCCCCTTCATACAAACTTCTTAAACATTAATACTCACCATGATTTCATCTCATATCATTACATCTTACATCTCTTTTCTATATTCTCAATTCTATCTATATTTGAAAATCTCCCCTGAGAAAATAATTCCTAGATTTTTACCTTTTGGATGTCACCACTAAATGCTTTATGGATATCTTAAACTCATCATCTAAAAGAGTGAGATCTTTATCTTTCTTACCCTCTAAATTGGCCTCGTTTTTGTTTTTGTTTTTGTTTTTTCTTCCAAAGTGAGAAGTGGGGAGGCAGAGAGACAGACTCCTGCATGTGCCTGACAGGGATTCACCCAGCATTCCCACTAGGGGGCGATGCTCTGCCCATCTGGGGCATTGTTCAATTGCAACGGGAGCTATTCTAACTGGAAACATTGGAGTTATCTTGGATTCCTCCCTTTTGGATCCATATCTAAAAAAAAAAAGAGATAAATATTATGATAATGTAAACATCACTCATTGATCACTTATGCTGTTCTAGTACTTGCTGAATGCTTTATATTCAATTTTCACAAAGCTGGGAGGTGATAATTTTATTATTTTATTTCTACCTACAATTCACTTTATTTTTAAATTAAATTTATTGAGGTGACATTGGTTAATAAAATCATATAGGCTTCAAGTATACATTCTTCTGATACATAATCTGTATATTACATTGCGTGCCTAACACCCAAAGTCAAAACCTGTTACCATATATCCTTACCCTTTACTACCCCCTCACCCCTTCCCTCTGTTAACCACCATCCTGTTGTTGTGTCTATGAATTTCAATTTTATATCTCACATATGAGTGAAATCATATGATTCTGAGTTTTTCTGTCTGACTTATTTCACTTAGTATAATATTCTCAAGGTTCATCTATGTCAGGGGTCCCCAAACTTTTTACACAGGGGGCCATTCACTGTCCCTCAGACTGTTGGAGGGCTGGACTATAAAAAAAAAACTATGACAAATCCCTATGCACACTGCACATATCTTATTTTAAAGTAAAAAAACAAAACGGGAACAAATACAATATTTAAAATAAAGAACAAGTAAATTTAAATCAACAAATTGACCAGTATTTCAATGGGAACTATGCTCCTCTCACTGACCACCCATGAAAGAGGTGCCCCTTCCGGAAGTGCGGTGGGAGCTGGATAAATGGCCTCAGGGGCCGCCTGTGGCCCGCAGGCTGTAGTTTGGAGACCTGATCTATGTTGTGTCAAGTGGCAATATTTCATTTTTTCTTATGGCTGGGTATTATTACATTGTATATATTTACCACATCTTCTTTATCCAGTCCTCTATAGAAGGACACTTTAGTTGCTTCCAAGTCTTGTCCTCTGTGAATAATACTGCAATGAACACAGGGGTGAAAATATCTTTGAAAATACATGTTTTTGAGAGTTTTTGGTACATAACCAGAAGGGGGATTGCTGGGTCATATGGTAACTCTATTCTAAATTTTCTGAGGAACCGCTATACTGTTTTCTATAGTGGCTGTGTTGGTTTATATTCCCACCATCAGTGCATGAGGGTTCCTTTTTCTTCACAACTTCTCCAACACTTGTTATTATTGCCTGTCTTGTTGATAACAGCCATTCTAGCAGGTGTGAGGCAATATCTCATTGTAGTTTTGATTTGTATATCCCTAATAGCTAGTGAAGATGAACATCTTTTCATACATCTGTTGGCCATTTGTATGTCTTGTTAGGAGAAGTATTTATTCAGGTTCTCTGTCTATTTTTAATTGGATTGTTTGTTTGGTTTTGATTATCCCAAGTTCTTTATATATCTTGGATATTAACCCGTTGTTGGAGCTGTTGTTTGCAACTATCATCTCCTATTCAGTTGGTTGCCTTTTTGTTTTGTTGGTGGTTTCTTTTGCTGTGCAGATGCTTTTTAGTTTGGTGTAGTCCCATTTATTTATTTTTGCCTTTACTTCCCTTGCCTTTGGGGTCCAATTTATAAAATATTCTCTATGACTGAGGTCCATAAGTTTAGTACCTATATTTTCTTCTATGTTATTTATTATTTCAGGTCTTATATTTATGCCTTTGATCCATTTTGAATTAATTTTTGTGGAGGGGGACAAACTGTAATCTAGTTTCATTCTTTTGCACTATTTATTGCAGAGGCTTTTCTTATAGATGACCAATCAAATTTGCCCCTTGATTTTACTACCTCTAAAATAATTTCCTGAACTTATGTGTCCTATTTCTACTGCAGTCATTCAAGTTCAATGTATTATTTTGTGTTCCTTGGACTTTAGCAGTTGTCTTCCAAAATGTTGTTTTGTCCAGTTTTGTGCTATTTAATTTCATTATTTATGCTGGAGCTGGAGTATTCCATGTAAACTGTTGATTTTTACCTTGCCATTTCACTGCTAAAGCCCTTAAGTAGTTTCCTATTGCCTTTAGAACAAAGTCCAAACTTCTTAGTGTAGCTATTTGTATTCTTTATGATCTGACCCTATTTAGTCTATCTTGCCATAAATACCTACTGGCCTTCTTGTAATTTTCTACAGAGACCATGTTGTTTCACACATCCCTGCATTTTTCCCTTTTCCCTAATGCCCACCAACATTTCCTCATTTGAGTCAAGCTCAAGGTTTGGAGAAAGACTGCCACGGTTTATATTCCACTTCAACTATTTACTGTGTAACCTTGGGAAATATATTTTATGCTCCCTATGTCTCAGTTGCCCAAACTGATAGAATATTTACAAAACTATTGACATTTTGCCTGACATAGAAAGCACTACAAGTGTTATTTTTCTTATCATTAATATTCAAAAATTACTTATCGTGTACTCATCATATGCCAGAGACACTGTGCTGGGTACTCAAGATTCAGCATAGAGTAAGACAGACAAGGTCCTTATTTTCTAGGGAAGCTTATGCTCTATAATGAGAAGAAAAACAATAGGAACAAGTGCAAAAATAAGAAATTTCAAAAAGTGGCAAATGCTACCACAGTTTGTTTATTCGGAGGTTTGCAGATAATTCCAGTTTATGGGAATTGTGAAGTAAATAGCTATATATATTCTTTTACTTTTTTTTTTTTTTTTTGCAAATAGAAGTTACCATTTTACTTGGAAAAATACTTGGGAGCAAGATTGTTTGGTCTTATGCTCTAAGTGTATGTTTAACTTTGTAATTAACTGCCAAACTCTTCCAAAACAGCTATGTTAATTTGCGTTTCTGTCAGCAGTGTGTGAGAATCCTAGTTTCTACATATCCTTGGCAGCACTTGGTATTGTCAATATTTGTTAAACTGTCTATTAATTTATTTTTAAATTGAATTTATTGAGGTATAGGTTTGGGTGTAAGTCTCAATAAAACATCATCTGCACACTGAATTGTGTGCCTAGCGCCCCAAGCAAAGTCTCTTTTGTCTCCAAGTATTTTTTAATCTTAGCCATTCTAGTAGATGTGCAATTGTATCTCATTGTGATTTTAATTTGCATTTCCCTAATGACAAATGGCTTTGAAAATCCTCTCATGTGCTTATTTACCATCTGTATATATTCTTTGATAAAGTATCTTTTTAAAAATTGTTTATTTTTTACATAGGATTGTTTGTTTTACTAAGTTTTAAGAGTTATACATTCTGGATATGTCATTTATGATGTGTTTTGCAAATGATTTCCCCCAGACTTTGATTGATATTTTTATTCCTTTAACAGTAACTTTCACAGAACAAGTTTATATTTTTTGTAAAGTACAATTTATCAATCTTTTTCCCTTTTATGGATCATGCTTTTGATGTTAATTTTAAGAAATATTTGTCTAACTCAAGGTCATAAAATTTTCTCCTATGTTTTCTTCTAAAAGTTTTATATTTAGGTTTATGGTTTATTTAAAAGTAATATTTATATGATGTGAACTAAGAGTTGAGGCTTTTGGGGGCTTGTTTATAATATATATATTTTTAAAATATGGATGTTTAATTATTTCATTACCATCTGTTGAAAAGACTATCATTTCCTATTGAGTTGTTTTTTGCATATTTGTTTAAAATCAATTGACCATATATATGAGGATCTATTTCTAGACTCTATTCTGTTCCACTGAATGTTCTTTCTTCAGTCCCACACAATTGTAATTTCTATAGTAAGTCTTTAAATCAGATGGTAAAACTTTTTTAACTTGTTCCCTTTAAAATATTTTGTTTGTTTGTTTATTCGAGGTCTTTTGCCTTTTCATGTAAATCTTAAAATAACCTTATGAATTTTACAAAAATATCCTGCTTACCTGCTGGGATTTTGATTGGAATTATTTTGAATTTTTAGATGTTTAGGAGATTTTGACATATTGACATCTTAAGGATATTGTTTTACTGATTCATGAACACTTGTATCTCTCAATTTTATTGTCTTGTTTGAATACTTTCTTCATTTTTTTAATGTTTTTTTGAAACATACAGATCTCACATTTATTTTGTTAGATTTTTGCCTAAGTCTTTTTTTGGGCAGGGTTGTTCATTGCTGGTATAGTAATATGATACTGGCAATATATTGTGCATCCTTGCTAAACTCACTTATTACTTCTAGTAGCTTATTTGTCTTTGGGGTTTTCTAAGTAGGAAATTGTATCATCCAGGGATAGTGATTATTTATATCTGTATGCCTTTGTTTTTTTCCTTGTCTTATTCTATTATCTATGACTTCTTGTACAATGTCAGATAATAATAGTGAGAGTGGACACACTTGCCAATTTTCCAGTCTTAGAAGAATACAACTAGTCCTTCAGCATGAAGTGTGATGTTATTGTAGTTTTTTTATATATAGACTTTAAAAAAAAATAAAATTAAAGACATGTCTTTCTACTCTTAATTTGATAATAGTTTTTAGCGTGAATGGGTGTAGGAATATGTCAGATGCCCCTGAAGCATTTTAAACATAGCATAGAGTTACAAAATTTCAGAGTTGAAGTAACCTTAATTGTTATTTCCTCATTTTTGAGGCCTGTACTTTTACTATTATCTGAAAATTACTATATATTCTTAGTGTAACATAGTTACACTCTTTAACTAAAAATATATAGCTGCAAAAGGAACTTCACTATATCTTATTTATTTAATTATTTTAATCCATAAAGCTGTGAGGTAGGCATTATTATTAGGTAAAAAAACAGACTCATTGAAGGTAAGTAACTAGTTGATAGTCAGAAGTCCAGCCATCAATGGCAACAACGTTCTCCTACCATACTATGTACTTTATGCCTCTTAGGCTCTATATCCATGTTTCTAGAATGTCTTTACATTCTTCATCTTCCAAACTTTATATCTGTATTTTTTATATATTAAAAAACTGGTTCAGAATGATGAAATTAGTCACTTAAAGTCTTACATCTTGTTTATGGTAGAAATGACATGTAAATCTTAGGCCTCTTGATATTCATGCTAGTACTTTTGTCCCTTCACTATGGTGTACTCTAATTTTCATTTTAAATATAACTTCCTCCTTTTTTTTTCTTATTTTTGCCTCCCACAATACAAATATCTTGGGAGCTTTGCTAATGCCTGTCTCATAATGTCCCACATATAGATCTTTTGGTAAACAGCTTTCATTTTCAAAAATTAGTGTATCAAATGCCATTTTTTAAATTAATATTTTTATTTTTATTTATTTATTTTTTAGTGAGAGAAGGGGAGACAGAGAGACAGATTTCCACATGGCCGCAACTGGTATCCACTAGGGGTGATGCTCTGCCCATCTGGAGCCATTGCTCTGTTGCAACTGGAGCCATTTTTTAGTGCCTGATGCAGAGGCTTGGAACCATCCTCAGCACCTGAGGCCAAATTGCTCAAGCCAATCAAGCAATGGCTGCAGGAAGGGGAGAGAGAGAGAGAGAAGGGGGAAGGGTGGAGAAATCTTCTGTGTGCCGTGACTGGGAAACAAACCTAGGGCATCCACATGCTGGGCTGATGCTCTACCACTGAGCCAACTGGCCAGGATCAAGTGCAATTTTATACCAAGATTACAGTTGTCTAATTGATTTTGTTGCTCCACTGAATTATATTATAATAAGAGCATAGAAGAATTACATTTGGAGTTGATACCTAGTAGAAAGAAATGATTAAAACAACATTTAAAAAATAACTTTTAATTTTTAGTATCTAAAGTAAAGTGATTTTGACATATCAGGAATTTTCTCTTCAACATTTGGAAATATTATACCTTTAAACATGTGCCATGAAGTGAAAATACTCTAAATGCAACCAGATATGGAAGCATTTTCTATCTCTTTTCATTCTTTCCCTTTTCCTCTAGAAGGAAAAAAAGTCAATTTATATAATATAGTGTTTGATGACCTGACAATATTTCTTGTGTCATGTTTAAAAAATATCTGAATAAATAACTATATTTTGAGCCCTGGCCAGTTGGCTCAGTGGTAGAGCGTCGGCCTGGTGTGCAAGGGGTCCTGGGTTCGATTCCTGTCCAGGGCACACAGGAGAAGCGTCCATCTGCTTCTCCACCCCTCCCCCTCTCCTTCCTCTCTGTCTCTCTCTTCCCCTCCCGCAGCGAGGCTCTATCGGAGCAAAGATGGCCCGGGCGCTGGGGATGGCTCCTTGGCCTCTGTCCTAGGCGCTAGAGTGGCTCTGGTCTCAACAGAGCGACGCCCGGAGGGGAAGAGCATTGCCCCCTGGTGGGCAGAGCGTCGCCCCCTGGTGGGCGTGCCAGGTGGATCCCGGTCAGGCGCATGCGGGAGTCTGTCTGTCTGTCTCTCCCTGTTTCCAGCTTCGGAAAAAAACAACAAAAATAAATAAATAACTATATTTTGTTCAGTTTATTTAACCTACCCCTACATGTCATTGGTATTAACTGATTCCTTAACTTTTTTTTGGCCAATTGATTAAATGTGCCTAATTACATAATTCCACTACAGAAGAATGGGAGAAAATTGGTAGCAAAGAAAATAAATTGTTAAATCTAATCAAGAAATATTTATTAAGGACCTGTTACATGCCAGGCACTGTGCTAGGTACTGAAGATACACAATGTAAATAAAAAAAGATTTTTCTGTGCTTCCTAGGGCTTACATTTTAATGAGCTTAACATATATTGATAAATAAATATTCAAAATATTAATTTAGTCTAGTGATAAGTTTTATAAGGAGAGTAAACTTTATCACTGAACTAAATTATTATTTTGGATTTTAAGGCAGTAATATTTACTGTCTAAATCTAGTACAGTAAAGCTCAAATGATTCTCTAACCACCATAGACCATTGTGGCAATATTGTATAAATAGATAACGAATGGTTGACTTAGAAATGAGAGTATGGCAAGGGAGAGTAGTTTCATTTATTCAACAAACATTTTGGCAATTCATTTTGCGCCTAAGCATTTATGTAAGGCCGTTTCTTTTTGACTCATGGAGTATACACTCTAGCAATGAGGATGAGTCAAGTACACAGAATACTGTAAGCCAATGCATAAAATAATGCTTAGTACTAGAGATACAGGTAAGTTATGAACGTTTACCACTTTGGGACAGCGAAAGATAAAGAGAAGGTAGAATTTGATCTGGTCCTTAAAGTCAGTCTTAAATAGGAAAAGTTTTTTTTATAAATGGTGATGTCAAATAATTTTTGATAAAGGGGCCAACAACACACAATGGAGAAAAGAAAGCTTCTTCAATTAATGGTGCTGGGAAAACTGGAGAGCCACATGCAAAAGAATGAAACTCGACTACAGTTTGTCCCCTTGTACTAAAATTAATTCAAAATGGATCAAAGACCTAAATATAAGACCTGAAACAATAAATTACATAGAAGAAAACATAGGTACTAAACTCATGGACCTTGGTTACAAAAAGCACTTTATGAATTTGACTCCAAACGCAAAGGAAGTGAAGGCAAAGATAAATGAAATGAGACTACATCAGACTAAGAAGTTTTTGCAAAAGAAACTGACAACAAAACAAACAGACAGCCAACTAAATGGGAGATAATATTTTCAAACAACAGCTCAAATAAGGGCCTAATATCCAAAATATACAAAGAACTCATAAAACTCAACAACAAACAAACAATCCAATAAAAAAATGGGAAGAGGACATGAACAGACACTTCTCCCAGGAAGAAATACAAATGGCCAACAGATATATGAAAAGATGCTCATCTTCATTAGCTATTAGAGAAATGCAAATTAAAACTACAATGAGATACCACCTCACACCTGTTAGATTAGCTATTATCAACAAGACTGGTAATAACAAATATTGGAGAGGCTGTGGAGAAAAAGGAACCCTCATCTACTGTTGGTGGGAATGTAAAGTAGTACAACCACTACGGAAGAAAGTATGGTGGTTCCTCAAAAAATTAAAAATAGAACTACCTTATGACCCAGCAATCCCTCTACTGGGAATATAACCCCGTAACTCAAAAATACTGGTACGTAAAGACACATATAGCCCCATATTCATTGCAGCATTGTTCACAGTGGCCAAGACATGGAAACAACCAAAAAGCCCTTCAACAGATGACTGGATAAAGAAGATGTTGTACATATATACTATCTAATACTACTCAGCCATAAGAAATGATGACATTGGATCATTTACAAACAACATAGATCGACCTTGATAACATTATACTGAGTGAAATAAGTAAATAAAAAAAAACTAAGAACTATATGATTCCATACATAGGTGGGACATAAAAATGAGACCCAGGGACATGGACAAGAGTGTGGTGCTTACTGGGGGTGGGGAGGGGAAGGGAGGGAGTAGGGAGAGAGGAGGGACACAAAGAAAACCAGATAGAAGGTGACGGAAGACTATATGACTTGTAGTGAGGGGTATGCAACATAATTAAATGTTAAAATAACCTGGAGATGTTTTCTCTGAATCTATGTACCTTGATTGATTAATGTCACCCCATTAAAATTAATTTTAAAAAATAATAAATAAATAAATAAATGGTGATGGAAGGAGTGACTTGGGGTGGTAAACACACGATACAATATATAGATGATGTATTATAGAATTGTACACCTGAAACGTACATAATTTTATTAACCAATGTCATCCCAGTAAAGACAATGAAAAACAATTGACAACAACAAAACAATCTCCAGTGAAGACCTGACTTGGCCTCTTTCTAAACAATCTGAACAAATGCTCTGGCCATTTTGCAGCATGTTCAAGGTCATCAGGATCTTTGCATTAACGTCATCTTTTTAAGTAGGTATTATAAACTGGATATGATAGCCAAAAGCTTCAATTTAATAGTGAAATAAGTGATAAAAAAACCAATCAAATTATATCATGGTGCCAATTTATATAAAGCAAAATATATTCTTATATTTTTATTAAGATCATAAAGTTGGTTGTAGAATGAGTAGTCATATTTCACCATTCATTGTTCTTTAGCATCCACATTATGTGATGTGATATAACATGGTTACTTGTTTATGTGGCAAGTTCTCATGTGAGCTTCACATTGAGGAATTTCTTGATGGATCCTTTTTTCTTCTTACTCTTTGTTTGTGGTTTTTAACTGCTGAACAATGAAAAAAGACCCAAATTTAGACTGGAAACTTATTGTGACATAAACTTATAAATATTGCTGTTGCAATATAAATAAAACACAGATGTAGAAAGTGAAAAAAATCTTTATGCAAATGAAACTCTGGGTACTAGAAACAGAACATCTTAGGCTGGATGAATCTTAAAGCTATGGGTTGTTTGGCTGATCTACTGCCAAAGGAATGAGAAATTGATATTTAAATTTTATGCAAAGTTTCATGGGTAGTCTAAGCCTTCCTTTGGCAGAACAAAAGCAGTAAAATCTTGAGGAAAAGGCACTGAAACTTTTATAGGCTTTGATTTGCTGAATGTATGGAAAAAGCTTTAGAGTCTAACCAGATGAGCTGTCAGAGTAATTCTTATTGTTCTCTTTGTGAGTCTGGTGTGGCCCAAACACCTTGGACCTAGACCTACTTTTTTTTTTATTTGTTTTATTTTTGTAGTCACCTTTGGGTTTTAATTAGTTTACTTATGGCATTTTGTGGAGCAACAAACTAAATGCGGTTAACTCCTTTTTTATTACTTTCTAAAAAATGGAATTATTAGAGTGACACTGGTTAACATAATTCTACAGGTTTCAGGTGTCTGATTCTACAATACATCTCTGTACTCCATAAGATGTGTTCACTCCCCCAAGTCATGACTTCATCCATCATTATTAATCCCTCCGTAACCTTCTCCACCCCCTGTCCCTCTTCCCTTCTTCTCCCTGGCAATCACCACACTGTTGTCCTTTTCCAGGAGGGTTTTCTTTGGTCTTTTTTTGGTCTATCCCTCTATTTCCCATATCCAACCCCCCAACCTGACAGGTGTCAGCCTGCTCTCTATGTATGATTCTGTCTTTGTTTTTCTTGTTAGTTTACTTTGTTCTTTAGATTTGACATATAAATGAAATTATATGGTACTTGTCTTTCTCCGACTGGCATATTTCACTTAGCATAATGCTTCTAGGTCCGTCCATGCTATCACAAAAAAACAATATTTCTTTCCTTTTTATGGCTGCATAGTATTCCATTGTGCAAATGTACCACTGCTTTTTTATCCACTCATGTGCTGGTGAGCATTTAGGCTATTTCCAGATCTTGGTTATTGTAAATAATGCTTCAGTGAACATAGGGGTGCATATATTCTTTCAAATTAGTGTTTCAGGGTTCTTAGAATTTATCCCAGAAGTGGAATCAAAAAGCAGTTCTATATTTAATAATTTGAGATAACTCCATACTGCTTTCCAAAGTAGCTGTACCCATCTGTATTTCCACCAACAAACAGTGCACGAGGGTTTCTTTTTCTTCACACCCTCACCAGTACTTGTTGGATGATTTATTAATGATAACCATTCTGACAGGTGTGAGATATCTCATTGTGGATTTAATTTGCATTTCTCTAATGATTAGTGACATTGAGCATCTTTTCATATGTCTATTCACCATCTGAATATCCTCTTTAGAAAAGCATCTATTCAGGCCTTTAACCCATTTTTAAATTGGATTATTTTGGGTGTTTAGTTTATTAGTTCTTTATAAATTTTGAATATTAAACTGTTATCAGATGTATTGGTGAATATGTTTTTTCATTCAGTGGGTTGTCCTTTCATTTTGTTGATGGTTTCTTTGCTGTACAAAAAGTTTTTCATTTGATGTAGTCCCATTTGTTTATCTTTTCTTTCCCTTCCCTTGCTGAAGGAGATATATCTGAAAAAATATTACTATGAGAAATGTCAGATTTTACTGCCTGTGTTTTATTCTAGGACTTTTGTAGTTCTGTGTCTAATATTTAAGTCCTTAATCCATTTTGAGTTTATTCTTGTGTATGATGTAAGAAAGTGATCTAGTTTCACAGTTGTCCACATTTTATGTATTTGTCCAATTTTTTCAGCACCATTTATTGAATAAACTGTTCTTGCCTCCTTTGTCAAATATTAATTGACCATATAGGCATAGGTTGATTTCTGGGCTTTTTATTTTGTTCCATTGATCTCTGTGTCAGTTTTTATGGCAGTGCCATGCTGTTGTGGTTACTCTGGCTTTGTAGTATAGTTTGATATCAGGGAGTGTGATTCTCCCAACTTTGTTCTTCTTTCTCAAGATTGCTGTAGCTATTTGGGGGTCTTTTGTGGTTCCATATAAATTTTTGGAGTATTCTAGTTCTGTGAAATTGGTATCTTGATTACTTTAAATATAAAATAGCTTAAATGCTCCAATAAAAAAGACATAGGGTAGCTGAAAAAATAAGAAAGCAAGACACATACTCATGCTGTCTACAAGAGATCCACCCCAGAATGAAAGATACACACAAAAAAGACCTTGGGTGAGGTAGTCCTGCTGCTGTAGCCACTGCACCTGGGCATAGGGTCACCGCTTTCCACATCTCCACCTTTCTTACCAGCTATCCTTCAGTTGGTTATTCAGGTTGGTTGCATTATAATTTAGCTGTAAGTCTGGTTTGGGACCAAGAGCAGGTGGTTATAGCTTTCACGTGCTCTGCAGCCATCTTGGAATGACTCTTTGATCTTGAACTTTAGTTTAATTCCGATCCATCTCTCCAAACACTTCTACATCAATACTAAACAAAAGTCTGTACTTTCCCAAAGCCTGTATCCTTTTTCAGTCTTTTCTTAGTTTATTGTACCACCGTGTACTTGATTACCCAAACTAGAAAGTTGTAATTTGTTTTTCATGATTTGTTTATTATTTATGCTGTCCTATCTGAAAGACCTTTCTGTAATTCTCAATCTGCCTGACTAACAAATCCTTTAAGATATAGGTAAAACCTCTTCTCTTCTGAGGAGCTTCTCCTTATTTCCATACTGTGCTCCTAATAGCTTTTACTGTTGATGCTAACACAGCATGGTTACCACATGATGTAATTGGTAGTTTGTGTGTCACTTTTCCTCCTGAATTTTTAGCTATTTTATCTTCGGGACTGAGACTTGGTGATCTTTTTATTTACATTTTTATAAAATGGAGCTTTCTGTGGGGATTTAATGAGGTAATTGTAGGATATAATAGGCACCAATGACACTTAACTATTATTATTTATTATTATTATTATCTTGGCTTCTTCAATACTTGATATGATGTCTGCCTTTAAACAATGAATATGTTGATAAAATTAATGTGTTTAGCTATTCCTGTAGTGAGACCCTTCTTTCTGACATCAAGACTCTGGCCTTTGGGGGTAACCATATTTCTTTCCCAAGCTGATCTGCTTCTCCAGCCAGTGCCTTTCTGTCTGAATTTGTGCCTGATCCCTGAGGCCTGGTGCATGTGATTTCTTTCTTTTCTTTTCTTTTCTTTTCAAATCCTAAATATATATAGGGACCTTGGACCGAATGAACTATGCCTATACATAGATAAGAAAGTCAAATTCTAAATTAACTGTAAATAGGATTGCAAGTCAGTCAGAAGAAAGAATGAACCAGTCTAAGACTGGTTCAGATTTTAGAATTCAGCATAGACATTTTTATGTAGAAGCTTTCTCTGAGCCCTTTGACTGTGTTAGTTACCCACTCTGAGCTCCTGTCGTCATCTCTGTTTTCCTCAATCATAGCATTTGAGATATTATGGTGAAATTTTCTATTTTTGCTCTGAAACTATGTGCTCCTTGAGGATAAATTTTATCTTTTTTCCCTCTGTTTCCCTAGGTCAGGACCAGCTGCTTAATTTGTGGGTACCTTTGCAAAATGAATATTCAGGGCCCTTTGTTAGATATTATTAAGAATTTCAAGATGGCAACATCTGAGCAAGAAGGAAACGTGGGCCCTTATGAATGCAAAGCTCCGAGGAGGCTGGCCCCGCCCTCATGCCTAGCTGTTTGCTCTGGTGTGAAGTAGGTTTGGTGAATGGTTGAATGAATGACTAAAATTCAAAGTTTTGAAAAATATTTGATAATATTAGGCAATGAAAATGACATAATTTGAATAAGCATCAAGAGGCCAAGTTTTTCAACAGTAGTTGAAATTTTTAATAGTATCACTGGTAAAAGTCAGTAATCCACAAACATTATAATCTTACTTATATGGGTTCTTTTTTAATGACAACAACAGAAAATCTTGACTCTTAAGTTAGTAGATGATTACATTTGAATCCTTGATTCCAGAGGTCTATTTCTTTTTCAAGAAATACTGTCATTTACTATTTCTCCTTTAGTAAACAGAGACCAAATATAGAAGAAAACCACCTGCTTTCTTGATTTTAACTGAATGGTAGGCACAATGTTTTCATCATTACATATTTCCAGAACATTTAAAAGAACTTCCACATTGAAAGGCATGAGTTTTATTCTTGCTTGGCAAAGTCAGTGCCCACACAAAAGTATTTCTGATGAAAAAGGAGCAATGGATCTTTCACAGAGGTTTATAGGTAAGTCATGATAACTTCCTTAATTTTCAGTGTAGACACACCTATTGACTTGCAGCTGTTAGAGAAGAGATGCTGAAATACTGCTTTCAGAAAGATGTAGTGACATATATTTTCTATGTCTCCCACCATGGACAACTAAAATCATGGACATTATCTAACAAACACCAGAAGACTCTGAAATGGGAAATAAAGGAAATAGACCACTTAGAGACCCAGGACCTGAGGAGCCTGAACTTTCATCCTCATTCATGAGTAACATGGATCCCCTCTTCCTTCCAGATGTCAATGAAGAACAAGCGGAGAACCTAGACTTCTCCCCACTGCTGAAAGTTATGAGAGACACCCCTCCTTTTCTTCACCAGAACAGTGTCAAAAGAGGACTTCTAAATCAAAAGACTTAAGTAAGACCCAGAGTTTTATAAGAAAATACAAAAATAAATCCAGATTACATTAATAAAACTACTTGTAATAGCAAGAACTAGGGAAATATCAATTTGGAAGAGAAAGGACAATCACCCTCATTGAGATGACACAGCTTATAGAATTAACTAAAGAGGACTTTTGTTGAAAGAGAGAGAGAGACAGGATGGAAGAGGGATGAGAAGCATCAGTTCTTCATTGTGGCACCATAGTTGTTCATTGATTGCTTTCTCATACATGCCTTGACCGGGGGGCTCCAGCTGAGCCAGTGACCCCTTGCTCAAGCCAGTTACCTTGGGCTCAAGTCAGGGACCTTGGGCTTCAAACCAGAGACCTTTGGGCTCAAGCCAGCAACCATGGGGTCATATCTATGATCCCATGCTCAAGCCCACAACCCTATGCTCAAGATGGTGAGCCTGTGCTCAAGCCGGATGAACCTGCCCTCGAGCTGGCAAGCTTAGGGTTTTGAACCTGGGTCCTCTGTGTCCCAGTGTGATGCTCTATCCACTGTGCCACTGCTTGGTCAGGCTAAATAGAAGTTTTAAAACAGCCATCATAAATACTGCAGTAAGTTATTATGGCATACTTAAATGGAAAAAAGTTTCAATCAAGAAATAGAAGGTGTAAGAAAAAGACATGAAAATTTTAGAACTTGAACATGTAAAAAATAAAATAAAAAACTTAATGAATGGACTTGATAGAATGGAGAGAACAGAATAAAGAATCAGTACACTTAAATATAAAACATAAGAATAACCCATTCCTAACAACACAGATAAATAGTCATTAAAAAAAATGAACAGAGCATTAAGGACATGTGGGAACATAACAGATAATCTAACATTTGTTTCACTGGAATTCCAGAAAGAGAAAAGAATGAGGGTGGAACTGAGAAATTATCCAGGCATATAAAGGCTGAAAATTTCCTAGCTTTGAAAAAAACATAAACCTGTAGATTGAGCCTCAAACAGGATAAACTGAAGCAAAACTATGGCCAACCACATAAAAGTCAATCTGAAAACTAAAGAAAAAGAAAAAAAAATGTTGAAAGGAACCAGAGAAAAAAATGCATTACGTATAGTGAAAACCAAGTTGGATGATAAAAGATTTATCATCAGACACTGTGGAAAGCAGAAGGAAGTGCTTCAGCATTTAAGTGTTGGTGGAAAAGAACTGTCAACCCAGAATTCTACATCCAGTGAAAATGTCCAGAAATGAAGTGAAAATCAAGGCATTGCTTTTGGTGTCAGATTAAAAAAATCATCACCAACGCCTATGTCAGGGAGTTTACTGACTTTGTTTTCTTCTAGTATTTTATGATTTCAGATGTCACATTTAAGTCTTAATCAATTTTGAATTAATTTGCATATATGGTATAAAATAAAGGTCTAGTTTCATTCTTTTGCATATGACTGTCTAGTTTTCTCAACACCATTTGTTGAAGAGACTGTTCTTTCTGCATTGTATATTCTTGGCTCCTTTGTCATAAATTCATTGATCATATATGTGTGGCTTTATTTATGGGCGCTAATCTGCTCCATGATTCATGTGTCTGTTTTTATACTAATTCCACACTGTTTGATTACTATAGCTTTGTAATATAGTTTTAAGTCAGAGCATGTGCTGCCTTCAGCTTTGTTCTTCTCTCTCAAGATTGTTTTGATATTTGGGGTCTTTTATAATTCTAAACAAATTTTAAGACTTTGTTCTAATTCTGTGAAAATGCCATTATAATCTTGACAGGAATTGTAGTGACTGTGTATTGATTTGAGTAGTATGAACATATTAATAATATTAATTTTCCCAATTCATGAGATGGAATATTTTGTCATTTGTGTCTTCTTCAATTTATTTCATTAATGTCATATAGTGTTTTAATATACAGGTCTTTTGTTTGAAGTCATATGTGGACTCACTGCGTAAGCTTACCACTATTTCCTGAAATGAGTAATATTTAAGTTAAAAAAAAATTTAAAGCTTATGTCAAGTGGCTTATAAATGATGTCAACAATGTGGTCTCTTTTCAAGTGCAGTTAATTCAGCTGGGCCCCAGCTCCACACTTCTCCAGGTAGGAATGATCTACATGAGAGTGTCCTGTTTCTTTGGTAGAAAACAGAATGAAAATCATGTCTATGGATTAGATTGTCCATACAGACTTTCATTCTGCACACCTCAAGCCTGAAACTTAAAGTCTCCGAGACATTTAAAAGAATGTTACTTGTTAATAATTTTTAATTCCAGTTTCAGTAGTGCCTATTTCTTTAAAAAAGCTAATACCCAGGTGTTCTAATTTCTTATCTTGGCGTCGCTGTCACTCACATGTCAAAAGCTCATTATAAATGTCATAAGCACAATCAGTATTGAGAAAGGAAGATCATGATATTAACTGCATATGCTGTATCTTTTTTGTGACTTGACATTGTTTGGTTGCTGCTTTATATATTTTCATTATAAAAGTTCCGATTAATGAAATCTTGCAGTGACACCTCACTAGCTATCAGAGTGTAATTGTACTATTTAATGGTGAATTAGCTCTTTTTTTTTTTTTTTTTTTTGGAAAATAGTAGCTTGCAAATATAAGTAGCTAGTTAGGCTGTTACCAGGTAATGAATTTTCTCCTTGTGCCTCATAGGCCAGGAGACATGCCAAACTAAGGCTTCTCCACTGGGCCCAGTTTGTTTTGAGGAGAAATGGCAGGCACAAGTTGGGGCTTAGTAGAATTGAGCTGAAGATCTGATTTTGTATTTGATTCATTCTGGTGAAAAAGGAGCCAGGGTGGGTTCATGCTAGGGCTTTTAAAGCAGATGCTTTTGGGTGGTCAATAAATGCAAGAGTAATTGAATGTCCTTACTTTTCTAGCCTTAATTTACCCACTTTAAAGCAAAAGAGTTGAATGAAAAGATGTGTCAGATCTTCCCAAGGCTTGTGTTCTAATATTTTAAACAGAACTCTAAAAAGACAAAGCTGCTGCCCATTTTATGAATGCTTATAGATCACTAGTGCAGTTGCTTTACATTGCACCTGTTATAACTTCACAAATAGTAAATGGAAAGAGTCTTGGGCTACACACATTCATGTCTCTGCTGAGGATTATCTCTCTTTCTGGAATTATTTTTTGTTCCTTCTCTATCACATGATCATTCAGGTGATTATCAATCAGTTGTCATTCAACTGCCAACCCAAAGATATCAACTTTTGGCCTCTGTTCAGGAAGAATTAGGCATTTTTTTTCATTTTTTTTTTCATAGTATTTTATGGGTCTTAATACACAGAATCATGATTATTAGTTTATACACATATCTCTCTTATTGTTTTATTCATTCTAGTGTCTGTAGCAGTCAACAGAATAACTGGGAAAACTAGATGCTCTATAAATATTAATTAAATATTTAAGTATATTGATTTCTGAAAAAAAATTCTCTTTAAATTTGAAAGGGATATAGAAATTACAGTTTGAGTGATACTTAAGGTGTGAGTTATTGAACACTTTTGTGCTATATTTAAGAAAATGATGCTTCAGAACCCACAGGCTTAGTCAGAGCCCTTCAAAATCCTATAGAAATGAATGGTAAAACTATCTACATGAATTGCGTGAACTTAAATAAGGGATGAGCTTTTTGTTTTACAATTGTTAAATTCTGTAGAGTCAGTAGCAGTGTTCTAGCTTCCATTACTAATTTTAGAAATGTATTATCTTTCTTTCCCTTTTTCTTTTTCTTTCTAAAGCTTTGTCAACTTTTCTGGTCTTTTCAAAAAGTCAAATCTTAGTTTTATCAATTTTCTATAGCTTTTCTGTTTTAAATTTTTTGACTCCATTCTGATCTTTATTGTTCCCTATATTCTGCTTATTTTGTATTTGATTTGATATTCTTTGCTTGCTTCTTGCATTAGACTAGATTGTTGATTTTAGATTTCTTCCTTTCTTTCTAATAAAACATTTCTCAGCTTTATTGAGGTATAATTGACAAATACAATTGTATTGATAGTGTACAACATGGTTCTTTGACATCTATTGTGAAAGGATTTTCTTCACAGAGTTAGCTAATAAGGCACTTAAAGCCATACGTTTCATCTATCTGGGTGGCCGCGCAGTGGATAGAGCATCGGACTGAGATGTGGAGGACCCAAGTTCAAGACCCTGAGGTCACCAGCTTGAGCGAGGGCTCATCTGGTTTGAGCAAAAGCTCACCAACTTGAGCCCAAGGTCGCTGGCTCGAGCAAGGGGTTACACAGTCTGCTGAAGGCCCACGGTCAAGACACATATGAGAAAGCAATCAATGAACAATTAAGGTGTTGCAACGCACAAAGAAAAACTAACAATTGATGCTTCTCATCTCTCCATTTCCTGTCTGTCTGTCCCTGTCTATCCCTCTCTCTGATTCTCTCTCTGTCACTGTAAAATAAATAAATAAATAATAAATAAATAAAGCCATACGTTTCACTTTAAGGGCTTCTTTAGTTGTATCCTATTTTATTTTCATTATTTAGCCTATAAGTCGACTCTGTCTCTGTGTTGCTTAAATGATTTGTGCAGCACTTGTGCTCAATACCTCAAGCCCTTTGGGCTTTCACCCTCTTGCCAGTGGGTCAGTGTGACAGTTGGAGAGCCTATTCAGAGTTACAGCTCGTTCTAGAATCTGTCTTGGCTCTTACTGTTTGCTAGTCTCTCTCAGGTCTCCCAGTTCATGCTCAGTTTTCTAGTGAGCCAGGGGGGACATGTGGCAAGATTATCTCAGTCCTCCAATGGCCTTTTCATTTCCAGGCTCTCTTTAAATGTATAACTGGTCCATTATAGGCCCAGTTTCAACTGCAGTATCAGATAGACCAGCAAAACTGTAGGTTTTCCCTATTTGTTTTCTACCAAGTTCACTACTTTTAACTGACAAAGGTGTGGGCTTTTGCACCTGTGTCCAAATCAAGCCTGCCTTTCTGGTAAGAAAGCTGCTGGTTTTCATAGTCAGCCCTGCACTGGTAAAATTATAGTTCTCGTCTGTGAAGCTAGGGAGGGTGCTGGGAGTAGCCTCAAGCAAGAAGGCTGAAGCTTTCTGTTATTCTTAAATGTAGTCTAACAGTTTTTTCGAATAATTATTTCTCATTCTGTTGCTGGCCTTTGCTTAGCTTCCAGAGATCTGAATGGTTGTTTTGGGCAATTTTGTCCAGCTTTTTACTTGCATTTTCTGGAGAAGTTATATTTACCTCTTCGTGGTGTGGTATTCAGACATTCTTTCCATAGCTTTTACATGCAAATAGTTACCATAAATAAGAGCAGTGCTGGCACATGTATACTGGTGTATTTCACAGTGCCTCCACAGCCTCCTTCCTCACCTTGTACTCCTCTCACCTCTTCCCAGGAAGGTAGATTGCTATAGTGAAAAGGGAAAAAGCTTTGGATATTGACAGCTGCAGGTATAGATTTTAAAAAAGTAATTGAAAAAAATTTAAATTAGAGTTGACATACAATATTTTATTAGTTTTAGGTGTACAACAGAGTAATTAAACATTTATATAAATTTTGAAGTGATCACCCCAATAAACCCAGTGCCCACCTGGCATGATACTTAGTTGTTACAATATTATTGACTATATTCCCTATACTGTACTTTACATCCCTCTGCCTGTTTTTATAACTGGCAATTTGTACATCTTAATCCCTTTCACCTGTTCACCCGTTCCCTGGTCCCCTCCCATCTGACAACTATCAGTTTGTTCTCTGTATCTATGAATTTGTTTCTGTTTTGTTTGTTTATATACATATACATACATATATATATTTAAGATTTCATATATAAATGAGATCATATGGTATTTGTCTTTCTCTGTCTAACTTATTTCACTTAGCATAATAAGTGAAATAGGTTGACAATTTATTTCCTCCAAATCTCAGTTTACAAATCTGTAAAGTGGATGTAATAAGACACCTCATTGACAAGGTTAAATAATAACATATTCAGAATACCTAAAACAGTATCTGGCATGTGGTAGACAACCATTCAATCAGTTTTCTGTCCTCTCTCCTTCCCTGTCTATCATTGTGATTTCTGAAGAACAGAGATTCACTAAGACGCCATGTATAGCTCAAAGAACACTGTTATTAAGAACATTAAAATGAAATAAAAACTGATTTTTTTAAAATTAATGTTAACATAGAAGCACAATACTGTGCTCTTTACATTTCTGGGTTGTGAGCCAGTGGTCATGTGGATTAGCCTACACATAGGTGTTTCAACTTCTTTTCAATACACATTTGAACACACCACTTACCAGCTTCTAATTAACCCTCAGAATATAACCCCAGGCCCTCAGAATAAAATGCTGGATACTTCATGAGTTGGCCTGTCTGTACCTTTCTAGCCTCAGTAGCCCTTGCTCCACTAAGTGTTAATCATATTGTAACAGCTTTATTATTTTGACTCTGCCATCGCCTTTGCTGATATAGCTCCCTCTGTGTGTGTTCAAGGGTTCCATCCTCATTTAGCTGATGGTTTACTTCTCATCTTCCAGCTACGTGCCTATTCTATCAGCACACTACGTTGTAGAGATCATTGCATATCTGCCCCATTAGAATGAGAGCTACTTGAGAGCAAAGACATCATATATCACATTTCTATCTCCATTGCCGTGATCATGGTTTCTCAGTGCAAATGAGGAAGCTTAGCCCAGCTTTGCTTGATCAAAAGAGGATGGGTGATATAACAGCACCAACAATCCCAATATAGTCTTGAATTTTGACACAATTATAATTTCCTAAAGCCCAGATTTTTCCATATCTGAAGAAGAAACCTCAGCTGATTAATAAAATAAACTCTGCCTTCCTCCTCCCCTTCTAGGGGAGTTCAGGAAATAATGTCTTGGCTGCTGTTGTGGCAGGATTGAGGTTCAGACATGGGGGTCTCCTGTAACATGGAGACTGATAAGTGTGCTTCTTTCTAATCAATGCAGGAGTAGGATTTTAGTTAAGAGCATCCTGTTTTCACAGCAGAGCCATTTCAGTGCTCTGTCCCCTCATTACAGTAAACTGTTGACAACTGCTGATGCGATTATAGACAGTAGCTCTCTTTTTAAGGAAAACATTAAATAGTTACTGGTAGATTTTTGACACACCATTACAAAATGCTTCCTGTTAGCAGGTAGTGGAAAGAGAAATGGATGTGAAGCTATTAGTATCAGAATTACATGTCAAAAAGCTAGAGCAGAGTTCAATTTATTTCTGAAATAATAAGCAAGCCAGAGATTGACTTGAAAATTATTTCTACTTCAACTACCTGTTTTTTTCTGAGATGAACATTTCAACATAAAATCAGCTTCTATACATACCTTTTAATAAATAACAGCCTGTTTGAATTAAGAGTATCTCATAAGAGCCAAAATTAAACCATTTCTTAGGTGGGAATGGATATTTTATAGTGTTCTCTGAGAAAGAAAGAATACAAAGTTATTATTTTTTATAAAATAATAAAATTCTGGACAAAGAGTTAAGGGATATAAATTCTAGTCCTGTTTTTTTTCTTGTACTTATTATGTAACTTTATAAAACTTGTAACTATTTGGGGCTTCAATTTACTCAGTTGAATAAACTAATGATGATGATAACCACTACCATTTATTGAATCTCTAAACTGGGCTTTGATCTACAATGTGGTTACTGTAAATTATGTCATTGCATCTTCACAACACACCAATTATTAATTTTATTCCCATTTAACAGATAAGGAAACTGATGTTCAGAAAACTTAAACAGCTTGCTCAAGGCCACATAGAGTGTAAGAGGCAGAGCAGAACAAAATCCCAAAGTTTTTGATCTTCAATGTCTTTATTCTTTTTTTTCATCACTCTTCTCTTTTTACTTAATCTTACTGATATCTTGCAGGTACAGAAATGGATTTGAAAGAGAATTTTTTTGTTTTTTTAATTTTTCACTGATTTAAGAGAGATGGAGGAAGGTGGGGGAGGGAGAGAAAGCATCAACTCATTTTACTTCGTTGTTTCATTTAGTTGTGCACTCATTGTTTGCTTCTCTTATGTGCACTGACTGGGGGTCGAACCTACGACCTCTGGCATGTGGGGTTGACACTTTATCCACAGAGCGACCTTAGGCCTGAAAGAGCTTTTATGCATACAAATTAAAGACATTGTTACTTTTATTTACAGTTCAACTTGGTATCATTAAATTGGGATGCAGTTCTTTTCTATTAATGTTGAGTGGAGAAACACTATAAAACTTTTTGAAGGCTTACCCAGATTTAAAAGCTAATCCTTTAACTTTTCCTGAATGATAGTTTTTTCCTACTAAGCCTACAAAATTATATTTCATACTGTATTTTCTTATAACATTTGCACTTATCTTTTTCCCTAAATCTATTTTCATGTATTTTAAAGACAAACTTGCATATGCTAAGGAGAATAAAAGCTTCCTTGGTAATATCTGAATATATAGATTGTTAAGTGTTTTTGCATACATTATGTTATTTGTTTTTCAGAAATAGTTTCTTGTTTTGGTATTTATGAAATATGTATCTTTGTTTCTATCATACAACTAAGGTTTCTGGAGTGTAGAATGGCTTGCCTAAGTTTGTAAAGTATGTTAGTGGGAAAGGTAAAAAACCTAGGTCTTATTATCCCAAATATGGGGTGATTTCTACTACATCAAAACTGAGTGTCTGATACAGCTATAATGTAGTGGTTATTACTATAGGCTTTAGTTAAACCTCCTGAGTTATAATTTAGATTCATTTGTAAATTGTTGGGCAAATGAAGTAATTGGCCCAATAATTGAAATAATTAAGTACCAAACCCCTTGGTAACTCCAGTTTCTCATGTATAAAGTAAGGATAGTAATAATATTTATTTTATAGGGTTATTGTGACTTTTGAATGAGATAATACATGTGAAATATTAGCATAGTGACTAATATATAGTAAGCACTCAATAAATTTTAGCTATTTTTTGCTCATTCGTTTAGCATTATAAGTTGTAGTTATGTAATTATTTATATAGACCATTGTATAAGTTATTTAAAGTAAACTTTCAATTTATTAATTCAGTTAATATCTCCGGAATGCCTCTGATGTGCTGTATGGCATGAATTATACAAGGATATATTTAATAGAGAACCTGCTAATCAATAAGCTCATTTAAAAAAAATTATTTAGACAATTAATTTTAACAGGGTGACATTGATCAATTAGAGTACATATTCAGAGAAAACATCTCCAGATCATTTGGACATTTTATTATGTTGTATACCCATCACCCAAAGTCAGATTGTCCTTTGTCACCCTTCATTTGCTTTTCTTTATGCCCCACCTCTACTCCAACCTCCTCCCTCTCTTCCCCCCCACCCTGTAACCACCCCACTCTTGTCCATGTCTCTGAGTCTCATTTTTATGTCCCACCTATGTATGGAATCATATAGTTCTTAGTTTTTTCTGATTTACTTATTTCACTCAGTATAATGTTATCAAGGTCCATCCATGTTGTTGTAAATGATCCGATGTCATCATTTCTTATGGCTGAGTAGTATCCCATAGTATATATGTACCACATCTTCTTTATCCGGTCATCTATTGAAGGGCTTTTTCATTGTTTCCATGTCTTGGCCACTGTGAACAATGCTGCGATGAACATGGGGCTGCATGTGTCTTTATGTACCAACGTTTTTGAGTTTTAGGGGTATTTACCCAGAAGGAGCCAAAAACACACAATAGAGAAAAGAAAGCCTCTTCAATAAATGGTGCTGGGAAAACCGGAGAGCCACATGCAAAAGAATGAAACTTGACTACAGTTTGTCCCCTTGTACCAAAATTAATTCTAAATGGATCAAAGACCTAAACATAAGACCTGAAACAATAAATTACATAGAAGAAAACATAGGTACTAAACTCATGGACCTTGGTTAGAAAAAGCACTTTATGAATTTGACTCCAAAGGCAAGGGAAGTGAAGGCAAAGATAAATGAATGGGACTACCATCAGACTAAGAAGCTTTTGCTCAGCAAGAGAAACTGACAACAAAGCAAACAGACAGCCAACTAAATGGGAGATGATATTTTCAAACAACAGCTCAGATAAGAGGCTAATATCTAAAATATATAAATAACTCACAAAACTCAACAACAAACAAGCAAACAATCCAATAAAAAATGGGAAGAGGACATGAACAGACACTTCTCCCAGGAAGAAATACAAATGGCCAACAGATATATGAAAAGATGCTCATCTTCACTAGCTATTAGAGAAATGCAAATCAAAACTACAATGAGATATCACCTCACACCTTTTAGATTAGCTATTATCAAAAAGACAGGTAATAACAAGTGTTGGAGAGGCTGTGGAGAAAAAGGAACCCTCATCCACTGTTGGTGGGAATGTAAAGTAGTACAACCACTACGGAAGAAAGTATGGTGGTTCCTCAAAAAATTAAGAATAGAACTACTACGTAACCCAGCAATCCCTCTACTGAACTAATTTTTTTAAGGAAAAGTAATTAAGACACAAATAAATGAGAAGACTAATATTGATATCAATAGCACCTGACTTAAGAAAAGTCTGCTTGATGTATGTGTTAATTTAATTTGTTTCTAAACTGACATTGGGTTTTTTTTGTCGTTATTAAAATTATTTTACTTAAAGAATTGTACATTTTAGTGTGTCCTATAAAAATGAGAGATGCAAATGAAGTTCATGGTTTGGTAGACTGAGATCTATTTAACATGGAAACAAATCTTCTTGGTCTCTTTTTAGAAAAATGCTGAACCAGGGGATCTTTTCAATTGCAATACATACATTATTGATTATAATGATACCTGCAAATTTGTTAAGTGCTTACCATGTGCCACGCATTACCCTACGTGCCTTATAGATATTATTAATTCTCACAAACACTGTAAGTGCTATTATTTCTATTTAATAGATGTAGCAACTGAGGCTCAAAGAGGTGAGATAACTTTCTGGAATTGGGCTTCAAGCACAGTGTTGTCTGTCTCCTAATTCTGTGTTGGAATTGGAAAAAATTTGGAGAATTTGAATCTCATTTTTAAGCTCGAATCTTGCTTCATTGTATTCAATTTTATTAGGTTTCTTTCTCATCATCTTTTGTGTACCTACTGTAGGTTTTTGCTTTGTGATAACCATCATGCTTACATATGATAACTTTTATTAATATCAGTCTATTTTAAGTTGATAACATCTTAAATTTAAACACATTCTAAGAATCGATCATTTTACTCTCCCTACTCATGTTTTATGTTTCTGATGTCACATTTTACATATTTATATGTTATGTATTCCTTAACTAACTATTATAGTTATTTCTATTAATTTTGTCTTTCAACCTCTCTACGAACTTTATAAGTGATCAGTCCACTATCGTTACTATGTATTTACCTTTACCAGTGAGGTTTATACTTTCATATGTTTTCTTGTTACTAATTAACATGATTTCTTTTTAGCTTAAAGAAGTACCTTTCACATTTCTTGTGAGGCTGCTGTAGTGGTGATGAACTCCTTTAGCTTCTGCTTATCTGGAAAACTCTTTATCTCTCCTTCAATTCTGAATAAATTCTCCTGATAGAATATTTGTGTTTAGATTTTTGTTTTATGTTAGCACTTTGAATATATCATGTTACCCTGTCTGGCCTGCAAAATTTCTGCTGAAAAATTATCTGATGGTCTTATGGGGATTCCATTGTATTTAACAAAATTTTTTTCTTTTGCTGCCTTTAAGGTTTCGCTTTGTCTTTAAATTTTGACAAGTTAATGTGTCTTGGTATGAGTCTCTTTGGTTCATCTTATTTGGAACTCTGTAGGCTTTCTGGATCTTGTCTGGTTCATTCTCTAGTGTTGGTGTAAGAATGTTCAAACCTTAGAGAATTTTTATAAAAATTGTTTGAGCCAAATGGAGAATGTGCCTGGAAATAATATCTTAACAGATTGAGAAAAATGCTTCTCAGGATGGCAGTTTGCAGCTTCTTTTATGCACTTTGAATTACGGAGGGAACATAAGGAAGATTATATGATGGCTGGAGAAAGCAAGGTAGGGACTGGATTTTAGGATAGTTAACAAGATTATGTATCTCTTAAGGGTGATTTTGCTTTCAAAGAGGATTTTCAAAGGTGTATTAACTAGTTGCAGAGGAAAAAACTGGACAGGGCTTGTTTAAGGCAAAGGTAAAACTTTTACCAAAGAAGTTATATTCCTTGGGCATAACTGCCCACCATGATCTGCCCAGTTAGGGATTTATGATCAGATAACCCTGTAAGATTACTTTCCATAGGACCTCTTTTTTGTCAACACTAAGTTAGTGTACTTTTCAGTCATTATATCTTCAAATAAGTTTTCTGACCCTTTTTTTCTCTCTTCTCCTTTAGGAACACCTATAATATGAATGTTAGTCTACTTGATATTGTACCAAAAGTTCTTAGTCCCTTAAAACAACTTCACTTTCTATCATTCTCTTTTCCTTTTTTATATATAATATTTTCTTTCCTTTTATTTGTCAGTGAACATTTTGATTGTGTCTATATTTTGGCTAGTATAAATAATGCCACAAGGACCGTGGGGTGCTTATGTCTTTTCAAGTTAGCGTGTTCTCTGGGTAAATATCCAGAAATGGAATTGCTAAATAATATGGTAGTCCAACTTTTAACTTTTTGAAGAAACTTTACACTTTTTTTTATAGTTGCTGTACCAGTTTACATTCTCACTAACAGTGCACAACAGTTCTCTTTTCTGTACATTCTTGCCAACAATTGTTATTTCTTGCCTTTTGATAATAGCTACAGTAGTACCTTGACACACAAGTTTAATTCATTTCATGGCTGAGCTTGTGACTCAATTTGCCCGTGTGTCAAATCGAATTTCCCCAATTAAATTAATGCTTGCTTTGTTTTGGCCCCCAAAAACCACACAGATTTTTTTGTTTTAAATGCTTTTAAATAAGAAAACGTACTTTATAAATAACAAATACATATATTCAGTGTGTCCGTAAAGTCATGGTGCACTTTTGACTGGTCACAGGAAAGCAACAAAAGATGATAGAAATGTGAAATCTGCACCAAATAAGAGGAAAACCCTCCCAGTTTCTGTAGGATGATGTGGCAGCATGTGCGCATGTGCAGATGATGACATAACACCGTGTATACAGCAGAGCAGCCCACAGCCATGCAGTCGAGATGTGGACGGTACAGAGGAAAGTTCAGTGTGTTCTATGGCTCGCTAAATTCGAATCTGTGACCAAAGTGCAACGTGAATATTGGCGCATTTATAACGAAGCACCACCACATAGAAATAACATTACTCCGTGGGATAAGCAGTTGAAGAAAACCGGCAGTTTGGTGGAGAAACTCTGTTCTGGTAGGCCATCAGTCAGTGACGAGTCTGTAGAGGCTATACGGGATAGCTACCTAAGGAGCCCTAAAAAATCTGTGCATGAGCCCACATCAAACTGCACTGAATAGATATGAAACTTGGAGAGTTTTCCTTTTATTTGGTGTAAATTTCACATTTCTATCGTCTTTTGTTGCTTTCCTGTGACCGGTCAAAAGTGCACCATGACATTACGGACGTGTGTGTGTGTGTGTGTGTGTGTGTGTGTGTGTGTGTGTGTAATAAGAGAGAATGTAAAAAAATAAACTGGTTTATGAAGTATATTTACCTTCAAGGTCAAGAAAAGATGCTGGCAGAGGGGGAGGAAACATTAGCATAACAATGGCCTTTCCCAAGCAGGAAGGTAATTAACAATTTCCCAGACAGCTGCCCAGCGCCATTTTTAACAATAAAAGTGAGCAAACTCAGAAACCACAAATTTTACAAACTCATTTGCCCAACTTTCCACCCCTTTTGCTCACTTTGCAATTCACAGCATAGGCATTCCTGTGCAATTAATTAGGCACGTCACACAAATAAATTACAGCAACAGCATAAGTCATACAATTTCAACCAGACCTGCTCCCCCCTCCATCAGGGTCTCTCATATTGTCCAAAAGCCATATTCCATCCAACAGGGGAGCTGGTGCCCCCTCTGGTCACAGTCTAAGAGTCAGTTCACACACATGGGGCCTCAAGCCTCCCCCTTCATCCCTGCCATCCTGGCAGCTCTTACAATGCTGCTCCAAGGGGGAGCACATGGCAATGATGGGCAACATTGCCACCTCTGCTTCAGAGAGCATGCTGCCATCCACCCTTATGTCCCATAATTGTAGCAAACCTATCAGGGGCTTAGTAGGTACCCTTTGCTGCTGGGCTTTTACCTTCTGGAATCTTCAGATGGCAACTTCAGTCCCAATCTCCTCATCCTCAGAAGAGGAGCTGGAAATGCTGTTCCTGCCGACTCAGAGCCACTCCGTCAGCACGGCTCCAGCTTAGGCTCCTGAGGCTGCCTGCTCTCCACAACTTCCACAGCAAACTGCAGCTCACAAACTTGTAATTCCTTCTCCAGAGATTGCTTCATTTTCAAGTGCAACTTGCAAACTTGGTCAGTCTCCTTCTCCAATGCTTGCTTCAGTTCCAGGATCTGCATTTCTTTCTCCCATGGCCATTCCAACTCCTTCCACTCCTCCGTTTGCAGGCCTTGGGCAGCCTCTTGCACAGAGCTCTCTGTTTCCTCATACAGGGCTGTAAAAATCAGCCTGCCCACAGTCCCCAAAAGGACAGCCCTCGGGAATCATAATAACACCCAGTCCTCTACGCCACCCCTGAAGGGTGGTGGCGGCTCCATACTGATCTAATCCGAATCCTGCCACAAACGACTCCAAATGTATGGCCAGTAGTCGCAGCCATCGTGGCCATACACATGCAGTTTCCCATTGGATTCAGGCAGACAGTAAAGACACAGTGGAGTCAAAAAATGGTGGTCCATTCCTTTATTCAAGACTTGTACCGGCCAACGAGCAAGTACACACAGAGCTCCCAAAGCCACTTACACATTATCCGGTTCCACAATCAGGAGAATCAGTCACCTCTGATTCCCCATCTGCACACCTTCTCCCTTCTCTTCTCTGCACAAACTGGCTTCTCCTTTAGCTCCCTGCCATCTTGGCTCCTCCTTCAGCACTCTTCACGCTTTTTGCTCTCACTCTGCCATCATGTCTTCTTCTCTTCCTCCTACTTCTTTCCTCCTTTTTAAAACTTTTCTGGCACCACCCCCCCCCCCTCCAGCCAACATTAGCATAACAATGGCCCTTCCCAAGCAGGAAGGTAATCTGCAATTTGCAATCAACTGCCCTGCTCTGAGGGCAAGCACATATATAGCTGCCCAGCAACATTTTTAACAATAAAAATGAGCAAACTCAAAACACAAATTTTACAAACTCATTTGCCCAACACTCGTGATTCAAATATCTGCTCGTGACTTAAAGCAAAAAATCCTGTGAGTGACTGCTTGTCTCTCAAATTGCTCATGATTTAAAGTGCTCATGTGTCAAGGTACCACTGTACTCTGAAAAGTGTGAGGTGATATCTCATTGTGATTTCGATTTTCATTTCCCTGACTCTTAGTGATGCTGAAGAAAATTCTTAATATAGTATTTTTTTATTTCTTTCTTTCTTTCTTAAGTGAGAAGCAGGGAGGCAGAGAGACGGACTGCCTGTGAGCCCAACCGGGATCCACCTGGCAAGCCCACTAGGGAGCAAGGGTGTTGCACCATTGCAACTGGAGCCATTCTAGTACCTGAGGTGAGGCCATGGTGCCATCCTCAGTGTGCAGGCCAACTTTGCTCCAATGGAGCCTTGGCTGCAGGAGGGGAAAAGAGAGATAGAGATAAGGAAGAGGAGGAAGAGTGGAGAAGCAGATGGTCACTTCTCCTGTGTGCCATGACCAGGAATTGAACCCAGGACATTTATATGCTGGGTCGACGTTCTACCACTGAGCCAACTGGCCAGGGCCTCTTAATATTGTCTTAATATAAGCCTTTTTAAGATATGTGATTTTAAAGTACTTTCTGCCAGTCTGTATTCCCATTTTTAATTTTGATTAAATATAATTTACTTTTTTATTGATTGTGGTACCATACCTAAGAAATCTTTGCTTAACCCAAGGTCAAAAAGATTTCCTGTGTTTTCTAAATCTTTTATACTTGATGGTTTTACATTTAGGTATGTGATCCATTTTGAGTTGATTTAGTATATGGTGCAAATAGCGATAGTAGATGTTTCTCTACTTTTTTATCCCTTTGGCTTATGGATGTCCTATTGCAGTGGTCCCCAACCCCCAGGTTGCAGACTGGTACTGGTCCGTGGGCCATTTGGTACCGGTCCACAGAGAAAGAATAAATAACTTACATTATTTTCATTTTATTTATATTTAAGTCTGAACGATGTTTTATTTTTAAAAAATGACCAGATTCCCTCTGTTACATCTGTCTAAGACACACTCTTGACACTTGTCATGTAAGTTTGACAATTATATTTAAAAATACCACAGTTTTTACACCGGTCGCATAATTTTATTTTGTGCATTTATCTGTCCCACCCTAAAGGCCGGTCTGTGAAAATATTTTCTGAAATTAAACCGGTCCGTGGCCCATAAAAGGTTGGGGACCACTGTCCTGTTGTTTTAGCATCATCTGTTGAAAGGACTGTTTTTTTCTCTATTGAATTTCCTTTGTACCTTGGTTGAACGCCGTATGTGTAAGAACTGTTTCTGGATCCTCTATTCTGCTCTATTGATATAATTCATCTGTCCTAATGAAAGTACCATCCTCTCTTTAATCTTGTTGCTTTATGTTGTCTTGAAATCAGAGAGTGCAATTCCTGTATATTTTTCTTTTTCTAAGATATTTTGGTCATTCTAGATCCTTTTAATTTTTGTATGAATTTTATAATCAACTAGTCTATTTTATACAAAAACTATATTTTAAATTTTTATTTAGGTTTTTAAAAATTTCTCTAATGTTTTGCAATTTTCAACTTAACAGGCCTTTCACATCTTTTGCCAGATGTATTCCTAAGTATTCCATGTTTTGGACGCTGCTGTAATAGGCATTGTGTTTTTCTATTTTAATTTTTAATTGTGCATAGTTGATATCTGCATATTGACCTTGTGTCCTGCAGTTTTGTTGAAAGCATTTATTAGTTCAAGGGAAACCATCTGTAGATATTGAAAACTCTCTTTCTGCGAAGCACTATTCTCTCTAGTACTCTGCCTGTGAACTTAGCTATCTTTGCTTTCTTAAGTTTCCAGCTTCCTTTCAATTTAGGAAAACTACTGGGATGTTCCCAGGTTTCACCTTCTTATGCTGTATTCTGGAAACTCCAGGTAAGTTCAACATGCCACCCTAATACAATATGGCTTCAGAAAAGTTACTTAACCTCTCAAAGATTGCAATAATAATATTCTGTAGGATATATATCAGCATTTAATTAAATAATGAATGTAAAGTGACTGACTCAATGCTTTGGCACTTAGCAGGTACAGGGCGTCCTTGGTTACATATGACAGTCTCGACATAACGACATTTCGAGTTCACAATGTTCACTCCCATAAAAACTAATAAAAATTAAGACATGAGTGTTTTGGCTTACATCATTAGCATCGTACTTATGGACTACATAGGCAAACTAGTTTGGTTATGCGTGGTGGAAGAATACGTAGTAACGCAGTCTATGAGTGAGGGAGTTGGTATCGGCAGTACGCTTACTTATGCCATTTTAGACTATTAAAAGACCAAGTATTCCATTTGAGTTGCTTTGTTTGGTGACATTTTGGCCCTTATCATGGCTCCTAAATGAAAGATCTTCAGATGGTAGTGCTTCTAAGAAGAGGAAAGCCATCATGAAGGATGTCACAGAGCTACTGGCATCACATGGAGCGGAGCTGTCTGCTGAGGACCTCATTCAGCTAGAGAAGCAGCTGGTTGAAGAGGAAGAGATAGAAACTCCAAAACCCAAGATATTTACTACCAAGGGTTTGGCAGAAGGTTTTTCTATGGTCAAAGATGGGTTGGCAAAATTTCAGGCTGAGGATCCCAGCAATGACAGATCCGGTAAGGTGTACAGAGTTGTTATGGATGCCTTGCTTTGCTATAGACAGATTTGGGAAGAGAAGAAGTCACCAACCTTCCAGACTAGCCTGGAACAATTCTTTAGGAAGGTAGAGAGGCCTGCAACAGACCCTGTACCCTCTACATCAGCTACTTCTCGAGATGAAACACCTGTAGTACAGGTAGAATCATCTCCAGTGTCTCCTGCATGTCCTTAGGCAATCCTGATTCCCCTGACCCAGTATCTCCAGCACCTTCTGCAGGTTCTCCTGCCTCTCCAGCGTCCTTCTCTCAATAGGTCACTCTCTCCCACCTTGCAATGCCCCTTCCAGTGTGCAAGCCAACCACAGAAAGAAAGGTAGGGAATTGTTTTTTACACTTATTTTTTCTGTTACTACAGTACAGTGCACAGCACAGTATACTTACATCCTTTTCCCTTTTCTGTGGCTTAGTTGTGTTATGTTCTAGATTATAATTTTGCAACTGTGTTAGGATAGGTGGCTTAAGCTAGGTGTGTTTCGACTTACACCATAATTTGGGTTACATCACTGTCATGGGAACAGAGCTGTGTCAAAACCCAAGGTCCTCCTGTATTCAAAAATGATAACAATTAATAGGTCAGTTACAAAATAATGTCATCAAAAACAATAGCAGTACTATCTTGGGAAAGTTAAATATCAATATTATGTGCTTATTAGGCAGTGGCCAGATAAGAGGCAAGAATTTATAAAACAGGAAAAAAAGGAATTCTCTTTTATTTTTATTATTTTTTAAATTAAATTTAATGCAGTGACATTGATAAATAAGGGTACATATATTGAGAGAAAACATCTCCAGATTATTTTGATATTTGATTATGCTGTATACCCCTCACGCAAAGTCAAATTGTCTCAGTCACCTTCTATCTGGTTTTCTTTGTGCCTCTCCCCTCCCCCACCCCCTCTCTCCTTCCTCACCCCATCCCCCCCTTCCCCCACCCCTCCACTCCCATTACCATCACATTCTTGTTCATGTCTCTGAGTCTCATTTTTATGTCCCACCTATGTACGGATTCATATAGTTCTTAGTTTTTTCTGATTTACTTATTTCACTCCGTATAATGTTATCAAGGTCCATCCTGTTATTGTAAATGATCCAATGTCATCGTTTCTTATGGCTGAGTAGTATTCCATAGTATATATGTACCAAAGCTTTTTAATCCACTCGTCCTCTGACGGACACTTGGGCTGTTTCCAGATCTTCGCTATTGTGAACAATGCTGCCACAAACATGGGGGTGCATTTCTCCTTTTGGAGCCGTTCTATGGTGTTCTTGGGGTATATTCCTAAAAGTGGGATAGCTGGGTCAAAAGGCAGTTCGATTTTTAATTTTTTGACAAATCTCCATACTGTTTTCCACAGTGGCTGCACCAGTCTGCATTCCCACCAGCAGTGCAGGAGGGTTCCCTTTTCTCCACATCCTGGCCAGCACTTATTCTGTGTTGTTTTGTTAATGAGCACCATTCTGACAGGTGTGAGGTGGAATCTCATTGGGGTTTTAATTTCTCTATTATTAGTGATGCTGAGCATTTTTTCATATGCCTATTGGCCATCTGTATGTCCTCTTTAGAGAAGTGTCTATTCATTTCTTTTTCCCATTTTTTGATTGGATTGTTTGTCTTCCTGGTGTTGAGATTTACAAGTTCTTTATAAATTTTGGTTATTAACCCTTATCAGACGTATTGTCAAATATGTTCTCCGATTGTGTAGCTGGTCTTTTTATTCTGTTCTTGTTGTCTTTAACTGTGCAAAAGCTTTTTAGTTTGATATAGTCCCATTTGTTTATCCTGTCTTTTATTTCACTTCCCGTGGAGATAAATCAGCAAATATATTGCTCCGAGAGATGTCGGAGAGTTTACTGCCTATGTTTTCTTCTAAGATGTTTATGGTTTCACGCCTTACATTTAAGTCTTTTATCCATTTTGAGTTTATTTTTGTGAGTGGTATAAGCTGGTGATCTAGTTTCATTTTTTTGCAGGTAGCTGTCCAATTTTCCCAACACCATTTGTTAAAGAGGCTGTCTTTACTCTATTGTATTTCCTTACCACCTTTGTCAAATATCAGTTGTCCATAGAGTTGTGGGTTTATTTCTGGGTTCTCTGTTCTGTTCCATTGATCTATATGCCTGTTCTTATGCCAGTACCAAGCTCTTTTGAGTACAATGGCCTTGTAGTATAACTTGATATCAGGAAGTGTGATACCTCCCACTTTATTCTTCTTTTTTAAGATTCCTGAGGCTATTCGTGTTCTTTTTTGGTTCCATATAAATTTTTGGAATATTGATCTATATCTTTGAAGTATGTCATTGGTATTTTAATTGGAATTGCATTGAATTTATACATTGCTTTGGATAATACAGACATTTTAATGATGTTTATTCTTCCCAACCATGAGCACGGTATATGCTTCCACTTGTTTGTATCTTCCTTGATTTCTTTATCAATGTTTTATAATTTTCTGAGTACAAGTCTTTAGTCTCCTTGGTTAAGTTTATTCCTAGGAACTTTATTTTTTTGGTTGTATTAGTGAAGGGGATTGTTTCCTTAATTTCTCTTTCTGACCGTTCATTGTTGGCGTATAAAAATGCCTCTGATTTCTGAGTATTGATTTTATATCCTGCCACTTTGCTGAATTCATTTATCAGGTCCAGTAGTTTTTTGACTGAGACTTTAGGGTTTTCTATATACAATATCATATCATCTGCAAATAATGATAGTTTTACTTCTTCTTTTCCAACTTGAATGCCTTTTATTTCTTTTTCGTGTCTGATTGCTGTGGCTAGGACTACCACTGAGTATGATGTTGGCTGTGGGTTTTTCATAGATGGCTTTTATCATGTTGAGGTATGTTCCCTGTATTCCCACTTTTCTGACAGTTTTTATCATAAATGGGAGTTTATTGATAACTGTTTCGATCTCATTTGGTGTAATCAGTCTGTTTAGGTTTTCTGATTCTTCCAGATTGATTTTTGGATGATTGTATGTTTCAAGGAATTTGTCCATTTCATCTAGGTTGTCTAGTTTTTTGGCATACAGTTATTCATAGTATTTTCTTACAATATTTTGTATTTCTGTTGTGTCAGTTGTTATTTCTCCACTCTCATTTCTAATTTTATTTATTTGAGTCCTCTCTCTCTCTTTCTTGGTGAGTCTAGTTAAAGGTTCATTGATCTTGTTTACCTTTTCAAAGAACCAG
Source organism: Saccopteryx leptura (assembly GCF_036850995.1). NCBI lineage: Eukaryota > Metazoa > Chordata > Mammalia > Chiroptera > Emballonuridae > Saccopteryx > Saccopteryx leptura. The sequence goes on along the minus strand of NC_089505.1, from coordinate 123,895,031 downwards.
CTCCTAGTTCATTCATCCTCTGTATTGTTTCTTTAGCCTCTATGTCATTTATTTCTGCTCTGATCTTTATTATTTCCTTCCTTCTACTACATTTGGGCTTTACTTGCTGTTCTTTTTCTGTTTCTTTTAGATGCAGGGTTAAATTGTTTATTTGAGCTTTTTCTAGCACCTTAAAGTGTGCCTGTAGTGCTATGAACTTTCCTCTCAGTACTGCTTTTGCTGTGTCCCATAAATTTTGAGTTGTTGTATGCTCATTGTCATTCATTTCTAGGATTTTTTTTTTTTCTGAAGCTGGAAATGGGAGAGACAGTCAGACAGACTCCCGCATGCGCCCGACCGGGATCCACCCGGCACGCCCACTAGGGGCGACACTCTGCCCACCAGGGGGCGATGCTCTGTCCCTCCGGGGGGTCGCTCTGCCATGACTAGGGCCACTCTAGTGCCTGGGGCAGTGGCCAAGAAGCCATCCCCAGTGCCCGGGCCATCCTTTCTCCAATGGAGCCTTGGCTGCGGGAGGGGAAGAGAGAGACAGAGAGGAAGAAGGGGGGGTGGAGAAGCAAATGGGCGCCTCTCCCATGTGCCCTGGCCGGGAATCGAACCTGAGTCCCCCGCACGCCAGGCCGACGCTCTACTGCTGAGCCAACCGGCCAGGGCCTCTAGGAATTTTTTTTATTTCTTCTTTGCTCTCATTCTTAATCCATTCGTTATTTAACTACCTGCTATTTAGTTTCCATGTGTTTGAGGATTTTTGAGCTTTTCTGTTGTGGTTCATTTCTAGTTTCGTGCCGTTGTGATCGGAGAAAGTGCTTGATATGATTTCAACCTTCTTAAATTTGTTGAGACCACTTTTGTGCCCTAACATGTGGTCTATCCTAGATAATGTACCATGAGCACTTGAAAAGAATGTATATTCTGCTGCTTTAGGGTGAAAGGTTCTGAAGATATCTATTAAATCGAGTTGATCTAGTGTGTCCAATAAGTCTGCTTTTTCTTTGTTATTTTTCTTTCTTGAGGATCTATCTAGTGATGTTAGTGGGGTATTGAAATCCCCTACTATTATAGTATTGCTGTTGATCTCTCCCTTTAAATCCATCAAAGTCTGCTTTATATATTTAGGTGCTCCTATATTAGGGGCATAGATATTTATAATAGTTATATCTTCCTGTTGGATTACTCCCTTTATCATTATGTAGTGGCCTTCTTTATCTCTTACTATATCCTTTGTTTTAAAGTCCATTTTGTCTGATATAAGTATTGTTACCCCAGCTTTTTTTTCATTTCCATTTGCATGAAATTTTTTGCCATCTTTTTACCTTCAATGTATGTGCATCTTTTGTTCTAAGGTGTGTCTCTTGTAGACAGCATATGTACGGGTCCTGTTTTCTTATCCACGCAGCTACCCTATGTCTTTTGATTGGATCATTTAATCCATTTACATTTAAAGTTATTATTGATACGTAGTTATTTATTGCCATTTTATTCTTTAAAGCTGTATTCCTTTTTTGTTATATTCTTTTCCCACTTTGATATGTTTACAACAGGCCCCTTAACATTTCCTGCAGCACTGGTTTGGTTGTAATGAATTCCTTGAGTTGTTTTTTGTCTGGGAAACTTTTTATTTCTCCTTCGATTTTAAATGATAGCCTTGCTGGATAAAATAGTCTTGGTTGTAGGTACTTGTTCTGCATTACTTTGAATATTTCTTGCCATTCCCTTCTGGCCTCAAGTGTTTCTGTTGAGAAGTTGGATGTCATCCTTATGGGGGCTCCTTTGTAGGTGATAGCTTTTTTTTTTTCTTGCAGCTTTTAATATTTTCTCTTTATCGCTTAGCTTTGGTATTTTAATTATGATGTGTTTTGGTGTAGGTTTCTTTGGGTTTTTCTTTAATGGAATTTTCTGTGCTTCTTGAACTTGTGAGAGTTTCTCCTGCATTAATTTAGGGAAGTTTTCAGCTATGATATGATTGAACAAAGTCTCTATCCCTTGTTCTTTCTCTTCTTCTTCAGGAACCCCTATGATGCAGATGTTATTTCTCTTCATGTTGTCACAGAGCTCTCTTAGAGTTTCCTCAGACTTTTTGAGTCTCTTTTCTTTTTTCTTCTCTGCTTTCTTGCCTTCATTCAAGTTGTCCTCCAACTCGCTGATTCGATCCTCAGCTCTATCCATCCTGTTTTTAATTCCTTCCATTGTGGTCTTTATTTCTGATATTGTATTTGTCATCTCCAACTAATTCTTTTTTAATATTTCAATATCCTTTTTTATACTTGCTATTTTTTTATTTAGGTGTTCATAATGACCATCCATTGTTGTTCTAAGATCCCTAAGCATCCTTACAATCATTATTTTGAACTCCACATCTGGAAGTTTGATTATTTCCATATCACTCAGTTCATCTCCTGAAGGTTTCTCTTGTGGTTTCATTTGGATTGCACTTCTTTGTCTTCTCATTATCTGTGTTTGAATGTTTTGTTTGTAGAGTTGGTTGAGTCTAGGCTTGATGTAGTCTGCCTCCAGTTTTCAATTGTCAAGGGACTCTCTTTTAATGTTTGTCAACGTATGTAGAACAAAAGTGCAATTTAACCACCACTCATTTGTCTATATAGTTGCTGTTATACAATTAATGTCTCTAAGATAAAATAATAAAAAATAATAATTTGTGCTGGTCTTGTTTATCATTTAAAATGCATTTATTACAGAAATGTGCACCTATGAGAGAAGCATCTGAGCAGAATAAGTGCAGTGATGAACGCTTAGGTTCAATCACAGTTGGAAACATTATGAGCAAGAAGTACTTTGGGCTCACGTGATAAAGTTTCATTTTGCAATTCTGGCATCTTTACATTTACAGATAGATTATTTCATTTTGTGGTGGTAAAATTTGAGAATCAACAAATAGACCCCTGAGTTATTCAGCAATATGGATTCATGGTGATCCAAGGCCATTATAGTAGTCTGTACAAAATAATATTTTAAAAGTGAAAAATAAAATGTCAAGATATTTATAATATTAACACTCGATTGAACAATTGTTTTACTTAAATCTCTCTCTCTCTTTTTTTTAACCCTAGTTTTATTCAATTTTACTATCCAGAAATCTCTGGAATTTTGTTTCTTAACTAGCAGTTAAAAGCAAATTATTTATATGGTAACAATAGCAATAGCAACAACCACCAAAAATAAAGCCAAATAAATGTAATCTAGTATAATGTAGCACTTCAAGGATTTTCCTAAAGGCTTTATAACATGCTATATAATTTGATTTTCATACAAAGTTCTAAAATACATCTTATTTGTTATCTTGGGGAACAAGTTCAGAGGGCTTGTCAGTTGTCCCAGGTTACCCATTTAGTGTTAGAATCACACCAGAAACAGGGCCTGGATTATGTGATTACAAAGCACTTATTTTTTTTTTTTTTATGTTATACTAGGTTTGAATATTAACTATTATTAAAGATTATTTTTAAAATGTGTATTATGTTGAAACAAACATTTACTTTAATCTGTAGTTTTTAGAACATCTGCATTTGTACTCTGTCCACAGGGAGTATGTGATGGAGAAACATATGGAAATAGATTTGAAATTTGCTAGCATACTATTGTTATCACATCTCTTTTGCTGTTAAAGAAACTTTGTAATGTTACATGACTTGATCAAGGCTACACAGTCTCCAAATCACAAATAAAATCCAAGATTTTTTACTTGTTATCACTAAATATTATGCAATAGATGGTAAGTTGTATATTTGTGGAAAGAACATTGGATTTAAAGTCATCAGACCTAGTACACTTAAGGTTTGCTTTGGCATTTACCTGGTTTTGTGACCCTAGGTAAGTTACTTACCCTCCGTAACTCTCATGTGGTTGTAATAAAATAACACCTACATGACAGGGTTGATATAAAGATTACATAAGGCAGTGTATGAAAAAGAACTTGACAAAATAAAGTACCGCAGAAAATGCAAAACAGTGCTGTTGTTATAATGTCCTGCAATATGCACTGTATTATACACAAAAGTGATACATCTTCCCCTCAGAAACCAGGAATGAAGTATGAAGAATTCTTTAGGAAAAATATGTAAGAAGTGAATATAAAGGTTTTAATATTCTCTCTCATTAAAAAACACTTCTCTCCTAAGCCTTCTTTGGAGATCTCCTTTGGCAATAGGCAAATCACTGGAGTAAATTCATGGAAAGAGACCATTGTAGTAGAACATGATATCGTATGATCTTTTGCTGGAGCAAACTGCTTTCCCATCTTTGGAATGTCAATTGTTTTAAGTTTTTGCTATATAAAAAAAAGGATATTGTGGCCCTGGCCGGTTGGCTCAGCAGTAGAGCGTCGGCCTAGCGTGCGGAGGACCCGGGTTCGATTCCCGGCCAGGGCACACAGGAGAAGCGCCCATTTGCTTCTCCACCCCTCCGCCGCGCTTTCCTCTCTGTCTCTCTCTTCCCCTCCCGCAGCCAAGGCTCCATTGGAGCAAAGATGGCCCGGGCGCTGGGGATGGCTCTGTGGCCTCTGCCTCAGGCGCTAGAGTGGCTCTGGTCGCAACATGGCGACGCCCAGGATGGGCAGAGCATCGCCCCCTGGTGGGCAGAGCGTCGCCCCATGGTGGGCGTGCCGGGTGGATCCCGGTCGGGCGCATGCGGGAGTCTGTCTGACTGTCTCTCCCTGTTTCCAGCTTCAGAAAAATGAAAAAAAAAAAAAAAAAAAAAAAAAAAAAAGGATATTGTGATAAACTGGATAGAAAGTACAGCAACAAGAACTGCATACTAAACTGCTAAGCAACATTCTCAAGCCAAGCAACTCTCTGAAGCAGAAAGATCTGAAGATTTTCCACCCTTTCTGCTGGAGTGTGAGAGCTCCTGCTTACCATAAAGAGACGTCAGCTGTCTCAATTGCCCTGAGTTTCTTTTACAGAGGAAACTTGCAGTTGGTGCTGTCTCCTCAGAATATGTTTATTGCAGTTATATTTATTTCATTGTTTGTTTCTATTACCTTGGCAACAGTATTCTATTACAAGAATAACACCTGAATCTTACCAAAAGTTACCTTGAAGAGATTTATCTAATGAGTAAAGCTTCATTCTGCTATTTTGCTAAAAATATTGCATGCTGAGGGGTTCAAACAAATGACTATATCTTCATGTGTGCTTCTGTGAGACCTTGGGAAGATTAGGCTTGAGAGATGGTTATTTCCATGGCAATAGTCCCATTGACATTGCTGGAGAAATATTGGCTGCTCTTCCTTTCTTCTGCCACTTTCCTGATGGACTCCATTCTGCAATTATGTAAAACTGACATACTTTCATGGTGTATTTCATGCAAATATGTACTTCCATACCTCTGCTCATATTGAACCTGCTGCCTGAGATGCCTTTCCCCACCTTTTCAAGTTGCTTTCATTCTGTTTATTCTTCAAAGCTCAATTCAAATGCTATTGGTGAAAACTTTCTTGATCTCCTTCAGCAAAATTTGCTCGAACCTCTAATCCAATTTCTCTGTTTTAGTATTTTCCATGTTTTATTCATCTACCCTTCCATTCTGCTGCTCTGTGAAGGCAGCAGTTCTCTTACTCATGTTTGTATCTACAGTATCTACCAGTGCCTGGCATATATGGTAGGTGTGCAGTAGTGTCCATTGTATAAATGAATAAATAGAACTTCCTAAAGCAACAGTCAGACTTCCTGAATTGGGATCCCAGCTCTACCACTTGTTAGTTCTATGGCCTTAGTCAAATCCGCAAACTCTCTCTATTCCTCATTTCTAACATGAAATAATAAGAAATGTCCTTATTAGGCCCTGGCCGGTTGGCTCAGCGGTAGAGTGTCGGCCTAGCGTGCGGAGGACCCGGGTTCGATTCCCGGCCAGGGCACACAGGAGAAGCACCCATTTGCTTCTCCACCCCTCCGCCGCGCCTTCCTCTCTGTCTCTCTCTTCCCCTCCCGCAGCCAAGACTCCATTGGAGCAAAGATGGCCCGGGCGCTGGGGATGGCTCTGTGGCCTCTGCCTCAGGCGCTAGAGTGGCTCTGGTCGCAACATGGTGACGCCCAGGATGGGCAGAGCATCGCCCCCTGGTGGGCAGAGCGTCGCCCCCTGGTGGGCGTGCCGGGTGGATCCTGGTTGGGCGCATGCGGGAGTCTGTCTGACTGTCTCTCCCTGTTTCCAGCTTCAGAAAAATGAAAAAAAAATAAAAAGAAATGTCCTTATTAGATTCTTACGAGGATTTAATATATGTCAAGTATGTAAAATAGTGCCACATACACAATTAATGCTAGATATCATTATTTTCCAAACCGCTGTTCTTCTTCCTTTCCGACTTTACGTCATCTTCCCATTCTGATAACAGGGTGCCTGTTAGAAGGCATTGGGCCTTATAATGGGTATTTTTTTGGTTTCTACTTTTTACTTTTTATTCTGGTGGCTTGCCAGTTGGTCAGATCTCTTCACAGGGTGAAGCTTCTAAATCTCAGCTGAAGAGATGTACACTGCCACACAGGACAAACTTCTCCGATGCAGCCTATAACACTGGTTTGTTTTGGGGTCCCTAGTGTGATAAATAGGGTATTTTGTGTTGACTAAAACCCTGAACTGTAGTCCCAGAACTTACTCAACCTTGGACTCCAGGCTGTGAGGTTGGACCTAAACTGGCATTTGTCCTTAACTGCCTGCTCTGTCCTGCCCAGCACAGGGCCTGGCATGTAGTAGTATCTTCTTGGTATTTGTTGAATGGATTAGAAATAAATGAAAATTAGATGAAATGTATGTTATTGTTTTTATTTTTAAAATAATAGAAAATTATCTATAATTAAACATTACAGAAAGATCATTACAGTTTGGAGAATATTAATCTAAACTTTTGCCTATATATTATTGGGTTTTTTTGTGTTTTTTTTTTTTTGTTTTTTAAACAAAGTTGGGACTAATTCAGTGTCAGGACCACTCAGTTAAAAGGGTAACTAAGGAAAAAGGTAGACTATAAGAATATGGGCTGTTGGAACATGGGGGTTGTAGATTTTGTTCAGGTACTTCAGAATCCATACTCTGTTTTTTGAATTTTTGGTTCAAGAACCTATTTAAATTAAAACTAGTAGTGTGTGAAAGTGCCTATCTTATCTTATTCTTATTAGTATTATATCATCATTAGAAGAATGCTAATTTGGACACTTGAAAAATTTTATTTTATTATTTTACTTTGAATACCTTTGATTATTAGAGAGTTTAGAATGGCTTTTATATGCATATTAACCATTATTTTTTTCTTCACTAAATACAGCGATGGGCATAAGTAGGCTTACCATTGTGAGTATGCTGAACACAGAGTTTATTCTTCTAATGTTATTTATTTATTAATTATTGTATTATTTGTCTTCTTTTTTGTATTATCATTATTGTTATTATTTTGTATTCTTCCCTGTGATCTTTTAGGTAATGATGGCTGGTAATTTAACCTACTTTGCCCACCCCTCTATGTTGTTTGTCCATCTGTGTCCGTTTACCCTTGTTCATTATGTATTATTGGTATTAATCCTTTTTCTTTGGATTCTGCGGCAAACTAAGTTTGTGTTTAATATATAGATACCTCAAACTTGATGTAGTCAAGTCTACTGATTTTTATTTCTTTATTTCTTTTTTGTTGTTGTTAGTTTGTTTCTTGGTTTATGATGGTTTTTTTCCCCACCTGTGTAACAGATGAATACTCACAGTGATTTTCTTCTATTTTTTCCACTTGGCTTGGGGAAAGCCTTTTGCATGGCAGCCATGATCCCAATGCCTGCTATTTCCAATGCTGCCAATATCTGAACTGGCCCACAAGCAATAGCAGATACTGTTGAGTAACACCAGGCTTTAGCAGAGGATATAGGGTTGTAGTACCTTTCTGGGTAATGAGTTTGTTTTAGTAAATCTAATTAAAAATATTTTTTAATCTGTTAATGCCCTTCAGGAAGTATCCACCATAAAAAAGTACTAACTAAAAATTAAACCAGAAGACATAATGAGTTGGCCAGTTAACATCAGCCAATCTTTGTTATCAGATATACATGAATAGAGTGTCCACAGGGGGCTATGTATTGTCTAAAGAGCCTGGACTCCCACTTAGTAAGGCTGACCTAGTTACAGCTGCCTTTGGATGTTCACTGCTTGCTCTGAAAGTCCAATCTATGAGAACCAGAGGCCAGTGCTGTGTCCCTAGTATGGCACTATTCCTCAAGGAGCCCAGCCAACCATTTAGGGACAATTTGGCCACATTGGGCTCCTTCCAACTAAGAAGAACCTACAGTTCATTCCCTAGATACTTACAGTTCATTCCCTAGATACTTACTTTAGATATGAGGTTTTTTTTTTTACCCCCAATACCACTATGTGTCTTACAAAGTGCCTGATTCATAGGTATGGAATCTCACAAAATATGGCATTTAAAGAAGGTACCCATTTTACAGTAATGAAGGTGTGGGCACTCCCACCATCATCACTGGATTTACTGATTATATCATATACCATTCCATGTAGAAGCATTTAGCTTCAGGAACACTAGAATAAACTTATAAAGAAATAGTTAAAAAGCCAGCTTGGAGACAATACTATGAAAGGATGGGGAAGATGGGGTACCATTTTTCAAGTAAATACATGTTAAGTACCTTCTTATGGTGCTGTGTTCTCAATGGAAAGACTATATTGGTCTAGGAACTAAGGGGGTGGAACCATATATCATCATTCCTTGTGACCCACCAGCAAGTTTATGTTTCTGTCCTTGCATCTCTGGGTTCTGCAGTTGGTAGTCCTAGCCCCTAAAGGGGGGCATTCTTGTCAGGGACATAGTAAGTGCCCCATTGAACTAAAACTATGGTTGCTACTGGGGCACTTTGCATTTCTTGTGTACAGGAACCAGAAAGCTACATCATCCAGGCAAGGGTAATTGACCCTGATCAATAAGATGAATTAGAACAGCTTTTACACTGTGGGGGAAGGAGGAAAATCTTTGGAAATCCAGTGATCATTTTGCGCATCTCTGGATACTCCATTACACCATTTAACTTTAAATGGACATGTGTAGTAACGCCCACAGGAGAAGGGTATGATTACTAAGTCTCAGATTCCTCAGGAATGAAGGTTGAAGCCATACCACCAAATAATATTGCACAATCTCCTGAAGTGATGTAAGGAATTTAGAATGACTAGTGGAAGAAGGAGGAGATGAATACCAGTTAAGGCCCCAACTGTAGTGATGAAAAAAGTAGTTTATCTTACTAAACTTCCTCTTCTGTTTCTTCTCAACAAGGACTTAGAGGAGCTGCTCCATGAACCTGTATGGACAAGTAGATGGGTGAGGCCCAGCAGTTGTATGTACCGTGTAGCTGTGGAAAGGTGCTAGTCATATCTCCTACCATACAGGTACAATGTTGATTGAAAGCCCCAACTGCTGCCTGTCTGGACCCATCACTGTGTTCACACTGTGGTCTTACTTTCCCCCAGACTGCTGCCATCCGGTGACTGAGCAGAGCAAGGCACTAGTCTTCATTCATTTCTTAGAACTGTGCTTGAGTCTGAGAATCTTCCTACCCAATCCTCCTTCCTCCCCCATCTCCGTTCAGAGATGACAGAACTGCTTTGCAGTTTAAATGCTCTCTGTATCTATCTCTTACTCTTCCCCTTAGCATTTGCAGGAGCTTCCTTCAATAAATCTCTTATATGTCTAATTTCATTTTGGTGTTTTCTTTGCAGGCTCAAATTAACACAACCAAATAGGTCCTTAGTAAAGGCTCGTGACTGAACACTTAATACTGACATTATAGAACATATATAGAACACTTTCTGCTATTCTGAGTCCATGCTAAAGCTATATTATCTTCCAAAATGGGGTTCTTTTTTATTTAGATATGTGGTAGATTATCTGATAGTTTTTTCAAGCTGATATTTTGGAAATAGCACAACTGTATTCTGAGATACACATGTGGTAGTACTGGCTTTAATATCTTTATAGCCTATGAGTAACAGTGTGACCTTGGGCATGACATTGCATACATTTTTACTTCACTTGCAAATCATGCTTGTTATATGGGATTGCAATGTGAATTAAATGAGATAATGTACATATGTTGCTTTGTTGGTGTCTGTAATATAGAAAGTAGTTAATAAATGACAGTCCTACCCAATAGTTATAGTACATCACTATCAGCTGGTGGATGTTTTCTGTTATCCTCTGGATGAACAGTGAGAAGAGGATGTTTGAGGTCCCTGACTTTGCAAATTTCTCTCTCTGCTGATATTCTTATTCTTGCTATTCATTCTCTGGGGCTATCTTAAATAATTATCTTCATCTTTACCTTGTCCTTAGATTCTCCTGCAGTGACCTTGGAATTATGAATTGTCCCAGCCAAACATCCTGCTTCAAACAGCAGGATGTTATCGGGCCACTATGAGTAAGTTCTTCTAAGATTGTTCATCTTGCAGTAGTAGTCTTTAGGCAATGGAATAGAAGACATAGATTCTCTTTGTTTTTGAAAGCTCAGCTCTCCAGAGCCATGGTCATAATGAACTATTAGCTTCCTAAGTTTTTGGATAAAATTATTTATGGTCCTTGGGGTTCCAGCAATACACATCTAATACCTAGACACACTAAAAAAATTTTGGCAAGCTCCTTTGGGAGCCTCCCCAGGCCTCCTGCAATCTACAAGGAGATAAATCTCCTTTAATGTACAAGGAGATAAATATCTGCCAAAAATTGCTTTAATTCCAGAACTATCTAAAATGAGCTGTGTCTTCGTCTTTGAATAGTCTAGGAAAGAGGATCACCTTTTCAAGAAATTCGTATATCTTCTGAAATTCTTGATTTAACAGAGGGTGGGAGAGGAGTGAGACAAGAAAACGCAACCCTAACATTTAATAAGTACTTACTCTGCCAATCACGGTGCTAGGTGTCTTATATCCATTACATGTATTATCTCATTTAAGCTCCAAATCTGCCTTGATAGGTGACATTATTTCATTTTACTTATGAAAAAACAGAAGTTACATAGCTAGTACATACAGAGTCAGAGTTAGTACCTAAGTTTTTCCGAGTCCCTTACCCCACAGAAGTTTATGATTTATTTAGGCTGAAATAGACATAAGTAAAAACTAAGGAAGAATAGAAAATATTTTAAAATGAAACGTTTAATGCTGTGGCTTAGATGGTGATAGCCATAGTAGTTTAGGGAAGGGAGTTAAACAGTTGATGAAGGAAAACAGAATGAATTTGGTACCAGGTATGTCAGAGAGAAGCCAGGTGATCTAAGTGCTCTTTCTGTTCAGATTGTGCTGATCCTCTGTGTTCATTCTGCTCTGCCTGACTCTTGTTTTATCCATTTCTTTCTCAGCGTATTTGCTTTGACGCTTGATAAAATTCAACATAAATCTCTGTACTAGAATATTATTTGGCAGATTTCTCTGATATCAGGTCATAACTACAAACTGTCAGGGCATATCTGGCAGCTGTCTCATCTCTTCACGTCTCTATGTAATCCTCTAAAGTCAGATACTGCACCATCCAATAATTCAGAGCATTTTATGGAGCTTATAAATTGAGACTATTGCCAACATTTTGGAGTATATGGATATATGGATTTAAGAGTTTGTTTCTTTTTCCCCTAGCGCTCTCTCATGCTTAGCTATTTTGTCCTTTGCATATTTGTTTGTCTTAAAGTACAGTTTCTTTTCTAACCGGTTTTATGTTGCAGCATATAGACAAGTTCCATAACCTTGTCATCAGCTCAGGAGATTTATACTACCTCTTTTGACTTCTCCTTTGAACGAAAGAATTGCAGCCAAACTTCCTTATAGGCTTATTGTGAAAATAAGATGTTGAAGGGAAGTAGCATAATGTGGTGGTAAGAACAATGGTTAGAAAGCATGAGACCAAGACTCTAACTCTAGCTGTGCTATGCCACAGTGCTTCTGATGTATTAGGTGGGGTGGCTTCTCCTAAAGCACTTAACATATCTAGGTTTCAATTTTCTTATATAAAAACAAGTGAGTAAGATGAAATAATGTCATTTATTCATTTATTCAACAAATATTCTCTGAGTGCTCATTCTGTAGGAAGACCTATTAGGAGAGCTAATATACTGCTCACAACAATTAAGGGATATTTCAAAATGAATATGAAGTGATAAAAAAAAGAAGCATTTGATTTTTTTTTATTCAACAAGAACATCAGAAAAACAAACGACAAAGAAAGTTGTTCAATTATACAAATGAGATACAAAACCAACTTTTATTTCATTGGTGAAAATGCACTATACAAAAGGCTGAAAGTACTGGAGTATCTGCACGTTCCCTGATCCCCTAACTTTTGTGAGCAGTTTATTAATAAGATATACATTCTGCCTTTAAGACACGTGTATAATAGAGGTGAAAACAGAAAAAAATAACACAGATCAGGTATATAAAAGAGGTATGCAAACACAGGAGTAGAGTGCAGCAGCACAGGTGATGGGCTGACCAGGAAATATGTCCAAAAGGAAATAATTAAGCTTAACCTGAATCTTTAAAAATGATTTGGACTGGAACTCTGTACACTGTTGGTGGGAGTGTAAATTGTCCAAACACTTAGGGAAAAATACTGCAAGAGTACTATTAGAGCCAATATATTTTTGGCTCTAATAGATAATGCCAATTTTTCAGTCCCAAGAAGATATATAAAATAACCCTGGTGGCATGATTTATAATTATCAAATTTTTGGGATTATTCAAATGACTATAAATAGTAGAATTGATAAGTTGGGTTATACTCAGACCTCTATCTTGGAAAACCGCATAGCATTGAGGACAGGGAAACTATAACCACATACAACAACATGGAAGAATCTGACAAAAATAATGTTGAGAGAAAAGGTATAAACACAAAAGGTACACACCATACGATTCCATTCATGTAAAGTGAAAAGCAGACAAAAATAACCTCTAGTAAAAAAATCAGAATAGTGGTTACCCTTGGAATGTGGGTAATGTTTAGAAAGCGGCTTTTTGAGTGTTGGTTTTTATTCTGTTTCTTGTTCTGAGGACTGCATATACAGGTGCACTGGTTTCAAAACCAATTATCAGGATATGCATTTGCAATTTGTGACTTCTCTCTATGTAATCTGTATTTCGCTACAAAGATAACTTAACAAAACGAGTGGGAGTTAGTCTAGATCATAGCAAAGAGAGGGATTCTAAATAGAAAAAAAGCATGAATGAAGAGAAGAAGCTTTAAAGCGCATAGCAATATTTTCCATCCATTGCCTATTGTTATTCTAAGCCATTTTTCACTCATTTAATAAAAACTGTCATTGCTTATCTCCTATGTGGTGTGATTTTTTTTCAACTAGTAAATGCTATGAAAATAACACTAGAAATAAACTTTAGTTCTTTTCCTACACAAGTATTTTACTTATGGGAACAAGACAAAAACAGTAACAACTTTTGCTTGACTATGAGATTCTTGCAGAGACTATATTCTTAATATCTTTATCTCACTATCTCACTATTACCTAGCATAAAGCCTTTCAAACTGGTGCACACTAAATGTTAAACCAGCGATTCTCAACCTCTGGGTCGCGACCCCAGTGGGATCGCCTAAAGCCATCGGAAAATACATAATGCATATCAGGTATTTACATTCCGAATCATAACTGTAGCAAAATTACAGTTATGAAGTAACCACCAAAATTATTTTTTGGTTTGGGGTCACCACAACATGAGGAACTGTATTGCGGGGTCACGGCATTATAAGGGTTGAGAACCACTGTGTTAAATGAATGGATTTGATTGCCATCTACAAAACACACACACACACACACACACACACACACACACACACACACACACACACACTACAAAGAGATATCATAGATTTGCAAAATTTCTGAAGGTGTTTAGAATATTGAAGTGAGTTTACCAAACCATAAATTCTTATTTTGCACAGTACTTTAACTTTATAAGATCGTTTACCTTCTAAGAAATAATGCTTTTTCTGACATCCTTCTCCATGCAATGATAATGAAAAATCATTTATAAAATATTGGAAAGTAATTGGTAAAATGATCATTACATCAAACTGTTTGAGATGATCCAATATATTGGCTTTTAAAAAGTATTTTCTGGGAAATTAGGTGGAAAGCAAGTTCAAATCCAGACTTTGGAGATGAAGCATACTTCCTTTTTCTACTTGAAGCCCCACATCTACTCCTTACCCAGGTTTATTGATCTCAGTATAAAGTATTCTGTTCTGTAGGCAGAGTCTTTGGTAATAGCAAGAGTCTACCTCTAACAATATGGCTGATACCTAAAAATCCACTGGGCCATTTCACTAGTGTTCTGGATGATTTTCCGTCTGCCTCTTTAGATTCCCTCTCTACTTTTTTCCACCCTGCTTAGAATCTTAAGAGGCAGACCTTTATGAACTTAATCAGCATGCTTTCTTATAGTCTGGCTGGCAGTTGAGTGCCAACGAGAGACACTGGCAGAAATCACAAAGTCTGAGAAGAGTATGTTTAGAATACTTATTTTTCCCTTAAAGCTGCCTTTACATTTTCCATGTGTTGGCAACTACTCTCTCCCGATGATCCTACATGCCTAGAGAGCCTCAGATAACCCTCAGCCTCCACGGGAGAAAGGGAACAGCTTTCTGCTCTTGCTAGAGCTGGGGTATTTCATTATCCCTGACTGCTCACACCCTTGTAAATTGTTCCTTTATCAAACTGCCCTTGATTATCTTGTTTGAGTTCACTGTCTGTTTCCAGCCAGACCTTCAGTGATATGCCAGACAAGGTTTTGGTGTGGTTTTGGCTTATTTCCATGCAGTGTTGTGCCAGTCCTGCTCTTGCTTCAGGACTCAACCCAAGTCTTAATGTCTCTCAGATATGGAGTCTGAGAAATCTGAGTCTGAATTAGAACAACAACACTATATAATTGTGTGACTTTGGGTAAATTCTTATTTTGAACTTTAGTTTACTTCTCTGTAAGAAAAAGGGGAAATAACACTTACTAGGTGCAAAGCTATTGGCTATTAAGTAAGACAATTTTTTTAAATTTTAATTTATTGTGTTTACATAGATTCTAATGTCCCCCCCAAATGCATCCCCCTCCCCCGTGTTCCCCTCAACATCCCCCTTACCCCCTCCCCGCAGTGCCCTCCCCCCTTTCCTTCAGGATTTGCTTTTCTGTTTCCTATAACGCTGTGTTATGTGTGTATAATTTCACGAATCTCCCTTCTAAGTAAGATCATTTTTTGATAAGATCATTTTTTAAAGTTTCTGGCACTAAATAAGGTCTCAATAAATGTGAGATCCCCCTTTTTTCCTTGTTTTCTAACCAACTTTATCCTGTTTTACTTTTTATTTTCCAATGCATGCGTTTATTTCTATGTTGTTTGAATCTGTTTTCTAGTTATTTCACTCTAAATGGCATGCCTTTCTGAATCTACTCTAAATTTCACAGGGAAATGAATGGGTCATAGAGAAATACTAAAATTTACTGAAAATTTTATAGTTTTAGAATTTATAAAAACTTTACTTTTGCTATTATATTTAATCTTCATAACTCTTTAAAGGAAGAATATATTATTTATCCTCTTTCTTAATTGAGGTAAAGGTACAGAGAAATTAATTAGAATTACATAATGGTAAAATATGACTCAAACTCGGGTCAATCCCCTTCATTTCTGTTATAACATAACAGATTTATTTTGGTTCTTGAATACATTATTCTTTGGTTTATATCTACTACATTCATATAATTTTAAGTAATTGGTAAGCCATTTATCTGTACCCTTTTTTTTCTTCTCCAACTTCCTTTTTGATGAGTTGACTGTTATTTTTGTCTAATCTCTCTTCATTATTATTATTGTTATTTGTCATTTTTATTTCTTCTCAGTGACTACTTTTATCCAGCAAAATATGATAGAAATTTAAGAATGATCATAACAGAGAACACAGAAAGGAAACTGACACATTTAAACTTAGTTTCTTTCAGAATTGCTCCCTGGATCTGATATAGACTTTGGTGTAAGACAGAGATCGGGAACCTTTTTGGCTGAGAGAGCCATGAATGCCACATATTTTAAAATGTAATTCCATGAGAGCCATACAACGACCTGTGTACATTACGCATTATCCAATAAAAATTTGGTGTTGTCCCGGAGGACAGCTGTGATTGGCTCCAGCCACCCACAACCATGTACATGAGTGGTAGGAAATGAATGGATTGTAATACATGAGAATGTTTTATATTTTTTAACGTTATTATTATTTTTATTAAAGATTTGTCTGCGAGCCAGATGCAGCCATCAAAGGAGCCATATGTGGCTCGCGAGCCATAGGTTCCCGACCCCTGGTGTAAGACATAACACTCATTCCTTCTTGAGTGTTGTGCATGGCTCTTATCCTTGATTGTGTAGCCCTGGTTATATATGGACATATGGACCTATTTCAACATTGGATAACATAGTAACACTTCATGAGAGTTAAAGCTGTATAGGAGACATAACAGCAGCATCAGTGCTATGAGACGTGGGCTCAAAATTGGGTCTGCCACTTACTAGCTGTGTGACTGTGGACAATTTACTGTTAGTCTTGCCCTTTATTTTTTTATTTTATTTTTTTCTTGTAGCTATTTTTTTTATTTAATTAATTGTGTTTACATACATTCTAGGGTCACCCTGAATGCATCCCCCTTCCCCTCTATTCCCCTCAACATCTCCCTTGCTCACCTCCCTACAGCGCCCTCCCCCCTTACCTTCAGGTTTATCTCATCCTATCATCCCCTTTCCCTCTGTCCTCTTTTCTTCTGGTCCCTTTGATCCCTCCTCTGTCTCAATTCCATTCCTCAGTTCTCATTATTCCTTGGATTTCTCAAATGAGTGAGGTCATATGATATTTTTCTTTCTCTGCCTGGCTTATTTCACTCAACATAATAGTTTCCAGGTCCCTCCATATTGTTGCAAAAGGTAATATTTCCTTCTTTTTCATAGCCCCGTAGTATTCCATTGTATATATGTACCATTGCTTTTTAAGCCACTCGTCCACTGATGGACACTAGGGCTGTTACCAGATCTTCGCTATTGTGAACAATGCTGCCATAAACATGGGGGTGCATTTCCTTTTTTTCAGTCGGTGATATGGTCTCCTTGGGATATATTCCTATAAGTGGGATGGCTAGGTCAAAGGGCAGTTCCATTTTTAATTTTCTGAGGACTCTCCATACTGTTTTCCACAGTGGCTGCACCAGTCTGCATTCTCACCAGCAGTGCAGGAGGGTTCCCCTTTCTCCACATCCTCACCAGCACCTATCCTGTGTTGTTTTGTTAATGAGCGCCATTCTGACTGGTGTGAGGTGGTATCACATTGTGGTTTTAATTTGCATTTCTCTAATGATTAGTGATGTTGAACATTTTTTCATTTGTCTATTGGCCATCTGTATGTCCTCTTTGGAAAAGTATCTATTCATTTCTTTCGCCCATTTTTTGATTGGATTCTTTGTCTTCCTGGTGTTGAGTTTTATAAGTTATTTATAAATTTTGGTTATTAATCCCTTATCAGATGTATTGTCGAATATGTTCTCCCATTGTGTGGTTTGTCTTTTTATTCTGTTCATATTGTCTTTAGCTGTGCAAAAGCTTTTTAGTTTGATATAGTTCTATTTGTTTATCCTGTCTTTTATTTCATTTGCCTGTGGAGATAAATCAGCAAAGATATTGCTGCGATAAATGTCAGTGAGCTTACTGCCTATGTTTTCTTCTAGGATGCTTATGGTTTCACGATTTACACTTAAGTCCTTTATCCATTTTAAATTTATTTTTGTGCATGGTGTAAGTTGGTGGTCTAGTTTCTTTTTTTTGCAGGTAGCTGTCCAGTTTTCCCAACACCATTTGTTAAAGAGACTGTCTTTACTCCACTGTATAATCTTACCTCCTTTGTCAAATATCAATTTTCCATAAAGATATGGGTTTATTTCTGGGTTCTCTGTTCTGTTCCATTGATCTATATGTCTGTTCTTATGCCAGTATCAGGCTGTTTTGAGTACAATGGTCTTGTAGTATAACTTGATATCAGGAAGTGTGATACCTCCCACTTTATTATTCTTTTTCAAGATTGCTGAGGCTATTCGTGTTCTTTTTTGGTTCCATATAAATTTTTGGAGTATGTGTTCTATATCTTTGAAGTATGTCATTGGTATTTTAATTGGCATTGCATTGAATTTATAGATTGCTTTGGGTAACATAGACATTTTAATTATGTTGATTCTTCCTAACCATGAGCATGGTATATGCTTCCACTTGCTTGTGTCTTCCTTGATTTCTTTTATCAATGTTTTATAATTTTCTGAGTACAAGTCTTTAACCTCCTTGGTAAATTTACTCCTAGTACTTTATTGTTTTGGTTGCAATAATGAAGGGGATTGTTTCCTTAATTTCTCTTTCTGACAGTTCATTGTTCGTGTATAAAAATGCCTCTGATTTCTGTGTATTAATTTTATATCCTGCCACCTTGCTGAATTCGTTTATTAGGTCCAGTAGTTTTTTGACTGAGACTTTAGGTTTTTTGTTTTTTTTGTTTGTTTGTTTTGTATTTTTCTGAAGCTGGAAACAGGGAGGCAGTCAGACAGACTCCCGCATGCACCTGACCGGGATCCACCCGGCATGCCCACCAGGGGACGATGCTCTGCCCATCTTGGGGCGTTGCTCTGCCGCAATCAGAGCCATTCTAGCACCTGGGGCAGAGGCCACAGAGCCATTCTCAGTGCCCGGGCAAGCTTTGCTCCAGTGGAGCCTTGGCTGCGGGAGGGGAAGAGAGAGACAGAGAGGAAGGAGAGAGGGAGGGGTGGATAAGCAGATGGGCGCTACTCCTGTGTGCCCTGGCCGGGAATCAAACCCAGGACTCCTGCACGCCAGGCCGATGCTCTACCACTGAGCCAACCGGCCAGGGCTTTAGGGTTTTTTATATACAGTATCATATCATCTGCAAATAATGATAGTTTTACTTCTTCTTTTCCAATTCGGATGCCTTTTATTTGTTTTCTTGTCTGATTGCTGTAGCTAGGACTTCCAGTACTACGTTGAAGAAGAGTGGTGAAAGGGGACACCCCTGCCTTGTTCCTGATTTTAGGGGAATTGCTTTTAACTTTTGTCCATTAATTATAATGTTGGCTGTGGGTTTGTCATAGATGGCTTTTATCATGTTGATGTATGTTCCCTGTATTCCCACTTTGCTAAGAGTTTTGCTCATAAATGGGTGCTGGATTTTATCAAATGTTTTTCCTGCATCTATTGAAATTATCATGTGGTTTTGCTCCTTCCCTTTGTTTATGTGATGAATCACATTAATTGATTTATAAATGTTGTACCATCCTTGCCTCCCCAGAATAAATCCCACTTGATCATGATGTATGATTTTTTTTTTCATGTATTGCTGGATCCTGTTTGCTAATATTCTGTTGAGGATTTTAGCATCTAAATTCATCAGGGATATTGGCCTATAATTTTCTTTTTTGTGTTGTCTTTGCCTGGTTTTGGAATCAGAATTATGCTCGCCTCATTTATGAGGAACTTGGAAGTGTTCCTTCCTCTTGAATTTTTTGAAATAGCTTGAGAAGGATAGGAGTTAGTTCTTCTTTGAATATTTGGTAGAATTTACCAGTGAAGCCATCAGGTCCAGGGGTTTTGTTTTTGGGGAGCTTTTTGATAACTGTTTCGATCTCTTTTGTTGTAATTGGTCTGTTTCTGTTTTCTGATTCTTTCAGATTGATTTTTGGAAGATTATATGTTTCAAGGAATTTGTCCATTTCACCTAGGTTGTTTAATTTTTTGGCATACAGTTCTTCTTAGTATTTTCTTAAAATATTTTGTATTTCTGTTGTGTCAGTTGTTATTTCTCCACTTTCATTTCTAATTTTATTTATTTGAGTCCTCTCTCTTCTTTTTTTGGTGAGTCTTGTTAAAGGTTCATTGATCTTGTTTACCCTTTCAGAGAACAAGCTGTTGGTTTCATTGATCCTCTGTATTGTTTCTTTAGCTTCTATGTCATTTATTTCCACTCTGATCTTTATTATTTCCTTCCTTCTACTACCTCTGGGCCTTACTTGCTGTTCTTTTTCTATTTCTTTTAGATGAAGGGGTATGTTGTTTATTTGAGCTTTATCAAGCTTAAGGAATGCCTGTAGTGCTGTGACCTTCCCTCTCAGGACTGCTTTTGTTGTGTCCCATAAATTTTGAGTTGATGTATTCTCATTATCGTTTGTTTCTAGGAATTTTTTATTTCTTCTTTGATTTCATTGTAAACCCAATCGTTATTTAATAACATGCTATTTAGTTTCCATGTGTTTGAGTATTTTTCAGTTTTTCTGTTGTGGTTGATTTCTAGTTTCATGCCATTGTGATCAGAGAAAATGCTTGATATAATTTCAATTCTTCTTAAATTTGTGGAGACCGCTTTTGTGTCCTAACATGTAATCTATCCTAGAGAATGTACCATGAGCACTTGAGAAGAATGTATATTCTACTGCCTTAGGGTGAAAGGTTCTAAAGATATCTAATAAATGGAGTTGATCTAGTGTGTCCTTTAAGTCTGCTGTTTCTTTGTTAATTTTTTTTCTTGAGTATCTATCTAGTGATGTTAGTGGGGTATTGAAATCTCCTACTATTATAGTATTGCTGTTGATCTCACCCTTTATATCCATCAAAATCTGCTTTATATATTTAGGTGCTCCTATATTAGGTGCGTAGATATTTATTATGGTTATATCTTCCTGTTGGATTACTCCCTTTATCATTATGTAGTGACCTTCTTTATTCCTTACTATAGCCTTGGTTTTAAAATCCATTTTGTCTGATATAAGTATTGCTACCCCAGCTTTTTTTTTATTTCTATTTGCATGAAATATATTTTTCCATCCTTTTACCTTCAGTCTATGTGTATCTTTTGTTTTAAAGTGTGTCTCTTGTAGACAGCTTATATATGGGTCCTGTTTTCTTATCCAAGCAGCTCCTATGTTTTTTGACTGGATCATTTAATCCATTTTTCATTTTAGGTTATTACTGGTATGTAGTTGTTTATTGCCATTTTATTCCTTAAAGCTGTATTCCACTTTTGCTATATTCTTTTCCCACTTTTATCTGTTTACAACAGGCCCCTTAACATTTTCTGCAGCATTGGTTTGGTTGTAATGAATTTCTTAAATTTTTTTTTTTGTCTCAGAAGCTTTTTATTTCTCTTTAAATTTTAAATGATAGCCTGCTGGATAAAGTAGTCTTGGTTGTAGGCTCTTGTTCTGCATTACTTTGACTATTTCTTGCCATTCCCTTCTGCCTCAAGTGTTTCTGTTGAGATGTCAGATGTCATCCTTATGGGGGCTCCTTTGTAGGTGATAGCCTTTTTTCTCTAGCAGCTTTTAATATTTTCTCTTTATTGCTTAGCTTTGGTATTTTAATTATGATGTGTCTTGGTGTAGGTCTCTTTGGGTTTCTCTTTAATGGAGTTCTCTGTGCTTCTTGAACTTGTGAGACCCTTCCTTGCATCAATTTAGGGAAGTTTTCAGCTAATTTGATTAAATAAAGTTTCTATCCCTTGTTCTTTCTCTTCTTCTTCAGGAACCCCTATGATGTGGATGTTATTTCTCTTCATGTTGTTGTCACAGAGCTCTCTTAGAGTTTCCTCAGACTTTTTGAGTCTCTTTTCTTTTTTCAGCTCTGCTTCCATGCCTTTGTTCATCTTGTGCTCCAACTCGCTGATTTGATCCTCAGCTTCATCCATCCTGCTTTTAATTCCTTTCATTGTGTTCTTCATTTCTGATATTATATTTGTCACCTCTGACTGATTCTTTTTTAATATTTCAATGTCCTTTTTTATACTTGCTATCTCTTTATTTAGGTGTTTGTAGTGACCATATATTGTTGTTCTAAGATCCCTAAGCATCCTAACAATCATTATTTTAAACTCTGCATCTGGTAGTTTGGTTATTTCCATATCACTCAGTTCCTTTTCTGGAAATTTCTCTTTTGGTTTCATTTGGATTGCACTTCTCTGTCTTCTTATTATGTCTGTGTGTTTGAGTGTATTGTTTGTAGGGCTGGTTGAGTCTAGGTGTGGTGTTGTCTGCCTCCGATTTTCAGTTGTGTTATTTCTAGGTCTTTTTGTGTTGGCATCAGCTGTTTTTTGTAATCCACTGTCTGGTTTTGCTTTAAAGTCTTGATTTGTTTGTTTTCTTCTCAGTTATCTCAGTGGTAGTCTTGTATCTCAGTATCTCAGCAGGGAGCTTATTTGAAACTGTATCCAGGAATGCGTGGGTGTAACCTGAGACTCTGAAGGCCTGATTTGCCTTTACTCTCTCTGGGGGTGGGGTGCTTTCTCTGCTTCAGTAGGGGGAGTGTATGTCAGATCTCCATGGAGACCTGAGTTACTGCCCCTCCTCCCCACTTCTTGTTTTCAGCTGTGTCTTATTGAGCTAATTGGAGCTGGGGAGCTATTTTGACATGGTTGACCCAGAACCACTTGTCTTGTGTTATGTGGAAGGATCAATCCCTCCCCCAGCTATGGCTGCCTCCAGCACTGGATGAGTCAGCTTCTCATGTCCTCCCATGCATTCCTCTGCCCGTCACCATCTGTCTCTCTATCCCCACTTTCCTTTTGGAAGATAAGCCAGCCCTTTCAACACACCTGTTCCCAGGTCCCCAGGCAAGTGGCTGTGAGCAATATTTTCTACTCTTTTCCTTGGAATGAGAGCCCTTCTGGGCTCTCAGCCTCAGACCCCCTTTGTACCTGTAAGCAGGGAAGACTCACCCCTCCTCAGCGCTCCTTACCAGGCTCAGTGTGGCTTCTTCTTTGCTCCTTGGTTTTTGAGAGCTGTTCTTGTAGTCCAGAGTTGGTTTTCATGCTGATTGTTCCTAAATTAATTTGTAATCCAATTTGGTGGTGTGAGCTGGGAGTCTCTGCATCTGCCTACTCCGCTGCCATCTTCAGATCAGTCTTGCCCTTTAAAATTCAAATTCCTTGTTTGTAAAATGGAGAGGATGGTAGAGATGGGTATGTTTGTGCTAAGAATTATCTACCTTGTAGAGTTCTTGTGATAATTAGATGTGATA
The DNA here is from genome assembly GCF_036850995.1 of Saccopteryx leptura. Classification (NCBI taxonomy): domain Eukaryota; kingdom Metazoa; phylum Chordata; class Mammalia; order Chiroptera; family Emballonuridae; genus Saccopteryx; species Saccopteryx leptura. The sequence continues at coordinate 123,871,939 of NC_089505.1, read as the reverse complement.
ATAATATATATTAAGAGCACATTACATTGTAAATTTTCAATAAATAGTTGTTTTGATTATCATTATTAAAAAACACACAAAAGAATCTTATTTTTTGAGTTCCTGTTCAGGCCACTAGATGCATTTAGTGATGAATAGTATAGTCACCAGATTTGGAGTTCGGCCAAGCCATTGACAAACAGATGTCAAAAGGCACAACATCTTAAAGGAGCCCAGTGTGAAAATCTCCCATGTTCTTTATGTTTGGCTCCTTTATGATCCAGAATGCCTTCTGCTGTGGCGGTGCCATTGACTAGGTATTTTTAAGTAATTTGTAAGATTAAGCCTGTCAGTGTGCCACAGCAGGTTGTGGCCCAGATGTGTCTGGCAACAATGCATCCTTTTTCCAGTGAAGTTTGACTCACCTAACAACCTCTCTAGGCTCTCTGGGCCTCCTGTTTTCCCCATTGCAAAGAAGACTAAGTGCTTATAAAGTGGCTTGTCATAGATGAGGAATTTCTGGTGCTAGTGACTTTCTAATTAATTTCTTTTATATAATTAAAACAAAATATTCAGAATAGGATGGGAAAATATGTAGTGAGAGACTTTTTAAAAAAATTCTGTATTGAAGAATATGGGCAGTGCACTAGAATGCCCTGCCAAACTCCACATCTGTGTTTATGTTGATTCCTCCCCTTTTCTTTCACTAACTAGTGAACTCCTGCTACTCTTTTAAGAAGCAGTCCCTATATATCTTTTGAAACTTTCTCATTAGGCTATGATCCCCTGGAGAGGGTGGGAATACTTTTCTCATCTTTGTATCTGCTTCACTGCCTAAGGCTGAACTTGGCATATAAAAGGTATTTGACAAATGAATAAATCTAACCAAGATATTTTCTAAATATTTAGGGTATGTAGTCTCCCATGTAATTCAACCACAGTGACTACTGGTTTTTATAAAGACTATTCTAGAGATTGTTGGTTTAATTGGTCTTTTGTTCAAGACACTAATACTGAACAATAAAAGATTGTGCTAAATTCCCAAAATGCCAAGGGCATTTAGAGAAGAACAATGTCAGCTGGGCTGAAGAAGTCAAACTAAATGACATCTGAATGTAAACAGACGTGGAACAGTTTCTGGCAGTTCTGTAACCTTAGAGATGCATGAGATCCAGCTAATCTTAGCTCTAAGGAGATCATAGCCTTGCTATAGATCAAAGACACACGGAAAAGTGGAACATATTTAAGGCAGAGTATAGTTAAGGGCTGAAAGCGATATGGTAGACTTATAGAAGGGCGAGTGATGACCAAGCCAGACAAGGCTAGAAAGTGCCTTATAGAAGAGGTAAGTCACCAATTAAGTTTTAAAAGATACTCAGAAGACCAAAGGCAGCAAACCCCAGGTGATGAGAATGGCGCTTGCCAAGGAATGCACAGAGCTCATTTTGGGTACTTTGTGACTTAACTATCTGGAACAAATAAAGAAAGAAGTTTTTTTTTTGTTTGTTTGTTTTTTTGTTTTTTTTTTACTGCCTTAACACAGTAGAAAAGAGGAAATAAAAATGTGAAAGAATCCCAACAATGAAGAAGTGAAATTTGAAATAAAAAAAACAAACAATCCTAATTATATTATCACTCTAAAAGATTCAATGCTTAGGTATAAATCTAATAAAATATGTACAAGAGCAATATGAAGAAAACTATAAAACTAAAAAAAAACAAATAAAAACTAAATAAATGGAAAGAGATTCTACAGTCATGGTTAAGAAGATGTAATATTTTCAAGGTGTCAGTCATTTCCAGCTTTATCTGCAGATTCTGTGTAAATACAATTATAATCCCGGAAAGTTGTTTTCTGGATATCAACAGACTGATTCCAAAATTTATATAGTGAGACCAAAGACAAAAGAACCAACACAATATTGAAGGGTAAGTGCAAAGTTGGGGACTGATACTGCCCAATTTCAGGGTTTTCTACGAAGCTACAGTCATTATGATAGTGTGGTACTGGTAAATAGAATAAACAAACAAATGAAGCAGAGTAAGTCCTAGAAATTGAAACACAAATACAATCAGTGTGGAACAAAGATAATCTCTTCAACAAATGATGCTGAAATAACTGTATATCTACATAAAAAAATGAATCTAGACACAGAACTTTCAAAAAAATTAAAATGATTAATAGGCCTAAATGTAAAATGGAAAATTATGAAATTTTAGAAGGTAATATAGGAGAAAAATTAAATGACCTTGGGTTTGGGAGTGACTTTTTAGTTTTAACACTGAAGGTACAATCTGTGAGAAGAGGAAAGAATAAAAAAGCTGTATGACTTCATTAAAATTAAATATTTCTGCTCTGTGAAAGACACTGACAAGAGAAAGAAAAGACAAGCCACAGTTTGGGAGAAAATATTTGCAGAAGACATATCTGATAAAGGAATGTTATCCAAAATAAACAAAGAACTTATAATAAGAAAACACACAACCCAATTAAAAAATGAAGGAATTGAACTGACATCTCACCAAAGGCAATATACAGATGGCAAATAAGCATACAAAAAGATGCTCCACATCATATGTCATCAGAAAAATGTAAATTAACACAAAGATGAAATACCACTAGATACCTATTAAAATAGCCAAATCCAGAGCACTAACACTAAGTTATGGTGGAGATCTGGAACAATAGGAACTCTCTTTTGTTGCTGGAGGAAATGAAAAGTGATATAGCCACTTCGGAAGATAGTTGGTGGTTTTCTAGAAAACTAAATGTGTTTTTACCTTAAAGTCCTGCAATCATGCTCCTTTATGTATACACAAATGAGTGGAACACTTATATCCAAATGAAAACCTGCACCCAGATATTTATAGCATCTTTATTTATAATTACCCAAACTTGGAAGCCACCAACATGTCCTTTAGAAGTGAATGATAAAGCGTGATATATCTAGACAATGGAGTATGATTTAGTGCTGTAAAGAAATGAGCTATTAATCCATTACGAAACATGAAGGAAACTTAAATGCATACTGTATTAATAAGTGAATGAAACCAATCTGAGAAGCCTGCATGCTGTATGGTTCCAACTATTTTATATGACATTCTAGCAAAGGCAAAACTATGGAGACAGTTACCAGATCAGTGGTCACCAACTGCTGGGTGAGGCAGACAGAGGGTTGAATAGGCAGAACCTAGAGGATTTGTATGGTATCGTAATGGTGGACACATTATTATACATTTGTCCAAACGCATAGCGTGTACTACACCACTCTGGTGGGAGATGTTGATAATGGGGAGGCTCTATGTTTGTGGGGCTGGGTTTATATGGGAAATCTGGGTTTTCCTCTCAATTTTGCTGTGAATCTAAAATTACTTCAAAAAATGTCTTATTAAAACAGTAATAAAATGCTTTGAAATAAAAAAAAATATGAAGGAAAACTGAGGCTTGAATTCTGGCTTTATCCTAAATAACAACATATTGAAAAACAAATCAATAATTTAGTGAAATAAAGCTGGTTCTTGGGTGTCAGATTGCGAGGAGTTGGGGCAGCCAGACAGCAAGAACAATTGCAATTCTTCAGCCTCTCTCAAGGGCATGGTGGCTGTCAAGGACAAGGGAGTGTGGGCATATCAGAGAAAGTTCATAATAATCTCAACGACCTATTTATATGAATATTATAGAGTATAACTTGAACTGTATTTTGAAGCATGAGTAGGATGTCAGGTTATGGAATTTTGAATTTAGCATATAGGTAGCCCATGGGAAACAGAAGAGAGTAAGAGAGTGTGAGATGGACTGAAAGGGCCAGAGACAATAGGCCCACCTGGGCCTACACAGAGCCTTGCCTGCTGTGATGCCCTGAATGTAGTAGATTACTAGGTATGGTTAAGCCTTTTGAATGAAGGGGTATAGAATGTGTACTAAGGCCCTATGGGGTAAGGAAACTTGCTTTCTGAATTATTGGGGGGGGGGGGGGAGGAGGGCTTTGGTTTGAGAAATATCTGGGCTAGAATCCTGATTCATGTTTTTACTTTTTTGTGTGATCTCGAATTCTCACCTTACCTCTTTGAATTTTGTTTCCTGAATGATAATAATTAAATTAATATAAGACTTAATATGCAGGGCTGTAATGAGAATGACATACCTTTGTAAGGAGTCTAACATTCAAACATTTGCTGCCGTGGGAAGTGTGGGGAGCAGAGACTGAAGCAGGACGGGCGCTGTCCAGGGGAAACTTGAAGACTGAGGCAGCTTCAGGGTATGTCCTTGTGACTACTACCATCCAAGCGCTGTTAAGAGGATAAGAATTATCATAAATAGAACCCAGTAAATATAGATCAAAACATCCTCATTGACTGTCAGAAATAAGATTGCCGCAGCATTAATGCACCCAGATGAAGCCACCGGCACTTATCCACAGTGAAATCTATAAAGTGCTTTCGATTGCTCAGGGGATCTTTAGATACAGCATCATTTTCTCTGTCTTATGGATGACTTGGCCAACTCCACTATGAATTTTTTATGATTCCCTTGACCCAGCAGCTCTTGCCTATGGAGAGAGTAATACAGTATTGATTTCGGAGTTAGGTTTCTGCCTTTTTTTTGCCACAACAGGATTTTTGTAGCCTAGAAACCTCAATCCCCTATTACTCATTAGAGACTAGGGCAACTTTTCTTAGCTCTGGAATTCAGAAGGTGAACCATTTAGCTGCTGGTGTCAAAGATAGCCTTATAGTGGAATTTTAACTGATCTCAGTAATGAGAGTAGTTGTTATTAAAACCTTCCTAATTGAACCAGCAGAGGTAGGATTATAGAGAATGCCAAGAAGACTGTAGTCTCCTTTGTTTCTCTTACAATTAGAATGTTTTCCGTGGCATTGGTTTCTGAATGAATCTATTTAAAATATACAGAGGCTAAAAACTAAAATAAATATAACAAGGAAAACCAGTTCATCTTTTAATATGTTTTCTTTGGTATAATTTTTGGAATAGGTGTCTAAGTGCTTCTTATTTTCAGTGGCCCCTGGTCATATAAGAGAAATAAAAAAAGGCTATGCTGTTGGTAGTTTTTATTTAAACTGCTTTTAAGAAATAAAAAAAAAATCCATATCTCACATCCTGTGAAAACTCATTCTTGGCATTGCCATGGTAACAAGACTTTTAAAAGGGAGTTAACTGAAATTTAGCTGCATATATTATTTCTTTGTGATTCATACTTCATAAAAATGCAAATATCACACTAATACATGTTTTACCTTAATGTTTTATATCACCATTTAGCCTTAATTGATCTAATATTTTCCTTAATTAAATTCTGTGCTTCTTTAAATCGTTTTTCTTCTCCCCTCCCCCACAACCCCCTCTTCTGTGGACTCATAAAACTATACATTTCAACTGGGTGACATGCAATTTAGGAAATGGTCACACAGAAGATCAATCATCCCAACCTAAGAACTCAACAAAAGATTTTTGGAAAACCGAGTGTCCTAGAAATTCAGCTTATTTTACTTTGCTAAGATTTTAGGTATCCCCTTTTCTGTCCTTGACCATCCTTTCACCACTTGAGTCTGTCTATAAGACTAAGAAGTAAAGTATGCTGGTGGAGAAAGTACCTCCAGCACACCCAGGACACTATTCCCTAGCTTTGTGACTTTGTGAAAGTTATTTAACATTTGTAAGGCACAATTTTCTAAGAGGTAAGCTAGAGGTAAAACAATAGTTTGTCATTGTACTTTTGTGAGGATTAAAAGCAATAATGCTTTTAAAGTATTTGGCACAGTGCTTGGCACAAAATCTGTGCTCAATAAATAATAGAGTTATAATTTGATCATAATAATAGTAATTTTGAGGACATAGAGAAAATATTATTTACTTTAATTACATTCATTGGAGCTTTGTGTTTGTTTGGAAGATATTATTTGGTAAACTTCTTGGGATGAATAGTGAAACTCCGAGGGTAATGAATTATACCTGAGCAGAGATGACAAATTTGCTCTTTTGTTTCAAAGGGTAAAAAGGGATAAAAGTAAACCATGAGGAGAATGGAGGAGGGATAGCAGGTTGAACTATATAGTTACAATGGAAGACGGTTTAGACATGACCCATTCCAGCAACTCTCAGTTATTTTGTGTTGTTGGACCAATCCATGAAATGGTTTGTAGAAGTGAAATGTGTGTTTGTACGTAAGAGAGAAAAGTGGTGAAAGGGGATAAATTTCATATTCTGATTGACATGGACTAGAAGGCAGCAGTGCTGAACGCAGCCTTTCAAACAGGAGGGCAGGTTGGAAATCCGGGTCTCTGAGAATACCACGGAGAGGCATATGGACTTAATCTGAAATGGGACAGGTTGTGTGGGGGATTTTGTTCATTTTGCCTAGGTTTCTAAGAGATAGGCCTGCCTTCGCCAGCATCTGAGTTACATAATGATAATGTCAGCCATTTCTCCCCCCAGCTTTATTGGGCCATAACTGAGTAATAGAATGATAAATATTTAAACTCTGCAACATGATGATTTGCTATACATTGTGAAATGATTGCAGTCAAGTTAATGAGCATGTCCATTACCTCACCTAAGTTACCTTTTGTTTTTTTGGTGAGAACACCTAAGATCTACTTCCTGAGCAAATTTCAAGTATACAATACATTTTATTATAATAACAATGCTGTACATGAGATCCTCAGATCTTACTCATCTTACAACTAAATGTCTGCACCCTTTGACTAACATCTCCCTATTTCCTGTACTCCCTAGCCCCCTGCAACCACCCTTCTACTCTCTATTTATTTCAATTCCACATGCTTCAAAGGACTTTCCAATGAAGCAACTCCTTGCTAGAAAGAGTGTTTTTCTTTTGCAGAGTCAACTGTTTTTGTTTGTTTTTATTTTAGTACATTTCAGCCCACAGGGATCAGAACAGACTCTTCATTTCTTGCAGATGGATCCTCAATGGACAAGCCATCCCCAGGGTCTCTTATCTCTGCACCTCCTCTCCTTTCCACCACTTCCCACCTGTAGTAGATTCCCATTCTCTTTACCTTCAGCTCACTCAGGAAGTAACTGCTATGAGCAGGAGTTTGGAAGGCAAATATTGGCTCTGCCACTGACTGGCTACATAATCTTGGAAAAGTTATTTTCTTATTCTTTCTGATCATCTATTTCCTCATTTATAAAATGGGCAATGATTCCACCAGTGTAGGGTCATTGTAAGAATTAAATGAGTAAATGTATTTGAAGCACATGGCACAAGACCTAATCCTTGTTATGCACTCAGTACAAATGCCTTCCTTTCTCATTCATCTGGACTTCTACAGTTGCCCCCAAGCATCTGGAGGACATTGACACCCTCCTCTTGTCTTTGCCTTTGTAGCATACACAATATCCCAAAGAGAGCAGCTGGATTCACACAGTATGTGACATCACTTTGTTTTTTCCTCTGTGTCCTTCAGTCATATTGGACTTATTCCAGTTGAATGTGCCTTGTTTCCTCCTCTCACTAGCTCCTCCCAAACGTAGTTTCTTCTGCTGAAGATCTTTTTTTCTCTTCCTTTCCTGGCAAATTTCAACTGATTTATCAAGTGTCAGCTTGAGATGACTGTTCATCAGAGAATAATTTCTTGATCCTCCAAACTAAGTAAGGATCCCATTTTATATTTTTATTGCATCCCATATTTCTCTTTGCAGCATTTCTCACCCTTGTAATCACATCAGTAATTGAAATTATTTATCAAATATCTATATTTATTGCAAGGCTGTAAACTATTTGAGGCAGAGAGGATGTCAATTTTGCTTAGGGTATCTTTAATGCCTAGCATAGTGCTTGGGATGAACTCTATAAATAATTCTTAGTTGATTAACTCTTAATATTTAGGCAAATGTTGGTGCCACCTAGATAGGGTGGTATACATGCCATGGCTCTAGTGACATTAGGTGTCCAGAATAGTAATTTGTACCTAATAAATACTTGATAAATAATTACTTCAGTCTAGGTTATTAGGATAAACAGCACTTTAATATGCACATTTGTTTTCCATTTTTAAAAGCTGTCATTGTTTTGTTAGAGAATTATTTTCCAAATTGCTTGCTATAGAACTCTAGTCTGGGTGCTATTAATGATTATGAGAAGGACTTTATATTCAGTACCCCTTTTGGAGAGTCACAGTGAATATGAGCATTTTTTAGATTTTGAGAAGTCTGGTAGTAACGATAATGGGCTAACATTGCTTAATCCAATATTTCCAAAATGTATTCTATCACTGATGCCCTGAATAACCTATGAACATTTGGTGTAGTATAACTGTGTCAAAAACTGACTTAAGGATTAGTTCAATTTTTTTGCCACTTTCATTGTAAATAATGAAATACCCAGCAGGTTATTTAAGAGTTCAAAACTTTTAACTAAACAGAAAATAGGTATCTTCTCACTAACATACTCTATAACTCTAGAATGATTAAATTTTTCATCTTGTAAGATCCTTGAAGGCCATAAGCTGATGTATGATTTTGGGTATGACAGAAGACACCAATGTTTCCTGCAGGAGTGTACTATAGTGGTTAAAGTCATAAACTCCTCAAGACAGAGTGCTTGGGGACAGTCCTAGCTCTACCACTTATTTATTACCTATAGGATTTTGGCCAAAATTCTCATCTTTTCTGTACTTGGTGGCCACCTCACTGATACAATGAGGATACCAGCTAGAATGGCAGCCAGTGATGGAGAGGAGGGACAGAGACGAAAGATCCCAGGAGGGCCTGCACTGAGAGACTGTACGTCTGGGAAATGGTAATCTGATTTTAAGTCCCCTAAACTGAGCTGCTCTGATAAATAAAAAAGAAAGAAAGAAAGAAAGAAAGAAAGAAAGAAAGAAAGAAAGAAAGAAAGAAAGAAAGAAAAAAGTTGGATTTGGAGAAGGATAACATATACTGCTAGGACTGTAATATATTCACAGAGTTAGTGAAATCACAAAAACTTTGTTACTGACAAAAGCTGTATTAGTGTCATTGATTTTATTCTCAAAGCACGCATCTAACATGCATTTTTCTCGCTTACTCATGATATCAAGTGACTGCATTTCAGACTTGGATGTCCAATAAAGAAGTCACCCAATATGTCTACAAGAGAACATTATTAAAAAAGGGAATAGATCCCAAAGCTCTGCTCCGAATATGTCATTCTCTTCTGCAAATTTCAGTGACTCTCTATAGCAGGGGTCGGGAACCTATGGCTTGTGAGCCAGATGTGGCTCTTTTGATGGCTGCATCTGGCTCACAGACACATCTTTAATAAAAAAAATAATAACGGTAAAAATATAAAACATTCTCATGTATTACAATCCACTCATTTCCTACCGCTCATGTTCATGGTTGCGGGTGGTTGGAGCCAATCACAGCTGTCCTCCAGGACAACACCAAATTTTTATTGGATAATGCATAATGTACATGGGTCGTTGTATGGCTCTCACAGAATTAACATTTTAAAATATGTGGCGTTCATGGCTCTCTCAGTCAAAATGGTTCCCGACCCCTGCTCTATAGCCTGTAGTGATGTCTCCAAAATGGTGTTCTCTTGGAATATCAGATGATTTTGAGGTGTCCCTCAAACAGTGTATTGTAGACAAATAGGTTGATAAAATGCAGCTTGAAACGAAGTTTAAAACTACTCTGTTACACTTTAAAGATAAATATATCATTTACTATTTTAAAGAAAGCACATTGAAAAATATTCAGAAGGTAGGAAATAGTATATGTGCTGTCCTCTGGTTTTCCATCTCCTCTTCCTGGATGCAACCAATCATACTAGTTTCTTATATACTCTTTAGGTATATTTCATTCATATACAAGTATGCACACTTATATATTCTTTTTTTGAAACATTAATCTTTATTGTAATACTATATATCTCAATTTACATCCTTGCTCTTTTTTTTTTCACCTAACAAGTCATCATTTTATAGAGAATAAGAATAGCATTTATTTATAGAATACTTACTATGTGCCAGGTACTCTCTGAAGGTCTTTACATGTAAAAAATATATTTAATTATCAAAGCTATTTTTTAAATATATATTATCTTATCCCCATTTACAGATGAGGAAACAGGAACCTAGAGGTTATGTAACTCTCATAAGTAAGTGAAAGAGGGCTGGGTTCAAATTGTGACAGTTTGGCCCTAAAGCCTTTGCTCTCAACCACTATACTCCTCTATCACAATATCTATGTAAATTAGTTCTGATTTATTTTATATAATATTTGTGTAGGAGTTCACTATAGAAATGTGTTATAATTTATTTAGCCAAGTCTATATATGTGGACATTTTGGTTGTATTCACTATTTTCCATTATAAAAAATGTTACATAAATATACTTGCACAAAAGTAATTTTATACATGAGCAAGAACTACATCTATAGCAGGGGTCAGGAACCTTTTTGGCTGAGAGAGCCATGAACGCCACATATTTTAAAAATGTAATTTCATGAGAGCCATACAATGACCCATGTATGTTACGCATTATCCAATAAAAATTTGGTGTTGTCCCGGAGGACAGCGGTGATTGGCTCCAGGCACCCACAACCATGAACATGAACGGTAGGAAATGCATGGATTGTAATACATGAGAATGTTTTATATTTTTACCATTATTATTTTTTTAATTAAAGATTTGTCTGCGAGCCAGATGCAGACATCAAAAGAGCTACATCTGGCTCGTAAGTCATAGGTTCCCGACTCCTGATCTCTAGGATACATTCTAAAAGAAAGAATTACTAGCCTAACCAGGTGGTGGAACAGCGGATAGAGCATCGGCCTGGGATGCAGAGGACCCAGGTTCGAAACCTTGAGGTTGCCGGCTTGAGCACGGGCTTACCAGCTTGAGCATGGGATCGCTGGCTTAAACATGAGATCATAGACATGACCCCATGGTCGCTTGCTTGACCCCAAAGGTTGCTGGCTTGGCAAGGGGTCACTGGCTCAGCTGGAGCCCCATCCCCACCCCATCAAGGCATATATGGGAAAGCAGTCAATAAACAACTAAGGTTTTGCAACCAAGAATTGATGCTTTTCATCTCTCTCTCTTCCTGTCTCTCTGTCCCTGTCTGGTTTTATGTCCTATCATGTGGTCTATCCTAGAAAATGTTCTTAGTGTGTTTGAAAAGAATGTATATTTTTCTGCTTTGAGGTGAAATGCTCTGAAGATATCAGTTAAATCCAGCTGATCTAATGTGTCATTTAAGGCTGCCATTTTGTTGTTGATTTTTGTCTGTTAAAGCTATCCATTGATGTTAATGGGGTGTTAAAATGCCCTACTATGAGTGCATTGCTGTCAGTCTCTCCTTTTATGTCCAAGATTTGCTTTACATATTTAGGTGCGCCTGTATTGGATGCATAAATGTTTATAAGGGTTATATCCTGTTGTTGGATTGCTCCCTTTATCATTATTTAATGTTCTTCTTTCTCTTACTATAGCTTTTGTTTTAAAGTCTTATTTTGTCAATTATAAGTATTGCTACTCTGGCTTTTATTTTTATTTCCATTTGCATGAAATATCTTTTTCCATCCCTTTACTTTTAGTCTGTGTGTATCTTTTGTTTTCAGGTGGGTCTCTTGTAGATAGCACAGTTATGCTTCTTGCTTTCTTATCCATTCAGCTACATATATCTTTTGATTGGAGCATTTAAGCCATTTAAATTTAAAGTGATTATTGATAGGCATGTATTTATTGCCATTTTGTTCTTTTAACTCTGTTTCTCTTTATTTATTTCTTCTTTTTAAAGCAGGTCCTTTAATATATCTTATAAATCTGGTTTGGTGGTAATGAAATGCTGTATCTTTTCTTTTTATTTTTTTCTGGCTGGGAAGCTCTTTGTTTCTCTTTCAATTTTAAATGATAGCTTTGCTGAGTAAAATACTCTTGGTGCTAGGTCCTTGTTTTCCATCATTTTGAATATTTCATACTAATTCCTTTTGGCCTGAAATGATTCCATTGAGAAATCAGCTGACAGTCTTATGAGAGCTTCCTTGTAGGTAACTATTGTAACTGCTTTTCTCTTGCTGCTTTTAAGATTCTCTCTTTGTCTTTAACCTTTGTCTATTTAATTGTGATGTGTTCCTGTGTGGGCTTCTTTGGGTTCATTTGTTTGGGACTCTCTCTGCTTCCTGGACTGTGTGTCCTTTTCCTTCACCAGGTTAGGGACATTTTTTATCATTATTTCTTCAAACAGGTTCTTGATCCCTTGCTCTCTTCTCCTCTGGTGCCCCTACAATACAGTTGTTATTATGTTTTATGTTGTCCCAAAAGTCCCTTAAACTATCCTTATTCTTTTCAATTCTTTTTTTCTTTTTGCTGCTCTGATTGGGTGTTCTTTCTCTACCTTGTCTTGCAAATTGCTTATTCGATCCTCTGCTTCATCCAACCTACTGTTTATTCCTTCCAGTGTTTTTTTATTTTTTTATTTTTCCGAAGTGAGAAGTGGGGTGGGGGGGAGACAGAGAGACAGACTCCTGCATGCACCTGACCGGGATCCACCCAGCATGCCCACCAGGGGGCGATGCTCGGCCCCTCTGGGGCATTGCTCCATTGCAATCAGAGCCATTCTAGCGCCTGAGGTGGAGGCCATGGAGCCGTCCTCAGTGCCCAGGCCAACTTTGCTCCAGTGGAGCCTTGGCTGTGGGAGGGGAAGAGAGAGAGAGAGAGAGAAGAGAGGGGGAAGGGTGGATAAGCAGATGGGCGCTTCTCCTGTGTGCCCTGGCTGGGAATCGAACCTGGGACTTCCACAGGCTGTGCTGACACTCTACCACTGAACCAACCGGCCAGGACCCTTCCAGTGTATTCTTGATTTCGGATATTGTATTCTTCATTTCTGACTGGTTCCTTTTTATGGTTTCTATTCCATTTTATACCCTTGCTATCTCTGTTGATGTTCTCACTTTATTCCTTGAACATTCATATAACCATTACTTTGAACTCTATATCTGATAAACTGCTTATTTCCATTTTAGTTAGCTCTTTTTCAGGAGATTTCTCCTGTTCTGTCATTTAGGGGCTGTTTCTTTGTCTCCGCATTTTGACTGCCTCTTTGTCTTTGTTTCTATATATTATATAGATCTACTGTGATCCCCAGCCTTTGTTGGATGTCCCTATGTACTAGGTGTTCTGTTGGGTTCAGTGGTGCAGTCTCTTTGATCACTTGAGCTGTGTGCTCCAAGAATGTCCCTTGTGTGCATTATGTGGGTCCTCCAGTTGTAATTGAGTCTGGATTGCTGTTAGCAATCTAGTTGTGCATGGGATTGACCCTCAGATTGGCTGACTGTGAGGCGGTACCTGGACCAATGTGTGTGAGCACTGTGCAAGTACTGATCACAGAAAGCAGAGTTTGTCTCAGTGAGTTTTGGAGTCTGACATGCTTTCCCTTTAGACGTGCTGCTTGTAAAGCTAGTTGGATCCTGCTCTGATATTGTCTAAAGCTGGCCACTGGGTTTGCTGGTACTGGGACTCTTAGGAAGGAACCTGGTGCAGGCCACTATAACACGCTACCTGTGACTGGCTCTCAGCAACTTGTTTGGTGCTGCAAGTGATCCACAGTTTGTGACAACCTCTGCTGAGCTTAGGTGTGCTTGGGAAGAACCAAGCTGCACATCAAGGCTAGCTTTTACCAGCACCAGGCTCCAGGGCAGGCAGCAAAAGTCCCAAGGTACCCCGATATTCACCTCTGGTTGTCTTTACCTGCTGGCTGCCTGTTAGGCTCTGTTACTCAAAGAGCCTCTGATGGAGTTGGGAGAATGGGGTGATAGCATCTCTCCTAAAAAGGTGGTGCCTGTCAAGCTTCAAGGAAGTGGTGGGTTTGGCTCCCATCCCAGAGTCAGAGGTCTCAGTCTGTCCAGATTTTGCTCAGACCTCAGCAGGACAGAACCAGTAGGAATTGGGTGGATGGGCCTTAGAATCCAGAGTGTGGGTCTGCTGGCAGCCAGGAGGGTAGTGCTATTAAATTTCCCATGAGGGGGAAGCATTAGGTAGATTCACGGGAAAGAGGGAGCAAATGGCTTCTTCCTCAAAACCAGACAGTTTGAGTCACTCACTTTCTGAGTCTGTTTAGACCTCTGCCGCCTGGCCAACGTAGCTGACTTTTCAGCAAGTCCTAATCTCTTCAGGGTGGTCAAATTTTTCTCCCCCAGGCCAATGCCAAATGATGGGGAATGTTCTGCCTATAAATGATGGTGACTGCGGTATGAGAGAATGACTCAGCATAGGGATTTTGGTAGCTGGTTGCTGTGTCTCTCTCTAGAGCCACAAGGTGCAGTCTCTCCTCACCCAACTCTAGTCCACTGAACCATTCCTCCACCAGAGCTCAGGGGAAGTGGCTGCAAACAATATTTTTGCATTGGCCTTTTAAGAGAGTTCCTGAGTCTCTGAAGACTCCCATCTCTTTCTGTCAGACAGAAATCTCACTACTTTTTACAGCCAAATGCTACGTGGGTGCCTCCTCTCAGCTCTGGTACTCTGGGCTGGGCAGCATGGCTTGGAGTTTACTTTCCTTCCTTCTCAAGGGGAATCTCTTTGCATCTGAGATTTTCCTCTGGAACCTCAACCATGGCTTGTAGGAACAAGGCGGTCTTTTTCACATCTCCACCCTTCCTACCAGTCTCGACATGACATCTTCTGTGAGTCCTTGGTTATAAGACTCCTCTTCATTTAGTCCTGAGTTGGTTATTTAGAAAGATTATTCTTAAATTTAGTTGTCACTCCAGTTTGACCCTGGGAGGAAGTGGTGTAATATCCCACTATGTCACTGCCATCTTGGATTTCCAGGCAACTTCTTATTGTCACAGTAAATTGACAGTTCTACATAAAATTGACAGAATATTCCTTTTTGCCAGTGGGGACTGCTCCTATCACACTTTCTCATTTGGTACAAATGCTTCTACCTACTATGTGTGGAAGTGGAATTTAGACCCACTATAATAAAATTTCAGTTGATTATAGTCTTTGGGCTTTTTAAAAAAAGTTTTTTGGGGGCACACTTGTAAAATATAACAACATTTCTTCTATTTAAAATGTTCAATTCAATGCTTTTAATAAAATAAATGAACAGAATTAGGCACCACAATTCAGTGTTAGAATGTTTCTACCAGCCAGTAGGTTCCTTGTACACATTTTCAGTTCACGAACATCCATTCCTTGCCCATTCCTAAGGAGCTGTAGATTTGCTTTATATCTTTATTAATTTCCTTTTTTCCTGGATATTTTGTATAAGTGGAATTATGTAACACGTAGTCTATTGCATCTGGCTTCTTTCACTTAGCATAATGTTTTCAAGCTTTATTCATGTTGTATCATGTATCAATAATTAATTCCCTTTTGTTTCTGAATGTTATCTCATCATATTGATATATATACCACTTTTTGTTTATCTATTCACCAATTGATGGACATTTGGAATGTTTTGAGTTTTTGGTTTTTATAAATTATGCCTCAAGTCTTATAGTAAATTTATATTTTACTTCTTAAGAAGCTTTTTCATCAATCAAATTGATTTATTTTATTGTGGTTTAATTTTGCATTTCCTTAATTATTAATGACACAGAACAACCTTTTATGTTCTTGTTAGCCATTTGTATATCTTCTTAGGTAAAATATTGGTTGAAATATTTTGTTCATTTTAAAATAGATTTGACTTATCACTGAGTTGAAATATTTCTTTATATATAATGGATACAAGTTTATCATCAGATATGTGATTTGCAATTACATTCTCCTAATGTTGGTTTTTCTTTCTATTTTCATAATGTTACCTTTTGATGTCCAAAAGTTTTGAATTATATTGAAGTTATATTTATCAATTTTTTTTATTGATTGTACTTTGATACAACATCTAAGAATTCTTTGTTAACCCAAGGTTATTAAGTGTATCTCATTTTTTCTGATGAGAGTTTTTTAGTTTTAGCTCTTATAAATGTAGGTCTTTGATCCAGCTTGCGTTAACTTTTGTGTGTGAGATTAAGATTTAAGTTTTGCCTGATCAGGCAGTGGCACAGTGGATAGAGCGTCGGACTGGGATGTGGAGGACCCAGGTTCGAGACCCTGAGGTCGCCAGCTTGAGCATGGGCTCATCTGGTTTGAGCAAAAGCTCACCAGCTTGGACCCAAGATTGCTATCTCCAGCAAGGGGTTACTCGGTCTGCTGAAGGCCCGCGGTCAAGGCACATATGAGAAAGCAATCAATGAAGAACTAAGGTGTCGCAACAAAAAACTGATGATTGATGCTTCTCATCTCTCTCCGTTCCTGTCTGTCTGTCCCTATCTCTCTCTCTCTCTGACTCTCTCTCTCTGTCCCTGTAAAAAAAAAAAAAAAAAAAGATTTAAGTTTTATTTTTTCTGTATGTAGATATTTATTTGTTTCAGGAACATTTATCAAAATAGATTGTATTTTCCCCCATTAATATTATTGGCAGTTTTGCTGAAAATCAACTACTTGGACATGTTATGTTTTGGGTTTTTTTTTTCCCCCTGAACTTTCAGGCCTGTTTGATTCATGTATATGTCTATCGAAGCCTAATACTGCATAGTATTGATTACTGTATCCTTAAGTTTTGAAATCAGGTAGTGTCGCAAAATTTCACATTATTTATTCTTTTTGAAAATTGTTTTGGCTATTCTAGGTTTTCTGCATTTCCCTATAAATTTTAGGGTCAGACTGTCATTTTCTGCAAAATTCTTGTTATCTATTTTTAGTGCCTGAGGCAGAGGCTCCACAGAGCCATCCTCAGTGCCCAGGGCCAATACGCTTGAACCGCTCAAGCCATGGCTGTGGGAGGGGGAGAGAGAGAGAGAAAGAAAGGAAGAGGGTGGAGAAGCAAATGATCACTTCTCTTGTGTGCCCTT
This sequence comes from Saccopteryx leptura, assembly GCF_036850995.1. Classification (NCBI taxonomy): domain Eukaryota; kingdom Metazoa; phylum Chordata; class Mammalia; order Chiroptera; family Emballonuridae; genus Saccopteryx; species Saccopteryx leptura. The sequence continues at coordinate 123,855,085 of NC_089505.1, read as the reverse complement.
ACCAGGAGTCGAACCTGGGACTTCCACATGCTGGGCCGACTTTCTACCACTGAGCCAAACAGTCAGGACTCAAGAAAATTTTCAATTTCACTTAAATTGTCAAATTTATTGATGAAGATTTTTTTATAATATTACCTATAATTTTTTAAATTTCTGTATGTTTGATACTGATGTCCCTATTTTTAGTCCTCATTTTAATAATTTGTGTCTTCTTCATTTTTTTCCTTTGGTCAATTTTACTAAATGTTTGTAAATTCGGTTGATCTTTTTAAGAATTATCTTTGGTTTCATTGATTTTTCTCTATTGTGCCTTTTATTTGTTTTGTTTTCTACTTGATTCCCGCCTCCCTCTAATTTCTATAGTTCCCTTTAAGTTTAGTTTGCTCTTTTCTGATTTTTTAATGCACATAATTAGGTTATTGATTTGAGACCATTCTTATTTTCTGAGATAGCCATTTAGAGCTATAAAATTTTTTGAAATGTATTTCCCTATAAATAGGCAGTGTTCCCGTTGCATCCCATAAATTTTTACATGCTTTGTTTTCATTGTTATTCAGTTAAAATATTTTCAAATATCTCTTGTGATTTATACTTTGACCCATGTGTTATTTAGAAGCATATTGTATTATTTTCTGGGGATTTACAGAGTTCTTTCTGTTGTTCATTTCTAATTTAATTCTCAGTTGATTATCTTTTATGAATATTTTTTATTCTAAGAGTTAAATTTTTTCATTAATTATTTAACATTTATCCTGTTAATGGGAACACTAATTCATAGAGAGATAATTATAGTTGTGGGAAGATATTTAAATGGACTGAGGTTTCATGAGTGTATTAGAATGATAGGTTTGTCTTTATTACACTAATATTTTCTTATATATTAGTATTTCTGTTTGCTGATTTTCATTATATATTCTTAATGCAAAAAAAAATATGAATTATAAATAAAGAGAAACAAAAAACAACCTTTCTTAATTTCTCCACCAAGAGACAACTCCTGTGGACATTTTAGTGTCTTTATTTTTCTCTTTCCTTTCCTCTTTCTATTTGGTGAACAATTGATTGAACAAGTAATTCTCTTGTGCTAGGAATGAGGCACCATTTTTTCTCCTTTCTGTGCATATCCTTTTATATTGATATATTTTATTCTGCATATAATTTTATGTTCTTTTTCCATTAAATATTCTTTCTGAACATTATTTTAGGAATTATATTTCATTAACAAATGTGCCTTTATTTATTTATTTTTCCTGATGTTGAGTTCTTAACTGCTTTCCAATTTGCTACTATAAATACTATTGTATTGAACATCTTGTTGAATAAAGCTTGTTTATTTTATCTTTTTTTTCTTATCAAGTGTAGCTTCTCAGATTTGGAATTATTGGGTCAAAGGATACATAGCTCTTAATACCGTTATATATCCATTTAAAAACAAGTAATTACCTCAATTTGTTCTATGAGGCAGTCATATAGACTACTTTAGAATATTGAAAGGGGAATACTTTCATCTCTCAATCCGGGTCGTGCAGATATACAAAGGAACACCCCATCACCCCTTACTTCAGGAGTGAGTCTGCCAAGTAAGAGTCAAAATAGGCATCTTATGAGATCCAGTTGTCACCAGATAAAGAAAAATAAGGAAAAATGAACTGTTTCTTCCCTAGGTAAACACAAGTATTCTGTGCTACACAGGGCTCTCTTGTGTTTCTCAACAAGTTTCAATTAATCTTAAATGAGGATCAGATTCTCACAATTGGTTGGGACTGATACTGCTCCTTTTTTTGTCTTAGTAAAAAACTAGCATTGTTGCCAGCATTTAAAAAGTGTAGACATTGCTATATTTTTCAAGTTCATATAATTATAAACTTGATTATATAAAATACTATGTAATTACAGTTTTAATTGATATTTTATTCTTCCCATTGATGTAAATTTTTTTAGCAATTTGCATAGCAGTTTTGAGCTTTCTCCACAATGCCAATCTGAAGTCTTAAGATACTGTTGAAATCACTTCCCTGCTATTTGGTCCTCTATGAATTCATGGTTTTATCAGTTGTGCAGTTTTCAAGCATACATAATTCTACTGAGGCAGCTACGCTATAGTGGAAAGGGGAATAACAAAGAACCTGGTGGTCTGAATGCAAACTTCATTTTGGGTTCAGGATACAGAGACACTTCCTTGTTTATAATTTTGGTTTCTCTTTAGCCATATAATTAAGATTGGAAATGCTTAGGGGTTGGGAACAGTGGAATGAGTTAAGTCTCACATCATTCTTTGATTTGAATCTTGCTGAACAAGATTTAAAAAAGAGAGTGTTCTTTCTAGTTCAGCTCAACTTATTGAACTTTTCTATTTTAGGGTTGAGGACCAAAGCCACAGCTAATAGCAAACTGTCTTTCCCACCTTTGCTAGTAATTGTCTCTGGTATGCATGCATCTTCTTCTAGGATCTCTTCAAAAGGAGTGATTTGTTGAGGGCAGAAATAACATGTACTTTGTTTCCCCTAAACAAATACCATCTTAAAGACATCCTAATTTCACCCATATTTCTAACACAGTTGGACCATATATTTTTTATGTCACAACCTGGCCCCACAAACTTATGTGGTCTTGGTTAAATTGAAAGTTACTATGAGTTTCAGTATTCTGGGATCATAATATCAGTTTGTTTCTGTGATGATTTAATGATAACATCCATCTAGGAGCTCCTTGAAGAAACAGATGACTTTTCTCCATTGCTAAACCCTCAGTACCTAGTATAGTTAATGGCACATGGAAGTGGCCAATGTGTGTTTGCTGAATTTTGAACTCAAGAAAGCTATAGGCAGATATAACGGAATGACTCAAAATGTTTGAGTTGGAGGTATGAGTGAGCAAGTATTGATAAAGGATTCAAGTCATTGGTTTAGGCAGTAACTTTACTGTCTCTAGAATGTGGGTGATAGTAAATTAGATTCTGATTGGACCTCCTCAGGTAGAAAAGCATCTCTGACTTCTCCTAAGCCTTGATTGGGTCTTTGTAGTCATTGATCTAGTGATTCACTGATACAAAAATATTCTCTGAGTGTCTGCTAAATGCTAGAATCTGGACTAGGTATTGAAAATCCAACAGTGAATGAGTGGGAACTAGACCCTGTCCTTGAGGAGTTGTGTAGGGATTGCAACATCTACAGATAGATGTACTGCAGTATCACCGAGACTGTAAAGTAGGTATAACACAGGCCAGTGGGGCAAAAGGTAGAACTGGCATATTGTTTTTCTTCAAAGGTAGCATTGACATTGGAAAGGAAGAGTTTTGTTAGGCTTAGGTAAGGCGTGTGAGAGCATTCTATGCTGGAAAAGGGTTATAAGGAAAGATAAAGATCTGAAACAGCTTAGTTTGCTTGGGAACCAAACATTAGTTCAACTTGGCTGGAAAATATGAGATAAAAGAGGGTGAGGAGCCTGATGAGAAACGAGACAGGATACATAGAACAAGGTCAAGTATTTATTCTCTGTGTGTGGGTGGTGGTGGGACATTGAATAGTATTCCAAAGGGAAACAATATGGCCAAATTTAAGATTTAGCAATATTCTTTATTTATTTATTTTTGTTTTTTATTTTTTGGTCATGAGAAATTTTAGAGACTCAGAATTTGATTCTTTTATATATGATTATTTTTAAAAATCACGACTTTGCTGGATCATGAGGCTGAGGCCAAAGGGAGAAGGAAACTCTGACAGCCAGGGTTTGCAAACAGCAAGAGTTTGTTGTGAGGACTAATATTTTAAAATCTGGTGTTTGTGCTATTTTTCTCATTATATATACCTGTTGGGTTGCCAAGGAACTGTTTAGCAACATGTTGTGGGCTTTCAATTCAGATATTTGCTCTTCACTACCCTTGTAATTAGTGGCAAAAACAGAGCCTTTTTTTATACAGAGTTCTAGTCAGGAGATACTTAGTTTAGTTCAAGCAAACATTTATGGTTGCATAAATTGATCCATGCATAGACATAAAGACACTGCTAGGTATAGGTGATATGGGGATGAATGAAACATGAATCCTGCCCTGAAAGAGCCAGTCGTCTTGAGTGGGAGTTACACCAATAAATGGTCAGTTACCCTACTGAAATGAGGGCAACAATAGAGATAAGCAGAGGACATGTGGTGGGAGCACAGAAACGGGGCCCCAGCACAAACTAGTGAGGGTAGGGAGGCACTTAGAGAAGTTGATCTCTAAACTAAGGCTTTAAAGGCGAGTAGAGATGAAATGAGGCAGTAAAGAAGGGGAGGAGAGAAAAAGGTAGAGAATGGATGAGAGTTTCTAGATAGAAGGAACTGGATGAGAAAAGACATAGAGGTGAGGGAGACTGGTATATTTGTAGAAGCACGTGTAATTTAGTGTACCACAATTGTTTTTCCTTTTTATTTTGTAATACTGGTTACTAGGGGACCAGGTACTCAGAATAAAAATCTGATTTGTTTTGGGGAGGTGCCACTAGAAGGAAAATAGTATGCCCCGGCCATTTGGCTCAGTGGTAGAGCATAGGCCCGGTGTGTGGAAGTCCCAGGTTCGATTCCCAGTCAGGGTACACAGGAGAAGTGACCATCAGCTTCTTTACCCCTACCCCCTTTCAGTTCTCTCTCTTGTTGTCTCTCTCTCTCTCTCTCTCTTTTTCTCTCTTCCCCTCCTGCAGCCAGGGCTCGATTGGAGCAAGTTGGTCCCGGACACTGAGGATGGCTCCCTGGCTTCTGCTTGAGGCCTAAGAAAAGATTGGTTGCTGAGCAACAGAACAACGCCCTAAATTGGCAAAGCATCACCCTGTAGTGGGCTTGCCAGGTGGATCACGGGTGGGGCACAAGTGGGAGTCTGTCTCTCTGCCTCCCTGCCTCTCACTTAATTTAAAAAATGAAAGAAAAATAGTATTGCCGTTGGAATAAGACATTCATTCATTCATTCATTCTCTAAACAATTATTGATGACTTTTGAATGCTAAATGCTGTGTTCATGCTGCAAATATCCTCTTTTATCTAATTTATGAAGTTGAGCATGGCTCCTTATTTTTCTGAGCCTTAATTCAACATCTGAAAATAGAACATTAATACGAGGTTCACAAAATTATTCTGAGGATTAAATTAGATTACATATATGTGAATATTTTAGCAAATTCTAAAATACTACCCTAAGATTTTTCATATTAATAATGTTATATGTGTGATTATCTTGATAAACTGAAATAAAATACATTATTAAGAGAAGAAACTCACAGAGGTCAAAGAGGAATAGTTGAGTAGTCATTCTCTATGCATCTCCCAATGCTTTGAACCTAGCAAATTAAAACCAAAAGTTTTCCCACTACTATCTTAGATTCTTCAGCAACCCTATCTCTTGAAACTTTTTTTTCTACTATAAGATGAGGATAAGGATGCCTATCTTATAAGGTTTTGTGGGGGGGAAATGAGATAATATGAAAGAAAATATGAAAGAAATAATTTATCTTAGTGTTTGGCACTCAATATGCTTTTAATAAATATTTATGTCTTCTGAGTCTGAGCAAAATAAGAGATTTGATTTAGAGTTGTGAGTAAGCAAAGATATCATTTTAGAGTTTGGTGAAGGTAGAGAATTGTCAAATATGGTCCCAAGACTTCAAGTATATGCAGATGAAATGTTCAGGAAAAACAATAAGAGGATTTTTTTTTTATCTAATTCTGAAAGAAAGATTTTAGTTTCTCCACTGTGATTGTCAAAATTTGTCCAGCCTTGACCCACTGTCTGGTTACAAATCTACTCCCACATGTTTGGTTATTTGTTACAGTGGCACCCCACTATTAATACCAAAGTCCATATTCTCTGTATATATATATTGTGAAAGGATTCCCCGCATTGAGTAACTTAACACATGCACCACTTCAAATATTTATTTCTTTTTTTGTCAGAACAGTTTTTACTCTCAGCAAATTCCATTTATATAATACAGTGTTACCAATTATAGTCACCATCTTATGCATTAAATTCTCAGATCTTATTCATCATATAACTGAAAGTTTGTAGTCTTTTACCAAGTGTCCCCTCTCCCAGCCCTTGACAACCACTTTTCTAATCTCTCTCTCTCTCTCTTTCTATTTCTATTAGTTTGACTTTTAAAAAAATTACACATGTAAGTGAGATCATACAGTATTTGTCTTTCTCTGTCTGGCTTATTTCACTTAGCGTAGAGCTTTCCAGGTTCATCCATTTTGTCACAAATGATAGGAATTTCTATTTTTTAAGGCTAAATATTATTCCTCCATATTTGGGTCACATTTTTCATTTTCTTGATAGATAAATTTATTCATTGATAGACATTTAAGTTGTTTCCATACCACAGGTATTGCAAATAATGCTGCAGTCAACATGGGAGTTCATGCAGTAAACAAGGTTCTCTTTTTTGAGATAATGATTTCATTTCCTTTGGATATTTTCCCAAAACTGGGATTGTTGGATCATATGATGATTCTATTTTTAATTTTTTCAGGAACTTTCATACTGTTTGCCATAGTTTACATTCTCATCAACAATATACAAAGATTTGTTTTTCTCTACATCATTGCCTACATTTGTTATCTTTTCTTCTTCTTCTTCTTCTCTCTTTAAGTAATCATCCTGACAGGTGTGAGGTGATACCACGTTATGCTTTTGATTTGCATTTCCCTGATTGTAAGCGATGTGGAGCACCTTTTAGTGTAGCAGGCCATTTGTAGGTTTTCTCTGGGAAAGGGTCTGTTTAGGCCCTTCACCATTTTTTAATTGGGTTGTTTTTTTCTACTGAGTTGTGTGAGTTCCTTGTATATTTTGGATTTTAACCCCTTATCAGATATGTGGTTTGCAAATACTTTCTCTCATTCTGTAGGTTGCACTTTCATCTCTAAAGCCCTAAGGTAAAGTATGGGACATGGGAAATTATTGGTTTGAACTGTTGCAAGTGCCTATCGTTAGGGGCAGATTCATTACTGCGTAAATTTATTCTGAATACATTTATAATTAATTCTGCACACTGGGCTTTAAAAGAGCATATCTATACAGTGAACATGGAAAAAGTTTGCATATTCCAAATGTTGACAAGTTTGAATGAAAAGCTGTAAGCTAGGTATCAATTTCATTTTGTGTTTTTTGTAGAGTTTTTTTTTTTTTGTATACAGTCAACATTTAGCTTTTCATTCAAACTGTGTGGGAAGAAAATTAAAAATTTAATTATAAACATCATGGGAAGGTGGTTATAAACAAGCAAATCTCATCCAAAAATAATTATGCACACAGTAAAAAATTTTTTTCAAATTAAAAGTGAAAAGTCTTGGTACAGACTATATTATTTTTTTCTGAGATAGATAGGGGTATGTTGGCAGCAGTAATGATTTTAATATAAAATAGTGTATTCAGGGTATTTTTTTTTTTACAATTTTTTATTTTTTTATTTTTCTGAAGTTGGAAACGGGGAGGCAGACAGACAGACTCCCGCAAGCGCCCGACTGGGATCCACCCGGCATGCCCACCAGGGGGCGATGCTCTGCCCATCTGGGGCGTTGCTCTGTTGCAACCAGAGCCATCCTCAGCGTCCGGGCCAACTTTGCTCCAATGGAGCCCCTTGGCTGTGGGAGGGGAAGAGAGAGACAGAGAGGAAGGAGAGGGGGAGGGGTGGAGAAGCAGATGGGCGCTTCTCCTGTGTGCCCTGGCCGGGAATCGAACCCAGGACTCCTGCACGCCAAGCCGACGCTCTACCACTGAGCTAACCGGCCAGGGCCCATCAGGGTATTTTTGCTGGAATAAATTGGCTGGTTGTATCCATCTACTCCCACTTCCAGTGAGATGCTAGGGGTGCAGAGAGCATACCCTAGATGTCTAGGGAAGTTTTGGTAAGGAATGTGGTACTCAGAAAAATCAACTAAAAAGAAAAAGAAAGCTATATACTACCTTGGAGACTTGAGCCATCATTATTAATTAGTCATTTGCTTTTATAAAGATAGTGTTTTTCTCATTATATGTGTGAAATTTGTTGTAAGAAAATGCAGGGAACAATATTCTCTCCATCCACAATATGGGCAGTTCTAGATCACTGTGACATAAGGATACTTCAGTATGACATAGGGTATTATCATGAAGCTCACATTATAGATGATAATACAAAGGAATAAAAACATTTGGTAATTTGCCCAATGTTACACAGTTGTTAAGTGGTTGAGCCAGCCTTTGAACCCTATAAGTCTGATTCACAATTCTATAATCTATATTGTGATTAAATCCAATGAACCTTTATTCAGGCTCATGACTCATTGAATGGCCTAATTAAAGTAGGAAATAAAGGAAATCAATTCATTTATTCTGTCAATAAAAATTTATTCAACACCCATTGGGTGTTCTATGAGTATCTACTAAGTTTTTTTCTTTTCCTCTGTATTTTCATAACCCTACATATGTTGACACATATTGTCTTATGTAGGCAACAAAAAAATTTTAAAATAGAATAATTGAGGTCCTATATTTATCTTTGTATTAAGGGTTCAGTAAATGTCTAATTAATAAGCAAACAATGACAACTTGACTGAACAATGTAAAAGTAGCTATATTAGACTAAGTATATAAATAGGGAGTCTATAGTCTAATTTATCTTTGATTTGTGTTCACAGTTGATTTTCTATAAACTTTTTCTTTTCTGATGTTTCAGATATTATTTGCTTTTGTTTGCAATAAATTTAGCTGTGTAACTTTAAAACATAATAAAAATCATTTGAGGAACGCTTAGTATGTGCCAGAAACTGCTAATATTACATGTCTTACTTAAGTCTTTTAACAATCCTTTATGGTCGGTACTCATATAGCATAGAAGGTTTTGGAGTCACAGAGATCAGAGTCCAAATCCCAGCTCAGTCATTCACTAATTGTGAAGTTAGACTAATCTCACGTCTTTCTAACTCTACTATGGTAATGTTAGGATTCTCATTTTACTCTCTTCTTTTAAGATGAGGAAACCAAAGAACAGAAAAGTGTGGTTTATTTACCCACACAGAAGCTTTGCTTGTGCAGGGCATTTACTATGGCACCAAGATATCAGTAGCTGGGACATTCAAGGAAGACATGGGGGCAAGACAAAGCACACTAAGTCAATACACATGTGATGCCCTGGACAAGACCAGCCGTTTCATTCTCTTCGCAGGCTGATCCATCCTTACCTATGTTCTGACTTTAGCTAAAATGACCTGTTATCAGAAAAACCCCATTATATTTCAGAGCACTGTTGCTATTATATTACCCTCCTTACAGTAATTTCAGTTCTTTTTTTATAACAAGTAGTCAGACATTGCTTACAAACCTTAATGACTTTTCCTCTGTTTGCCTTATTTTACCCAAAGCTTAATGCTTAGAACCTCTTGCTCCTACACCATTACATGTTCCCCTTTCTCTCTCTTAATACAGTGTGTCCGTAAAGTCACGGTGCACTTTTGACCAGTCACAGGAAAGCAACAAAAGATGATAGAAATGTGAAATCTGCACCAAATAAAAGGAAAACTCTCCCAGTTTCATACTTATTCAGTGCAGTTCGATGTGGGCTCACGCACAGATTTTTTTAGGGCTCCTTAGGTAGCTATCCCGTATAGCCTCTACAGACTCGTCACTGACTGATGGCCTACCAGAATGGGGTTTCTCACCAAACTGCCGGTTTACTTCAACTGCTTATCCTACCGAGTAATCTTATTCCTATGTGGTGGTGCTTCGTTATAAACGTGCTGATATTCACGTTGCACTTTGTCACGGATTCGAATTTAGCGAGCCACAGAACACACTGAACTTTCTTTTGTACCATCCACATCTCGACTGGCATGACTGTGGGCTGCTCCGCTGTATACACGGTGTTACATCATCATCTGCGCATGCGCACATGCTGCCACGTCATCCTACAGAAACTGGGAGGATTTTCCTTTTATTTGGTAGAGATTTCACATTTTTGTCATCTTTTGTTGCTTTCCTGTGACTGGTCAAAAGGGCACCATGACTTTACAGACACACTGTATATAACTTTCTGTTTCTTATACCCACAGCAAAGTGAAAAGGTTGAGTAAGGAAAGAGTAGAGCAGGGGCTAATAAGGATTAGAGCAGGGAATAGAATTTAGACTCCTTCCCAGTCAGTTCATCACACTTTCCCCCAGGTTAATGGCATTCCAATTATTCACAAGAATAGCAAGAGAGATGGTGTTATTATTTGTGGAAAGTTTACTGGAAGAGACTAATTCAGAACTGACCTGGGAGTGAGGCTCAGAATTATGTATTAGAGGTAATTAGAGAGAGACAGTGCTGGCCAAGGGATCAGCATAGACAAGGGCATTTGAAGCTGTATGGGTTGGTGCATATTGCACCAAAACCAAAAAATGCCACTTGAAATTAAATATGTGTTGTAGAATAAAATACTACTCAGCCATAAGAAATGATGACATAATACCATTTATGACAACATGGATGGACCTTGATAACATTATACTGAGTGAAATAAGTAAATCAGAAAAAGCTAAGAACTGTATGATTCCATACATAAGTGGGGCAAAAAATTGAGACTCATGGACATAAATAAAAGTGCAGTGGTTACCAGGGGGAGGGGAAGGAAGGAGAGAAAAGGAAGTGGGAGGAGGGGGAGGGGCCGAAAGAGAAACAAAATATAGGGTGATGGAGTGTAATTTGACTTTGTGTGATGGGTATATGGCATGATCGACTGTCCAAATGATGTAGAGATGTTTTCTCTAAATCTATGTGCTCTGGTTGACCAATGTCACTATTAAATTCAATTGTCTAAATAATAAATAAATAAATATATGTTGTAGAAAAATCAGAAATACAGATAAACAAAAAGAAGCAAATCTACAGGTTCATTAATCCCTTTATTTATGTATAATTGTTAGTTTTGGTACATATCCTCCCAGATTTAGATAGGAATGATAGTTTATGAAACTGGTGTTATATTGGTTGTTTTGCAATTTTTGTTGTTATTGTTGGCAATAAGTATTACTTTGTAAGTAATATTAATGTAAAAATCTTCCAAACCTGTTAGATTTTTTAATGAGTTTATTTGAGCCAAACTGTTGACAAAGTCCAGGAAGCAAAGTATCAACAAATTGAGAAAATGCTCCAGAAAACGGCAATTTCACCATTTATTTTATACATTAGAATCAAAGGGAAAGACTTAAGGGGGTTACATGAAATTGATTGGTGATAGACTGGGGAGGTAGGAGAAAACAAAGCAGGGAAATCTCTGGGATTGGATAAAAAGTAAAAATGTATATACTGAAACCTTTTAACAGTTAATAATTAACATGATAAAAATAACAATGAAGAGGTTTGTTGGTTCCTGCTCAGGTAGGAAGCTTGCTCTGAATGGGGCAGGAAAAGATTACCCTTATATTTCAGACATGCTATTAGGTAAGTTATTATAGATGCAAAAGACAACAGATAGGCTTGATTAATAGGTAAGCATTGATCTTTGTAAGTGAAAAATACCTCCCTAGGACCTGACTACCTACCATGAACTGCTTTTAGTTAGTTTTAATTTCAGACCATCTCTGTGGTTACTTTAGGTCTCTGAGTCTGCAAGGCCACCATGCAGGCTCTCCCTGAGCTTGTCAGGTTCAGCATAGTGGCCCCTTTTTCATCCACAGTAAGCACTTATTACCTGAAATTTAATTTAGGTTATTTGTACTTTTATAGTATTTTTTTCTATGAGCAACATACACTGAACCATTCTCTTACAAATGCATTTGTGAACATCTTTAATATTTCCCTAAAATAAAGTTCCAAAAGTGCAATTGCTGGGTAAAATGATGTGTACTTTAAAAGGCTTTTAAAGTATGTATTGTGGCCCTGGCCGGTTTGCTCAGTGGTAGAGTGTTGGCCTGGCGTGCAGGGGTCCTGGGTTCGATTTCTGGCCAGGGCACACAGGAGAAGCGCCCATCTGCTTCTCCACCCCTCCCCCTCTCCTTCCTCTCTGTCTCTCTCTTCCCCTCCCGCAGCGAGGCTCCATTGGAGCAAAGATGGCCAGGGCGCTGGGGATGGCTCCTTGGCTCTGCCCCAGGCGCTGGAGTGGCTCTGGTCGCAACAGAGCGACGCCCCGGAGGGGCAGAGCATCGCCCCCTGGTGGGCAGAGCGTTGCCCCCTGGTGGGCGTGCCGGGTGGATTCCTGTCGGGCGCATGCGGGAGTCTGTCTGACTGTCTCTCCCTGTTTCCAGCTTCGGAAAAATACAAAAAAAAAAAAAATATGTATTGTAAAATTACCCTTTAGAAATATTTATGTCAATTTATACTCCCCATACACTGAATGAAAATAACTTTTTCTGAACACTGGACAACATTGTTAATTACTACCCTACTTTTTTACCAGCTTGTTAGGTAAAAAAACAGTATTTTTTTTTTAAGAATTTTGTATTTCTTTAATTACTGGTGAGTTTGAATATTTTTGTATCTAAGTTTACATTCTACTGGTGAATTGTCTATTCATAATTTTCACTCGTTTTGATGTTGATGGTAATTATCAGTTTCACTCCATTTTTTCTCAGGAAGAAACAAATTTTTCAGTCATTGTGTGTTATGCTTCATAAAAGTTAATCTTGCTAAATTTTATTCAGAGTAAAAAATGTAAAGTAGAACAAGTACAAAATTTTGACTATTTTTGATCCAAAAACAACAATAACAACAAAAACAATGGACAAAAAACTTGCAGTCCTCTGCTGCTAGGATATGTCTACATGTCTACTGTCTAAAGCAGCACCCGATTCCTTGTAATATGCAATATAGGCACCCAGGGGTTGAAGAATTTCTTATTGAGACATGACCGTGACAGCCACTTCTTCAATTTTGCTTAAGTCCTCATTGTTCTTTTTGATTGTTATTTTCTGATAATATTATTTACAAATTGTGTTGTAGCTTCAGCTACTCGAACACTAGAAACATTCTTAAAAGTAGAGTGATGATATGTTGAAAGCTAAATAAATATTTTACAGGTTGGAATTTATGGAAGATTAGTTCCATAAAAAATCCACAAAAAGGAATTTAAAGATTGTTCACTAACACGTAGTTTTCTGAAACATTATTACACTGAAACAGATGAAAAGTTTATAGAAGAATCAGTAAAATAAGTTAGTACCAAAAATTCAATGGCAGGTAAAAAGATAGCATGTAAATGTCATATAATCACTTCCTATGTACAGTATTTTATAAATATTTTTCTTAATCATACTGCTTTTTCACTCTTAAACTTAATTCTCTCTTCTGCTGATGTTTAAAATATTTTTAAGTTAATTAATTGCCACCAGTTTTATTCTAGTACTTTTGTGTTATTTTAATTTCATTCTTTAATATAGCTGTAATTTATATTATTAATGCACACAGGATGAGGAAGAATTCTAACATTTTTTTTCCCCCAAATGGTTAGCCAGATGTTCTTAGCCATTATTAACTAATCTATTTTCTCCCAACTGGTTTCAAATGCTGTCTTTTTTATGTATGAATTTCTTTGTCCACTTGCATTAGTTTATGGGTTTTCTAATCTGTTTCATTGAACTGTTTGTTTGCTACATGTACTGTTTTATTAACTGTCGTTTTATAAAAAGTGTCAATATCCAGAAATGCAAGGCATCAAATGGTGTATTCCTAAAATGTCTGGTTCATTCTAAATTGCTTTATTTTTTATGTTACTAGTTTTGCTAAATCAGTCCCAGAGAATAAAAACAATAGCAATTTAATTAAGTTATGGCTTTGGATGATTTTTACTTGGGATCCTAGGTCAGGGAATTTTGCAGTAAAAAGGTGTAACTGTTTTTTATTATTGTACTAGAGCTATTGGTTTATAATTCAAGCCCTGACAATTAAGAATTATATCTGTATCACAATTCCTCTTGCATCTGGAAAGAAGGACTTGGCCTATTTCAACTTTTAGTGACATTTTAAACACCCAGTATTATTGTTGTCTCAATGTGTAAATAAGGATTTTCCTGATTCTCCATTTATATAACCTTTTTTTTCATCAGCAGTACTTTCAGCTTTATGATGTCATCTGCTGGTTCTGCCTTCTGGAAGACTGAAATGTGACATTTGCACAAAGTAAGTCCGATCTTGCCAGATTAGGTGGAGATTCTCGCAGGGGGAGCTCAGCTTGACAAACCCTTGCAAGATACTCCTCTGTCTGGAAAGGTCTTCCTCTGCACACAGGGGCTCTCGTACCTGCTTGACCCAAGAGTGGTCCTCCTCTGTCTGAGAAGGTCATCGTGCTACCATGCATACCCTTGACCAAAGAACAGACCTCCTCTGTCTAGGAATTTCATCTTTTTGGGTCATGTGCTACTTGTAAACACTTGATTGAAGACTTATTTTCTCTCAAGAAAGTTTTCTTCCTTAATCAAGAACTTGGTTTTGGGAGGGGCTTATGTGGAGCAAGCTAATGGCTCACTTGGTTATACTGTATCAGTGGAATTGGTGACATTATAGCCCGAGGGGGAAATGCACTGTGGTGTTGTAGATATTATACCTTTTCATGTCTGGAAGTAAATTTGTTTTTGTTTTTTGTAAGTTACTTTTCAGACTAATCAATTTAGAGCAATATGTTGAATTCTATATTAAAAACATTTTCTTAGCCATGTTGTAGCATCCTGAAGTTCTGTGCCCAGAGGTGACCTCTGTGTCGTGGCCTCCTTTTTAGTGAAAGGGTAATGATACCTACCTCACAGGGCTGTTTTGAGGATTTAATGAGTTATCAGATATAAAGCATAGAAAAACGCATTTTAGTTCATGCTTAAGAAATGTTTATTATAGCTGTGGCTAAACTTAGGAAGAGCATTATAGAAATATAACCCTTCATTAGACACCCTGTATCTTGCCCTTTGGTGAAATCCCAAGATCTGTAGATTCTGTACTTTAGCTCATTTCCAACTCTATGCTCAGCACACAGTGTGATTACATGCTGTGCAGGGATAGGGTTGAGGCTGGGCAGTTGTTAAAAGTCATGCTAAAGATCAGGGGCTTATGGATATGTTCAGATTTCAAAGTTCAAGGTAAAACAGAGTCAGAAACTCAGCAAACAGGCACCTGAGGAAAAGCATGGATACAGAAGCCAGCAAGCATGGTCTCGAGAATCACATAAGATCTCAGAGAAATCTGGATGATATGCCAGCCAGGTACATAGAAATCTGATTAGATATTTATGATAGTGATAATCCTCAGGAGTTGAAAGGATTAGAGCAAAGCTGGCAAGAGGATAAACTGGAGATTACAGCACTAAGAAAATCTAGGCTTTATAATCCAAAATCTCAAAATCTTTATGTAGGGAGGAATCTCAGCAGTTATCTAATCCAGCCCTTCAGGTAGTGTTTAAAGCTTCTTTATAGCTGGAGGGCTGAGAAAGGAACATGGAAACGAGAACAGAATAAGTACAAAGCAGTTGAGGACCCCTGGGACAAGGGCCGTTGTGTGATGGGGGTGAAAAGCTTAGGTAAATACCAAGATTAAGCATTCATGTTTGTGGCATGGTTTTAAAAACTGGCTAGGACTTGGAGCATGACTAGTTAGTTTAAAGGTGCTTATTGAGTTTAAAGGGCCAGAGTCAGACAAGATAGTGGCAGCCCAGAACCCAGATTGAAGAATAGTAGGAACATGCATTACCTGGCTGGATGTGTATGTGTGAAAGGAGGGAGAAGCACTGCACAGACCAGGGAGGCTCAGAAGCCACTGACTTGGGAGAAAGCCAGCTCATGGCTCCATAGTAACTTCTAGGACCTATATACAGAGTAGGTTGAGAAATAAGAGTTAGAACACCAGCAGGACTTTGTTGTGGAGAGCCAGAAACAATAGTGCCTGAGAAGTATAATAGGTAGAGTCTCCAGAGAAAGTGTGAACTGCACCAAGAGGGCAGAAAATCTGCAGTGGATTCTCCTGGAGCTCATAACAATGTAAAGAGAAACAGGAGTCCAGTAACTGTCCCAACCTGTGCTACCTGGCATAGAGTAGATACTAAGCAAATAATGTCTTGATTCTTCTTACATCATTAAAGTTTATTAAACCAAATTGAATCGAAAGTAAAGTAACATGGTCACATGGCCTGCCCCGTAAGTAACTTTTTCTTCTCTTGTTGTACATCACAAAGGCACAGTCCTCAACTGGAGTGGCATACAATTAAACTCTAACTTGGAAAAGTAAGGCATCTGATTTTGTATTTACTTGGTTAATGAAGATAAAAACATGTTGGGAAAACGGGTAATTATTTCTGAGCAACAAGAGATTCAAATTGTGCCAAGTTTTTACATAGTGAAAAGAAAGTAAGTTTTGTTATCACAATTCCTGAGTTTGAATCTTGGCCATGTGATTTAAGGCTCACACTCGTCAGAATAAACCAGACTATGCTGAAGCATAGCATAATAAACTTTATTTCCTGAGAATGTGTTATGTGCCAGGCATTGTTTTAAGTACTCATTTAACATTGAACAAGGCAGACATGCTCCTGCCTGCCTTCATAGAGCTTACGGTCTAGTTTGCTTCCAGACACAATTCCCATGATGGAGCTTAAAGTTATAAAGATGAAGGAAAGGGAGTTTTCTCCTCTGAGAGCAAACTAACAAGAAAATAATTGGTTTTTCTACTGTGATGGGAAGATAGTGAAAGACCATATTTCATTCTACAGAGACTGGGTTTGCATTTATGAGTGATCCTAATGGAACTTACTGAAGTGGAGTGTATTTACTACCTTTTTCCTTTCATTGTGATGTTGGGTTGGAACATTAGGGTATGTGTTCAGGTTTTCTTTAAGGAAATTGTGAAATGATGCTTATATCTCCTCTGATGCCTGTACTCTAAAACAGTGGTCCCCATCCCCAACCTTTTTGGGGCCACGGATAGGTTTAATGTCAGAAAATATTTTCATGGACCGGCCTTTAGGGTGGGACGGATAAATGTATCACGTGACCAAGACAAGTGTCAAGAGTAAGTCTTACGGATGTAGCAGAGGGAATCTGGTCATTTTTAAAAAATAAAACATCGTTCAGACTTAAATATAAATAAAATGGAAATAATGTAAGTTATTTACTCTTTCTCTGTGGACCGGTACCAAATGGTTCATGGCCTGGAGGTTGGGGACCACTGCTCTAAATAGTCAGTGCCTCCTATAGGATGAGACAGATGATCATCAATAGCAGTGTGCTGTCCTAAGGAAAACCAGGGGCATTTGCATTACAAACACCTGGGTAAACATCAGCCTCAGTCTCCTAATAGGTATGTGAATGACAAATTATAAAACTTGTCAGAATCTCAGTTTCCTTGTTTGAAAACTGGGGCTAACAATAACTATCTCACAAGGTTGTTGTGAGAATTAGAGTATTAGTAAAAAGACATGTGTAAAGCAGTGAGAACAGTGCCTGGTACTAAGTAGGCATATAGTGATTTGTATTATTATTTCTTATTTGAAATAAGTCACACTCATTTTAGGTTTGTGACTGGCCCACAAAAAAAACCTTTGGTTATTCTTATACTTTCATCTCTGGGCTTTGGAACTTAAAAGGGTTGCTAGAGTAGGCTGGGTTCCTTTCGTCCCCCTTTTAGTAGAGTCTAGGGAATGAAGACATCATAAAATGTGCAACTATAAAAGGATCCTAGAGATCATTAGTCAAATCTCTTTGCTTTGCAGATGAGACACTTAAACGCAGAGAGAGAAAGTTATAGGCCTAATGTCACAAAACAAGTGAATCAGCCCACTGCGCTCAGCAGCCCAGGGCCTCAGAGCAGAGATTTAGAGGCAAGGACCTTTTGTTTTTTATCCCAGTGGAGTCACTGTCCAGAGACATAGAATTTATTGAATAATATCCAGATTGAAAAATAAAAATTTGTACTTTAGAGGCAGACTGTGGGAATAGAGAAAGTAGCACATGTGAGGTGAGAAATTTAAGTCATTGATTGAGTGCTCTGTGTTAGCTATTCAACTAGATATTTGCATGTATTCTTTTATTTACTCTTCAAAATTTAGGTATTTTTATTTTCCCTATTTTTTAGATGTGACAACTGATATCCTGCACACTTGTGTAATTTGTCCAGTCACTCCACCAGCATGAGAGACCTGGGATTCA
The DNA here is from genome assembly GCF_036850995.1 of Saccopteryx leptura. Lineage (NCBI taxonomy): Eukaryota > Metazoa > Chordata > Mammalia > Chiroptera > Emballonuridae > Saccopteryx > Saccopteryx leptura. The sequence goes on along the minus strand of NC_089505.1, from coordinate 123,836,985 downwards.
GAGCTCATGTTCTCAATCATTTTACATCTCCCTTTAGGAAGATAGTAAGTGGAGGGAGGGGAAAGGGGGAGATAGTAAGGGGGGATGGTAAGCTTTGTCTGGGACTGCCTCAGTTTTTTCATGGAAATTCCTGAGTCCCAGGAAGTCCCTCAATCCAGTGCAAACCAGATACCTATTTGTGCTATCCACGTGTGAGTCCATCTATTATCAAAGAGGGTGATGCATGTGAGTGTTTCATGAAGGCCTAAACACTATGTGATTTTAGGTGACTAGTTCAGAGACATGGAAACAGTACACTGAAAACAGCACTGAACTAAAAGTCAGAAGACTGAGAATCTGAGGATTCTTTTGTACGTACTAGCTTTAACTAGCTAGTTTTAATGAAAGGATTGTGGAAACTCTTTTAAACATTAATAACCCATTCAAATGTAAGGGAGAATGATGATAATGCCAAGGATGATGATGGTTTAGGTTTAATAAAGTAACATTTCTACTTAGAAATGTTCAGTAGTTTTTTTTTTTTTATCATATGCAGAAGCAAGTAGTAATTCATTATTATTCATTTGTAAATAAATACTTACCGTGTCCTACTGTGTACCAAGTATTGTGACACAAAAGGCCTTCAGACATGGCCCTGTCTTCCTCTCTCATCCTGTATTTTGCATCTCTCTCAACCTGCCTTAATTTCATTGTCATAGCAAGTTTGCATTTTTCCAGAGCATACTGTGCTCTTTTGTTACGCCTCTATGCCTGTAGTTGCTCCACAAGTACCATTGTATTTCAAGGCTCCTTCTTTACTCCCTGCTCTGCTGATGTTATGCTCTCTTTTTCTATGTCCTCCTATGCATCCAGAGCTTCAACAAGGTCCCAGAACTTTAACTAGCCTTTAACTGTCTGGTGAAAGCCATAGCCCTATTTATATTTACCTACCACACATGGGCACTGTGCCATTGCACATACATTTTAAGATCAACTGGTCTAAAGCTGAATTCATTGTTTGTCTACTTTTGCTTCCCCCTTTGTTTTAGGTCTCAGTCAGGGTGTCATCTTCCCCACTGGCATCCAATCTGGAAACATAAGTTTTTTTCAGATTCTTCCTTATGCCATTCCCATACCCACATATCATCAAGTCCCACAGATAATATTCCTCATTATCTCTTAACAACATTTCCTACTTTCCAACCCCGTCGTTACAATCTTATTGCAGGCTTTCACCTCTTCTCAACTGGCTTACTCAGGTTTCTTCCTAGACTTCCTGTGTTATGGTTTTCCCTCCTCATTACTGCTTTTTATTCCAATTTTTCAATTTATTCTCCAATTTGTTAACACAAAAATCTTTCTAAAATAACCTGATTTTGTAACTTTTTAGTCCACAATTCTTCAATAACTCTATAGCATTCAAAATAAAATTCAAAATTGGGAGTTTCCTCTCTAAGACTTTTTATGACGTAGATGTTGTCTACCTCTCTAACTTCATCTCCTGACACTATTCTCTTCTCTTTACTCATACAAATACAAAGCTCCAACCATAAAGAACTACTTGCTGTTTCCCATCTACCAACTGTAAAATTTCTAACTCCTTGTTTATACAATTTATTCCTCTCCTTGAAATACCATTCTCCCCCTCCAACTTTTTAAATTTGTCTAGCAATCTTTTACTCAACTTATAAATGTCAATTACTCTGTTCTTTTCTGACCAGCAAACTCTTTGAATGCCACTAAATGTTTTGTGCTCCCACAGCTGTATGTTGCACCCCAATAATTCTCTATTACAATTGCTTAGTTACCTGTCTCATTCTCATACAGATCTCTGAGCAATATGAGGGTAGGGATTATATTTTAATCATCTGTCTCTATCTATTGTCTAGCATAATACCTGGAACATAGTAGGTGTTTCTGAAAGAGTAAGTGAATGAATGACCCAGATTAAGATATGCTAGTACTTCACAGGCTGGTCATAAGAAGAGAGGGAGAGCTTGGAACAGCTAGAGGCACTAGCAGGTTTGTAGGGCTAAATCATACAGAGGTGCTATCTTATTAGAATTATTTGCTTATAATAAAGATACAAAAAAAGTGTAGTTATGCCTTATGAAGGATTTGAAACTTAGATACTCTTTGTTCCTTAATTCAGGTGTCATTCTTCTCTGTTTTGCCCTGCATATAGGCTTTCTCTGTTTCTTCTTTCCCATGACAGAATGTGGTGACCCCACAAAAACTCTAAGCTCTCTCTATATTGTAATCAACTTTTTACATTATATTGGTCATGAATCACCGAATATCACACTTCCTAAGCATCTCTAAAATCAGTTACTTTGTAAGAAGTTATGCACCCAGAAACTAGCTGTCACCTAATTTAGATTTCCTAGTGAAGAAAATACAGTTAATCTAAACGAGTCAGCTATGATCTGGGCACTAGGATTACCCAGTGCAGACTTGCTGCTACAGTCCACCCCTTTGTATCAGGTGACCAGAAGTCTAATTCTTGATAACCAAGACCTAGAGATTCATCCCAAGTATTTTCTGTCTGCTGAATATTGAAGTATTTCTAGGTTGAAGCAAAGCTATTTATATATTTCATAGTTTAGCAGTCTCTTTATTTTGGCTAGAGCTGTAGATGAGAAGGATCCTAGCCAGTAGAGAACCACAGGGAACAGTGGCAAATTCCCCTAGGGGATGACCTGACCAGAGTTATTAGTGTTGTAACCAGTTTATTCAAATGAGATAAGATTTAAAGCAGGGATTCATTTTTTATAAGAATTCTTGTTGATATCAGAAGTGAAAGCTAAGAGCTTGGCATAACTTGTATGGAGTGAATTGTATACCCCAGACGACAGTATAAGGAAGGCTATAGATAAATAGAGGCTCCAGAACCAGCATCTAATGAAAACTCATTTTGTGTTTGTTGGTTGAATGGGTAAGTGGTACCTGCTTTTAGGCACTGAGCGCTGAGTACTGAACTCAGGACTATAGGCCTATTTCCATATCCCACTTTCTGATATGTCAGGGTCTTTGTGTATATGCTTCATGCTCATGGGCTTGATAAGTAGGTAAGGCTAAGTTACAGGGTGCAGGTCTTTGGTACCTGCCACATGGTAGAGCCATGGCCCTTGAAAAATTACCATGGAGAAAAAGAATAGTGTTCTTTCTTAGCACTTGGATTCTTTTTCTTTTTGAGGACTGAGAAGACTGAATTATCATTGGTTGCATAGAATATGTCTACCCTGCAAGCTTTTGGTAGGCAGGACAGGTTTTATTTGTGTATTTTAATTTTTTAGCACAGGGTCTGGAACATAACTGTTGTTCAACCAATGTTATTTAAATGAAAGAAGGAATAAATATTTTCCAAGTATAGTATCATTAATATTTTTCTTTCTTTTAATATTTTGCTTTTATAATAAGTTGCTTTCTTTTTAAATCATGGAAAATTAAAGTATATCTGTTTTCTTTTTTTTAATAAGATCTGACTTGGTTTTAGAAAACATACTTCGACTATTGCTTTTACCCTTAAGAAGCCACTTCAGGATTGCACAGTAAATACTCCTTCTGGTCAATTGGATATCATGTACAGTGTCAGATATGGAGAATAAATATTTCTCTTCTGGAAAATAGTAACTGCTTTCCTGTTAGCATTGATGTTCAGGGACAGACTGTTATTTTTTTATGTTCTGAACTATTTTTTGTCATCCTTTGCTGAATACTCATTTGACCATCGTTCTACACATTGTTTTGTCACTAGGAATGAGGTACTTTTTTAGTGATGCATTTAAAGTTGATGCTTCATAGTGGATAAACACCACTGAAAACTGACATCTTTGGCACCCACTGTCCTAAAAGAGTATATTCCCAAAGGTCAGTTAACATAAATGACTAAATACTCCTCTTTTGCTGTCTCTTCTTCAGCAAAAGCGATTTATATCTATTATACAACTTTTACAGCACTCTTCTAGTTACAGTTTAAAAATTTCTGTTTTTATTCATATTAAATATCTCTGAAGTGAGCATCTCAAAATGCACAAAGTACAAATGTAAGATCAAGGACAACAGCCGTACAATAGGCCAGGCTCTTTAGATTTTGTAGTTTGTTCTCTTTATATCTTTTTAATGGTTTAACACAGAAGTTTCAATGTTATTTGACCAGTTATCTCCTTTACTGTGAAAGCAAGGCCTTGCTCTGCAGCAAGAGTCTATTAGTTCACATAATAGATATTTACCGAGTAGCTGCTAATCCTGAAGGCCGGTAGCCTGATATTCTTTATGTAGCCATCTACACAGCCACATTGGGTTTCTGTGCCGTCCTTCTAGGGCACACGCTGGGCCAATAATACGCTCTTTCTTTTTGTGAAGCCTGTACTCTGATTTCTCTCTGGCTTCCCTCCTGGGAGCCAGGAGGCCTCCTTTTTCCCTTTTGCATTAAGATCTAGGTAAAGTAGAGGAGAGCTAGGCTCCATACCCCCTTCTTGTGGGCCCCCATGTTTTGCTACACAAACTGGAGGCTACGTAAGGCATGTGTATCATTTCTGATGCCTGGAACAGAGAGAGAAGAGGGTGCATTTAGAAAAAAAAACAATTCTCTGTTCCACTTGGATCTTGCACTCTAAGCTACTCATTCTCTCTATCACCAGGGTAGTCCTTGTTCTGAGGTCCTGTTTTAATCGAAGTCAAAGAACCACTTTTCCTAGTGAGGATGCAGTAATTTCCCCCAGACATTAAAGGGAGAAGTGTGTGTGTCTAGTCAGTGCTCTATGGCAGGCCCTATATAGGCTCTGTGAAGATTAAAAAGGAATAACAGTCTCAGTCTTTTAAGAGCTTATAGTCTTTTGGGAGAGACTTCTGTAAACAAATACTTATCATGTATAGTGTCAAATGCTGTAATAGAGTACATAGAAAATAACATGAGATACCAAGGGCAGAGTGACTAGTACTGTCTGGAGGGATTAAGGCATACTTCAGAAAGCCAGTGGTGTTTGAGCTGTTTGAGAAGAAATTTGACAAGCCTCTTTTTATGTCCTTTTCCTGACATAAAGCATAGAAGTTGGGAAAAGGGATGGCACCTCCTGGAAATAATCATTTCATGTGGCAGTGAGGCTCACTGGTAAAGAACATAAACTCTGGAGTCAAGCTATAAGGATTTCATATTAGTTCAACCACTCACTGATTCTAGGAAGTTACTTAATGTTTGGTGACTAAATTTTCTCATCCATAAAATGAAGATGCTAATAAGAGGACCAGCCTCACATGGTTGTTTAGGAATAAACGACATATAACATTTTGAATAGCATATGGCACATCCCGAACAACAATGTGGTTGGTAATTGTGACAGCTGAGATTGCAGAGTAAGGCAGGCCCAGGTCATGAAGGGTTTTTTCCCAAACTTGAATTTGAACTTTATCCTTAAGACAATGAATACAAAGTCATTTTCAATGGGTAAGTAAATCTTTCAGCTTAAAAAAAAAAGTATTTTTAAGGAAGATAATTCTAATTGATAATTACCTTACTTAGCAAGAAATAATTTAATAAGTAAAAATAACATTAGAAACATAAACCTGAAAATTCTTTTCTTCCCATAAAAGGTGTAATAATCCAATGAAATCAGCATTTTGAATCACTCTCCTTCTTGCCTTGAACTTATGGTTTGAATTTAAACCATTTATTTTATGATACTGTGTAGACTTCTTGATACAACATAGTTTTTTGATAAGGAGACTCAGGGCTCAGATAGGTTATCTGGTCCTGCCAGGCAGGGCCAGAGCCTGTCTTGCTGTCTCTGAGGAGAGCACAACTTGGGCTGGGTCAGAGACTATAAGACTAAGCAGAGGCATTGCATTCAGTTCTTTTGGAGCATCATTCTCAACTCCTACTTTTAGAACATTGTACCCTGCAGGTAGCTGGCCCTCAAGATATTTTATTTGCTATAAATCTCTAAGGCAGGGGTCAGGAACCTATGGCTCGCGAGCCAGATGTGGCTCTTTTGATGGCTGCATCTGGCTAACAGACACATCTTTAATAAAAATAATAATAACATTAAAAATATAAAACATTCTCATTTATTACAATCCATTCATTTCCTACCGCTCATGTTCATGGTTGCGGGTGGCTGGAGCCAATCACAGCTGTCCTCCAGGACAACACCAAATTTTTTTTGCATAATGTGTAATGTACACGGGTTGTATGGCTCTCATGGAGTTACATTTTAAAATATGTGGTGTTCATGGCTCTCTCAGCCAAAAAGTTTCCCGACCCCTGCTCCAAGGGATCCGTTTGGTGATTTGGTAATCAGCCAACGATAGTTGATATCCTACAATAGAATCACTGTTTTGGGAGTAATAGCTACCATGAATTAGGTGATCATATAACCAGTTAGTGTGCTAGTCTTTTTTAAAGCATCAAATTAGGGTTTGAAGGACATTAAGAGGAGCCTCCACTACTTTGCATTATACCTAGCATAAAACTGAACTTAAAAATCCTTGCAGGTTCTGGGCCATGCTCATTTCTTTAAAATCAGGTACCATTCTTGACCTACTGCATTCCAGGCAAGCTGCCTTTCTTTCAGCTCATCCCACTTACCAAGCTCATCACTGCCTTAAGGTTCTTGTACTAGCCAGTTCCTTTGCTGGAAAAGGTGCTTCACTCTCATCACTCCTTCTTGTCGCTATCTCAGTATATGTATTTTCTTCTGAAAACTTTCTCTGACCATTCACTCTAAAGCAGTGCTGTAGATAACCTTATATCATTCAACTTTAATTTTTTGTATAACACCCATCTTTATTAGATTTTTTTTTTATCTTCCAATAGCATATAAGTCCTAGGAAGCAAGATCCTGCTTCTTGTTCACCATCATGTTCCTAGCACCAAAACTTGTCACTGGCACATAGTTGGAATTCAGTGAATATCAGTTAAGTAAGTAAGTATGTTTCCAACAACAACTTTGCAATGTAGATATTATTATCTTCCATTTATATATGAGAGATCAAAGGAATAAGTTATCTAGGATGATGTAGTTGCAAGTTTTGAGCAAGGGTCAAATTGGGTTTTACTAAACCCATTTAGTGTTTCCAAAGCCATTATTGGTATCTTAGGTTGCTATTAGAGTGAATTAGGTTGTTTTTTTTCCCATGAGGGGCTCACAGGTTAGTGGGAGAGATGAACAAATCAGTGATTATAAGATACTATCAAATGTACTATAATAAAGGAATGGATAAATTATGATTTTATAAAGAAAGGATAGAAGTAAGCTTTTTGGAGGTGCCTTTAAAGATAATTAGAATTTTTCTGGGCAGAGGGCGTGGAGAGTATGCCAATGGAAAGGCACACTAATGTGTATCTGATAATGGAAAAAAATGCTCTGTGGCTGCAGTGACCATGTGGACTCCTTTAAAGCTCTGTCGAGATATTCCAGGATCACACTATGGTCGTTCACTGACTGGATGCATATAAGTACTTTAACTACATCTGCAAGCAGGATTTTATGCCCGGACTCCAGGTTGCTTTAGGTTAAAGGAATTCTTCTCCTACATCCTTGCACCCTCCAGAACTTACAGAGTAATTGAATACAGGCTTTGGCTTCAGACTGCTTGTGCTCCAATCCAAGCCCTGGGTGTGTGACCTTGGCAAAGTTACTTATTCTTTCTATAAAATGAGGATACTAACAATACTTATCTGATAGATTGGTGTAAAGATGAAATGAGTCAATATAATTAATGTGTGTGAAACAGAACCTAGCACATAACAAGTTTCACTATTATCATTCTTATTATTAATAATAGCAGTGGGGAGCTGAATGTATATGTTTAGAACACTCAAAACTTGAGTGTTAGTGAGGGAGCATGGAAACAAGGCTAGCTAAAGAAGTGTAAGATGTATAAGTGTCCACTTATACCTTGCGGCATTTTCTGTGAGGGTTAAATGACATAATGTGTACCAAGTGCCTCCTACATAGTAAGCACCCAGGAAATGGTTAATGCTATCTTCATGATAATGGTGATGATAATGTTTATCATCATCCCAAGCCTGCCCAGCTCAACTGAGCCTCTTGGTATTTAGCACTTGGCTAGCCATGGGGGTGGATAGCCACGAGAAAGACAGACATGAACCCACTTAGAACGCACATATGAATTCAGGCTGACACAGGGAACATGCTTTATTAATTTTGTGTTTAATGCCTAACACTGTGTGATTGCTTGATAACTGTATTGAATTGATTCATTCATTATGAGATGAAGTTATCTGACTTTACACTATATTAATTTTACTTGACATCAGTCAAATGGAAAGATTGAAATGTGCCTTATGTCACGAGTCAAGGATCTTCTCTGAATGAGGCCTCTTTTTACTTTTCTTCACTCTTCAGTGATCATATTCTTAAATTTAGGGAAATTAGGGTAGGACTAAAAGAAATCAAACAAATAACAGTTTTTGGTTTTTTTTTTTTTTGTCAAATGAAAGAATACTTTAATTGGACCAATATTTTTAAGGCCCAGTGCTATAGCAAGCACTGTACTGAGCACTTTCTGTATTTCAGTTTATTTAATCCTCACAGCTCTGCGCTATGTGAATGGGAGAATTGAGCTGAGGCACAAAGGAGTCCAGGCACTTGTTCAGGGCCACACATGTAGTAAATAGTGGAAGTAGATCCAGAGTCTTCTGGTTATCCACCCTGTGCTTGTTCCATTGTGTCCTTCTGCCTTTTGTTAACCCTATTGTCTCCCTGATAGGTTTACCCCTTTACCACACTATCCAGTTTATGAATGATATTCATCACTGATCACTGTGAAAATGTAGATGAATTCAGCATCTAAAGAGTTAATGGGGCACTCCTAATGATGAGGAAATGCCTAAGTACTCCAAAGATTAACTTTAAGGGAGGGATTTCAGATGAGCAGGGTTGATTTTTGCAGCAAGAGTCATGCTGTGACCCTGCATACATGCTGTGCATTCTGTGCATGCCCAGAATGTCTAACCTAATTCCAAGGGCAGGTGCTCCTTTTCTGGGAAAAGGACAAACACTAATAATTTTGTAGAGTTGAAAGAAAGAACACTTGCAAAGAGGCTGAGGAGGCATACTCTGCTCTTGTATTACAGTGTGAATTAAACCAGGTCTCTTTTCTTCTTTGGACCTTGGTTTCCTCATCTATAAAATGGGAGAGAATAGAATGGTTTCTGGTTTCTTTTCCAGTTCTGTGTTATTCCTAACCTTTAGTAAACCTAATTTGAGGATTTGTCTTTTGTGTAAAGAGCATAGAGTGTCTATTGTGCTAGGGTGTTATCTGTCACAATACAATTAAGTCAGCATGGACAATTCTTGCTGACTTATTGGGCTTAACCTGACACTAGCTGACTGGTCTGTGACTAGCAAGGAAGGAGAGGAGAAGCTATCTCAGGACTTATTGCCACTCATGGTGAGCAGGTGACTTGATGTGAACCCAGTGTTCTTTCTTTCCACTCTATCAAACTGCTTGCTGTAGACCTCTGCCCAGCAAAGGAGCACCTGCTCCTTGGTCACACAGGTCAGGCAAAGGAGTGGGCTGCTTGGGTTCATTCTTAATTGCTATAGCGTGATGAAGGAAAGGGGGGAAGTGACGAGTATCAAACATCTGACAGGAGAGGGTGCTGGATCTGCCCTTATTACACAACTGAAAAATGGCCAGAACTAGGCTTCCAGGTGATTTTCAGAGGGTCATTTCATGGCTTTAGCTTCATTCTGAATGCCAGTCAGTTATATCAGTCTCTTTATTGCTTGCCCTATATACGTCACAGCAAACATTTTGCTATCCCTAAGCCTTTGTTTACATCATCTCTCCCTGGAAAGTACATTTTCCCTGCCTGGAATAATCCCCTATTCCAAGTTTCTTTTTCCTTCTAAGTCCTCTAATAACATTCTTTTTCTGTCTTTTTATTTTTTACTTTAATTTTTTATTTTTCAGTGACAGTTGACACACAATACTATATTAGTTTCAGGGGTACATCCATTGATTAAGCATTATATAGTTTACTAAGTTATCACTCTGATAAATCCAGTACCCCACTGACAATATACATAGTTATAATAATATTGACTCTACTGCCGCTGCTGTACTTTTACATCCCTGTAACTCAGGGGTCCCCAAACTTTTCACACAGGGGGCCAGTTCACTGTCCCTCAGACCGTTAGAGGGCGGACTATAAAAAAAACTATGAACAAATCCCTATGCACACTGCACATATCTTATTTTAAAGTAAAAAAACAAAACGGGAACAAATACAATATTGAAAATAAAGAACAAGTAGATTTAAATCAACAAACTGACCAGTATTTCAATGGGAACTATGGGCCTGCTTTTGGCTAATGAGATGGTCAATGTCCAGTTCCATATTTGTCACTGCTAGCCATAACAAGTGATATGACACACTTCCGTAGCCGTGACGCGTGCGTCCCGCATCACCGGAAGTAGTACTGAACATGAGCAATGCCGAGCTTTGCAGCGCCACCACATACAGTACTCCAGGAGCACAGGTTGCGGATGCATCTCACTGACCACCAATGAAAGAGGTGCCCCTTCTGGAAGTGTGGTGGGGGACGGATAAATGGCCTCAGGGGGCTGCATGCGGCCTGGGGGCCATAGTTTGGGGACCCCTGCTGTAACTTATCTGTAAAAACAAATTTGTATGTCTTAATTTCCTCACCTTTTTTATCCATCCCCCTCAAGCCCCCTCCCATTTTAAGGAAGACCCTTTAACATTTTTCTAATACTAGTTTGGTGGTAATGGACTCTGTTAGCTTTTTCTTGTCTGCGAAACTTCTTATCTATTCTGCAGTTCTAAATGATAATCTTGCTAGTTAGAGTAATTTTGGTTGTTGGCTTTTTACTTGCATCACTTTGAGTATTTCTTGCCACTCCCTTCTGGCCTGCAAATTCTCTGTTGAGAAATCAGCTAACAGTCTTATGGGAACTCCTTTGTAGATAACTGCTTCTCTCTTCCTGCTTTTAAGATTGTCTCTTTGTCTTTAACCTTTGGCATTTTAATTATAGTATGTCTCAGTGTAGGCCTCTTTGGATTCATCTTTTTAGGACTCTCTGTGCTTCCTGGACTTGTATGTCTATTTCTTTTATCAGTTTAAGAAAGTGTTTTGTCATTTTTTCACATAGGTTTTCAATTCCTTGCCCTCTCTCTTCTTCTAGCACCCCCATGATGATGATGTGAATGTTGATATGCTTGAAGTTAACCCAGAGGCTTTTTGTACTATCCTCATTTTTTTTGAAACCCTTTTTTGTTGTTGTTGTTCTGATTGAATGTTTCCTGCTTCCTTATCTTTCAAATCTCTGATTTGTTTGATTCTCTGCTTCACCTACTCCACTGTTGTAATGTATTTCTGACTGGTTCTTTTTTATGTTTTGTAGTTCCATTTCATGTTCCTTATATCCTTGTTGAAGTCCTCACTGAGATCATTGAGGTTCCTTATAACCAGAGTTTTATACTTTGCATCTGGTAGATTACTTGTCTCCAGTTTGTTGAGTTCTTTTTCTGGAGTTCTGTTCTGTTCTTTCACTTGGAACCTGTTTCCTTGTCTCTTCATTTTGGAAGCTTTCCTGTGTTTATTTCTATTTAGAGGTAGGGCTTCCATGTCTTTCAGGCTTGGTAGAGTGGCCTTATGTGGTAGGTGTTCTGTAGGGTCCAGTGGCATAGCCTCCCTAATCACCCAAACTGGTCACTCCAGGTTCATTCCCTGTGTGGGCTGTGAACACCCTTCTGTTGTAGTTGAACCTTGATTGCTATTGGGAGGGATTTACCTCCAGGCTGGTTGCCTATGAGGTCCAGCTGCCACCACTGTGGAGCAGCCAACCACATGGAGCAGGACTTACTTCAATGGGGCTCTGGTGCCCACCAAGTTCCCCCCATGAGTTTGTCACTTGTGTAAGTAACTCTGGGGCCTCCTAGGAGATGACAGGCCAAGGTCAATCACCACCTGTGCCCTTCCCTGCTCTGGGCCACTCAGCATGAGATACAAAGCAATCTACAGATGATGCTAGTTATGCTGGGCTTGAAGGTGCTCAGTAGAATCCAAGATAGAATATGAACCAAGCCAGCTTCTGCTAGTGCTGACCTTGGGGCACACTGATGCTAGAAGCGGTTTGTTTGAGAGATTATATAGGAAAATCTGAAACATGAGCCAAGATAGGCCATTAGAATGGAAAAGCCACTGGAAACAGCTTGGGTGGGCCTGCAATTTGGGTGGGATGGGGGTCTCAGAGAACCACTAGGATGGGGCCAACAGTGTTGGCCAGGTTGGTGGAGACTCAGATGTGGCATCTGGGGGAGAGCTCAGAAAAGAAACAGTGGTCTCTACTAGTACTTTTGTTGGGGAGAAAGCAGCCCCTCCAGCTTTCCTTTGAAGCCAGACATTTCAGTTCCTTCTTGCATGTCCCAGGTGCCTTTTAAACTACTGACCCAAGGCTGGAGTTTAGAGTAAATCTGCGCATGGCCTTTTTAAGAAGAATGCCTGGGACTCCAGCAGCCCTTCATCTCCCTCAACCAAAATCCAAGCTGGGTTACAGCTAGATGTTATGAGGACTTCTCTTCCCAACACTGGAATCCTGGAACCGGGGGTGGGAGGAGGGTATAGGGCTAGGACATATCCCTTCTGATTTTTACCCACTGCATGTGGGTGTGGGACTAGCCAGTTTTGTCTCTGCTCTCTGCCCCTCCTAGTAGACTTGATGTGGTTTCTCCTTTTTTTTGTATTTTTTTAAAGTGAGAAGCAGGGAGGCAGAGAGACAGACTCCCACATGCTCCCGACTGAGATCTACCCATCATGTCCAGTAGGGGGCGATGCTCTGCTCATCTGGGGTCATTGCTCCATTGCAACCAGAGCCATATTAGCGCTTGAGATAAGGCCATGGAGCCAACCTCAGTGCCCAGGTCAACTTACTCCAGTGGAGCCTTGACTTTGGGAGGGAAGAGAGAAGGGTGAGGGTGAAGGGTAGAGAAGCAGATAGTCGCTTACTCCTGTGTGCCCTAACTGAGAATCGAACCCAGGGCTTCCACATGCTGTGCTGACACTCTACCACTGAGCCAACTGGCCAGGGCCTGATATGGTTTCTTTTTTTATATCCTTAGTTGTAGGACTTTTGTTCTGCTAGATTTCAGGGTGGTTATGAATGATAGTTGTTCTATAGTTTAGTTATAATTTTGATGTGGTTGTGGGAGAATTCAAGTACTAGATTTACCTATGCTGCCATCTTGACCAGAACCCAAATCCTTTCCAATACCTTTCTTTAGATATTGATTTTCTCTTTTGTGTAATCTCAAATTTTGATTTTTTTTATTTCTGTACTTTATCTTATAATATTTTTATTTATTAATATAGCTCATCTTTCCTTACTAGAGTGTTATCTGCTTTATTTATTTATTTTTTAGTAGAATGTTCTTAATAGTTTTTTTTTTGTAACTATGGTCGACATACAATAGTATCTTAGTTTTAAGTGTACAACATAGGGATTAGACACTTATATAACTTACAACGTGGTAAATCTAGTACTTACCTGACACCATATATAATGATTACAATATTATTGACTATATCCTATATGCTGTAATTTACATCCACATGACTATAACTGCCAATTTGTACTTCTTAGTCCCTTCATCTCTTTCATCCAGCCCCCAAACCCCTCCCATCTGGCAGCCATCAGTTTGTTCTCTGTATCTGCGAGTTTGTTTCTATTATGTTAGTTTGTTTTATAGATTCCATATATAAGTGAAATCATATAATATTTGTGTTTCTCTGTCTGATTTATTTCACTTAGCATAATGCCCTGTAGGTCTATCTGTGTTGTTGTAAGTGGCACAATTTCATTTTTTATGGCTAAGTAATATTCCATTGTATATATATGCACCACTTCTTCTTTATTTAATCAGTGTACACTTTGGTTGCTTCCATATCTTGCTATTGTAAATAATGACCATAAAGTTGCATATATCTTTTTGATTTAGTGTTTTGGATTTATTCAGATAAATTCCCAGAAGTTGAATTTCTAGGTTATAGGGTAGTGCTATTTTTAATTTTTGAGAAAGCTCTATATTGTTTTTCATAGTTACAAATATCAGGTCAGCTTCATCCAACATTGACCAAACATTGCCAGGGAAGTAGTAGGTCATGCTTTGTTCAGGTTCTTAGATGCTGAGCAAAACATTATATGTCTACACCCAAGATGTGTTTTTAAATACCACTGATGTGGCCTGACCTGTGGTGGCGCAGTGGATAAAGCGTCAACCTGGAATGCTGAGGTCGCCGGTTCAAAACCCTGGGCTTGCCTGGTCAAGGCACATATGGGAGTTGATGCTTCCTGTTCCTCCCTTCTTTCTCTCTCTCTCTCTCTCTCTCTCTCCTGTGTAAAATGAATAAATAAAGTCTTTAAATATCACTGATGCCCAGATCTCCACCCTTCTCTTATGACTGTCCCACACCAACAGTCACAGGAACTAGATTAAAATCTAAATAGAACATAAACAACCTAACTTCTGAAACTGTCTGTTATTTAATTCTGTATGTCTCACTGATTGTTTAACATTTTTAATCTCTTAATCTTTGCCAAGCTCAGCTTCATAGACTCATCTGGTTTGCATGGCCTCGTTTGGATTGATGAATTCCGTTTGAACTGTTTAATCTGGGTTAGTCTTGGCAAAGCATTCTGGTTGAGGTACAAAGTTGCTACTTTCCATATTGAATCTTTGATGCCTTTACAGCAATCTAATAGAGGGTGTACCTCAGTTTTCAAAATCGGATCCTGAGGTACGAAAAAGGAAAGTGATTGCATAAGGCTTCAGAGCCATTGGTGGTGAAAACAAGAATAGAATTCACATTTTCTAATTTCTAGTCTTAGAGCTATTTGTTGGTCTTACGCTTTTTAGCCTCCATTTTTTTATAGCCTCCATTTTTTTTTACCTATAAAATTAGATGGACTATATAAAGGAAAAGTAGCTCATCCTTTGAGCATAATTTAATAAGAAAGTAAAGTTAAAAATATATACTAAAAATGATGATACTAATATCACTGAACATCTTTGAATTGCTCTATAGGCTAAAAGAAAAGCATTTTCATATGTGCTCACTTAATTCTTACAATGAACTTGTCATGTAGCCATGCTTATTTTTATAGTTTAGAGATTAGAAAGCTATCATTTAAGGGACCCAACCAAGATCATAGGCATCAAATGGTAGAGGTAGGACTCATGTTTGGTATTCCAATGACAAAATCTGTTTTCTTTCTGCTATGGCATATTATTGTCATCCTCCAAAATCAAAATAGTATAAACACATTAATGTAGTTTCAATTAATATGAAAGTTGAAATAATTGGGTCAATGTTTACATATTTTCTGAAAGATATTTACAGTTATTTTTGTAAAGCAAATAATGGTATAAACCTTTTTGCAAGAGAGGGTGTTTATAGCCCTTCAGAGATCTGACTGCTTCTGAACAGTTCAGAAACATCTACTTGCACACATCAATATGAATACTCTGTATATCTATGTCTCTAAGTGACCCTCCAAATGATCATTACTAAGTGGTAACTTATTGGCCTACTAAAAAGTAATACAATTACATTTATTTTTATTTATTTATTTATTTATTTATTTATTTATTTTTTTTTTTTTTTGTATTTTTCTGAAGCTGGAAATGGGGAGAGACAGTCAGACAGACTCCCGCATGCACCCGACCGGGATCCACCCGGCACGCCCACCAGGGGCGATGCTCTGCCCACCAGGGGGCGATGCTCTGCCCCTCCGGGGCGTCGCTCTGCCGCAACCAGAGCCACTCCAGCGCCTGGGGCAGAGGCCAAGGAGCCATCCCCAGCGCCCGGGCCATCTTTGCTCCAGTGGAGCCTTGGCTGCGGGAGGGGAAGAGAGAGACAGAGAGGAAGAAGGGGGGGTGGAGAAGCAAATGGGCGCTTCCCCTATGTGCCCTGGCCGGGAATCAAACCCGGGTCCCCCGCACGCCAGGCCGACGCTCTACCGCTGAGCCAACCGGCCAGGGCCAATTACATTTATTTTTAAGCATATCACTATTAATACTTTTAATTAAGTCTGAGGCTCCACTTAATCATGAGAATGACAAATTTATTTTATTTTTCCCTTTATAGTCTTTAAGGTGCTTTTGCATTTATTATGTCACATGATCTTGAAAACAATGCTGTGAAATGAATTAGAAAAATATATTTTATCAATCACAGATGTGAAAACCATGGACTGGTGAGGTGAAATGACTTGTTCAAAGTCACAGAACAAGGGTGTACAAAAGTCAAGTTGAGCCTGACCTGTGGTGGCGCAGTGGATAGAGCGTCGACCTGGAAATGTCGAGGTCGCCGGTTCAAAGCCCTGGGCTTGCCTGGTCAAGGCACGTATGGGAGTTGATGCTTCCAGCTCCTCCCCCCATCTCTCTCCTCTCTCTCTCTCTCTCTCTCCTCTCTAAAATGAATAAATAAAATAAAAATTAAAAAAAAAAGTCAAGTTGTTTCTGATATTAAATAACATAACTTAGCAACTTTCAAAAGGGCTAACTGGTATTTTTTGTCAGATTGAAAACTCATGAGAGCAGAGAATATCTGTTTTGTTGAGCTTTGTGACCTTAGTTCCTAGTGTGGCACATAGTAGTTGCTCATTAAGTATCAGTTGAGTGAGTGAAGGAAGGCTTGGGATCATGATGTCTTAATGATTTGAGGAGAAGCTACCCATGGAAAGACTGACTGGATGATGCAAGCCTGTTTGATAAGTGTGTTGGGTCACAGAATTTGAATAGTTAGGAAGGTCTTGGGTTTTTTCAGATGCATTGGTCCTCAGATTAATGTATGTTATTTGACTAGGCTACACAACTCCCTCCTCCCTCCTCATTTCCCTCGAATATCCTTATATCATAACATTTATCACTTTGTGTTCTAATTTTCTGTTTAGCTGCCTGGCTTCCTTTGCAGACTGTAAATCTCTGGAGAGCAGGAAGAGGCCCCATTTTACTCCAGTCCATAGCACTGAGCTTAGCATGTGACAGTTACCAAACAAATATCTGTACAAGAAATGAATGAATGGGTAAATAAATAAGATGACCCAGCAAAATATTAAAATAAAAAATATTTTATTTTGTGTAAAACAGCAAAATAGGTAAATCAATTGGAAAGGGACAGAGTTAGTAACAGGGGAGTATTAAAATAATTAAGTGTGATTCAACATTAGGTTGGTAAGAAAGGTAATAGTTTTTCATGGTATATTTGCCTTTTGAAATAGTCTTGCCCTGGCCAGTTGGCTCAGTGATAGAGCATCAGTACTGGGTTTGATTCCTGGCTAGGGCACATAGGAGAGGCACGCATCTGCTTCTCACCCTTCCCCCTCTCCTTTCTATCTCTCTCTTCCCCTCCTGCAGCCAAGGCTCCATTGGAGCAAAGTTGGCCCGGGTGCTGAGGATGGCTCATGGCCTTCACCTCAGGCACAGAATGGCTCCAGTTGCAATGAAGTAATGCCCCAGATGGGCAGAGTATCGTTCCCTAGTTGGCATGCCAGGTGGATCCCAATCGGGCACATATGGGAGTCTGTTTCTCTGCCTCCCTGCTTCTCACTTCAGAAAAACACACACACACACACACACACACACACACACACACACACATTAAAATAGTCTTTATATGTGTACAGATTAAATGCTTCCAAAAGTCTTTAAAAGGTTGTTATATTGAATGCTTCTAATAAATTTGGTTCTTCATTTTTCTTTTGTAAAGGAATACTTGGTGTTTAAGGAGAAACTGAATTTGGGCTTTCTTCCTAGTCTTAAACTCTATTTGCCTCAGTTTTATTATCTGCAAAATAGGGGTATTAGGACCTTTTCTTAATAAAGAGGACATAAGTTGTGAAAGCTTTAGCACAGTGCCTGGCTTATAGGAAGAGCTTTATAAATTAAGGAATGACTCATTTCCCTTTGCCTTCATGCACCTGATTCTTATTCTCCTGTCACTGAACTCTTGACCCTTTCAGCAAAAGCATTTAAATATCACATATGTAACCATGCTACTATTACTAGAAGAGATGCCCATTTCCTCCCTGGTGATACTCAGTTGTTTTTCTTTCTTTTCTTTTTTTTTTTTTTTTTTCCTTGACCTCCAAAGAGTTTTAGAATTCATATGCTTTTCCCCTCTTTGGGTGTATTTTCCTTAGAGATGGGATTTGGACATTGGTAATAGATAAGTTAGTTCAGTACTTTCATTGTCCTTGATTTAGTTTCTTCATAGTCCAAATTGTCCTTCATGCAAACCTGGAATTGTAATACGCACTTCGGGTAACGTGTAAATGCTTTCACTGGCTCAGCTTCTGTTCCCACCCAGCATGTGTGGGTCACCTTCACACCATCAAGATTAGGTGTACATGTACCGTCATAAATAATGCCTTGTGCAGGGGTAATATAAATGGAATCTGTTGATATATGGCCTATTATATTAAAATTTATGTTTCGATTATCATTTTTTATTATATGAAACAAGCTTGAGCTTTATAAAGTCATTCAGAAAGGAAATCTGCAACACTGGTAGGAATGTCTGTCTACTTGGCAGCTATACATAGCAAAGTGAGAGTCATATGAACATTGATAAGGATATTCTCTTTCATGCTTTGAAAATCCAGATTGGATTACTTAACAACTTGAAATTCCTGAATACTTGAAATACCCCTAATGGTGTTATGTGAAAGTCCTAGACACAGCACTTCCTTCATCTCCTTATCAGAATCATTTTAAAATATACAAACCTAATCACATACCCCGTCCTGCTTTATGTTTTTCCGTGGCTCCTCCCTATGTCCTACTTTATGTTATACAACAAGCTCCTTAGTTTGCCAGAGCCTTCAGTATTTGTTCCTGATGATTTTCTTTCCTTCCCCACACTATTTCCTAGATCCTATCCTTGAAGCTTATGCAATGCTGATGCTTGTAGCTTCCCCTTACATGCAATGGTATTTCTCTTCTCTATTTTTTTTCAAAACTGTTCCTTTTCTGCCTGACCAGGCAGTGGCGCAGTGGATAGAGCATAAGACTGGGATGTGGAGGACCCAGGTTCGAGACCCTGAGTCACCAGCTTGAGCGCGGGCTCATCTGGTTTGAGCAAAAAAAATTCACCAGCTTGGACCTAAGGTCGCTGGCTAGAGCAAGGGGTTACTCAGTCTGCTGAAGGCCCATGGTCAAGGCACATATGAGAAAGCAATCAATGAACAACTAAGGTGTCGCAATGCGCAACGAAGAACTAATGATTGATGCTTCTCATTTCTCCATTCCTGTCTGTCTGTCCCTGTCTATCCCTCACTCTGACTCTCTGTCTCTGTAAAAAAAAAAAAAAAAAAAAAAAAAAATTGTTCCTTTTCTCTGGGAGACATCACACCCTGTCTTTAGCTTTAACACTCACTCATTTTAGGGTTTAGTATAGTTGTTATTTCCTTTGGAGAACCTCCCTTGATCTTCCAGGCTGGATTTGAAGCTCCTCTTCTGAGCTCTTATAGCATCTTGGACTTTCCTTTATAACGTCTATGATCTAGTAGTATAATTCCATGTTTATTTGTGTATCTTCCCCCATCACATTGTGAGATCATTAGAGATAAGGACACTGTCAAATCCATTTCAGCATCTGAGCATCAAAGCTGTAGCTAGCTCCCCACGAACCTCTGTGTGAGTTAGGAAAACATACCCCTTCCACTGGACCTGTCTTAGCACATATCAGGGAGTCCTTGTATAAGGCACACCCTGAATAACTGTCTGTAGCTTACCCTGCTTAGGCCCACCAGTGTCTGGTGAACAGTATGTCAGGATATGTTTGTTAAATGACAAATGTATTGGTAAAATAACAAATTGACATTGGATGGCAAGAAAAGTTGAAAAACAATTGAAACAGGCATTTATAATGACACCTTTAAATTAAAAGCAAATGTAAATCACTCATAAAGAAAACTGTTGAAATATCTTTAACTTAGGTAATATTTCTGGGACAAGTCTTCCTGTAAACAAGAACAGTTGTAAAAGTAAAAAACATTCATAATCAATAGTAGATATGCAGGCTCTGAATTTACCTTTATTTCTGCTAGCTGATTTTACTGAAGATATATCATACTCTGAGCTGCCTTTTTCTTTAAAGTTATAACCTATGTATTTCAGTAGCAGTGTATTAGCCTTACAGTGTGGAGAGGTGTCGAGTACACCACAACAACTTTGAGAGCTCTTTGTTTTTCATTTCTTTTTTTGTCTTTTTTAGAATAACAAAACCTCTCACAATGTCAAAACACTTTGGTAAAATAGAATATCATATTGAAAATAGAGAATACTATTCCTAGTCAGGGCTCATAAGAGAAGCGACCGTCTGCTTCTCTCCCCATCCTTCTCCCCCTTGTCTCCCTCTTCCTCTCCCACAGCCAATGACTCGATTGGTTTGAGCATCACCCCAGGCACTGAGGATAGCTGGCTGGTCTGAGCATTGGCCCCAGGAACTAAAAATAGCTCGACTGATTGGAGCATCAGCCCCAGATGGGGGTTGCTGGGTGGATACCAGTCATGGCCCGTGCGAGAGTCTGTCTCACTATCTCTCCTTGCCTTATTAAAAAAAAAAAAAAAAAAAAAAAGGAAAAGAAAAGAAATAGAGAATGAAAACATTCAGTTCAAACTCTAACTTCACCATATCCTATTTTTGTAACTTTGGTAGGCTTTATTAGTGCAGGCTAGTATCTTATTCTACTCTCCTTCCTGGGTTTTTGGATAAACATACTCCCCAACTCTCTTGCAGTTGGTGGGGCTGTAAGATTAGTTTTCAGTAGACTAGGAGGGGAAGTAATATGTGTCACGTCTCAGCTGAGTTAAGGGAAAGCTACTGCATGACTGTCCAGCTCTTCCTTCCCTTTTGGTAGCATCTGAGTCACCATTGGGAGATAGGTGCCCTGAGACCTACAATAGAGTTTATATGAGCAAGAAATAAACTTTCTATGTTAGGACACTGAGAGTTGGGGTGTTTGTTCTTTCACAGTAGACTGTTTTTGCCTGAAAAATATAGTGGCCTTGTAAAAGTCTGACCTGCGATGAGCCTTAGCTTTTTAAATTGTGAAATGGGGATAATAATACTATCATCACAGGATTATTGTGATAATTAGATAATAGATAAGGATAATTGTAAAATACTATCAGAACGCAGATATTTCTTAAAGCTTTTACATTTAATGGGAGAAACTGAATGAAATCAGCATGGTTGTCTCTTTTTTTTTTTTCATTTTTCCGAAGCTGGAAACAGGGAGGCAGTCAGTCAGACTCCCGCATGCGCCCGACCGGGATCCACCCAGCATGCCCACCAGGGGGCGATGCTTTGCCCATCTGGGGCGTCGCTCTGTTGCGTCCAGAGCCATTCTAGCGCCTGAGGCAGAGGCCACAGAGCCATCCTCAGCACCCGGGCCATCTTTGCTCCAATGGAGCCTCGCTGCGGGAGGGGAAGAGAGAGACAGAGAGGAAGGAGAGGGGGAGGGGTGGAGAAGCAAATGGGCACCTCTCCTGTGTGCCCTGGCCAGGAATCGAACCCGGGACTCCTGCACGCCAGGTCGACGCTCTACCGCTGAGCCAACCGGCCAGGGCCAGCATGGTTATCTTAAGCAGAACTTATCTTTTCTTGTTAATGTAATGGCTACCATTTGGTGAAGACCTGCTGTTCACTGGAACTTTACCTACGTATGGCTGTTTAATTTCTCTCCTAGTCCTCTGATGTAAGTGTCATTATCCGTATTCTCTGGATAAGGAAACTAAAGTTTATATGTGTACAATAGGAAGCATCTCTAGTTGGTGTTAGCCTGTTATTTTGTAGATTGAAAGTTAGAGCCTTTTTTTTTTTTTTTGTCTGAGTCATTGCTTTTGAAGAGCTGGTTCACATTAATGAGTAATAAACCTTTTGGATTTAATCCATGCTGGTACATTGGAGAAGGTTAAATGTGAAATGGTAAGAGATCATTGAGCTAGATGAGCCCAGGCTCTTTGAGCCCACTGGCACTTGATTCAGGGACCATCCCAATATATTTCAAAAAGAATAGTGAAAGCAAACATCAGTAATTTAAATCAGCAAATTTTCAAGCTTTGTCATCTCACGGCTCACGTACACTAATTACTAAAATTCTGTAGCATGCCAAAAAATATATTTTTTCCCAATCTGACAAAAAATAGGTATAATTTTGATTCATTCGCACTGAATGGCTATTGTTGTGTTGGCTGTTGTCACTTTTTAATTTAACAATCTAAGGGAAAAGAGATCAGTGACCCTGACTAAATAGTCAGGTATTGTATGTTTTTAAAATTCTTATGGCACACCAATTGAAAATTGCTGATTCAGATTAATATGGGAAGAATTTAAATAAATGAGAAATCTCCATTTTGGAGCATTATGTAGGAAATGCAGTTTCTGTTGGAAAGAACACTGATCTTGCAATTTGAGTATACAGCTCATTTTCTAGGTCTGCCCCATCATGGAGGTGCAGTGTGTATTTCATCATCTGCCATAGTGGACCCCTTCAAAGGGGACTGGTATCCCAATTACTCTTATGTATAGAGACTAAAAGATGGTGCTATGATTTAAGCTACTTACCCTTTTTACTAGAATAAACATTCCTCCTGGATTCTTGTGGTTGCTGTTAACTCACAAAGCAAGCCTTGCCTTCATTGACAATGTACAATAAACGTTTCATTCATCCCTGAATAGAAGAAGCCTGAATTGTCAGATTGGATTGAAAGAATTCTGTCTTAAGAGTTTCTTAATTTTACAGTAACAATAACAATCATCACAACCAGAGCAGCTAACATTCAATGTGTGCTTACTATATGCCAGTCAGTATTCTAAGACTTCTATATGCCAGTCAGTATTCTAAGACTTTATACAGGGGTCCCCAAACTTTTTACACAGGGGGCCAGTTCACTGTCCCTCAGACCGTTGGAGGGCTGGACTATAAAAAAACTATGAACAAATTCCTATGCACACTACACATATCTTATTTTAAAGTAAAAAAACAAAATGGGAACGAATACAATATTTAAAATAGAGAACAAGTAAATTTAAATCAACAAACTGACCAGTATTTCAATGGGAACTATGCTCCTCTCACTGACCACCAATGAAAGAGGTGCTACTTCCGGGAGTGCAGTGGGGCCGGATAAATGGCCTCAGGGGGCCGCATGTGGCCCGTGGGCTGTAGTTTGGGGACCCCTGACTTTATATGTGTTAATGAACTTAATCCTTACAACTCTCTGGTAGGTACTATTATTACCCCTATTTACTGGTGAGGAAACCAGTAAGGGAAAGAAAGGTTGGGTAGCTTGCTCCAAGGCCACATAGCTAGAAAGTGGCAGAACTGGGATTCAGTACAAGGAAATTTAGCTATGAATTCTGAGCTCTTGAACATTATGCTTTACTATATTTTCCTAGGTAATAGAATCTTCATATTATTTTCCTGCTCAGAATAAGCAAACACACACACACACACACACACACACACACACACACACACACACAGACAGACATAGATAGTGGTATGGTGACCACCAGAGGGAAAGGTGGAGGTTGAGATGGAAGAGGGCAGAGTGTCCTTGGGAAGTCCAGGTGCTGTTATACCCATTCTAGTTGTCATGCGGTGAAATATAGTGTCTTATTTTCTCCTTCTATATTCATATCTTATAAACTAGACCATTTTTCAGATGAAGAAATTGAGGCAAGAGAGTTTCAATGGCTTCCCAAATCCCACAGTGTTTTTTTTTTTAAGGAAATACCAAGAAAAGTACTTTTCTCCGATTTGCCTGTTCCTTGTGAATGTTTCCAGATACTTACACCATTTCTGAACATTTTGGAGGCTTAATTTCATAATTCATAAAGAAGAGCTAATGATTACTGTTCTACTTTTATCATTGCGACAATCAAAGGAAAACGTTTATGGGAAAAGCATTTGAAAACCAATTAAATGCTATGATAACGATAATGTATCATTGTACATTATTGTTATGATTGCCACTATTCTTACAATTATTGTTATTTCTGGAAATCTTTATATTTTATCACTAGTCAAATGCTGACATCAGTATCTCCAAACCATTTTTTCTTCTGAAATCAGAGTTACTATACCTGGGTCAGAGGCAACCATGTTTTTAGGGCCCTTAGTATATTGGCAGATCAGCACAGGATTTCTTGGTGTTAGAGAAAATCTTATGTGATTACAGGTACTGAGTGCACTAATGCAATCCTGTAATTAGATGTTATTATGCTAACGGAGTATATTACTACCACCACCCCCTTCATTTGCAAATGTGAGTTGACTTCTGAGATTGTGTATACTGAAGAGAGAATAGACCTCTAATTAAGTAAATAAATTTAATTCCTTGAAAATTATATTTTAATAGGACAATTCATACCACAAAAATGACAATTAAAGTATATTAAAGTTGTACTAAAAGTCTCAAAGCAAAGATATTCACCACGTTAATAATGAAGCCAGGAATAGACCGACAGTTAAAAGCCATAGCTCATACACTCTATTGTGTCTCTTAGCTCTGGGAATTTGACTTGGATTTCAATGTGGGTTCCTGAGGATTTTATTTTGTTACTATTTGGGTGAGGGTTTTAAGGAAACGAACACCCTTAATTAAAATACACCTTAAATTGACCTGTAAGAACTTCAGTTAGGACCGAGTAAGCCCTGGAGGAAGGGGAGCTGAGCTAGACCGGCGATCTTCTCTCCCAAAGTCTGATCCTCATCTTCCCAGTTTCTCCTCCTGTTGCTGCCCTCAGAGGAATGTTGTCACATCCCCATTTCAAAGCCCAGACTCTATACAGACTCCTTTGCTTGGGGCTTTGGAAAAAGGGCTGTGCAGTTTTGAAATAAACTGTGTTTTTACTTACTAAAGAATCTATTTAAGTAAAATGAAATGGGATTGATTTAAATAAAACATTTTTGGCAAAATGATTCAGAGATATATAAAAAATTATGAAGCTAGACCCCAGTGACTGATTTAGGAAATTCAGTGGTCTGTCCACAGGACCTTGCCGGAGGGGCCTGCCTACATTTCTGTTTCCGCTGGTCTTCTCTCGTGCTCACTCAGCCTGGCCCTCTGGTTTATTTGAATGCCTCATGCTGCTTTTTTTAAAAAAGATTTTATTTATTCATTTTAGAGAAGAGAGAGAGAGAAGAGAAAAGGAGCAGGAAGCATCAACTCCTATATGTGGCATCAACTCTTATATGTGCCTTGACCGGGCAAGCCCAGGGTTTCAAACTGGCGACCTCAGCGTTCCAGGTCAATGCTTTATCCACTGCGCCACCACAGGCCTCATGCTGCCTTTTAAGGCAGGGATTTTGTGCTGCTGCTTGTTCCCTGTACCTGAACAGACTTCTTACCACATCTACAAACATACCTTTTGTCTATGGTTCCCACTCGGCTTTCAGATCTCAGGGAAATGACACTTGCTGAGAGAAACCTGGCTTCATGTTCTAAATTACCCACTATGTTATATGGTCTCAAATCATCCTGCACTTTCTATTTTTTTTTTTAATTTAAAGATTTTTATTGAATTTATTTCAGTGACATTGATAACAAAACCATACAGGTTTCAAGTGTACAGCTCAACAAAACATCATCTGTGCACTGCATTGTGCACTCACCACCCAAAGTCAAGTCTCCATTTATCCCTCCTTTGCTTTCTTTCATCTCCACCCACTCTCCTTTTTCTCTGGCTATCGCAGTACCATTGTCTGTGTGAGTGTATTTTTTTATTTTTTTGCTTAATCCCTTCATTTTTTTTTCACCCAGCCCTCCAATCCCCCTCCCTTCTGACAGCTGTCAGTCTGTTCTACAGATCTGTGCTTCTGTTTCTATTTTGGTTGTTAAATTATTTTGTTCATTGGACTTCACATATAAGTGAGATCATATGGTATTTGTCTTTCTCTGACTGGCTTATTTCACTTAGCATAATACTCTCCAGGTCCATCCATCTTGTTGCAAAAGGTAAGATTTTCTGTTTTTTTTTAGGGCCGAGTAGTATTCCATTGTGTAAATGTACCACAGCTTTTTTATCCACTCATCTACTGTTTGGCACATGGGCTGTTTCCAGAACTTGGCTGTTGTAAATAATGCTGCAGTGAACATAGGTGTGCTGTATTCTTCTGAATTAGTGTTTTGAGTTTCTTTGGATATATTCCCAGAAGTGAAATCTCTAGGTCAAAAAGCAGTATTATTTTTAATTTTTGAGGAAACTCCATACTGTTTTCTACAGTACCTGTACAAGTCTGTATTCCCAGCAACAGTGCATGAGGGTCCCTTTCCTCCACATCCTCGCCTACAGTTGTTTGTTGATTTATTGATGACAGCCATTCTGACAGGTGTGAGGTGATATCTCATTGTGGTTTTAATTTGCATTTCTCTAATGATTAGTGACATTGAGCATCTTTTCATATGTTTATTGGCCATCTGTATGTCCTCTTTCTTAATACATATTGTCATTTAGAGCTGTGTAATTATATGATTATCTCTTTTTCTGCTAAACCATGTTTTTTCCCTCAGATTGTACTTTAGTGCCTACCACACTCCATAGCACACAGTAGGCAGTCAGTTAAAGTGTTAGATACATAGGTACATAACAGCTAAATTTACAAAGGAATTTATGATCCCAAGAAAAATATGCCATCCTTGTTTGTGTTATCATCACCTTTAAAAAAAACACACATACACACACATTATCAACCTCCCTTTTTTTTCAGAGTGATGCTGACTAGTGTCTACTCAAATAAAATAACCTTCATATCTTAAAAAACTCATTGTGTAGAAGTTTATACTTTTGCTAGTAGTAGTAAAGAAGAGAAAAAGAGGCTATTATTGTGTTGATGGGTTCATTAATTCCGGTAACAGGTAACAGGATCTCCCCAGCATGCCATATATATATCCCTAAATGTCATAGCAAGAGACAAGTGTTCAGTGGTCAAGCTAGTAAGGCTCAAGGTGCAGAAGGAAGAACTGGTTTTATTGGGTTGGGGAATAAGTTCGTAGCATTTTTATATTTTATTTTACAACCATTTGTTTGCTGTTTGGCAAAGGGTAAGTATTCATTTGATAAAACTCTTTCTGCTCTACAAAACTATGTTAATTGTATTTTTGAGTTATTTAATTTTTTATTAGTTTTGAGGCTTAGAAATGGAATACCCAGGAGGCAAAAATCAACATTTTCGACACCTGTTCCTCTTTGCTTTTCATCGAGGTCAAAAAGCTGCCAAAGCAGCCCGGGACATTTGCGACGTGTATGGAGAAGGTGTCATAGGTGAGTCTACAGCACGGAAATGGTTTGCAAAGTTCAAAAATGGCGACTTTGACGTCGATGACACGTGCCGCAGCAGAAGGCCTTCTGAATTCGATGAAGAACTGGGAAATGCTCGAAAAGAATGCCACGGCCAACAAGGAGCTCTACATTGCCCAGCTACACCACGTGAATGAGGCTATTCGACTGAAAAGACCTGATCGACATGGTCAAACCATACTCCTTCACGACAACGCCAGGCCCCATGTTGCACAAGTCGTCAAAGCCGCACTCCAAGAGCTCGAATGGGAGGTCCTTCAGCATCCGCCGTATTCTCCGGACCTTGCACCGACCGATTACCATCTTTTCCGCTCCCTGTCAAACCATATGAAGGGTGTTACCTTCGATAACAAAGAGGTCCTTAAAAACTGGCTCAACAACTTCTTTGACACCAGACCAGGCGATTTTTGGCGGAACGGCATCAACAAATTGGTCGAGAGGTGGGAAGAGGTTGTAAACAGCAATGGGGAATATATAATTGATTAACTTATTGATATAATTATTGTTTTTTGCTTAAATAAAAGTCCGGTAAAAACGCTACAAACTTATTCCCCAACCCAATATAACCTCACCATCTTCTCCTGACCCAGAGTTACTCCAGCTTTATGTGCTCAGTCATGATTGTCTGCTCCTTGTCCTTCTTCTTTGCCTTAGTCCAGTTTTAGGTAATAAAAATGCATTTGTCTTTATTGTTAACTTGTTCTGATTGGTTCCTTTTACCTTTTATTTGTTCTGAGATGCCCTTTCTGCTGATTTTCTAAAGCTGAGATGGTCATATCTGCCTCATTCCCAGAAGTACATCTCTCATTGATTTCTCTTTAACTGAAATTTCCCATGCAAATCTCATTAAAGAGGATTGGGATAATTGGAGGATAAGGATCTGGGGTTTGCATAGGGTTAGCCTTGGTGTATGGGAAGAGGGAAGGGTGAAAAACATTTTGCAAATAATCACAGTCTGAGCATGGATTCCTTCCCTCCCTCCCTCCCTCCCTCCTTTTTTTCTCACTCTTTTTTTTTTTTTTTTTTTGTATTTTTCTGAAGCTGGAAACAGGGAGAGACAGTCAGACAGACTCCCGCATGCGCCCGACCGGGATCCACCCGGCACGCCCACCAGGGGGTGACGCTCTTCCCACCAGGGGGCGATGCTCTGCCCCTCCGGGGCGTCACTCTGTCGCAACCAGAGCCACTCTAGCGCCTGGGGCAGAGGCCAAGGAACCATCCCCAGTGCCCGGGCCATCTTTGCTCCAATGGAGCATCGCTGCGGGAGGGGAAGAGAGAGACAGAGAGGAAGGAGAGAGGGAGGGGTGGAGAAGCAGATGGGCGCCTCTCCTGTGTGCCCTGGCCGGGAATCAAACCCGGGACTCCAGCACGCCAGGCCGACGCTCTACCACTGAGCCAACCGGCCAGGGCTTTTCTTTCTTTTTTTAAAGCTACTTGGTCATACCTGTTAATAATACCAATGACTAATGAACCTTCTCAAGAACTCTGTCCTTTCCTCCTTATAGCTTCCTACCTGCCTCTAGGATCTACCTTCATTAATGATCTGCCCCATTTTTCCCTTCCTCAGTGACATTCAACTCTTCCCCTGAAAGGGACAATCTTGGATTCAACAGGCATAATAAACTGGGTGTCATTCACGCCTTTTGTACTTAGAAGGTGGGTGTTCATCTCTTTGAGGCCTGGTTACTTCTGTAAAATGATAATAATAACTACCTCAGAAAGTTGTAGTGAGTATTAAGTGTATGTACAGTGCTTAGTATAAAGCCTGACATATACTAAGTGCTCAATAAATTTTAATTTACTCTTCTCAGCTTCTGGGGCACTGGACTTTTGTGTGTACTTCCACAGTTTGTTCATAGCTAATCAGCAGGGCAATAGAGATGGACAGCTGCTGAATCTCATAATGGATCATGGGCCTCAGATATAATTTGACAGCTCTACCTACTTTGCTTGAGAAGCTTCTAAAATACATTCACTTAGACTCACTTGTACAGTTATGGAGTCTTGAAGTCTGACACTCTTATCGATATAGTGACTAAACCTACATTTGGTAAAATGAACACAGATACAATCTCAGGAAAGTCCTTTAGTGAATTTCAGAGCTGTTTTGATTAGAAAGCAATATCACATATTGGAAAGAGCATGAGTTTTGGCATCAGACCGATCTGGATTTTAATCCTGGCTCTGCCACTTAGAAGGTGCTCAATAAACGGCAGCTGCTGTTGTGGCAAATCTTTCACAAGAGATTCGATTAACTTGACTGAGCCAGACTTTTCCGGGAAGGTTTCACCAGTGTTTCATTAAACATTGGCTTCTGTCTAGCCCTTTGCATATACTCACAGTCTCCTGGTTTTAAATCATGATAATTTCTTCTAAAAATGATAAATGATTGAAACTTGAGATATATCCAGAACTAAGGTCAATATGGCATTTCAAAGCTGGTATAGCTTTTCTAGTTCTATGTAGTCTTAATGCCTTTTTTTGTTCTTTTTGAGGAGAAGGGGAAGAAGATGGTCAATTCAGAAATACTCTCTTTTTCTTGCATTTCCCTTTACACTATTTGGTAATTTGGTGTGGGTGAGCTAGAAGGGAGACTTAGATATTTTCAGAGCTTTGGCTACAACTAAGATGGTTTTAGCTTCAGGGAAGGACTAAAAACATGAGACAGGCAGCAGTTTTCAAGCAGATAAAACTGTTGTTACTATGTGCCTCCTTAGACGTGTGGACATAATAAAAACTAAGCACTGATTATGTAACTAGGACTACAGTAGGCACAGGGTTGGGTGTCTTAAAGGAGTGTACATTCCAGCAGTCATTCATTCAGCTATCATTGAGCTTGTACTTTGTTGGTGTGAAGTGCTAGGAATACAGATCTGGTACTTCTACTCAAGAAGCCCATAGACAAGCTCATTCAACTCTACCTGCCTCTTCTTTATAGCTGAAGAAAGTGGGGCTCAAAGAGCTGACACGATTAGTCCAAAATTATACAAGGAGCAGGCAGTTAAGCCTAACTTCAAATTCTTTTTGCATTCCTTTAACCAGCTATTTGTGCTTATTCTGTTTTCTTTTTCCTTAGGTCAGGTGAGAATGAACCTGGAGGACAAATGCAGTGTCAGCTATAGTCCTGCCTCCCCAGGTCGCTTTCTTTCTTCAAGAAATGCCCCTTTTCCCACTTCAGCCATGTGGTTTGGAAAGGAGCTGCCCGGACCACCATTGGTGGATTCCAGCGAAACAAAGTAGTCACTCCCCCAGAACTTTTCAGATAGAAACTAAGGAAATGAAATACAATCTCCAAGATATAAAATTTTGCGATTGTGGGCCATGATGTTTTCTGACATGTGAAGTAAAGTAAAACAAAAATAAAAACAAACCCAACTCATTTTAAAGGGGCCAGTAAGACTTTGATAACAAAACTATGCAAAGATGGTACGAGAAGGGGCGCCTTCTCCAGGTGCTGGTTTCACCACTCACTGTATGTAGGAGAAGTGCAGGGCGCCTTCTCCGGGTGCTGGTTTTACCACTCACTGTATGTATTGTAGGAGAAATGCAGGGCGCCTTCTCCGGGTGCTGGTTTCACCACTCACTGTATGTAGGAGAAGTGCAGGGCGCCTTCTCCGGGTGCTGGTTTTACCACTCACTGTATGTATTGTAGGAGAAATGCAGGGCGCCTTCTCCGGATGCTGGTTTCACCACTCACTGTATGTAGGAGAAGTGCAGGGCGCCTTCTCCGGGTGCTGGTTTCACCACTCACTGTATGTAGGAGAAATGCAGGGCGCCTTCTCCGGGTGCTGGTTTCACCACTCACTGTATGTAGGAGAAGTGCAGGGCGCCTTCTCCGGGTGCTGGTTTCACCACTCACTGTATGTAGGAGAAGTGCACTTCCCCCCTCAGATTTCCAGAAAATGTTAATAGCACATGAAGAAATGCTTATTTGTTCAAGCATTTTTTTCAGAGATGGGGCTGGCAAGATTTCTCTTTATCTGAAAGTAAAGCTGATGCTGAACTCAAGGGTGAGTGCATAACCCAGAGTGTAGTAGGTAGCCGGGGTCAGTGGGCCAGAGGGAGAGGTCTGCACGCGTCACCAGGCTGAGGAGGGTGGCCGGGAAACATTGAGAACTGGATGAGGAGAGCCAGATCCACAAGACCTTATAAGGAATATGGAGTGTCTGTCTGGTTAGAAAGTTTGATAGGTTGGGATCTATAAACTGGGTGGGCTTTCCCCCCAATAGTTGGCTTTTCCAGATTTTTTGTGGCATGACATTAGAGTGTTGGGTGTGTTTAAACCGGTTTTATGGTGAGTACTGCTCTAACAAGAGTTGAACTCATTAATCTGTTGAGTATCACTGTTTTCAAAGAGCAAGACATGTGACATCTCTCAGGTTTCTTTTGAGAAATAGGTGAAGAGTCTCTTTGTATTTCTGTTAAGGTAGCTGAGAGTGAGTTTGGCACATATTTGAGGAAGAGCACATGAGCACTCTAATATGCTCTCTGACTTCTGGGTAAATAGTCAAAACTCTGGGGTCAGACTAATTGGAACAGGGTTAGAGAGAGGATACTCACTCCATATACTCCCTCCAAAGCAATCACTAGTCTGGAGAAGTTCTAATAGCAGTCCCTCCAATTGCTAAGCAAACGAAAGGAATGTTTTCATAAAATTCTTCTCTCAGATTTGAAAAAAGGGAATTTTGATATACCAAATTTTATGGTATGATGAAAACAGAGCCAGGAGTTGGTGTATGCTGATTTTATACCAGGCATAATTGACAAATCCTTTGAGAAAATTGACAAGCTAATGTTAATGCAATCTGTGCTAACCCTACAAGAGTTATCATATGTAGTCACTAATTTATTTTTTAAATGAGTGCAAATATATTTTCTAGGAAGCAAGCAAGGAGCTTCTGACAATCTCAGTATTCCCACAGAGTGATGGAATAATTTGAAAAGGAATAAAGTCAACTAAAAATTTTTTGGTGCTTAAAAAATGAAATAAATCCATCTCATCCTACCATAGCTACTCTGGTATTAGTGAGTCATTTCTAATAAGTGTGAGTAACTGAGGTTTTGTTGCCTAGCTCATATTTTATTATTAATTTATTTTAAAAAAATTTAAAAAAAGTCAGAGACAATATGCGATAGTATAAAAAGCAAAAGATTTTGGAGTTCAAATCCTCTGCTTCTTAGCTATAGGACCTTGGGAAATTCATTTATTTATTATTTAGGTCTTCTAAAAAGGTTTTCAACCATAGTTCACATTCAGTACTGCACTAGTTTCAGATGCACAGCACAGTGAGCAGACAACTGGCCTTGGGAAACTTAAACACATCGAGTCTCAGTATTCTCATGTCTTAAATTGACATAAAAAGATCTTACTTTTGCAGAGCCGTGCTTCCTTAAATTTTAGACCCTAGGCACCCCTTGAAGAGGCATTTATTTTTAGGGTTGTGGATGTACAGGGTCCACACCTGAGACTAACTTTCTCATGAAATTTTGTGCCCTTGGCATCTCACTTGCCTCACCCAGGTCTTGCCCTGCTGTCTTCGGTGGTTGGGAGGGAGCGGCTGAGTGGCGGGGAGGAGAGTGGTGCTAAATGAGGGTGTGGAGGTATGCAGAAGCCGTATCACAAAGGTCTTGTAAATTATGTTAAGAAGTTTGAACTTTATCCCAAGGGTAAATAATTAAAAAGAAAAATTTTCTGAAATGTCATTTAAAAAGTTTTCACAGGGAGCAACTTGTTCAGAATTTCATTTGGGAAGGATCATTTGGGCTGGCAGGTAAGAAATGAATGGGAGCAGACCGAGACTCAGTCATTGCAAATGAGTTATGAAGTAACTATAGTCGTTCAGTTGATAGAGGATGATGGTCAAGACTGGCATGAAGGCAATAGCTTGGTGCAAAGTGGAAATGCTTGTGAGATACTTAGGAGAAAGAATCAACAGACCTTGGAGATGAATTAGATGTAGAGAGCGAGTTTAAAGTCATGGAGAATGTCAGCCAAGTTTTTGGTTTGTGGAACGCTGTATGTTGTGGTGTCATGCCCTGAGAAAAGGGAACAGTGGAGAAATACTATTGGAAATTATGATTTCAGTATTTCAGTTTGGAGATGTGGAATCTGAAGTACCTGCAAGACATCAAGTAGAACTGTTTAGTAAAGAATTGACTATATGGAATTTAAGATACATAATTAACATAAGAAGCTAGAATTGGGAATTATCAGTGTTTAAGCCATGAATGATATAGCCTAATAAGGGTTATGCTGGTTGAAAAGAGGGCCAAGGAAAGAGCCACAGAGAACACCAGCATTTAAAGATTTGGCATAGTATAAGAAGCCAGCAAAGTTTGAGAAAGTTTGTTCAGGAAGATGGGAGGAAATCTTCACAACCTCACATCAGAAATCTTGGCCACAGAAACATCAGAAAACAAGCTCAAAAAAATAATCCCCTTCATGGTTGCAACAACAATAACAAAAAATACCTAGGAATAAACATAACAAAGAATGCAAAGGATCTCTATAATGAAAACTACAAAGCATTGTTATGGGAAATCGAAAAGATATGATGAGATGGAAAAATATTCCTTGTTCTTGGATAGGAAGAATAAATATAGTCAAAATGACTATAATACCCAAAGCAATATACAAATTTAATGCAATCCCCATCAAAATTCCAATATCATTTTTTAAAGAAATGGAACAAAAAATCATCATTTATATGGAACTATAAAAAGCCCTGAAAAGCCAAAGCAATCCTAAGGAAAAAGAATGAAGCTGGGGCCATTACAAGACCTGACTTCAAATTATATTATAGAGCTACGATAATCAAAACAGCTTGGTATTGGCAGAAAAAATAGACACTCAGACGAATGGAACAGAATAGAAAGCCCAGAAATAAAACCACATGTATATGGTCAAATAATTTTTGATAAAGGGGCCAACAACACACAATGGAGAAAAGAAAGCCTCTTCAACAAATGGTGCTGGGAAAACTGGAAAGCCACATGCAAAAGAATGAAACTGGACTACAGTTTTCCCCCTTGTATTAAAATTATTTCAAAATGTATCAAAGACTTAAATATAAGACCTGAAACAATAAATTACATAGAAGAAAACATAGGTACTAAACTCATGGACTTTGGTTATAAAGAGCACTTTATGAATTTGACTCCAAAGGCAAGAGGAGTGAAGGCAAACATAAATGAATGGGACCACATCAGACTAAGAAGTTTTTGCTCAGCAAGAAAAACTGACAACAAAACAGACAGCCAACTAAATGGGAGTTGATATTTCCAAACAACAGCACAGATAAGGGCCTAATATCCAAAATATACAAAGAACTCATAAAACTCAACAACAAACAAACAAACAATCCAAAAAAAAATGGGAAGAGGACATGAACAGAGACACTTCTCCCAGGAAGAAATACAAATGGCCAACAGATATATGAAAAGATGCTCATCTTCACTAGCTATTAGAGAAATGCAAATCAAAACTACAATGAGATATCACCTCACACCTTTTAGATTAGCTATTATCAACAAGACAGGTAATAACAAGTGTTGGAGAGGATGTAGAGAAAAAGGAACCCTCATCCACTGTTGGTGGGAATGTAAAGTAGTACAACCATTATGGAAGAAAGTATGGTGGTTCCTCAAAAAATTAAGAATAGAACTACCATATGACCCAGCAATCCCTCTACTGGGAATATACCCCCAAACTCAAAAACACTGGTACGTAAAGACACATGCAGCCCCATGTTCATTGCAGCATTGTACACAGTGGCCAAGACATGGAAACAACCAAAAAACCTTTCAATAGAAGACTGGATAAAGAAGATGTGGTACATATATACTATGGAATACTACTCAGCTATAAGAAATGATGACATAGGATCATTTCCAACAACATGGATGGACCTTGATAACATTATACGGAGTGAAATAAGTAAATCAGAAATAACTAAGAACTATTTGATTCCATACATAGGTGGGACCTAAAAATGAGACTCAGGGACATGGACAAGAATGTGGTGGTTACGGGGGAGGGGCACAAAGAAAACCAGATAGAAGGTGACAGAAGACAATTTGACTTTGGGTGATGGGTATGCAACACAATCAAATGTCAAAATAACCTAGAGATGTTTTCTCTAAACCTATCTGCCCTGATTGATCAATGTCACCCCATTAAAAAAAAAAAAAAAAGAAAGAAATCTTGGCCAGCCCTAACTTGCACAACACTTACCGCTCTGCCCCGTCCTGGAATGTAGTATTCAGACATCCATCCCTCATTATTTAGTTCATGGTCCTCATTATGAAATGTGAAGCCTCACCTGCCTTGAATTCCTTTTTTCTACCATGCATCAATTCCTGGCTTTTTGTTTCAGTGACTATCTTCATTGTGACCTCAAACTAACCTGTCAGATGTTTGATTTTTCTGTAGTCCTGACTCTATCTTTTATGCTTTGCCATAATTTTTGTTATGCTCCTAGACCACACCTAATTCTCCTACCAGATTTACCTTGACTCAAGCAGAGGGAGATAAGAGAGCCCTTTCCCCAGGAAGTAGGCTCAGTTTGGGCAGCATTTCATCATTACCATTGAGAAGTCACCAGTAGGTAAGCTTTGGCTTACTGCTTTCGTAGTCCCTTTGTCAGATCATTACAAACCTGCCTAAACAAGCCCACCCCACTGAGCTCACTTGACCAAGATATTTCATGTAGACAAAGTAGAATGACAAAAGCTTAACTTATAGAGGTTGTTTTAACTTCTGCCTGAAATATATATATAGTGGAGATTATTAAATATTGAAGAACATGAAGAATTCTAAATATGCTAAAACAAAGAGAAAGAAGACAGCATATATATGAATCATTGTTTAATGAGCTTAAAAAGCTCTCCAAGGCGACATCATAAATTCACACATTTTCTTAGAATTTGTTCTTTAAATTTATGTTTGGGTTGGTGGATAATAGTGTGAAAAAAACCTCTGGATCTGGCATTTTTCTACAGAACTCTTCTCTCAAGGAAGGTCAAGTTTTAAGAAAAGCTGAAAAGAATGTTTGGCTCACTAGCTACTAGTTTAGGGAGTAATCAAGTTTCTCTGAGAAAACCAGTATGCTTTCTGAAAGTTTCTCTTTGTTTGCTTGCTCGTTTGTTTGTTTTGTCACATACATGTTGATAAAAATTAGAGTACAGAAGTTTCCTCTAACATGACCTAGTCTAATGGTTGTCCAGCCTCTTTATGGACACTTACTTCTAGTAATAGAGAACTCACTTTTTGTAGCTTGAGTCAGTCCATTTCATTGTGGGGCTTATCTGATGGTTAGTAAGCTCCTTCTTATGTTAAACTGAAACCTATTTCCCTGTAGCTTCTGCCTATTATTTCAGCTTTCTGTCAGATATGCATACCTGATTTAAGTTTATTTTCTCTACTTATTAGGGTTGTGAGAGGAGGGTATCACAATCTCTTTGAGTTTCTATTTTCTCATCTGATAATGGATATTTTAATTCCCATCTTCCATGATACTATGATTAAAATGAGATAATGTAGGTTTTCTGTTCTAGGCTCAAGTTGGAGAGCCTTCACAGAGTTCTTGTTTTGTTCTGTTCTGTTTTGTTTTTTGCTTGTTCTTTTTGGAGGGGGGTGTAGCAAGGGTCATGAAGGATGGATGGGAATTTTCTACAGAGAAGGGAGGGTTAGGGAAGACACAGGTGGATGATAGGTTGGCCCTTTGGCACAGAGAGAATAGCATAAGCAAAAACATGAAGGCGTGAAAATTAAGTTCAAAACTGTTCCGTTATCAAGTTTGGCTAGATTTTTGAATCCCTAGGACCAAGAGGAGAGGGTGACAGGAGATGCTTTAGGAAAAGTAAGCTACGGGCAGACTGTAAAAGGACATGTACACCGTGGCACATTAAAATGTCACACTACTTCCAGAGATTTAAGGAAAGCATAAAGAAAGAGCAGATAGGATTTAAATTTAGGTCATCTGACACTGTATGTCACAACACTAAAACTACTTGGCCATTTAAAAATTATCCTCATATTGTTATAGAATTACAAATATAAATTGCTCCCTTCCAGCACTGTGCATCAGAATCCAAGGTCTCCAACCTGATCCCAAAGCCTTCCCCTGGGCTCCCTGCAAGAGAAGTCACAAGGCTATTATTCTGTCAGGGGATCCATCACACTTCTTTGCTTTCCCTGAATCTAGGCTTATATGAGGAAAAGAACATTAGGAAGAAGAAAAAAACATTCTTCCTGCTTTTCAAATAGACATGGCTATTCATTGTGGTAGACAGTGCTCTATGTGACAAACGTGTGTTCAAATCCTAGCTCTGCCATTTACTAGTTCTATATGTAATGTATTTTTCACTTCCCTGAGCCTCAATGTGCTCATCATTAGCATAGGAATTATGGCTCTTGCCATACCTAAGTTTTGAAATCATGATAAGAGAACTCAATAATGATTGTCAAAGACCTTTGAAATTCATTAAGTGATATTGTACTACTGCTGGTGTCAGGGCAGCACCAGGGGAGAGGGCGCTGCCAGGACAGATCAAGATTCAACTCAGGATAAAATTTATAAAATCAGTAGTTTATCTTCAAGTGGTTCTGACTTTTCCTCCATGTCATTCTTCCTTTTTTTCCTTTCTGCCTACTCACTTACTGTTATCTTATAGCTCTCTCTTCTCTTCCCTTCCCAAATGTTCCAAGATAAGCTCTAGTGGTGTGTCATTGAGGCCAAGGTGTGAAGACCAATAATGAGATCTTCTGTTTTATAAGGTTTTCTATTGGAACCCCTTCTTTCATCAAAAAGGAAAAGCATTATTTATTCAGAGTTATTTACTTATTTGAAAGCTGTGGTACATTGACACAATGAAATAATCCTCGGTATAAAAAAGAAGGAAATCTAACCTTTGTGACAGCAGGGATGGACCTGGACAGTATTATGCTGAGTTAACTAAACCAGTCAGGTAAAGACAAATACTATATGATCTCACTTATACATAAGTTTGCAAATCAATATATATGTTTGCTTGCTTATAATTTGCATTGGGTGTAGGGAACAGGCTGTAAACCGGCAGGGTGGTGATAGACTAAGGCTTAGTTTTAAGACTAAGCTTTTCCCCACACCCTTGACTGATTGCATGATGTGGGTGGTGCACTCTCATGAGGAATCCCATTATGCCTCAGATAAGTGACTTTGTATCAGAGACTTCCTTATTTGTATATTGGATTAAAGGTTTTTATTTCTACACTATAAAATGGGGGCAGGCCTGGAGCTTGTTCTCTCAATTCCTGAGATTAGCATTAGAAGAGAGAGCAGAGAAAGGCCATGTGGAGAGGAGGAGAAGCAGCCAAGATAGCAGAATGCTAAAGGAGAATCCAGTTTGTGCAGAATTTGTGCAGGGAGAAGGAGATGGGGAACAGAAGTGAATAAGTCTGGTGAGCTAGGAACCTTTGATTCTGGGAAACTCGGATAAGTCAGTAGCTTTGTGAGCACTGAATGAGTGGGTTTTGGAGCCCAGTGTGTGTTTTTACTTGCCCGCCAGGTGCAAGTAGGATTAAAGATAATGGCCCACCAGTTTTTGGCTCTGTTGTTTCTTTACTGACTGTCCAAATCCAATGCGAACCTGGTCCAGGCAGCTGTGATGGTGGCCATGGCTACTGGCTTTACAATGTGAAATCTAATGAACAAAATAAATTGTCGAACAAAATAGAAACAGAGGCATGGATACATGGAACAGACTGACAGCTGGTCAGAGGGGACAGGTTTGGGGGGGGCTGGATGAAAAAAGGTGAAGGGGTTAAGAAAAAACATATATATAACACATAGTCACAGACAACAGTGTGGTGATAGCTGGAGGGAACGGGGGTGGGATTAGTAGAGGTGGGCAAAGGGGGTGAAATGGGGACAGAGGGAGACCACTTGGGGCAATGGGCACATGATGCAGTGTGCAGATGATGTTTTATTGAATTGTACACTTGAAATCTATTCAGTTTGGTGAACCAGTGTCACCCCAATAAATTCAATAAAAAATTATTCAGCACATAACCTGTACTTTTTACATGATGAAATTATTTGAGAGGTTAGGTAATCAGAAAAAATAATTTGGGGGGTATTCAAGGACTTCAATTTCATTGATTGATTTGTCAGTTTTTTCTCACTGGTTTATTTAAAAATATGTGTTTTAGCACCTACTATTAACACCTACTGTGTTAGGCAACATTGAGCCTCCAAGGATCCAATGGTGCCACTTATATCATTACACATCAGTTTCATGCTGTTTTTATATCTAATTTTTCCCCTTTTTTATTGAATGTATTGAAGTGACATTAGTTAACAAAAGTATACAGGTTTCAGGCAGAAAAGAAAAAACTCATGGACATGGACAATGGGGTATGGAGATTAGGGGAGGTGAAGGAGGGAATAGGGATGATAAATGCTGATGGATGAAGACTTGACTTGGGGTAGTGAATACCTACAAGAATTGTCTACAGATGACGTGTTGTGGAATTGTGCACCTGAAACCTGTGTAATTAGGTTTGTGCTGATTTAAAATGCTTAGTTTATTCTTAAGCATAGCTTCTGGGAATGAAACAGCTTGGTGTGGTAGCAAGAACAAAAGAATTAAAGTAAGCCAGTGTAAAGCCAGTAGCCATGGCTGCCTGGCCCAGGCAGGTTCGCATCTGATTCAGATAGATGATAATGAAACAATGGAGCCAAGAACTGGTGGGCCATTACCTTTAATCCTAGCTTGTACCCGGCGGGCAAGAAATACACACAGTGAGAAAACACTTCCCTTTCCATTCAGGGCTCCCAAAGCCACTGACTTATCCAAGTTTCCTAGAATCAAAGGTTTCTACCTCACCAGCCTTATTCACCTCTGTTCCCCATCTCCTCCTCTCTACACAAAATGGCTTCTCCTTCAGCATTCTGCCATCTTGGCTGCTTCTCCTCTCCTCCATGTGGCCTTTCTCTGCTCTCCTCCAGCATGGGCTCCTCTGCCCCATTTTATAGGGTAGAAACCAAAACCTTTAATCCAATATACAAACAAGGAACTCTCTGATACAAAGTCACTTATCTGAGGCATAATGGGATTCCTCATAAGAAAGCACCACCCCTTATCACGCAACAGTCAAGGGTGTGGGGAAAAGCTTAGTGTTGAGAAGATCTTAGTATTAAAAGGGTGGGAAAGGCTTAGTATTAAAAGGGTGGGAAAGGCTTAGTCTTAAAACTAAGCCTTAGGCTATAACGACCCTACCTGCTTACAGCTTGTCCCCACACCCAATGTAAACTATAAGTGAGCAAACATATATATCATATTTACAAACTTATTTGACCAACAGCCAGTCTTAGCTTTCTTAGCTCTCTTACATCTGGCCCTCTTTGAATTCCCGCTATATTAAGTTGGTAAGCTACTTAACTTTTCTGACTCTATATTCATGTCTATGAAACAGGAGAGACATTATGGCATTATGTTAGAGCTCATGGCTCAATTCCTGGTACATAGTAGGTGCTCCACAAATGTTACTTACGCTTTCTTCTTTCTTTCATCTTTTGTCTCCTCTTATGTGTATCCCTACTTGAGCTGAAAAGAAATAACAAACATAAAATGTTGCTGACTAGCAAGGTTGAAATATATCAACTCTAAGGGTAATTTTGCATATGGTCTGAAATACAGAATTTACAAAAGGGTATGTTGGGCAGATAAAATATATTATGCTCACTTTGTTAAAGATGGCGCTGCCCACGTGGAGGCCATCGCTCAGGTGATATTAATGTGTGTTGGGGGCGGGCTGTGGGCAGGCAGAATCCTTGTAGTCTGGGGCTTGGTTTTGGGATTAAGCCTTTCCCACCCTTTTTGATGTGGGGTGGTACAATCCAATCATGCCTCAGAGAAGTGACTTTGTATTAGAGACTTCCCTATTTTGTATATTGGATTAAAGGTTTTGAATCTACACTATAAAATGGGGGCAGAACGAAAGCTTGCTCTTGATTCCTGAGATTAATATTCGAGGAGAGAGCAGAGGAGAGCAGAGAGAGGCCATGTGGAGGAGGCCAGGAGAAGCAGCCAAGATGGCGGAGTGTTG
This sequence comes from Saccopteryx leptura, assembly GCF_036850995.1. Lineage (NCBI taxonomy): Eukaryota > Metazoa > Chordata > Mammalia > Chiroptera > Emballonuridae > Saccopteryx > Saccopteryx leptura. The sequence goes on along the minus strand of NC_089505.1, from coordinate 123,795,552 downwards.
AGTGAGAAGCCAGTTTGTGCAGAGTTTGTGCAGGGAGAAGGAAGAAGATGGGGAACAGAGGTGAATAAGTCTGGTGAGCTAGAAACCTTTGATTCTAGGAAACTCGGATAAGTCAGTAGCTTTGTGAGCACTGAATGTGAGTGGGTTTTGGAGCCCAGTGTGTGTCTTTACTTGCCCGCTGGGTGCAAGCTAGGATTAAAATAATGGCCCACCAGTTTTTGGCTTCGTTGTTTCTTTTCCAGCTGTCCGAATCCAATGCGAACCTGCATGGGCCAGGCGGCAGCTGTGATAGTGGCCGTGGCTTCTGGCTTTACAGGGTATTTTTTTTTATCATTATAATTTCCTGCTCTCTTTCAAGTTAACAAAGCACACATCCTCTCATTTAATGCTCCAAAAACCTTATGTAGGATGAGGTTTATTATCCCATCTTCTAGGTGAGGAAACAGGCTTACAGAGACCTGCTGGCCTCCCAAGGGAACACAGATAATCAGAGTTGGCTTTTGTTTTTTAATATGTAATCTTTTGTTATCTTGCTGTCTTACACTGAAATTTGAGCTTAAAACCTTTCAGCATCCACCAACTTTCCCATTTTCCTGTCTTTAAGACTACAGGGCGTAACTCCCTTATTTATTATCTTTCTTCCAGAGTACATGAAACTGATAAAGTTCTGAATGTACATTCAGAAGCCCAGAAATTAATCTGGCTGTCTAGGGAACAAAACATGTAACTGATTCCTGTTGCCTTAATTCAGACCATCATTTTATATTACTTGGCCTCCTTCCTCTCCTTGACTTCTTTTTTAAAACATTTTATTTCTTTCTTTTTTAATTATTATTATTAATTTTTAGAGGAGAGAGAGTGAGAGAGAAAGAGAAAGAAGGGGAGGGAGGAGCAGGAAGCATCAACTCCCATATGTGCCTTCACTAGGCAAGCCCTGGGTTTTGAACCAGCGACCTCAGCATTTCTAGGTCGATGCTTTGTCCACTGCACCACCACAGGTCAGGCGTCTCCTTGACTTCTTAATGTTGACTTTTCATACACCTAAGGACATTCTTAATTCTGTAGAACTCAACTCAACTGAAATCCTTCCTATGCTTAAAACAAAACAGCCTGACCCGGCAGTGGTGCAGTGGATAGAGCATCAGACTGGGACGCACAGGACCCAGGTTTGAAGCCCTGAGGTCGCCGGCTTGAGCACGGGCCCACCAGCTTGAGCACGGGGTCACGGGCTTGAACATGAGATCATAGACATGACCCTATGGTCACTGGCTTGAGCCCAAAGGTTGCTGGCTTGAAGCCCAAGGTTGTTGGCCTGCAGTCCAAGGTTGCTGGCTTGAGCAAGGGGTCACTTGCTCTGCTGCAGCCCCCGGTCAAGGCACATATGAGAAAGCAATCAATGAACAACTAAGGAGATGCAACAAAGAATTGATGATTCTTTTTTTTTTTTTTTTGTATTTTTCTGAAGTTGGAAACAGGGAGGGAGTCAGACAGACTTCTGCATGCGCCTGACCAGGATCCACCTGGCATGCCCACCAGGGGCAATGCTCTGCCTATCTGGGGCATTGCTCTGTTGCGACCAGAGCCATTCTAGCACCCGAGGCAGAGGCCATAGAGCCACCCTCAGCGCCCAGGCCAACTTTGCTCCGATGGAGCCTTGACTGCGGAAGGGGAAGAGAGAGAGACAGAGAGGAAGGAGAGGGGGAGGGGTGGAGAAGCAAATGGGTGCTTCTCCTGTGTGCCCTGGCCAGGAATTGAACCCGGGACTCCTGCACACCAGGCTGACGCTCTACCACTGAGCCAACCAGCCAGGGCAGAATTGATGATTTTCATCTCTCTCCCTTCCTGCTTGTCTGTTTCTATCTGTCCCTCTCTCTTTCTCTCTGTCTCTGTCACAAAACAAAACAAAAAAAACAAAAGCATTCTTTCCCCATCTCCCTCAGAGCTGAAGTGTGAACAGCTTGGGCTAGATCAAGGCTCCTCATTTTCCCTCATGTCTTGCTAAACATACTACCTGTCACTAATACTTACCTTGCCTAAGGGCCATTACAGAAGTTTTCCTTTCCTTCTATCAATAAATATTCCTTCCTTTTTTTCATCTCTCTAGGCCAGTGGTTCTCAAAATGTGTGCCAGGGCACACTGGTATGCCCTAGAAGATTTCCAGATGCGCCCTATGGTATTCCAGAGAAATATGTACCTGTTGGGGACCAAAAAACCAACAGAGTTTTTGGAGTTTAGATATTTGGGGGATAGAGGTATGGGCAATTGGCTATAAGCTGACAGTCTGCCCAACCCCCACCTCACTTTCCTGATTAGGTTGCAAAAGGCTGTTAAGCTGTGGTGCTGGATTGTTTACACTACTCCCCATGTTCCTTGGAAAGACTGGAGGCAAGTTTCTTCTATCCTTTGTTTGGTGTAAAGTTAAGATGATATGTATGATAGGTTTTTCTGCACTTGGTAAAATTCTTGCGTTGCCTTGGAAAGGTGATCAGAGATCTCATTGATTTGCTAATGGCCTCACTTTGCCCTATAAATAAAACAAGATGCGGTTTTTGGGCATGCTTTGTTCTTGCCAGCAGCAATTACTGGTCCTCCCAACCCCGTATTTTCATAATTCTGTGTATTTTCTTAATTCTGCACCATTCCCACTTGGGACCTGGAATTACTAGCTGTGCTGGTTTGCAGCATGTGCCCAGATATTAAGTGTAAATAAAATAGGACTTGAAGGCTGATGGACAGAATTTAATTTATAGCATTTTCCATCACTTAACACCGAACAATACGATTGGATTAGAAACCCATTCATGGAAGCTTCAAGTGATTTTGGTTTAACATTAACAAAGGAAGAAGAACTGGCAGCTATATCCACTGATTGTGGATTGATGATTAAACATAAAAAATTGTCTCTTGAAACCTTTTGGATTTCTTTAAAAGAAGAATATGTGGCAATATCTAAAAAAGCTTTGAACATTTTACTACAATTTTCAACATCCTATTTATGTGAATTAGGATTTTCTACCCTCAACACAATTAAGAGTAAAACGAGAGGAATTCTTCAATGTATTGATGAGGAAATGAGAGTTTGCCTTTCAAATATATGCCCAAACATTGAAGAAATAGCTAGGACACATCAAGCTCATGTTTCTCACAAACATAAGAATGAAAAAACTTAACACATTGGTGCCAGGACCTGCTGAATTTACTAAATCTTACTAAGAATGTATCTATATATATAAAAAGATATATTTTTTTGTCGTTTTTTTAACCCCTCTTTTTTATGAATTCTAAAAAGCATAACAAAAAATGTAACATAAAAATGTTTTTTAATGTTAGAATAAATTTAATTTTGTTGTATTTATTTCATTTAATTATCATAAAAGTACACTTTGACTTTATATTTTTTTCTTTAATATTTGAGTTAATTATTATAACATATTTCTCAGAAATTTATATATAGTGCGCCTACAATTATTTGTAGGATTTTAAATGTGCCCCGACTTCAAAAAGTTTGAGAACCACTGCTCTAGGCAAACTCTTTTTTTTGCCTTTCAAATCCTGGGTTAGATGAGATAACCATCTACTAAATAATCACAAGATCCCTCCCTGTGTGCTGTCATAGCTTTTTTTACACTGGGTAATAATTGCCTATTTTTTATGTCTGTATGTCTTGAGTTCAGGGACCTTTCCCTTGTTTCTTTCCTTCCTTCCTTCCTTCCTCCCTCCCTCCCTCCCTCCCTCCCTCCCTCCCTCCCTCCCTCCCTCCCTTCCTTCCTTCCTTCCTTCCTTCTTCTTTCTTTCTTTTCCTTTTTCTGTATTTCTATTGCTACCTGTTAGTCAAATAAGTTTGTAAATATGATATATATGTTTGCTTGCTTATAGTTTGCATGGGGTGTGGGAGACAAGCTGCAAGCTGGCATAGTCATTATACCCTAAGGCTTAGTTTTAAGACTAAGCCTTTCCTACTCTTCTAATATTAAGATCTTTTCAAAACTAAGCTTTTCCCCACACCCTTGACTGTTGCATGATGTGGGGTGGTGCACTCTTATGAGGAATCCCGTTTATGCCTCAGATAAGTAGCTTTGTATCAGAGACTTCCTTATTTGTATATATATTGGCTTAGAGGCTTTGATTTTTACACTATAAAATGAGGTAGACTGGGGGCTCAGATCCTGCCATCAGGATTGCAGAGGAGAGGCAGCCAAGATGGCGGAGTGCTGAAGGAGAAGCCAAGTTTGTGCAGAGAAGGAGATGGGGAACAGAGGTGAATAAGGCTTGTGAGGTAGAAACCTTTGATTCTAGGAAACTCGGATAAGTCAGTGGCTTTGGGAGCCTTGAATGGAAAGGAAAGTGTTTTCCCATTGTGTGTATTTTCTCACCCACCGAGTGTGAGCTAGGATTAAAGGTAATGGCCCACCAGTTCTTGGCTCTGTTGTTTCATTACCATCTGTTCGAATCAAATGTGAATCTGCATGTGAATGGCCACGATTGCGGCCGCTGGCCATACACTACCTATAGTACCTGACATTTTTTTATCACTAGTATAAATAACATCTATAGATTTTTGGTAAATGTTTGTTACTAAGTTTGCTTAGTTTCTCCATTTCTATTTTTCTGAGAGTTTTTTATTTTGAATGTGTGTTAAATTTTGTTAAATAATTTTTCTTCATCAATAGATATAATTATGTGATTTAACTTATTAATATAGTGAATTACATTGACTGGTTTTTTAATATTGAGTGATCCATGAATAATTTCTTTCTTTATTTTTATTTTTTATTAAATGAGAGGCAGGGAGGCAGCAGACAGGCTCCCACATGCATCTAAACTGGGATCCAACTGGCAAGCCCCTTATGGGGCAATGATCTGCCCATCTCGGGCTGCTGCTCCATTACTCGGCAACCAAGCTATCCTAGTGCCTGAAGTGAGGCCTGGAGCCATCCTCAGTGCCCTCACCAATTTGCTTGTAGCATTAAAGCCATGGTTGCAGGATGGGAAGAGAGAGAAAAAAAGAGAAAAAAGAAGGGAGAGGGGTGAAGAAGCATATGGTGGCTTCTGTGTGCCCTGATTGGGAATCCAACCTGGGACTTCCACACGCCATGCTGATGCCCTACTTCTGAGCCCACTGGCCAGTGCCCCATGAATAATTTCCACTTGGTTATGGTATATACTTTTTAAAAATTTATTGCTGACGTCTCTCTACTAATATTTTGTTAAGGACTTGTACATGTTATTCATGAGGAAGACTGGTTTGTAGTTTTCACTTTTCTGTATTATCTTTGTTTTAGTGTTACAACAGATTGAAATAGTTATGTCACAAAATGAATTTTGTAGTGCTTGCTCCTTTTCTACTTTCTGGAAGAGATTGTGTAAATTGGTATTAATTCTTCTTTAATCACTTGATAACTGACCTGTGGTGGCGCCGTGGATGGAGCGTCGATCTGGAACGCTGAGGTGGCCTGTTTGAAACCCCAAGTGTGCCTGGTCAGAGCACATACAAGAAGCAATCAATGAGCAGCTAAAAGTGAATCACTTGATAAAATTCCCCAGTGAAATTATCTGAGCTGGAGACATTTTTAAGAAATTTTAAAACTATAAATTAAATTTTATTATAGTAATAGAGCTTTTAAAATTATCTATTTTATATTGTATTCATTGTAGTAGTTGTATTTTTCAAGAAATAGATCTGTTTCATCTACTTTGTCAAATTTATGTTTGTAGGGTTGTTTATAATATTCCCCATTTTCCTTTGATGTCTGCATCGACTGTAGTATGTTCTTTTTTCATTTCTGATATTGGTAATTTGTGTATTCTCTCTTTATTTTTCTGTCATTCTTGGGAGAGGTTTATGAACTTTATCGATCTTTTTCAAAGACCAGGTTTTTGTTTTGCTGATTTTTTCTATTATTTTCTTTTGTATCAGTATCATTCATTTCTGTTCTTGTCATGTTATTTCCTTACTTCTGCTTGCTTTGATTTAAACATTTGTGTTTTTTTCTAGTTTCATGAGGTCAGAGTTTAGATTTTTGATCTGAGATTTTTTTCTCTTTTCTAGTGTGTGCATTTAATGCTATCAAATTGCCTTTCAGCATTGCTTTAGCTATGTCTTACCTAGTTTGATAGAGCTTATTTTCATTTTTATTCAGTTAAGTATATTTTCAAAAAATTTTCTTGAACATTCCTCTTTGTCCCATAGATTATTTTGTAACTTTGTGTTTTAGTGTTTAATGGTTGTTCCTCTGATCTTTCTATTAATGATTCCTAATTTAAATACATAATGGTCGAAGAATATACTGTGTGATTTTAATTCTTTTATATTTGATATGGTTTTGCCCTGGCCGGTTGGCTCAGTGGTAGAGCGTCGACCTGGCATGCAGGAGTCCTGGGTTCGATTCCTGGCCAGGGCACACAGGAGAGGCACCCATCTGCTTCTCCACCCCTCCCCCTCTCTTTTCTCTCTGTCTCTCTCTTCCCCTCCCGCAGCCAAGGCTCCATTGGAGCGAGGTTGGCCCAGGCACTGAGGATGGCTCCATGACCTTTGCCTCAGGTGCTAGAATGACTCTGGTTGCAGCAGAGCAACGCCCCAGATGGGCAGAGCATCGCCCCCTGGTGGGCATGCCGGGTGGATCCTGGTCAGGTGCATGCGGAAGTCTGTCTGACTGCCTCCCTGTTTCCAGCTTCAGGAAAATATATTTGATATGTTTTTTTTGGATTTAGAATTTTGGCTTGATAATCCTTTTCTTTCAGAAATAAAAATGTGCTATTTCCCTCTGGTTCTTATAAGAATTCTGTTATCATTTATATTGTTTTTCCCATGTAAGAGAAGGGTTTTCTTTTTGTCGCTGTTTTCAAGATTTTTCTTTGTTTTGGTTTTCAGAAGTTTTATTATGATGTTTCTAATATTAATATCTTTGAGTTTATCCTATTTTGAGTTTGCTCAGCTTTTTGAACCTGTAGATTTATGTCTGTTGTCAAATTGAGGTATTTTTTAGCCATTATTTGTTCTAGCACTCTTACAGCCCTGCTGTATTTCTTTTCTCCTTTTGGGACTCTGATTACAAAAAAATATTACATATGTTGTTATAGTCCCATAGGTCCCTAAAGCTGTGTTCACTTTTTTTCCTAGTCTGTTTTCTCTCTAATATTTTCTCCCTGTCCCCTTCATTCTGATGTTTGGTTCATTCATTGAGTTTTTTATTTTGGTTATTGTATTTTAAAATTTTTAATTTTTATTTGATTCTTTGTATTTCCCATTTCTTTTCTGAGACTTAATTTCCTTGCTGATATTGTTTTTTATTTGTTTCAAGCAAATAATTGCTTGTTGAAGCTTTTTTTAATATGCCTACTTTAAAATTTTTGTCAGATAATTCTAAATATCTGTCATATCCATGTAGGGATCTATTGATATTTTTTCTTTTATCCCATTTGACATTTTCCTGGTTCTTGGCATGATGAGTGATTTTCTATTGAAACTTGGAAATTTTAGTTATGAAATTCTGGATCACATTTAAATAATCTGTTTTGGCTAACTTTCTCAGATAATATTCTGAAAGGAGAAAGGGGATTTTGATATTTACTGCCAGAGGAAGGTAGAAATCTATGTTCACCAATTGGCCTCTGTCAAAGGCTGCAGCAAAAGAAAGAAGCCCTTATTACTTTGGAGGGCGGGGGTCTAGACTGCGATGATGTCATGACTCTCTACAAAACTACTGTGACACCACAGCAGCTAGGAGGAGGAGGGGCTGCTCATTGTGTCAGTGAATAAAAGTCCAGGTATCCCACATTGTCTCTACTGAAACCACAGTGAGTAGGTAAGTGGGGGACTCATTACTACCCAGCAGGGATAAAAATCTCACCCCCTACTTAGCCTTCCATGACACCAAGCTGGCAGTTGTGCTGGGACATGTTGTTATAGCCCAGAGAAGGGAGAAATCTAGGCTCCTCAGTTGGCCACTGATGGAAAGGTGGAGCTGGGCCACAGTTATTTTCCTCTGGTGTTTGGCTATAGTAGAACATTTATTTTCTGAAAGTTTTCTGTATGGTTAGGCCTCTTCTTTTCTAGCCATTTGTTTAAAGAGAACAAACTTGGAAGGGTTTTATTTGTCTGCACCTGTTGGCATTTCAGGGGTTTTAGCTTCTCCAGCGTCCATTCTGATATCTGTGAGGCAAAAAGAAAAATGTGAACCTTACCACGTGCCATTCTTTGAGTCCAGAGGTCACTAGGCGGTCTTCTGGCTTTCTCCCCACTTAACAGTGTTCTTATGTTTGTTTTATTTTTAATGTCCAGGATTTTTAGTTGTACTTAGAAGAAGAATTAGGGGAACATATTTGGACTTCATCTTCCTGGAAGCAGAAGTTCAGATTCTTTTAAATCTTCAGAATACTTGAAGAGTAACAAGTCTGAAAATAAAGAAATCATTTGAAAGATTCTGAATGGAGATAATATAAATGGGGTTGTGGCGGTGCTCATAGGTACATAAATCATTTAAACATGAAATGACTGTTACATTTAAAAACTAGTTATAGCTTTGAGTTTCCTGGATATGAAGGCAGAATTAACAATGATTTTTCTTTGTTCTCTTTGTATGAGAAAAGGAAGCAGATCACTTGACTGAGAAAGGTTTTTCTAGCCCTACATTCTAGGAGGGATTATTTTCTGTATTCTTTAAATAAGAGACTTTATTTAAATTTACGTTTGGATATTTTTAAACTAGGACTTTACAAATATGTTTCACATAGGTGAACATTTCCTACACTAGCTGTATATAAAGGAGGCTGGAGGCATAATCTGCTCAGTCGTGACACTTCTAATGGTAATTAAACTAATGAAATTTAAATATATATATATAAATACATATATAGTTTAGTGGTCAGAGATCTTAAGGAATGGATAGTAAATAAGTTCTTCTTGTTTTTTTCAGAGACTAAATATCTTAATTGATTGGCATGAGTGTTTGGCAAGGGCTGACTTGCCAGAAATTCTCAAGTTAGTCTCTTTGATGAGTGCATGGAGTGGGTACAATCTCATGTTGTATTTCAAGGGTATCCATAATGCATGTCTGATGTAGATATTGTTCTAATACTCATATATCTAGAACATAAATTTCAGGTTAAATATATGCTCTTTCCCAGAAAATTTTTTTATCTATAGAGGTTGTTATGGATAGAGGTTGCCATTGGGAGAAAAATAACATTATAGAATACCTACTATGTAGAAAAATTTTACTACATGCTCTATACATTCCTTAGATTTTTAAATGACACTAGAATAATTGTTATTAATCCCTTTTTTATAGCTAGAGAGACTGAGACTAGGGGAAATTAAATTCTCTGCTCAAGGATGCACAACTAAGAAGTGTCATAGTCACTATTCTATATGCAGTCCCGTTTCCTGCTCCTCTCTCATATGGACCCTACTGGTCAGCCAGTCTGCTTTATTGGAAATGAAATGGAAAGAAAATGGATGTGAAACGTTTGGTAAGAAAGAAGTGAGTGGAGGTGAAAACACATAGAAAAACTCAAACCAGTGAGCTCCATTTCTCAGAGGCAAAGGATTTTGAAAGTGCTAGTTTGATAATTTAATCTTTCTGTGAATTTCATTTTGTATTACCTTTATTTGACTTAGCAAAAATTATTAAGTACTTGTAGCACTTCAGGGTGCTTTATGAGATATTAGAGTTTGGTCACTTTTTGTATAAGTGTATATTGCCAAAATATTATGTGCGTGTGTGTGTTTTATAGTGAAATTATAGAAACAAATTTGAAATGAAGTAGCTAAAATGTAGGTCCCTAAAGTTAACAGCTCAGAGATGATCTTGGCTAGCCCATCTCCTGTGTGATCAGTTGGAAGCTGATACAGTGGGAGAGGACGTGATGTGGCTGAATTCTCATAGTGACTGGAAATTTAGCTGGAACTACATCTCAGTCTATCTGGGTCCCAGTCCAGAACTCCCTATGAAACACTCCAAAGACTTTCAGAATAATTCTGTTTGTCTAAAGATAAGACATTGCCTAATTTTAAATGTCATTTAAATTCAATAATTCCTTATTCTCATTAGCTCAATATTTTGCAATGCTGTAATTTTAGTCAAAGCCTAGGAAAATGTAATTGAAAATCACCAATTGTCTTAGCTAGATGGACTTTTTTTTTTTTGGAGCCTTGGCTGCGGGAGGGGAAAAGAGAGACAGAGAGGAAGGAGGGGGTGGGGTGGAGAAGCAAATGGCTGCTTCTCCTATGTGCCCTGGCCGGAAATCGAACCCAGGTCCTCTGCACGCCAGGCCGACGCTCTACCGCTGAGCCAACCGGCCAGGGCCTTGCTAGATGTATTTTATATAGTATAAAGTCCACTCAACTGTGAGCTTCTAGAGAAAAGAGACATATCTCAATTTTTTTTTTTTTTTTAAATTTTCAGCACTTGGCTTGGGACCTAGTTGAATTTAGGTGAATGAGTGAATGAGTCAAGTTCAGATGAGTCATTACACTATTCAATATTGCAATTTAAAAAGACCCTAAAATATTATCTAGTCCAATACCTTAACTTGAAATATGAGGAAATTCTGAACAAATATATAACTTATTGTCATATAAACTAAAGGTAGAATGTATTTATACATACTTTTTTTTTTTTTTTTGTATTTTTTTGAAGCTGGAAACAGGGAGAGACAGTCAGACAGACTCCCGCATGCGCCCGCCCGGGATCCACCCGGCACGCCCACCAGGGGCAACGCTCTGCCCACCAGGGGGCGATGCTCTACCCCTCTGGGGCGTCGCTCTGCTGCGACCAGAGCCACTCTAGCGCCTGGAGCCATCCCCAGCGCCCGGGCCATCTTTGCTCCAATGGAGCCTTGGCTGTGGGAGGGGAAGAGAGAGACAGAGAGGAAGGAGGGGGTGGGGGTGGAGAAGCAAATGGCCGCTTCTCCTGTGTGCCCTGGCTGGGAATCGAACCCGGGTCCCCCACACGCCAGGCCGACGCTCTACCACTGAGCCAACCGGCCAGGGCTGTATTTATACATACTTTTCATTGCAAAAAAGCCTTTCCTTTTTAGTCTGTATTTAAAATTAACAGTAATTTTGCATTGTGCAAGTCCAGGGGGCACTGTTCATCTTATAGTTTCTGGTGCTCTCATAGCTGTACACAGTGTTTCAACACTTAATATAGGTGTTATTGCTCTTATAGTACAGAGAAAGGAACAGGCCTAAAGGAAAGATGACGTATTTAAGATCAGACAGGTTATGTGTGGCAGAATCAGTATTGAACCTCTGTTTTCTTATAATTCAGTACTTCTTTCTTATACTGCTTCATTCCAAAATGTCATTTAATCCTTCATTCCTAACCCCATAACACAGTCTAGGCAACCTTTGCAGCAGAGACTGAAGCACGCACACTGCTCACGGCTCTGTTCCTGCATCTGCCTGTCCTGGTTTCAGTTCTTCTCCCCCTTTCCCGTTTCTAGCTTTGCATTTTGTATATGGCTCACACCAACTTCCCGGCTACCGCGTGGCTTGCCTTCACTAGTTCTTCAGTCTCCCTTTGGCTGCTTTCACAATTTAACCCATTCCTTGTCACCTTCTACTTTAGTGTCTTCCACCCCAGCAAAGACCATCACTGTCATGATTTGCTGTTAGACATGCCATCATTTTTCTTTCTAATTTGAGTTAACCAGATTTCTCCTATATATTCTCCAACTTTTCCCGACTTTCCTTTTAAAGCCCTCCCTGGGAAGCATCTTGCCACCGAGCACAGTTTTATTCTCTGCACGCTGTCTTTGGGTTATTCATCTCTGCCCGTCACACGGGGTGCATGCCAACACCTACACACACAGGTGAATCTGCTCCAGCGATGTATTTTAATTACAGATTTAGTCAGAAGTAATTAAGCCTTTCTGTAATGGGGATGGGCACTGACTTTTAAAAATTCATGCCATTTCAGGCATCCCATGTGTGGTTTGTGCCACTCTGGTTTGCAGAGTAAGAAGGAACCCCTAGTGTAGTTAGATTAATTAATAGAGAATAAACTTAATGGAGCCAGAAAAGTGCAAAAAGTGGTGCTTTCCCCCCTATATCTCATGCAGATGGAATGGCCATCCTGGGATTACGGCAGGGGATGGCAATTGCATTTTAATTACGGGGCTGATGGTTTCGGTGCTGCACCAGATGGAAGGGCCTTTTCAGAGAGTCCCACTCACTGCCTTTGTCGAGTCTCCCTTTGAAGCTGCTTAACAAAACCCGACAGGAGACGAAAGTGGTGAGGTTACTTTCTGATCCCATGGATTTTATTCCCTCTTCTGTTGCTTGTGAGTTCAGTTAGAGTCGGTGAAAGAGGTGCTCCTTCACACACTTTAACACGTGAAGGAGAAAGGATGAGACCGGAAGAAAGGAAAGATTCGTCTTCCTCTTCCTCTGTGATCCTTCTGGTTTCCTTATTGGCTAACAGCACTTTCATGTCCATTATGTCACTTAACTATTATAACAACTGAGCAACCAAGATATGATTATCCCCATTTTAGTGAAAGAAAAATTGAGATGAGGACCTTTAAGCTTTCGTAAATTAAGCAGTGTTAATGAATTACTGGTCTTGAGGCCGTGTTAACGTAAGAGTTATTTGTTCTGTATATACACAAAAATATGGAGCTATGGATCTAGAAGCCCTCTAACACTTCATCTCGTTTGGTGGAAAATGAAACTAATAGTCAAGTGGTGTAATGGAGAAGAGTGTGGTCTAGTTGAAAGAGCATTGGCTTTGGGACTGGTCCTGGTAAAGTTCCACATCTGCATGTATGTCTTTTTAATTTTGGGGTAGTCCCCTCTGCAAGCTCTTCCTTTCGTCTGTAAAATCAGTATTGGGCTGGATGACACTGAGACCCCTCCAGCCTTGAGGTCTCTGCTACCCAGAGCCCAGATTCCCCTGTGCTGAGGCTAGGAGTCTTTCTACCTCTACCTCACATGGGTGCTAGTAGCTTATTTTTGAGATGGTAGACTAAAGAATGAGTACTGAACTGGAGTTAATGGAGGGCAAACACTTGAGGAATTTTTAGAATATTATTTAGTGGTGGGATTCAAATAATTTAACAAGCGCTTTTCTGCCCTAATGACCATTTTAAGTATTAAAAAACGACATACTGAAATGTAGTTTATTATTGTATACATTTCATACTTAAATAAGAACAATAAAAGAAGTACACAAAACTAGATTATAAGAAAATGTTTTAAAATATTAATGAAAAAATATTGAATAATACCTGATAAAAAACAATAAAATTATTATTTAAGGTATTTCCCATGACAGCTTGTCATCCTGGTTGTTCGACATTTTTTCTCTTTGTGTTATATGTTTGTTTACTGAAGTAACAAACATGAGGGAAATAAAATGTAGTATTTCATCAAAGGTATAATGAGTTTTATGAAATGAAAAAATAAATATTACAAGCATAGTTCTGTCAAATTTTTTTCACCTATGGATGGAATGAACATTACTACAGGTGCTTAGAGTATGTTTTTGCACAGATGAATGTTAAAAAAGAGTAAGGAATGTAAATTTGTGATTTCCACACTGGGCAAATGCCCAGGCACCCACCTTGAAGAGAACCCTGATTACAAGTCCCATTTTAACAACCGGTTCACTGAACTTAACAAAAAACTAGGTATCGGTTCTGCTGAACTGGTACGAACCAGCTGAATCACACCACTGATATTATCACAGGAAAATAGCCAGCCCATTGGGAAGGCACTGCTCACTTGGAAAAGGCAGTAATTCAGACATACTAACCTGGTGTTGATATGAAAATTTCATTGCTAGGCACAAAATGCTACTCTATCAAATGCCTTGCCAAGTCTGGGAATACGGTTCTGAAGCAAAGAGATGAGTCATTGGGAATCATACCATGTCTTTTTTGCCTTCACCTAAACCAGTGGTTGGCAAACTCATTAGTCAACAGAGACAAATATCAACAGTACAATGATTGAAATTTCGCTGCGGTTTGCCAACCACTGACCTAAACTATTTGATTTAGTGATGCTTACTCTCAAAATCTCCTACTTTGACTTTTTCTCCTTCAAAGAAGAATCATTTGTTACCTTCTCCCTATAATTAGATGGTTTGAGGGAGATAAACATCAGACCTTCACAGCTGTCGGGACCTTGATTTATAGAAAAATTATTTGTTCTAATTATGCAGAATGATTCATAGCTTATGCAAATGTGTGATTTATTACCCGACCACCTCTTTTATATGTAGGCTCAATTCTCTTTAGCTTTTAGTTAAGTGCTTCCTAGGAATCATAATATTATCTAGATGAGGCTACTGGATTCCTTTCGTCCTTCTCCCGACAGCCTAGAATAGTAACAGTATGCCTTCATTCATTTGACAAAAAGCGACTGAGCAATCCCTGGGCAGAATGCGCAGGGAATATAGAAATGATGGTCACATTTGCTGATATAGAGGGCATGGAGGAAGGACGTATCCAGCAGCACTGTAACGTGCCTTATTTCACGTGAGCCTCACAGCAGCCTCGTAAAAGAGGCAAGGCAGCTTTGTTTTGTTTTAGTTTTCCTTTTCTCCCCCCTTTTTTTGCTCAATCTTTCTACCTCCCTCAGCAAGGCAGCTTTTATTCTGAAAGTTTTACAGATGAGGAGACAGGCTCAAGGAGGAAGTGACCTACTCAAAGTCACTTAGTATAGAAAATTTTGGAACCCACTGGGATTAATTCAAATTACTGGCAGCCAGAGTCAGCCTGCATGCACTTACACATGCATGCACGTCCACGCGTGTTTGTGTGTGTGTGCGTGGCACAGGGGTGGGATTGGGTGTCAATCAGAGTTGGGGATTATCTTCCTACGTGAAAGGATGGAAAAAGGTATGAAAAGTTTATATTTTCTCAAAATGGCTCTGTAACTTATCTACGTAATGCCGAACCTGACACTCCACCTTATTAGTTTAATTTAGGGCATTGAAAGCTGATATCAAAATGCCAGTGTTCTTTGAGAGAAAGGCATGCCTAGATCCATTACTTGTTATTCGTTAAGTCATTTGTTTGATCTTTCAGCAAGCTGTGTTAGCAAACTCCCCAGTACTGGGTGCTCGGAGAGGAGGGGAGGTGGCAGTTGCTGAGGGTGGGAGGCAAGCATGAGTTTGACTTAGTCTCCTTGTCGTGGAGCCCACCTGCTGTCTTCAATATTCCTATTTACTGACATGCTTGACCATCTGTGTGGGAATCCCACATACGATTTTTATTTTTTTTGTATTCTTGGATTGGGTATCAGTTGGTGGTGTGTGCCTGTATTATTTTACTAGACATTGAGTTCTTTGAAATCAGAGACCTGTACTCCATCTCTGTGTTTTCATTGCCTGATGCACAGTAACTTCTCAAAAAATGTCTGATGTGGGAACAAAAGAATGCATTGATGCACTGTTAGTTACCTTTGCATCTTTCTCTGCTTCCTCCGCTCTGGCCCTGACTTACTTCCTCTTTGTTCTTCAGAGTCAAAGAATGTGTGCTCAGACTTAGAATCTTTTCTTTAATCCCAAAATATCAATCTTCCTCTGTTATTTACAAGTCTTGCCAAAGGTCCCTACCCTCACCCTGTGATTTCCTTAGAGCCAAAGGAGTATAAAGAAGTATATTATGTGAATATAGTGTAACTTTAGACAAGTCACTTAGCTTTCCTCAGACTTAGTTTCTTTCTCTGTAAGAGTGACAATCTCTACTTCTGAGTTTGTATTTATAACGAAGAGTATATATTACAAGTTGCTATTTCAGAATCCATCCCAGGTGTAAGCTTCTCCAGGAAGTTTTCTCTGACTGAGACTGTTTTAGGAACCTTATCAGTTTTTCAGAGTTCCCTGGTTTCCCTCTGTTATATTATGACATTATATTCTCTGATTTAATTTGTGTTTATCTTTTACTACACAGTGAATTTTTGGAAAATCTTATCTTTTTTTTTTTTTTTTTTTTTTTTTTGTATTTTTCTGAAGCTGGAAACGGGGAGAGACAGTCAGACAGACTCCCGCATTCGCCCGACCGGGATCCACCTGGCACGCCCACCAGGGGGCGACACTCTGCCCAGCAGGGGGCGATGCTCTGCCCATCCGGGGCGTCGCTCTGCTGTGACCAGAGCCTCTCTAGCGCCTGGGGCAGAGGCCAAGGAGCCATCCCCAGCGCCCGGGCCATCTTTGCTCCAATGGAGCCTTGGCTGTGGGAGGGGAAGAGAGAGACAGAGAGGAAGGAGAGGGGGAGGGGTGGAGAAGCAGATGGGCGCTTCTCCTGTGTGCCCTGGCCGGGAATCGAACCCGGGATTTCTGCACGCCAGGCCGACGCTCTACCACTGAGCCAACCGGCCAGGGCCGGAAAATCTTATCTTAATCTTTATATTTACTTATATTCATCCAGCATATGTTTATTAAGCACAAATTATGTGTCAGGTACTATGCCAGATGTTGGGAGTTCAGCAGTGAGTTAGACCAACACAGCCTCTGCCCTTAGGAATTTAGAGTATGTAACTTAGATTAGGATTTACCAAGTATTTGTTGAATGAATGAAAAATAAATGAATTCATAAATGAATGAAATTACTCGGTAACTGTAGAGTGCTATTCAGATGTTAGTTATTCATACTCTACATGTATGTAGTTGCAATGAGGATCTGATTCAATGTCCAGTATAGTTTTCCCAGAGTCTTCTGTGCCAGGAGTCTTTACATTGACATGTGCCCCTCCCTGTGTTTGTCTGAGAATCAGTTTAGCCAGAATCCCGTTCCTAGTTTACTCCCCAATGCTTTTTCTGATTACTCTTTCTTTACTGATAACTTTTGACTTGTGGTTAAGAGGAAGTTTCAGAAAGTGGCAGATAAGGAGAGCAAACATTTTTTTTTAATCTTAAAAGAAAACCAATTTTCTCTGAAGACCTTTTAGTAATAAAGTAAACTTCATGGGCACCTAGCTCCTGAATCCCCAAATTTTGTTTGAAAGAAAGTGAACAGTGCTTTACATTTTTAAATTCATGATAAAAAATAGATTGGTCATATAATTTACCTTCCAAACCTGAAATTTTTGAGTGAGGGTTTGCTATTGACAATTATGCCAAGATAATATGCATTAAGTAGTACTGTTCCTGGAATATAAGGATATATATGTTCTCTATAGTGATAGAGAAATAGATTAGTGTCAAACATGGACCAAGGATTTGACCCCATTGGCCAATGTGGGGTCAATTCTGACTATGAAACTTATAATTAGTAAAACCTTAGACAAGTTACTTGAATTCTCTACATCTGTTTCTTCATCTGTAAAATGAAGCTACTAAACCTAACCCCAGCATATATGGCATTGAGATAATACATGTAAAGCTGCCTAACACAACCTGACACATAGTTAAGTGCTCAAAGACTATAGTTTCCTTTTATAAATTTCCTCAGTAGCAGCTCTGCCATTAATTCAATGTGTGATATTGAACAACTTTCACCATTTTCTAATGAACTGGCAGGATTGGAAGAGGTGATCTCTCTATACTCCAGGCATTTTGCTGGAGTCTCAGAATAGCCCCATTACCAATAACCCTGTTGCCATAAACCTCTAAATTGTCTCAGGAATCTTGATATCTATAGACTAGGTCCCAGGTATTCTTGACATGAAAATCACTTCGAAATATCCCCCAGCGGACCATTTATCATGTCTCTCAGTTCAGAAATTGTAATTGTCACATGGTGAGGTTCTTTCCAGCTCTCAGTCACATTTTGTGCTCCTCTTTCAGAACCAATAAAATAAAAGCTGATAAATCTTGAATTTCTAACCCTGTAACATCACAAAAATTGGGATATTCAAAAGTGGCATGAAATAGTCTTTAATTCTTTTAATCCAAGCCTTAAACTATTTATTGAATGAAGAGCTTGTCCTGGCTGATCCACTCCCCTCTGAGGATTCTCTTCTCCATATTGAGTAATCCAAATTCTTTAAACCAATCCTTCTTAGGATGTGTTGACAATTATTTAGTCACTGATGATTTCTCTTTCTGGAATTTGGTCAACTGGCCTTCATTTTATTTGAAATGTATTCAGCCTGGTTTCCTACTCACTCTCTGACCAATCTCTCACCAGAGCTTATTGATTCTACCTCCTTAACACATATTAATACTGTCTCTCTTCCCTATTCTTTCTGCTCCACAGTTATGTTTTATTTAAATAAACAGATATTAACAGTTAATACATGCTATAGACAGTGAAGATACAGAGATGAAAAAGACAGTTTTGCCTTCAAGGAGCTATTGTTATTCAATTTTAGAGCTGGAAACAGCCTTAGCATTCATCTAGTCCTATTGGCTGATTATATAGGCAAAAAAGCTGAAACTCAGAAAGGAAAGGGACTAGTACCAACTCACACAGCTAATAAGTTGCAGAGCGAGGGCTAGGACCCAGATTTTTTTGACACCCCCACTCACATTATTTCTCTCTCTATTATGGTAAATTTAAAAATAACCAGCCCATGCCCTGGCCAGATAGCTTGGTTGGTTAGAGTATCGTCCAAAGCACAGAGATTGCTGGTTTGATCCCCTACCAGGGCAAATACAGGATCAGCTCAATGTTCCTGTCTCTCTCTCTTTTCCTCTCTTGAAAATCAATCAATAAATACAAAAATTAAAAGAATAATAATACCCAGCCCCTTCACTGCATCACCATTACCCCTATTAACTTTTTATGTAGTACTTTAGAGTTTACAGGTCTATATTGGTCGTCTGACTTCATCTCTGTAATGTTCCTACAAAAATTTAGTGTTATTTATCACAGTAATCCTGGATCTAAGAGAGGTTGGGTAACTTGTCTTGGTATAAATTCTGAAATTTTTACTCCATATTTATGAATTTTTCTCATATCACACCTTCTTTCATATAGTAGGTGTTATATTATGAGTGATATGTAGGGAATAGAAATGTTTAAGCGATGGATCCTGTTTTTTGAAGTGCACAGTGTAGACAGATCATAGACTGTAATTGACAGTCATGCCGGGTGTTAAATTAAGGATTTCTTAGAATTGTTGTAGACTTCAAAGATTGCTGTTTTTGACCACCGAATTTTAAAAACTGTAGCAATAAAATCTCTACGTTACTTATTTTTAAATCAACAAATAAAATTTTTACCAAAATTAAATCGAGGTTTGCAGAAGAACTTGGAAGGTAAAATCACCCAGAGTTAATACTGGATTATACCCCGTACTTAGCACAGCTTTACAGTGAGTGGAGCCACTGTGGTCTAAATCAGAGAGTGACTTATTCAAGGCCTTACAATAGGAAATCAGCAGGGAAAAAGGTGAAAAAGAGATTTTGGAAATTATTTAGAATACCATAACCAACTGTAATACCTTAAAATTTCAAGCTAAGACTCTGTAGTAATTGTAATAAATTAAGAGTAAAATTGCTTCATTAAACAGAGGCTCTCAAAGATCCTCTTGAATCTCTAAAATGGGTGAACAGAGAGCCTTGCAGCTGCTCCAGGATACAGTGACCAGTTGTCCAATGTCCTAATCAAGTTCAGGCTTAAAGGGAGAAATGAATAGATTGAAATTCTATTTTTTGGCCTGATGTTGAGACAGTTCCTTTCCAAGATAAAAAGGGGAGAACCCTCTACCTGAGTTTCACTGGACACTCAGCTCTTCCTGGTGCTCAGTGAATTGAGATCCAAATTAAAGACTTGTAAGATGAGGTGTGAACAGAAAAGCTGGTCTTCTCCTTTACGGGAAATGCAGGACTTAAGTATTTATATCTCTATTTTGAGTGATGTGTGTTGAAAGAATGATGTGTGTGTCAACCAGTAAGCTCTGGTTGTCAGTTGGAGATGCAGTGGTGAACAAGTCAAAGGTCCTCATTACCTAGTGATAATGCTACTATAATGGAAAGAAAACAAGGTAAGGGATAGAGAATCACTAGTTAAATGGGGGAAGGGAACTGTTTTGGCTCAGATGACCTCTGAAGGGTTCCCTGAGGAGGTTACTTGTGAGCAAGCACCCTGACTGGTAGAAAGGAGTGACCAGTGGGAAGATCTGAGGACAGAGTATGTGGAGCTAGTGCAGCCAGTGCAAAGACCTTGGGAGACTGACATGTTGAAAAACAACATGGTCAGAGTGACTGGACACAAGAGCAAGGGAAAAGTGGCAGAGTGAGTTATAAGACACTGACAGATGAGAACATGAGACAGGCAAGAGAGTCAGATGCCTTCCAGATGACAGTAAGGAATGTAGATTTTGCTTTGGACACAATAGAAAGCAAGACGTTATCTGATTCAAAAGTGCTGCAAATGGGGCAAAAGTAGTATAAGAAGGCCAGGGTGGAGACAGTTTCAGCATTCTGTGAGAGAGAAGATAACGAGTAGAAGAGAGGCCATGGGGATGGTAAGAAATTGCTTGATTTGGGATGCATATTTGGGGTTGAGTTTAAGAGAGTCAAGAGGGGATGCTAGAATTAAGATTATAACAATTATGATCAGACAAAATAATAGTAATACAGGGTGAGGCAGAGTAGGTTTACAGTTGTTTGTATGGAAAAGAATACAATAATAAATAAATAATAATACAAAAATAAACTTTTGTATACTCACAACTGTAATCCTACTTTGCCCCACCCTGATTGTATACATTGCCTTATTTAAGTATTTAAGGAATCGAATTTATTTGAGGAGGCAGTATAGGCAATTAGTTATATTATGTAATTTGAGGGACACAAGAACCTCCCCCATTCCCAACCTAAACCATCTCAATGTTCAACTTTTCTTCCATGGAATAACAGAATCTCAAGATTGGAAAGGAGACTGGAGATCATGGAATATATTCACAAAGCCCTTCCCACCAAATAGATGAGAATTTCCTCTGTAATGCTCAGCCTCTGCCTTGATCCTTTCCAACTAGAGAGAAATCCTGACTTCCCAAGGCAGCCTGTGCCACATTTGGCTTCTCTGACAGTAAGAGGTTGCTCCCCAGTATTGACTTGGAACCAACCTCCTTCCCTCCAGATACGCAGTCAACATGGGGGAGCTGTGCACAGCGCTGTGCCCTGGAGCAGCTTCTGCAGGGGTTTGTTTTGTCTCTGCCATCTCAGTGCTCCGATGAGTCCCTTCTTTTTTATTTTTCAGTTATATAATGTCATTGTTTGGCTAGGTTACTTTCTGTTGCCTTCTGTCACTAGTTTCTGTAATCTTTTCTTAAAAATTTTATCTCCTGAATTTCTCTTCTCCTGGAAGAAACTGCACTTTAGGATTTAGTTTATTCTTGAATGATTCTTCTATGCTAGCTGCTTTAAATGAGGGTACTGGAATAAACTAGAGCCACAATATCTTTATGATCACTAATACGTTTTGGAAGGCCCCATGGACTTGCCATTTCTGATTTAGGAAGTCTTGAAAATAACCCATGTGGGAAGCAGGAAACTTGGGTTCTAGTTAGTCTAGCTCTGCCTTATATCCATTCTGTAACCTTGGGGAGATCTGTCTCCCTAGAGGCCTCAATTTCTTTATCTGAGAAATAGATGGGATTGCATTTAATATCTATCATTTCTCTGATTTTATGCACAGTTTGTAGAATTTTTGAAATTTTCATGCAACTTCATTAATTATTTTTTTTAAAAATCTGATTGGGCACATTAGGGAAAGCTGTAACTTTTTTATTGTTTCATTTATGGTCAATCTCTGACATAAAAGAAAATGAGAAATTTTAGTGGCACCATATCATTTGCTTTATTGCTCCAAAAGCATGATAAGGATTCTGTTTTATTTATTTTATCGGTTTGGTTTTTTTTTTTTGCTGTTAGTTAAAGTTGATTGAAGGGGGTGAGGTAAGGTCAAGTAGAGAGTTCCAAGGGTCTTATTTAGGAAGATTTCTGAAAAGAAATCTTGCTAGTAACCATATCATACCACAGCTTGGTAGTTGCATAGCTATAGTAATTCTGGAGTCCCTCTGCTGCCTATGAAAGAATCATCCTAAAAAGTGTATCAGTGGCATCACACTTGCCATCTTCTGATTAGACTTTAACAGTTTTATTTCCCCATTATTAATGACTTAGGAGGGATACAACAGTATTTAAAAATCATATCTTAAAGAATGTGTCACTGAATGGTGACACTGTATGGATAATAACCCCTAAGAAAAAGTTCTGTTTGGTACCCTGAGCTGCCTCATCCCATCTGTGTCAGATCACTCATCTTCCACTCATCAACATTTCTTAAGCACTGCTGCTTGCCAGACTGACTGCTAGCTGCTGGGGATACAAAGACAAAAATGGAAGAGCTAATTCATCTTAAGCTGGATTTTTCTGGCATTTGTCTCTCACATGAGCATCTACTATGTGGCTGTTAGTGGCAGTGTGGGATGGGGGAAGTGAGTGCCACTGGCCTTGGGAGGGCTTCCGTCTGTACATTCAGCATACAGCTCAAGCACACAGCACAGCGCTGGGCACAGAGGAGGCATTCAGCCAACACTTGGGGGGAGGAATAAATGCATGATTGATGATCGTTTTAGGCAATCCTTATCCTGTTTGTTCCAGAAACGAATATTTAACACACAATCAGGGAACTCGCAGTCAGAGGAGAATGTTTTGTGTGAGAAGTGCTCAAATAGAGTCCTGTGCATGAAGAAAGAACAATTAATTCTCCCTGCGGATGGCATGGGAGAACATTCCAGGTAGAGGAAACAACATGAGAAAGTATAGAAGATGGTAAAAGCACATGCTGTCTGCTCAGAGACTACTGAACCCAAATCATAGGGGAGGTGGGGGAAGCGGGGACAGATGGGAGAATAGCAGGAAATAGTCTAGATGTACATATTACACAGTTTCAAATGACATGTTAAGGAGCTTGACCTTGATCTGGTAAGTGATGGGAACATACTAAAGACTTTGAAGCGTAGGAATGACACATTTTTATCTGTTTTACAATTCACTCTGTTATCAGTGTTAAGGATGGATTGGAGTAGGGCAGGACTGGAGGCAGGTGTTTAAATTTGTCCAGATGACAGGTAGATTAGAAAAATGGAAGCTGGGGTAGAGAAAATGAACTGTACCTTGAGCTGGAAGCATAATCAAATAGAAGGTTTGGGCTGGAGAGAAACTGAAATGTTTTAAAACTAAAGTAAAAGAACCAATGGAGGAGAGAGACATGATTGAAAATTTATGAAAGAGAGGGTATGGGGGATGTCCTGGCAGAGACTGGAAAAATTGAGTCCAGAACATAGTGTGAAGGGTTAAAATTGGGCAAAAGAAGAAAAGGAAGAAAAGGAAGTGATTCAAAAGTTTGTCTTTTATTGTATGTCTAAGGGCCTCGCTATTTTTTGCACTTGGTTGTTCCCTACCCACTGTACATCCGAGTTGTTTCAAAGACAGCAGTGTTCAGGCTCACCAGTGGGTGGTATTATTCCTTTTTTTTTTTTTTTTCATTTACTTAACAATAGTCTTTGCACAACCTTTCTATGCCAATCCCCATCCTGGGCATTGAAGATGTAACAGTGAATCAAACCTTGTCTTTGGCCTGAGAACCTCCTAGTCTTTAAAGGGAAGACAGTTGTGTTCATAAGTCAGTGTACTAAATCGTTACAAGTGCTTTAACAAAAGTTGGGAATAATTATTCCTATCTGGCTCGGGAGATGGGATGGACCTAAAAGATTTCATAAGAAAATGATGTATGTGTTTGAGCTAAATTTTGAAAGTATGATTCCCTTGATTTCTGCTACTTTAGGAGAGTGTGGTTGGCAGAATTCTAAGATGCTCCCCATGCCTCCCTCTACCCTCCCTTGATATACACACCCTGGATAGTTCCCTCACCTTGAGTGTGGGCGGAATCTGTGAATAGGATGTGAAACCGCTTTCCATGATTATCATAGGTTATATGGGAAAATGGATTTTACAAATGTCATTAAATTCCCAGTTCAGTTGACCTTAACATAGGAAGATTATCTGGATGGACCATGACAAGGATTTGAAATGATGTTATTAACTTGAAGATGGAGAGGACCATGTGGCAAGAAATGTGGATGGACTGTAAAGCAGCAGTCCCCAAATGCAACCAGAAGGGAAATAGGTACCACAGGTTCTACATCCACAAAGGAACTGAATTCTGCCAACAAGGATGAGCTTGGAAGCTTATTTCTCCCCCTTCCCTCAAAGCGTCTGACCCAGGTTGATTTCAGACTTGTAACACTCTGAGCCGAGAATCCAGCCAGCCATGTCATGCCACACTTCAGACTTACAGCACTGAGAACTAATAAGTAGAAGTTGTTTTAAGCTGTTAAGTTTGTGGCAATTTGTTACAGAACAATGGAAAACCAATATATTGTAGATGGCTCAGCAGCTGAGTCTACCCCAGGGAGACTTGGAGCTTTGTTTCTTTACAGAGCAAACTTGTAATCAGGCAGATGTACTGAATGATTCATTCTTTCCTTGCAGATTATTCCTGTTGTATAAATTCCCTTATCTTTCCCTTCAGAAGGATCAAGCCAAATATAGGGTGTGGCAAAAACAGGTTTACAGTGGTTCGTATGGAAAATAATAATTAAGAAATAATATTACAATAATAAACTGTTTCATGTACTCACAACTGTAAACCTAATTTTGCCCCACCCTGTATTTCCACATTATTGCAGCAGCCAAATTAAACCGTTCTTTTGAAAATTTCCTTTTTTGTGTGTATGTGACAGAGACAGAGAGAGACAGAGAGAGGGACAAACAGGAAGGGAGAGAGATGAGAAGCATCAATTCTTCATTGCAGCACCTTAGTTGTCCATTGATTGCTTTCTCATGTGTCTTGACCAGAGGGGCTTCAGCAGACCGAGTGACCCCTTGCTCAAGCCAGCGACCTTGGGCTCAAGCTAGTGAGCTTTGTTCAAACCAGATGAGCCTGCACTCAAGCTGGCGACCTCGAGGTTTTGAACCTGTGTCCTTTGCGTCTCACTCTGATGCTCTATCCACTGCGCCACTGCCTGGCCAGGCATGAAAATTTCCTTTTGAAATGATAGTTATACAATTAATTTGAAGATATTGTTCACTTTGCCTTCTATTGCTTTTTGTAGACTCCCAAAACTATATATTAAATGAATAAATGAAGGATCTCATCAAATATTTCTGAATATTTAAAATATTCAGAATATTCTAAAAGAACAATGAATAATATCTCCAGATAACTGCAAGATATACCTTGTGTAAGACTTTATAGTCAATCTAGAGCCTGACTGGTCTAATCTTATCTGTACTATTTCCCATGTTGGACTCTTCCTACTTTGCCCAACCTTTAAATATTACTGTTCCAACGGGTTCTGTTCTGAGCCCTCTGCTCTTCTCAATTCATCTCTTTTCCTGAGGATTCTTATTTAATGCCCTAAATTTAATAGACATTTGTAAACTGATGGTTTTCAAAATTTTATCTCTGGCTTTAGATTAGAGACTGCGTAGAATCAGGATTTAAACAGAGAGTTTAGTTTTTCCAAATTATTCTCTACTGTCTTGACTATTCCCTTCAAAGCATCCTAAACTGAGAAGCGTTTTCTAGCCAAGAAAAGGGAACAATTTCTTATAGCAAACATTTTAAATTTGAAACCAAAGGTGTGACCAGAAGATGATTTCTCCAGGAAAGGTCTAGCTAAGTGAGGTGACCAGCCTGCTAGGAGTAGATTCCATGGCTCTGCCTATATAATCTGCATTCTAAGATCATTCTGAAGTGCCCCTATGTCTCTGAAGTGAATGTTAGACTTGGGTTTTTAAGGAAGAAGTGCAAAAAACCCAAGGTGAACTGTTTGACCAAGAGATGAAGCTGGAGTCATGAATAATGAAGCAGACACTGTCTATATGAATTTGAAGGGTGAAAAAACTAAACGGAGAGGGACTGACCCCCTAGGAATGAGTAGGCAAATATAGATAAATCCTGAAATTTTAAGTAGGTTGACTTTTCCAAGAAAAACCTTCCATACAACTTGTTACACCGGTGTCTATGGGTCTGTGGAAGCAACTCCCTCTAAAGTTAACGGCCACTTGTCAGGAAAGTTCTTTGGGGATCCCATACCAATATCAGTTTACTGTCCCCCAGAAAACACAATTACTTCCCACAATGTTGCATCACTGCTTCTCTGGCAAGTGTAGGCACCTCCTCCCTGTGCACGTCTCGGTGGGTTGTTTGCGGATACCTTCTGAGATAGGGAAGCACAGCCCAATCTTATTAGTGAATACCATCTTAACTATTTCTCCTTTTAAATGCCTCATATTAATTAAATAATTACCTCTGTCTTAAATGACCTAATTTTATTCCAAATATTACTGCTGTTACTGCTGCTACTCTGCCTTATCAATTCCTTCCTCAGTTATAAATATCTTTCATTAAAAACACTGTCATGTAACATAGTATTTTAGAGAATGAGCTTTGGAGTCAGACAGAATTAGGTTTGAATTCTGCCTCAGCCAGTTACTAGATATTTAAATATAATCATCTGGCCCTGGCTGGTTGGCTCAGTGGTAGAGCGTCGGCCTGGCATGCAGGAGTCCCGGGTTCGATTCCCGGCCAAGGCACACAGGAGAAGCGCCCATCTGCTTCTCCACCCCTCCCCCTCTCCTTCCTCTCTGTCTCTCTCTCCCCCTCCTGCAGCCAAGGCTCCATTGGAGCAAAGTTTGCCCGGGTGCTGAGGATGGTTCTGTGGCCTCTGCCTCAGGTGCTAGAATAGCTCTGGTTGCAACAGAGCGACGCCCCGGAGGGGCAGAGCATTGCCCCCTGGTGGGCATGCCATGTGGATCCTGATCGGGCACATGTGGGAGTCTGACTGCCTCCCCATTTTCAACTTCAGAAAAATACAAAATAAATAAATAAATAAAAAATAAATATAATCATCTTACTTCCTTGCTATGAGCCTCAGTTTTCTCATCTAGGAAATGGAAATAATGCATATCATCATGTTTACAGTAACTATTAACTTAAATTATACATGTATCACATTTAATGTAATTTACCTATCAAAGGAACTTGATAAATTCAAGTTTTATATAATTTCATAAATCATTTTTATATTTTAATGCCCCCCATTGTACATATTGATTAATCTTATATATTCTCACATTGACTATCTTCCTTCAGTCTTAAATAGTATTTCCATCTCTTACCTGTTAACCATATATTCAAAATTACCTAACTTTAAAATCCTCACCTGTCTTAATGATTTTCCATCTTATACGTCCCAACCAAATCTATTTTTTATTCATTTAAATTTATTGTGTTTACATGGATTCAAGTATCCCACAGAATATAACACCCTCACCCCCTACCCCACCCCCAACCAAATCTTAAAAAGCATACATTTTAATTGTCCTACTTCAGTCTTAAACATGTTCTCTTTCAAATCCCCATTTCTGTTTAATCTTCCCATAAGCACCAGTTATAGAGGACATCTGCTGCTTTAGTTTGTAGCATTCTTTCACCTATGGGGAATTATTTCTCCCTTGTGCCTTGTGATTCCAATATGGTTTCCAATTGTTATTTTCCACAAATGGCGGTCACTAAGGCTACCATTTGACTCTGGCCTCTCTCATGGTCCCTTGTCCCCTTGCGGTGGGCAAGTGAGTGACACATGCTGGAGAGACTAGCAGTAAAAGTCATTCATGGGACTGTCCCTTCTGAAGCTTGGATGGAACCCTGGAAAATCTGACAGTTGCATCACCTTTGTCACGAAGAAGACTGAAACAGTGAGGCTAAAAGGAGAAAAATCTGAATGAGAGAAAAAGAGTTTTGAGGGCATTGTCTGAGTCCCTAATCCAGTTTTTCAGTTTGTTCTCCCTAATTGTAGAGCCAATAAATATTCTTATTTAAAAAGCTGGCAGTTGATTTTCTGTCTTATGCAACTGTAAGAGTTCTGAATAATATACATGCATTAATTTTAAAGCTATTTTCTAAACTTAGATCTCTTAGCTGAGGTTTTCTTCTGGACCAAATCTTATGAGACTAGCCTAATGGTGAAGATTATTTTAAACTAAAATAGTGATTGGAAATAGATCATATTTCAAGGAATCCTCTCAACTGTTTCAGTGGGAAACAGTTGGAAACTGAGTTTCAAACTCCAAGTGTACTCACGTTTAAGGACATACAGATGTAGGAATATCTGCTACTGCCTCTGCGGTGGTTACTGTCAGCCAGAATATCAGACAGCCTGCCTTCCAGGACAGCTCTGCCTTGAATTTGCTGTGGAATCTTGGACAAGTGCTCTCCCTTCTGTGGTTTTCATTTCTCTTTCTAGAAAACGAAGTGATAAGACTTGATTTTCTCTTCTAGCCTAATAGTCTGAGTTTCTGATGCCTAGCCTGGTTCCTAGGCAGAAAGGCAGAGATGTTAACAATATTACCTAGAAGACTGGCCATTGACACAATCTGCGTTGACTTAAAATCTAAAAAGGTATTTGAAGTACATTCTCTGAAAATACATTTTACATTTTAAAAGTTGTGAAAATAAGTAGCAGTATTAACCTATTAACCACATTCCAATGTACAGAGGCCTGCTCATAAGAAAAGTGACTTTGAAAGCTTTAATATTCTCAACTAAATTGGCTTTTCATAAATTTTAGATAGATTGATAGATGATTGATTGACAGATAGATAGATAGATAGATAGATAGATAGATAGATAAGATCAGTGGTAGTCAACCTGGTCTCTATCACCCACTAGTGGATGTTCCAGCTTTCATGGTGGGCAGTAGCGGAGCAACCAAAGTATAAATAAAAAGATAGATTTAACTATAGTAAATTGTTTTATAAAGATTTATTCTGCCAAACTTAGCAAAAATCCGACATAAAGAACTTGGTAAGTAATTATTATTATATGCTTATATGCTTTAACTTGCTGTAACTCTGCTTTATAAATTTTATAAAGTAAAGTTACTTCCCTACTTTATAAATCACCATTACTGTGGAACCGGTGGGCGGTTAGAAAATTTTACTACTAACAGAGATACAAAAGTGGGCGGTAGGTATAAAAAGGTTGACTACCCCTAGATTAGATGATAGATAGATTAGATGATAGATATGAATTCAGGCTGACATTTAATTTTACTCCCAACTAGAATTTGTTACTTTTTCATAAACTCCCAAGGATCACCTATTTGTAAATGCCTCCATATTTTTGCATGTGATGTTCCTTGTGCTTAGAATAGTCTTCTCACTTTCAACTCCCAGCAACTCTTCTATTATTGTGGTTTTCATATTACATTGTAATTTTTGTTTACATGCCTACTTTTCCCACTAAACCATGAGCTCTTTGAGAGTAGGATTGTGTCTGATGTTTCTCTTAGACTCAGCTAGAGCCTGGCAAAGAGTATCTGCTTAGTAAATATGAGTTAAATCCTTATCTAGGATTTTCTTCTGAATCTAACCTTAAGAGACTTTAGCAAGACACTGCTGGATCTCTTGTATTTGGTCATCCACAAGTCCACTGAGAGAGGTTATGTTATGTTAGTTAATGGTTCTTTGCCCACAGAAGGAAGGATATAGTAGTCAATAAGATATTCCCTACTGAAAGGAACTGATAGGTTGGTCTTAATTATCCTGAAAATACTATACCCATTTCTATTTTCAAACATTTGTAGATTCTATTTTCCCTAACTAGGATGACCTTCTTCATACTGATTGCTTCTCTGAATCCATTTCCTTTGGGGGAGGTCTAGCACAAGACTTATGATGACCTCGCAAGGAATTCTGGCTCCCTGAGCTCCTACATCTAACTGCCTTGATTTCTCTTTAGACAATTTGCCAAAATTTCCACATCTCTCTGGCAATAAAATTCTATTCACACTTAATTTTCAGCAAACACTACTTTTACACAGTTTCACTCACCAAATAACTAAGTCCTTTCAAAAATGATAAATAGATATGTTATCATCATTAATATACTGTGTTCTCTTCTGCCATCATCCTTTCTTCTTCTCTTTAGAAACTCCCTCCCAGGTCTCAGGTCAGAAAAGAATTAATACTGGTTGACACCCAAGAATCCCTATGATGTGAAGACCCAGAGAGATTGCTGTAGGGCTTTCTGCTAGAGCACAGCTCAATTTCTCTTCCCTGATCCTTGGAGATGGTAGAATATGCCATTTTCTGCAGAATAAAATAAAATAAAAATGTAGTGTTGGCTACAGTAATTATCACCCAAATTCTGCAAATTTTACCACTTATATATATCCCTAATATCTAGTCCTTCTCTGTCTCACTACCACCATCTCACTTATATCTCCATCTCTTATTTGAAATATTGAAGATTCTCTTAATAAGCAATCTCTCTGACTGCAGTGTTACATTTATCCTTTACATAGGGGGCAAACCAAAAACACAAACTAAGCAAAAAGAACAATGGAAGACAGTGAGACCAATGGAACAAAACTAAATTTCCAAAACTCAGATATCTGGCTACAGTCTCACCCCAGGGCCTTGTAGACAGAGGGTATAAGAAGGATCATCATTAAACAGTAGTCTTGAAGCACCTGAGCTCTGCTTCCTGCTAGGCACAATACTGTTTAAACACACTTGTATATGGTCATTACCAGACGTACCATGCCTTCACAAGTTTGCTTTGCACTTGCTCTTCCTTTCTTTTTCATCCTTCTCTTGACAAACTCCTACTGATGCATGAAGCATGAACCCATGTATCAACTCCTCTAAGAAGTCTTGCAGCATACTCATCAACTTGGATCAAGTGTAACTCCTCTAATTACTTTGTATTAAAATTGCTTATTTGTTTTTTTCTACTGTTAGTCTGTGAGAGTTTCAGGGACTCTGATACTGTTTATCTCCAACTTTCCTGCCTAACACATTGCTTAGTGACTGTTGTGAGGACCCTTCTTGTTCCTTTGGTGGGACCTCCAGGATGAGATTGTGGATAGAGATCTGAGGTTTAGAAATTTAGCTTTGTTCCATGTGTCTCTCTGCTCTCTATTGTTCTTTCTTCTTAGTTTAAGTTTTTGAGTTGGCCTGGATTAGCACCTAGTGAGGTCTTCCCCTTGGGGAAGACATAGGGCTTACAGTTCCTGCCAAGGAGCTGTGAGTTCCTGCTGAGCCTCTTCTCTGGTCATGGTTCCTTTTCTTCCATGTGAAAGTAATACACAAGTCGCCAAAAAAGATAGGATAATTGCTACCTTCTTTCTGAGTACAACCTTAATGGTTATTTCTAATTAGGAAGTGGCTTATCTAATAGGTAACTATATAGAGATGACCAAACTTCATAAGTCTCAGACACATGATGCTTGTAGATAGACCAAAGGCAATGGAGTCTGTTGGATGGAGAGTTAGCCGGATTTGGCCTCAGATCCTGATTCTCTGTGACCTTGAGCATGGATCACCTGGTTAAGTCAATTCTCTTACCCATAAAATGCAGTCAGTAACATAGTCCTCTTGCAGAAGTTGTGAGGATAAAGGAAATAATGTGAAAAAAGTCACTTAGCCTCTATAGGTCTAAACACCCGATGTTTGAACATGCTTAGAAACAAGGAAGGGGAAAACAGTAAGTAAATATAACTTATGCTGCTTTCACATTTAGCAGACAAAAGCTTGCAAGTAAGAGCTTGTCAGCCGTTTCAGACTAAAAATAAATGTTTACAAATGCCATTTACCATGACATTTTATAAGTGGTCCACTTCTTCTAGTAATTTTTATAAGATTTCTTAATTTAGGTAAACTATATTTTTGCTTACATTTCAAATGGTCTTAAAGCTTTCTTTTCCCCAGGGTTCAAACTCAGATTTTTATTGTCTTTTGTTCTCACTGCAGAATTAAGTGCTTATCATAGTTTGTAATTTAATTCCTGGCTGATAGACTACAGCACATGCCACTACAACTTACTGAAAGAGAGTACCAAAGGGTAAAAATTGAATGCTTTTCTCTTGAGAGATAATTGGAAGATGGGAGTCACTTTAAAATGGGAAAATTATTATTATTATTATTTTTTTACAGAGACAGAGTCAGAGAGAGGGATAAACAGGGACAGACAGACAGGAACAGAGAGAGATGAGAAGCATCAATCATTAGTTTTTCGTTGCGACACCTTAGTTGTTCATTGATTGCTTTCTCATATGTGCCTTGACCGCGGGCCTTCAGCAGACGGAGTAACCCCTTGCTCGAGCCAGCGACCTTGGGTCCAAGCTGGTGAGCTTTTGCTCAAACCAGATGAGCCAGCGCTTAAGCTGGCGACCTTGGGGGTCTCGAACCTGGGTCCTTCCGCATCCCAGTCCACTGTGCCACCGCCTGGTCAGGCGAAAATTATTTTTTTACTTTGAAAAGATATGTGTGTTGGAAGGCCTGAATTCCATAGATAATACTAGAAAGCCAATCCATGTCCCTCGAAGTACTGAGATAGATAGCTTTTCCCAGTGGATGGGTTAGGGTTAGGGTTAGGATGGGGAGAATAGGTAAAAGCAGTGCTGGTAGACCTCCAACCCAGGATGCACCCAACCCCGTGCCCCCATGAGCTCATCATCCTGCTTAGACTCTGATACCTGACTCTGGGCTCTAAGCCCCACTCCAACTATGAACTTTTTTTTTTTAATTTTTTTTAAAATTTATTTATTTATTTATTCATTTTAGAGAGGAGAGGGAGAGACAGAGAGAGAGAGAGAGAGAGAGAGAGAGAGAAGGGGGGAGGAGCAGGAAGCATCAACTCCCATATGTGCCTTGACCAGGCAAGCCCAGGGTTTCGAACCAGCAACCTCAGCATTTCCAGGTCGACGCTTTATCCACTGCACCACCCCAGGTCAGGCTCCAACTATGAACTTTTTTACCTTGTGCTGCCTCATGTCATAGCTTTAAGACTGAATTATTCAGAAAGAAAAGGAAAGTAAGAGTAACAAGTTCACTACACTTTCTGTTTATTTATTTTTTCCTAATTTAGATTTAATTGATTTTTCTTTCTCCTGTTGTGGGATCACAATTTCTATTTATACTATTGTCATTGTAACTGTATATTTGTAACATACATTCTTTACCAGGTGTTTTTCCTAACAAAGTTGAAAATTATTTAATACCTTTATCCTCTTCCTAGAAACAAGGCAGAAATCTGAGCTTGTCTTCAATTATTCTCTGAAATACATACACTCTCTTTATTTTCTAAGAATTTTTTTTTTTTTGAAGTGAGAAGCCGGGAGCAGAGAGACAGACTCCCGCATGCACCCAACCGGGATCCACCCTGCATGCCCACCAGGGGGCGATGCTCTGCCCATCTGGGACGTTGCTCCATTGCAACCAGAGACATTCTAGTGCCTGAGGTGGAGGCCATGGAACCATCCTCAGCACCGGGTCCAACTTTGCTCCAATGGAACCTTGGCTGTGGGAGGGGAAGAGATAGAGATAAAGGAGAGGAGGAAGGGTGGAGAAGCAGATGGGCACTTCTCCTGTGTGCCCTGACCGGGAATCAAATGCAGGACTTCCACACGCCAGGACGACACTCTACCATTGAGCCAACCGGCCATGGCCTTACCTAAGAATTTTAATTATACATTAAAAATATACATAGAAAGTTATTATTTTCACTGCTAGAAGACAGATTTACCAACGTATTTTATCATTCTTTCCTCTCATCTTTGTTCTTGTGTCCCAATACTCCCCTCTGGCTTCAGTTTTCTTTTTGTGGATGTAAATCCTTTGTTACACTTTCAATGAGAAGATATGGATAATAACTTCTCTTAGTCATCGTGTGACAGGTAAATGTTGTCAGGTACTCTTGACTATTGAATGATGATTTGAGAATATTCTAAACTGGCAGATATTTTCTTTTATTAATTTTAGGAATTGTTTTCCAGTATCTACTATTGTTCTAAATTTGATCCATGGTCAGTATGCCTTTCTGTATATTAGCATTTAAGATAATTATTTTTCTTTAATCTTAATGTTTTGCAGTTTCATTTCTCTTTTGCCCTCCAGTTCTGAGGGGACACTCCCCGTCACGCTTATCTGCTCTCTAGGTGGTCACTCTCCTCAGACTCCTTCTGTACTGACCGTGTGGTGTGTCCTTGCCGATCTGCACACTCCCCGTACTTCCTCTCCTCACTGGCACCATTTTTAGGCTCCCCCTCACCCAGCCCTCTTCACTGGTTGCAGTCCTTCTTGATCCTTATGGTTCAGCTCAAATTTCATATCCACCGTAGCTGTCCTCTAATCCTATCAGTCAGGAAGAAACTTTCTTCTCCCAAATATCAATAACATGTATTATTGACCCAGAACATTTCACATATTTAGTCCACATAGCTTCTTATTACAAATGTTAAAAAGCACATTAGAAAAAATGTAGGCTTTCTTTTTCTTTTCTTTTTTTGTAGGCTTTCTTTATAAACAGACAAGCCAGAGTTCAGATCTCAGCTCTCTACTAATGAGACATGTGGTGATTGGTGGGAACTTAATAAATTTCATCAAGCTCTAGTCTCTTCATTTGAAAAATGAAAATAATATATACCTGTGGTATTGACATAAGACCAAGCTACCAAATCTTCCCAGTTACCAGATACAAGTCAATTTATGACACAGGCAACCCAGAGTTCTTGTTCTTGTCCTGTGCAGAACTCCTGGTTTTCCTTAGAAAGCGCACCAAAGCATTTTCAGAAGTCCGTAAGCAATAGCTCACGTGTGCTGTCAAACCAGCCTGCCAGCTGCGGACCCTGTGTAGGTTCTGACATGTTTCTCCTCTAGGTTTCCAGTTCCTACAAGTAAATGTTCTCCGACCAAGAAGGTACTTGAAGAAACTGAACTGTGGACGTGACACTTATTTGTTCATTTATTAATTTAATAAATATTTACTGAGAGTATACTGTGCATCATGCAATGTAACAAGTGCTAGAAATACATCAGTGAAAAAAAAATTTTAAATCTCCTTTTATGGATTTTTACATACTGATTAGAAAAAAGAGAATAAATATAATAAATAAAGAAACCATTTTTATGATAAAGACTGGATTGGATGAGTGCATTCATTCAACGAACATTTTTAATTGCCAATTAAATTTTCAAACACTGCTTTGATGAATGAGCAGACATAATTCTGATACCATGGAGCATATAGAATAATAGAAAAGATATACATATAAATAAACATTCAAATAAATGTATAACAACAAACTGATGTGCAATGTAGAAAAAGAATGAAGCTCTATGAGATATAATGGCCGTCAGTGCTCGGAAAGGCCTTGTTTGGGGTAGTCACTAGAAGGAAAGCTGAAAACGAGAAGGAGCCAGCTAGTCCGAGGGTGAGAACAGGGCCTCTACATACAGAGAAGGGTATGTGCTGATGTCAGTGCAAGGCGCTAGCTCTGTAGGCCTCATGGCTTTCAGTTCTTAGGGAGGCTGAGTGAGGTGGGAATATATTTTGAGGTCTATGGAAGGGCCACTCGTCAACTCTGTGCCTTACCTTTGTTCTTGGGACCTAAAGCAGCACTCTTTGCCCCCTGCTTTCTACAGTTTCCCATAAAACCTGCTATTTTCATCTCTGTACGCTACCATGTGGACATACACACACACTGCCGCCACCACCACCAGAACAAATAGCAATTTGCTGGCATGGTACAACTCAAATCCTTCCAAAGAAAACACACTTCTCCAAAGAAATAATCTTCTGAGATTTAGCCATACCTACAACTGTGGTAATCTTTTATTTTTTTTATACAGAGCAGTTTCTCTCGATCTAGCCATCATCTCTCAAATATTTCCAGGATGGAAGTGGAGCTTTACTTTTCTTCTGTCCAGCCAAAAGGCCCATTTGGGTGACTTCCCAGAAAAAAAAGAATGACATTCACTAAAGGTAGAATTCACCTGTACCTTTTACAAAATATAAAACAGCTGAAATCTACGAAAGGACAGTCTTTCTTGTTTCTGCTTCTGCCCACCCCGTCTTCTCATCAAAACTTCAAAGACCTTTGCTCCACCCATTCAGCAGCTGCCCAGAGGCCCTGCAGGAAGGAAGCTTCTCTCAGGTGCGAAGGGAACAGGAGCACCTTGGCCAGGGTCCTTCCCCTCTCCCTCGCAGTGCTGCCTCTCAGAGTAGCAGTGAAGGTGTGCCGCGGGGCGCTGGATACAGGAGCCATTACTGTTTTCAGATATAAAAATTTTAATTACCATTTACATTCAATATTATTTTGCATTAGTTTCAGGTGTACAGAATAGCAGTTAGGCAATCATACTTTACAAAGTGTTCCCCCTGATATTTCCAGTGCCCACCTGGGACCACACATGGTTATTACAATATTATTGACTACATTCACTATGTTGTACTTTACATCCCTGTGACTGCTTTAACTAGCAATTTGTACTTCTCAGTTCCTGCACCTTTTTCACCCAATCCCTACCCGCCTACCCTCTGGCAGCCCTCAGTCACACAGTAGGCATTAAATCAATGAAAATGCGTTTCTTTCTCTTACTGATTTATGTAATTGCTACAACTCTGCTGTTAGATTATAAATTCCGGAAGGATAGTGACAGTTTCTTATAATTCTTTGTGCTTCCCACAGATTCAGATTTAAGCAAATTTATTGAATAAATTTTTATGTGCCAGTTACAATGTCAAGAATTTCCCTATCTATTTTTAATCCACTCTTCGTGAAAAATACATGAAGTATATCTTTTACTTTATTTTTTGATGAGTAAATATAGGCTTAGATGTATCAAGTAACTGGTTCTAGATAACACAGCGACTTAGTAGTAGGCCAGGATTAAATCCAGTTCATACAGTACTTAAAATGATGTTCCTCCCTGTGACATGACACCAGTTACCGTAGCATCTAACCAAGTGCTGCAAACATTTTATGCTTTTATATTATTTATGAAAGAATAGGAATTGATCTGTTGCTTAAAATTATGAATACTTGTTAACATGCTATACCTTTTTGTTTTAGCTTTAAAATTTTATGTAAATTGATATGGAGAGATTTATATACAGTAATGTGAAAAGTAAATCCAGGTAAAAATGTACATGTAATGCGATTGCATTTTGAAAAATACATACATACTATAGTATATACAAGAATCTATAGAAAAAAAAAACAGGAGAAATATACACTGACGTTTTAACAATTTTTGTGCAAAGTAGGGTGACCAGTAATTTTTTTATGGTATATGTTTTCTTTTTTTTTAAGCACTTTTTTCTGTACTCTAATTTGTATACTAGCACATTTAAAGTTTAAAATAATGCAAAGAAATAAACCATTTACTCCCTGTTAATATGATATAAATTCTAGGGATTAATGGATCAGATTTTTAAAAAATGTATGAACAGTACAAAATGTGCAGTGGAGATATAGAAAATATTGGATTTGTATGTGAGTGTCCTTTTCAATCACCTGACAAACCAAGACATTTCTAAAGAAAGTGTTGACATACCAAACACATATGACCTACTACGCTTTTAAAAACAGCAGATCAACATTTGTTTTTCCACTGACATATTTGAAAGCGTGTCAAAATCTAATTTTGATTAGAGAAAAGAGAGTGACACATCTAGATTATAAATGCAAATCCCAGTAGATATTTGATTTCATCTAATCAAAGATGTTATTTTTAATTGCTATGGAACAAGATGATCTTGTGCAAATGAGGCATTGAGTTAATAACAGTACTTTGTATTTACATAGAGATTTTTTTTATGAGCTTAACATACTTCATAAATTAAAGGGACCTCAATGTTGATGCAATTACTTTGGAAAACTCTTTGGCAGTGTCTTCTAAAGCTGGATATATGCATACCTTGTTACCCAGAAACTACATTCTTAGTGTGTACTCAACACAAATACATAATTTTTGTTTACCAAAAGACATGTCATTGCAGCACTATTTATTATAGCCCCAATCTGGGAAGTGCCCAAATTCCTGTCAATGATAGAATGCATATAGAATGGGTGAAAAATTGTGTTTTAGTCACACAGTGGAATGCTATGCAGCGATGAGAATGAGTGATCCAAACCTTCCCACAGTAATATGGGTGAATCTCACAAACATAATATTGAGTTAAAAAAGTCAACACAAAAGAGTAAAAATTTTAGGATTGCATTTTTATGTGGTGCAAAAGCATGTGAAACTAAGCTATACATTTAAAAGTTCAGGCAACAGTTACCCTTGGTGTGGGTAGTAATGTGAAGGGAGTGTGAATGGATGATATGTAGGATGCTAGTAATTTCCTGTTTTGGGATCTGACTGCTAGTTTCACAAATGTGCTCCGATTATAAAAAGAATTAGTTGCACTTTCCTCTTATGATATATGTACTTTTCTAAATCCATATATATTATAATTTAATGCACCTTAAAAAATGTTTACTTGTATAGTTTTAGAATGTTCTAACTCACCTCTTCTATATTTTTAGATGTTATTCATTATCACCTAGCATAACTTTCATTAATTTAATTCATTTATTTAACATATATTGTAT
Organism: Saccopteryx leptura; assembly: GCF_036850995.1. Lineage (NCBI taxonomy): Eukaryota > Metazoa > Chordata > Mammalia > Chiroptera > Emballonuridae > Saccopteryx > Saccopteryx leptura. The sequence continues at coordinate 123,757,189 of NC_089505.1, read as the reverse complement.
CAGGCCTATAATAGGGTATGCTGATACAAAAAAAAATAGTAAAGAAAGAAAATCTACTCTGTGCTCAAGGAACTCGTATGGGTGGGTGTGGGCAGTTAAGTAGTCAGTCACTACAATATAGAATAGCATATGGAAATAAGTACAGGGTATTTTGCTAAAATCAAACAGGAATATTCAAGCCAGACTGTGGACTTGGGGATCAGAGAAGGCAACCTGGCAACCTGGGACAAGTGATATATGAAAGATACACAATTACACAGATGAAGACTAATGGGAGACATATTCCAAGCAGGGGGAACTGCATTTGGGAAGTATCTGAGATGAGCAAGAATAGGCTCTGTTCAAGGAACTGTGAATATTTACTATGTTAGAAGTGAGTGCAGGCTCTGAGGGGGAGGAGTGGCAGAGCCAGAGGCGTAAAATTAAGAAAAGATTTTGGATGTCATGCTGAAGAGTTTGGATTTTCCCTGAATCCCAAGAGGGGGAGGGGCTGTGAAGGATTTAAAGCAGGGAAATGATGTAAAATTTTCATTTAAAATAATCACTCTGACATTGGTAGGGAGAATAAATTAGGAGAGATGGGGTTGGTGGCAGGGGGCAGGGAGGCATTAACGGAAGAAATGATGAAACCTGATCTAAGGTCATCATTTTCCCCAAATCTCCACTCACACATGTATTTGAATATGCACTGATTTTAAGATTTGGGAAAAGAGGCAGTAAGTTTATATTGTACTATAGACAATTTCAAATAGAATATTATCCCTACCTGTCCTTAAAATTCTTTAGGTGGAAGCATTAACACCAACCCTAATTGTCAGCACCCTCTGCCTCTTCCTGGGTGCCATAAACCTAGGCCAGAACTTAGCCTGTCCTCAAGAATCATTGCTAGAGGGATCTTTGACTCGGATGGAATCCCTCTACTCATGTAGACCTTTATATTAAAAAAACCTCTTTAGAGCTGCCAGGCTCAACTGGTCTTTGTGATGGCCTGTCAGGGACAGAACATCTACTGTGCAGTGCTGAGCACATCAGTAAAGTGCTGAGTGTTCTGAGATGGCAGAAAAAAGAATCAGTCTAGAGTGGTGTAAACACACAATAGGAGTATCTCTTATTGTTTAAAAGACCAAGTACTTTATATCAGATTTTCTCTAAGTTTGGCAGAATAAATCTTTTTTTTTTTTTTTTTTTTTATTTTTCTGAAGCTGGAAATGGGGAGAGACAGTCAGACAGACTCCCACATGCGCCCGACCGGGATCCACCCGGCACGCCCACCAGGGGCGAGGCTCTGCCCACCAGGGGGCGATGCTCTGCCCCTCCGGGGCGTCGCTCTGCGGCGACCAGAGCCACTCTAGCTCCTGGGGCAGAGGCCAAGGAGCCATCCCCAGTGCCCAGGCCATCTTTGCTCCAATGGAGCCTTGGCCGCGGGAGGGGAAGAGAGAGACAGAGAGGAAGAAGGGGGGGGTGGAGAAGCAAATGGGCGCTTCTCCTATGTGCCCTGGCTGGGAATCGAACCCGGGTCCCCCGCACGCCAGGCCGACGCTCTACCGCTGAGCCAACTGGCCAGGGCAGAATAAATCTTTATAAAACAACTTACTCTAGTTAAATCTATCTTTTTATTTATATTTGGTTGCTCCCCTACCGCCCACCATGAAAGCTGGAATGCCCACTAGTGGGCGGTAGGGACCAGGTTGACTATCACTGCGTCCAAACTTCAAGAAAGCCGTGAGTACTGGAGCTGAGGCCTCCCATACTCTGAGGAATGCCATGAAGGACAAATGAGGGTAAGGAGCTACCAGTCGTAGGTGTGAGGGCAGCTTTCCACTAACATCCTGCAGCAGGGGGCCAAATCCAGCTCACTGTCTGTGTTTTGTAAATAAAGTTTTATTGGAAAATAACAACACCCTTTTGTTTATGAAGACCTGATCACAATAACAGATTGTGTGCTACAATGGCAGAGCTGAATAATTGTGACAGAGACTATATATATAATTCACAAAGTTGAAAATATTTGTTATCTAGCCCTTTGTAGGAAAAGTATGGCCACCTCTGCCTGGAGTATAAAGAAACCCTGCAACTGCTAGATGCTACTGGGAAGGTTGGCCACAAGGGATAAAGGTTTCAATCAGGATGGACTCTGAGTTCTTCCAGTTTGGACTTGTGATCTGGGATTTAACTTCTGCTAACCCAAGCAGATACATCAGGCCTGTGGTAGCTCATAAAGAGCTACCCAACGGTATCTTATAAAACTCTGACCAGAATGACTGGTCAATTTGGAAAAAAATTACTTTTAATACAAATATCCAGGTGGCAGGAGATGATCTCATAGTGGTCAACCAAAACAAATGGCGCAGGAGAGGATGAGGAGTGATGCAACTGTTCGGTGCTCCGAGTGAACTAGGGTCGCTCGGAGCTCTTCAGCTGGCCTAATCCAATACAAGAGGCAACATACGTTTCCATTACTCTGGGGAAACTGAAAATGCTTTTACTGCAGACCTGGTGGTAGGGTCTCCCCTGTGCAAATCAAACATGTTGCACCTTAATCTGAATCAGCTTCTTGGAATCGAGGAGGCGCTGGGTGGGAGATTCAGAAGCTTCCTCGCCATTTAAGCTCTGGGCAAGAGAGCCTGTTCAGGTCTATTCAGTTGGTTAGACCTTGGCTACTCTTCTAGTCAGATAGGCCAAAATAGCAGACCACTATTTTACAAGGTCCTCCGATCATTTTCTCTCCTTCCCTCACTTCCCTGTTGTGTTCTCACTGCTATCAGAAATGCTTTATCAGAAGCCAAGCTTAGCTGTTTAGAATCTTTTTGGGAGATCTAACTTTGTAGTCAGGTAGTCATATGATTAATTCAAAACCCACATACTTATAGTGTGGTCCCCTGAGGGTCACAGGCAAACTTCCTCATAGTTTTTATGTGGGATAAAAAGTCAGTAATGGAAAATAGTTCATTAGCTACTTTACCATCAGGGCTTTGTTTCCCTGTCCGCACTGTCCTCTGTGGTATTCCATGTTTTCATCCTCTTCTAGCGCCTCTTGCCCTCCTCCCAGATTATCCTTCCTTTCCAAGTTCCCAACGTCCCTCTATTTTGTGGCTTATTCAGATCTCTCCAGTTCCTAGTTCACATTCCCTTCAAGTCCACCACTGAGGTGCTCAGCGGACCTCATCTATTTACCTACTGAGGTTCACCCTTCTCTGTAGGACTTGGGATTGTAGATAGCAATATATTGCATATTTCAAGTACCAAGTACAGTCAATGTTAAATCAACATTTTTTTTTCTCTCTTCCCTTCTGCTTGTTTTATTGTTGTTATATTCTTTTTCTTCTTATGTCAAAAAATAAATGCTTCATTACATCTGTTGACATTTCTGTTCTCTTATTTTGGATTTAAGCTCAGAAAAGGAAAGATGTGAGTCCTTCTGGCCTTGCACAATGTAGCTTGCAGAAGAGGGTATGTGATGTGTTTTCTTTGGATTTGGGGTATGATCCCAGATAAAACTGAGAGCTATTTCCTTCACTTTTATTTATAAGACTTTCTCTTCCTCCTGATAGGTAGTGGCCACTGTAGCTTGGCATCTTCTTAGAGTATAAAACAGAGTCTGGAAAACAGTTAACACAGTGGTGAAGGTACAGGATTTGAATATATCACTTACTGTAGACCAGGGGTCCCCAAACTACGGCCCACGGGCCACATACGGCCCCCTGAGGCCATTTATCTGGCCCCCGCCACACTTCCGGAAGGGGCACCTCTTTCATTGGTGGTCAGTGAGAGGCACACATTGACCATCTCATTAGCCAAAAGAAGGTCCATAGTTCCCATTGAAATACTGGTCAGTTTGTTGATTTAAATTCACTTGTTCTTTATTTTAAATATTGTATTTGTTCCTGTTTTTTTTTTTTTTTTTTTTTACTTTAAAATAAGATATGTGCAGTGTGCATAGGGATTTGTTCATAGTTTTTTTTTATAGTCCGGCCCTCCAAGGGTCTGAGGGACAGTGAACTGCCCCCTGTGTAAAAAGTTTGGGGACCCCTGCTGTAGACTTTGGTCAGGTTACATAATCTCCCTAAATCTCAATTTCCCCTCCCATAAAATAAGGACTAGCACATACCTCACAGACTTCTTACAAAGATCAAATGAGACAATGAAAGTAAATTACTTGGCAGTGGGACAGTCAAGGAACAAGTACTTCCAAAACTCAAGGCTTTGCCTTATCAGGCAGTTGCACAGTGGATGGAGTGTCAGACTGGAGGGAGGACCCAGGTTTGAAATCCTGAGATCACTGCCTTGAGTGCAGGCTCATCCGGCTTGAGTGCAGGGTCACTGGTTTGAGCCCAAAGGTCACTGGCTTGAAGCCCAAAGTCGCTGGTTTGAGTCCAAGGTTGCCCGGCTTGAGCAGGGGGCCACTTGCTCTGCTATAGCCACCCCCCCCCCCATTAAGGCATTTGTGAGAAAGAAGTCAATGAATAACTAAGGTGCCGCAAGGAAGAATTGATGCTTTTCATCTCTCTCCCTTCCTGTCTGTCTGTCCCTATCTGTCCTTCTCTCTGACTCTCTCTCTCTGTCTCTGTCCAAAAAAAAAAAAAAAAAAAAAAAAAAAAATTGAGGCTTTTGTTCTTGTTAATATTATTGCCATGTTATAATAATTTTTGACTTATATAGTTGTCACAGAATTTGAAAATAAATAAACAAAAAATGCCAGGAGGCAAATTGAGAAAGGGTTAGAATAAAGCCCCAAGTACATGTAAGGTGCCATTCAGTAATTCTTTTTAATTTTTTTCATTTGTTACTCTGGAAAGTTTCCATTAAACAAATCATATAATAAACCTCATGTAGTCATAATCCAGCTTCAACAATACTTAACTCATAGCCAGTCAGTTTTCACTTTTATTACTACTTCATTCTAACTCCTCTTCCACTACATTATTTTTAAGTAAATTCCATATTGTATAATTTATTCCATAAATACTTCAGTATATATTTCTGGGTCATAAGAAACAACCATAAATACAAGGTAGATCTTGGTTGGTTTGCAGCTGGCAGCCCTGGGTAACCCATTCACTGGCCCAATATGTCAACACACAGCTGAGGCATATGATTGTGCCTGTCAGGAATAGTAGAAAAGCTGTATGGTTGCAGGGGGTGAAGGGGTGTCAGAAATAGCAGGAGGACAAGAGTTACATTTTTATTTCATTAATACCTCGAACATGGCCATCAACATGAGAGTGGCACAGGCAAGCTGTGGTTATTCTGGGGAGGCATCGTGGTATGATGGGAACAGACATGTGTCTTGGGCCAGAAAGATAAGTCTTTATTCTACTACATACAGCTTTAGCCAGATTACTTACTCCTAATACTCTTGTATACAACAAATTACAGTTTACCAAATGCTTCTTTTACAACTGTTAGCTCACCTGTCTCTTATCATCTTGGGAGAAGGAATCTGAGGCTCAGTGAAGTTAGAGACCTTGTCAGTGGTAATGGAGCCTCAGTTTCCTCAATGATAATAGGGACCAGATGAACTAATAGTTATAAAAGAGGCTGCATTCAAGCCCAGTTCCATCTTATAAAAACTCTGTACCCTTTACGGCTTTGCTCTGCTGGGTTCAACCCCAGAATTCCCTTCCTTGACCTCTTCTTCCCCCTGGTCTCTGTTTTGACAAGGCAAAGGTACTAGTGACTCTAAATTGAGCTGGACACTGGCAGAGGGATAGGACATTGTAAGTGATAAATGCATGTGAGCAGGGATGCACCCCAGCTTGTGAAGCCTTAAGCTTATTCAATTTGTTAGGCTGCTTTAAGATCATAGACATTACAAATTCAAAAAACTCAGTATGAAAGCTAGTATTGAGTGAGAATAAGAAAACACGCATCATAAATTACAAATTTTTAATTTTATTTTTATTGAATGTATTGGGGAGATACCGGTTAATAAAATTATATAGCTTTCAGCTGTATAATTCTATGACACATCATCTGTATATTGTATTGTGTTTATCTTCCCAAATCAAGTCTCCCTCCATCCCTATTTATCCCTTCTTGATCCTCTTCTACCTCCCACTGACCCTGTTTCCCTCTAGTAATCACCGTAGTCTTGTCTCTGTCTATGAGGCTTTTTGTTTGTTTCTGTTTTTTGCTTAATCTCTTTACCCATATTCACCCAGCCCTGGCACCCCCTTCACCACTGATAGCTGTCAGTTTGTTCTCTGTATCTGTGAATCTGTTTCTATTTTGTTTGTTTATTTTGTTCATTAGATTCCACATTTAATGATATCATATAGTACTTGTCTTTCTCTGACTGGCTTATTTCACTTAGCATAATACTCTCCAGGTCCATTCAAGCTGTTGCAAAGGGTAAGATTTCCTTCTTTTTTATGGCCAAGTGCTATTCCATTGTGTAAATTGTACCATAGCTTTTTTATCCACTCATCTACTGATGGACAGTTGAGCTTCCAAATCTTGGCTATTGTAAACAATGCTTCAATGGACATAGTCTTCCGAATCAGTGTTTTGGGTTTCGTATATACTCCCAAAAGTGGAATCACTAGGTCATATGGCATCAATTTTTAATTTTTTTGAGGTCACTCCATACTGCTTTCTACAGTGGCTGAACCAATCTGCTTCCCACCAACAGTGCAAGAATGTTCCCTTTGCTCCACATTCTTGCCAAACCTTGTTTGTTGATTTATTCATGATAGTCATTCTGACAGAGCAAGAGTCAGAGAGAAGGACAGATAGCGACAGACAAACAAGAAGAGAGAGAGATGAGGAGCATCAATTCTTTGTTGCAGCTCCTTAGTTGTTCATTGATTGCTTTCTCATATGTGCCCTGACTGGGGGTGGAGGGAGGGCTACAGCAGAGCGAGTGACCCCTTGCTCAAGCCAGTGACCTTGGGCTTCAAGCCAGCAACCTTTGGGCTCAAGCCAGCAACCCCACGCTCAAACTGGTGAGCCTGTGCTCAAACCGGATGAGCCTGTGCTCAAGCCAGTGATCTTGGGGTTTCGAACCTGAGTCCTCCACTTCCCAGTCTGATGCTCTATCCACTGTGCCACTGCCTGGTCAGGCTTATTGTGGTTTTAATTTGCATTTCTTTGGTGATTAGTGACGTTAAGCATCTTTTCATATGTCTAGTAGCCTCTTTGGAGAAGCATCTATTCTGGTCTTTTCTGCATTTTTAATAGAATTGGGTGGGTTTTTTGGTGTTGAGTTTTATCTATTTTTATAAATTTGGGGTATTAACCCTTTATCAGATGTATCATTGGCAAATATGTTCTCCCATTCAGTGGGTCATCTTTTATTTTTAATAATTTCCTTTGTTGTGCAAAAACCTTTTAATTTGATGTAGCCCTATTTGTTTTTTGGTTTGTTTGTTTTTTACCCTTGTCTGAGGAGATGTATCAGAAAAAAGTACTGTTATGAGAAGTATCCAACATTTTACTCCTTGTGTTTGATTCTAGGTGTTTTTATGGTTTCAAGTCTAACATTTAAGTCTTTAGTCTATTTTCAGTTTATTCTTGTGTATGGTATAAGAAGGTGGCCTATTTTCATTTTTTAAAACATATCTGTGCTATTTTACCAACAACATTTGTTGAATAGACTGTCTTTATCCCACTGTATGTTTTTGCCTCCTTTGTTAAGTATCAATTGACCATATGCTAGTACCATAAAAACAGGCATATAGATCAATGGAACAGAATTATGCTGTTTTGATTATCGTGGTCCTGTAGTATAGTTTAATACTATACTAGTAGCATGATTCCTCCAACTTTGTCCTTCCTTCTCAAGATTGCTATAGCTATTCAAGATCTTTTGTGATTCTATATAATTTTTTTGAATATTTATTCTAGTTCTGTGAAATATGCCCATTGGTATTTTGATAAGAATTGTATTGAATCTATAGATTGCTTTGGGTATATGGACATTTTAATGATATTGATTCTTCCTATTCATAAACACAGTAAATACTTCTATTACTTATTTGTGTCTTCTTCAGTTTCTTTCTTCAGTGTCTTATAATTTTCTGAGCACAGATCTTTTACATCCTTGGTCAAATTCATTACTAAATATTTTATTTTTTTTGATGCAATTGTAAATAGGACTGCTTTTCTTAATTTCTCTTTTTCATAGTTTCATTATTGGTGTATAAAAATGCAACCAATTTCTGGATAGTAATTATGTATCCTGCAATTTTACTGAATTCATTTATCAATTCTAGTAGTTTCTTGGTAGAATCTTTAGGGTTCTCCAAATATTTTAAGTTGATAAATTATTAAATTATAATAATTTTTTTCTACATTTTTAGCTGCTTACCCTTTGATCTTCTCTGCACTTGACTATGAGTCTATAGAATAGAAAGCTAATATAGTCTTTCTTCTAGAATAGTTTACCAAATATGATTTTTGTTATTGATGGTTTTTAAAAAGTTTATTTCAGTGTCATGACTCATTATTGGTGCTGTAATTTAAAATTTCAAGATTCTTTTGAAATTTGGGATAACCTCTTTCAAGTTTATGTCACATGTAAATCTTCAAGTTTTAAACATTTTATACTTTCTTGTGCAGTGACTAATCTCAAATTCTCTTTGGTTTTTGACATTCATAAACCATATTATTTGGGCCCATCCCAGGTCCTCAAAAGGGATCTATAAACATAGGGATTTCTGCCCCCACCCCCACACATACACCAAACTCGAGTGTTATTGGCTTCAGGGCTAAGCTGACTCTCCAGATCAGTTGGTTACCTGTCTTCTCTTTCCTTACCCTTGGGCCAGATCTTCATCTTCTCACCAGGCCTCATACACACCAGGGAAGCAAACTCCATTTCAACCCCCGACACAGAGCATACATCCATTCCCCTGACTCTGTTCCTTCCTTAAAAACGGTGTGAGAACCCCTGCCTTCCCCCTCAGTGACTGAATTATGCCCCACGAGCTTTTCTGATCTCTTGAGTGTCTGTAAGTAATACTGCACATTATAAATTTACAGACTTTAAAACCCTGGCTCCCCTAGCTACAGAGAAGACAAAGCCCCAAAGATGAGGATCTCCCACAGACATATGTGGCTTTGCTGGAGCTGGGATCCATTCATTTCCCTCACACTTTTTCTTTTTTGTATAAATACAACATTTCAGATGTTCAATTAAAATAAGTACCCTTAATTTCAAGCCTTAGTCTGTCGTGTGCTATAATTATTCACTGGGCTGCCTGGGATGTTTCTCACAATTACTTTTCCTTACTTCTCCAGTGAAATTACTGGTAATTTTTGGTTTCTCTTTATTTAACTGGACAAAGTAAAGCATTCTGAGCCTGCCTGAGGCAAGACTAATGTGGCTTTCTTAATAATGGCTACCTCCTGGTGAGGACCATCTCTAAGAGAGGAGGAGGGGTAAAAATCCAGGATTATAATTTTTTAAGTGAGGAATTTGGGCCTATTTAACTGTTGTTTTTTCCTTATAAGTGTAGATAGACTCAAATATGCTATGAGTTTATATTTCATGAACTACTAGTGTTGGAGATAGGTTGGGAATTTATCTTACAGATCCTGTTTCTCCCAGTGTTTACAAATGGCATTGTTCCGATCCTTGGCTACCTATCAAGTAGAAGCTAAGCATCTCAGTCTGGGATTCAGGCTCCTCAAGTGACCCAAGTGTTGTTGGATGTGTATTTCACGCAGGTACTCCTGAAGATACAGACCAGACCAGAGAAAGGCAGGGCAAGATCGAGGATGCAGGTTGGCATTAATTAATACCAGTACCTTCTTAAAAAATATTGAAGGTGGCCCTGGCCAGTTGGCTCAGTGGTAGAGTGTCGGCCTGTCGTGCGGAAGTCCCAGGTTTGATTCCCAGCCAGGGCACAAAGGAGAAGCGCCCATCTGCTTCTCCCCCCCCCCTTCCTCTCTGTCTCTCTCTTCCCCTCTCCCAGCCGAGGCTCCATTGGAGCAAAAGATGGCCTGGGCTCTGGGAATGGCTCCATGGCCTCTGCCCCAGGCGCTAGAGTGGCTCTGGTCGCAACAGAGCAATGCCCCGGATGGGCAGCCCCCTGGTGGGCATGCCAGGTGGATCCCGGTCGGGCGCATGCGGGAGTCTGTCTGACTGCCTCCCCGTTTCCAGCTTCAGAAAAATACAAAAAAAAAAAAACAATATTGAAAGTAATTTTTCATTGACATTAGGGATTTTGGGTATTTTATTTACTAATCGGCTGTAGAGCTTGGCTGTGACTTTTAATCCTGAATTGTCTCTAAAACACAGTGTATTACTGAAGTTGCCCTAATTTGTCAGTGGTATCTTTTCTACCAGTTTGATTTCTAATGGGGGAAATTGTTGATTTTCACATTATTCATGGATATTCTGTTCCATCATCTTCTCCTGCCTCACTTGGGGAACCTGAGCTTCAGCAAGCTCCAAATAATTACAAGATAATTTTTATGTATTTATTTATTTATCCTGCCTCAGCAAATCCAGAGTGCTTTGATTTATGCTGTTAAGTAAAAGAGAAACCAAAAGTTATCCTTTATTTCACTGGAGAAGTAAGGAAAAGTACATAATTGTGAGAAATACCCTAGCCATAAATATTTATTTCCTAAGCACCTACTCTCTGTTAGCATAGTAAATGTTACTTACACAGATGAATAAAATAGACATCAACTTCAAGAAACTCATAGTCTAGAAGGCAAGATAGACAAGTAAACATTTAATTATTCTACTAGTTGATATAAGTGACAACAAAGAATCCCCTCAACCTCAGTGGCTTAACATGTAGTTTTTACTTCTCACTTAGAGATAATATATGTGAGTTAGCAGGGGAACTGAGCCCCGATGTCAATTGGGGACCCAGGTCTCTGCATCTAACTGGCAGATGAGGGAAGAGACTGTGGAAGACTGGGTGTGGAAGAAGTGAAACATCTCTTTCATGCACGCTCCTGCTGCCAGATTCAGTCTATAGCCCTACCCAACCACAGCGAATGCTGAGAAATGTGTGTACCTGGAAGGAACAGAAATTGGAATTGGATGAACACATAGTGTTACGTACCTTTGCCACCGTGATAATATAGGGACATTTGTTCTGTGACAAAAATCGACACAAGCATTATGGGAAGCAGAAGAGAAATTCTTAATGCAGTGTGTGGTACAGAGATGAGGATGGGAATCAGAAATGGCTTCCTGGAAGATGTGACACTGAAGCTGCCTTTTGAAAGATATTGAACAGTTAGCCAAATTAAGCATGGTGTTTAAAGTTGGAGGGGAGGACGTGAACAAACGCAAAGAAGAGAAGGCACAGAACAGCACGGTATATGATTAGAGAACACAGGACTTAAAATACTTACATCTAGATCTTACATTGTTGAGAGACACAAGACTTCTGATCACCTCCAGTTCTGAGGATCGTAGCAGTTCTGCGTCACACTGATACATATTAATCCAATTGTTCTAATCAAAATCTGTTCAATTTTCCAAATCTGGAAAGTATTATTTTTGAAACTAGTTGAAAGTCAAGCAGCCAACATGACCTAGTTAAGAACTTTAATTAAAAAAAGAAAAACCAAATGAACTTGGAAACGATTTTCCTGAAAATTATGTCTATCTATTTGTGAAGACACAGAAACTACGTATTTTAAGGATATGTGGAGAAGCACAATTTGGTGCCTTTTTCTCCTCTCTGTGACAGCAAAATTTTCTGTTGTAATACTCAGAGTTGTTTTGCTGTGAGCCCATTGAAAAACAGTTTCTATAAAAGATAATTTGATTAAAATTTAATCATCTCTTGTACCTCCATCTATATTGTTGAAATTGGGGTAGTAAAGTCCAAGGTGCTGATGTGCCCTGGAGCTCTTGGATTTTGTAAATGTCTGTGTTGCTTAAGACTAAAATCTATTTGCATAAGAATTTCTCCTAGGAGGAAATAAAGTTCTTGGCTCAGATATGGATTTCAAAACAGGAGTTTCTGCACTGAAAGACACATTTCTTGGACCATTTTTAAATATGAGAAAAATGAATAGTACATCTAAATATGGAATCCATATCGATAGAGCTGGAGGTGGGGTGGGCGTCAAAAGTGCTTAGGGAAAAGGCAGGAGGGAAGTGATTTAAAATAGGACCAATACTGTTTATCTTGAAACTTGGCAGCCAAATCTAGAATTTTGTGGTTGGATGATAGCAGAGAAAGTCAAGGCATGAGCGAGTATTATAAGTTTCCCAGGCAAGTCCACAAACAGTAAACCAATGTAGGTAAAATTAAATGTGCTAGTACATATAAAGCATTTATCACCATGCTTGACACTTAATAAAATAAGTGTTTATATAATATAATAATAATTGGCTATTATTATTATTATATGTTTGTTTTATCTTGTTGGACACTTAATTCAAAATTCTTTCTATTCTTACTTAAGCTATTTTTTTTCTCTTGCAAATTTTATTTATTTTTGATCACAAACATTGAACACATTTAAATTAATGTAATACATTTCCTAAAGCTGGCTCCTCTGAGCCTACCCTCCAACCCACTCTAGATGAAGTTTTGTGCTTTTTTTATTCCATCACCCATTTTTTTAGACTCTACCCCTTGAGCATTTATTATAACTTTGTACTTGACTAGAAGCTACTTGAAGACAGCAAAATAATCTTTTTCACCCCCAGTTTCCCAGGAACACTACTGTGTGTTGGGCACAGAATGGACAGTTGACTATTTAAATGAATGGCCAGTATGTTACTGTTTACTTAGCCCTTTCACATCTGTTTTATCCTCACATAAGCTCAGTCATGTAGGTATTATTACAAACAAGAGCATTGAGGCTTAAAAAGATTTAAGATTATTGTCCAATGTGCAAAATGGTATAGTCAGTATTCCAACCAGTGGATCTAACTCTAGATTTCCTGTGCTTTCCCCCCAAACACACCACATTTTCTTGAAATTAATGATGGTGAGAAACAACAGTGGCCTGAACACCTGGAGACATGGGTTCTAACATTGTTCTTATCCTCTTTTAGGGCACTGAACATTATAAGATTTCTTATCTTCTTCCCCACCAGCCTCAGAACTTTCTGAGGGCAAGACCAGCTATCTTATTCATCTTTTTATACCCAGCACACAGCACAGGGTGTGGCAGAGTAGGTTTTCACTACACAGCTGTATGATTGATTGAATGAATGAGTGAATCAACACAGTTATTCTTGATAATAACAATAGCAATAATACTTGGCATTCTCTACCAATAAATAGAAAGCACTTTAGCATCCATTATCTTCTTTTATCTTAAACCCACTATTTTAGATTTGATAGGGCTGGTTTTTTATCATTATTTTGGAGTGAGGCATACTGAGTCTCAGAGATCTCGTCAATATGCCAAAATTCATACCCTTGATTTAGAGCTGGGGTGCCAACCTAGGTATGTCTTACTCCACCTATTATGCCTTTGGTTATGAGCAGGCTGTTCTAGAGCCAGAGAGGTTTTTAGGGAAAACTCAAAGAAGACCAAAGCTCTGTTAAATAGAAAGAACACTACTGATAGCATTTCAGGTCATTTGGGCTATCAAAAGTGGAGAGTCCTTTGGGTGTACTTTGTCAGTACTTCTCAAACTTCATTTATATACAAGTCAGTGGGGATCCTGTAAAGTGTAAATTCTGATTCGGTAATGTGCCACAGAGCCTGAGAGTCTCCATTTCTAATAAGCTTTCCTGTGATGCTGATGCTGCTGGTCCAAGAACCACACTTTGAATAGCAAGGCTTTAGATAATAAGGCTTTCTATCTCCCATTCATGGGCACTGTCCCCTCCTGAGCCTGGGCCCTGTGGGCTGGGCTAACTCAGTGTTGATATTCCCCACTCTATCTACTCCATGTTCCCAATGGTAGGATTTATGCCAACATTATTTTTCTGAGTAACCATTTTTAGTTCACAGAGAATTATGCCCTAAACTCACAGTCACATGGGCAGGGACTTGAACACTGAGGGAATGGATTCAATCTATTTATTTTGCTCACCTGGAGACTGCACAGCATGTTGCTGACCTCCAAAAGAAATGTAAAAGCTCTCAAAGGGACCACTTGAGATTTACCTTGTTAGATACATGCCTTTGGGAGGTATTTCTGGGTCCCATAAGGGGTCAGCAGGGATCCAGGGAGCATCCTTTTTCACTCAGAAAGTAAACAAAGCACTGGGGAAGTTAGGGACAGAGAATGAGGCAGGGAATCTCTGCCACTACCTCGCTGAGCCAACCTGACAAGCACTCTGTACAATAGGAAATATAGTTCCTACCACAGAATTGTTGTCAATATTAATACCATATCTTCTCCACAAGATCATGAACTTTTGTTTTCTTTTTTTTTTCCTTACAGAGACAGAGGGTCAGAGAGAGGGATAGACAGGGACAGACGGACAGGAACAGAGAGAGATGAGAAGCATCAATCATTAGTTTTTCGTTGCGCGTTGCAACACCTTAGTTGATCATTGATTGCCTTCTCACATGTGCCTTGACTGTGGGCCTTCAGCAGACTGAGCAACCCCTTGCTCGAGCCAGCAACCTTGGGTCCAAGCTGGTGAGCTTTGCTCAAACCAGATGAGCCCACGCTCAAGCTGGCAACCTCATGGTCTCGAACCTGGGTCCCTCCGCATCCCAGTCCAACGCTCTATCCACTGCGCTACTGCCTGGTCAGGCAAGATCATGAACTTCTTAAAGGTAGAACCTGTGTGTGTGACTTCTGCCCCCCAAAACAAATGATATGGGAAAACACTGTAACATGTAAAAAACATTATGATACTAATATTTTATATATTGCTTATAGTATTCAAGGAGCATTCACTTTTCTAATCAATTACAGAGCTATGCTGAATTTACCTTCTATTACTTCTTGAATTCATCTCCTTCTTTACCATCCTCTTCCTAATTCAAGCCATATCATCTCACCTGGGTGAGTCTGACAGCCTCCTTTGTCTTCCATCTTCCACTGTTAGTCTTCCGAAATCAAGTATCTATGATAAAACCACAGCGAAGTTTTTAAAATGTTTTAAATGTGATTACTGTCACTCTCCTGCTTAAAAGACTCAGTTCTTTCACATTGTACTTTGGACAAAGACAAAATTCCTTAACATGGACTAAAATGCCATTAATTGCCTGTGTCTTTAGACTTAGCTCACACCTCTCTTCTCTGTGATCTTTGTACACCAATCAGTAGCATTTTAGTTCCTTGATTGAAACATGTACTTTTCAGCCCCAGGAAGAATAGAGACTGTTCTCTTTGCTTGAAGTGCACAACCTCTTCTGTACTTTAAAATCCTTCATATTTTTAAATCAACCATCAACTACCCCCAAGGAAATTGTCCATGACCTCACTGATTAAGCCTGAAGATTTTTTTTTGTTTGTCTGTTTTGTTATTTTTTTCCTACTACCTGTTACATTCAAAGTGCATTTCACATTTGTGATAAAGTTCTTTTTTAAATCGTTTACTCAGTATTCTTTTCAAGTAGAACATGAGTTAAATGAGAGTACGTTTCTTTATCTTATTCATCGAATAACCACAGCTCTTGGCACAAGCTTTTCACATAGAAATATTTATCAAATATTTTCAGAATTGATAAAATATTAGATTAATTAATATTATATTACTGTAAGTCCTTTTGGTATAATAATACTTTAAATATTAGATTAATTAATTTATATTTATGACATTATTATTAATTCTTCTGGTATCTTCCTTATAGTCGAGTATACATTACATTGATTTTTGTTAACACTTCTCTATCAGTTCTCCCCCTTAAATATTTCATCAACCCAACTCATAAAGTAGTTATTTTTACCTCCATTTTTTTGAAGAAGAAACCAAGGCCAGCTCTACTAAGTGACAAGACCAGTGTTCTCCCAACTCCCAAGCTGCCTAACCTCATATTGGAAAAGTGACAGATGACCTCTTGGTCAAGAAAGTTTGGCTTGTCGCAAAGCATGATCGTGTGCCCTTGTGTGGTACTCTGTTATTGGGCCACTGACCTATATTCTAATTTAAAATATGCATCTTATCATTAAGTTCCTAAAATGCAGGAGTAAAAAGGGCATTTAGAAGAATATCTAATTCATTTATTTGTATAAAATATATATTAAATAATAAATAATTATTTTTCATTCCTAGATACTCTTACAGTGCTGAACAAGGGTAAACCATAAGAGGTTGAGGCAAAGGTGTAGGGTGGTTTAGTGCAACACCCACCAGTTCCTGAGAAGAATATGAGTGCCACAGAGTTTGCCAAATTCACCTGAGCATGAGAATCATCTGGGGCACTTATTAAACACATGAATTCCAGGCCCATCCTCAACAGGTCTGGGGTGAGGTGCAGAAATCTGCATGTTTAGCTAATTCCCTAGATCAGAAAGCTGGGTAACAATGAAATGTGTTTAAATGGACAAATGCTTAGCACCTTGATCTGGAAAAAGGATTATGAATTCTATGAAAGGAATATGAATTTTGTGGCAAAATGATTTAGACTCAAGAGGGAGTACTGACAGCTCTCCGGAGGTACGTGCTGAACCCGACTTAGGCTGAAGAGAGTATTGTTTAGAATACCCAGGGTTGAATCCCAGTACTGTATCTGCTTTCCTTGGTAAGAGGAGGCAGCAGATTAGCAGCTGGGATTCAAGTGAGAGGTTTAGTTGGGTGGTTAAGGACTTGCAGTCATTATTAGAGGATTGGTGACATGTCTTGTTAGAAAGTCTAAAGGTGTACAATATCAGTACTGGGAACAACTCAGGCACAATTCACCAAATATTCTCTAGTATCTACTTGATTTCAAGTCCTAAACTGAGCATTGGGATTTGAAGAATCTAGAAGAAAACATTAACAAATGTATACAGTCAGTGATGAGGTCACAAACTAATCAATTTTGCCCTTTCTTATTCCATCTGTATCTCCTCTGAACTCTAGCACTCAGAACACAACTTAAATACCACTGTCTTAGAGGACAACTAAAAGTCAATAAGGGGAGCTAGAAAGAGGTATACAAGTTGGGAGAAACACAAGAACAAAGACACAGACTGAAAGAGAAATCTCCCTTTCCTGAGAGAAGTTCCGGTATTTCAGTGTATTCTGAGCATAGTGTTTGAGGGGTGGTGGCCAGAGATGAGGCTAGAGAGGTAAGTAGAGTGCAGGTCATGAAAGCTCTTGAATACCATGCTAGTGAGCCCAGACCTTTTTTTTTTTTAATTTTAAATTTTAATTTTTTAAGATGCTGCCAATCGATCGTTTTAACCATAAAAAGAACATGATCATATTGACATGTTTAGTTTAGTTTAGTTTAGTTTTTTTTAATTCATTTTTAACCCTGGATGTAGCATTGTGGATGAACAACATAGCAAAAAGATGTTCTCAAGAGAAGGCTGTAAGACCTCTCTGTCAGAGGAGCTAGACACTGATACCTGGGACGGAGGCAGACTCAGAGGTCAAAAAGAAAGAACCTAGTCAAAGTAGATGAGGAATCAGAAAAGGCAGCAAGGCACTTGGACAAGACGGAAAGATTTGTGGTATATTCAACGAAAACTTACTGCTATACAGCCAACAGTGTGAAGGCCCCGTCTCCGTGGATATCCTTGAAGGCACCTTGAATTGTTTGGGATGAATTAGCAGTATCCAACGGGTTATTAAACCAGACACAGATGTTTGAGCAAGAGGTCTGAGATTCAGGGGCTGGAGTCAAGCTCTTTGTGAAGGAAAGAGATGAGAGCAAGGCAAAGCCACCATCCTTACGATAAAGGCAAACTTTAGGTGAATTCCTAGAGTAAAAACCAGAATTGTATTTAGAAAGCCAATTATGTGAATTAGACAGTATTTGTTAAGGAAGAGCTGTGCTTTTATGATGCAGTTCAGGGGCTTAAGGGGAGTGAGAGCACACGACCAATATCAAAGGAAGAGACACCTAGAATGTCTGAGATTTCTCGTAAGTTAACTAACTTTTCTGAACTTCAGTGCCTCTGTCTATAAGATGGGAATTATAGTATCTATTTTACAGAGTGAGTGAGAGTACTAACTATGCTAATTATGAGGAGAGCTCCTACTCCTGTGAGGAGACAGTCGGTACTCATTAAATGTTGGTTTCCCTTTTAAAGGAGATTGAAGTTTTTTGCTTCAATTCAGAATTTCTCAAACAGCTGGGGTTAGCCCAGTCGCTCGTGTGGAGGTATCTGACTTGGAGAAGAAAATGGAAGGAGAAGGCAAATTTTTAGAAAAGTAACTATGGAGCTTCCCAAAGAGTATGAGGCTGGAATCTTGCTAGACTAGGTGAGGAAGAAGCTCAGCCAAGGGAAGTTTTGGAATGGATTTCCTGTGTCACATTTAACATGTGCGCATGAATCTAGGTAGAGCAAATTAAAGCAGGAAAGTTTACTTTCTAGTGTGGACCATGTCATCCAGAGGGCACATTTAGAAAATGAAAGTGAAATGCATAATTCTAAAGCTTCAATAAGAGCGCCTTTTTCATATAGCTTTAAACTACTGACCATGCTGAATTGCTTTCCCTGTCAAGAGGGCTTTTATAGTTGATTACATGTTAAATCAAAAGCTCAGCTAGATGAGGACTCATAAAAAGCAATTAATTTTAGCCTGAAGGACGTCATTCCAAAGAATTGCAAAGGAGAAGAATGGGACACAATTTAAGGTTTCAAAACCCCACTTGTTTTCTTGTTTCCATTCTTAGCAAGTTCTTAGAAGAGATCCTACACTGACTCTAGTCTAGACCATACCATTTTATATCTCTCCATTTTCTTTAACCTGGACTGTCCTCCTTAATCCTCCTTAGTTTCTTGCAGTCTTTGCAAATGAACTCCAGTTGATCCTGTGTATCCTTTGTTTTTATATGGACACACTTTTTATATTAGTTGAGTTTTTTTATTTGGTTTATTTTGTTTTTCTTTTTAAGAACACCTTTCTGGCACAGCAAAAAGGCACTTCATAGCATGCAGGCTGTTTATAGAACTAGCTATTGATTGAGCTTCTACTCTTCCATACTTTCTTCTCTTCCTCTGATCACTCTTTTCCTGTCTCTTCAGTTTAATGAACTATTTGATTAATGCCTCTAGTATTAGAACCACCCTGCTTGTTTTTGCTACAGAACTTCAAGGGCATTCTTCTGGGAACAGTGTCTTCTCAGACACCTTCTCTGGTCATGCCTTCTATCACTTGTTTCTCCTTAAGCCTGAAGGGATAGACCTGAAACTTTGATTTATTGTCACTTATATGACATGCCTGCGTCATTTGTGTTCCACGGATCCAGAACACAGAACACAGTGGGTGAAGATAGTGTATTAGTAGGTTAGAGCACTGAGTTATGGAGTGATGTGCTTTGTATCTCTGACCCTTCTGGTTTTTTCAGTTCATTATTGCAACAAACACATTTGCTTTCTTTAGTTTGTTCATATTTCTCTTGTATTTTTTTTCCAACTACATAGTTTTAAGTCAGCTGACTTCCATGCCCAGGTGATAAAAATCATAAGTAACATGCAGAGAGCTTATTGTATGTATACCAGGCCATAAGTGTGTCTGTATTGACTAATTTATGTACTATATATGTATTAATTAATTTAATCCTTTTGATAACTTTATCAGGTAAAAATTACTATTAGCCTCACTTTTTAAATATGAAAACATTGGAGCTCAGAGATACTGAAATGATTTGCCCAAGGTCCCAAAGTTAGTAACTAGCAGAACTAGGACTGAGTCTTACTTCAGAGCTGGTAGACTTCAACATTCTATTGTTGCATTTGTCTAAAGCTGTGTATGTAACATGTTCACATAAGTCATCTGATCTTCACAGAAACCCCATAATCTCATTTTAAGAATGAGGAAATGGAGTGTCCAAGATATGAAGAATATGCTTCAAATTACATAGCTGATAAGAAATAAGTGGAACTGGGCTATGAACCAAGCTCACTGATTTTAAATTTGAAAAACATCCACCAAACAGCTGATATTCTAAACTCAAGCATCTGGGAATAAATTTGTCTGGTTTAATTTACAGGTATGCCCAGAATTATATGCATATTTGTATATGTGTGAATTCATGTATATAATGGATATATATCTTTTTATATTAACAAACATATAAGTAACTTATCAGTGGATAAAATTTTAACTTTTTATTTGCTTATGTAAGCATAACAATTTTTTTCTTTTGAAAAAAATAGTATAGTATTTTTAATGCCTTTAACAAAGACTATATTCATATGATCAAAATTTACCTTATTGAAAAGTTGATATTTCTGATGTTGACTCTGTAATTTAAATGTGAAGATAATACATTTTAACTAGATGGTATACTCCCCAGAGACAAGGATGTGCAGAATATTGTTCCATCCCATTCTCTGAACATGGCCTCTAAGTTCTTTATCTGATGAGGGGTCTTGTTTTATGACAAGTAGACATAAGTTTTGGCATCCCATGTTCTGACTTTTTACCTTGATTTTACTTCTGACTTTCAGAAAATTACTTTCACTTCTTTCTCTATTCATCAGTATTTTAATCTGATAAAAAGAGGTAACTTTTCTGACCCTTATGCTTTTTCCCTCTAATTTTCTCTTCACACAGTTTGTCAGAGTGATAGTTCTAAAACTATGTCCAGATCATGTCATTAACCTCCTTCAACTATCCTCTCACTCTCCCTTGTTTTAAGGATAAAGTTCAAATTCTTTAGTCTGACTCTCAGAGCTCTTTCTAACTTATATTTCTAGTTTTATCTTGAACTTGCCCCATTCTCCCTATATTTGAGTGACACTTCAGACCAAGTTCACCTAGTTCTTAATCGGTTCAAGCTGAGAACCTAGATTCTATAACATTAGTACAATACTTTTTAAAAATTTTACATCATCTCTAATTAACAAACCTCTAGAAGTAACTTATTATTGAAGCTGATTACAGTTAATAACTCCAGAACATACCTATTATCTGATCTTATGTTGAATAATAATACAAAAAAATCAATTAATACTAATTTCTGTACCACTCTGCTAGGTGCTGTGAAATCCGATATAATTAAGATACAGCCCTTCCATTAAAGAGCTCACAATGTAGTAGGAGAGATGAAGACCAAAACAAACAAACAAACAAACAAACAAACAAAACACACACAATGAATTCTAATTAAGTCAGAGTCTGTCCTTTTCTCTGACACAATGTAACATATCAGAGGAGAGGGACAGAGTTAGAGTCATTGGACTAGTGTGGAGGTGAGCAAGAGCCCAGAACTGGGAGTCAGGAGTCCTGGATTCTGATCCCAGTCCTGCTATAAACTTTCTGTGTGACATCATGTACATCACTTACTCTCTCTAAAAAATTTACAGGTTTGGAATAGTATTATATGATGCCAAAGGCTCAAGTGAACTCTAATATTATCACAGCCATTATGGCTAACATCGATTACTCCTCCAAAATAAAAGTAACTGCTATCATTATTTGAGTGCTTCCTATGTATCAGCCACTGTTTTAAATACTTTACATTCACCTATTCCTCACCACAACCCTGTGGAGTGTATATGTATTATTGTCATCCCATTACAGATATTAGGAAGCTGAGATTGGACAGGTTAAGTGAGTGATATAGCTGTGATTTGAAACTAGGCTAGTCTATGGCCATACCACCCTGAACGTGCTTGATCTCATCTGAAACTAGACTAAAGCGTGTGCAAAACTGGTACTTTCCCCCCAGGATTCTTTGCAGCTTTTGAAAGATATGTACTTTTGAAAGACATAGCAGAGGCACTCAAGTTTTCAGCTCTATGGAGACTGGAGCATAGCTTTGCCATAGTATATTTGGTCATATTTTTTCGGTCTTATAAGTTTTAACAGTGTAGGCACATCTTCAGTGCATACTCATTTGCAGATGTGGTGATTCTTTTTTGGAACCAATGTTTATCATCTCTCACTCCAGATAATCTACTTCAAAGGATGTCTGAGAAACAAATGTGCTTGTTGCTGATGGTTTTTAAATTTTATAACTAGAGCATGACCCACTTGCTAGTATTTGATAAACATGATTAACAATACAGCCCAATACATCTTATCAAAATAAAAAAATAAAGTGAATAATGCAATTTAAATTTTTTCATGTATTTTTCATTTATTCACAACCCATAAAATCGATCATTGAAATGAACCTGCCTGACTAGGCAGTGGTGCAGTGAATATAGCATCGGACTGGGACACTGAGGACCCAGCTTTGAAACCCCAAGGTTGCCAGCTTACGCATGGGCTCATCCAACTTGAGTGCAAGCTTACCAGCTTGAGCACGGGGTCACTGGCTTGAGCATGAGATCATAGACATGACACCATGGTCTCTGGCTTGAGCCCAAAGTCACTGGCTTGAGCAAGGATCACTTGCTCTGCTGTAGCCTCCTGGTCAAGGCACATAAGAGAAAGCAATCAATGAACAACTAAGGAGATTAAGGAGCTGCAACAAAGAATTGATGCTTTTTATCTCTCTCCCTTCCTTCTGTCTGTCCCTCTCTCTGTCTCTCTCTGTCACACACATAAAAAAAGAAATGGACTCCTTATTAATGTGGGTTTAACAATGTGCTACAGTTTGTGTCTGCATACTCAATATTCTAAACATAGGTGTATATATACACATGTAGTTAAATTTATGATTTTAGAAGAGAATGTATAGAAATGGATAATTTTTCACTTTTTTTATAAATAAATTTTTATTTTAATGGGGTGACATCAATAAATCAGGGTACATATATTCAAAGAAAACATTTCCAGTTATCTTGTCATTTAGTTCTGTTGCATACCCATCACCCAAAGAGAGATCATCCTCCGTCACCCTCTATCCAGTTTTCTTTGTACCCCTCCCCCTCCCCCTCTCCCTCCTCCCCTCCCCCCACCCCCCATAACCACCCACTCCTGTCCATGTCTCTTAGTCTCGTTTTTATGTCCCACCAATGTATGGAATCCTGCAGTTCTTGTTTTTTTCTGATTCACTTATTTCACTCCGCATAATGTTATCAAGATTCCACCATTCTGCTGTAAGTGATCTGATGTCATCATTTCTTCTAGCTGAATAGTATACCATGGTGTATATGTGCCCCATCTTCTTTATCCAGTCTTCTATTTTTTTTTTAACGGTGATTAAAAGCCTTTAAGCAAACTCTTGGCCAATACAGCAAGAATCCATAAAAGAGTAGTGTCCTTAACATGTTCACCAAGTCCAAGTTGGCCCCATTACCATGCCAAATTCCTGAAAAATTCAACCCAACCACAGTTCAGTCTGTTAGGAGCTGTCACAGGGAGCAGGAGTCTAGGAACAGTCCACATCCGGGAAAAGTCCTCATGGCACTGGAATTGTTGTCACCATTCTATACTTTGCAGCTCATGTCCAAGTCCCAATGACTGCTGCTTCTAGCTGGTAATGATTCAGGTAGACTGGAAAAGCCATTTGCAGCATGCGTGGATATGGAGCTTCATTCTCCTCTGCCTGGAGAGATTAGACCAGGTTGCTTTTTCCTGGAGCTCTGCGACTGTGGCATGGTAAGGAGAACCTTGGGATACACTAAGCAGTCTCAGTGTGATTTCTTCAGTGTTTCTTGGTTGAAGAGTCCTCTTAGTTTAGCCCAAAGTTGGTTTTTCCAGATGATAGTTCATAAAGTTAGTTTGTAATCCACTTTGGTTCTGGGAGGTAGATGTTGGTACGTCCGCCTACTCCAGCGCCATCTTGTCTCTAATTTTTCACTTTTTATCATTCACCCTACTTTCCAAAGTGCTTTCACATACATAGTGATTGGATCAGAAAGCCTTTTTGATTCTTCTGAATAAAGAGATTTTGATTTTATTTTTATTTGGGGAGGGCAGAAGTCCTCAACAACTCTGTGAACTAGGCTGGGTATTATTTATTCTCTTCATTTACAAATGAAGAATTGGCCTGTTTCCGGCCACACATCTAGAAGGGGAATAACCGAGACTTGAAGTCAGCTTTCTTAGATTCCAAAGTCAGGATTTCTTTTACTACACCATACCTGCATTTTTCACATGTGATTTTATTCAGTCCTGGCATAGATCAGGGAAACTAGAATCCTGTGGCAGGCAGGCAGTCCCAGAGATCAGCAGAATTATTCAATGTCTCCCACATTTGGCAAAATCCAAAGAAAGACAAGCGAGGTTCCCTTGCAGGCCAGGAAGGCATTAACAGGCTATGGTCAGGACCATGGAGAGCTCTCAGTGAGCTTTTTATTCTCAGCATCTTGGGCCTTCCCTCAGTTCTAGGAACAGGCTTTGACTGCTTAAATCCATCTTATTCTGTCCTTGCCAGGAGAGACCCTACTCATTTATATTTATATACAATTCATTGGAACTGCTTTCTAGTGCAGTTTTGTTGTTATTTGTATGATCTTTTTTTAAAAAAAAAAAAAATCTTTTCTCCCCCACAGATACACACTAGAAACTATAAATGCTTTGAGGTAAAGGCCACATCTGTTTTTCTTAACTTGTTATTATACTATCTCCATTGCTAAGAACAATGCCTAGAATTTTGTAAACATTCAAAAATATATTTTTTAAAATAAATATTGAATGCATATGAATATTAAGTGTTAAATACTACTGTTAAGCTTTATTCTGGGTACTCCATCTTTTTGCCTTTTGAATCTTAATGAATCACATATTGAGGTAGTAAGAAAAGGTACAATCAAATTGTATGACCCATGACCAAAATTCTTAAGAGCCTTGTGTATTTACTGCTTCTACTTCCTCACTTCCCATTCAGTCTTCAACCTATTTCATCCTAGTGTCTGCCTCTACCACTCAATTGGAATTGTTTCTTTGATAAACCTTGAAACATTTTTATAACCTCATCACACATGATATCTAGCATTTGACATTGTCAATCACTCCTCTTTCCCCTCTTCTCTCTTACCTTCCCTGGCACCATTCTATCCTGGTTTTCCTCTCACATCTATATCTACTTCCTGTTCTCCGTCTTGGATTTTCTTCTTCTTGAGGACTCTTAAGGTTAGGATTTCCTAGGAGTCCAGGCCACTCTCTTCACACAACGTCCCTGCTCTTCTAAGCCACAATCTTTAATTCCTATGACTTCAACTTCTATCTACAAACTAATACCTATTTAATCTATATTTTCATACCTAGATATTCTTATAAGGTTTAAACTCATATTTCTAAATATCTGTTGGCCAATGGAATGGACAAGAAGGACATTCCTTGCAGAGAATGTGGTGGGAATAAAAGCATTATGGTGAGAAAGCTTCTAGCATGTTACTGTGTATATATAAATATAATAAATAGTTACATTCATTTGTTCTACTTGTGTAGATTATTTTTGCAAAAAGAAAACAAAGCTAGTATATAATATGTACCTGATAAACATTTTCAAATATATTAAAGAACAAATGGATGAACTAGAGGAGTTTATAGGTTTAGAAAACTCTCGATGATATATTTTACAAAATATAATTTAATATTGCAACAGCTAATGAAAATAGCATGTTGCATGTTTTATATTTCTTTAATTTACTTACTTTTCCATGTCCCATTGCCACTACCCTCATTCAGGCCTCCATTTTTCCTGATTTAGACTATTTTGTCCCCTTTAATTTGTCTTCTATATAATTGTCAAAATTATCTCTCTAAAAAGTAATTATCTTGAGTCAATGTTCTGATCAAACTCTCCAATTATCCTACTCTTCTATAAGAAACGAAAACACTAACTCTTAAGGTTACATTCAAGAGCTGTCCTTTTCTGTGCTCTAGTCACATTGAACTACTATCTGTCCTTGATTCTAGAACTTCAGCTACTTAAGAAGGCCTTGCTATTCTCTTACCTAGCCCTTTATTCATACTGTATTATCTGTCTTAAGTGCTTTGTTTTAACTTTCCTCCTTTTGCCATTCAGCTCACTATAGCAAATATCATACCTTGGATAAACCTCATTGGCTACGATACTGCCACTGTGCAAAGCTGCTGCCCATTTGCTCATTATAAAACATGCATTTAGTACAGTGTCTGTCATATAGTAGGCATTTGATAAATGCAGTGAATGCCATTTCATCATTTATTGTCATAGGCTTTATTAACATCACTGTCGTCATCATACATCACCATCATCATCATCATCATCATCATCATCATCATCTTCATCATTATCATTATCTGATTTGAGGAATCATAGCCTGTCAAAAGTATCAAGGATTTTATATATAGATTACTTATTAGTGCAATTTACATTTTATATATTCTCAAATAGATCCAGGAAGAGGAGGGTAGCTCAGATATATAATATAAAGCTTGTGAGAAAGATGGCAATTCAAGGAAGCCCATACCTAGCCAAACTGACTTTGCCACTGCCCCAATAAGCCTCTTAGGGTTTGCAATTATTTTACCTTCTAAAGAATTGATGGCAGCAACTGACAGAGGAAAGAGCGTGGCCAGTCGTAGCTAGGCCAACCCCAGACTCTTGTGTTTACTTGATAATATCCCTTAACTTATTAAGCTGTCACAGTTGACAGTGTATATATAATAGCACAAACCTCGGCACAAAGAAAATGTCCTCTCACCACATCGTATTTGGTCTGTGTCCCCTCATATATGTAAGCTAGAGGGATTCCAACACCTTATAATTATACTGGTCAAAGCAGTGGCTGCTTTTTAAAACTTGCCGGAGGGAAATATCATGGGAAGAAAGTTAAGAGCATATTGTCTTCAGCATGAGCAGAAACTCAAAATAGATTGCTGCATACAGGTTTCTGGTCGTGCTTGGGAATGCCACCAACTGGTACAGCGTGGCCCTGTCCTGGGATCCTGCCAGCTGTGCCCTCCCTACGTGTGGGACAGGTGCATCTGTGCCCATAGTCTACATTGTGCATCCACCAGGGATTCAAGCAGGTTTGTATTCAATAAGAGTTATAGAGAAGCCTGCAAAAGGGGTCTAGGCACCCCTGAATCAGTTTCCTGAATTTTACTACTCAGGAATTCAAACCTCTATCTGGAAAAAATTTCACAGAGCTGTTTATCTAGTTTCAGGGAGAAAGGGCCTTTGTAGTTCTGTCTCTCATGTTCTGTCTGTCTTCTAGCTGCTCTCCATCTGACTCTCAGACCTGCCCCTTCCCATTTGAGCTTGTATATATTAGACTGGGAAGCTATTCAGTTGGGGAGTTTGGAATATATCTGTCCTTTTGTGCTGAAAAGCTGAAATGGTATCTAAGACAACTGGAACTGTCATTCTTCAAAAGGAATTGAAGTAGCATTCATTGACTTACTAGTTTGTTTTCTTGTTTAATTTTTTATTAACCCTCTAAAAGGAGGAGAGAGAGAAAGGAATGTTTTTAGGATGAGAAGATTTAGTTTGGGCCCCCAGCATATGTACCTAGGGTTGGGATTAAGGGTGTGTTGAGCTTCTGCGAGCCTTAGTTTCCTCTCCTGACTGCAAGGAGACTTACCTAGGCCTTCTCTTCCTCCTAGGGTTGATGTGAGATCAATGAAGAAATCAACGTAAATGTATTTTACAGATTTTAAAATGCTTTGCAATTGCAGATTTTGCTAATAACATTTATTCAGCTTTTTAAAAATAACAGTGTTTTCACATGCATTATTTTTTTCTCTTTCTTGCTTGTTTCTCAGTATTTTGGACCAGGAATTGTTATTACATTGCCAAACTTTTCTTTACTTGTGTGAGAATCCTGGATTCCATGGACTTTAGGGCAGGAACTGAAAGAAGCCGACTTTGTCTGTTGTACCCTTGAAATCAGGAAAGAAGCGGGACCACAAACCTTGGAGAACAAGATAGAGAGCCAGAGTCTGATAAGCCAGAGCTCAGCCGTGTCTGCACAGGATGTGTGAACTGGAAATGCGACCTCAGAAACAGGCAAGTCTGCAGCGTGAGTGCAGGCTGAGCCAAGTGTGGAGGACAGGGTGATTTCTGGGCACAGGCTTGGCTATTTGCAGCTAGCTACATGTTGGCCGAGTTTAAATAAGAATCTAGGTTATTGTGGATACATATTATATGGATGTTTTCATTTTGATGTGTTCTCTCTGACTATCAAATTGCTCTTCCAGATGGGTTTCATAGATCACTTTCCAGGTAGTAGGGGCCCATAGGGTTCTTGGAGTGGAATTCACACAGTGACCAAAGCTGTTTGAGCATTCTTTTTTTTTTTCAAAGTTGTCATCTGATTTCATCAATAAACATTACTTAAAAAAGAAAGATACAGAATAATTAACCTCATTTATTTTTGTTGTGAAGGAGTTCTACTTTGCCATGGAGATGTATCATCTCAGAGACAATATCCCCTTTCTCACCACCTATGAACATGCATATGTGTATTAGCCAGGGTTCTCTAGAGAAACAGGACCAATAGGATGTGTAAATATATAGAAAGATTTAT
The DNA here is from genome assembly GCF_036850995.1 of Saccopteryx leptura. NCBI lineage: Eukaryota > Metazoa > Chordata > Mammalia > Chiroptera > Emballonuridae > Saccopteryx > Saccopteryx leptura. Next base: position 123,728,835 of record NC_089505.1, on the reverse strand, counting down.
TATAAGGAATTGGCTCATGTGATTATGGAGAGGTTGGCAAGTCCAAAATCTACAGTGTTGAGCTGACAAGCTAGAGATCCAAAAAAGCTAACATTGCAACTGTAGTCCAAAGAGCTTTAGGCTGGAGACCCAGGAAAGTCGACAGGGCAGATACAGTCTGAAGGCAGTCTGCTGGAGAATTCTCTCTTGCTTGGCAAGGCTGGTCTTTTTGTTCTATTTAGACCTTTTACTGATTGGATGAGGCTCACCCACATTATGAAGGCAACCTGCTTACTCAGAGTTTACTGAATAACATTAAAATGTTAATATCATACAAAAATGCCCTCCAAATTGACACATAAAATTAACTATCACAGCATGTAAAAAGAAAAGATCTTATAATAAGGTCCTTATGTACATATTTTGTACTTTCATTGCATTGATTTCAATTGTGTATATATATGCTTTTTTTATATGTGTGTGTATATATATAGAGAGAATTTTTTTGTGTGTGTTGAGGAAACTTGAAGTTGACCAAAAATATACTAAAGGCATATGAAAGTTAGCAATATTAAACCAATGCACAAAAGAACTGGTTGATTATTTTTTCTAGCTTTATTGAGATGTAATTGACATACAACATTTTTCAGTGTACAATGAGTTGATTTGACACATTTACATACTGAAAATGATTATCACCATAGCATTAGGTAAGACCTTCCTTTATTTCACATAATTATTATTTCTTTTTCTGGTCAGAACATTTAATATTTCCTATCTTAACTTTCAAGTATATAATACCTTATTTATTTATTATACTAATTCATTATTTTTAATCAATCAGTTAATTAAATGAAGCAAAAACATGGTAGACTCTGGAAATTTAGATACTATCAAGATACAGAGGATCGCTACCATTGTTCTCACAGTTTAACAGTGCTCCCACAGAAGGCAATTACACACCTATGTCAAGTGCCATGACAAAGCAGTGGGACGTGTTCCTCTGCGTGGGCTGCTATGACACAGTGCCACAGACTGGATGGCTTAAACAACAGACTTTTTTTTTTCTTACAACTCTGGAGGCTAGAAGTTCATGAACAAAGTGCCAGAAAATTTGGGTTCTGGTGACAGCTGTCTTCCCATTTTGTAGATGGCCACTTCCTTGCTCTGTTTTCACAACGCCTTTCCTTAGTGCACACATATAGAAAAAGAAAGTGAGCTCTCTCTCTTTTCATAGAGATACTAATCTTGTAGGATTAGGACCTCACTCTTTTGATCTCTTTTAACCTTACTTATTTCCATACAGGCCCATCTCTAAATATAACCACACTGTGGGGGTTAGAACTTTTAACATATGATTGGGGGGTATTCAGTCCATAACAAGGGGCCTCTGGTTCACATATATGGTCCCAACTCAGACATAGGGATGTTAAGGCAAGACATTACTTTTAAGGTTAGACTTGAAGAATAAAAATAAGTTAGCCAGATAGATAGGAGAGGAATGACCAGGAACTGTGGAAAGAGAATGAAAAAAAACAAAAACAAAAAAACCACCTGACATTTTAGAAAGAATGAAGTTAGTTTGCTGTAGTTATTACCTAAAAGGGGTAGGAAGTAGGACATGAGAAATGGGAAGCACCAGGGAGTAGAAAAGTAAGCAGGTGTTAAATCAAGCAGGGCCTTATAGCCTGTGTTACAGAGTCTGGGCTGTATTTGAATGACAATGAGAAAGCATTGAAGAATTTTACTTAAGAGAGTGTCATGATCAAGTTTTTGCTTTTAGAAATAGGACTCTGTATGCAGTGTGGAAAATGGATTAGATGAGGAGAAATCCCAGGCTAGGCAAACTGTTAGGAGGCTCTTAAAAGTAACTATGGCTATAAAAAAAGTTACTTAAGGCAGTGGGAATAGTGAGAAATGGAAAAATTAAGAAATGTATTTCTAGATAGAATTAATGTTTTATTAATTAGACATGGGTATAAGAGAGAAGAAAGTGTCAAAGAGTCTTCAAGGTGTCTAGCTTTAATCAATGGATAGAGAATTGTACTATTTATGAGAAAGGAGGCAAAAGAGAAAGAGAGGGTTTGCATTTGGGAGTATTTTGGACGGATTGTAATAAGAGTACCGAAGGCGAGCATGGCGTGATGTCCACGATGCAACTGAATATACTTCCTGAGACTCAGAAGTATCTGCATTGGAGTTTTATGTTTATGACTTTTCAATGTATCCTTGGTAATGAAAACATAGGTGTTTATGCCATCACCCTGTTAGAGAAGAGAGCCCAGGACCAAACTTCAGCATTTAAGAAGCATGCAGAATAAGAGGAATCCACAATAGAAACCCAAAATGAGCAGCTATACGAAGCGGAAGAAACCTCAGAAGTCAAGGGAAGAGAAAATAAACATCAGTGTCCTGTATTGCTGGGAGGTCAAGTAAGACAAGCACTTAGAAAAATCCTATGAGTTTGCAAAAGGTCTCGAGTGATCTTAAGAAAAGCAGTTTAAGAAGAGTGGTTGTTTGGGATTGAGTCATGATGTAATGAACTGAGGAATAAGTGAGAAGTAAGGAAAATTGGGAAGTAAAGGGAGAGAACACAGTCTTTAAAGAAATTGCCTTATGCTTTATTTAGAAATAGTCTAGAAGTAATCATTGATTCTTCTTTTTGTAATGCTAGCTCCACATCTAATTCATCAGTGAGTCTATCCTCAAAACATACCCCATTTCATCTACTTTTCTTTCTTTTCTACTTCAACACTAAGTGAAACCGCCATTGTTTACCTAGACTATGACAACACCTCACATCTCATTCTTCTGCTAGCAGAGTAATCTTCTGAAAATAGAAATCAGATCCTATTACTCCCTTGCTTTAAACGCTTTACTAACTTTTAATTGTACTTACAATAAATTCCAAACATTACACACCTCTATACCATCAAGCCTCTGTCGTCTTCTTCAACCTCATCTTGTTCCACTCTGCTCATGCCCTCTGTGCTCCAGCCATCTTAATATATTTACTTCTCAAATAATTTGTACTGTCTTGAATGCAGCTTTTTGCACTAAATATTCTCAGTGCCTAAGATATGCTTTCCCTGGATCTTTCCTTGTCTCATTGCTTTATTCAAATTTCACCCTGAAAATCACCTCTTCAATGGTAAGTTTCCAGATCAATCTAACCACCCAGTACTTTCTACTTTTGTTTTACTTCTCTGCATAGTATCTGTAACTCTTTGATATTTTTCATCTGTTTACTTTTGTTTGCATTCTTTTCAACAAAAAGTAAGCTCCACAAGAGCCAGAATCTCCCTATTCTATTCACCATTTTATTTCTGCACCTGGCTCAGTTTTTGACATATAGTAGGCTTCCACATAGATTTTCTAGCTGTATGTGTGAATAGAAGGATGAATGGAGGTTTGTTTTGTTTGTTTGTTTGTTTTGGGGGTTTTTTGTGTGTATTTTTCTGAAGTTGGAAACAGGGAGGCAGTCAGACAGACTCCCGCATGTGCCCGACCGGGATCCACCCAGCATGCCCACCAGGGGGCGATACTCTGCCCATCTTGGGCGTTGCTCTGTTGCAACCAGAGCCAGTCTAGTGCCTGAGGCAGAGGCCACAGAGCCATCCTCAGCGCTCGGTCCATCTTTGCTCCAATGGAGCCTCGCTGCGGGAGGGGAAGAGAGAGACAGAGAGGAAGGAGAGGGGGAGGGGTGGAGAAGCAGATGGGCGCTTCTTCTGTGTGTCCTGGCCGGGAATTGAACCTGGGACTCCTGCACGCCAGGCCGACGCTCTACCACTGAGCCAACCGGCCAGGGCCTGATGAATGGAGTTTTTAAGGAGGATGGAAGAACTAGTGTGTTGGCTAGATGAAGATAGGGAATCAAGAAGGCTAGTTTTTTAAATTGGAGAGATGAGTATAATTTAAATGCTGGTGGGAAGGAACCAGTATAGAGGGAGAGGCTGAAGTAGAATAAAGACACAGAAGGATAACGTGATTGGTATTGTTCATTTCTGACAGTTTGCCTTTTAACCAACCTGGTTTTGACCTAAATACACTTGGCCCTATTCTATGTATATTACCAGTTCTACTTGTGTGTTGTTGAAAGCTGAGTAATTGCATTATCATGAGTTATTTTGTAATTAGAGGCCCTGTCACAGTAAATAAGGGTCTTGCAAGAAAACAGGGGTCTGACTTTAGGGGGAATCTGGCCTCTAATGGTTTGAGAGGAAAGTGGTCGGAGAGGGCCCTGCCTGTCCCACAGCTCATCACATGCAGGCACAGCCGGTTCCATGGCTTCTGTCTCCTGGCCTCACTGCCGTATCTTGGACAAACGGGCGACAGCTGACCCCAAGGTGGACCCATTTCTCTAATGGTGTGTAGCCTTTGACGGCAGCCTTTGTACATCGCACTCCACCTCTGACGAAGCCTGGAGCATGCCTGTTTTTAGTCATTTTCTCATTCATTCAACATTTATTTATTGAAGCCCTACCTATGCTAGTCCCTGCAAGCAAAGAGAGAATGGCTGGGGCTTCTTTCTATAAGAAGTAAATTCAAATGTTTTGTTTGCCAGCAGTGAAGAGATAGAGAGGAAGCAGGAAGTGATTTACATGAAAAAGTTTGAAATTTTGCCATATAGTTCTATATTCTTTTCTTTTTTTTTTTTCTCACACAGTATTATATCTTGAGCATGTTAAGGACCAAACTTAACCTGTTATCTGGACACATAATAAATGCTTAATTCATACTAGTGAGATCTTATTGTGTATGCATATTTCGGGGCAGACAGAGGTATAAGAACAAATATCTTCTTCCCCCCAGAGTTGGATTAAGGTCATACCAAACAACACCTCTATAGTAGCAAATGTATCTCTATTATGGCTTGTCATACAGGGTTAGGCGTGTCGGGCATGTGTTTCTCCTCATGTCACATAGAACAGGAGCCCTATTTGAAAAAAACAACAAAAAACAGGCAAGATTGATAGTTTGGTTTAATTTTTCTTTTAGGATTTAGGAAGCTTAGTTTTTTTTTGTTTGTTTGTTTTTTGTTTTTTTTTTTGTTGTTGTTGTTTGTTTTTTGAAGCAAAGCATTAGGCAGAGAGACCAGAATGATAATAAATACCTGATTTTCTGTAGTGTGGGTGTGGGACCAGGATCATTTGAGGATTGAAAAGCAGAGTTTTAAGATATAAATGAAGCTGCTCATTGACTCAGCCCATCTTCCCTGCCGAGGTGAATTTATTGCTGAAACAAAATGTTTTACCTAGTGAATTTTAAGCGATGCCGGAGCAGAGAGGAGATTAGGCTGACACATAGTAAATCCCTTGCACCAGATATATCTTTGCCACAGAAATTCTCAGTTTACAAAACTTTTAATACATTTTCAGGTTTTTTTTTATTCTTTATCATTTTGTTTCTTTTCTTCCCCCCCCCCACCCCCAACGAGGGGGTGTTGCCTCTCATTTAAGTGTTAAAATATTAACCATTCCTGAGGTGCCTGAAGTATGAAGCAACAGAGGTGGGGACAGACTTACCCTGTGTTCCTGTGCTTCCTAAAGAAGCTGCCCACTTTTAAAAACTGGTTTCGGCCCAAAGGGTAAAGCAGGATTGTTGGACATGAATTTCAGATCGATCTCTTGCCTCTGACAGTTACTGCATGAGTTCCAATCACATTAGCGCCTCTTCAGCTTGAGCCAGAATTTATAGCATAAATTCAACATTTTTCAAATCTTAATCAACCCAGGGGTCATTCTCCTCAAAGTGCAGTTTTGCTGCTGCCACCGGAAAATCAATGGCGAAGGCTGATCCTTTCCTGCTGCCACGAACCAGTCACAAAACGAAATGCTCCAGAAGGGCTTGCTCCATTTTCTGCTGTAGCTCTCAGAGAATGTCTTTTTGTTTCTTTTAATGCCAGTGGCACTTTTGTTCCCTAATGTCTAGGTTCTACCCCAGGGAAATAGTCCAGTCAGCAGTAGCATAATCAGATTTTTTTTAAAAAAAAGGAGAGAGAAAGAAAGAAAGAAAGATGGAGAAAGAAAGAAAGAAAGAAAGAAAGAAAGAAAGAAAGAAAGAAAGAAAGAAAGAAAGAAAAAGAAGTTTTGATCTTATTCCCTTTTGTCTTAAAATCTACTGTTTGTATTACCTACAGAACAAAGTCCCAATTCTTTGGCTTGACGAGCAGAGCCCTTAACATGCCACCTAGTCAGCTTAGCACAGTGCCAGGCTCAGAGGAGGGCTCACCAGACTGTTTCAGAGCAGAGGAATACATGAGTCTGTCCTTGGAGCATCCACATGGGACTCCTCCCTCCTGAGACCCGGCTCAGAGGTCACCTCTGTGACGCTCTTCTGTTAACAGCCCCCAGCCAAGCGGAGCTGGTGGCTCCTTCCTCGGTGGGCCCACTGCGCATCTCCATGCCTCTGTAACAGCCCTTGACAGTATTTTCAAAATAGCTTTGGATGGGCCTGGCTTCCTGATGGAATGTGAGTTCTGTCAGAGGCAAGACCTTATCTTGCTCATCTAGCATCAGTTTTTAAAATATGTTCGCCGAACTAAATCAGCATTCTCTGTAATGTAAATTCTTTGAGCTAAAAAAGCATAAGATTGGGAACAAGAAGGGATTTTTCCACCCAATTGTGCAATCTTATCCAGCTCTTCTGGACTTCAGTTTCTTACTCAAGTGACACCACTGACCTAAGTGATGACTAAAGTACATTCTTGCTTTAGCGTTTTTATTGCTGTGTTGTTACTTTTGCTATTACTATTACTAGTAGTACCAGTGCTATTACCACCACTACCTCAATTAATCATGCCAGGACCACCGTTTATTGAGTCTCAACCTTGTGTCAGACTGTAACAATTTAACGTTATTATTGCATTTAATCCTCAAAACAACCACATGAGTTACAAATTATTAGCTTCATTTCACAGAGACGAGAATTGATAGTCACAGGCTGAGAAACTTACCTGAAGTCACACAGCTAAACTGTGACAGAGCTGGAATTTAAACCCAGTATTTTTATTTCTAGTTTCTAAAAAAAAGAAAACTTAAAATTTATTATACCAATTATTTTGAACCCAAGAAAAATACATATTTTACTAGAAGTATATATAATTGCTTAAAATTTAAAAAATAACATATCCTTATGAAAGACATGGAGACCTCCAAAGAAAACAACAAAAAACAGTTAATCACTCATTCTACTACCCAAAGAGAACCCACATTAACATGCATGTGAGTTTTCTTCATGTGTTTTCTCTATGTATACATGTATATGTGTGTACACAATAGGCAGCTGCGTGTTGGTTGGGATGTAAAATAGACACACTGGTGCAGCTGGTGTGTGCAGGCGTTAGCTCTCTTGCCGTTTCCTGGCCTGAGCCTAATGTACATTAGCAGTTAAGCTATTCACGGACGGCTCCTACTGGAAACATCTGAGGCATTGAAGCTCTGACTCATACCAGCAATTTGTCTCCTCCAAGTGCCAGAGTTAGGTAACTTTAATTTGATGGAAATATTAGAATCCTTGAAGGATGGCATAGAAATCATTGATAGAAGAAATGAATTTCAACAACTGACTGAATTTCCTCTATTAAGGAAAGAAGTCAGTCCTAGAGCTTGCTGAAAGCCCAATCCTTGAAAAAGATCCAGACTGTGAGATTAGATGAACTGGATTACAACTGAGTTGCTATTTATTCTCTACTCAGGAGCCCGAAGGAGCCTATCACTTCAGGAGAAACTATGATCGAATTTAAGGACAAACCTGAGTCTGAGAAGGTCGAAGTCATGCTAATTCACATGACCGAGAGGTGACGGGTTCAGGACAAAAACTTAGTAAGGCAAAGGAGTAAGCATTACTGTTGATTCACCATTTACTCTGGCCACATACTGGGTTAAGCCGTTAACATATATTTCATTATCTGAGACTCTCATTGACTCTCTGAGATGAAGATGTCATCTCCCTTATGGAGGTAAGAACACTGAGATAAAATAATCTGCTTTAGATTGCAAACAAGTGGCAATGCCAGGATTTGAATCTTTGTGTTTTTGACTCCTAAGTCTGTACTCTTTCAGCAATAGCATTGTTCTGAGGCTTTCCAACTTTCAGAACAGAGCTCTTGCCAGTAGAGTTTTTTTGCTATTGTTTCTTGGAGTGGCTGCTGTGCCAGTCAGGGTACTGTGAGAGGAGCAAAATCATTATGAATGTGAGGGACAGGGGTTTCGTGGAAGGAATTAGACATTACATAACTGTGGCAGGATCTGGAAAGGTGATCAGGGAGTTGAAGGACCAGAGAAGGATCACCATCCCCTCAATCTGCGAAGCAAGGTGTCAGAGTGAGACAGCACAGTGGGTGATCCTGGAGAAATGCACAGAGAGCTGTTGCCTCTCTTCAGTTACTGCTTCTGTGGGTCTGCTGCCAACTATCTAGTGGCGGGTCTGAGTTCTCCAATCAGCAGGACTACCAGGGAGACAAGCTGGAATTAGAGCAGAGAAGAGGAAGAACAAGCTGGAACCCCTAGGGTACTTCTGTGTCTGATGTCTGATGAAGCCAAGATCAGCAGAAACTAATGAGTGCTGCTTTATTTTCATCTTCCAAATGTGCAAGTTCCTCTTTTGACCAACTTTAATCCATAACCATGCAGGAAAAGTCATTCTGAGATACACAGTTCCCTGCTCAGCTATACATCTTCCACAGCTGCCACTTGGGCAGTTCTGATGGATGTTTGCAACAGAGTAAAGGATGTCCAACTAGCATCTCAAATCCCAATACCTATAACAGTACTATCCAATAAGATTTTTTGCAATGATGGAAATAGTCTGCATTTACAGTGCACCCCCATGCCTCTCTCTTTTCTACTCTCTGTGAGCCACTATGGACAGAGACTTTTTTTTTAATTAAAAATTTTATTTGACAAAGGAGGTAAGAGCATACAATGGAATAAAGACGAATTACTGACTCTTTAACAAATGGTGTTGGGAAAATTGGACATCTATCTTCAAAAAAATGAAACTAGACCACCAACTTACACCATTCACAAAAATAAATTCAAAATGGATAAAAGATGTAAATGTAAGCCATAAGCATCTTAGAAGAAAACATAGGCGGTAAGCCAGGGGTCAGGAACCTATGGCTTGCAAGCCAGATGTGGCTCTTTTGATGGCTGCATCTGGCTCGCAGACAAATCTTTAATAAAAAAAATACATTAAAATTATTTTAAAAATCTCATGTGTTACAATCCATTCATTTTCTACCGCTCATGTTCATGGTTGCGGGTGGCTGGAGTCTATCGTAGCTGTCCTCCGGGACACCAAATTTTTATTGGATAATGTATAACATACACAGGTCATTGTATGGCTCTCACAGAATTACATTTTAAAATATGTGGCATTCATGGCTCTGTCAGCCAAAAAGTTTCCCGACCCCTGCAGTAAGCTCTCCAACATCTATCACAGCAATATATTTGCTGATTTATCTCCAAGGGCAAGTGAAATAAAAGACAGAATAAACAAATAGGACTATATCAAACTAAAAAGCTTTTGCACAGCTAAAGACAATAAGAACAGAATAAAAAGACAAACTACACAATGGGAGAAGATATTCAACAATACGTCTGATAAGGGGTTAATAATAACCAAAATTTATAAAGAACTTGTAAAACTGAACACCAAGAAGACAAACAATCCAATCAAAAAGTGAGCAAAAGAAATGAATAGACACTTCTCCAAAGAGGACATACGGATGGCCAATAGGCATATGAAAAAATGCTCAATATCACTAATCATTAGAGAAATGCAAATTAAAACCACACCAGCCAGAATGGCACTCATCAAAAAAACAACACAGAATAAGTGCTGGCGAGGATGTGGAGAAAAGGGAACCCTCCTGCACTGCTGGTAGGAATGCAGACTGGTGCAGCTACTATGGAAAACAGTATGGATATTCCTCAAAAAATTAAAACTCCAACTGCCTTTTGACCCAGCTATCCCACTTTTAGGAATATACCCCAAGAACACCATAACACTGTTTCAAAAGAAGAAATGCACCCCCCCCATGTTTATGGCAGCATTGTTCACAATAGCGAAGATCTGGAAACAGCCCACATGTCCATCAGTGGAAGAGTGGATTAAAAAGCTTTGGTACATATATACTATGGAATACTACTCAGCCATAAGATATGATGACATCGGATCATTTATAACAACATGGGTGGACCTTGATAACATTATACTGAGTGAAATAAGTAAATCAGAAAAAACTAAGAACTATATGATTTCATACATAGGTGGGACATAAAAATGAGACTCAGAGACATGGACAAGTGGGTGGTGTTTAGGGGGGGAGCAAGGTGGGGAGGGAGGGGCACAAAGAAAACCAGATAGAAGGTGATGGAAGAAAATTTGACTTTGGGTGATGGGTATGCAACATAATCAAATGTCAAAATAACCTGGAGATGTTTTCTCTGAACATATGTACCCTGATTTATCAATGTCACCCCATTAAAATTATAATAAATTTATTTTTATTGAAAAAAATTTTAATTTTTGTGTTAACATAGATTCCAGTGTCCCACTCAATATAACACCCTTACCCTCCAACAATGTGCCCCCATTACATGCCATCACCCCCTCCCCCTGGCTGCCTCCCCCCACTTCCCTCTGGTATTTGCTGTCCTGTTATCTGTTATCTGTATCTATGTGTTGTATGTATATATAATTTCACTAATTCCTTACCTTCTCTGATCCCATCCCCTCATCCGTCTTCCCTCTGACAGCTATCCCTTTGCTCCCCGTGACCCTGCCTCTGCCTCTATTCCACTCCTCGGTTCACTGTGTTCATTAGATTCCACATATAAGTGAGATCATAGAACAGACCATTTCATATTCCCAATGATCAAGTAAAGGATCTAGCTAGCATATACCTGTGGAATAAATGAATGGTGTGAGTCACAGTTATAGACAATAATCTGTGAAGATAATTGTTAGTGGACCAAAAGTCAGAAGAGAAAGGCAGCATTATAGAATAATAGAATTTTAGGTCTGGAATATGCAACTTAGAAACTATCGTAGAAAGAATATAGGCTTTAGAGTTCTCATCCTGGCTTTACTATTTCCCTGGTTATGTATCTTAGGCAAGTTTTGGGGCCTTTCTAAGCTTCATTTTTCTTGTCTGTTAGAAAGGGAAGGTTATACCAATTTTGGATTTGTAAGAAGTAATGAAAGCACCAAACACAGGGCCTGGCAAATATAATCTTTAGTACATAGCATTTCTTTCTTAGAGGTTTTTGTATGCCCCTCTCATTATTAGTGAAGTTTACCAGCAGAATTATAATCTACCATTTTTTTGGATATATTGCAAATAAAATGTTATTCTTAGTATGATTGATCATCCTCTAGCTCCAAAAACACAGGGCCATTTGAGGCCTTCATTTTTCCCATAAAAGAAGAGTGGAGCTAAAGGTGATTAAAGAAGGTTTTGTAGATTTAACTGCATATTGTACAGATCCTCTGGGACCTCAGAGCCTTTCTGAGAATCACAAGGTTAAATGGTAATCAAATTATTTTTGCTGCATGAACATAACTCTTCCTTGGTGACAGTCACTGCTTGGTGGCTCTGACCACTTCCATCTGTAGAATCATCATTTTGTTTCAATTCACAAACCATTTAGAAATGAATTGGATTTACCAGAGAGCAGGACTCAAAATATATTTAACTGGATCCACAGAAACAGAATCCAGACATAAATTTTTGTTAGTTATTCAGGGGATGACCATCTTTCTCCTTGGCCTGCACTTGGGACTTCTACAATTATCAGAATCCTCAATTGGATTATACATTTATATAAGTCAAGCTAGTGAAGTATTAAAAAAATACATAATTCATTTTTACCCAGAAATTTAAGCCATGACTTCTATTGTAGTAGCTAATCTGATTTTCCTGGTCATATGAAACCTTAAAAGCATCTTCCAAGGGCACAGAAACCACAGTTTCCCCTCTCCCCCCGTTGTTTGTCAGTTCTATATATAGGAGCTCAGATTTCCTCTCAAGTCAGGATGTTTGTGGTGACATTTATAAATGAGCCCAAGTTAAATGTTTTACTGAGCTCTCGGCAATATTTGTAATATGTAATGTCAGGAAACCAGCTAGATTCAGGCATGAGAAAGGGCTTAAGAGGACAGGTGGTATTAGACTGGAAATCCAGAAACCAGAATTTGAATTCTAATTCTTCTATTTATCAGCTGAATTACTTGGCTTTCTTAACTTCCTCGTCTATAAAATGAGAATACTCAAATTGCATGTGCAGGATAGCGGTGGGTCTGAAATGAAGGCATAGGCCACCAGGTGAGTGAGGACCGGCAGGGGGAATTTGGGGCCCCGTGTCCTCTGTTAACTCCTTGTTTGCCCTCAGTAAATTCACTTCTTCTTTCCTCTAACCCCTCACATAAAAAATAAAAACTATGGCAGATAATCTCTTCAGTTCCCTGTGAGCTAGCAAGTCTGTGATGATCCCTCCTTTCTCCATTTTTAGCTGAGACAGGGCGCCAACAGCACTACACTTCTCTCCTTCTAAGAGGTTCTTGATGCCTCCAAGTTGGGCCTTCAACCGAGCCAGTTCTAGATTATCTTGTTTTAACTCCTAACTCTTTCAAAGTCACCTGTTCTACATATATATTTGTGTGTGTGTGTACATATCATATATGCTTATTTATTTATCTATATATTTTTTTCATGTAAACTGGGATTCAAGTTTTCTTCCTCTAGAAATTTTTCTAAAGGAACATAGTTAATGATCTCAAGTGATCTTTCCAAAACTGATGGATTCATATATTCTGCCTAAGAACCTAGATCTCCACTCTGGGAGGAACCTCAGCCATCGTTCTCCATAGCTTTGGGCGTCCCTGTCCAGGAGCCCTTCTGCAGTTTTCCGATGGAGGGTAGTCAGCCTCTGTGTGAATGCTTTCCGTGAAGAGGCACTCATGAATTCGGCACTGCATCTTTGGGCCGTTCTTTCTTAACTGTACCAGACTGTTCCCCACAGCTTGAAGTGTGGTGATACAACTTATAGCAGGGGAATTGCTACTTCAGATATTAGGTTCTAGCAAGTGATCCATGAACCTGCCCATTTGTGGAAATGCTTTGACCTTCATTATGAGATATTGCAGCATATTTAATCATGAATTAAAGATCCACTTTTGTGTGCTGGATCTGTTACTTACCACTTGTATTGGACAAGTCTGTTTATGCACCTGCTTCTCACTTGTAAAATGGATATAAAAACAGTCAACTTGCCTTTCTACAAGTTGTTGAGAGGATGAACTAAGGTAACATAAATAAAGTGCTTTATAAAGTGTTGTAATAGGGGTCAGCAAACTCTGGGCTATGGGCTAGCCACCTGTTTTTGTAAATAAAATTTCACTGTACCACAGCCATGCCCATTCATTTGTGTGTTATGTCTTTGGCTGCTTTCATACTACATTGTCTGAATTGAATAGTTGCAACAGAAGCTATGTGACCTACAAGCTTAAAACATTTATTATGTAGCCCTTTATGGAAAAGATTGCTGACTGCTGTGCTATGCAAATACATGTTTATTATTAGAATTACTAGAATTATTTTAGGAAGAGGACAAGGTGATGATAATCTTGTATATTGATAGAAATCTAGTCAACTAACTGAAGAACATTAATTGAGCACTTGACAATGTCAAGAACTGCTCTATGTATTTTACATGAACTTTAAAAACATATTTATAATAACACTATGTGTGAGGCATCCTATTGTATCCATGCTACAAATGAACTGACTCAATAATTTAACCAAGACTATTCTGGCAGAGAGCCAGAAGTGAAACATAGATATCCGATTCTAAAATCTGTGTTCTTTTTATGTGCCACCTGGCCTCTTACAGTTATGACAGTGATGACTTTTACTGTAATTCTTACCTGTTAGAGACTTTATAGAAAGCATTAAAAATCTTGCAAGTTGGCCTGACCAGGCAGTGGTGCAGTGGATAGAGTGTCGGACTGGGATGTGGAGGACCCAGGTTCGAGACCCCAAGGTCACCAGCTTGAGCGTGGGCTCATCTGGTTTGAGCAAGGCTCACCAGCTTGGACCCAAGGTTGCTGGCTCAAGCAAGGGGTTACTCGGTCTCCTGTAGCCACACGGTCAAGGCACATATGAGAAAGCAATCAATGAACAACTAAGGTGTCGCAATGAAAAACTAATGATTGATGCTTCTCATCTCTCTCCATTCCTGTCTGTCTGTCCCTGTCTATCTGACTCTCTCTATGTCTCTGAAAAAAAAAAAAAAAAGAATCTTGCAGGTTGTATATGATCAAGTTAATAATGGGTAAAAAAAGTCTATCATGCATTATATATACATTAATATCAGAAAAGAGTTCAAGTCTTTGAAAACGTATAGAAATAGATAATAGCAAAAACTGATAGACTGATGAAGATTGAATGGTAAGGATTACTGAATCTTTGAACGTTTTGACATCATCACACATCTTTGTCAGCACACACCATCCTTTTTCAGCCTAGGTATCTATTAGTTCCATATTTAAAACCTCAATGGAATCACACCTGGTGAAAAGCTAGGATGAAAGGAGTCTATAAGCTGACAGGCTGATTGTTCCTCTAATCTATGTTTTTTGAAAATCTTCTAACATTAAGTGTAAAATAGTCAAAACTTTAATAAAGTAGGCTGGGTTCTTTATTTAAAGTGAGGCATAAAGGAAATGATTATTGGGAGCTTACAGAACATGAGAGTTATCAGCGATACGAAAAATAAAATAACAGAATATATATATATCCCTTTTTGCACATGAGATGCTAAGATCACACTTGTTATTCATGTATACTTTGTAGAATTAAGAGTTAAAAGAACCTTAAAGATCATTCTATTTAACTCCCCGATTTTTAGATAAGAAAACTGAGGCTCAGAAAAGTTTAATTATTTGCCTAAGGTCACATAGCTAATGTATATCAGAACTCAAACTCAAAAACTGACTCCTTTCTTATTCATTTGTTTATCAGTTCATTCATTCATTTATTTAAAAATTTAATTTAGTCATTCATCTAATATTTATCAAGGCCTTTCTATATGATATCCACTATATTAGATGCCATCACATGTGTTATTTCCTTTGATTCTAATGAGGTAGGTAGTATTACCTTCACTTTTTAGCTGAGAAAACTGAGATTAACCTTGCCCAAGGTCTCACAGCTGTAAAGTGAATTAAGTAGCTAGAGAGAATATGGAATCAATTTGAAACTTTCTATATAATTCCAAAGCCAGGCACAATAGAGCTAATTAACCCTCTCTCCTAACTCTGAAATAATTGTTTTTGTCACACTTTCAAACTGAGCTGGTTAAAATCTTAGTATTTGAAGTCACTGGCCAGTGTCTGAAGACATGATTTGAATTACCAAGTGAACAGAGATTTATATGTTTTATTTTATTTTGTATTGTGTTTACCTCATCTCCTTATGTGTACACATTTTAAATGGCTTCAGTCATAGAAATGTAATATTACATATATTACTTTTTATTAGTTAGCATTGGAACTTCATATAATCTTCCAATGTCAGCCTATATTTGATTTTATATAGTTTTTGTGATTAGAATTAATAGTCAAAGGCTATTCAGTTACATAATTGTACCATAATTTACGTTATTCTCATTGTTATACATTTATTTTTTGAGCTAACATAGCTATTGAACATGTTCTAACATTTAGGGTTATTTAGTGTTTTGTTTTGTTTTTAATCTGTTTTATTATTTAAGATATAATATGGGGCTTGATCAGGCGGTGGCGCAGTGAATAGAGCATTGAACTGGGATGCTGAGGACCCAAGTTTGAAACCCCAAGGTCACCAGGTTGAACCCAAAAGTTGCTGGCTTGAAGCCCAAGGTTGCTGGCTTGAGCAGGAGGTCACTTGCTCTGCTGTAGGACCCAGTCAAGGCACATATGAGAAATCAATCAATGAACAACTAAGGTACTGCAATGAAGAATTGATGCTTCTCATCTCTCTCCCTTCCAGCCTGTCTCCTCTCCTTCCCTGTTTCTCTCTCTCTCACATGCCAAATAATAATAATAATAATAATAATAATAATAATAATGGAAGTAGTTCAAGATCACTGGGTCAAAGGGTAAGAATATCATTATTTTTCTTACATATTTCTATATCAAGGTCAAAAGGGATTGTGCAAATTTACAGTCCCTACATGAGTAAAAAAGGAATCAGTTTACAACATTAGGGGCTATTATATCTTTTACAGATTTTTGCAAATTTAGTAAATAGCTAGCTACTTTAGATTTCTGGCATGGATTCAGCAAGGTGATGTTTTGTAACCCAGATACAAAGATTTGACTCTTATTTTTGCCTACATAGAAAGTTATTCCCACTTTGGGTTAGCAGATTGTCCACAAGGGTTAGGCCACAGAATATCAAAAAGTGCAGCTGCCCTGCTGTTAGTGATGGTGACAAAAGAGAAAGCAATTTTAAATCTAATATTTTTTGCAATATTTTTGTCTTCTCATCTCATATTTTTTGCTAAAAATTTTTCACTTAGAAAATTGTGCAATGGATATAAAGAAGTTTGATTAACAACTCCCTCAAATGTTGATGTATCTTTTTAATATATAACCTCCTTTAATATTGTAACCAGTAATTAAAATAAACCCATATTAAAAAAGTAATAAAGAAGCTAACCATGAAAATTCTCATTAAATACAATTTTAATGCATTTATTTTATTTCATTTAGGAATACTTTGTATGGGCACATAATTTGGAGTAAATAATAGAAATCCTACTTGAGACAACTTAGAGAATTTCGAACTTCTTTGGTATGAAAAATATTTTAGTTATTCATTCAATAGATCTGCACTATAATTGTCTTTTTTTCTTTTTATTGTGGTAAAAATCACATGTAAAAGCTACCATCTTAAACATTTTTAAGTGTATAGTACATTAGTGTTAACTATATGTATGTACATTTTTGTGCAACAGATTAATAGAACTTTTCATCTTGCAACACTGAAACTCTATACCCATTGAACATTGACTACTACCCTGGAACTTACTGGGTATGTTGAAGAATATATGGTATATGTATTCAAACAATTTAAAAATAATTTTAAAAAAATTGAATACCAAAATTGTTTGATTTCCAACAAAGAGTATTGGTATGAGTATTTATGTAGATACACAGGGAATTGATTTCAAGGAGGCAAATTTTTTTTAATTTATTCATTTTAGAGAGGGGGAAAAGAGAGAAAAAGAAAAAGAGAGAGAGAGGTGAGGGAGGAGCAGGATGCATCAACTCCCATATGTGCCTTGATCAGGCAAGCCCAGGGTTTTGAACCTGTAACCTCAGTGTTCCAGGTCGACGCTTTATCCACTGCGCCACCACAGGTCAGGCTCAAGGAGGCAATTTTAAGTTCGCTGTGTCTTCTAAAGTTAGGATGGGTGTAAGTTCTTGGCCTCCCAAAATGACCCTAACAATAACTCTTTGAGAGAGGGGAATTAAGGAACTCTTTAAGGAATGAGATCTAGTATAAAACAGAAGATTATATGGGCTTGAGAAAGGGCTCATTGACTAAATTTCTGATGAGGGTTTTTTTTTTATTTTATTATTATTTATATTCACGACCTAAAGAACTTGCAGTTTATTCAATTACTTTTTTAATTAATAAATTTTATTAGTTATCGGGCACAGGATAGTCAGGCTGCCTAGCATAGAATAGGAACTAAATAAATGAATAGTTGAAATAGACTTATTCATGTTCATGTTTCCATTTGCCTGTAAGACACTCATGTGTTTCAAGTGTTTTCATTAGAAAAAAATTGATCAATGTTAGTCATTAAGCTATCTTTAGAAAAAATTTAGTGGAGAAAAATGTAATCATTTAGGTAACTTCACTCATTCAGTAGAACTTTATTGGGTACATACTATGTGCTAGGTTCAGGAGCAAACACTAGGGCTGTAATGAGTGCGGTTAGTTCCTGCCAGTGCGGAGTTCACATGCAGGATACAATTCACAACTATGCTCAAACCATGCGGCTATCTTATTTCTCGCTCCATGACTTCACTAGCTTTCCTTGTCCTCCTTGTTGGTGTGTGCTCCTGAGGAGCCATGATTTTTTGCCTTTTCTTTTTCTACTCTGCTGTTACAGTAAAAAATATATACATTTTTAGAGCCAGAAGTTTGGCTCTACCACTTTATCTTGCATGACTTACTGACTCTCACTGACCTTCAGTTACCTTTTCCATAAAATGAAGATGAAATAATAGTATCACTTACCATATTCAGTTGTAAGAGCTGTGAGCAAATGTATGGAAAGTACTTTTACAGGGTAGGACTTCATAGAATGGTTATTATAATAATTTCTTGGACAGCATAGTACATTTAATTATATATTAAATTTCTATTTCTAAATTTCATTGTACCTGGTGGGTATTTCTGCTTAGTTATTCTGTAACCCACTGAACTTTTCCACTAGAATTACTTCTCTACTTGCCTCTTGACTGAAAATTGTTTCGTGATCTCTTCTAGGAGCTTCTGTGCCTTCCATATTCCTTAGATTTTATACATAGAAGAACAAAAATTATTTCTGTTCTAAGTAAAAACAAAAACATCTAATTGGTTTAAAGAGTCCTTGTAAGAATGGTTCAAGGAGAAATAAGTTTGGACCCATATTGAATGGGTTTTTAATGCCAGACAGACAGAATCCTCCTGGGAATATTTAGTAGATGATTTTTCTTAAATGACAACTAACCTCACAACATTTAAAGTACTAAGAAAATATTTATTGAATGATTGCTTTGTACTAAGCCTCATCTCATTTATTCTTTTTATACAACCAGTGAGGAATTTTTTGTGAAACTACAATTGTCATCTGACTGACTTGGTGGCCTTAAGACATGATGAGATCCTTGTTACTAGAAGTGGTTCCACAGAGGCCAGCAAGGAATTCTGTTAGGAGACAATGCATGTATATCTTGTATTTTCACATTCCTTACATACAAAAGAAAACTGATTGCCTTTGTTCCAAACTATCTTTTCTGTGATGTTTCCATGGTGATCGGTCCCTGGATGATAGAGATACTGTCTCTCTCTGGAGCAATGAGCAGGTATGCTTACTGTAGGGTATAAAAGATTCAGATTCTGTCCTCTCAGAGCCCCTCTCCTGAAACACAGCCCACCCTGTGAGCAAGCATCGTCTGGTTCTCTTTGCAGTGCTCCATGGGAAGTGGGGCTCAGGAAACCAGGACAAACGCCGATGCTCTAGCTGCTGCTATTGCTGTGTGTCCTTTGTCTGTGACTCAGAAGGCTTATATCTCCTGCCAGTAGCCATGAAAAAATGATAGTTATTTTGTTAGCTTGCAAGTATGGTGAAATCTCAGACCCTTCCCAGTTATCAACAGTTTGAAGGTTGCAGGGAATAACATCTGAAGATTCTTTCTATGTTGAGACATGAGGGCACTACTCTTAAAGCCAGACAGTTGCAGGTGGGCTGTGATTCTTTGCTTTGCCACTTACTAACTGTCCACAAATAAGTTACTTAACACTTCAGAAAATAATTTTTTCATTGGTAATATAAAGGTAATAATACCAGTCTTACCAAGTTGTTGGGAGAATTAACAGGGATAATAATTATTTGGATGCCACTAATGCAGAGCCTAGAACACAGAAGGTGCTTAGTGGAGAATTGCTGCCCTGATTTTTCTAGTCTTATGGTTCTATGTCACCCTCATTTCTATGTGCTACTCTATTCTGGCCCAGCTCCCCTGAAATGAGAAGAAATAGGTGTTAGTATTAGGCTTAACTGGTTTATATTCTCTTCTTGACAGTTTTCTTTCTTTTTCCCTATACCTACCCCTGAAATTTTTAATTCTTTTCTTTTAAGAAAAATTTAATTATAATGGTATCTATGAGGTGCATTCTCTGAGCCAAATACCAAAGATAGAGAGAATGTAAATTTTTTTTTTTATTCCAAGTAAACATCCGTTAAACATTTATTGAACACTTACAATGTGCCAGACACCATTTTAATTGTTGTGGAAATAGCATGAACAATACAGGCAAGGTCCCTACTCTTATGTTATTTATGTGTGTTGTTTTTTTTTTTGGATTTTTTTCTGAAGCTGGAAACGGGGAGAAACAGTCAGACAGACTCCCGCATGTGCCCAACCGGGATCCACCCGGCATGCCCACCAGGGGGCGATGCTCTGCCCCTCCGGGGCATCGCTCTGTCGCGACCAGAGCCACTCTAGCGCCTGGGGCAGCGGCCAAGGAGCCATCCTCAGTGCCCGGGCCATCTTTGCTCCAATGGAGCCTTGGCTGCGGGAGGGGAAGAGAGAGACAGAGAGGAAGGAGAGGGGGAGGGGTGGAGAAGCAGATGGGCGCTTCTCCTATGTGCCCTGGCCGGAATTGAACCCGGGTCCCCCGCACGCCAGGCCGACACTCTACCGCTGAGCCAACCGGCCAGGGCCTGTTATTTATGTTTTATCACGATAGTTAAAAACCCAGTGTGGTATGTATATAACAGCAGTATAAGTAAGGATCTTTGGAAACAACCGACTCTGAAACCTAGTTCTTGGGATTCCTGGGCACATACTCCCTGAGTGATCTCAAAAGGTGAGGAAGGATTAGCCAGGTTATAAAGGTTCATCGCTCAGTCTCAGCAGGAAATAGATAGAACATCCAAAAACGTATTTGAAGAAAGTTTTAAAAACAGATTATTTACTAAGATGAGTAGAGTTTGAAGAAGATCATCAGGAATGGAGGAGCATCTAGGGACTGGCTATCATAAAAGCTGTTCCTACCATAAAGAATGAATGGAAAAGAGGAAGCTGTCACTAAAATCCTATAAGAACTGTAACTCATACTCTCTTATAATGGCTGGTGTGAGAAGGAGGGACAGAATAACTATATCAACCTCTCTTTTCTGTGCCCTCTAATCTCCTGCTGGTGCTTTCCTTTGACCTAATCCAATAGGAAGAGAGAAGGCAAAGATCCCCACATAATGTGGTCTGTAGAGGTCAGCCTCATGGCTTCTTAGGACACAGGCCACTGAGAGTAGAAAGTAGATCTGGAAGGGCAAACAGAGCATACCTAGCATAGGAAGGGGTCAAGAGTATTTCAGACAGAAGCAACAGCGTGTAGGCACAGCTGAGAAATGGTGGGATGGGTGTGCCTAGCACCTACAGTGAGCAGGGGACTGCGGAGGTAATTAGGTTTAGGACATGGAGGAGGTAATTAGGTTTAGGACGTGGAGAGCCTTAAATGCCATGCTAAAGAGCTTAAACTTCCAATATATAGGGAGACATGGCTAAAGGGAACCATAAACCATTAGGCTTCTGTTTTAGAAAGTTAGCTTTTGCAGAGGGGTGAGTATATAATTTGAAGAGGGGAGATGTTTTTCTGTTCCTGGATGGTCTGAGGGCATAGGCAAGGAGAGAGACCATGCCATTGGAAGTAAGAAGGGTCAGGTTCTGTCTGGGAAAGGCAGGGAAGGCCTTATGTAAAATAGCCTCATTGTAGGGCAGTGGTGGTCAACCTGGTCCCTACTGCCCACTAGTGGGCATTCCAGCTTTCATGGTGGGCAGTAGCGGAGCAACCAAAGTGTAAATAAAAAGATAGATTTAACTATAGTAAGTTGTTTTATAAAGATTTATTCTGCCAAACTTAGTGAAAATCCAACATAAAGTACTTGGTAAGTAATTATTATTATATGCTGTAACTTGCTATAACTCTGATTTATAAATTTTATAAAGTAAAGTTACTTCCCTACTTTATAAATCACCATTACTGTGGAACTGGTGGGTGGATAGAAAATTTTACTACTAACAGAGATACAAAAGTAGGCAGTAGGTATAAAAAGGTTGACTACCCCTGGTATAGGGTATTCTTTTTTTTTTTTTTTTGTATTTTTCTGAAGTTGGAAACAGGGAAGCAGTCAGACAGACTCCCGCATGCGCCCGACTGAGATCCACCCGGCATGCCCACCAGCGGGCGATGCTCTGTCCATTTGGGGTGCTGCTCTGTTGCATTCAAAGCCATTCTAGCGCCTGAGGCAGAGGCCATAGAGCCATCCTCAGCGCCCAGGCCAACTTTGCTCCAATGGAGCTTTGGCTGCAGGAGGGGAAGAGAGAGACAGAGAGGAAAAAGAGGGGGAGGGGTGGAGAAGCAGATGGGCGCCTCTCCTGTGTGCCATGGCCGGGAATCGAACCTGGGACTCCTGCACACCAGGCCGACGCTCTACCACTGAGCCAATTGGCCAGGGCCTCCTGGTGTAGGGTATTCTTTCTTATCCTTTCTTGAAATGTAAATGGAATCTTTTCGTGGAGCAGGGCAGAACTGGCCTTGAAGCTACCTTTCTCCTGATAATCACTTTCCTAGAAGAAATGATGAATTGTGCTTTGTCCATATTCCTTCAAAGATTGCTTCTGTAACCTTTCCTTAAAAACATTCCCAGGAGCAGCCTCTTTCATTAAGATGAGGCTATTTTCCTTCTTCGGTTTTGTTGGAAGTGTCCAAAAAGGAAATTCAGTTCTATTTCCTTCCTGTCCTAAGAGTCATTATGTATTAATAGAGTATCTACATGCAGATAAGCTCTGGGTTCTTTTGTCCTACAGCAAGGCATCAAAGGGTACCATGACTTTTAAAACAGTCCTTCAAGGTGGGCAAAGGTGGCCTTTAAAAAGAAATCATCACTTCATCCCCTGAGAAGTGTTATTCATTCATCCAGTTGACAGGCAGCAATGCCATGGGAAAGGATAAACAGTACTTTCTATAACTGAATATGCCGGACACAATGAAGCACATGCAGAACCCAGGCAGAAGATGCCCGAGACCTTCCCCAGCGGGCTGCTACCGCTGACAAGCTTCCCAAGGGCAGGTATCATAGCTAAACCATTTCATCCTCAGGTGCCCTAGCTAGCAACAGTTGTTCAGAAATTGTTTTATGAATGAATAGTACCTTTCTAAGCAGGGGAAACAGCCTTTGAAAATTAGTTCCAGAACCATAAGAAAGCATGGTTTATGTAAGAAAAGAAAATGCAAGTTATCTGCTATGACTAAAAACAACAACAACAGCAAAAAAAACCCCAGAGTTAGTTTGGGGAGGAAGAGACTCTGGTGAAAGATAAAGCAAAAGAAGTCCTCAAAAAATAGAATTGCCCCTGCCTGAAAATTCCACCAAGAAGTTTGGACTTCTCAGGAAGTAAGTGAAACAGCCTGTTTGTGCCAGTGGCAGTAGGATGGAGCTAACTGCTTGAGCATGAACAATATACAGGAATACAGGACACATAGAGGGTTGAATATGGTGCTGTTTAGAAGTAAATGATGAGGGGAAAGGAAAAAGATGGGTCAGAGGTGATTCCTACCTGACAAATTCCTTGAGGGCAGAGACTATGTCTGATTCATTCTTACACCCTCATTACAGTTATATCTTCTGTGCATGGACAGAGTGGCCACTCAGGGAATACAGAGTGTTGACTGAAGGGATTTGAAAAGGGCTCAGTGAGGGTCAAGTCTAGGAGCAGGAGCAGAAGGCTATGGATGGAGGCGGTGCAGGTGAATCATAGTCTAGGGCTGAGTTAGAGAAAATATTGTGGAAAGTGCAAAATGTTCCTGATTCTAACTAACTCCATCTTAGAGCGTTGAACAATCAGTTTGTGTTAGCAGAGAAGCTAAAAGAGTGGGATTTCTGGCTTCTGATCCAGGAGCAATGCCTGAGCTAACCCTCATAGTCTCTAGAAGGATAAACTACAAATATGTACGTGAGTGAAGCCTAAAACTCCTTTGGAGTGATGAGGTGTTGATTGACTGATCAGGAAAATGGCCCACTTGACTCAGGCCCATTGCCACTCTTGAAAATATTGAAACATATCAAAATTATTTTTAACATGAGATAATATGTCTAAAATGTCCAGCACAGTGCAATATTTATAGAAATACTCCATATCTGATAGCTGTCGATATTACTTTATGATTTTGATTGAGAGATACATTTATGATATAAAGTAGGAAGGATGCCTTCAGTTTAAAACAGTCTGAACTATGACAAGGTTTGGAGATGTTTTGACTCAATAACATTCACAGGGCTACTTGGGATCACGAAGGGCTACAGACTGGAACAGCTGGGATCAGCCTGTAAAAGGACCTCCCCTTGAAAATGATTCCTGTGGCCGTTTCCCTTTCATGGTGCCTCAACCTAGACAGAACTGGGGGTCAATCCCAGATCCAGTACTCTTAGTTTTGAGACCTTTGACTAACTATATAACATCTCCAAATCTCAATTTTCTTCTCCATAAAATGAGGATAATAATACCTAAATTATTTGCATCTTAGGGATAAATTAGGTAACATAAATAAAATACTTGGCACAGTTCATGGAACACTGTCATGCTGAACGGATACCAACTTTCTTCTTGCTTTTTGGTCTATTCAGATTTTCAACTGGTTGACTGAGACACGTCCATGTAATGGAGAGCAGTTTGCAATCTTCTTTACTCCAAATTTACCAATTTAAATATTAATCTCATCCAAAAACATCATCCACACTGACACAGAAATTTTTTATTTTTTTTATTTTTTTTATTTTTCTGAAGCTGGAAATGGGGAGAGACAGTCAGACAGACTCCCGCATGCGCTCGACCGGGATCCACCCGGCACACCCACCAGGGGGCGATGCTCTGCCCCTCCGGGGCGTTGCTCTGCTGCGACCAGAGCCACTCTAGCGCCTGGGGCAGAGGCCAAGGAGCCATCCCCAGCGCCCGGGCCATCTTTGCTCCAATGGAGCCTCGCTGCGGGAGGGGAAGAGAGAGACAGAGAGGAAGGAGGGAGGAGGGGTGGAGAAGCAGATGGGCACTTCTCCTGTGTGCCCTGGCCGGGAATCGAACCTGGGACTTCTGCACGCCAGGCCGACGCTCTACCACTGAGCCAACCGGCCAGGGCCAGACACAGAAAATTAACCACCACAATTGGTAATGTGAATTCTTCCCAGCTTTGCCGGAGCTCTGAGGCTTTTTTCTGGTATGCTCCTTTCCAGTGGTCCTTTCCCCACCGTTGGCCATGGACACACACACACACACACACACACACACACACACACACACACACAAACTGATCGTGATGCGGCTGGAGGTTCAAGGGGACCTGTGAGCTCCCACAGGTATTTTCTCAACTCAGTGGAGCCCTAGGAAGTACTTTGGTTAACCTGCCTGCAGTGTGGCCTAGACACTCTCTTCCAACATTAAACTGGGTCATCATGGGGTCACCTTGTTTGTTTACTGTCTCAGGCATCACTTTCCACTCCTGGCTGTTTTCCAGTGTCTGAAAACGGTTGTTTCCTGTGTTTTGTTTAGTTTTATACTTGTTTAAGGCAATAGGTTAAATATATTCCCTCCTTCATCATTGGGACAAAAGTAGAAGTTCCCTTCATAAGAGTTTCTTGTAAAAAGGGTTATGCTGCTACTGATGGTTTTTAAAAGCTGACCTTATGAGGATGTCTAAAGATTTCTAAAGGTAACACTGGGGCACTCATTAAATTCAGTTACCATCTCAGATCTTTCTGGTACAAAGAGCAGTCGTATTGACCTCAGTAAACTCTTCCATGCTACTAATTTTGTAAGACTTGGAATAAATTACTTATCACCTCTTGGCCTCAATTTTTCTATATATAAAGTGGTAATTAAATTTAATACTACCTGTGAAAATATCTAATAAATAGAATACTTAAAATCTTTAGGATGACTGAGAGGACCCGCAGGTTGCTGGGTGGGGATGAGGACAGGCACAGCCAAGTGTCCTAGGGCTTATTCCGTCCTCCTCCAGAGCAGTCCGCACACGTGACATTGAAGCCTGAGGTTGAGGCCCAAAGTCCAGGCTTTCCAGCCACGGAGTCCTGGGTTTTGATAAATTGATGAATCTTTAGTTTCACTTGAAAAAAAAAAAGGATAATAAAATAGTACCTTTCCTCACAGAATTAATGGAAGGATAAAATGTGAAAATTTGTATAAAGTGCTTCATACATGGATACTTTAAAAATTTGTATTTAGAAAATTAAATTTAATGGGATAACATTGATCAATAAGAGTGTATAAGTTCCAGGTAAACATCTGTGTAACATTTGAACTGTTGATTGCATTGTGTGCCCATCACCCAAAGACAAATCATTTTTAGTCACTGGATATTTATCCCTCTTTACTCCCATCTCTCTGGTAAACACTTTGCTCTTTTTTTTTTTTTTTTTTGAAGTGATATGTGGGGAGGCAGAGAGATAGACTCCCACATATGCCCTGACTGGGATCCACCTGGCAAGCTCCTACCAATCAATGGTCTGCCCATGTGGGGCTGCTGCTCTGTTGCTCAGCAAGTGAGCTATATTAGTGCCTGAGGCAAGGCCATAGAACCATCCTTAGTACCAGCACCAATTGGCTCAAACCATTTGAGCCATGGCTGTGGGAGAGTAGAGAGAGACAGAGAGACAAACAGAGAAAGAGAAGTGAGAAGGGGAGGGTTGGAGAAGCAGATGGTTGCTTCTCCTATGTGCCCTGACCAAAAATTGAACCTAGGACTTCTAAACACTGGGCCACCACTCTACTGCTGAGCCAACTGGCGAGGGCCCTCTTTACTTTTATCTATGTCCATGAGTCTCAGTTTTATATCCCACCTATGTGTAAAATTATATAGTTCTTAGTTTTTTCTGATTTACTTATTTCACTTAATATAATGTTTTCAAATCCACCCATGTTACCATAAATGACAATATGTCATCATTTCTTATGGCTGAATAGTATTCCATTGTATATATGCACCACATCTTCTTTATCCAATCCTCTGTAGAGGGACACTTTGGTTGTTTCCATGTCTTGGCCACTGTGTATAATGCTGTGATGAATATGGGGGTGCATGTGTCTTTGTGTACAAAAGTTTTCGAGTTTTTTGGGTAAATACCCAATAGAGGGATTGCTGGGTCATCTGGTAGTTCTATTCTTAATTTTTTGAGGAACCACCATACATGGATACTTTTAAAAGGAAAGTTAACCTTATACATTGTTGCTGGGAGTGTAAATTAGTACAGCCACCGTGGAAAACATTTTATTGTTTTCTTAACAAGTTAAACATAGAATTACCATGTGGCACAATAATTGCACTCCTAGGTATGCACGTAAAACAATTGAAAAGAAATGTTTAAGCAAAAATTTGTACACATGTGTTTATAGCAGCTCTCTTCACTTAAGTACAAAGGTTAAACAACCCAAATGTCCACCAGTAAATGAATGGATAAACAAAATGTAGCATATCCATACAGTAGAATATGATTGAGTCATGACAAGTTATGCTACAACATGGGTGTACCTTGAAAACATTATGCTAAGTGAAGAAAGTTAGACATGAAATACTGTATATTGTATGATTCTATTTATGTAAAATACCCAGAATAGGCAAATCCAGAGAGACAAAATCATATTATGTTGCCAAGGGGGTGAGGGAAGGGAATAGGGAGTGAGTACTTAATGGATATGAGGTTTACTTTTGGGGTGATGAAAATATTCTGGAACTTGATACTAATGATGCTAACACAACATTGTGAATAAATTAAATGTCATGGGATTGTACAACTTAAAGTGGTTAAAATGGTAAATTTCATGTCATGTGTATTTTATCCCAATTAAAACATAAAAGGAAGTTAATTAATAAAGGTATATGCTTTCTTTCTATCCTAAGAACTTATACAGCTAGGGTCACATCCATCTAGTCCCTTGAAGACTGAAGCCTTAGGCTTGCACGTGATGGATCTTTGGAAGATGGATACATCTGCCCAAGCTTGGTTTTCTCAGACAGTGACATCAACTGGACTTTTTTTTTTTAATCATGAACTATTCTATCCTGTGCTGAACCTGGGTGGCTCCCAGAGGGCATTATGCCAAGTTGAGAAATTGCAAATGATCATGCATGCCAAAGTTCAGCATTCCAAAAGGTGTAAATGTCTGTCTTTATGCCTCACCCAGCTTGTCTCCCTCTTGCCATGCCAAGTAGGATGTCAGCTTTTTCTCAGAGGGTCTGACTCCAGTCTTCTTTTTGTTAAAGTTCAGTCCATCTGCTCCAGCAAAACTTTGGCTCAGCTGTAGCCAAAGGAGAACCTTTCTATGTCTAGAAAACCTTGGCAAGACTATTATCTAGTACATTTGAAAAGCAATAGGAAGAAAGAGTTCCGATTGAGCCACAATAATAGTGATATAGGTGTCTGTTCCTTCAGTGGCTATTTTGGGCATCATCATTTTTCAGGCATTGTGCTGGGCACTGTGGGAGATTAGAAGAGGAAAAATAACTTAACATTCACTTTCTCACCATTCACTCATCCACTCATTAATCAACTATTTATTGAGTATCTACAATTATCCTTGGCCCTACGTGAATAGCATACTATACACATATATGATCAAGATAGACATACTCTCTGTTTTTAAGGAGCCCAGACAAGGAAGGGATTCATATTTTCTGGCAGGATAAAGGAAATTCTCTGAGACACAGTGATATTTGAGTTAAGCACTGAAAATTGAGTTGAATTGCATACTGCTGATGGAGAAGGGAGGAGGTGTGCAGGGGAGTTGTAGGCATGGAAAACAGCGAGGACCATGAAAATCTCTCTCTTTACTTCAGCTACTAAAACATGCTTTCTCTAGCTACTTTTGCCTGCTATTTCATTCAGTTATATTTAACAACACTTTGGGGTTTTATCTTATTTTACAGACAATGTTCAAAGAAGTTCAGTAACTTGCTCTACTTAGCCAGTAAGTGAGAGGTGGGATTCAACTGCAGATCTCCCTGAAGCCAAAGTGCATGCTCTTTCTGCTGCACTGCTACACTTTCCTAGAAAGCAAGAGCAGTTAGTCCTTGAACCAGGGCTTAGGGACACTGACCTATGCAGGTGAAAATCTACGTATAATTTTTTTAAAAAAATGTATGCAGTCATTAAAAATTTTAAATATATTTTAAGCTTTTTAAATTGAATTTATTGGGGGTGACATGGTTAATAAAATTACATAGGTTTCAGGTGTGCAGTCCTATAATACATCATCTCTATATTGTATTGTGTGTTCATCACCCCAAGTGAAGTCCTTCCATCATTATTTATTCCTTCCTGTACCCAGAGGTGGACTAAGGTCAGTTGAGGCTCTGGGCTCAGAAGAAAATATTGGGCCCCTTAAAAAAAAGAGAGAGAGAGAGAGACAGGAAATATAAAAATGCATGTCAACCATAATTTTTTTTTTTTTTTTGGTATTTTTCTGAAGCTGGAAACGGGGAGAGACAGTCAGACAGACTCCCACATGCACCCGACCGGGATCCACCCGGCACTCCCACCAGGGGGCGACGCTCTGCCCACCAGGGGACGATGCTCTGCCCCTCCGGGGCGTCGCTCTGTTGCGACCAGAGCCACTCTAGCGCCTGGGGCAGAGGCCAAGGAGCCATCCCCAGCGTCCGGGCCATCTCTGCTCCAATGGAGCCTTGGCTGCGGGAGGGGAAGAGAGACACAGAGAGGAAGGAGAGGGGGAGGGGTGGAGAAGCAGATGGGCGCTTCTCCTGTGTGCCCTGGCCGGGAATCGAACCCGGGACTTCTGCATGCCAGGCCGACGCTCTACCACTGAGCCAAACGGCCAGGGCCTCAACCATATTTTTAAGTAAAGAAAAAATATTTTTTACTATTAATGTTAAAATTGCACATATGAAACCAAACTTGGTGTCATTAGAAGAAAGTATAAAGTTGGGGTATTGCAGGCCTTTCAGAAGTCACGGTCCACAGCGCGCCTGGTGCACCCGCCGTTATATCCGCCTCTGCCTGTACCCTCTTCTGCCTCTCCCCACCCCCTTTCCCTCTGGTGATCACCACACTGTTGTCTGTGTCCAAGGGGTTGTTTTCTTCTTTGCTTAATCTCTTCACCTTTTTTGCTCAGCCCTCTCTCAGGCTCCTCCCGTCTGACAGCTGTCAGTCTGCTCTCTATCTACGAGTCTGTTTCTATTTTGTTTGTTAGTTTGTGCTTTTGACTCTACAGTAGGCCTTTCCCATCTAAGGATTCACGTGACTGCCAATGGAGAACAGTATTTTGACATTCCCAACCTCAGAATGTGAAAATACTGTTCTCTTTTGTGATTGGTTGAATCTGCTGATGTGAAACCTGTGGATACCGAGGGCTGACAGTATTTATTGAAAGAGGAAAGACTTCTCCCTGTAAGTGGACCCCTGCAGTTCAAACCCATGTTGTTCAAGGGTCAACCGTGCACATTTATAGTACTATGTGATAGTTAGTGTGAGAGTTGCGGCTCTACATGATTGTTCTCTGTTAGACAGTGACCAGCCTAAATTGACAGTGATTAGAAAATGCTGAACTGGAACAGTGACATTTGAAATGTGAAGGATAAGTAGTCAGTCTGCGTGGAGATGGGGGCAAAGTTTTTCAGCAGACGGCTCAGCGTACACCAAGACCTCAAGGCAGTCCATTTCTGCCTGGCAGGCTCAGGGCGTTACCTGACTTTGTGCTTTGCCATGGTGTATGTGCAATCTTTAAATTGTTTCATAGGAGCTCATCCCTCTTCATTTTTATTAAATAGGAGAGACATTGTTTTACCCATCTGATCCTACCCCTCACCTCCCCTGAACAAGATGTGGGCAGATAGAAAGAAATCAAATTACTTGTCAGCATGAGCCC
The DNA here is from genome assembly GCF_036850995.1 of Saccopteryx leptura. Taxonomy (NCBI): domain Eukaryota; kingdom Metazoa; phylum Chordata; class Mammalia; order Chiroptera; family Emballonuridae; genus Saccopteryx; species Saccopteryx leptura. Next base: position 123,698,139 of record NC_089505.1, on the reverse strand, counting down.
AGCCTGCACAGAACTCATTTGGAGTGTTTGTGCTTTGATCTGCCTGCTCTCACCACACCACTACCTTGCTCACTTCATGGAATGAATATTGGATGGGACAAGGGGAATGTCTGAGAAGAAGAAGCTGTGACAATTTCTAAGTAAATGTAATAAACCAGGAGGATTTTTCAAAGGACATAAAAAGTGTCGTTTATGACGGTTATAACTCCTACACCCACGAAGATCTTGTACTGGTGCAGTTTAGATTATCCCATGGTAGGTAAAATTACTTGATCAGTCAAAACAGAGGGATGATTTCTTTTTTTCTCCTTCATGCAGGCATCTTGTCTAAGCACCCAGTGTCTTGTTTTCCTGCCATCTCTGTGCTGGTGAAAACAGAGGAAACAAAGACAGTGTTTAAAAGGTTGCATCATGGAATTAAAATAGAAAGTAGCAGCACAAGCTGCTGAAAATCATAATTGTCATCTACAGGAATTTCTAGGAAAAATAAACATGTATTTGTATCTGAAGAATTATTACTTCTGTTTCACAAGAGGCTGAGTTATAATGAAAATGATAATGATTATTATAACAATAATAACAGTAATTGGCTATCATTGCTTGAACAGCTACCCTGTGCTAGGTATTATAATAGGTTATTTTTAGGTGTTATCTTGGTGACTCTTTCAAGTAGCACTATGCTGTGTGTATTATATTGTTACGCTAATTATTATTATTATTATTATTATTATTATTATTATTAATTTCCATGCAGGGATGAGGCCCAGAGGTTTGAACTGAAGTGCACTAATCCACTTACTACTAAATGGCAGAGGCCAGTTTCAAACTCAGTATTGTCTTGACTTCAAAACTCATACTGTTATACTGTTTCTTTAATGTCTCTGAAGCATAGTCTGCTATCTCAGAGATACTGTTATAAAAATAATCTTTTGTGTTTCTTTACTAGTTAATTTTACAAGTGATTCAAATCTAGTTGCTGATTTGACCTACATAGCCACCACAGTATAATAATAATTACTAGGAATAATTCTTGTAAGTCATATGAAAGTAATACTGATTAAATAGGTACCATCTATGCTTATCATTTATGGAGTACTTACTAGCTGTCTGGTGTGAGGCTAACCAGCACTTTACATGCATGAGCTTACAACCCTCTGAGGTAGTAGGTATAATATAATGGTTAAGAAGGCATGAACTGGTGTTATGCTTTGGCATCCTGGCTCTGGTATTTATCACCTGTTTGACTTTGGGCAATTGCTTAAGGCCTCTGCCTTAGCTCTTCATGTAAAGTGAGACAAGTAATTGTACTTATATGGTGATTTTGAAGATTATTAAATTAGATAACCCTAAAGTGCTTAGCACATAGTTAGTACCCTATAAATGATAGTTGTTGTTTTTTCTGTTCTACTTATGAGAAAATTGGGGATTAGAGAGATTATAGGGATTAGAAAAATGGCCAAAAATCTCAAAAGTAGTCAAGGAGTGGACCTGGAATTAGAATGCAGGTCAGCCTCGCTCACAATTTCCCTTCCTCTTCCCCTTCCCCTTCCCCTTCCCCTTCCCCTTCCCCTTCCTCTTCCCTTTTCCCTTCTCCTTCTCCTTCTCCTTCTTCTTTTAGTATTTTATTTACTGATTTTACAGAGACAGATGAAGACTGGAACAAGAAGTATCAGCTTATAGTTGTTTCACTTTAGTTGTTCATTGCTTGCTTGTTGTTTCTTTTAAGAGCCTTGACCAGGCAAACCCAGGGTTTCAAACCAGCAACCTCAGCATTCTAGGTCAATGCTCTGTCCCCTGCATCACCACAGGCCAGGCCACAGTTTCTACTCTTAATCCAATACTCTGCTATCAACAAATATGAAATACATTCACTAAATGTGGTTTTTTTTATGTTGTTGTTTTTACAGGGACAGAGAGAGGGACAGACAGAGACAGACACACAGGAACGGAGAGAGATGAGAAGCATCAATCATCCGTTTTTCGTTGCGACACTTTAGTTGTTCATTGATTGCTTTCTCATATGTGCCTTGACCGTATGGCTACAGCAGACCGAGTAACCCCTTGCTCGAGCCAGCAATTTTGGGTCCAAGCTGGTGAGCTTTTTGCTCAAGCCAGATGAGCCCACACTCAAGCTGGCGACCTCTGGTTCTCGAACCTGGGTCCTCTGTATCCCAGTCTGATGCTCTACCCACTGCGCCACCTCCTGGTCAAGCACTAAATGTGTTTTTTAAAATGAATCATTTTTAGGCCCTGGCCGGTTGGCTCAGTGGTAGAGCATTGGCCTGGTGTGCAGGAGTCCCGGGTTTGATTCCCGGCCAGGGCACACAGAAGAAGCGCCCATCTGCTTCTCCACCCCTCCCCTTCTCCTTCCTCTCTGTCTCTCTCTTCCCCTCCCGCAGCCAGGGCTCCATTGGAGCAAAGTTGGCCCGGGCGCTGGGGGTGGCTCTATGGCCTCTGCCTCAGGCACTAGAATGTCTCTGGTTGCAACAGAGCGACACCCCAGATGGGCAGAGTATCGCCCCCTGGTGGGCGAGCCCGGTAGATCCCGGTCGGGCGCATGCGGGAGTCTGTCTGCCTCCCCGTTTCCAACTTCAGAAAAATACAAAAAAAAAAAAAAAAAAAAAGAATCATTTTTAATGTAAGTGGTTCCCATTAATCAATCTGTTATGCATTGTAAGAGCATTCAGTTTCCCATACAGCCTTGCTGACTCACACCTCTGTCTTACATAATTCTTCTCCTCCTCCTGCAATAGTTTCTCCCCACTTTTATAACCTATTTGTCATTCAGAATTCAAGATGAAGCATCATAACCTCCAGAAAGGATTTCAGATAAAACAGGGAGTCAATGTCTGTATAACCCCTCCCCCCATGTTTACCACAAGTATTGCATTACAATTAATTGTAATTTTATCTTTTTTTATGCTCAGTTATGAGCTCTTTTAGGGCAAGGATCATCATGTCTTATTCATTTCTTTATCTCTAGTACATAACAGAATGCCTGGCACATAAGGAATGTTCACTATATTTATTTATTGAATGAATATATTAATGGATGAATAACAATACTTGTTCAGGAAGGTCCTAGTCAACATTTATAAAATATGTGATGAAACATTTCTCTTTATGTGAGACTATTGAACAAGTAAGTATTTTAAAGACCTGGTGAACATTAAGACCAAAAGTAAAGAGAACTTTAAACATATCCACACACATACACCCATAACTTCCCTCTTCCCCTCATTCCCACTGGCAAACTTCTAAATATAGAGTATAGTAATTTAGTTTCAAACAACTAATTTTCAGCATTTGACATGTTCATTAACCCCAGGTAGGGAAATTATTGTGGTGCATTAATTTTTCACCAGGGAAGACATTTGTCATCTGTGCAAGTATCATTAGTGCTCGCTACAAAGATGGAAATGACACACTGCCTCTGCTGACTGAAGAACACAGTGGAATTTTAAATAGAACCAGCTGGGCTCTCTAGACCAGTCAACTCTGTGTACTTTTTGGGTCCTCATCATGCAAGGTTCGTGTGGCATCAATAAGAACCTGCTTTATGAAGAGAACAGAATATTGTATATGTCTTGGGAAATGAGTATATGAGTGCCATATTTTGTTATTTTTTTCTTATCTCTCTGCTATTTCCCTGTCACCTTTGTGGGTTCTAACAAGTCCTTGAAATGTGGTGTTTCCAAATTTTCTCCACTCTTCTCACTTCGTACTCTGTTCTACTCTCATGGGTCACATACTATCTATATGCTAATGGCTTTCATCTTCATGGCCAGCCAGGCTCCCTCTCCTGAGCTCCTCACGCACAGGCAGCTATAAACTGTCTAGACAGATGTACTGGAAACAGTCCTAGATACCTCACATTCAACATGACGAAAACTTTGCTCAGCAGCTTCCTCTGTCTCCATACCTTGGTTACCCTACAATGAATGTCGAAAAGGCTTTTTCTCGTCTTAGAATTTCACCTCAGTTGAGTCCATATGTATAGTAGGTACACCCGTATTTGAAAGAAGGTCTGCTAGATACATCCTTTTAGGATCCGCAAATGGTACTTGACTGGTTCTGAGAACTTCACTGTATCTATTTCTAGATTATATAAAAAGAGGATTAGGAATTCAAAGCCGAGTCAGAAGAGTAATAAGCGGTTGGCCTAGGGAAACATCCTAGGCAAGTGAGGCGCGTCCTAGCAGCCTTCTGAGAGAGAGTGCAGTGTCTGCGCAGAGCACGCTGCCTTCTCATTCCCCGGCCTGAGCTTACTGAGCTGCGGAAACTGAGCCCCTCATAGGTTGTCATCAGAGTGTGGTTGGAATTCTTTGGAGAGTTTTACATGTGAACCAGGGTTTGGAGACATATAGGAACCTAGATACTGATGCTTACTTCTTGTTCAAAATTATGAATTGGGAAGCTGGCTAGAGTAGCTAATGAAGGTAGGTGAATAGAGAGACAGTGTGGCATCCCTGACTTCCACTAGTTTTGCTGAGGCTAGAAATCATGACTTTCTCATGGGCCGTGTGAATACACAGTGGTGAAAGGAAGTCTAGCTTGAGCTTTCTTAAGGGTACAGATCTCAAGAAGGGAACTGGCTGGGTGAGGAGATTCTAAGAATAAGGAACTGTGGAGTGTTGCCAATGGGGGTTAGAATCTGAGGGATGTTGTACATAGTTAGCCAGACATCCATTGCCAAATCAAGAAACTATGCAATGCTGGCTTTTCTGTATGATCTTCCAAATGAAACCCACACCTTGACCACTCAAGAGGGTCAGCATATAAGAACATGCATGCAGAGAACACTGACAACCAGATTCCAGCAGCACCATTCATGGAAGATGATTAGAACTTGGGGTAGATGCCAGAAGGCAAAAATCAAGGATGACTGTTGTTGTTTTCTCTTGAGCATCTGGGAGGAAAGTGGTGTTGCTTGCAACATTGGAAAATAGAGAAGGAGTGAGAAAGGTTAAGGTCAAAGATAAACTTAAAAGTCACCAACATAAATATGCTATTTAAAACTATGAGAATGGAGGAAACCAACTAAGGAAATACAGATGAGGAGCAAATGATAGGTGTATGTGCATATGTGTGTGGTGTATGGTGTGTATAGGGGGGCTTAAGTATTGCTTTCCTTTCCCATAAAATGGTGAATTAATATGTCTTATTTTTAGAGGGTTATTTTGAGCTTAAGTGATTTAGCACATTTGAAAGTGCCTTCTGATCTAAAAAGGATTTAAAAAAAAAAGGTGCTTCTTAATTTTAAGTTTGGCTTTGTGATGGAGGAATGATAGTTAAGGATACAGAGCTAGATAGAGGTCAGGAATGGTGGTGACTCTCAAAGGACTTTGAATATGAATAGCTTTTTAAAAAATCATGGAAGTAAATGAACATAATTCATTTTAGAATATATGAGAAAATCCACTAAAGAAGAAGAAACCACCACCTAAATACAACCACAAGAACATTAATTCATTTTCTCTCAGTATTTTTCTATATTTTCTTTATTTTTTAATAGCTGTGTTTATACTGGATAGCACTGTATTAACTGTTGACAGTTCATAAAGAGGTGGCTTTTACTCTGCTGGAAGGTGTCTACTGCATATGTTCAGCAATTGGTTGGTAGTTGGCCTCTTTCATTTGTGTGCATACAGTCACCTACATGCTGCCTTTAAAAAACCTGTTGCCATAAAACTGCAACACAGTCTGCTTTTCTCAGAAATATCAGATGTTTAGAATATGTAATTAAATTCACCAACTTTCCTCATAATCATAGCATCATCATTTTTATCATCAGTAGTTGTAACAAATACAGAAAATTGTGAACAACTTCAGGTGATAACCAATTATCAGATACGCAGAATTAATTTGAATTTTGCTATTCTACTATGTGTTTTATGTTTATGAACTCATTTAATTCTTATGACATATTTATGAGGTTGTTTTACAGATAAGAAAACTGTGGCTTGAACTCGTTATACCTTTTCTAAAGTCATAGCTGGTTACTAGTGGAACCTGTATTCTAAAACAGGGCTTTCTGTCTCCTGAGCCTATGTGCTAGGATCTCTCCAGAGTGATGTAAAAAGTGATGTGTATTCCAGACCCAAGGCACTAGAAAAAGCTGTGGTCTTGGGAGAAATGGAACATGTTGATGAAAAGAAGACCCTAGCTTAGTCTCAGTGATAATATTAGCCAGTTCTGGAGACATGCTCTGCTGTGTCTGCCCCACAAAGGCTCAGGGCCTGCCGGCGCTGCTCAGCCTTCCTCTTGGAGAACCGCTGGTCACCTACAGTGACCAGCCATCTTTGCTGTCTGGGGTTGCTTGGACTTTAGCACTGAAAGTCCCATATTTCAAGAAACCTGTAAGTGTTTGGCAAACTGGACAGTTGGTCACCGTAAGCTCACCAGAAATACATGACAGTGAGTGGAGTGGGAGCACCTGATTAATCCTCTGACCACATGGAGAGACAGTGTCAACTCTGCCTCCAACTTTTTGTCCATAGTGTCCTCAGTGCATCCAATAAAGGCATATCGATCCCTGGAAGAACAAGCCACTTTTAACTGGCTGGGAAGATGGTTTAATCTCTGAGTCCTAATGTCCAGCCCCGTTGCTGGCACAGACTAGGCCTTCAGTTGCAGTGTTTTGTTGTTGTTTATTTGATTTGTTTTTTGAGTTACTGTGCTTTTGGAAACCATTTACTAAACTTGTGTTATGTGTCAAGGGTTGTATGAATAACTTTTACACACTATAGCATAGCTAATAAATGTCTTAGACCTGTGAGGTAAACAGTACTATTTTCATCTTGTAAATGAAGCAACTGAGGCTTGCCAGTAATCTCACCACTAATAAACGGCAGAGCTGCTAATCTTGTGTTAATCTTCTGACTGAGTCCAATTGCCTTTTGCCTTCCACTAAAATGCTATTCCGTAGTCAAAATTACGGAAAGTATTCTAATCCAACCCATTCTAGTCTGATTCAGTGTAATTTAACTTGTATTTCTCAAAGCTGGTTTGTGCCTAGAACTGTAGTGGACACTAATGGACCAAAGTGTCCAATTCATGTCTGAGCCTAAAGCCCTTAACTTTTACTTAAACATGATGCTCACTGAAGGCCTGCTGAAATGAATACAGAATTAATAAGACAAGGCCTTGTCCTCAAGAAACATCTTCTCTTGTGATGAAGGGAGACATATGCAAAACTATAATATGGGGAATATTCTCAGAAATGCTACAACTGTCTAGACTGTATGAGGCTTTATGACCCACTTTCTGCCCATTTATCAATAGATCATTGAATATCTTTCTATTTCAAAGTTTTAATCTATATCAGCAATTTTCAACTGGTGTGCTGCAAAAATTTTAACATGCAATACTTGACTATTTAGTCAGGGGCACTAATCACATTTCCCTTAGATTGTCAAATAAAAAATGACAACATCCAACATAACAATAGTTGTCTAGTGTGAATAAATCAAATTTAAACCTATATTTTTTTGTGAGATTGGCAAAAATATATTTTTTGGTGTGCTGCACAATCTTAGTAATTAGTTTGTGTGCCATGAAATGAAAAAGATTGAAAATTCCTGGATTATATCATTATTTTTATATCATCATTTTTAAGAGCTCCATTATTTCTGCTGTAAAGATATTTTATAATTTATGTAATAAATTTTCTAATGGTCAGATATTATACACAGTGAATATCCTTGTAACTGAATCTTTGTTCCAGTTCTTAATTACATATAAGTAATAATTTAAAAAAAATACAAAGTGCTAACCAGGATCAAATGAACTGTTTCATGGGAAAGTGACTCCTTGTCAGTAGAGCTGTTCAAGGAGAGGCTAGTCATCACTTTTGGAAGAGTGCGAGTATGATTGAGGTGGAGTGGATAATAGGGGTAGGAAAGAGTGAGGAGAGAGACGAGCGTGAGGAAATGGATGTGGACCTAGAGGATATGCAGAGTTTGGAAAAGGAATGAAGTGGAGCAAGTGTCCCAGTCAGAAGGAAGCTAAGACTAATTCTGGACAACTGAGCTGGAGAAAGCGGCAAGGTAGGAGTTTGTACAGGCAGGTGGGACTTCCTCGGTGTGCCGGTGCTGTATCTCATTATTCATTCCAGAACTCTGAAAAGGCGTTGTCTCCTGTTTACTAAGGGTAGGACTGAGACCTGTGGTGGTTACTACCGGGTGGCTCCATGACCATGAGGCATAGATAGCCCTTACTTTCTGTAAGCTTCAGTTACCCCATCACTCCAATGAGGATTACAGTGCTTGCCTTATTAGGGAGTTGAAAATATAAATTCACAGAGCCTGGCAAATAAGAAACGATTCATAGAGGTTGAATATTCTGAATAGAATACTGGTAGATTCTTGGTTCATATGCTGCTTCCCAGAGCCCATTCCAGGCCCCTCTCCAGTCCCACTCTTAGGGTGTGGCTTGATATGCACTATTTGGTCTAGTTCTCTCCAGCCGAGAGCCTGGGTCTGGTTGTAAGTTGCAGATAGCTCATCTTTAAGGCAGGGATGAGGACATAGGGTCCTGACAAGCTGCCATTAATGGCTAACTGAGGAGCAGTCTCAGTGCGAAGCCGTTGACTGTTGGCTGAGCACAAGATGCGCACGCAGGGTGAGCACCCGCAAGGGGCCAGAGGGGGACAAACACCATTACAGGTAACAAAGGGCCTTCATAAGCCACTTTTGCCTGGACCTACTGGTAATTTTTTCATCTCCACTCACCTTATGTGCCACCTTTAGGGGCCCATTAGGACAAAGGTGACATCCCTTGCATTTTATAACTTGATTCCTGTGCTCAGTCACCTGAACATGGACACATTCCCTGCTCAGCCGTCTCCAGAGTCACTGATTACTTGCTGTATGTTGAAAGTTGACTGGGTATATGGCTTTGAGGTCAATCAGATGAAGTTCATTGAGTTTAAAGGACCTGTTGGGAAGCAGTTATTCACTTTAGGCAGCTGCCAGGTATCAACAAAGCTCCCTTTGTTTAGATGGCAATTACTCTTCCTAGGAAGGTATTTTCCACTTGGCCCAATTCAGAACCACATCTTAATAAACTTCTTTCTGCCTGTTACAATGAAATACTAATAGTGGGGCCCATCAATTCTGATGCTGCCTTATTATTATTTATAACCAAGGTCACTTTGCTGGGAATTTACATTTGCCATGCAAATTGAAATAACACTATGAAAGGAATTCTTGGCATTTGTTGCTGAGCTGAAAGTGTCTTATTTTTCAACATTTTGAGCTAGTGAGGAGGGAGTATTTGAAACATGTAAGATGATAGAAGAGCCATTTGCTTGCCTGAATGTAACACTTGTCTGCTTTAGGAAGCACATCTACAAATCAGCCTAGCTAATCAGTCAGTTCTTTTCTGGGCATCTAGTTTATTAGATTAGTGGTCTCTTGGAACATGTGGAGTCCTACAGAGATGTCTGTGTCCATGGAGTTTCAGAACATCCATTCAAGGCTGTAGTTAGGAAGCAGGTCTTCTCTTTAAGAAAGAATGCTGTTGATGCTTTATCCACTGCGCCACCACAGGTCAGGCCTAACATGCAAAGTGAAATAAGCCAGGCAGAGAAAGGAAATGTCATATGACCTCACTCATTTGAGGAATCCAATGAATAATGTGAACTGAGGAATGGAACAGAGGCAGAGGCAGGATCAAAGGGACCAGAGGGAAAGCGGACAGAGGGAAAGTGGAAGAGAAGATGGGATCAGAGAAAGGAAAGAGATTAGTGAAATTATATATACATAACACAGCATTATAGAGAGCAGGACAGAAAATCCTGGAGAGAAGGAGGGAGGGCATTGGGGAGAGGGGGCAAAGGGGGGGCTGAGGGGAACAAGGGGGTGGGGGGAGATATATTCGGTTGGACACTTGAATCTATGTAAACAATAAATTAAAATCATAAAGTAAAAAGAAGAAAAAAGAAAAAAAAAGGAAAGAATGCTGTGATGAGTGGGAGAGAGATTTGAGTGAAGCAATAGTGTTAGTTTTATGCCATCTAGTGATAGAAGATGGGGCCCCTGCATCCCCCTCCACCTTAATATTTGGGAGACTACTTTAGAAGGACCTTTGTGGTTGACTCTCATGATGTTTGTTTTCATGTCATTTTATATAGAATCATAAAATGAGACTAAAATTTTTTATACTTCTAAGGATTTAAAACATATATCTAGTATCTTAGTCAATTTGGGCTGTTGTAACAAAAATTTTGGTTGCTAAAACCATAGACTGGCTGGCTTAAACAAATAAACTAAACATACAAACAAACACTTCTTATTTTTGGAGGATGGAAAGTCTAAGATTAAGGTACTAGCAGATTTGGTGTCTGTTGAGGGCCCACTTTCTAGTCCAGGGGTCCCCAAACTATGGCCTGCGGGCCACATGCGACCCCCTGAGGCCATTTATCTGGTCCCCACCACACTTCCGGAAGGGGCACCTCTTTCATTGGTGGTGACACCGCAAAACGTGGTGTTGCTCATGTACAGTACTACATCCGGTGACATGGGATGCACACATCATGGCTCCGGAAGTGCATCATATCAGTTAGGGCTAGCAGTGACAAATATGGAACCAGGCATTGACCATCTCATTAGCCAAAAGCAGGCCCATAGTTCCCATTGAAATACTGGTCAGTTTGTTGATTTAAATTTACTTGTTCTTTATTTTCAATATTGTATTTGTTCCCGTTTTGTTTTTTTACTTTAAAATAAGATATGTGTGGTGTGCATAGGGATTTGTTCATAGTTTTTTTTATAGTCTGGCCTTCCAATGGTCCAGGGACAGTGAACTGGCCCCCTGTGTAAAAAGTTTGGGGACCCCTGTTCTAGTCCATAGACTGCTGTCCTCTTGCTGTGTCTCACAGAGTGGAAAGAGAGATAAAGCCTTCTGGGGTTTGTTTAAAAGGGCACTAATCCCATTTATGAGGTCTCTAGCCTTATGACCTATTCACCTCCTAATATAATCACATTGTAAGTTAGGATTTAAACGTAGAAATTTTGTAGGACACAAACATTCAGTCCATAACACCCAGAGAGACCTGTTCTTAAGTTACCATATTTCTTCATTGTAGTGAGAACCTTACCTTCAGAAAGGTGGCACCTTGAGGGGAGTAATGATTGGGAGAGCTCTCTCTCAGGTTAAATTATCTGGATAGTATTAGCAAAGGGGATTAGTCACAAACTAACACCTGCTTCATTTTGAAAATTACATGCTACATGCTCATTTGAATTAAAATGAGGACGACAACTGTAAAAATCCGTGGAATGTGTGTTCCAAGCAAAGGGAATGGAAAATATAAAATCCCTAAGGCAGAAAAATAGCAAGAAGACTATTATGCTGGAATGATTTGATTAATTCAGAGGACAGAATATCAAATCAGAGAGATAGGGTTTAGGTCATGAGCTTTATAGGCCATTCTAAGGAGTTTAAATTTTAGTTTGTGACAGATGGGAAACTGATGAGCAAGGGAATGACATGATCTGATGTACTTGTTTAATTGAGAGGGACAACACATCTGGTTGCAGTTAGGCTATGGCGTTAGCCCAGTTGAGACATGATGGTGGCTGGGACCAGGTCTGTGTCAGTGGAGATGGAGAGGTTAGACAAAGTCAGGAACACTCGCTAATGTAGTAAATGAAATGGGCGAGGGAAAGAACGACCAAGGATGATGTGCCTTGGCTTTGGCCTTGGTTAGCATCTTGGTGAATGGTGGTTCCATCACTAACAGTTATAACATCGAAGAATAGAGGGGGGCAGTTGGAGATCCTGAGTTTAATTTTATACCTGATAAACTTGGAATGCCTATTATACAGGCAAATATCAAGTTAGTAGTTGGAGTAAATATCTGAAACTCAGAGAAAAAGGTCAAGAGTTTAAAAAATATATTAGGGAGTCATTACCATAGAGGCCATATTTAAATTAAAGAGAATTAATGAGATCACCTAAAGAGCCAGTGTGGATAAAAAAAGAGGAGAGGGACGAGAAAGGAGCCGTAGGAGCTTTCTAGCATCAGAAGGAACCAACAACTATAACAACCAGCAAGCTCGGAGGAAAGCTGGAAAGGATAATAACATGAAGCCAAGGGAACAAAAGCTTTTAAGAAAGGCGGGAAGTATCGCCTGTATCAAATGCTCTTTAAAGATTAAGTTGAGAACTGATCATTTGATAGCTGGCTCTCTTTCCCACCCACCCTTTCCCAGGGTGGAGTCCTCCTTGTACTGTGGACCATGTATGGCACAGAGTGAATAATAATTGTATGTTTATTAATTGCAGTCATTGTAATTACCCACTCATTGCCTTCTGCCCTCTCTTTGTGGAAGCCATTCCCAATTTAGGAATGGGTAACAAGTTTATAGAAACAAGGTCATATTTAATGAATATAGTCTTATTCAGGAACCCACAGAAGCCTGGTTGATTAATTATCCTAATATTCCAGAGCTAGAAGGGTCTTAGAGAGCACATCGTCCTGTGTCCTCATTTTATTGATGAAGAAATTGAGACTGCGACAGGGAAAATGGATTGCTGGAGGGCACTCAGCAGTTTAACTGTGCAGCTGGGACTAGAACTTGGACCCGCTGGGTCACAGGTGGTTTTTATTTGTGTTATACCCCTGCGCCTATTTTCCATTATGTACGATTGATTCCTTTGGGCCTTGAATGCTTTTCTATCTTTAATAGACCATGATTAAAGGGAAAAGATTCTATAAAGGGATAACACTTAAAGTAGTTTGAGTACAACCCCTATAGAAATGGAACAGAGCACCGAGACGAGGGGTGGAGAATGAAGCTGGGAGAGAGAATCTCAGGTTGTGAAGAGAAAGGCAGCGTTACAGAGAAGGACCATCCTGACCTGGGTTTGAGTCCCGACTCTATCTGCTACTACTGTGTGACCTTTAGGGAGAACTTTCCTGAACCTCATCTAAAAATTGGGACAATAAATAGGACCTGTTGATAAGCTGTGAGTAGTAGCAATAACCAATCTAAAGTGCTCAGCTTTTACTTGAGGTGTTGTAGGCACTCAATACATAAGAGCTCTTTATTATTTTATCTTCTTTCATTTTCTTCTGTTCCTGGTACAATGGTTGCCACTGCCAGCAGCCCTAGATCCAGCCACTGTCTCTAGAGGACGGTTCCTTCTGCCTTTGGCCTCTGCTACCAGACCTGTGGCTGCCACTTTTGTCCGCTCTGCCTCCTGGCAGACGGGAAAGAAGGCCTGGAAAACTGCCTAGGGCTGATATCCTCTGCTTCAGGCCCTTGTGCAGACGAGCAGTCAGCATCCCGGCAGCCACTGCTGAGGCTGTGTCTCTTCTTCCCCAAGGCTCATTCTGCCACTTCTTTTCTGTGTAGAAAGTGTTTCAATTCACATGGGCAAATATTTTAAGAAATAGAAGGTTTCTTTCAAACTTGATGAGGTGTCGTCAGCACGCCAGGCACTGTGTTAGTCCCCCATACTCTGGGAGTTTGGTTTAGAAGTGGAGACAGAAATGGAAACAAATAACTATTTCCCAGTTGAGTGAACTGACCGTTCAGCAGAGGTGCAGGCAGCTTGCTGCGGGGCATAGAACGGAGAAAGCAAGACTTCTTGGAATGGATGTGGTTTAAATCAGATCTTAGAGGATAAGTAGTATGTCCCAGATGAATAATTAGGGAAATTACATCTCATGAAAAGGGATGCAGTTAACAAGTATAGGTGATAGAGAAATTTAGGGATTAAAAAAGACTACAGGGGGGACAAGACTTTTATTGAAGAAATTCAAATGCTCTGCTTGGGAATTTGGGCATGATTCGTGATGACTTAGGATGTCAGGAGCCGTAAGATACCATAGAGGCTATCAGGTATAAACATCTCATTTTACAATGAGAAGGCTGAGGTTTAGATACAAGAAATGACTTGGCCAGAATCACATAGCAACTTAGTGGCAGAAACAGGGGCTGGCAGCAGAGCTTACCATTTCCAGGCCAATGTCCTTTCTATCCATTACTCATGACTTGTGGGCAAGAGGGAACAATTGTAAATAGTATTAAAAGGCAGCGTAAGGTCTGAGACCTTTCTTCACTAGAGCTCAACTGGGATTAAGAAGATTTGGAGGAGGACAGAGGCTGGGATCTCACTGGTTTCCTGCCCACTTAAATAACTGGGATGTCATTTTCTATAAGTAAGCTTTAGAACAGCGGTTCTCAACCTGTGGGTCGCGACCCCGGTGGGGGTCGAACGACCAAAACACAGGGGTCGCTTAAAGTCATTGGAAAATTCATATTCCCACAGGTTGAGAACCGCTGCTTTAGAATAATCAGCTTAATTATCACATAAAATTGTATCTATGGTTTTGCTTTTGTATAATAATACATTTTCTGTATTTTTTTACTTTCTACTATGACTGGAAAACCTAGAATTCATAAAACGTTAAGTTAGCAAGTGATGCTGCCCTGTAGGGCATCTTCTGGAGCAGGAAGGATGATCACATCTCTGCGGAAGCTGAAGTTGCCAGGACCTGGGTTCTAAGTTGACTTGACGTAGGTCATTGTCCTAAGCTATTGTCCACCTCACTCAGTTGTTCATTATAAATTTAAAGTGTTTCTGATACTTTTAGTGGTCCTAAATCAAGTAACAGTCAAAGAGATAGACAAACAAACACTAAAAACCTCTGCTTTACCTTTTTAAATAAATTCAGTTAACTAAACATTCACTCACTGAAGAGCTGCTGTGTGCCCACATTGTGATGTATACTGGGAATAGATCACAATAAAAACAAGCAGGTTCCTGTTTGTCTTAGTGTGCTAAGGCTGCCATAACAAACCAGCACACGCTGGTTATGTTAAAAACAACTGAAATTTATTGCCTGGAGGCTAAAAGTGTGACACAAAAGTGTAGGCAGCATTGATTTCTTCTGAGGCCTTTTTTCTTGGCTTCTTGATGACTGTCTTCTCTCTGTCTTTGCATGGCCTTTCCTTTATGCATAGGCATGTCTATGTCCTAATCTTCTCTTCTTATAGAGATATCAGTGATAGTGGATAACAACCATTTACCTTCATCTTATGTTAATTATTCCTCTAAGGGCCCTATCTCCAAATGCAGCCATATTCTGAAGTACCAGGGCTTAGGATGTCAACATAGGAATTTGTGAAGAGGGGACACAATTCATCTCATAGTACCATCTTTAATGAGCTCTGTCTAGAGGGGACACAAAAATTCATCTAAGAACTAAATAAATTTAGAATTGTGAAGTCTGTTTAAATGCCACTTGGGAGAGGTATCAATATATAGTGTCGTAAAAAGATGTAAGGAGGCATGTTCTGTCTCAGACAGAGGAAGGTACTATGGGAGCACCTGAGAAGGTAAACAGATAAGCTAAGACCTCAAGCACAGGTAAGGGTTGATTTAAGAAAGAGTGGTAAGGGAAGAAGGAGAATAGGGAGGAGGAGTAAAACCAGGTAAGGCTTTCCTTGTCAAAAGTCCCATAATCCAACACTTTCTATGTACTGAACAATGAACTCGAGTCTCAATCATAGTCTGGTAAGAGGACATGCAAAAACATAATTTCAACAGAGTGCAATCGAGTCACAGAAGCTAGCATTTATATGCCGCAGTTCTACATTTATGGGAATATAGATAAGGGAGCCATTAACTCTGCTGAGGGCAGGAGGTCAAACCACTGTCCCAATAGCTGACGTGTTACACCATTCGTGTTCTGGTGCTTATTTGGAAAATCTAAATAAATGAAAAATATATCAAGGAGATGTTGAGGTCATTCCTTCAAAATAATTTGGATCTAGAGGGAGCAGGGACCTGAGCTTTAGTCCCAGCACTGCCCACTCTACTGCACTTCCTCACCTATCACACAGAGATAATGGTATGTATCTCACCTACCTCATTACAGGGAGGGTGTTACCGGAATCAAACAGGCACCCAAGAAAGCTGGGAAAGAGAACTGGCTAAGGAGAGACAGGATGGATTGGCTGAGGTCAACAATCTCTTCCTTTCTTATCTTTGTTCCTGATCTGGAAGGATTTCCAAACTAAATGTGGAGATGAGACTGAAGACATCTGAAGAGTCAGACACTGATGTTAAGGCTAACTAAATTACAGAGAGGGTCACATAGCAGAAAAGGCTAAGTGACATGAATGACACAAATGTCAGTGTTCTTAACACATTCTTGCTGAGACATTGTTTATTTTAGTGCAAAAACTACCAAGTATCCATGGCCAAGTGGGAAAGCAATTTCTAGATGCTGCTGCTTTCTAAGTGCTTTTTCAGACCTGGAGAGTGTGAATATATGAGTTTGGCTTTCATTCAGCTGCAGACTGTATTGCCATTATAACCTTAGCAACATCTCCTTCATCTCTCAGCTATTGGACATTGCTAGATGCCAGGCACTGCTATAGGCATGCCACATGCATTATCTCACAGAAATCCTGTATGATATATGTGCAATACCTCCATATTACATATGAAGAAACTAAACCTTAGAGAAGTTATGTAACTATTTTTTTTTAATATTTCTGAAATGAGAAGTGGGGAGGCAGAGACAGACTCCTACATGTGCCTGATCGAGATCCACCCTATATGCCCCCTAGGGGGCAATGCTTTGCCCATCTGGGACATTGCTCCATTGCAACTGGAGCCATTCTAGTGCTTGAGGAGGAGGCCAACTTTGCTCCAGTGGAGCCTTGGCTGTGGGAGGGGAAGAGAGAGATAGAAAGAAGAGGGGGAGGGGTGGAGAAGCAGATGGGCACTTCTCCTGTGTGCCCTGGCTGGGAATTGAACCCAGGACTTCCACATGCCAGGTCGATGCTCTACCATTGAGATACCGACCAGAGTGAGAAGTTATATGTAACTTTTAAAGTTAGTAAATTAAGTCAGTAAATACCTGACCTATGAGCTGAGCTCAGATCTGAAATTCCAAAGCTCACCCTTACCAGAAGAAAGCAGGTAAAGGAAGTTGGAATAACAAATCTTCAAGTTCCTTTCTATTGTTAGAACCACTGAGAGTGACTCTGTGCCTCAATTAAAAAAAATTTTTAGATCTGTTTGTAAGGGTAGGCCAGCTAAGATCTTTACTGCCTTAGGGGTTTTCCCTTGACTTACTTTTATCCTGAAAACTTTCTGAGAGATCCAAGATGGCGGCGGAGTAGGTGGTTGTTACCCTCACCTCATCCCAGAACCAAACTGCAGTTATAACTAAATTTAAGAAAAATCACCCTGAAAAAACAACTCAAAATGAAATGAAGAAGTCTTATAACCAAGGATTCACAGACAAAGCCACTGGTAGGAAGGCTTTGAGGCTGGTAGCAAGGACAAGGATGTGAAAAAGGCTGGTCTTGCTCCTGTGGGTGGAAGCTGAGGTTCCTGAGGGATATCTCAACTGCAGGGGAGGGGGTTTAATCCTGAGAAGGGAGGGGCCTAAATCACAAGCCAGGTTCCCCAGCATAGAGCACCAGAGCCAGGAAGAGGTGCCCACATAGCATTTGGCTGTGAAAAGCAGTAAGGTTTCTGTCTGCCAGAAAGAGACAGGAATCCACAGAGAGGCAGGCACCCTCTTAAAGGGCCAATGTACAAAATCCCATTCATAACCATTTACCCTGGACTCCGGCAGAGAGACTGAGCAGACTAGAAAATCATGAGGAGAGTCTGAGGTTTGCAGCTCTGGGGAGAGGCATGGTGGTGGACATCCACCAAATTCTTTTGCTGAGTCATTCTCCAATAGTGCAGTCAACATCTTTTTTGGGCAAAGCACTCTCCTCCTTATGGTATCAGCTTGAGGAAAAGCAACCGCCTCACCTCAGATATTTCTCTTGCCCCACCCTGTAGAGATTAGGCCCTGCTGAGGAGTCAGCAGCCTCGGCCAGGGAGTAGAGGTCTGGACAGACTCAGCGGGTAACAGTGACTCAGTTTTCTGGATTTGAGGTGGGTGTTAATCTCTCACCTTTCCTAAGAATCTAACTGATGCTTTCTCCTTATGGGAAGTTTGATAGAACCACTGTCCTGGCTGTTGACAGGACAAATTTCCTGGCTCCAATGGCCCAATCCTGTCCAACTCCTAGTAGCTCCGACCTCCTGAGATCAGAAGGAAAATCTGGGACAGACTGAGGCCTGTGGCTCTGGGGTGGGAGCCACACCCACCAACTCTCCAAAAGTGTATATGGAACCACAAAAGACCCTGAATAGCCATAGCAATCTTGAGAAAGAACAAAATTGGGGGAAATCACATTTCTTGATATCAAACTATACTACAAGGCCATAGTAAATAAAACAGCATGGTACTGGCATAAAAACAGAGACATAGATCAATGGAACAGATTAGAGAGCCCAGAAATTAACCCATGTCTATATAGTCAATTAATATTTGACATAGGAGGCTAGAACATACAATTGGGTAAAGACAATCTATTCAATAAATGGTGCTGGGATAATTGGACACATCATGTGAAAAAAAATAAAATGAGACCATCTTCTTACACCATACACAAGAATAAACTCAAAATGGACTAAAGAAGTAAATACTACACAAGAATCTATAAAAATCATAGACGAAAACATAGTAAAATCTCGGCATTTCTCATAGCAATATTTTTTTCAGCTATAGCTCCTTGAGCCATGAAAACATGAGAAAAGATAAACAAATGAGATTACATCAAACTAAAACGTTTTTGCACAGCAAAGAAAACCATCAACAAGATAAAAAGACTGTCTACTGAATAGGAGAACATATTTACCAGTACATCTGATAAGGGATTGTATCCAAAATTTATAAAGAATTTATGAAAAGATGCTTAATGTCACTAATCATCAGAGAAATGCAAATTAAAACTGCAATGAGATATCACCTCACACCTGTCAGAATGACTATCATCAATTAATAAACAAGTGTTGGCAACAGTGTGGAGAAAAGGGAACCTTGTGCACTGCTGGTGGGAATACAAATTGGTGCAGCCACTGTGGAAAACAGTATGGAGCTATCTCAAAAAATTAAAAATGGAACTACCTTTTGACCCTACGATCCCACTTCTGGGAATTTATCCTAAGAACATATGCATTCCTATGGTCATTGCAGTGTTATTTACAATAGCTAAGATCTAGAAATAGCCCAAGTGCCCATCAGTAGATGAGTGGATAAAAAAAACTGTGGTACATTTACACAATGGAATACTACTTGACCATAAAAAAAGGAAACCTTACTTTTTGTGACAGCATGATGGAACTGGAGATCATTATGCTAAGTGAAATAAGCCAAACTGAGAAAGACAAGTACCATATTATTTCACTAGTATGTGGAATCTAGTGAGCAAATGAACTAACAAGCAAAATAGAGACAGAATTTTATAAAGAGAGCAGGCTGCCAGCTGCCAGGGAAAGGTTTTGGTGAGGGAGGTGAGGTATATAGCAAAACAGGTCAAAATAAACACATGACCTTGGACAACACTGTGGTGATTGCTGTTTGGGGGGTGAGGAGAGGAGCATATAGCGGGATAAATGATAATGGACAAAGACGACTTGGGATGGATGGACACACAGTATAGTGTACAGAAATGTGTTACAGAATCGGGCACCTAAAACTTGTATAATTATGTTAACCAATGTCACAACAATAAAATTCAATTAAAATCAAACAAACAACCCCTCCTCCCCCCCTCCCCTCCTCCTCCCCCCCCCCCCCCACAAGCAAGCAAGGGTCCTTTTTGTTATTCTGGTTCCAGCTTAAATGTTACTTCCTTACCAAAGTCTTTCCTGACCACCCAATTTAAAGTAGCTATCCAGTCACTCTGTTTTATTATATTACCTTGTTTTAATTTTTTTGTATAACACTTGTTTTTGTTACATTGGTTTGAATATATGTTTGATTTTTGTTTATTTTTTTCACTTATGTGAATACAAGTTCCATGAAGATAGTACCTTGTTTGTCTTAACCAGATTGTATACTGAAAACCTAGGAGTATTTGGCATCTGATCTAAACTCAATTAATATATGTTGAATTAGTGAATGAACAAACTCCCTTATGTAGTAGATAAGCACCCAGAAAGGAGATTGGACTTGTCCAAGGTTAAGGAATGCAGATTGGATTAGTAGAAAGAGCATTAGCTTAGTTTCCTTCCTAACACTGCCTCTAATTTGCTCTGTGACTTTAAATCAGTACCCTGTTCTCTGATAAAGATATAATATTAATAACAATAATAATTTGTTAAATGCCTTCCATATGACATGCTTTATGCTGCTTTTGTCTTATTTTATGTGATCTTCCCCAAAACTTTGAGTTAACTTTTAGTAAGTCAGTATGAATAATGTTAGACCTAAATTCCAGTAGCGTAACATAATAAAGGTTTATTTCTCACAAACATCAGAGTGACCTCAGTCATTAAGTGACAAGGGATGGTTCTCTTTCAAGTGATAACCCAGGATTCCTCAATTTTAGAATGTTGTTCTTCTCAACCTATTGCCTTCAAGGTCACTGTAGAAGGAGAAAAGAAAACATTGATAATTGTATATGAGATATGTCTAAGCCTGGAAGTGGCATAAATTATTTTCATCCATATTCCTTTGGATGGTACCTGTCACTTGGAACCTAACTACAAGGTATACTGGGAAATGTAGTTTTTCATGGAAGGATAAAATGGTATTGGTTAAACAGGGGTAGTCAACCTTTTTAAACCTACTGCCCACTTTTGTATCTCTGTTAGTAGTAAAATTTTCTAACCGCCCACCAGTTCCACAGTAATGGTGATTTATAAAGTAGGGAAGTAACTTTACTTTATAAAATTTATAAAGCAGAGTTACAGCAAGTTAAAGCATATAATAATTACTTACTAAGTACTTTATGTCGGATTTTTGCTGTTTGGCAGAATAAATCTTTATAAAACAACTTACTATAGTTAAATCTTTTTATTTATACTTTGGTTGCTTTGCTACCACCCACCATGAAAGCTGGAACGCCCACTAGTGGGCGGTAGGGACCAGGTTGACTACCACTGGGTTAAAATCTAGATAATATCTGCTATTCTATCATCACCATTTTAAAGAGGGAAAGAAAAAAAAAAACAACAACCAAAAAACAAAACACTTCTCTTTGGTGGCTTGCCTGAGATTTCATAGTAAGTGTGGGAATGAAGACACACAACTAAGAAATCATGCCAGACTCTTGCCAGTAACAGTGCCTTTAGCTCTATACCTGTATCGGTCATTGATTTTCAAGGCCATTTTGCTAGAGAACTCATTCTATAATTGGAATCTTTTTTTTTTTTTTTTTTTTTTTTTTTTTCATTTTTCTGAAGCTGGAAACGGGGAGAGACAGTCAGACAGACTCCCGCATGCGCCCGACCGGGATCCACTTGGCACGCCCACCATGGGGCGACGCTCTGCCCACCAGGGGGCGATGCTCTGCCCATCCTGGGCGTCGCCATATTGCGACCAGAGCCACTCTAGCGCCTGGGGCAGAGGCCACAGAGCCATCCCCAGCGCCCGGGCCATCTTTGCTCCAATGGAGCCTTGGCTGCGGGAGGGGAAGAGAGAGACAGAGAGGAAAGCGCGGCGGAGGGGTGGAGAAGCAAATGGGCGCTTCTCCTGTGTGCCCTGGCCGGGAATCGAACCCGAGTCCTCCGCACGCTAGGCCGACGCTCTACCGCTGAGCCAACCGGCCAGGGCCTGGAATCTTATAGAGAATTCCAGCATGTAAAAGAAATTAACAGGAGTTTGAGGCAGATTTAACCCTAGGAAGATTTTGGGGGGACCTTCTAAGGCCCTTAGGCCCAGTGTGAAAACCTTGGGCCAAAGATGTTGATGGGCTTCTTCCAACTCTGTCTCACAAATTTCATCTCTTGATTTCCTGATATTACTACTGGGAGACAGGAGGTCAAAAGGATAACTATATTGCAGAACTGGGTGCTTGTTGTCAAAGATTTCTGTCTCAGGGCCCAGAAATAAGCTGTGGATTTATAGCTGAAATCCTGGTGCTGCACGTGCTGAGCCTTATGAACTTTTCCCCACTACCCACCATCCATGCAAAAAGTTATCTAATTGTACAAGGCACTCTCTGGAAACTTTCCCAGAGGAATAATTGATAAAGTAACCAAGAACTTTTTAATTTTGCAAAGTGCAGTCTTCCTTATAATTTACTTAATATAGAAATGTAATGTTCTGCAGTTTACTGAACAAAAAACATTGGAAGTATTTTAAAGTTAGCTTGGGAGCTTGCCTTTGGTTGCCAGTTTGACTTTATTATTTGATTAATCCAGATAAAGGCCAGCAGTAACAATATGCTCTGCCTTAAGTGGTTCAGAGCGCTTATCTCTTGCCTATTACCAATTCTAAATACAAGATTTAAATTTAAGGGGAAAAAATCATATAAGAGAAATTTGCTGAATTTGCTCGTGTAGTTCCTTGAGTAAGATGAGTAAGATGCTTGATTCTCTGGACCTGGATTATGATGATTATAATTTTGCAGAAAGTCCCTAATCTTAGGGGCTGACAAATTCTATGGCACTCTATTCATTCATAAAATACCTACTGGGTTGTAGATACTGCCAGACACGGTGATGGTGCCAGAGATGAGCAGGCAGGCTTGGAGCCCACTGCCCTTTGCTCTGTGGTTTGTACCTCAATGGAAGCTCCCTCCACAGCCTCGGGCACTTCTTCCCATGCTTCCTCCTTCCAAACTCACTTTTTGGAGCAGGTCCTGATTGGCCAGAGAACACACTTTCTTTTGGATCTGAGCCTTGACATTCTTGTTGGTGTGGTGCTTCCCGATTCTACTTTGTTCTGGTTCTAGATGATTGCTCTTTAAGTGAGGTTCACAACTGCCGACCACCTTTCCTGTACTCCTCCTACCTAGATGGGCTCTGCAGACCCCAGCCCTAGAGAGGCTGTGGAACAGCAGTGTAGGGATGGCCAAAAGTGTCTCTTAAAACATAAGGGTGGGAAGGTATTTAAGAGGTAGGATTGACAGGGCTTGGAGAATAAACGAATTGTTGAAGATGAAAGAAAGAGCTATCTAAAAAGATACCAAGGTCATTCCAGGTTATATGGTGGAACTGGCATCTGAACTTGATCTTAATAAGTTAAGTTTTTAACATGCAGAGGTGGTGTAAAAAAAAAAGTGTGTTCCAGGTGGAAGGAATAATATGAGCAAAGCTTTAGAATTTATATAGTCTAGATTCTGTCGAGGAATGTCTGGTGATACCTTGTTTTAGACATCTTTAACTTCCTTTTAACAGCCAGGACAGTTCATGTTTTCTTTCTCCCCTACTCATCTTAGCTTAGTAAAGACAATAAGATAGATGTTTTAGTTTTCATTAGAAATTTGGTCACCATTTTACTTGAGCAGCTGAACTTCAATAATTCGGGCAATTTAACTGATTCCGATTGAACGCCACACTGATAATTAACTTGTTCCTCTTCTTTCCCATCACCCACAGGAGCTTGATGGATCATTAATGACACCATTAGAGAGAGTGAGTGATCCCAGTGCATTATTGGTGTTCAATAAATGTTAAATAATTGTTGAAATAGGACCCAGTGGAGACTGATGCTTTGTAGAAGCAGCAGAAGCTCACAAAGTGTGCCTTTTCTGATTGTCAGATTTTGCAAGTCAGAAAAGGCGCAAGCTTTACACCATTTCTCATCATTGAAATCTACATGCAGTTGTAGGAAGAAGTCCAATTAATAACCCAGTTCTCCAGCTAAATTGAAGCTATGCAGTGGAAAATGTGTTAAACACCCTAGATGCTGCCATGAAGGGTTTACCTTCCCTTCTGTTTGAAGAGCGATAGTAGATGAACAGGTGCAGGCCACCTAAATGAGCAGGCTCAGGAAATAAGGTCATGATGACCAGTGGATTACTGGGCATCCAAATGTTTTATGCAGAGTACCTCTGAGTCCTGCCCCAAAGTGCTCCAAGAGCCAAATCTCCATCTGTTAATTGAAAATCCTGTCTGCCAGTATGAGGGCTGGCTTTGCCAAGCATGGATTGTGTGGTGTTAATGGCTTTGGGCAAAGCCTTGTGCTGCTTGCTGGCAGAGAGAATCCTGTTTGATTCTGAAGAGTCCAAAATTTATATTTTAAAACATATTTTATTTGACAGCCAGAACCTAATGAATCTGACTTCATCTGTCTGTCTGCAAATCTCTGTATCTCAAACCTGCAGTAAATAGCTCCTCGTTGTTTATAAAGCACTTTTCCTATCAACTGTCCCATTTGATCCTATGACAGCTGAAGGCGGAAGAGAACCTGATATGTGCAGGTGCTTTATTTGCATGTTGTCTATTGTATCTCTGAAATCTTGCAAAGTAGGATGTTTAAATCCTCATTTCTTTTTTTTTAAATTGATTTTAATTTACTGTGTTTACGTAGATTCTAGTGTCACCCCAAATGCATGGCCCCCTCCCCCGTATTCCCCTCAACATCTCCCTTGCCCCCTAAATCCTCATTTCCCAGATGAAGATCCGAGGTACTGAAAAGCTGGGCACATGCTCCATGTCGGCTTGAGCTGAGGAGGAAAAGCTAGTGGGATAGATACTAATTTTGGTCCAAGCATATCGTCATCTCATGACTGAGGACTGTATCTTCCGACACCTGCTTTACACCACGCATTTATTCCTACATGTTATTGAGTCTCTGAAACCATCTTGTGATGCAGTTATTATTATCCCTACTTTATGGGTTTGGTCATGCAGTAAACACTTACTGAACACCTGCTCTGTGCTGGGCACTGTTTTAGGCACTGGATATACACCTTTGAATAAGACAAGTGTTGTTCCTCCTCTCAGGAACCTAACATTCTAATGGTAGGAGGCAGACAAATGCAGATGTTTACGGTCTATAAAGTACAGAGAGACCTAGGCTCTACTTTAGGTTGGGTGAATATGGAAGGAGTGATTAAGAATTAAATATTTAAATTAAGGCACAAATGTCCAGGAAGATCCAGTCTTAGAAAGATCTGAAAGGTTATTTTTACAAGCAAAGAGAACAACAAGTAAAACACTAAGGGGGAAATAAGCTTTGTGCCTTTAAGAACAAAGAACATTCAAAAAGCAGGGAGAGAGTGGTGAGTGATGAAAGAGAGGTCTGAAATAAGGTTAGAAAGTTAGGGAAAGCCGGATCTCATAGGCCTTTGTAGCCCAAGGTAAAAAGTTCAGGTTTTATTCTCCATGTTGTAGGAAGCCAGCAGAGGATTTAAAGCAGGGGAATAATATAATTTACTTATGTTTATAAAAAGTCATCTTGGCTGGTGTGTGGAGAATGGATTACATACAGAAAAGATTAAAAGACCAGTTAGGGGAAGATTGTAGCGGTCCAGATGACAGATGGTGGTGGCTTGGACAAGCACGGACATAATAGAGATAGGAGTAACAGATTTTGGAGTATCTTGCGGGTATTGTAAAAAGACTTTCCTAGGTGTGATTTGAGTGAAAGAGAGGAATTCAAAACTCTGAGGTTTCTGTCTTGAGCAGCTGAGTGAATGGATACGTCGTTTACTGAAATGAGGAAGGCTGACAGAGGAGCCAATTTGGGGAGTGAAATATCAGAGGTTCTGTTTTGGCCACGCTAAGTTTGAGATGTCTATTATATAATAAAGGGTATATGTCAAGCAGGCAGTTGAATATATGTCTGGAAATCAGAGGCTGTCTATCTATAGTCAGGGATCAAATAGCTTGCCAAATATTACACAGAACAATTGGCAGAGCTGGTTGATTTGACCATAGCTTAAAGCCTTCCCTAGCCTCAAACTGGAATTGACTCTCAGCTGGACATAATCTCAGCAACAAAATCTGCATGTGGTAGGAATTTTCTCTTGCTACACTTCACTAACATCCCCTAGATCCCTCATTGTCCCTACCGCACCTGACTGAAATGGAGTTATTTTAGCACCTTGTTAGTCTGGCTACCTTGTTAAGGAATTAGTGGGGAAGCAATGAGGACCTAGGAAACGGCATTTTAGAAAAGCATCCCTGGTACTTTTGCTGCAGTTGACCCTTTGTACCATACTTTGAGGAAACCTGTACTAGAATATAAATGCACGGAGTATGGGAATCATGTCCTATTCATCCCATTTTTCTGTGAGGAATAATTCAACAGTGTGCTGGGGAAATGAAATAAATGAATGGAACGAATGAATGAATAAGTTTAGTTCTGTTTAGGTGTCAAAGACTTAGCTTGCTAATTGAAAAGAGCTCTTCGCTCCTAGTTACTAGTCTGGTGTTTACGTTTCTCCCCTCTGCTTGACTTTATATGCTCCGTCGGGTGAATAGACTTTTTCTGCTTCCTGTACACCAAACTCAGCTTTAGGAGAGCAAAGGATTTTCTATCATTTTAAATATTCAGCCGCCATTCCATTTGCCTGTTCCACCCTGAGAGTTGTGAGAAGGCTGCTGAGTAGAAGGGCACATGATCGAGAGATAAGCAAATGGAACCTTCTCAGGTCCTTTCTCCTTTTGCTCAGTGGAACTATAGCCCAAGGGTGGCACCTTTGCGGAAAAAATATGTCAGCCTCTATCTACAGCCTCTCAGCTGCTGTCACTGACGCTTTGACCTATAGGCTTGACACCGCCACTGCTTCTCAGCCCCTGAGCCAATAGTGATCCTGCCAAGAGGTCTGTCATCAACTCAGCCCACCAACACAGGTGGGCTCTAAAATCTGACTCATTGCCATACTCATCTGGCAGCTAGTATGCCTGATTTTCAAGGTCAGTTTTTCTGCCTGATCCTCAGTCCTCTTTGTAGGGTGAAAAGCCAGTCTGTTTGGGCCTGAAAGGACTAGCTGAGGAGTCTTATATCAATGTCCCTATTGCTTTTTGTACATTGCTCCATAGTGAGAGGTAGGGCTCCATTCAACTTTCTATTTAATTTCTAAACTCTTCTAATTTCTATTAAAAAATATTACTTTTTTTTTTGTAAAAACATTCAGCAGTGTCTTACATCCTGAAAGAGGAAGCCAAAATACCATTGAATTTTCATTTTCTGTAACTTCTCAGAGAAAATCATAATATTGACCTGCCTTACAGAACATTAGGATTAACTAATTAATATTGAATAGGACTTTGGAAATGTTAAGTACTATAGAAATGCTAAATAGGTTTATTAGACTTGGAGTCTTTAAAAGACAAATGAAACTCCAGTCTCCATTTAAATGCTTTTATATCATGGTGGGTTTTTTTTTCCCCCTTCTCAAAAGAATTTTAAAGGAGATTGTGTAGTTGCATTCCTGGTTCCAAGTAGGAAATGTCACAATGAGTGTAAAACATGGATGTCTAATTTTCCCACCTTTACTTTTGTTCCCTCCTTCTCCACGAGATCACACACTCATTCAGAAAGAATTTCCTGGTCAGCTCCTTGTTGATGAGTAGTGAGCAAGACTGCAGATACAGTCATGGGCAAAAGAAGGTGGTTTATAGTTTCAGGTGACATTCTTCTGAATTAATAAGGCTATTGCAAGAATTCTAGCCTGCTTGTCTTTTTCCATATGAACAACTGTAAACCTATGTTTGCCAAGCCGTGTGTATTCGTATATTCTCGGGTACATGTAATACAAGACAGACTCATTGATATTATAGAGATGCAGGGTGTGAAGGGAGGGAATGATCATATTCCAACTGTTAATATATTTCCATAGTGGATGGGAAATGGGAAGATTTCACATAGCTGACATTAATGTGGCTATGCTTGAAAGAAAATGAACTTCAATAGAAGAAATAGCATGAGGAAAGTTCATGTGTGCATTTTTTAGATGGGGGAACTATCGTTTAGAGAGGTTATGTAGCTGATCTTGGGTGACACAATAAGTCAAGTCCTCAGTCAGATTTAGGTCCCAGCTTTCTTCATTTTTGTCCTTATGTTCTTTGTATTGAACTAACTATGCTCCTTCCATTACTGGAAAAGGCAATTTTACTCAACACCCATTTATCATAATTTTTAATATTGTTATGATGGAAAATTGAGATACTTACACTGAGATGGTCCAGAGGGAGAGGGTATACAGTCAGATAAAATATACACAAGGTAAAGATCCTTGGAATATTGAGGTGCAAAACAGGAATGGTGGGATTGGATGAATGGTCATCCACTTGCTATGAAGAGAATAGTATTGGAACTCATTGGAAGAAAAATTAGAGGTGAGCACAATGAATTAAGAAGAGATTTGTCTCTCTCTCTCTCTCTCTGTGTTTTTTTAAGTGATAGGAGGGAATATAGTGAGACAGATTCCCACATGAGCCCCTACTAGGATCCATCCAGTAACCCCTGTCTGGAGCCAATGCTTAAACCAACCAAGCTATTTTTAGTGCCTGAGGCCGATGTTCCCATGATCTATCCTCAGCGTCTGGGACCAATGCTGAACCAATCAAGCCACTGGCTGTGGGAGGGAAAGAAGGAGAGAAAGGGGAGAGGGAGAAGGAAAGACACAGATGATCGCTTGTCCTGTGTGCCCTGACCGGGAATCAAATCTAGATGTCTATATGCTCTATCCACTGAGCAAACCAGCCAGGGCCAAGAAGAGATTTGAATGTTAGAACAATGAAGTTTTTGTTATGTTGAGTGTGAGATGTGGCAAAGTGACCAGGTGGAAATAGTTAGTGGATAGTTGAAGCTACAACTTTGGTTGCTAATGAGAAGATATCATGATTTGATGTATAGAAGACTTATAGGGACTTATAGATAAAACATAGAAGTTTTATCATAGTCATGAAAATGAAACCTCTGAGGGAAAGACAGGACAAGAGCAAAAAAATTATAATCCAACAACAAAAGTTTATAGTATATAAGCTCAGTCTAGTTCTTCATTTATACATGGGGAAAATTGAGGCCCAGAAAGAAAAAACTTGCTTAAAATTACTTACCAAGTCAGGAACAGAGTTGTAATGAGAGCCTGTATTCTTTCCCACAAGTCCATGGCCCACCCCACCTTTCTTTCACTAATATTAATAATGCAGTAGAGGACTGTAGCTGCTCAAGTGAAATTGGAACTTGAAATAGAAACCAAAATCACGAGCAGGAAGAGAATATTGCCTTCTTTATTTTAATCATTTTTCTGCCCAGCAATTTGTAGATTCATCTTGGAAGGGATGGACTGCAGGGATCAGGGGACTGCAGGTTCCTGGTGATGACACGTGGGTTCATCTCTTTGTCTGGTTCCTTTCCCCCTTAGGTGTGCTTCTGTTAATTTTCTTTCTTGGAGACAGTTTTCTGAGAGATATCTAGGCAATTGCTAGGGAATACTTGGCTTCTTTTTCAAAATCAGAATGTACCCTTTCCTCAGCTGCGGGAGAACCCTGCCTTGAATACACCCACTTCCTCCTCTGCTGGGAGATTGCCTTGCCATGCTCCCTATTCCACATTCTCTTCCTCCACTCTCTCTCCCCCACCAGTGGCAGATAAATTAAAATTCAATTTTAACCACTGTTTAGTAATGTCGGTCTACCCTGAACCAGGGTTCAGTTTCATTTAAATGAATTCTCAATAGCCTAGTGTGATCAGTATAGTTACACCCACTTTACAAATAAGGGAATCGAGACAGATAAGTTTTGTAACAAACAGATAAGTTTGGTAGACAGAATAAGGACCCATTGGAAGATGTCCACATCCTACTACCTGGAACTTTTGAATATGTTACCAACTTACATGGTAAAAGGGGCTTTGAATGTATAATTAAGTTAAGGATTTTGAGATGAGATTATGCTTATCATCTAAGTAAACCCAGTATAATCACAAGAGTTCTTAGAAGAGGGAAGCTGAAGGGTCAGAAGAGACAAGATGATGGAAGCAGATAAGCTGATAGAAAAGAAAGAGAGAGAGAGATTTGAAGATGTTATGCTCTTGGCCTTAAATATGGAGAAGGGACCACAAACCAAGGAATGCAGGTAACTTCTAGAAGCTAAAAATGGCAAACAAATAGATTCTCTCCTAGATATTCCAGAAGGAGCATCATACTGTCAACACCTTAATTTTAGAACTTTTTTACCTCTAAAATTGTAATATAATAGAATTGTTTTGTATTGAGTCGCTAACTATATAATTTTTCTATAAAAGCAATAGGAAACTAACACAATATAGTCATATAGCAGGTAATTTTCTCTAATAATTTCCATTCTTCCAGATGTAAATCATGCTTCTCTACACTCATGTAACTAAACCCTGCCTTGCTTGACACTGTTAGCTACTTTGTATGACTTTATTCCCTTCACTTCTTAAATACCACACTCAATCTCTTTCTCCTCCTCTGATTGTTCTCAGTCAATCATGGCCCACCCTCCTCTTTATTGACTCCTAAACATTGCTCTTTTTTTTATTTCATTTTTTCCCCCATCTTTTTTCTTTTTATACTGTCCTTGAGTAATCTTATTCACCACTCATGCTTCTACTTTTCACTCATGTGGGTTAAATAAGTTTTTTTTTTTTCTTTCATTTTTCTGAAGCTGGAAACAGGGAGAGACAGTCAGACAGACTCCCACATGCGCCCGACCGGGATCCACCCGGCATGCCCACCATGAGGCGACGCTCTGCCCACCAGGGGGCGATGCTCTGCCCATCCTGGGCGTCGCCATGTTGCGACCAGAGCCACTCTAGCACCTGAGGCAGAGGCCACAGAGCCATCCCCAGCGCCCGGGCCATCTTTGCTCCAATGGAGCCTTGGCTGCGGGAGGGGAAGAGAGAGACAGAGAGGAAAGCGCGGCGGAGGGGTGGAGAAGCAAATGGGCGCTTCTCCTGTATGCCCTGGCTGGGAATTGAACCCGGGTCCTCCGCACGCTAGGTTAAATAAGTTTTGCAAATATAATGTATATGTTTGCTCGCTTACAGTTTGCATTGGGTGTGGGAGACAGGCTGTAAGCAGGCAGGGTCCTTATAGTTTAAGGCTCAGTTTTGAGACTAAGCCTTTCCCACCCTTTTAATACTAACATCTTCTCAACACTAAGCTTTTCCCCATACTCTTGACTGTTGCATGATATGGTGTGGTAAACTCTTATGAGGAACCCCATTTATGCCTCAGATAAGTGGCTCTGTATCAGAGACTTCCTTATTTGTGTACTGGCTTGAAGGCTGTAATTTCTATACTATAAAATAAGGGAGACCAGGGGCGTTCTCTCTTGGTTCCTGAAATTAGCATTGCAGAGGAAAGGCAGCCAAGATGGCAGAGTGCTGAAGGAGAAGCCAGTTTGTGCAGAGAGAAGGAGATGGGGAACAGAGGTGAATAAGGCTGGTGAGGCAGAAACCTTTGATTCTAGGAATCCTCAGATGAATCAGTGGCTTTGGGAGCCCTGAATGGAAAGGGAAGTGTTTTCCCATTATGTGTATTTAATCGCCCGCTGGGTGCAAGCTAGGATGAAAGGTTCCTGGCTCCGTTGTTTCATTACCATCTGTCCGAATCAAATGCGAACCTGCACGGGCCAGGCGGCTATGATGGTGGCCGCGGCACTGGCTTTATAACCCATATGCTAATGATTCCCAAAGATGTCTCCCCTCTAAATTTGGACTGTCTATTCAGATATACTCTTAGGGAATTGAAGACCAAGACACAGAAATCTTAAACAGAGCTAGAGATAGAAGATCAATAATCTTCAAAAGTACAATAGATATCCAGAAGATAATGGATTGACATCTTTAAAATGCTGAAAGGAAAAAAAACCTAAAACACTAGAATTACATTTCTAGTGAAAATATCCTTAAAAAATGGATGCAAACAGAATCTGAGAAAAGTCACCTACCTGTATACAGGAAAGAAGTTTTTTGGGTTGAAGAAAAATATTCAAGATGGTTTTTCTGCATTTTGAATATAAAGGGTGCTTTTTAAAAAATACTGTTTGTATTTATCCTGCTTGAGATTTTTTAATCAGTGAATAGATGTCTTTCATAAATTCTCAAAAATTCCCAGAACTGTAGGAAGGAATAAAAAGTAATAGAAAAGGGTAAATATATGAAGAAGAGGATATCAATTATTTAAAGTAGTATTTACAATAATGTCTTCTGGATGCTAAGACACAATAATATATTTGACAATTGTGGTACAGAAGGTAGAAGAGAGTAAGGATTAAACAATCATAGATTCCTATATTTTTCTTAGGAAGCAGGCATATGTAAAAGTTTACTGAGCTATACTCATAAGCTACTTGTATTGTACTATATGCAATTTATCTTCAATAAAATTTTTAAAAAGTTAAAATTGAAAAGGAACTTTGATACAGCAAGGGAAAGTTATGGATAAATTTCTTGAGATTATTTATACATGGAATTCAACTTGATAATATTTTCACTTTCTCCTCTTACAAGGCCTGTATGACCTTTAATTCATTTATTCTCTCATGCATTTAACAAATATTCATTGAGATTCCCAATCTATGCCATTCAGAGATAGGCACTGGAAATATGTAGAGATTGAGACTAATTTTAGAAGTATTCATACATGAATAAATGGTCATGAGCAGTGAAAGCTACTGAGAAGAGGAGAAGTTAACTGGAGCTAAACATTAATGATTTCTGCAAAAAACATTTTGGTGGGTGTAAGGATGGAGGGATAGGTCAGATGCTGAGATTTTCTCCTGGTTCTATATTGCCTAAGGTCGCTATCATAGGTCCACTCTTCTAAGACTCATTTTATTTTAAGGAGACAAATTCAGCATTTTCTAATGCCCTCTAAAATATGGACATTTGGGAAGTCCTCCAGGCAACCTTGGTGCCAAGAGGAAAGAAATGATTGGTATATTCCCTTTTCTCTCTCCCTCTAACAAAGTAAACAAAAGTGGCTCAGGTTTGTTAGAATGCAAGTTGTGGGTCAGACTGCTGGAGGTAGTGCCAAACTCTGCAGAGAGTGACTCCAGATGCCACCTGAGTATTGTACGGAGGACTGGGCTGAACCCAGCACAGTGGGTATGAGATCATAGCCAAGAGGTGAGATGATTTTTCTGTTGATAAAGCAGCTCTGGCAGTTAGTGTTTTTCCTTCTATCCTGATTATTTTGGGGGTCTATTTGGGTTAATTTGCCTTTCTATAGGTCTCTCCTTTAAATTAACAATAGCTTGTGATATTTAAAATATACAGAAGTTCAGGGTAAGAAGCACTAAATATTAAATAAAGTCATTCATTTTGTCGGTCAATCTTTCATTTATCCAGTTAGTATTTACTGGCACTGTATTAATTATTGGGGATATCAATACTATTAATTATAGTTTTTTTTTGTTGTTTTTTTTTTTTTTGTATTTTTCTGAAGCTGGAAACGGGGAGAGACAGTCAGACTCCCGCATGTGCCCGACCGGGATCCACCTGGCACACCCACCAGGGGCAACACTCTGCCCACCAGGGGGCGATGCTCTGCCCCTCCGGGGCGTCGCTCTGCCATGACCAGAGCCACTCTAGCGCCTGGAGCAGAGGCCAAGGAGCCATCCCCAGCGCCCGGGCCATCTTTGCTCCAATGGAGCCTTGGCTGCGGGAGGGGAAGAGAGAGACAGAGAGGAAGGAGGGGGGGTGGAGAAGCAAATGGGTGCTTCTCCTATGTGCCCTGGCCGGGAATCGAACCCAGGTCCCCCACACGCCAGGCCGACGCTCTACTGCTGAGCCAACCGGCCAGGGCCCTATTAATTATAGTTTTAACTAACTCTACATTTATAGGCAAAGACAGACAAAGAAAAATCAATGAAAATGAAGTGACAAATATGAGAATTCATTATGAACTATATGTGAAAGGGACACAAAGGAGGAACAAATAAATTCTTCTTAAGGAATGAGAGAAGACTTCATTGACAGATGTCATCTGAACTGGATCTAAAACAAGTGCTAGAGTTCCCCAGGTCTTTAGAACCATTCTAAGTGAGGAAAACAACAGGAGCAAAGACATGAAGACTTAAAAATGTCCTGTCTGGTAAACTATAGGTAATCTAGGACCTAGGGTATGTGTCAGGAAGTTGTAGGATATAAGAATTAAGACAATGAAATAAGATGGTTGTCAATTGTTAAGGGCCTTGAAAGTCATTGTAGTGTTGGACTATTCATAACGAGGGTGAAGATGTTTACTGAACATACTACAAATGTTTCCTTTGACAGGATTTTAAGCATTTATAAAACAGTTAACTGGAAAAAGAGAGAGATACAACATACTATAATTTAATAATACAATCCTAGTATAATTTATTTTAAAAGTTTTATTGTGAGAAATTTAAAAAATGTAAGAAAATGTAAAGATCCTCTTGGTAAATACCCTTGTATCCAGCCCAGAATTAAAAGCCAATAATATTTTGTCGTATTAGTTTCTAGTTTTTTTTTTCTCTAAAGAAAGAGGGCATTGTCTTTAACCATTTGCATTTTAATTATGATGTGTGGCCTGTTTGGGTTCATCTTGTTTGTGACTCCCTGCATTTCCTGGACTTGTATGTATATCTATATATTTCCTTCACCAGATTAGGGAAGTTTTTTGTCATTTTTGCAAATAGGTTATCCATCCTTTGCTCTCTCTCTTCTGCGTCTGGATCTCCCATGATGCAAATGCTGGTATGCTTGAAGTTGTTCCTGGTACTCTGTATGCTATCTTCAATTTTTTGTATTCTTTTTTTCTTTTTGCCATTCAGATTGAGTGCTTTTTGTTTCCTTATATGCCAAGTCATCAGTTTGATTCTTGGCTTCATTGACTCTATGTTGATTCCCTGTAAAATTATTCTTCATTTTAGTTAGCAAAAAAGCAGTGAAAGAAAGGCAGTCACCTTAAAGGGAGCTCCCATAAGACTATCAGTTGATTTCTCAATAGAATTTTTCAGGCCAGAATGGAGTAGCAAGAAATATTCAAAGTGATGAAAAGCCAAGACCTACAACCAAGATTACTCTACCCAGCAAAGCTATCATTTAGAATCAAAGGTCATATAAAGAGCTTTCCAGACAAGAAAAAAAAAATAAAGTTCATTACCACCACCAAACTACTGTTATATGAAATGTTAAATGATCTTCTTTAAAGAAGAAAAATAAGTATATAAAACATGTAAACAATAAAATGGCAATAAATGTGTATCTATCAACAATTGAATCTAAAAAATGAAATATACAATCAGAATAGAAACAGACTCATAGACACAGAGAGCATTTTGATGGTTGCCAGGAGCGAGGGGGGTTTAGGGGAAGAGTGTAAAAGGTGAAGAGATTAAAGAAGTACAAATTGGTTGTTACAGAATCGTCTGGGATGTATAAAGTACAGCATAGGGAATATAGTCAATAATATTCTAATAGCTATAGTGTCAGATGGTTATGAATTCATCAGCATGATCACTTAGTAAGTTATGTAATGTCTAATCACTGGGCATACCTCTGAAACTAATAAAATAATTTACGTTAACTGTAATTGAAAAATAAAAAGTAGTTAAAAAATAAAAGGTAAGAAAAAAGAAAGAGAGAGAGAAAAAGAGAGAAAAAAAGGAGAAGGGATGAAGGAAGGAAGGAAGGAAAAAGAGAGAGGGTATTGCAGATTGCATTTGTTTTCTCAGGTTGCTGCAACATATAACCACTAACTGGATAGTTTAAAATAACAAAAGCTCTTCTCTCAGAGTTATGGAGGTCAGATCGGAAATTAACTTGAGATCAAGGGCCATACTCACTCTGGAGGTTCTAGGGGAGAATTCTTCCTTGCCTTTTTCAGCTCCTCCCATCTCCAGAAATTTGTGGCTTCTTTGGCTAGTGAATACCTCACTCCAATCTCTCTATCTTCCTCTTCACATCATTTTCTCCTTTTCTGTGTGTGTCTTTTCCTATTCTGTTTCTTATAAGGATACTTATTAG
The DNA here is from genome assembly GCF_036850995.1 of Saccopteryx leptura. Taxonomy (NCBI): domain Eukaryota; kingdom Metazoa; phylum Chordata; class Mammalia; order Chiroptera; family Emballonuridae; genus Saccopteryx; species Saccopteryx leptura. Next base: position 123,662,396 of record NC_089505.1, on the reverse strand, counting down.
ATTTCAGATCCACTGGGCAATCCAAATGATCACATCTCAGAATCTTTAATTTAATTACATCTGCAAAGATGCTTTTTCCAAATAAGGTTACATTGCAATATACAGATGATGTAGTATAGAATTATACACTTAAAACCTATATAGTCTTATTAATCAATATCACCCCAATATATTTAATAAAAATATTTTTAAAAACATTCTCTTACAATACTATCAATGGCCTTTGTATTAAAAATGAGAATAATATGGAGACATTCAGAAATATTTAAAAATTTTAAAAAAAGCAATATTCATGAGTTCCAGGGATTTAGATGTGAACCTAAATTCTAGAGGAATAACATTCAACCAACCACATAGATATAAGCTGAAATTTATTTTATTCAAAAAAAGAAAGTTTTCTTTCTCATCCCTACTAACTAAAGGTGGTATTATCTCTTGTAAATTTTTGTATTGTTTTACATAATTTATTTTCATCCATATAAAATCACCTAGTATTTTTCATGTGTGTATGATTTCAGATTTATAAAAATATCATCCTGTATAAATTATTCTGAAATTTGCCTTTTTATTTCAATGTTATATTTCTGAGAACTATAGTTTTGAGAACTAACACTAGCTACACTCTAGTCTATTCCTATAATTATTTTTATTAGTTAGGACAAGCTAGGTGCCCTAAATTTCAGTTATTTAATACAACAAATGTTCATTTCTCACTCCTGCTGTACAGCCAGCATGGATCAGTGGCATGCTTTGCTCCTCAAATTCACTCAGGATCCCTGTTAAAAAGGTTTCACCATCTTGGCAGTACACCATCTGCAAATCAAGGCCTCCTCAGTTACCGCAGCAGGAGAAGAGAAAGCTATAGGGCTTCACACAAGCAATTAAATGCTTCAATGTGGAAATGTCATTTCCATTTATGAGTTACTGGCCGGAAATAATCACATGGCCTTACTTAACTGCGAAGGAGGTGTAGAAATATGTCTAGAAGGAAATACAGTGAGCAATACAAATCTCAACCACTTTGCTGTTATCCTGTTGTGTGAATATACCACAATAGAAACCCATTTCCCCTATGGAGGGACATTAAGGAAGTTTCCAAGTTTTGGGCATTGCAAATGATGTTGCACTGGCATTTCTATTTGGTAATTTTTGTTCACTTGAGAATATTTCTCTGAGTTATATATCTAGAAGTGGCATTGTTGGGTCATAGGTTATACATGTTATTTACTTAGTAAAGGCTGCCATATTTGCAAACTAGGATGTTAGTTTACATTCTCATCAGCAGTATATGAGAGTACCATTTTCCTTACATTTTTACCAGCCCTTAACAACATTGTCATGCTTTCATTACAGGGACAGAGAGAGTCAGAGAGAGGGATAGACAGGGACAGACAGACAGGAATGGAGAGAGATGAGAAGCATCAATCATCAGTTTTTTGTTGTGACACCTTAGTTGATCATTGATTGCTTTCTCATATGTGCCTTGACCGTGGGCCTTCAGCAGACCAAGTAACCCCTTGCTCAAGCCAGCGACCTTGGGTCCAAGCTGATGAGCTTTTTGCTCAAGCCAGATGAGCCCGCGCTCAAGTTGGTGACCTCAGGGTCTCTAACCTGGGTCCTCTGCATCCCAGTTCAACACTCTATTCACTGCGCCACCGCCTGGTCAGACAACATTTTCATGCTTTCTAATTTTCATCAATTTGATGGGTGGTAAAGGACATCTTGTCATTTCAATTTATGGTTCCCCGATCACTAGGTTTAACTTCTAGATAGATAGATTGATAGATAGATAGATAGATAGATAGATAGATAGATAGTTTTGTTTAATTTAGCTAGTCAACAAATATTTACTGAGCACTTACTATATATCAGAAATTGTGCTAGAGGATAGGGACATAGCATTAATCCCCAGTTTCAAACAATAAATTTGGTTCTGGAATGTGGTGGAAGATTAGAGAGATCAAGCTTGTTCTGCGGATCCTGACAGATTCGGAATGGAGGTGACCTTAGAGATAGTGCTCGTGAGTGAGATTATGCTGTCATCGTAGGGTGCAGATTGCTTATTCTGAGCGACTCTCATCCCTGAAGTATTTTTATAACTGACATGATAATTATGTATGGGGGGAATGAGGAGTGTCTTAGCTTATTGAGACCTAGCTAAGGGTAAGTTAGATCCCTGTTCTACACCTGAGGAAGTCTAAGATTTCTGTGCAGTTTTCTTGGGGAAGACCTCACATTTTCATGGTCACCTCTACCTCTGGTTTCTTACTTGTATTACTGCCTCTGTTTCACACTGCATTGAATCAGATGCAAAATTTCCTTTCTCACCTTAAACACCACAGCAGAGATTGCTACCTGCCTACTGTATGATTAATTCTCCTCATCTTCTTTCTTTATACAAAACCTCTGATTTTATTTATGTACATCATCACTCCCTGGAAAAAAAATAATAATCCTCCAATTTCCGTATGGTCTTTTAGCTAGAGAAATGTAAGATGAGTGTGCATCTTTTGGGAAGCATGTTCCTTAAAGGAGAAGTCATAGCATGTTTTGTTTTTCCCTTTTCTGAAGGCTGGAATATAGAACATGTTGGCTGAAGTTTGATCAGCTATCATGAGCCATAAGGTAGCATGCTGAAGATGATGGGTAGCAAAATAGAAAAGGATTAGGTTTTGACAAAGGTAGAGTCACCATTCCATTCTTGAAATACATATAATTCCAGATTTATTTTATGTGAGAGAAAAATAAACTCTTATTGTATTTGAGACATTGTAATTATTTTTCTATTCTTATAGCCATACATTTTTTTTTTTTTTTTTTACAGAGACAGAGAGAGAGTCAGAGAGAGGGATAGACAGGGACAGACAGACAGGAACGGAGAGAGATGAGAAGCACCAATCATCAATTTTTCATTGCGGCACCTTAGTTGTTCATTGATTGCTTTCTCATATGTGCCTTGACTGGGGGGGAGGGCTACAGCAGACTGAGTAACCCCTTGCTCGAGCCAGCAACCTTGGGTCCAAGCTGGTGAGCTTTGCTCAAACCAGATGAGCCCGCGCTCAAGCTGGCAACCTCGCGGTCTCGAACCTGGGTCCTCTGCATCCCAGTCTGATGCTCTATCCACTGCGCCACCACCACCTGGTCAGGCGCCATACATATTTTTAACTGATATACACACATACATATTACATAAAACCAACACCACAATTCTCCTAAAGTATTTATTAAATGTATTGCAGTTAGTTGGACTTGGAAGTGTTAGAGAAAGGATTGATACCACAAAAAATTAAAACAAACAGCTTCCTGTCTTAAAATATTCTTTAATCACTCCCAATGCAAAGGACTTAATTAGCCTCTTAATTGCAGATAATTATCCTTACCTGTACTTATCATTATCTCTATAGTTTTCTGTCTACTTGAGTACAAAACTCAAAATCTTTTATTTGCTGATGTTGAAACCTACAACTATCTGTTTTTATTGCTTGTGCTTTTGCCATCTAGGTTTTACATATACCCAAACTTATTTATTTTCCCAAACATGAAAGGAAATATGATTCAAGTTAAATAATGTTACAGATAAAAAAATTATCTTATTGTTCTTTAATAATAATAGAAACTAACATTTATTGAATTCTTACTATGTGATAGGTACCATGTTATAATCTTTACATTTTCCTTTTTCATTTTTAAAAGCGACTATATTGAGCTGTAATTGACATATAATAAATCATACATATTTAAAATGTACAATTTGATATTTTGACATGTGCACATTTATGAACCCATCTCCTCTCCAGTCAACTACTAATCTCCTTTAACTCACTATAAATTAGTTTTCTGTTTTCTAGAGTTCTATATAAAGGAATCACATACTGTGTGCTTTTATCATCTGGCTTCTTTCACGCAGCACAATTATGCTGGGATCAATGTTGCATGTATCAATAATTCATTTCCTTTTATATATTTTATACATATTTTCTATTATATAGACATATCGCAATTTATCTTTTCTCCTGTTGATGCACATTTAAGAGCCCCCTCACCAGATTTTAGTTATTACAAATAAGGATGCTATGAACATTTATGTACAGATCTTTGTGTGTATAGATGCTTTTATTTCTCTTGGGTAAATACCTAAGAAAAGAATGTCTGGGTCAGATGGCAGGTGAATGTTTAGTTGTTTATGAAACTGCCAAAATGTTAACAGTTGTACCATTTACGTTTCCATGAACAATGAATGCACTGTCCTTTGTTGCTTGACCTCCAGTGTCTTGAAAACTATTGTTTTATGTATTTTGTCCTGTTCTTTTAGTTTTTCATGCAGGAGTATAAATCTTGTTTTTGTTACTTCAACTTGGACTGAAGCAGAAATTTATTTCTATCTCATATAGGATTCACAATCACCACGTAATGTAGGCAGTTTTGTTATCCCCACATTAGAGACGAAGAGCCTGCTTTTTCTTAATGATGTGTTTTTATTCCTACTGTTCCTTTTCATTTTTTCATTTAGTATGTCAGTATTTCAGTCATTGCTGTGCCAGACACTCTAATTAGGTGCTAACAATAGGGATGGATAGGAAGGGATTTTCATTTTAGGAGTATCACTCTGGTATCAGTAGAGAATAAATTAGAAAGTATGAGATAAGGGGAAGGTACAATAATCCGTAAGGGCAATGGTGAGAAGAACTAGTAGCAGCAGCAACAGGATAAAACAAATCTTCAGATATATTTATATATTCAGGAAGTGATACAGAGACTTATGGAGTAACAGCTGCTATCCATGGGTGGACCCAAAACTTGTGTTTAGATTAACTGGACAACTTGGCAGTTAAACAGAGATGTGTGATGTTCATATTCATTCATTTCTTTATTCAGACAGCCATTAGGGGGTGGGTGTAAGCACTTAAAAACAGTGTTAATTAACAGGTAAAAGTAAACCTAGTGTCTGCTTTTGTCAGGTACCTTGCAGATTTCTTACTTATTTTAGGTTAGGTCAGTACTATTAAAGCACTTATATGCATGATGTAACCTAAAATGAGGAAGAGAATGAAAAAGATATTTTGGAACAGTATAAAATAGCATGACAGTCCCTTGCCAGTTGGCTCAGTAGATAAAGAGTTGGCCTGGCTTGAGGACGTTCAGAGTTCAATCCCCAGTCAGGGCACATGTGAGAAGCGACCATCTGCTTCTCTCCCCCTCCCTCTACCCCTTCTCTCCCTCTCCCCTCTCATAACCAGTGACTCTATTGGTTCAAGCATTGGCCATGGGCGCTGAGGATAGCTCGGTTGATTCAGGCATTGGCCCCAGACAGGTTGCAGGGTGGATCCCGGTTGGGTCACATGTGGGAGTCTGTCTCTCTATGTCTGCTCCTCTCACTTTAAAAAAAAAGTAGCAAGACAAAATGTTTGTATTTATTACTAAATGGCAAGACATTTATGTTTGAAGAAAAATATGTCAATGTTATATTAAAGTGTTAAGTTTTTCTTTTTGTATATTTGGGCCCATATTTAATTTTTTTTCTTTCTGCGTTGTGTTTTATTGTTTTGTTTGGATTTTTTACAGTAAACAGATATTTTTGTAGTAAAATAATAAAATGCAAAATCATTTCTGTCTTCTTATTTGGGTTTTCCAGACTCCGTTTTGTGCCACTTTTTAACGTTGCCCACCTCTCTGTAGAGCTAAACGTGATAGATCCTTGTTCTACTAGATCTCTACACTCATTGCGCAGTCCTGCCCACTACATTCAGCGCTATCTCAAATTCCACATAATTTGGTGTGATAGTGAAACAAGGTAATGTTTCAGAGCATCTGGGTCAAATAGAGTTGAGTTCATATCCCCATTTTACCATTTACTAGCTGTGTGAATTTGGACAAGTTAGTTAACCTCTCCAAGCCTCGGTTTTTCCATCTGTAACGTGGGCTATAACTATAGCTATTATTGTATTTTCATGAGAGTTAAATGAAATCATACATATAATATAAACTGCTTAACATAGTCCATATATTTATCAGTTTTTTAATAATTAGGGAAAAATATGACTTTGCATTTACCTCTAAATCAAGCCTAGCAGATCATGTTGACATAGCCTTTGAAGGTAAGTAGAACTCAACTCTTCATCTTTATTCTCTCTGTCTAGAATCATAGTTCAGTTCATGAAGACCGGCCAAAATGGAAGAAGTAGGCAGAATCACATATCACAAGAAAAAATAATTTTGTGCAAGCAAGGTACTTCTAAGACAATGTATTTCCAAACGGCTAAGGATCACAGCTCCAGATATAGGATTAGACTAATTTTAACAGAATGACTCCATGGTCTGGTGATTAAGAATGACAACCCTGAGCCAGACTGCCTGCCTTTCAACTGACTTATTTTACCTTGTAAATATTATCTAAACTCTCTGTGCCTCAGTTTCCTACTCTTTGGATTGTTAAATTAGTTATGTGTATAAAGCATTCAGAGTAATGCTTAGCACATAGTAAGCCCCATGTGTTTACTATCATCATCAACACCATCATCATCATCATCATGACCATTATTTACATTTAAATATTTCATATTTGTATACCTATCAGTAAACTAATGCACTTATGTTTTTGTCCAAATATTAATAGTAGGATGAATAGAAGCTCTAGTCCTATTTTACAATTCAGGAAATTAAGGCTTAGGAAGAGTAAGTAATTTTCCCAAGATGACACATGTATGTAAGGGTACATGGAAGAAGATCTTGCCCATAGTAAGCTCTCAATAAATATTATGTGAGAATTTGGAATTTGGTCCTAGGTCTCCATAACTTCAAAAAAACCCAGTTTTTTCTTTGTCGCTCTGCAAAGCTGACCAATCAATTCTATTTTTTATTTTGTTGACTAATCTGTTTTATTGCATTTGCCCAATGACATTGAGCAGTTACTCATCAGGAAATTCAAGAAAATATATTATTATAGTTTAAACAGTTGACTAATTGACTTTTTTTTGGTGATGTGTTTTAAAAATATTTTTGAAATAAAGAACTAGAAAGTGGAATAAAATTATATATACACAAAGATATTCAAGAGCCAGACATATATAGTAATTATACTATTAGGTGAAGCTGACATCTTTACAGAGTTCAGTGTTATGTTACCCTACATTAAGGGTGTTATATTTTTGAAGTGGGTGTTTCAGATGTCTTCTCTTAATTATTACGTGTAACTGTGGTACCGCACAGACTTCTGCCTGCTTTTTTGTGTCTGTTTGAATTTGTTTGAAGGTTCTTTTCTGAATTTGCATTGAGACATTTATAGTCACAGAATCAGAAGCCCAGCTGGGCTAGCCATTGTTTCACTGTACAGTTGTGAGGATCTCTAAGCCTAGTCCCACTTCCTGTCAGTGCTGACGATAATGTCTCATCGGAGGTAAATGAACTTTGGTCCTTTCCCTTAATTCTCAGCTATCTTTATAGTGATGATGAAGATATATTATTATTTATTGATCATTGTGGGGAAAGCACCAGGTTAAATACTTAACAGGCTTTATCACATTTATTCCTCAAAATAACTAATATTTAATTCTACAAACTGAGGCTTAGAAAGGCAAACTAGCTTAAGGTATCTATAGCCAGAAAGACTCCAGAACCTTTTCTTTTAGCCACTGCGTTATATTTTTTATTTTTAAAAAATTTTATTTATTAAATTTAGAGAGAGAGAGAGAAAGAACTGGAGGGAGGAACAGAAAGTATCAACTCGTAGTTGCTTCTCAAATGTGCCTTGACTGGGCAAGCCCAGGGTTTTGAACTGGTGACCTCAACATTCCAGTTTCATACCTTATCCACTGCACCACCACAGGTCAGGCTTTTATTATTATTATTATTATTATTATTATTATTATTATTACAAATGCAGTGTATATTTCTTGTGGAAATTATAAAAAACACAGATAACTAAAATGAAGAACACAAAACCTGCTCATAACCCAATTGAAAAGAAATAACCAATTAGCATGTTGGCACAATTTTATTTCTTTCTCTCCACAGCTTGCTAGCTAGAGAGACACAAAGAGACAAAACAAGAAAAACTGTGTGCAAAATTTTTTTTTCTTAAAAATTAGATAATATTCAAATGCTGTAGAAATGTTTACCTGAAACCTATGTACTCTTATTGATCAATGTCACTCTGTTATATTTAATTTTCTAAGTAAAGTTTCAAGAATAAAATAATTTGTATGTAATTTGGAAAAGGTACATTTACCTATTAAATGCAACTTAGAAAAAATTTAGATAATCTGAAACTATGGTAAGCCCACTTCATCTTTCACCGCCACGGTCCGCTGGCAGCAGTGTGGGGCGTTTCCCAGCATGCACTTGAGAACTCCTCCAGCCCTGGCCATCGCCCAGCTCCAGAGCCACTCCCACAGTTTTAGGTATTTCTTACAGCAGCACACCTGTCAGTTGGTACCAGTTTTTTGCTTTAGTCTGTTTGGACTGCTGTTAACAAAATGCCATGGGCTAGGGAGCTTAAAATACAGAAATGGATTTCTCAAAACTCTGGAAGCTAGTTGTCCAGGATCAAGGACTCAGCAGACATGCTGACTGGTGAGACGTGCTACCTCACAGATGGCTGTCTTCTCTATGTAACCTCACACGATAGTAGGAGCAACAGAACTTTCTGGAACCTCTGTTACAGGGGCTGTAGTTCCATTCATGAGGGGGCTGTACCTTCATGATCTCATCATCTCCCAAAGATCCCACCTCCTAATTTCATCACCATAAGGGCTAGGATGTCGACATATGAATTTGTGGGGTAGGGGTAGAAAGAAATGTTAAATCTATAGTAAGAAGGATGAAAAGGCCTTTTATTAACCAGAGTCAGGGGACCAAAATGTGAATTCTGAACCTAGCTCCATGTTGTACAACAAGAATAAGGAATTTCTATCACTTCTGAGACCAGTGATAAAAGTATCAACTGCATAAGGTCACTGTTGTATGTATGTCAGTTGACTGAATTAAAGAGAAACTTAGAATGAATGCTAGCATAATACCACAAATTAAAATGAAATAATTTTGTTAAGTGTAGTTAGCTGTACAAGTTGAGACTGGAGCCAGGCTGCTTGGGTTTACACATCAGCTCTAATAAAAATCATTTTTGCGGCCCTGGCCGGTTGGCTCAGTGGTGGAGCGTCGGCCTGGCGTGCAGAGGTCCCGGGTTCGATTCCCGGCCAGGGCACACAGGAGAGGCGCCCATCTGCTTCTCCGCCCCTCCCCCTCTCCTTCCTCTCTGTCTCTCTCTTCCCCTCCCGCAGCCGAGGCTCCATTGGAGCAGGGATGGCCTGGGCGCTGGGGATGGCTCCTTGGCCACTGCCCCGGGCGCTGGGGTGGCTCTGGTCACAGCGGAGCGGCCCCCCAGAGGGGCAGAGCATCGCCCCCTGGTGGGTGTGCCGGGTGGATCCCCGTCCAGCGCATGCGGGAGTCTGTCTGACTGTCTCTCCCCATTTCCAGCTTCAGAGAAATACAAAAAAAATAAAAATAAAATAAAATAAAAAATAAAAAAAAATCATTTTTGGTTATTTAACTTCTCTGGTCTCAGTTTTCAATTATGTACACGGATGACAATAGTACTTATTTTATAGCATTACGAAGATTAAATTAGTTAATATCTATAAAGAATTTAAAACAGTGTTGGCATATAAAAGATGCTCAGTAAATGTCAGTGCAGTTAGTAAATTTAGTGTAACTTACCAAAATTTAATAAGAACAATAAAGTAATATATGTATTTGTTAATATTTATATGTTACCATATAAAATTATAAGAAATAGAATAGTTTATACTAGATCCTAATTTAATAATGTGCTGGCATTTGACCCATCTTTTGTTGATAAAATTATGAAAAACATTTTTAGTAATAATTCTGTATAACATTTATAAGTTAATTTATAATATAAGAAATATCATTATATACACCACTTATTTTAATTTTAATTTTACCAGTAACCCTACCCATTAGACATTGCCTGTGTCCTTTATATATTGAAAGTGAAGTTCATTGAGGGGCATGACAGAGTCATTTTTGGATAGATGTCAGGACTAAAATACCCTTTAGCCTACCTGCCAGTGGTGGGCTATTGAAAAAAAAGTAAAGTGGTTTAGCATGTGATCATAGTGTATTTCCTTTGTGACTTCTGCCTATTTTTCAAGTCCCATCCACCTATCTATATTCTAGGTAGAGTTGGGCAGTGATAACCATTATAACCAGGTGAGCCCTGTATCTCTCTCCTGCACCTGCCTGTCTTCTTCAGCCACCATGTCAGGGATTCCTCAAGTGACAAATTCCCACAGGTTTTCTAGCAAAATAGTTCAGCCTGGAGTCCATGCGTGTCCATCTGTATGGAATCTTAGATTGAGCAATAAAATGTACTTGTGCCAAATTTAATTCTTTTTTTTTTTTTTGTATCCAGTGAGAGCAGGGGAGGCAGAGAGACAGACTCCTGCACACACTCTGACTGGGATCCACCCAGCAAGCCTATTAGGGAGCGATGTTCTGCCCATGTGAGACATTGCTCTGTGGCTCAGCAACCAAACTCTTCTTAGCGCCTGAGACAGAGGCCATGAAGCCATCCTCAGCGCCCAGAGTCAACTCGCTCCAATCTAACCATGGCTGTGGGAGGGGAAGAGAAAGATAGAAACAGAGAGAGAGAAGTGAGAGGGGGAGGAGTGGAGAAGAAAATGGGTGCTTATCCTGTGTGCCCTGACTGGGAATCAAACCAAAGACATCCATATGCTAGGCCAATGTTCTACCACTAAGCTAACTGGCCAGGGACACCAAATTTAGTTTTTTAAGCTGAAATCTGCTTTTCTTCTTTCCTTCCTTCCTTTTCCCCATCCCTTCCCCACTTCTCTTTCTCTCTGTCTCTCTTTTTCATAAGGATTTGACAACTATACTCTTTGGTAGAAATGTGAGCTTACTTTATTTTTATTTATTTAATTTTTTTTATTGATTGATTTTAGTGAGAGAGAAAGGGGGAGAGAGAGAGAGAGAGACAGGAACACAGATGTTTCTATATGTCCTCTGACCAGTGAGCCAACCAGCAATCCCTATGCCTTGGAACAGTGCTCTAACCAACTGAGCTATCTGTCCAGGATGTGAGTTTACTCAAAAAGACTGCATTTTATAGCAGAAAGAACAAGGACCTTAGCTTATACTCCTTATTTAACATAAATGATAATAAAAATAACTTATTTAGAGTAAAATTAGTGTATGTTAGGCAGTTGAGTGTTTTCTATATATGAACCCTATTAATCCTCACAATGTTCTGTGTGGCAGGCATTATTAACAGGATATTATAGAGAAACTGAACCCAGAGAGGTTGTGTATTTAAGATCTTCTGAAGTCCGTATGTGTTTTCTTTTCATTGCTGCTGGCCCACCCTCTCTCTGGAACTTTTAGGGAAGTCACATTTTCCTACGGGAACCTCAGTTTCTCCAATATAAAATAAGGGAATCGAACTGATAGTCTCTAAGTTTCCTTCCAACTCTAGAAGTTTAATATGTTATGTTTCAAGTGTTCCTCTCAAAAAATAAAATCTAGGTATTTCAAAACTGTTAAGACATTATCTATGTGAGGATATTTTTAAAGTAAAAATAAAAGTGCATTTGAAAGAAAGGTGGGAAATATACCATTGTTCATCAATTCCTAGAGTTTTTTGCTGTACCTATGTCAATAATTATAGCCTAGATGTTCTCATAATTACTACTCAGTTGGTTTGCTATACAAAACAGGGGAAAAGGGAGAGGAAGAAAAGGGGAAGATTCACCTTGTAATAAGGAATTACCTGCCTGTTTTTCCTCCGGAGAGGAAATCAGCAGAGGGTCTATCTAATTATTCCACAGCCAGCAATAATTTGTGATCACTGGCTTGAGCAAGGGGTAACTAGATCGTCTGGAGCCCCCAATCAAGGCACATATGAGAAAGCAATTAATGAACAACTAAAGTGCTACAAATAAGAATTGATACTTCTCATCTCCCTGCTTATCTGTCTGTCTCGCAAAAAAAAAAAAAAAAAAAAAAAAGAAAAAAAGAAAAAAAAAGCCATCTGTGGACACTTATTTTCTTATTAAGTTAGTAAACGTTATCTGAGAACCATTGTGTACCACAAATGAACATGACACGGATCTTGTTTCCAAGGAGCTCACAATCCAGTGGGAGGAAGAGATTATACCCGGGTAGTTAAATCATAGTCATTAAAGTTGTGAGAGGCAAGCACAGTAATGCAAGCGCCAAGGCAGGGTTTCTAACCACAGCTGAGAGCCAGGAAAGTTTCCTGGAGGAGGGGGATACCAAAGCTGAGTTTTGAGCATTAAAAAATAATTAGCTAGGCACAGAGTTCCAAGAAGGAATTTTAGCAAAATACGCAGAATAGCATAATGAGCTAGCTGTTGTTTCCATGGCTGAATTCGAGCACGCAAATGGAAGAGATGAGTCTGAGAAGGTAGGCAGTGATGATCATATAGGGCACCAACTGCCATGTTGAAGAACTTGGAATTCTTCCTAAAGACAATGGGAAGTCATTCAGGGGGTTACAGAAGGGATGAAACAAACAGATTTGTGTTTTAGGAAAATCATGTTTGCCCATACAGGGAATATGAGGCTGTTAATGGAGACCTGTGAGTTTCCTTTTAAGGGAACAACTACAAAGGCATACCAACTCATCTCTGAGTTTATTATAAAATTAGATTTTAAAAATAATGACATAAAAATGTCCTTGTCTCATGATTTAATGGCATATATCTAGCTTCCAATTTGGTTTTGTTTTCTTTTTTATAATCTCAATATAACATTGCAAGGAAAAAATTATTGTTTCCTATTTTACCAATTAAGGAACAGAGATCTGCTGTAGTTAAATACTGATCAGGTCACAGCATAATGGCAGAACTGGGGTTGAAACCCAGGTTTGTGTGACTCCAAAATCCTGCTCTTTCCCTTTGTGACCTCTGCAGTTACAGGCTAGATCTGGAACTCGACTCCCAAACCTTTATTTCTAGGGAAGTACACAAATTGCTCAAAGAGTGTTTAAACAATAATATTTACTTTCCTTATATAATAAAAAGCAAAATTGTCACCAAAACCAGATAAAAGCATTACAGGAAGGGAAAACTATAGACCAATATTTTTCATGAACATAGATACAAAAATCCTGAATAAAATATTAGTAAATTGAATCCAATAATGTATAAAAAGAATTATATTCCTTGACCAGGTGGAATTTATTATAGGTATGTAAAACTGGTTCAGTATTTGAAAATTAATGTAAACTACCACATCAATGGGCTAAAGAAAAAAAAAATTGAGCCTGACCATATGATGGCGTAGTGCAGGGGTCCCCAAACTACGGCCCGCGGGCTACATGTGGCCCCCTGAGGCCATTTATCTGGCCCCCATCGCACTTCTGGAAGGGGCACCTCTTTCATTGGTGGTCAGTGAGAGGAGCACATTGACCATCTCATTAGCCAAAAGCAGGCCCATAGTTCCCATTGAAATATTGGTCAGTTTGTTGATTCAAATTTACTTGTTCTTCATTTTAAATATTATATTTGTTCCCATTTTGTATTTTTACTTTAAAATAAGATATGTGCAGTGTGCATAGGGATTTGTTAATAGTTTTTTTTATAGTCCGGCCCTCCAACGGTCTGAGGGACAGTGAACTGGCCCCCTGTGTAAAAAGTTTGGGGACCTCTGGCGTAGTAGATAGAGCACTGGATGGGACGCAGAGGACCCAGGCCGAGGCCCCGAGGCCCCCAGCTTGAGCACTGGGTCACTGGCTTGAGCCCAAAGGTCACTGACTTGAAGCGCAAGGTCAATGGCTTGAGCAAGGGGTCACTTGCTCTGCTGTAGCCCCCCAGTCAAGGCACATATGAGAAAGCAATCAATGAACAACTAAGGAGACTAAGGAGCTGCAATAAAGAATTGATGCTTCTCATCTCTCTCCCTTCCTGTCTGTCTGTCCCTATCTGTCCCTCTCTCTGTCTCTGTCACAAAAATAAACAAATAATTGACAAAATTCAACACCCATTCATGATTTAAAAAAAAAAACCTTTAAGGACTAGAGGGGAATTCCCTCAACCTGATAAAAAATATCTACACTACAAAAATACCTATAACTAGCATCGTATTTAATGGTGAAGAACTGGACTCTTAAGATCAGGAACAAGACAAGGCTGTCCCCGTCACTACGGCCATTCATCACTGTATGTATTATAAGTCCTATCTAGTATGAAAAGACAAAAAAGAAAATAATAGGTACACAATTTGGAAAGGAAGAAAAAGAAAGTTGTCTACTAAAGGAAAGGAATAAAAGATGTTTTTGCCATGTGGAATAAGTGATTCAAACCGTAACTAGCTTCAAATATTGCCTTGCTGTTTACAATGTCTTTTCATAAATTGTCTTATTTGAGTCATTGAGTTCGATGAGACAGATATTTTTTTCTCTTCCTCATGGGGGTTGGTAGCTAATTTAATTTCCATTTTGCAGATGAGTATTAAAGGTGGAGACTAAGTGCTTTGGAACCAGACAGGCTGTATCTGGAGTTCCAGTCTGCCACAAGCTCTATGACTGTGGGCATGTTACTCAAGCTCTGACCATGTCCTCCCATCTGTAGAAGGTGGACAGTAAGACCTACTACAGAATTCAAGCAGTATATAATTCAAGAAATAATGGTATTTTAATTCAGATACTCACATACTAGTTTTATGATCTTAGGCAAGGCACAATCTCTGAGCCTCAATTTTCTCAAGTATGAGATGGGGATAATAGAACCTACTTCTTGGGTTTTTCTTAGGATTAAGCTAGAAAATGTGTGTAGAGGACTTGTCACAGAACCTGTTGCACAATAAGAGCTTAGTAAATGGCAGTGGCTGCTGTTATTTTGGTTTTATTCTATGCTCGTGTTTGATGATAAGTGAACAAAAGACTGAATGAAGGGTCATGGAAACAAAAAAAAGCATCAGTTCAAGAGAGAAGGCTGATACACACAAGTGACTAGATCGTGGAGGACCATGAATGATAGACTAAGGCAGAGAAGAGATGGGAAGTTTAGAACCTTAGAGGATAACAAGTCAACAAAAATTTCTGTTCGTGCTCTATTCCAGACCAATTTTTATGGAATTAAAGCCCCCCCCCCATGTCAGGAAACCTATGAGTAATTTAGGACCCCAATGTTAGATTCTTGCTTATAATTTCCCAGGAAGTCCGGCCCTCTCCCTTTTCTTAGGAGGCTTATTCCAGGAGGGAAGGGAGGCCAGGCACCCTGCTGATCCAGAGCCATCGGGAAGCAGTGCCAGCACCTGCTGTTGTTCAGGGTGTAGGATGCAGCCCTGATTTAGCATGATCACTGCTAAAGGTCCTTGGAGCCTGGCCAGCCTGCATCCTTCCCGGGCTTCTTATTTTGCAATCTGTTTGCAAATAGAAAGAATGCTGCCAAATTGACTGGTATAGAATCCAGCAGAGATGATGATGGTAATAACTTTGCAGTGGCTGGGCACTAATGCCATCAGGGAACCTGAGGGGAGGAGGGCCCGTTGCCTTGAGTAACAATTCCTGGCCCTATGGCCTTAGACTGATGGGTGTGACTTTCAGTGCCTCGCCTCCTGGGCCAGCATCTGTTCCTTGGATTAAAGGAAAGGCTGCCCATTCTCTTCCACAAATAAATGCCCATTTGTTTGGTCTGTGCAAAGTTGTTCCTGACCCAGGCAACTTCTTCTGACAGGGCACAGGAAAGGTAGTGATAGATAGGCCCCTGAAAGAAATTTATGCAAGCGTGGATTTTGCCAGATCTGTGTGTTTCTGCTTGAAGAGGGCTGGCTCTGGGTACCAGGTTAGGCTGGCAAATTCAAAGGCAGACGGTCCTGCCTACACAGCAGCCTCCTGGCCGGAAGTCGGGGGTGGATCTAGATGGGAATCATATGCCTGTGCCATGTGTGTTTGCATTGGAGGGGAAAGAATCTCATGGCTGACAACTTTCTTAGGGCTCCGTGCAGAACTCGCAGCAGGAGGAGTGAGGAAGCTGCTGCAGTGATTCTGTGCCCTGAATTTTAGTAAACTAGAATTGGCAATAGGACTTGGGCACTTGAACGGAGCCTGTCCCTGTCATCTCATTGGACGCCAGACTGGGAACCCTAGACAGCTCCAAATATCCACCTTTTCTTCTTGAACATTCCACTGCCTCCTCCTTTTTCAGTTCCCGTTTTTCCTTTTCATTCCAGACTCAGATTCAGTGACTGTGTAAGCACCTACTAAGTGATAGATACCAAGGGCTACAGGAATAGGGGATGTTATCTTCATCCTGATGATAAAGGAACTGAGATTGGTCACAGAGCTAGAAGGTGGCTGAATCAGGATTGTCGATTCCAGAGCTGCTGTTATCCTGGCTTCACATTTCCAGCTACATCCCTTGCAACTTCCCCAGCATACTCTGCATTCTAGCCATACTAAACTGTTCTTAATTTCTTGCTTACCCTGTCCTCTTTGCTGAGACTCTTTATTTGTCTGAAACTTTCTCCTTCTCCCTGCCCCAAATCTTTTTTTTTTTTTTGGAAATCTTACTCATCTTTCAGATTAAGAAGCATGTATCTGGCATATATAAAACTAAGTGAATGAAGAAAGCTTTTCTTGTCCAGATGTGAGGCAATAGAACAGAAACTAGGGATCAGACAAAAATGAGAAAGCCAGAAGGTCATTGTCAGAGAAGTCAAAATCTGCAGAAATCGAATGAAAGAGATGAGCTGCCTTGGCTTTTTATGGAATGCCTTTGGCCTTTTACATAGTCAGGGAAAGAACCATTAAAATTACTGGCCAGCCTGGATCTCTAGGGTAAGATAGATATTGGCTCTTTTGACCCTAGTCCAGCTCTAATGTAGAGTCTAATGTACCACTTGGTTGATAGGTCCTATCATCTTCAGCAAAACCAACAGCATATTTTTCTTCACTGAGTTTGGGACACTGACTGAGGTTGCCGCTGACAGTGTTGATGCAAGGAGCCTTTTTGCCTTGACTGAGTTCATCTCCCAAGGACTTACTCCTTCAGTTTTTGGCAGCTAGGTGCCTATATTTTTCCACTTTGATAAGCCCAAAGCACTCAATTCAATTTCTCCAGGGTTTTATCCTCCTATCTGCCCACTACAGGAAACTCGCAGGGCCATGACCTTTTCATGGGGATGTTGTTATATAAGAATATTTTAAGATCTCACAGAGTCACAGACTGTCAGAACTAGTAAAGGCCTTAGGAATCATTTAGACACGCTCTTCTTCATGGGAATTTGAGATCACACTGAAAAGTAGTGGTTAAATAACTAGGGTCCCCTGCTCCTTTGTCTGGGACTTTCTTGATAATTTCACAACCATAGTCACTAAATTTGGATGGGGGAGCAATGGGGAGAACCTATGGAGTTGCACAGCGAGAGTTACCAAAAATATTACTGGCTGTAGAATCAGACAGACTCAAGTCTGAATCTTGTCTCTCTCTTGGTGATCTCAGGATGTTGTCTTGATGTCTCTCTGTTTTCTCAACTAAAATATTAAGAGATTAACATTTACATAATTGTTAGAAACAATGCTAATCAGCACAGAATGACTAGCACTTAGTAGGCATTAGCAATTGTGTATTGCAGTGGGCGACCTATTTTTTTATTTTTAAATATACTTTGGCAAATTTGGGATGATTGGAACATTATTGAGGGTCTTGATTGATAAATCATTTATCTCTAGAAGGCATAATTACTTTGTTGGGGTTTTTTTTTGTTTTTGTTTTTGTTTCTTTAGCAGCTTGGAATAGTTATTCTTTAGAGAAAGATATGTCGTCAGAGCAGTTTGCCACTGGGTGATGTTTGAGCTTTGTTCATGTTGCTTCATTGAGTCACAATTAGGACGTCAAGCTGCTATGAAGTTTTGTACATTTCACAGAATTCTAACGAACTATAAATGTTTTGCTATATGGTAGCTTTTGACTATCAAGTGAACTGCTAAAATCTTGAGATCTGCCCCAACGACTGAAAAAGAAGTCCTGGGGGTCAGGGCCCACTAGCTAAAGACACAAAGCATCACACTTTGGCATATTTTTATTGGAAAGCCATACAGGTAGTCACATGCAAAGTAACAGTAATATTTTCTGAGGTAATGGAAGTAGTACTGGACTTGGAAATAGAAAGCCTAGAGTCTAGATTCAACTTTTTCACTAATCAAACCAGTCCTAAACAGGTCACTGAACTTTACTGAAGTTTGATTCTAGCATCCGTTGCTACTAATACTATCCCATTTCACATCTCTATTCCTATGTTCATAGTTTTTTGGTCTGAAATGTTTGACATGTTCCCCAGTTTCCCCCCTTTACCTGGAAATCTTGCTTGTCTTTAAAGTCTTAGGTCACGCAAAGTCTTCTTGAGAAAGTTAGAAGCTCTACCAGGCTAGGATTGGTCCTCTCCTGTGAGCCCACAGACTCTATAATTTCACTCCACAAGGTCCTGGCCACACAGGACTATTACACTACCCCCCCCCCCCCATCTATGGGAAGGCCCCTGGGAGTGCAAGGGTATTTTTTGTTGTTACATCCTCAGTCCTCCTACTCTAGAATATGGAAGATAGAACTTTAGCAGGAAATGAATATAGGGTAGGACTTGGGTAAGAAGAGGGGGATAAGTCAGAAAGACCCGCACAGGGAGAACAAAGTCCTGGAGGCTGGAATGAGTGAGCACCATACATTCATTATTTTATTTATTCATGGATTCACTCATTTGTCTTATTCACTTATTTGATACAAAAGTACAGTAGGGGCCTACTGAATGCCAGGATACAAAGAATAAAAAGAACTTTTATCCTTAAGAATTTTTCGTTTGGGGCCCTGGCCGGTTGGCTCAGTGGTAGAGCGTCGGCCTGGCGTGCAGAAGTCCCGGGTTCTATTCCCGGCCAGGGCACACAGGAGAAGCGCCCATCTGCTTCTCCACCCCTCCCCCTCTCCTTTCTCTCTGTCTCTCTCTTCCCCTCCCGCAGCCGAGGCTCCATTGGAGTAAAAGATGGCCTGGGCGCTGGGGATGGCTCCTTGGCCTCTGCCCCAGGCGCTAGAGTGGCTCTGGTCGCGACAGAGCGACGCCCCGGAGGGGCAGAGCATCGCCCCCTGGTGGGCAGAGCATCGCCCCCTGGTGGGTGTGCCGGGTAGATCCTGGTAGGGCGCATGCGAAGTCTGTCTGACTGCCTCCCCGTTTCCAGCTTCAGAAAAAAAAAAAAAAAAGTATTTTTCATTTGGAGGAAGGAGGGATGCAAACAAATAAGGAAACATTTAACAATATAGGGTGATAATTACTGTGAAAACAACACGCAGGCTGCAGAGAGAGAGAGAGCATAGAGGATGTACGTGTGTGAGCTGGGGGTTAATAACGCTTCTTGGTGGAAATGACTCCTCGGCTCAGTCTCAAAATATACAATACATAGGAGCGAACCAGGCTGATGGGGGAAAAGGGCGTTCAGGAGCTAGGTGTGTGGCTGCAGGTTAGCCGGGTACGGTAGAAGTAGAGAGCTAAGTCTGAAGAAGCTGGGGAACATGAAATTGTCCAGATTGACTTAGTGACATGGGATTCAAAATTATACTTAGATATGGGGAAGCACAGTTAAATTGAAAATTGGAGAGCTCTTGTAAATGTACCACAGTTGACAGAATCAGTTTGGAAGACAGCTGATGTTGAATTGGTTGGATCAGGTAATAGTCCCTCACTTTTTCTTGAAGGAAAAATTAGAAAAGAGGTATTATTTTTTTATAAGGGAGAGTTGTTCTATGTTGGAAAGAGAATGATCTCAGGTAATCTCCTGCGATGTGTTGCACAGTATATGCTTACAATAATGCAACTCTAGGATGTAGTTTCATTTGCACAGAGCAATTCGTGTAGATTTTCAAATTTTCCAAATAGTTTGGGTTGATGGGACAGGAACCTTAAAAACCAAATTAAAGTGCTTCAAAATCATCAAGGTAAAGGAATAATCATAATAATAATTAGGCGATTTTAGATGTGCTTTATACGTAGCGGGAGGTACATCATATTCATACCAATTTCACACACAGGGAACAAAAACTTGGAGACTTTCTATTATTTTTCCAAACTCATGCAACTAATAAGTGACATAGCCAGGACTAGCACACAGATTTTCACACTCTTGATTCTGTGCTTTTTCTACTATGTTATAAATTGTATGTCTCTAAATTTCAGGAACTATGCTGTTGGCATTTCTATTCCTTTGAAACCACAGAGGGTAAAACATTCAGTTACATAATTTGACATTTAGATGCAGCTTTCCTCTAGAGGTAAAATATCATATATTTGTCTACCAACCTGGCTTTGTAATATTTAGGTTTTTTTGTTGGACTTTGGTATAAAAATATGCTATTGTCCTAATTAAAGCACTAAAGAGATTTTAATTTATGGTCTTTCAAGTGTTTTTCTTACTTAAGCTGTTATGCCTATTTTTAGATGCATTCTCTATTATCTGAAGCTTTAAGTGCTGTTGCTAGTGTTGCTTTGCTGTTGTTAAGGAGACATAGTAAAGATTCTAATCAACTAGTAAAAATTGGCAGTAAAATCACAAAGTTTTAAAACTTGAAGAGATACTAACAACTGTATATCCAGAATCTCCTCAGGGAGTCATAAATATTAGTGGGAACTTTATGCAAACCTTTTTTTTTAAATTAAGTTGAAGACTAGCATACATAGAATAAAATACTCAAATCTCAGGTATACAGCTGAATAAATTTAAACAAATAAATACACCAGTGTAGCCACTACCCTGACCAAAATACAGACCATTGCTGGTTACCCAAAGGTAACAGATACTGTGTTATTTCAGATTAATTTGCTTGTTCTATAATTACCTGTAAATGGAATTATACTATATATACCCTTTTAAATATGGCTTCCTTTACTCAAACATATTTTATTCATATTATTGTATTTAGCAATTACTTATTTTTTCACTGATGTATAATAATCTATTGTACAACAACAAAACTGATTTGATGTGGCAATATTTGGTTTAGAACTTGTACATCTATATTCATGAAAGACATTGGCCTATTGGCTTCCTCTCTTGTAATGTCTTTATCACGTTTTCATATCAGGGTTATTCTAGGCTCAAAGAATGATTTGGAGAGAGTTCTCGCTTTCTCCCTCCCACCCCCATATATTCTCTGAAAGACTTTGTGTAAGAGTCTTCATAAAGTGAATGTGTGAATTCACTAGTGAAGCTACCTGGTCTAGGATATCTTTAAAGGAAGGTTTTAATTTACAGATTTAATTCCTTTAAAAAATATAGTACTTTGGTAAATATAATATTTTTTCTTAAATCTTTTCTCCATTAATATTATTAAAAACCATGCCCCTTTTCATTGCCTCCTTCTTTAGCAAGTAGCATACTATAATTCTTTAACCCATTGTTACTAGGCTTAGATGTGTGACTTGCTTTAGCAAATGGATTATTAAAAGACGTGACTCAAGCAGAGGATTTAAATTTGTTTGAGTGATTTTGTTTTGACTCTTTGTCATCTACCATAGAAGAATTTATTCTCACATAGCTGCTGGTCCCAGACTGAGGAAATACATGGCAGACTGTACCCAACCCAGAAGTCTAGAAGTCAACAGAAGCAGATCTCAGCCAACGTCAACAGAACTATAGTCAATCTAGAGGCTTATAAGCCGGGTTGTTATAAATCACTTAAATATTGGACTTGTTTGTTATCTGTCATAATTTTAGCAGAAACCTGACAAATACGAAGGTTATTCAGATTTTCTGCTTGTGTCCGTAAATTGTGTTCTCTAATAAATTGACCCTTTTATCTAAATTTTGACATTTTTTGACCACCAGTTTAATAATGTCATCTTAAGGTTTATAAAAAAATCAGCTTTACTAAAGTAATACCACCTTAAATTTTTGTATCTTTATGCTCTGTAGTGATTTTACCTGTTTTCATCTGTATATATTTTTTCTCTTTATCAAACTGCCTCCTAAAGTTTTATTTATTTCATTAACCTTTCAAAGAAAAAGTTTTGGCATTGTTGAATTTTTCTCTTTTTTGTTAATTATCTATTTCATTAATGTTTACTCTTATGTCTATTTACTTTGTGTTGTACTTTTTTACTTTGTATTTATTTTTTTAACTTCATGGGATGAGTTTAAATTTTAATTTTAATATCTAGTCTATTTCTACATATGCATTTAAGTTAACAAATTTCCCTCTAAGCACTACTTTAGCTGCATCCCATGTTTTAAAATGTTCTATTTTTATTATTCATTTATTAAAAATGTTTTCACTTATTCATTCAATAAGTATTTTATTGAAAATATGTATAGAAAACATTGAATTATAAGTATAAAGTTTAGTGAACTCTTGTACAGTGAATATACGCATGTAGTCACTACTTGGACCACTCTTTCCCCCTCCAGTCTGCCCTATTTTCATCCTGGCTTCAAACACTATACATTACTTGGCTAGCATTTAATTATATTAATAACCAGTTTTGTGTATGTGTTTATCTGGCTTATTGAGTTTATAATGCTTAGTATTATGCTTCTGAGAATCATGCATATTTTTGCATGAATGCAATTCACTTATTTGCATTACTATATAATGTAGTATATATATGCCAGACTTTTCTTATTCTTTTTAATGGACATTTGTATATATTTTGCTTTCTAGCTATTAAGAATATGTTGCCCTAGAAATTCTTGTACCTGCCCTCCGATACACAAATATATGCAATTACATATGTTGGGTATATAACTAGAAGTGGAATTTCTGAGACACGGAGTTTTTGTGTGGTTATTTGTATTAGATACCATAACCATCCAAGTATTCTAGAGTGTGTGACCACCAACACGTCTGACAGTACCTGAAGTTGAAAATATTTTATTTCCATTGTGATTTGTTCTTCAATCCATGGGTTATTTAGAAGCACATTTGTTACTTTCCAAACATTTGGAGATTTTTTAGTTCTCTTTCTTTTATTTATTTTTAGCTTAATTCCATTGTGATAAAATAATATAAAATTTTAGTCCTTTGAAATTTGTTAAAATTTGCTTATGGTGTAGCATGTGGTCTTTTTTAGTAAATGTTCTAGATACACTAGAATAGATCATATATACTTCCCACAAAAATTAGGGGATACTTCAAAATGAATATAAAGTGATAAAATATCCCCTAATTTCTGTGAGCTGTATATTTTGCAATTGTTAAATGTTATGGTCTATAGATATAATTTAGATCAAGCCTGCTAAAGTAGTTGTTCAGATCTTCTATATCCTTGACGCATTATCTGCTTCCTCTCTTAGTTACTGATGGATAAGTTAAATTTTCCAAGTGTGATTTAGATTTTCTTTTAATTCTATAATTTCTCTATATGTATTTTGAGGCTATGATTTTTAGGTGCATTTAATTTTACATTTTCTAACTATACCTCTTGAATTGCGCTTTTTATTATCGCTAAATGTGTCTTTCTCTAGTTGTATTTCTTTTTTTTTTTTTGTATTTTTCCAAAGCTGGAAACGGGGAGAGACAGTCAGACAGACTCCCGCATGTGCCCGACCGGGATCCACCCGGCATGCCCACCAGGGGGCGATGCTCTGCCCACCAGGGGGCGATGCTCTGCTCCTCCGGGGGGTGTTGCTCTGTTGCGACCAGAGCCACTCTAGCACCTGGGGCAGAGGCCAAGGAGCCATCCCCAGCGCCTGGGCCATCTTTGATCCAATGGAGCCTTGGCTGTGGGAGGTGAGGAGAGAGACAGAGAGGAAGGAGAGGGGGAGGGGTGGAGAAGCAGATGGGCGCTTCTCCTGTGTGCCCTGGCTGGGAATCGAACCCTGGACTTCTGCATGCCAGGCCGACGCTCTACCACTGAGACAACCAGCCAGGGCTCTAGTTGTATTTCTTGCCTTAAAGTCTAATCTAGTATAGCTGTATCAACTTTTTATTGTTTAGTATTTTTTTATCCTTTTCACTTACAACTTTTTAATATACTTATATTTAAAATAGTTGCTTATAAACAACCATATAATTTTTGAAAATCCAGTCTGATAACAGTTTTAACCGAGGTTTAAATCTGTATATATATCATATCAATATAATTATTGACACATTGAAATCAATTCTATTATTTTACTACTTGTTTTTGTCCCCTTTGTTTTTTGTTCCTCTTTTCTTGCCCTTAGTTTTTTTACATTAATCAAATGTTTTATTATTGTTGTTATCATTAATCATAGTATTTTAATGTCTTTATAACCTTACTACATCTTTTCTCTGCCTGGTAAAAATTATTTCAGTAGTTGAAGATTGCATTCTTTTACTCTCTCCTTAATGATCTTTAGCTTCTGTTAAGATTATACATTTACCCTACCTTTTATATTTTTTTAAGTTGAGATGTCTTTGACATATAACATTTTATTAGTTGTAGGTGTTCACTATAATGATTTGACATGTGTGTATATTGTAAATGAACACAGTAAGTTTAGTCAAAACCCATCACAGGACATACTGTAGATCCAAATTTCTTTTTCCTTGTGATGAGCACTTTTAATATCTACTGTCTTAACAATTCTCAAATATTCAATACAGTATTCAGTATAGTCACTATGCTGTACATTTCATTTCCAGGCCTTATTTATCTTACAACTGCAATTTTGTAACTTTTGACCAAATGTTTTTAGTATTAATTTTTATCCTTTCTTTATTAGCTTCCTACCTAATTCTTTCATTATTATTTTATTAGTTGGCTTAGAAATCACATTATAGCTTAAACGAATGGTTTTACCATTTTTTGTATAATGTAAGGTTGCACAGTATTTTAATTTCATTTTCTTCCCTCTTTAGACCTCTGTGCTATAATTTTTCATATATTTTAAGCATATATATGAAGCACATATATATCTATGTATATATGTATATTCATATTAATATGCATATATGTGTGTGCATGTGTGTATGTGTACTTTTAAACTTTTAACATGTAGACTTATCTACATAGTTATCTTTTATAGCACTTCATTTATTGTATTCTTCATCTCTATGACTTCTGTTTGGCACTTTGTTATATTTTCTTTCTTTTTTGTTGAAGTTCTCACTATATTCATTCATTTCCTCTTAAATTTTGTGAGCATCTTTATGATCATTACTCTGATCTCTTTGTCAGGTAAATTACTATCTCCATTTCAAAGGTGATTTTTCTGGATTTTTATCCTGTGTTTTCATTGGAACCTATTAGGTTGTTCCTCATTTTGCTTGACTGTGTGTGTGTGTGTGTGTGTGTGTGTGTTTTCATGTATGAGGTGACACAGCTCTTTCTCCCAGTCTCACTGACTGCAAGAGTGGCCCTGTGCGGTGGGGACCTTATTCTTTGTCCTTGGACTAGGTCTTATTGGCTCTTGAACTGCCTCTCTGATTGTTTTAGAGCTGTGGGGCCCAGAAATGCATTCTCCCTGACCACCATTGCCTGGCACTCAAGGGGCACCTCCCTTGTGAGCTGCACACACCCACTAGCTTTGATGGAGCCATGAGTGTGGCATGGATGGTGGGACACTCGCCTATTCCTTTGATGGGGCTGTAAATATGGTGCATCCATTCAGTGCTTGGTGTATATATTTTCTACTGACAAATCTTTCATTTCACTCCTTCTTCCTCTGGATTTAATGTATTATTAAAACCCATTATGAAACTCTTTATTTTAGTCCTTAAATTCCCTGTTCCTTTATTTCCATTTGCATCTTTATCTATATTCCAATTCTCTGGTAAAATTTTCTGTTTTGTATTTCTATTTTTATTTAAAAAATGGTAGGTTTTTTTTGTTTGTTTTTTTTTTTTGTATTTTTCTGAAGCTGGAAACGGGGAGAGACAGTCAGACAGACTCCCGCATGCGCCCGACTGGGATCCACCCGGCACGCCCACCAGGGGCGACGCTCTGCCCACCAGGGGGCGATGCTCTGCCCCTCCGGGGCGTCCCTCTGCCGAGAGCGACCAGAGCCACTCCAGCGCCTGGGGCAGAGGCCAAGGAGCCATCCCCAGCGCCCGAGCCATCTTTGCTCCAATGGAGCCTTGGCTGCGGGAGGGGAAGAGAGAGACAGAGAGGAAGGAGGGGGGGAGGGGTGGAGAAGCAAATGGGCGCTTCTCCTGTGTGCCCTGGCTGGGAATCGAACCCCTGTCCCCCGCACGCCAGGCCAACGCTCTACCGCTGAGCCAACCGGCCAGGGCCAAATGGTAGTTTTAATTATGTATATTTTGAAGTCCCTGAAATATGTGGATAATCTGTGGGTCTGGTTTCTTTTTCCCTTTTTTCATTCATTTGTTTCTATTTCTTGACACATGTGTTAATTTGGTTGATGCAGATATTGTGTTTGGAAAACATAAATGCCTTTATGATATTATTTTTCACCTGAAAGACTTTTATGCTCTTCTGGCAGGCAGACAACTTTGCAGAAGATCATCCTTATTCAATGGTATTCAAATTCAGGTACATGTTGGACTCACCCTGATGGCAAAGGCATGGCCCTTCTGGCATCTCAGATAGGATGGAGT
The DNA here is from genome assembly GCF_036850995.1 of Saccopteryx leptura. NCBI lineage: Eukaryota > Metazoa > Chordata > Mammalia > Chiroptera > Emballonuridae > Saccopteryx > Saccopteryx leptura. Next base: position 123,635,838 of record NC_089505.1, on the reverse strand, counting down.
GTTTACCAAGTTTTTAAACTTGTTGGGACCTGCACTCCAAGCTTTTTTTCTGCAGCACTTTGAGACTGTTGGAATCTCTACTTTGGCATTTTAACTTCCTTGATGCTTCTTTCCACTTATTTGTTACCATCTCACCCTATTTATGAGCATCTTAGAAGTTGGCAAATGACATAAAGGAAATATTGCACAGAGAATTTGGGTCTCACTTTTCTGTGGTTTCCTTCCTTTCAACTTCTTTGGCAGTTCTGTAAGCCAATCTCTATTTTGCCAAGCTCAGATTCACCAGATTCAACAAATGCTCTCTGTTGGATCTAAAATTCACTTAAAATTTTGCCTGACAGTTTCTTAATATTTTACTAGTTCTCCCACAGTTTTAAGAGCATTTAAAGTTGTCTTATATAATAGGGTCAGTTCAAACACCCACCATCTTACCATCTCTCTAGTATCCTTTGCATAGTATCACATCCATACTCCTTTTTTGAGGCACATCTCACCAGGCCCATTGAGTTACCATTTGAGTTACCATCAGGTTAAAAAAAAAAAGGACTTTGGAGCTAGATAAAACCAGGCATGAGTTTCACTCATTCTGTTTCATCTATATAAGCTATATCATCTTTAGAGACTATAGTAAATAGTTGAACTCCATTTCTGATGTTTGACTGCTAGCATCTTTCAAGACCTGCCCCTCCTTTAGTTTCTGCCTCACATCTGGGCAAGCTGGTAAGAAAGCATAGGTGCTGCCTTCTTTACCACTAGCAGGAACTTCAAACCATACATGCTCTAGTTTTGCATGTGTGAGAATCCCAACCTTGCGCCAGCCCCTACACCATTAAACTCTAAGCTGTCCTTCTCATCTGCTCTGTCAAGCCACTCTACCCTTGCCAGAACTCCTCATTATATACATAATAAGCCATTTTTATACCCTCTTCATGCATGTGACATCATCATCCTTAGCATCCAAACCAAATTTGTCCATCCCCTCTACAAAGGGTGAAAAAATAGTTTACCTGATCTTTGGTTTTCTTTATATAACTTTCTTAATCTGTAAAATGAAAAATAATATTTACCTGTAAGATTTTTTAAGGATGAGAAATAATATATAATACAAAGAAAGGTACCTGACCATTTCTCAGGAACTTAGTAGGTATTCAGCAAATTATATATAGAATAACAATAATTTTAAGTCATAGACCATAGACTATTTTCCACTCTATGCCCAAACCATTTATTACTTTATTTTTTATACTTCTCATTACTATCTGATACTGCATTATACATTATTTACTTGTGAGTTTTTTGTTTCCTTCACTAAAATGTAAACTACGTAGAGGCAGAGACAAGGTATGTCTTGTTTATCTATGTATCCTAGCACATAAAATAGTTTGGGGCATATATGCAGAGTTCATAAATGTTTCTAGAAAGAATATAGGGATTAATCCATCAGATGTGCATAGAACCTAGAGTCTCCCTTTTCAGTGTGTGTGTGTGTGTGTGTGTGTGTGTGTGTGTGTGACAGAGAGGCAGAGAGAGGGAGAGATGAGGACAGACAGGAAGGGAGAGAGATGAGAAGCATCAGTTCTTTGTTGCGGCTCCTTAGTCTCCTTAGTTGTTCATTGATTACTTTCTCGTATATGCCTTGACCAAGGGCCTACAGCAGAGTGACTGACCCTTTGCTCAAGCCAGTGACCTTGAGTTTCAAGCCAGTGACCATGGGTCATGTCTATGATCCCACACTCAAGCTAGCAACCCCAAGGTCAAGCTGGTGAGGCCCTGCTCAAGCCAGCAACCTCTGGATTTCAAACCTGGATCCTCTGCATCCCATTCTGATGCTCCATCCACTGTGCCACAGCCTGGTCAGACTCCCTTTTCACTCTTGACCTGACTTAACTGTGTTACTAGGCCCCAACTCCTCAGTCTGTGACTCTGGACCTTAGTCAGTTGTATTTATTTTGGAAATGGGAAAAGAGAGAATCAGAGATAGGAACCAATCTTCCTAAGGTCAAATAACAAGCCGGTGACATAAACCTGGAAGAGAAGACAGGTCTCTACTCTCCCAACCCAACTTTCTCCTCACTTCGCCTCTACTATCAAACCCACCCAAAAACAGGCATTCCCCCATGCCGCTCTCTCTGTTTGTTTCTGGAGTCCACTGAATGGAGTTCAGTAAAGCAAATACTAGTTTTTTAGTACAAGTCAACCTTTTCCTAATTGATTTTTCTCATTTTTCAACAGTTTTATAATTGTCAGTTTACTTGCTGAGTTGAAGGCAACACCTGGGTTTGTCATTCTAACCCTTGTAGTAATTTAACTCTACCTTGTAAGACAGGTCCCTACACTTGTATTTTTCTCTGTTGGTATTGTCTTTTCAATCAATCAGTCATGAAAAATTCATGTCCAAGGTAAAGCCCTAGTGAACCACTCTGAGCAAAATGTGATTATCTTTAAACAAAGGGGAGATCTTAGTGTTCTCTGAAATTCACTGGAGAGAGCAGTTTTTAATAAGGAAACATTTTATCTGCTGTTTGCAATCTACCAGGTCCTCTTGCCTTTTCCATTTAAAATTGATCTCTTCTAAATCTTAGGTTTTCAAAACTGCTATAAGGTGAAGTTTCATAAATGTGGATTCTAATAATTTGAATTTTGTGAAAGCTCAATCTCCACCTTGCGTGAGTGGTGAAAAATATGTCAGAGAAACATAAGGTAATGTTGTAAATATGATTAGGATAATGGTGTATCAGCTTTTCAAAACATGTTTACTTCATGTTGCAAATATAAAATATTTTGATTTATTTATTGAATTGTCTTCTAATTGTGGAGATAGACCAGTTCCTTCTTCAGATGGACTGAATCTTAATGTGGCTCCAGGCTGAACCTTATTGGTTCTAGCCTTGAGCCCAAACTTAAAATGGAACATGGGCCTGGGGATAGCCCTGTGTTAGCTAGAGACTGAACCTAGACCTCATAAGCAGTGGTCATTGGCCTCATGAGTTGAGAGCATTTGCTTGGCTTAGAATAACCCTTCCTCCTTCTGGCAAACAACTTCAAGCATCTGGTCTGATAGCAGTTAGTGGCTTGGTTTCTGCACTGAAAAACAGCACTATAAAGCTATGATATAGAACAGTCATCCCATAATTCCCAGGTGCTTTGGGGGGAAAACAGGCCCTTTTTAAGTCGGTGCTGCTCTCTCTCTCTCTCTCTCTCTCTCTCTCTCTCTCTTTGAGTTACTGCTCTCCAGGTTTGCTATTCATCAAGGGCTTTTTTTAAAACTCCTATGTCTTCAGATGCCAATTAAAAGCATGGATTTTTCTAGTATTGCATTTTATTTTACAATGTGATTCTTAGTGAGAGGAGAGGAGTTTGCTGTTTCTTTGTTCAGCCTAGATTGTCCAGTACTGAGATGAGGGATGCAGTATATTTTATTCTTTAGAGCTCCTCCTTATGAGTCAAATAAACCTGATTTTTGGATCCTGGTGCTAACACTGTTCAAGTTATTTAATTTCTGTGAGAGGCTTCAGTTTTCTCTTCTGTAAAATGGGAATATTAAGACCTTTCTCACCCTGGGTGAAGAATAGAATGCCAGTTTTGGGGTGCTTTTTCCAAAACATAGATCTGAACCTTTCACATCTATCCTTAAAACTCGTCAATAGCCCCTTTATATCGCTTTTAGTAAAAGTTAAAACTCCTTAACATGGCTCACAAGCCATTTAATGCTACAGTTGTATCTCTTACCCCACCCAGCCCCAGAATTCTTTGCTTTAACCACAGAAATTTGAAATTCCATAAACCACTGGAAGTTTGTTCTTGTTGCTCCCTCTGCATGTAATGTCTTCCACGCCTTCCTTCCTTCCTGGCCAGTCCTTATTCGTCAATAAAGATATAGCTTTCCTTCCACTAGGCAACCTCAACATTTTAACAGTGTGTGTTTTGCATGTTTATTTTCCCCACTAGGTATTTTCTTAAAGGGAAAAAGGTCTTACCCGTTTCTGTAATCCCAACACATAGTAGAATAGGAGTTTCTAACTACTTATTTAGTGAAATGTGTAAATGCATATGTCTTGAATGAATGAATGAAATTTAGAACAAAACTTTCTCTAGGAAATGCTATCAGACTGAGGAAAAGAGAGGCATTTTGGTTTGTATGTTGGTGGATGTTTATTATGAGTTATGGGGAGAAGAAAACCTCTCCCTGAAAGATCTTATTTTAATTCTGTCATGTTGCTGATGCCCCTTTTTGATATGCTAAACTCCCCTTGATGAGAATGTTTTGCTCCATTCCCTTTCTACCTCTTTTGACTGCCTTCTCAGAACAAGCTTTCAGTGAAGAGGAGAAGACTCTTCTAGTGTGCTGTCTGTAAGCCATTTCCTTATTCTATCAGACTGCAGCATCTGTGTGAAGATTTTGACAATTTCTAGTTAACAAGGCCCAGGTGCAGCTGATTAACAGACTTTGTTGGTTCCCTGTGACTGCTCAACATCAGCTTATAATAGATAAGGATTTGTTTTTCACGTAGTGATTACCTATGTGCCAGACTTCATGCTTCTGATGTATCAGGTCCAGGATTTCCTGGCATTCTTTTAGAAACTTGAGGGGAAACCTATTGGTTCTTCACGAGCAGGAGGCTTAACTTAATTATACACGCACACATGCACACATATGTTTAAATATATATATATATGTTTATATATCCACCTATATGCATAAACATATACATAGACACATGTGTTTGGTCTGTTATTGTTTCTTTATCACATTGTCTTGGCAGTTATATTTAATCTGAACAACTCTACCAAGTAGGTATGTTTTTCCTATTTACAGATAAGGCAAACAAAACTCAGAAAGATGATAAAACATGTCAAAGTTACACAAGGGGAAGTAGGCTTGGGACTTGAACATTTCTTTCCACAATGCTAGAAATCATTTGGGCTCAGAGTAGGCAATATAAAAACTTAGAATACAGGTCTGATTCTTTAAAAATAAAAAGGGACCTAGATTTTATCCCCAACTCAACCTCTCATTACCTACATTACCTTTGATCTTTCATGACACCAAGACATGTTCCCCTTAAACTCCTATTCTGTCCTACCCAAGTCATATTAGCCTGGCTGCATGGCGACACATGACTGGGACATGGAGCCCGACATATACCCAGAAGCTCTCTCCCATTGTGTCGTATGCTCCTCTCTATTATCCCAGTAGGTTAGTAACAATCGATTGTCTCAAAAGGAGTTACTGACATCAGTCATATGAAAGCTACTCATGCCTCACTTGAGGATTCAAATTCATTATTAAATTTAAATATATCTATTAGCAGAATAAAACTAAGATAAATGATTTGTGAATTGCTAAAGAAAGAAGGAAAGACATAAGGAAGATATTAAGGAATTGTGAAATATAACAAAAAAAGTTTTTAAAATGTAGGAAAGCATAAATAAAATGAACCATGAAAGAAAATAAACAATAAAAGACAAACAGGATCACGAGGTGTGAAGCCATATAAAACGGTAAAAGCAGAACATTGACTAGAGATTTTTCCTAATTGGAACATGCCACAGAACTACAATCAGCAAAACAATGGCTGACTATCGCTAGAATAAACACACAGATAAGTGAGACACCAGTGGAAGTCCCGATATAAATTCAAACACATAAACATTTATTACTGTATATGGAAAAAGTGGCATTTGAAATTAGAAAGGAAAGGAATGACTTATTCAATAAGATGTTGAAACAACTTGTAAATGTATTGGAAAAAAATGTTATGCTGCTGTTTTATATTTTACACTAAAATTCCTAATGAATGAAAGGTATTTAAACTTTTAAATTAGGGAAAATTTCCAAATATACATAAAATAATATAAAAACACTCAAGGATCTGCCAATAAAATGAAACAGATATTAACATTTTGTTATCCTTTAAATTTTCCTCTCTTTTATTGATTTTAATAAATATAGCAGCTAAACCCGTGTCTCTTTTCATCTTCCTTTCTACCAGAAGTAACCACAGTCCTGAAATGAATGGGTATTATTTCCATGTGTGATTTTATACTTTTATTGTACTTGCATGTATTTCATTAAAATATACTGTTGCTTTCTATTATAATGATTGCCTTCTTCATGAAACATATTTTTGGGGGGTTCTCTTTATTGATAAATGCTACTCTAGTTCATTCATTTTAAATACCTGTTGTATAATGATCAACAATTATTCTTGTGATTCTGAGTTAAGTGGTTTGGGTTTGTTTTGCTATTGCAATGAACAGTGCTACCATGAACATTGTTGTATATGTCTCCTTATCCAATGTGCAAGAATGTCTTAGAAGAACACACAGAAGTAGAAGTGCTGGACCATGCGTTAAAAGCATCTTTATCTTTATTGTCAAGTTACCCTCCCAGAGGCTATTCTATTTCACATGCTTACCAGTGATGTTCAAAAATCACAGTTTGCTATATAATTACCAACACTTATTTTCAGAATTACTATTGTTTTTACTACTCTGACAGGTAAGAAATGTATTTCATTATTTTCTTAACTTACATTTTATCAATTTTCATGTATTTTTAAACATTTTATTTCTTATATAACATGTCTGATTATAGCCTTGCTCTATTTTCTAATTTTTATTGGATTGTTGTTATTTTATATTTTGATTTATAGTAATTTTTTATAGGCTTGTATATTAATCCTTTTTCTTTAACAAGGGCTATGCATTTCTTCTTCAATCAATTCCTTGTCTTTTCATTTGTTCATGATATATTTTGATAGAAATTTTTTTTTTTTTTTTTTTTTTTTTTTTTTATATTTTATTTTATTTATTTTTAATGGGGTGACATCAGTAAATCAAGATACATATATTCAAAGACAACATGTCCAGGTTATCTTAAAGTTCAATTATGTTGCATACCCATCACCCAAAGTCAGATTGACCTGTCACCCTCTATCTAGTTCTCTCTGTGCCCCTCCCCCTCCCCCTTCCCTCTCCCTCTCCTCCCTCCCCCCCGTAACCACCACACTCTTATCAATGTCTCTTGGTTTCACTTTTATGTCCCATCTATGTATGGAAAAATGCAGTTCCTGGTTTTTTCTGATTTACTTATTTCACTCCGTATAATGTTGTCAAGGTCCCACCATTTTGCTATAAATGATCCGATGTCATCATTTCTTATGGCTGAGTAGTATTCCATGGTGTATATGTGCCACATCTTCTTTATCCAGTCATCTATTGATGGGCTTTTTGGTTGTTTCCATGTCCTGGCCACCGTGAACAATGCTGCAATGAACATGGGGCTGCATGTGTCTTTACAAGTCAATGTTTCTGAGTTTTTGGGGTATATACCCAGTAGAGGGATTGCTGGGTCATAAGGTAGTTCTATTTTCAGTTTTTTGAGGAACCACCATACTTTCTTCCATAATGGTTGTACTACTTTACATTCCCACCAACAGTGGATGAGGGTTCCTTTTTCTCCACAACCTCTCCAACATTTGCCATCACCTGTCTTGTTAATAATAGCTAATCTAACAGGTGTGAGGTGGTATCTCATTGCAGTTTTGATTTGCATTTCTCTAATAACTAAAGAAGATGAGCATCTTTTCATATATCTGTTGGCCATCTGTATTTCTTCCTGGGAGAAGTGTCTGTTCATATCCTCTTCCCATTTTTTTATTGGATTATTTGTTTGTTTGTCGTTGAGTTTTATGAGTTCTTTGTATATTTTGGATATTAGGCCCTTATCTGAGCAGGTGTTTAAAAATATCATTTCCCAATTAGTTGGCTGTCTGTTTATCTTGTTATCAATTTCTCTTGCTGAACAAAAACTTCTTAGTCTGATGTAGTCCCATTCATTAATTTTTGCTTTCACTTCTCTTGCCTGTGGAGTCAAATTCATAAAATGCTCTTTAAAGCCCAGGTCCATGAGTTTGGTACCTATGTCTTCTTCTATGTACTTTATTGTTTCAGGTCTTATGTTTAGATCTTTGATCCATTTTGAGTTAATTTTAGTACAGGGGGACAAACTGTAGTCCAGCTTCATTCTTTTGCATGTGGCTTTCCAGTTTTCCCAGCACCATTTGTTGAAGAGGCTTTCTTTTCTCCATTGTGTGTTGTTGGCCCCTTTGTCAAAAATTATTTGACTATATATATGTGATTTTATTTCTGGGCTTTCTATTCTGTTCCATTGGTCCGAGTGTCTATTTTTATGCCAATACCATGCTGTTTTGATTGTCGTGGCCCTATAATAGAGTTTGAAGTCAGGTATTGTAATGCCCCCAGCTTCGTTCTTTTTCTTTAGGATTGCTTTGGCTATTCGGGGCTTTTTATAGTTCCATATAAATCTGATGATTTTTTGCTCCATTTCTTTAAAAAATGTCATTGGAATTTTGATGGGAATTGCATTAAATTTGTATATCGCTTTGGGTAATATGGCCATCTTAATTATATTTATTCTACCTAACCAAGAACAAGGAATATTCTTCCATCTCATAATGTCTTTTTCGATTTCCCTTAACAATGGTTTATAGTTTTCATTGTATAAGTCTTTTACATTCTTTGTTATGTTTATTCCTAGGTATTTTATTTTTTTTGTTGCAATCGTGAAGGGGATTATTCTTTTGAGTTCATTCTCAAATGTTTCATTGTTGGCATATAGAAAAGCTGTTGACTTCTGTATGTTGATTTTGTATCCTGCGACCTTACTGTATTGGCTTATTTTTTCTAGAAGTATTTTTGTGGATTCTTTGGGGTTTTCGATGTATAGGATCATATCATCTGCAAAAAGTGATAACTTTACTTCTTCTTTTCCAATATGGATGCCTTTTATTTCTTTGTCTTGTCTGATTGCTGTGGCAAGAACCTCTAGTACCACATTAAATAAGAGTGGAGAGAGTGGACAACCCTGTCTTGTTCCTGATTTAAGGGGAAAAGCCTTCAGTTTTGTGCCATTTAGTATGATGTTAGCTGATGGTTTATCATATATGGCCTTTATCATGTTGAGATATTTTCCTTCTATACCCATTTTGTTGAGAGTCTTAAACATAAAATTGTGTTGTACTTTATCAAAAGCCTTTTCTGCATCTATTGATAATATCATGTGATTCTTGTTCTTTGTTTTGTTGATATGGTGTATTATGTTGACCGTTTTACGTATGTTGAACCATCCTTGAGATTCTGGGATGAATCCCACTTGATCATGATGTATTATTTTTTTAATATGTTGTTGTATTCGATTTGCTAGTATTTTGTTTAGTATTTTAGCATCTGTATTCATTAGAGATATTGGTCTGTAGTTTTCTTTTTTTGTGCCATCCTTGCCTGGTTTTGGTATAAGGGTTATGTTTGCCTCATAAAATGTGTTTGGAAGTATTGCTTCTTCTTCAATTTTTTGGAAGACTTTCTGTAGAATAGGAACCAAGTCTTCTTTGAAGGTTTGATAAAATTCGCTGGTATAGCCGTCTGGGCCTGGACTTTTATTTTTGGGGAGGTTTTTAATGGTTTTTTCTATTTCTTCTCTACTAATAGGTCTGTTTAGGCTTTCTGCTTCTTCATGACTCAGTCTAGGAAGGTTGTATTGTTCTAGGAATTTATCCATTTCTTCTAGGTTGTTGAATTTGGTGGCATAAAGTTTTTCATAGTATTCTACAATAATTCTTTGTATATCTACGATGTCTGTGGTGATTTCTCCTCTTTCATTTTGGATTTTGTTTATATGAGTTCTTTCTCTTTTTTCCTTGGTAAGTCTTGCCAAGGGTTTGTCAATTTTGTTGATTTTTTCAAAGAACCAGCTCCTTGTTCTATTAATTTTTTCAATAGTTTTCCTGTTCTCTATTTCATTTATTTCTGCTCTGATTTTTATTATCTCTTTTCTTCGGCTGGTTTTGGGTTGTCTTTGTTCTTCATTTTCTAGTTCCTTAAGGTGTGAAGTTAAGTGGTTTACTTCGGCTCTCTCTTGTTTGTTCATATATGCCTGAAGTGATATGAACTTCCCTCTTATCACAGCTTTTGCTGCGTCCCATAGATTCTGATATGTCGTATTATCATTTTCATTTGTCTGTATATATCTTTTGATCTCTGCACTTATTTCTTCTTTGACCCATTCATTCTTTAAAAGTATGTTGTTTAGCTTCCACATTTTTGTGGGATTTTTTCCCTCTTTTTTGCTGTTGAATTCTAGTTTCAAGGCTTTATGATCAGAAAATATGCTTGGTACTACTTCAATTTTTCTGAATTTGCTGATGTTGTTTTTGTGGCCCAACATATGGTCAATTCTTGAGAATGATCCATGTACACTGGAGAAGAATGTATACTCAGTCACTTTGGGATGAAATGTCCTGTAGATGTGTATCATATCCAGGTGCTCTAGTGTTTTGTTTAAGGCCACTATGTCTGTTGATTCTCTGTTTGGATGACCGATCTAGATCCGTCAGCGGTGTATTGAGGTCTCCAAGTATGATTGTATTTTTGTCAGTTTTTGTTTTAAGGTCAATAAGTAGCTGTCTTATATATTTTGGTGCTCCTTGGTTTGGTGCATATATATTAAGAATTGTTATGTCTTCTTGATTCAGTGTCCCCTTAGCCATTATGAAATGGCCATTTTTGTCTCTGAGTACTTTTGCTGTCTTGTAGTCAGCTTTATCAGATATGAGTATTGCTACGCCTGCTTTTTTGTGGATGTTATTTGCTTGGAGTATTGTTTTCCAGCCTTTCACTTTGAATTTGTTTTTATCCTTGTTACTTAGATGAGTTTCTTGTAGGCAGCATACAGTTGGATTTTCTTTTTTGATCCATTCGGCTACTCTGTGCCTTTTTATTGGTGAGTTTAATCCGTTTACATTTAGTGTAATTATTGACACTTGTGAGTTCCTCATTGCCATTTTATAGATTGCTTTCTGTTAGTTTTGTGCCTTGTTTGATTCTTCTCTTTCATTTTTTTATCTTTTGTTTTTATTTGGTTGTGTTCCATACATCTTTCCTCTGTTGCTATCTTTTTTAAATCATGTGCTTCTGTGGTGGTTTTTTCAATGATGGTTACCCTTAAGTACTGAAAAGGGTTCCTACCCTGTTCATTGTAGTGCACTATTTTGTGAGTACTTTTGCGCTCCATCGCCCTTTACTACTGTTAATCTTCATCCTCTCCCCCCTTTCTTATTGTTGTCACAGTTTAAAGTTGGTTTTGTTATGTTCTTCTTGGAGCTTTTACTTGTGGCTTTGTTGTTGTTGTTTTTTTATTCTTTGTATCTGATTGGAGAACCCCCTTTAGTATTTCCTGGAGTGGGGGTTTTCTGGTGATAAATTCTCTCATCTTTTCTATATCTGTGAATGTTTTTATTTCTCCTTCATATTTGAAGGATAACTTTGATGGGTATAGTATTCGTGGCTGAAAGTTCCTCTCTTTCAAGACTTTAAATATTGGGGTCCACTCTCTTCTAGCTTGTAGAGTTTCTGTTGAGAAATCTGATGATAATCTAATGGGCCTTCCTTTATATGTTGTATTCTTCTTTTCCCTGGCTGCCTTGAGAATTTTTTCTTTGCAGTTGGTTTGTGCCAATTTTATTATGATGTGCCTTGAAGTAGGTTTGTTGGGGTTAAGAAAACTTGGAGTTCTGTTTGCTTCTAGAATTTGAGGTTTTAGTTCTTTCCACAGGCTTGGGAAGTTCTCATCTATTATTTGTTTGAGTATGTTCTCCATTCCATTTTCTCTCTCTTCTCCCTCTGATATACCTATTATTCTTATGTTATTCTTTTTGATGGAGTCAGATAATTCCTGTAGGGCTATCTCATTTTTTTTAATTTTTAAATCTCTTTCTTCTTCTCTTTGTTGAGCCTCAAGTTGCTTGTCTTCTATTTCGCTAATCCTCTCTTCTATCTGGCCTGTTCTATTAGCTAAGCTTGTTACCTCATTTTTCAGTTCATGAATTGAGTTTTTCATCTCTGATTGATTTGTTTTTATAGTTTCAATTTCCTTGGAGATATACTCTTTGTGTTCATCGAGTTGTTTTCTGAGCTCCCTAAATTGCCTTTCTGTGTTTTCTTGTATATCTCTGAGTATTTTTAGGATTTCTATTTTAAATTCTCTGTCGTTTAACTCCAAGGTTTCCAATATCTTAAATTTTTTCTCCATAGATTTTTCTTCATCTCTCTGTGTTACCTCTCTTTCTTTTGTATCCATGATAATCGATTTTCTCTTCTTTAATGGCATCTGAGGGTGGTTTTCTTGATAGTATTAATGAGATTTTAAAAGGAATAAAAGGATAAAAAAATAAAAATAAAAATAAAAATAAAAAATTGCGTGTGTTTTTTTTTTAATTAATCTTTAAATAAAGAAAAATAAAATAAGATAAAAGTTTGAGGAAGAAAAAAAAAGGAATAATTCCTTCCCCTCCTTTTTTTCCTCTCCTCTCCTCTCCCCTCTTTTTTGAGAAAATCTTGAGATGAACTGTGAATTATATTGTACTAGATAGAATAAACAATACCTGTGGCGGAGGGCCTGAATTGGGGAGAAGTAATATAGGGGTAAAGGAAAAAGACAAAAAAGAAAAAAAATAAAATAAAAGAAAAAAATATTTATATATAAAAAGGGGGGGAGCAGTATAGACCCACAAAAAGCAAATTGGGAAAAAATTTGGGTCAAGAATAAAATGCTTTGCTTTTAGGTGTTGGCTGACTCAGAGTTATGATGAGAGGAATAAGAGGGAAACAGGAAAAAGGGGTGGAAAATTAAAAAATTACTATTGTATTTAGTGGAACAAGAACTAGATAAAATGGAGAGCCAGGGATGGTAGCACTTCTAATGTGTTAAAAAGGTGAAGTAAAAACCATCCAAAATGTCACAAACTTAAGTTTGAGTCCCAGATAAGATAATTTGTTCGTTATTGAGGTTTGAATGAGAGAAGATGTAAAGGAGAGAGGAAGAGGCTAATGTAGAGGGAGAAAAGAGAGAGAGAGAGAGAGAGAAAATATGGAACCACTTAAAGAAGAAAAAAGAAAAAGGAGGAGAGAGAAAGAGAGAGAGTTAGGGGTTTTGGATTGCAACCCTCATAGAGAGGAAGGAGAATGAAAGAAAAGATAATGGGAGATGTAACACTTATGTGTAGTGTAGTTCAAAGAGAGGCGAGAGTAAGACTGAAAGAGAATTAAATGACCAAATTGGAATAAAAAAAAAAGAAATCAAGTATAAAGAAAAGAGACACAGACGAACAAATATAATAAAATGGGATAGGTTATAAAGTCTGCAGATTATTCTTGATTTTGAGAAGTTGTCGTCTTGCTTTTTCTTTTCTGTCTTTCTGGTCGGTGACTTTGTACCCCGGGTTCTGCCCCTGTGGCACGCTCTGGAAGAGGTTTGCAGTTGGTAATTCTCTATGGTGATGTCATGTATTGGGCTTCAGTCTCGTTGGCAGTCGAGGCTTATTAGTGTTTATAGGCTCCAACAGTGAGAGGATCTCTCACTGTGAGAGTGTTCCTGGAGCCTCTCTTCTAGACTTTTCCTTCCACAATTAGAAGCCTGGTACTCCAGCTATGGGGTTGCTGCTGCCTCTGCCTGGATAGTAAGAGTCTCAAAGAGCGGGCAACTCCCCACTCTATTCCCACTCAGCACAGGGCTCTGAGTAAGGCTCAGTCAGTCAGAGCTGCTAGCATAATCAGGCGTGGCTTCCTCCCACTCAAAGACCACTGGTTCTGCCCCTCTGTGGGATAACTCGAGTGCCCACTCCTGAGGCGTTCGGTGGAATCTCTTGCCCACTCTCCGTGCGCACACACCAGGATGTCAGACCAGACAGGTCATACTTCGAGTGAAATCCCTACCCACAGGGAGAAGATCGAGCTTTGGAATTGGCTTTCGCTCTATCCCCGTGCGGCTTTCCCAGGGGGCTAGGGCTGCCTGAGATTCCGTTCCTGGCCCGCTCACAGACCTCTGACTCTGCTCCTCTGAGGGAAAACACGGGCGCCCACCCCTGGGGAGATCGGAGGAATCTCCTGCACACTCTCCGTGCGTGGGCGCTGACCCTGATTCTGAGTCTCAGACGGGACGTCTTTCACTCTGAGAAAGCCCTCCTCCCACACAGAAAAGTTACTGGTTTGGAATTGGCTTTCGCTCTGGCCCCGTGCGGCTTTTCCAAGGCGCTGGGGCTTCCGCTCCTGGCCCGCTCGCAGACCTCTGATTCTGCTCCTCTGAGGGAAAACACGGGCGCCCACCCCTGAAGAGTTTGGAGGAATCTCCTGCACACTCTCCGTGCGTGGGCACTGACCCGATTCTGAGTCTCAGGCGGGACGCCTCTCGCTCCGAGAAAGCCCTCCTCCCACACAGAAAAGTTACTGGTTTGGAATTGGCTTTCGCTCTGGCCCCGTGCGGCTTTTCCAAGGCGCTGGGGCTTCCGCTCCTGGCCCGCTCGCAGACCTCTGATTCTGCTCCTCTGAGGGAAAACACGGGCGCCCACCCCTGAGGAGTTTGGAGGAATCTCCTGCACACTCTCCGTGCGTGGGCGCTGACCCGATTCTGAGTCTCAGGCGGGACGGAGAAATCCCTCCTCCCACACAGAAAAGTTTCGCCTTTGGAGTTGGCTCCAGCTCCCTCCCCGTGCCCGGTCCCCTCAGGGCGCTGGGGCTCCTAGGAGATGCTGCTTTTTTTTTTCTCACAGAGGTCTCTGACTCTGCTTCTCTGTGGGTTAGCACGGGCTGCGCCCACCCCCGAAGTGTTCGCGGGAATCTCTTGCCCACCAACCCCGCGCGCGCCAGCCAGGAGATGTGGAAAATGGCTGTCCCACTTGTCTTTCTTTGTCTGGGTTTGGCGCGCGTGTTAGCTTGAATTGCCCAGGTTTTTCCACGGCTTGGATCTCCGTGCCACAGCCTGGTTTGGCTGTCTGTACTGCAGTCTGGACCTATTTACTCCCTATGCCCGCCTCAGCTTCTATATTCTCAGTTCTCAGTGAAAGCCATCCTGTTTGGATTAGAGAGGAAGGCGGAGCATTTCTTACTCCTTATTTCCCCCGGGGTTTGACCATATATTTAGCCAATCCTTCGCTCGATCCTACCTTCGGGTGTGTTGCGAAGCATCTGAAGACTCCAAGGATAGGTTTTTCTGTTTCTGGTTGAAGAACTTGTTGAGTTTCTGGGGAGATTTTCGGTATCGCTTCCTACCGCGCCATCACTGTGACGTCATCTTGATAGAAATTTTTATGTAAAGCAGTTGAACATGTTATTCTTCATGGGTTATGCTTCTGATGCTTTGTATAAAAAATCCTTACATACCCTGAGTCTGTCAAATAATCTTCTGCATTTCACTTTGTACATTTTATTCCTTAATCCATTTGGAACTTTTTTTTTGTATCTTGCATGAGGTGGGGATCTAACTTGTTTTCTATGTGGCGGTGACTCATTGGCCTAGCACTGTGCATTGACAATTCAGTTTTCAACCTGATCTACAATGTCATCTCCGATGTATATTGAATCTGTTCCTAGGCTCTCTGTCCTGGTACACTGGTGCATCTCTCAATCTGTAGCAATGTAAGCCACATTTTTTAAAAGGTTTTATTTACTCATTTTAGAGAAGGGGTTGAGGGGGGGAGGAGCAGGAAGCATCAACTCCCATATGTGCCTTGACTGGGGAAGCCCAGGGTTTCGAACCGGCGACCTCAGCATTCCAGGTCGACGCTTTATCCACTGTGCCACCACAGGTCAGTAAGCCACATTGTTTTAATACCAAAACTTTATACTAAGTCTTATGATCTGTTAAGACTGACTTTGCTGTTTTTTTTCCTTGCATTCCCACATAAATTTTGAAATCAGCTTATCAAATTTTACACTCATTCCTGCTAGGATTTTAGGGAATTACATTGATTATAATTATTAATCTTTAATCTGTGAATACACTTTTCCATTTATTACAGCCTCTTTGATTTGTCTCAGGAATGTTTATGATTTTCTGTGTAGAGGCCTTATACTTTTTGTTACCTTTATTTATAAGTGTTTGATAGTTTTTGAAATTTTAACTTCTCTATATACTGCTTTTTCTGTGTGCCATAGATATGTAGTGATGATATGTAGTGATGAATCAGTCATTCGATTCTAAGTATTTTAAAATTTCTATCATTATTTTTTCTTTGGTACATGAAAAATGAAGAAGAATATATAACAATTTGGCACATAATAAGTGCTCAAAAGTCGTTTGCTATTATTATAGGTGTTACCATTACCTCATAGGTTCCATTTCTTGTGGTGCATTTTGAGTAAATAACTGAAGATTGAGTGTAAAATATGGAGAGCCGCAATTTCCTGAACTGCCTCCTTCCAAATACCTTTGGCTTACACAACCACATGCAGACTTGCTAAATAGGCTGGGAGACATAAAAAATATGCATGGGTGGGAAGTGGTAAGAAATGATGTTCCTTTTTGCATGTAGTATCATAGAAAGTATGATCTTTATGGTCAGAACACTTAATAGTTAAATCCTAGCTCTACCAGTTAATAGTTCTGGGATTTGGCGGGAGGGAGGGGTTCAAGCCAATTAGCCTTTATTAGCTTTAATTTCCTCGTATCTGAAGTTGGGCTAAGATAAGCAACTTTTGTTTATAGATGTAGATGCTAAATAATATAGTATATTTAAAATACCTGGGAAATTTTCTTGGCACAGTGTAGGATAGTAATGATCAATAAATGTTCTACTTTCTCATTTATTTATTCCAGGTTCACATATGCACATTCTTTCTGTATTAGATGTGCCCCTGCCTTTAGCATTAATTTAGGTCTTGAAATTGCAGTATGGCCTCCAGGTTCATTGCAAATGGATCTGACACCTGGAATCTCAGAAGAAAAAGGAGGGATTAAGCTCTGTGAGGTTCAAAGTCCATTTGTCCCCTTGATATTGATTTTCTTAAACCAGACAGTAGCCAAGACCCTGGGAGAAGTAATTGAACTGACAACAGGCAGGTCTGGGTTATTAATAATGGAATAGCCTTGGACATTCTTGATGACTTAATTTAATGACAGAAGAGAGTTCTGAAACTGAAATGCCTGGAGATGGGGTCAATGGCTAGATCTCTGAGGAAAAAGAAAAACATGAGTTATTCCTAAGAGCTTATTTCATAGAACAAAACATTTTATGGTGGTCCCAACTGTGATGTCAGAGAAAATGGTTAATATTTTCTATTTTCAAGAAAACAAAAATTTAAAGGCTTGAGTAATTTTCATTATATTTATTTTTGCTCTTATTTTGGAAAACAGGCTTGGTTAGAGTTGTGGAATTTTGGAAGCTTAGTGAGTAAGTCAAGGACAGAGATCCTGGCATTGTATTTTTTATGCCCTGGATTCAATATCAACTCTCCATCTATTAATTACATGATTTTAAGCAAGTTAGTTAAACTATCTGAGCCTCAGTTATTTGTGAAATGGAGATGTTAATATTTTTATTGTAGTTAAAAGAGAATATTTAAAACATTTTAAAACTGTATAAAATACCTGGCATTTGATATTACATACCTCACACAATAAATATCTGTTCAATGAAGTAATGCACAAATTTTATACAGAAAGGGAAAATACTCTCTGTATTTCCCTCTCTGCCTTTGGATAAAAAAGCTGGTCTGAGGTAACGTCTTGAAAGCTTTCCCTTCCTCCAATATTTTGCTGTCCTTGCTCTGGTCCTCATCCTCTGTCCTTTGGACTGTTTCAGTGGTCATTTAGTGTCTTTTAGCCCCAATTCTCTTCTCTTTCCCAATCTCTTCTTCCCAGTTTTGACAAAGTTATTTATTAAAACAAAGGCCTGATATATATATATAATTTTTTTTTTTACTATACGTACTGTACTCCTGTAAGGACTTTAATTATCTAGAATACACCCACTTCTCTATTTTAAGGGTAAGACCCAGAAAAGAAAGGGTCTTATGCAAGTACCTATGCCCCTATAAGTTGATGCTATAGTTAGATTTGAGCCCAGTGCCCCTAGCTTCTAATAGAGCATAACAAAATGGGTGCAGAAGAGGATGTATAACCTCCAGTTCTAGTCAAAGGGTGACGAGCAGTTGCAGAGTACTTTTAACTTCAGTTTTGCACTGTTATTATTTTTAGTTTGTTTAACTTCAAAGGCACTGCTATCATTGCAGTGATAATATCATTTATTTCCATGCAAATTCTAGGTCAGCCTAGAATGATGGCATAATTAATAATAATGGCCAAAACTTTTATAGCATTTAGTATGTGCCAAGTATGGTTCCAAACACTGTACATATATTAACTTATTTCATCCTTGTCAGTAACCTTAGGTACCATTATCATTCCCATTTTCCAGATAAGGAAACTAAGACACAGAAAGATTTAGTAGTTTGGCAAGGTCATACAACTTGAGAGTGGTAAAGTGGGACTAAAACTCAGGCTTCCAGGCTCCAGAGTCTGTGCTGTTAACTACAATGCTAAGCTGGAACAGACATGTTGATTTTCTGTGGGCATCATTTATCCTCACTGTTCTGCTGGCAGGTAGTCCATATGGATTCCTTTAACCATGCTTATTGTTTCCATTACTAATTATCAGTAAGTGGCAACTTGCTTAGTATAGTCTTCTGATAAATTTCTCCCTCTTGTCTTTTTCAGAGAGTCATTTTCAACATTGTTAACTTCAGCAAAACCAAGAGTCTTTATAGAGATGGGATGGCCCCTATGGTGAAATCTACTAGCAGACCAAAATGGTAAGTGTGACCCACAGAATGGGACATATTTCTGGTTGGAGAATTTGACCCAGTGCTCAAGTTTGCTGTATGGAGAGGGCTTAGCCTCACTGACACTAAGAATAATATGAGCTTCTGGTTGGCCATTGGTTAGGGACCAGGTGTGGTTTTAGAGAATGTTGCTATAGAGAACATAGTGCCATGTCTGACTGACCAACATTCTGAGGGAAGGTGCAGTATGTTTTTTGGTTAATGCCATATCCTGTTTGCCTTTTATTGTGGTATCTTTGAAAGGCTAATTAAACTTGATTCCATGCTTGAGAAATGTCCAAGATTTTACTGCTTATGTTTTCTTCCAGGGTTTTTATAGTTTCATGTTCAATAATTAAATCTTTAATCTCTTTTGTGCTTATACTTGTGTATGGTATTAGAAGGTGGTATAGTTTCCTTTTTAGCATTTAGCTGTCCAATTTTCCCAACACTCTTTATTTAATGGACTATCTTTATCCCATTGTATGTTCTTGCCATCTTTGTCTAATATTAATTGATCATATAGGCATGGGTTGATTCCTGGACTCTCTATTCCATTGATCTATATGTTCATTCCTATGACAGTACCATGCTGTTTTGTCTACTATGGCCTTGTAGTATAATTTGATATCTGGTAGCATGATTCCTCCAACTTTGTTTTTCTCTCTCAAGATTATTGTGGCTATCCAGGGCCTTTTGTGTTCCATATAAATATTTGGAATATCTTTTCTAGTTATGTGAAATATACCATCAGTATCTTGATAAGAATTACATTGATTCTATAGATTGCTTTGGGTATATGGGCATTTTAATTATGTTAATTCTTTCTATCCATGAACATAGTATATATTTCCATTTGTTTGTATCTTTTTCAATTTCTTTCTTCAATATCTTATAATTTTCTGAATACAGGTCTTTTATCCTTGGCTAAATTTATTCCTAAGTATTTTATTCTTTTTGAAGCAATTGTGAGTGGTATTGTTCCCTTGGTTTCTCTTTTTGATAGATTATTATTGGTGTATAAAAATGCAGCTGATTTCTGGATATTTATTTTGTATCCTGTTACCTTACTGAATTCATTTATCAATTCTAGTAGTTTTTCTGGTGGAATCTTTAGGGTTCTCTATATATAGTATCATGTCATCTGCAAATAATGATAGTTTTACTTCTTCTTTCTAATTTGGATGCTTTTTATTTCTTCTTGTATGATTGCTGTGGCTAGGATTTCAAGTACTATATTGAATAAGTGTGGTGATAGGGGATATCCTTGTCTTGTTCCTGATCTTAAGGGAGACACTTGTGTAGTTTTTACCCATTGAGTATAATGTTGGCTGTGGTTTTGTCATATGTAACCTTTATTACATTGAGGTATGTTCCCTCTATTCCCACTATGCTGAGAGTTTTTAACATAAATGGGCCTGGAATTTATGAAATGCTTTTTCTGCATCTATTGATATAATCATGTGGTTTTTATTCTTCATGTTGTTTATGTTGTATATTATGTTCATTGATTTGCAGATGTTATACCAACCTTCCATCCCTGGAATAAATCTCACCTGATCATGGTGTATGATCTTTATGCTTGCTATTTCTTTGATGAAGTTCTTACTTTGTTCTTTGAGCATTTGTATAACCATTGTTTTGACCTTTAAATTTTATAAATTGCTTATCTACATTTCAGTTGTCTCTTTTTCTGGAGATTTCTCCTCTTCTGTCACTTAGAACCTGTTTCTTTTTCTCCTCTTTTTTTTGCTGCCTCTTTGTGTTTGTTTCTATGTACTAGATAGACCTGTTATGATTCCTAATTTTGGGAGTGGCCTTATATAGTAAGTGTTCTGTTGGGTTCAGTGGTACAGAATCCTTGATTACCTGAGCTGTGTGTTCCAGGAACATCCCATGTGTAGATTATGCAGGCCCTTTTATAGTAATTGAGTCTTGATTGCTATTGGCCTATTGTACATGGGATCAACCCTCAGGCTGGCTGACTGTGAGTCTTTACTTCGACCAATGTGTGCAAGCTGCTGTGCAGGTGCGACCACAGAAAACAGAACTCCTCTCAGCTGGGTTTAGTTCCAGAAAGTTCTCCCTTTGTATGTGCTTCTTATAAAGCTAATTGGATCCTACCCTGGTGTTGTCTGAAGCTGGCAATGGGGTATGTTTGTTCTGGGCCTCTTAGGATAGAACCTGTTGCATGCCAGTGTAAAAGGCTGCCTGTGACTGGCCCTCAGCAACCTGTCTGGAGCTATACATGATACACAGTTTGTGGCTGCCTTTGCTGGGCTTAGGTGCACACGGAAGGACCAAGCTGCATACCAAGGCCAGCTTTTACAAGTACCAGGCCTGGGGACAGGTCAACTGAAGACCCATACCAAGACACCCTAAGAGCTACCTCTTCATGCCTCCATCTGCTGGCTGCTTGCTAGGCTCAGCCACTGCATGAGCCTCTGGTAGAGTCTGGAGGATTGGGGCTAGTGGATTTCCCCTGTGGTGGAGGAAAAGTGGTGACTGTGGTCCCCAGCCTAGAGCCACAGGTCTCAGTTTGTCCCAGATTTTCCTTCCAATCTCAGGAGGATGAAGCCACTAGGAGTCATGTGGAACTGGACTTCTGGAGTCTGGAGATTTGATCTATCATTAGGCAGGACAGTGGTTCTACAGAATCTCCCATGAGGGAGAATCATCGGTCAGATTCTTAGGAAATTAAGGGTAATCAATAGCTCTCTCTTCAAGGCAAGACAACCAAGTCATGGTCATCCCGAGTCTGTCCAGACCTCTATTCTTTGGTGAAGGCCATTGACTCCTTAGCAAGGCCTAATCTCTCTGGGTTGGGGCCAGAGAGATTCCTGAGGGTGGGTAGTTGCTTTCCCTCAGGCCGATGCCACAGGGAGGGGAATGCTCTAACAAAGACAACTGTGGTATTGGAGAAGTATTGAGCACAGGGGTTCTGGTGAATGTACCTGATGATGTCTTCCCAGAGCTGCAAATCTTAGATTCTCCTCATATGTCTCTAGTCCACTCAGTCCTCCCTTCACCGAAGCCCAAACTAAGTGGTTGTGAACAAGGTTTTGTGCATTGGTCCTTTAAGAGGTGCCCACCTCTCTGCGGAGTCTTGTCTTTTCCGGCAGACAGAAACTTCATCACTTTTCATAGTCAAATGCTATGTGGGTGCCTCTTCTTGACTCTGGTGCTCTAAGCTGGGGAGCCAAGCCTGGGGTGTAGGTCCCTGCCTCCTCAGGGTTTAATTCCCCACAGCTGAGATATCCCTGCAGGTCCTCAGTCGCCACTTGTGGAAGTGGCGCCAGCCCTTTTTGCATCTTTGCCCTTCTTATCAGTCTTGATGTGGCTTCTTCTGTGAACCGTTGGTTATAAGACTCCTCTTCAGTTAGTCTTGAGTTAGTTTTCCAGGATGATTGTTCTCATATTTTTTTTATTATTCCAGTATGGTCCTGGGAGGTGGTGAGTGTAACATCTACCTACTCCTCCACTATCTTGGTTCTCCCCTGAGATTTTAAATATTCCTATATTAGAGATGAAGAAACTGAGACTAGGAAAGGTTAAGTACTTTCTAAAGATGATAGATAGTACAGGGAGGTGCTGGTGTTATTTTTGTTACCCCACACTGCCATTCAAACCATTATTTTGTTCATCCATCCATTCATTTATTCATTCAACAAATACTAATTGAGCTCACCAAAACAAGAGATTTTAAAGACAGATATCAAATGTTATTTATCTATCACACAGTAGGTGTTAAGTGAATGCTTGTTGAACTAAACTGGATTCATTATGAGAATTTACGTGTAAAGTGCCTGGTACTTGTTAAGTGCTCAGTAAATGTCATCTATTATTAATAGTATTATATAAAACACTATATAAATGCAAAGAATTGTTAATATTATTCTAGCTTTGATCCTTGTTCAAAATGTAATGACTAGTGAGAAGATCATTTCAAATGTCTATATTTATAGAAAACTAGCAATTCATAAATATTGAATTGTGCTTTTATCTATAAATGATACTTGGCAATTTTCTATAAATGCGGGGCTGAGAAGCTCAGGTTTGTTAAAACGCAGACATTTGATGATGATAATGGAAACTGTTTATTAAAAGATAAAAATATCTTCTTGAGCCTGCTTTTTGCTTCGCTGTATCAAGTCAACTATACTGCTGTTCCTTAATTCTTTTCTGACAGTGTGAGCGGGGCACATGTCTCTATTAACAGGCATATGTGTTGATGCGTGCTTCAAACCTTGCCAACAAAAGAACATCACTGTTGATCTGCTCATGAGGGCCTTCAAGATAACACTGTGCTTCTTTCACCTGGCTCTGTCTGTGTTGGGGTCTTACTCAGCCACTAGTCACCATTCCCTTTTTTCAAGAGCTCAGTTCTAGAATCTTCTTTTTTGTGTGTGTGCTTTTTGAAACTCCTTCAGCCTTGATTATTTTATTTTGTTTTGTTTCTCATGGGCTATCATTTGGGTCCTCTCTGTCAGGGCTCTTGACAAGATTTTGAAATATTAATGAGTCCTTGCATTTATGTTTTAATGCCTTAGAAGTAAGTGAGTGCTCTTATCCAACATTGGCTAGCTCAGCAGCAGCCATTATCCAGTCATTGGCTTCTCTAATGGTCTGAAAGACTATAAAGCTTCAGAACTGGGTTTGTTATAGTTCATCAAGCCTGTAAGGCACAACGTACCAGAGCAAATCAAGTGGTTGATACGCTCAATCTCTCCTCTTTTTCACTTTGCCATCCCCAGACCTTGGATTCAAAGCTATCCACATACCTTCATAGTCACCTTTTCCTAAGCTAGATGTTTAGATATTTGTTTACTTAATAAAACTTTATTGAGCCCATTAAAATTTTTATTGATTGACTTTAGAGAGGGGGAGGGAGAGGGAGGGAGAGAGAGAGAGAGGGAAACATCAAGTTGTTCACTAATTTATGCTTTTCCTTGGTTGCTTCTTGTATGTGCCCTAACCTGGGATTGAACCTGCAACCTTGGCAAACTGGGATGATGCTTTAACCAACTGAGCTATCTGGCCAGGGCCTTTATTGGGAACCTTTAATGTGCTACACATTATTCTAGAAATTAGAGATATAGTATGAATATGACAGAAAAGCTCTGTTACCAAGTGGAACTTTTATTTTAGAATTTTATTAATTGATCTCCACATGTCATAATTGTTACTCCCCTTGCTACTGGTTTGTTCTAAAGAGTCTTTCTGCCCCTTTGGTGCTTTCTGCCTAGGACTTCCTTCCATTCTTTATATTGATTACCTGTACCAGAACCTGTCTTCCAGGAGCCATTATCCTAAATGTTCCCAGGGTAACATAAAGAAGTGTATATGACTGTTGGGCTCTCAGCATATTAAATTTTACTGGCCCTGAGGAGTTCATCACAATTTAGGATTTTAGACAATGGCCTGATTCAAGGCTGGCAAATAAGCTTGCATATCCTAATGTTAGACTACCTTCTCTATTGTTTTCCTAATTCCAGTTTCCCCGGTACCAAGGAACCATCTTAACAAATGGAGAAGTAGTTGACACTTTTCTGCACCAGGGTTCATTGCCTATTTTAAGATTCATGTAGGCCAT